>NC_080610.1:9715037-10942537 GCF_027887145.1 Ammospiza caudacuta
TTGTACACGCTGGACAAGGATCCTCCTGTGGCAGCAAGGACCTGCTCTTGCAGCTGGTCTTTTGAGGTCTATGAGGTTTGACAGGATCTGAGCAAGGCTAGCATGCCCAAAGGACAAACTGGGCAGTTGTTCAGGGTTGGCATTTCTAGATCTGATGAGGGATTGCATGCAAATTACCACTAATAAATACTAATTACTGGGAGGGAACATATTTTACTTGATTCCTTTTTGGCAGCTTGTGCAACTGTGTTTTTATATACCTGCTACTTGAAAGGTTTGATTTTAAAAATAAGAATCCTCTGTAATTACAATGGCTTTATTAAAGGTTGCAGGGCTTATATGATCTCTGTAGTAAAACTTTATGAATTCTTCCATCTAGATAGTGATCTCCTGGCTCTTGTTCCAAAAGAGCAGTGCAGGGTTTGTTAACCACTTATGAATTTATTTGCCAGCCTTTGCCAGTTTGGATCCCATGATTTCTAGTAACTGGAGCTCATGAGGGCTGAATGTTTTTGCCCAGGATGTCCGTGGGTGGAAGCCCAATTATCAGCTTGACTTAGTCTTGGTGGTGACAGTGGAGGTGACTTCCCTCTGTACAGCTCAGCTTCCCATGATTGGCCTCATGAGCAGCTGGGGCATCAGCTGAGTTTGAGCCAAACTGCACTGGAGATTCCTCTTGTCCTGGGCATGGCAAGGCAGTAAAATGCATCCTCAAGATGAAAAAGAAGCAAGGACTTGCTGCTTGTGGTGCTGTGAGGAGCAGGAGGGGCACTGCAGGGCCTTAAGCTCCAGTGGGTGCCAGGGGGCTGCTTCCAGATCTGCTGTCATGATTTCTGTGGCAAACCCAAGCCATGGCTCTGCTGTAAGAGCTGGGGTGACCCAGCTGTCTCAGCTGGTCAGACAAGATGCCCCACAGTCTGAGTCCTTTTGTGCCCAGACTCAAAAGGATGACGAGGTTTATGTTCTCTTTTGGGGTACAGTTGCTGTACTTCATCACCTCAGCATTGTGGGTGGGCAGGAGGAAAGTTCTGCCCTCAGAGAAGTTCTGCTCCCAGCCTTCCATCACAGCCCCTTCTAAGAAACAAACCCTGTGCCCCAAACTTGCTGTTTTTCTGTTTAACTGTGTGACCTGGGAGCGCCCCAGCTGTGCTGGCTTAACCGGGCTTATTTTTGTGGTCTGTTTGAGCAGTTATGTTTCCTTTTCATAACTCATCTGGAGGAACATCTGACTTGGTGAGGCTCTCTGTGGTGAGCTGGTCCTGGGCAGCTCTGCAGACAGGTCACACGTTGTGTTTGGCAGGGCTGGCAGTGGTGAACATGCCAGCAGCAGCAATTCAGAGCCTTGTGCCCATTTCCACTGCAGCTACAATCGCTGGCTCTGGGACAAGTTCCCCGTCCTGACTCATAGCTGCTGAGTCATTTTTTAATTTTATCTCCTTTTGAAGGGAAATGGCACTTGGTCTCAGGTTTCTTATGTTATTATTTTTAATGTATGGCAAGGTTTAATAGCTTTTGGTTCACACTTTATTTTTGCTATTAACACTCTTCCAGTTTCAGGCTGGCTGCTGCAACAGCACAATTGCATGTTGGGCTCTGAGCTGGGGTAACTTGTTGGAATAACTTTGGAGTGCTTATAGCAGTTCCTGTGTGTCTTTCCTCATCTCTGGCCTATGATAGATAATCTGGGAAGATTTTTAAAACCTACAAAATTCCTCCATCCCAAGCGTGCATTCAAAGGACTGTTTTCTTCCCCCACAGCAGGATCTTGTGTCTCCCTTATGGGGTTCTGTGCTTGTTAATCACACCAATGTTTTGTTTTTGTTTTGTTTTTTTTATTTTAGCAACACTGACACCTTGTACATATTTCCTCTAAAAGAATTACCCAGCTCATGCATGTGATCTTCTACATGCTTTGATTTATGACAGTACTGATGGTGAATGGACCTCTCTATTGCCAGTTGGGTGGGAGGAAGCAGTAAAGCCCTGCTCAGATGAGCCTTGCCTGGTGATTTGGGGCACTGTATTTCCATGATGCTCTGTTACTGCCAGAGGATACAGAGCTGGAGCTCAGCAAGTGAGTGGAAACACTTTCTTGGTTCAATGAACCCTGCATCAGGCACATAAAGCTCAGCAGCTCCAGGAAGCCACCATGGAATTTACCTCTGTAGTTCAACACGGTGTATTTTTCAAATGGCAGCCGTTTTCTTCTTTTTGTTAGTGTTGGAGGCAGGAGGCACTGAATTCTCACTCCCTTTGGGCTTGTAGCTGAGATAAGGTGTGTAGGTTTTACTGTTGCTCTCAGATAGTAGGTAAACTGCTCGAGATGCTTAAAATGGGAATATGCTAAGTATTCAGGAGTGAAGAGCCCTGAGCTCCAGGGAAAGTGCTTGGGAAGTGGAATAATTCAGCGAGTGGCAGAGCCAGAGGCTGAGCCGTGGCCCAGCTTTACAGCAGAGCCATCTGTGGGCAGGATGAGCAGAGCGGTGCAAACAGCAGATGGAGGGAGCGCAGATGGCAGCAGCCAAGGTGAGGCCGTGTGGGGGTGAGAGGACAGGCTGGCTCCTTCCCAAGGGACTTGGGTGCCTCCCAGACTACCCGAAGTTGTTAAAAGCCTGGCTTGGCTGCCTGCCTTGCTCCACACAGCGGGTGCTGGAGGTGGGAGCAGGATTAGACCCTCCATGGAGAGATCCCGGCTGGGCTCAGCGCCTCCCCAGCACTGGGGCTGGAATGGCTCAGAAGGACTGGACCATTCCTGTGATGGGCGCAGCGCTGGAATGGCTTGGAACAGTGATGTTCACAGCACTGGGGCTGGAATGACTCGGAAGGGACTGTTCCTGTGATGGGCACAGCACCGGGGCTGGAATGGCTCATAGGACCATTCCTGTGATGGGCACAGCACTGGGGCTGGAATGGCTCAGAAGGACTGGATTGTGCCTGTGATGTGCATAGCAGCCAGGACTGGAATGGCTCATAAGGACCGTTCCTGTGATGGGCACAGCACCGGGGCTGGAATGGCTCAGAAGGACCATTCCTGTGATAGGCACAGCACCGGGGCTGAAATGGCTCAGAAGGACCATTCCTGTGATTTGCACAGCTCCTGGCTCCCGGCCAGCAGCAGCAGCAGCTTTTCTTTCCTGGCTAATCGCTGATAAAACAGGAAGACCTTGATCATCCCTTTTGACATGAATAACGATGTTATCTCCTGTGATGTATGACCCAGAGCCAGATAACGTCCTCTGGCAGGCCTTTTTTCTCATGAGATGTAAAATACAATGATTATGTTACAAGGGGGAGATAAAGTGGCACAATCTTCACTAGTTCAAATAACTAATTGAAGCAGGAACTAGTGGAAATGGCTTCCTTTGTTCCCTAGCCATTGTTGATATAACAGTGCTTATAATGAAAGCTGAAACTGTTGCCCTCTTTTTCTTTTTTTTTTCCCTTTTCTATTTTTTTTTTCCTTTTCAACTCAAGTGCCTTCAGTTGTGTTTCCCCCTCCCTGTTTCCCTGGGGGAGCTGAGGACAGCAGTGATTTCTAGCAAGGGGTCCTGTTTTCCAGCAAGTCTTGTGTGTGTGTGTTAGGAGGATGAAATCAATAAGGAGTGCTCATTCTTTGTCTCCCTAGAGGACTTTTGAGAATAGAAAAACTTAGACCAGTGCTTTCTAAGCCATAATTACACTTTTTTATTTTATTTGCTTTCTATCTTTTTTTTTTTTTTTTGAAAGCAACAAACCTAATTACCTGGCAGGAATGGTGGCCAAGGGTATATTGATATTTCAGCCAGTGTACAATGCTTACCACAATTGAGTTCAAATATTAAAAAAAAAAAAAACAATGAAGCAATCCAGCCCTAAAGCAGGCTGGTGTAAAAAGCAGAAGGGGTGAGAGCAGAGTTTCACACAGGGAGTGGTGCTGCACAGTTATGGTACACAGTGATTAAAGGTGTTGGGAGGTTGCAGAGCTTGGTTTGATCACTAAAAAAGCTGTGATGCTTTTCCTCCCAGGTGGGGCAACTGAGCCTTTTTGAGCCAAAACTGACTTCAAATGTGAAACAAGAATTACTTCCTTTAAGAAGCCTGAACATATTCCTTAAAATGATTTAGTAATGTCCACACCACACAGAGGCCAGCATTAAATATGAGCTTGCTGTGGAAGGCTGAGGGTCAGCAGTTGTGATGGGGCTGCACTGCTGAGCATCAGGCTGTGCTCTGATGGCTTGATAACCTGCACAGATGAAGTCAATAGAGATGTATCCTCTCATGTGCCAGAGAGAGACAGAGAATTTAAGAGACTTGCTCACATTCCTAGATGGCTCTACCAATTTCCTAGTGAAATTAGATTTCAGCTCTCATGATCCCATTACAGTGTCAAAGGCCTACCTGATGTCTCTCAGAATCACTAAACTTTAATCTTATCAGTATTCATTTTATGGCACTTTTGGCAAAACATCTGGTTTGTGTGATGCACACTCATTCAGCTCTTTGTCCTTGGACTGTAGAGGCTGCAAAGCCAGGAGGTCTGCAGCTGGTTCTCCCTTCTTTCTTGGGTCCAGTCCTGTGAAGTTCAACTCCCACAAGCTCCCACAGCTGCACAGCCCAATAACCTTGCCTTGAGACCAAACAGGTGAGGTAAAGATCACCCTCAGCTACCTGAGTGTCTGGGTTTTGCAAGGCATTTGAATGACCCAACTTTGTATTTCATTGATCATAAGATGGTTTGGGTTGAAAAGGACCTGGAAGAACAGAGAGTTCCAATCCCCTGCCATGGGCAGGAACCGCTTCCCCTAGACCAGGTGCTGGAACCTGGTCCCATCCAGGCTGTCCTTGGCTGATTTTGGGTGCAGAAGTTTCAGATGATACTTGGATGCTGGGAAGATTTTGCCCCTATGTGTAATAGTGGAGCCTTTTATCTCACAGCTGGAGTTGTGCCCTCCCTGATAAGAGGCATTTGTTAGGGCTGCAGAAGGATGTTTTTCCTTGCAGATTCCACCTTTCACTTGCTTCCAGATAACTCCCTTGATGCACTTTTTTTGGGTCAGTGTAAGGAGGGCCCTGGCAGTGCAGTAGCAGCCCCCCCCGAGCAGCCTCCCTGCTGCAGAGATTGTGCTCTTTGCCATCCTGAAGCAGATGCAGGACAGGCCAGACACTGAGTGTGTTCAAAACCTGTCTGCAGCTGAAGCTATGCTCCCAAAATGCTGCAGAAGCAGTGTGAGGAAGCTCAGAGCTGTGCACCTGGGTGCTATTTACTCCTGAGCTACTGTGTGACCTTGAGCATCTCCCTGCCCCTCTGAGTCCAGCCCTGCCTCCCCAGCTGCCAGAGGAGTGGGATGGTAACACCAGCTTCATTTGCAAGGGTATCATGTGGTGCGATTTTGCAACTAATTGAATGTAGGAAAAGAGGTTTTTTTCTCCTCACATAAAGGCTGCACTGCAATGATCAACCCTCCCAATCCTTCCTTGCAGGCTGGGCGTGTGGCTGAACTCATTGGCTTCCAGAGGGTGCTTTGTTCCCTGTAAGTGCAGGAGGAAATATTTGCAGAATTGGGACTCCTGTGAAAAGTTTTATGAGTTACCACATGGCCACTGTGCAAATAAATTACTGTAGTAGGTCTGTAATGAGACTAACCCACAAAACAGTTACTGATTCTACAGCAACTTGAGCAGATGCCAAAAAATGTGGCCAATAATTAGTGACGGCCTGAGGGATCCAGGGTTTTCAGCAGCATTTGCTCAATGCGTGGCTCACAACACAGCACATCCTGGAGATGGTCCTGCTTCTGAGGTCAGCTTAGCTGTTGTTTTTTAAAATGTTTGGTTTGTGTCAGTCTTTTTTAGAAACCTGGTTTAAAACCTTTCAGGTGTAAGTATAAAGCTTAAAAGCTTTTCCACAGCTCCACCCTTAAGAATGGGTTTAATCCTTTTAACAAAGCTCTGATCTGACAGTTTATTTCGCTCTAGGCTTTAGCTTCAGTGGTTGCAGCCAAAACCTGACAAGTTCTTCTTGTTAATTCTGAATGTATTATCCAGTGACAAATGTATCTCCCACTTATATGTGACACTGAGAATGAAATGCATATGATCAAATTTCTTATAGCTGGAGTGGGGCTGGTTGTTAAGAACATCTCCATATCTTTGCAGTATGGCAGTCAATCTAAACCCATTCTTTTTCAGCAGCATATCTCAGCCTAGTTTGGGATACTCATGATGGGTTGCAATCTGCTGCCATACTCTGCAAAGATTAAAGAAAGGCTAAAAATAAACCTGTCACTTTCCCTGGACACTTTCTTGTGAAATGCAGAGAGATACCTCACTAGAATGCAGAATAAATTCATATAGAATTTTTTATGCTGTGTTTTTTTATGGACAGATGGAGTCAGTGTAGTTTCTGATTTCTCATTTCTAAATACAGTGGTGTTATGTACAGCCTTCCACCTGAAAGCTTGTCTTGGAAGCCAAAAGAGAATGAAATAGATTTTTACAATAAAGCCAAAAAAGTCCTTAATTCTTTGAAGTTTGCCAATATACAGGATATGTATAATGTATTTAATGAACTCTGCTCTGAAAGCATTGGCATGATGATGAAATTTATTTTCTGGAATGCAGTCTGTCTCAGGAACTTGGGGTTTTTCTTTGTAAGACTGATCTTTTGGTGGCGTAGTAACACCTCAGGAGGAGAATGATGCCTGCATGGCATGGACTGACAGGCAGATCCCTGCTCACAGCCTGTGTGACCCTGTCCTGCACTTAATCCCCCTTAAGCAGCTCTTCTCCTGCTCTACATCTCTGTTTGACTGGACACACAACCCACTGCTATTTTTGAGTTTCATCGCTGCTCCTGTGCTTTCTTGAGGCTGCTGATTGCCAAGGGTGCAAGGGATCCATCTTTTCTCAGTGTTTATCTGAAACCAGCTGCATTTTCCGAGTGACTGTCCCATTTCCTCTTCCCCCAAAGTGTGTCGGGAGCTCTGTGGCTTTTGCAAATGGATGCATGAAGGGGAAATGCTCGTGGGCAGGGGGAAATGCTTGTGGCAGGGGAAATGCTCATGATAGGATGGCTCTGGGGAGGGAAATGTCCATGGCAGGATGGCTCTGGTCAGGGAAAATGCTTGTGGCGGGAGAAATGGTCATGTCGGGATGTCTCTGAGCCGGCTGGCCCTGTCACCGCAGCCAGAGCACGCGGGTGAGGGCGAAAGTCAATTTCCTGCTAAATGACCTCGTCTGTTTCTCCAAGAAAGGTGGAATTTTAATGAAAGTGCTTATTAATAGATGAGCCCAGAGGGAAGTGGGTTTGTGGTGAGGCCCGAAGTTTATAGGGAAAGCTTTACCTCGTAAAAGGCCACAAAAGATCCTTACAGGCCTGAGCTTGGCCTGCTTGGGAGCTGACTGCTTGTACAGGGGATAGTCTTCCTTTTCCCATAAAACATGCATTAAGGGTGCCAACTAAGTTGGTTCTCTTTTATATCAGTCACAAAAACAGTAGGAGGTTTAGTTCCTGTCAAATTTTATGGGCCATTTACAAGGAGGCCTTCCCCAAAGTATTTCACAGGCCAAATAAAAATAAATGGCACTGAAAAAATTTTATAACACAATGCACGAACTGTTGTGGCAGTGGGAGAACATGTGCTGGAGACCTTGTCTCCTTCCCCTGTGCAGAGGAATTAAAATGGAATTTTAATTATTGTACCTTTTATAGGCATTTTCGTTTTCGAGCATTACTGTAGTCTCATGGTTGCCTTTGGGAGAAAGGGATTGTGATTTTATATAGAGATGAGAAAATGTGATAGAGGTGCAGTTTCATGGCCCTGAAGAGTGGCATCTGCCCTGCAGAGAGATAAGGAAAACCATGGGAGGTGGGGAGTGATGACTTGAAGAGCTGAGAGGGTGGTTGGATCTGGGTTTGATGTCTGATACATTTGGGCATCTTGTCTGAGAGCTTGGAGATGGGCAGAGAGAGGCAGACGTGGACACATGAGTGCTTATTCAGCCTATTAGTCTGGGTTGTTTAAAAATCTTACTTTAACTGGGAATTTGGTTCGTGGTGATGTGGCTGTGCTGCTGCTGGGAAGATACTTCATCCTGTAACTTCATTTTTCTGTTCAACACAGGAGGACAAAGGGAAGGAGGCAATTTTCCTCGATGCTAGGAACAGATAAAATATTCAGAGAGGAGCAATGTGGCTCAGCTTGCAGTGAGAGCTGTTAACAGGAGTAGCTGCAGTTCCTAGTTTACAAGCTGCACTTCTGTCAAGGGAGGAGAGCAGCACCTAAAAACCCACGTGGAGAGGGAGCAGCTCTGGGCAAGGTTTTTAATAGACATGGGTGGAGCAGTCTGTGCTGCCAGGGCTGCTTCACAGCTCCCTCCCTGAACTGCTGAACTCTGCATCTCCGTGCTGAGTTTACCACACCAACAGCTTTATCGGAGGAGTGAAACAACAGCTTGCTTCCATGGGAAGGGAGAGGAACAACCTACCCCTCAGCAATCAAATGGGCAGCAAGCAAAGATGCCCTTAAAGGGTTTCTCTTCCCCTCTTGTGCATGTGTTCTTGGCAGCCCTGCACAGCAGAGGTCAGGGGTTCAGGCAGAAATGCAATCACACCACTGCTGCTTCAGATTGCACATTTGATAAAAGATTAACAGTCAAATCCCCTCGCTGACCTTACCGTAGGAGAACTGCTGTTGTTTTGTTAATTATTTTTCCTTATGAGGGTGGTCTAGCACTGGGGCTGGGGCCCAGAGGGCATGGGGATCTCCATCCTCAGGGATACTCAGGCTGACTTTGTGGTTGCTGTGGTGCTGTATCAGTTCTGGTTCAAAGTCGATTTTCCAAACAGGACATGGCATTGAAAGGAGCCCCTGAGGTAAACAGAGCTATAAACCAGTGATGTCGATGATTTGCATAACAATTACATTATTCCCCCTCCTCACATACCTGTGGCTTCATGACTTTGAGTCGAAGCTTTAGGATGGGTTTACACTAACACAGAAAATCTGAATGCTGTGGACACAGAAGTAACCAATTGCTTTGTAGTTTGGGTGTCAGGCTACAAAAAAAAAAAAAAAAACCAAAAAAAACCCAACTAGTAATGTAGCACAAAAGGCATTGTACTTGAAGTGACTAACTAGATTCATTAAACTTTTAATTTGTGCTGGGTACCATCAAAGTAGCAAAAGTGTTGTTAATCTTCCTGCTCTGAATAAGTGTCTGCTAGCAGCGAGGTGTGAGGAAGGGAGCTGCCTATTAAACGCTTTTAATTAAGTGAAAGTGTCAGTATTACCCAAGGAGAAAGTGCTGCCTTTTATGCTTTCCCAAGTGCTGTCTGCTTGAAGACGTGTGGCAACGCCCTGTCTGCCCCAGCCCTCCTGGGGCTGCAGGAGCTCAGGGATGCTGCTTCAGGGATGTTTGCAGCCGCGCTGAGGCCACAATGTGGTGTTAAAAGTGTTTGATTTTGGGGACTGGCTGGGTGCTGAAGCCCAGGTGTGCTGCTGGGAAGGAATCAGCTGTGATTCCAGAGAGCATCAGCAGCACCGAGGCTGATCCAGGTGCTCCCCCAGCTGCCTGCAGGTGTGGGAGATGGAGATGTTTGTTATCCTGCTGCTGCTCTTTTTTCCTGCTAAGCTCATCGTCTTCCTGGCACTGATAGGCAGAAGAATGACATTTTCCACTCTCCAAGTTAATCAATATTAACAAACAGACAAGCATTTAGGGCCTTCCTGCCTTGCTCACACAGCCCCACCGATGAAAAAGGGCTGCATGCCTGTAAAAGGGATTAGAACCAAATTGCAAGAAGTGACTGGGTGGGAAGTTGCCTTCCTCTTCTTCACTCCCTTTGTGTTTGTGGAAGAAATCTGATGCTTCTACCTGTTTTTTTTTTTTTTTTAGCCCTGTCTCCATCTAACCAGCACTTTTGCCACAGCACCATTATATTTTTTTTTCCTAATTTACAGCATATATAAATTGGAGGATGAATAACATTATGACCTAGCAGATTTCCTAGTGAATGCTTTTCTGCATGCCAGCTGGGTGCACCAGGGCTCGTGGTGGCCTTTGCACAGCATCTTCCTCATGGGGAAGAACAGCCTCCTTGATTGTTGTGTTTTGCTGAAAGCAACCAAATAATTCAAGGACCTTAGCTTTCCAATCTTTACTCTCACAGTTAGCTTTGTAATTAAAATGAGCCCAACAGAGTTAAAAAAAAAAAAGTCCAACAACAAACAAAGAAAAAAAACCAAATAAAACACAACTCAAACTCAAGCTGAGCCAACCCAGCCCTCCAAAAAAACAAACTGCTGCTTTTACATAGGAATTATTTTTAACTGTATTTTCATTTTGCTGAAGTGTCTGGCAAAACTATTTGCTTGTCAGTAAATTGCTAAAAAGTTGTTCTCTGCTGGCAGAATGAATTTAGTTGTGTGTGTATTTAAAGAAAAATAGAGAGAAAAGTGATTTTTAATGAATTTTTTTTTTTTTACTAAAGAAGTTTTTCTCATCACAAACATTTGTAAATTTTGAGAATTGTGGGTTGCTGAGCAGATTTATCAGGGCTTAGAGTCTACTCATGTGAGTAGAGGCCATAGGGTCAGGTTTTCCTATGTGATCATCTCACCTTCCCAAAGGAAGCAATACCTTTAAGGCTTGTGCCCAACTGGACAAGATTTGAGTAGGGCTATTTGTGCTGTTACAAAAAAAAAAACCCACCACGTTGGGAGTTAATTTGAGTTAATATAATCTCAGTAATCACTGGATTTATTGCCCAGGAAAACTTAAGGCCTTTCAGTCTGTGCATTTGGCCAAAAGCTGAGCTCATGGTTTGTGGGCTTTGCTGCTTTGTACCGACAGGCAGGTGCTAATCACTCCCATACAGCCGAGCCACAATTTGCTGGCCCCTTCTGTAAAACATTCCAGCTTTCCTCAGTGCCCTCTGCTTTACAAGGAAACCGTAAATTCCAATTAAACCAGCACGCAGTATGTTATTTTCGTAGCTGATAGCAGAGTTGTTTTATGGGGGGAGCACATTAATGAGATGCCTGGGGGTGGTGGCTCGTGGTGTCCTGCCCTTCTGTGCCTCAGGTTGTGCACACATAGGAACATGCAGCCCTCGTTGATAATCAGGCTGCAAAGGGCTCTGGTGAGTAATTGCAGCATTAGTCTTCTCTAAACGAAGCTTCAAAGTAATTTCAGCTTTTTATAATTACGGAGCCAGCGGACTGTAACAATTTCCAAATGTTTTGGAGCTGATTTTAAAGCTGATTTGCAACGTGTAGTTAAGATAAGCCTCAAAGACCCAGATCCTTTGCTTTTAAGGAAAACCCTCTTGGGGAAATCTTCACTGATGTGTGCAAGATTTACATTGACCACAAACTAGCCTGGATAAAGTGGCACCACTAAATGGGTTGGGGGAAGGAGGAAGAAGAGGGCAGCGAGGATACACAGACATGACCAGAGTTTTGATGCAAGCTTTATCAGACAAAAATATAATTTCCCCCTTCCTTTTTATGTATCTCAGTGGATAATTTTGAAGCAAAGACCATTCTGTTGACTAAACCCCCTCATTTTTTAGGCAGTTTGGGTGGCTTTTGGGGTTTCTGTGCTCCATATGTAAAGGAGAGCTTGTGGATCAAGGCTTCAGAGGTAGTGAAGTGCTTATAGCTGGTGATGAGTACCTTAAGGGCATTCTCAGAAGCACCTGGACAAGTTGACTCATTCATTCTTGGTATTTGTGAATAAATAAACCTGCAAACTGGGCCTGAGGGACACAGAGGGTGGCCATCACCTCAGTTGTCTCATTGTGGTGACCTAGGCTTAATGTCTTTCCCAGTAAAGCTTTTCATGGCTGGATATATTCATGCACTTGACATTCATCCAGTGAACAACCCTCAACTGCTTTTCAGGGATGTAAGGCTTCAATTACCACATCTAGGATTATAAAAAATAGATTGTGATCTCCATTGTTTCTCAAACTGCCTGAAAGCTGTAGGAAATATTCTGGGAGAGTGCTTAGGAGCCATTAGAAGAATACCTGGAAAAGAAGGGGGGAAAAATGATGTAACTGATTCTGGCCTGGCAGCTATTTAAATTAAGAGTCTGACATGTGGTGTGGGGAGGGAATTGAGGAGGTTCCTGGCCAGCTGAAGAAAAGGAGATCAGGTTAAAAAAATCTTTGCATTGGAAATAAAACGTAGGAGTGGGACAAAGGAGTAACATCGAAATGGCAGCTGACTGCAGAACTAAGTAAAACCAGCAAAAATTTGTTTTCTTCCTATTTTGAGAGTATTACAGGTGAGCTCTATTTCTCCTGCTTTGTGCACAACACTTTGAAAATCATGTGTGAAGTGCCTTTGCCTCCTTCTCTTCCAGTCTCCCTTGCCTACTGCATCATCTTAAGACTGGAACTCAGGGATATCATCCTGCTCCTCTGTGTATATTTTCAATGTGGAAAGAAACTTTTATTGGAAACAAGAGTCTTACTTAAAATAGGAGAGAGAGCAGAGAATTTTATCCTTTCATGAAGTTGATCCAAACCTTCAAAGTGTTTTGGTAATTGTGTTTATGGCTAAAAGATTGATTATTTCAGTCTGTGCTAGAGTATACTTTTTGGTATGAAGTAATGGCTCATGACAAACCAGTTCAGGAATGCTTTTGAGTTTTTCAGGAATTTTTTTAGGCTGGATGAGGAGGGAAGAGTGTGAGGCACTAAGTTTAGCATTTCAAAACATCTGGATCTGCTCTATGGTTTATTTTTTAATGTGTTTTCCATGAGTCTAGTTAAACAACCACATGGCTTGATGGCAAAATGAATGCAAGTGTAGTGTTTGGAAAGGGACCCTGGATGAAAGTTCCCTTGCTAACTGGAGTCAAGTGTATGCTCTTGTTTCTGGTTAGGTTGTGTGGATTCAGAGAGAGCCCATCTTGGCTGCTGCTGCTCCTTCCCTCTGCCAAATCTGCTAAACATAAAGCAGGCAAAGGAAGTACTAAATTACAGAACACCTAATCTTTAGTCCTTTGTTTAATCTCAAATGAGTCTCCCAGATCTCATAACTAGAAATGGGGCCAGCACACAAGGCCAAGCACAAGATGCTCCAGAACCTGCACTGGAGCAGAGGTTCTCCTGTGGCTGCAGGAGCAGAGGGGATGATTCTGAAAATGGCTTCTTTAGCCTGTGCTGTCACAATGCTGCTGAGAGCTGTGCTTCTGATGGGCTGCCAACCCACCAGCAAAGTGTAGCTAGTGCTGGACCCTGTTTAGCTGCTATTAATTTTGGGCTCACTGAAGGTTTTTGGAGTTTTTTTGTTAGTATTAAAATAGATATGGTTGTGTTGCTGTGAAATTGCTCACTGCTGATAGACACTGTCAGAGGTCAGGACCTAACTTAGCTCTGCTTGCAAGTGATCTTTAGTCACTGCTCTTTGTCCTTCCCCTTGACATCCTTTTTCTCACATCTATTTCCCCCCCTTTTCCCTCTTCCAAGCATGTGTTTTTCTTCTGTTGCTGCTTTCATCTTGGCCCAAATGTTGTTGAGGCCCTGATGCTGCACTTGTGTCAGGAGAGTGGGGCTGGCTGAGGTACAGCTGGGGGCAGCTCTTGAGGATGTGGGGTCCATCTCCATGAGAACTTTAGAGCCTTCCCTAAAAATCCCTGCCCCTCATTGCCATTCTGTCCTAACAGTGACATGTGGTGGCAGCAGGATGGAACAGAGAGTGTCACCTTCTCCTGCAATATGTGAACACCTCAGAAGGTCTCAGTGCATCTCCTGTCCCCTCTCTGAGGGTTTTGTTGACTCTCAACCCCACAGAGTTGGGCACAGGCCAGGCTGAGGGTGGAAAGAGGCATGCAGGTAAAAGGAGATGCCCTTTACATGTTAAAGAGAGGGGGTTTTTTGGTTTTACAGCATATGACACTAAACATTTTTGTTCTACTGATATTATAAAAAATTATCCTCTCTGTTCTTTTTTTTTGGGTGATGCTGTCCTCTTAATCATTTCCTGCATTTTATGCATGTGCACACGCATGCAAACCACTGCAAGTGCTTCTGTTGAAATCCTACCAGCTAAAAAGTGAGTTACTGTTGGGTGCAACTTGGGGTTCTTTGTATCTCAATATGATTTGTAGAGGTCATTCTGAAAGACCTGTATTTGCCCAAAAAGACTGGAAATTGTTTTGAATTGATCTGTAGAGAATTGATCCCTTGTAAAACGTTTGCAGGAAGGATTGGGTGGCAGGCTATGTGCAGGCAGCAAAGGGAAAAGATTAATTCCTCAGGAAGGAGAGGATGGAGCACCAAAGGAACAAAACAAAGGATGTTGAGGGAGAGGTAGGTGACAGAAGGGCAGAGAAATTGTGTTCATACACTAAAAGAAGTATTCTGAAGTATCTTCTGTGCTTCAGGATTGCAGCCAGTCTATATGCCTGGAAAATAAGGGATGTTGGGATGCAGATTTAAAAAAGGATGCTGGAGATGGATCCAAGTATGCTGCTATTTGTCTCCAGTGACTCATACAGATTCCTGAGCTAAGGA
Source organism: Ammospiza caudacuta (assembly GCF_027887145.1). Classification (NCBI taxonomy): domain Eukaryota; kingdom Metazoa; phylum Chordata; class Aves; order Passeriformes; family Passerellidae; genus Ammospiza; species Ammospiza caudacuta. Next base: position 9,729,550 of record NC_080610.1, read on the forward strand.
GTTAGAAGGGTTAACCACTCTGTGTATTAAGGCTACAAAAAGCTTTTCAACCAGGAACATAAATTACTGAAGCTGCTATTCACAAAGACACATATGAGACATAAAACAACTGCCACAGCTTTTCACATGTCTTATTGTACTTCATCTCATGGTGATGACTGGAGTGCTCTGGGACTACTTTTCAAAGTATTCTCCTTTGTATCTCAAGAATGCACAATGGCTCAGCCTTGACATCCATCTTCATATGTAAGGAGACTGATAGGTCACCAGTGACACAGCTGCAAACATGTTATCAAGCATCTTCTGATTGCTTCCAAACAAGTGTTCTTGTCCTGCTTGACAGACAGCATTTAGATGTTCCCTTCCTGATTATCTTACTAGATATTTATTTACTCTGAATTATGGCAAAAACAATCACTATACACTTTTTTCTACTTTGTGATTTGCGGGGAGTCAGTGTTTCCAGCGACTGCTGGATTCCCCCATTCCCAGGAGAGCTCTGCTCTGAAGTGAATGTGCAGAAATCACAGTCCTAGAGAGCTGCTGAGGCCCAGCTCTGGAGGGATAATACTCCACAAATCAGATATTCATCCACTTCTGTCCTCTCTGTTTAGAAGCAGCCAGATGCTGCCATGGTCTTTACCAAGTTGAACTGAACAAACAAGGAATTAACCTTGCTGGACCAGGAATTTTTTGTTCCCTTCCCAGTTGCTATCTAGCCAGAGCAATCCCCAGCTTGCCATCCTTCTGCATGTCCTGCATTTATGGTTGGGAAGTTGCAAAGCTGGTGTGTGTGTGCAAAACTGCTGACCATCAAGCTGAGATCTGCTGGAAAATGGGTTCTGGGAAACCTTATGCCAAAAAGAAAAATATCTTAGTGAGTTTAATATTTATCACTCAGCTAAAGAGCTCATAGCTCCCCTCATGCCTCTGAGCTGAAAAGAAGCCCAGGTTCCTGTAGAAAGTGAAGTTAAAAGGCAGGGCAGGGCTCCTGTTTGTGCTGTGGCAGACAGTTCTGTCTGCTTGGGTTTGTATCAACAGACACAAATTGTTGACTTCACCTCTGGGTGTTTATCTCCTCTGTGCAGGCTGTGTTTGCTCTCGTTGCCTGGGAGGGCTGACAAGAGCAGGATCTGGAGCAGGTTGGCTCTGGTGCCCTGGCTGGGCAGGGATGGGCTCTGGGGGTGCCCAGCTGGGTCAGACCCAGACCTGCAGTGCTGGGCCTTAAGCAGGGCAACACTTGTGTGTAAATATTTGCTTCCCCAGACCAGGAGCTCTGCAAGAAACAGGTCTGAGAGCACACAGAAACACGCAGCCCTCGCAGCTCTGAGGGTGGTTGGATCCAGCAATGCCCAGTTGTGCTTGTACTAATATTAAATATAAGCAGTAGGGTTCTGCTAGCCTCATCCCTCAGGCTAGCTCTGTTTTTTAACAGCTCTGCAGTGAACTGTTCTTCCCCCACACCTTTTTTTTCCCCTTACCATAAAATAAATCAAAACTGGGGTTAGCCACAGTTAAGTGACCATGAAATGCTCAGAGCTAATCCTAAGGTCCTGGTCCTTTCAGGCATTAGTCCTGCTGTGACTCTGCAGCAATCTCTTCTAGCTCTGCAGTTTTCAAAATTACCTTACTCATGTCCAAACCCAGGATCAGAAGAGGTGCATTTACCCCCCTAATCAGTTCCCTCAGTCAGCTTCTGTGTATCCGCACAAACCAGGAGCAAATTTCCCTCTTCCACTGTTTGCCCCAAGTTTTCCTTTCTCTGAAGTGAAGTGTGGTAACACCTGCTGGCACAGATACACATCCAACATTTTGAGTCCCTGGATGCAGCAGTGAGCAGCCATCTTCCCCAGCCCCAGTGCTTGGATTCAGAATCTGGTGTGGAGCATGGACAGCTGACCTCTCCCTGCAGAATAAGCTTTTTATCTTTCCTATATTATTTCCTGTCTTATGTGCTGATATGGCTCAGGCACAAACTGAACGCCTAAGGGCTGACACATTGCAAGGGTCAGTATGAAATCTGTGTTTGTCCTCATCCTGGAGAGATTAGCTACTTGTTCACATTGGTAGCACATCTACTTCTGCAGTTTTGGGTGGCAGAGCTGATTTTGTGGGTTTCTGCTCAGAGAAACCCAGTTTCCAGCAGATTTACCATGCCCTGCAGTGCTCAGTGGTGAATTCTGCCTCTTTCTCCCAGTGTTTGATGACACAGTAAGTCTGAATCAATGACTCAAAGCTCACAATTTTCACTGTGGTGTTTGAGGATGAAAACCCCTGGGGGATGTTTTTGTCTGTCTTTCATTCAAGTGCAGAACCAGAGGATACAAAAAATGTATAAAATGTTGCTCTAGCTCTTGTTTGGAGTTTTGTGCTGCTGTCTGGGAGGAATTTCAAGCTGAGTAATGTTGAGATGGGGAGGACAGTGCTGGTGCGGGATAAGGGAGGCTTTTTCACTTCCACAGCTGCTCCCTGCCTGCAGGGGTGGCTGGTTCTCCAGGAGGATGATGAGGGATCACTGTGAGGAGCTTCTAAGAAGGCTGCTGAGTTAATGATCTCACAGTTGTAAAAGCCAGGGAGCATTTCCACCATGCTGAGCACTGAGCTGAGGTGGCTTTTGGAACAGGCTCAGCTGGTAGTATGAGAACATGATGAAAATAAACAAGGTATTGTGTGGAGATTTGGTTAGGGAGTTGAAAGTCAATTCACCCACAATTCATCTGCTGCATTTGTGACAGGGGAATAAAATAAAATACCTTGAGAAAGAGCTTGGGGTCATTTCTTTTTTCTGGGCTAAAGAGAGTAAATCAGAAGACTACACCTTTCATGGAAGGCAGTCAAGCTCTTTTTCATCAAACATTTGGATGTCAACATGAGCAGCTTGAGCCTATGTAAGATTATAGACTTTTTCACGTGTCAGTCAAAATATCCTGGGGAGAAAAATGTCACATTCTTTCCTCTGTGTTACTGGCACTCATGTTTTGTAAAACACATAGCTTTTTATTTAAAATAGATCTGCAGATATAAAAGCTGAACAGAAAATATCAGGAAGTTGGCTGGTCTCTAGAAGAGATGCCTGCTGAGAATGTAAAATTAATTTGCTGCATGTGAAAAATGCTGGCAGTGGGGACAGATGACAGGGAAGGTGTCTGAAAGAGAACAGCATGGGTATGTCTCCTCTCCTTGCAAAGCAAAATAGTCCAGTTCTGTTCACAAAGGACTGTTTCTGATGTAAGCTGGTAACCTGATCTTTGTTCCTTTCACACTGGTTTGCTCCTTTGCTGGGTTCTCTCTCTTCCAGCACAAAACATTTGTATCTTACATAAAGATAGAGATCCTGGTGTTTGTGAATGGCAGGTGCCTCCCTCAGCTGATGAATGATATTGCTGGTCTCTCTAAGGTGCTCAGGGCCTCTGGGTGAAGTGTTTGTGGTTCCCCTCACAGAAGAACCATTCTGACTTGGTTCAGAGATCCATCTTAACAGAAAAACAAACAAAAAAAAAAAAAAAAAAAAAAACCTGTTCTTGGGGTGAATTACTCGTTCCTTCAATTAAATAAATACAAGCATCAACTTTTTTCCACATGTGTGAGAAAATTGCATAAGGTGTTGAGGAGCACAGCAGAACCAGCACTGGCCTTTGCTCTCAGCTCTGCGTGTGACATCTCTAGTGTCTTGTTCCTCTTGCACCCAACTGCATTTGCCTCTGCTGGTGCAGGATCTCTTTCAGGACATGGTTTGACTGTTTGGCTCCATGATTGCTGTGAGAAGATAAAGATGTGTCTGTAACTCTCTGGTGCTCAGCTGAATTTCAGTTCTGGATTTTGCAGCAGGCCATGATTTTCCTGGTCTGCACCAGACTGACACACAGAAAATATGGAGGCAGATGGGTGCTTAATTGCCAATCTGAGACAAGAAGGAATAAGGAAAAGTACATCCCTGTTTTGTTTCCAGAGGATTTGAGGTGCATGCTTCAACCTAGCTCCACCAGTGGGGTCTGGCCCGGAGGCAGGGAACCAGCAGATCCAAACTGTACTTTCAGGATCCTTTAAGCCTTCTGGGTTGAACTGAACATTGCTTCAAATTGATTGTTAAATCAGGAAGTGTGGGCGTAGCTCATTCCATTATAATCCCCACAAATTGCTTTGTAATCGAAAGCTCTTGTTCCAGTGTCAAGTGGTTAAGCACAAAGTAAGAAGATCTATTTTACAAGACTAGACAAGATCTGACAGACAGCGGAAACTTAACTTTCAACAAATATAACAATCAACATGAGAGAACCAAAAGGTCCTCATTAAGCACTGCTGTTCTTAATTAATTGGTCCTTCAGATTTACTTCTTTAAAGCTGCTAACAGCCTTAAGCCTTTCCTAGATTAATTACAAAAGACGAGCAAATCACAATAATTAGTTTAGCCTCAGGCTCTTGCCAGGCCTCTGACCTATGTGTGTAGGTTTGCTCCATGCAGGGTAGACTGGGGGATGCAATTTGCCTTCTTGTCTTGTTTCTGAATCAGAATTTCTGGCAGGAAGTGTTTTTTTTTTTTTAATTTTTTTTTATTTTCTTCAGTTGTTGGAAAGTGCAATTTTCCTTCCCCTGATAGATTCTTGTCACTTAGTTTAAAATGATCCCTCTGCTGTAACGACTCCCACTTGGGCTGGAAACCCTCCTTCACCAACAACAGCTCAGTCAGTGATGATGACTTTCAAGGCTTGTAATTCTTGGCTTATGGGCCTACAGACTCGGGGAAGTATCATTAAAAATGAATCATGCTGCTCCCCTGGGGATGTGCCTGCTTCCTGGGATGCATGTTAATGTGAATCCACCACCCTCCCCTGCTGCACAGGGCTGGGAAGTCACCAGTGTGGTGCAGGAATGGATTTCACAGAGCAACACGTGTGCTGTACCTATTGATGTAGGGAGAGAGACTGTGTGTGCCTGGAAGGGCAGAGCCATGGCTACACAGAGGAGTTCCTGGTCTGATCCACCCTCTGATCTCTAACTCAGGCTTTTGGGGCTGTCCCCCTTCCCTTCATCCTCCCATTGCAGCTGTCACCCCCCTTGATTGGGATGAGTGGTCACAGTGTAAAGGGAAAGTTTGTTTCCTGTGCCTCAGTTTCCCCATCTGTAGAATGGCACTTTACCATCCCTTGGAGATGAGCTACATGTCTTGACTCACTCATTCTGTAAATTGCTTTGAGATCTTAGGCTGATGAGGAGATAAGGGGAAATTATTGCAGTTTGTGCTCTTGATTAGATAATCATCTGCTTAATTTCCTGTGAGTTCAATGAGGCACCTAAGAATTATGCTAAACTGTGGTTTAAGAAGTGACATCATCCCAGTGCTGTACTGTTTGACAAAACTGAGTGTAGCCATGGATAACCACTAAAAAATGCTGTTCTGAGATAATCATCTGTGCCCCTCCACGGTGCCTTTCCCAGCAGGGAAATGAGGTGGGAGGTCCTGGGCTGAGGGCACATGGTCCCTCCACAAGCCTCAGCCCAGAAGCAGAGTGCAGCTTTGCTGCCAACAGGAGAAGGTTTTTTTTGTTTCTAAGCACAGCAGTGCTGTGTTAGCATGATGTACTGCTGGATATTTTCTTCCTGAAAATGAAGGGAGCATAAATTTTTCATTGAAGCTTTTGGGTTTCCTCTTCCCACTTACCTGCCCTCTGTTTCACTGCTGCTAGATGCAGGTTTAAAAGATGTATTTTTATTTATTTTTTATTTTTTATGCTCTTAAGGTGTCTTGTTTCAGGCCAGAACAGACACAGATGAGCTCCTGTGTTCTGAACTGCTGGGCATTGCTTTATTGCTACCTGGAAGCTGTAGAGTTCCATCAGCTCACTGCTGTGCCCCAGCTAATAAATCTGTGCTAGTTTTTTTGCTTAAAAAAAAAAAAAAATCCCATCTGCTCTGGCAAAAGTATACAACCAGTGATTTTTTTTCCACCTTAAATAGTGAGTAGCTACACTGAGGTGAATCCCATTTGGAAGAGGCTTTGCTCACCTCCAGGACAGGTGGTATCAGTAATGCCACAGTCAGACATCAGGAGGGAATCACAACCCAGGCTGGCTCTTCCCCCTCCCTGTGGCTCCACAGTCAAAATCCTGACCAGCACAGTTAATCCATTTCCCTTTTATTGCTCTGACAAAAAGAAAAGGATCCTTATCTCTCCAAACTAGAAGTGGAATGGGAAGCAAGCAGAGGCCTTCCTCTTCCTTCTACTTATCATCTCTTTGTCCCTCTAAATTTGTCTCTGTCCCTGGACCTTAACCTCCCACTCCAAGGGCAGCACAGGGCAGGCTGATAAGCCCTCTCTGAAACCACTGGTATTGAAGCAATTATTCAGCAGCTGCAGCCCCTTGCAGCTGAGCAGAGATTGCCATCTCTGTCCATGGGAACACTGTCCCTGTGCCTCCCTAATGCATCCTGGCCTCCAGACCTTATTTATGGCACCTTCTGGCTGAGCTCCAAAATGACACAGCTTGGGGATCTTTACTATGTCCTCAAAACCAAGGTAATTTCTGCTTCTTTTTTATTCCCTTCACTATCTGTAGCTGCTTATGCTGAATTCTGTTCACAGGACAGCAGCACTCCTCACCCCAGAGAGCTGGTCCTGTGTGTGGGGATAAATGCAGTGTGAGACAGACAGATGAATGCTGCTAATGCTGCCTCAGTTAGCAGGCTCCATTCATAGCTAATTTAAACGCAGCTGGGAAAATGTGTCTGCAATATTTCTGTGGATTTTAAAAAAATTATCTATTTATAGTTTCTAGGCAGAAATCATTGCAAAAAGCAGATTTTTACATTTCAAGTTTTGTAAAACTTAGCTTAGACCAGAAGTGTGATTGGTCCCCAAGACTGAGAGTGCAACCTCAAATATTATATTCAAATATTATATAAGGGGTTATATTCACCCTCTATTCAGAGTTGAAAAAAAACCTTTTTGGGTGTTAGTTTCTTCTGCTTGGGGAGAGAAAAGCCCCATGAGACTATGAAACATTTCAGCAAAGAGATTAAAAATATCAATACATGCAGCAGAGAGTAAAAAAGCCACCGAAAACTTTTGAATTAGTGGTAAGGATGGTGGTGATGCTGGCAATGTGCAACTGACAGAAAATAAATGTGGTTTTGGAACGTTTTTTCCAAAAAAAGAGCAGACTTCTGCTTTCATTTGCACCTGGCATGACCTGGACCTGTGTCTGTTTCAGTGGTGCAGCTCCCCTGGGAGTGTGGGATCAAGGAGGGGCTGGGGCAGGGGATTGGGAGGATCAAGTCTTTTTTTCTGAGTTATGGATTTAGCAATAGACAATAACGATTGCCCTTTTATATAAGCACCAGTAGGGGAAACAAAACAAACCCCTTGCCTCATTTCCTGTTGTGTTTTGAGGTTTTTTACCAACACTGAAAACCACAGTTTATTACGGGAAGTTTTAGTGGTCTGGGTCTGTCAGTGTTTTAAATCAGTATTTGGCATCAGCAAATGAGACACTTTTCCCTTGAAGTTGGAGGGGAGTTTCACTCTTTTATGTGTGCTTTGTTTGAGAAACAGTGCATTCACATTTCTTGTCCAGTTCCTCATTTATAAGCACTGTGTAAAGCTTGCTAACAAAACCAGCAATGTTTTGAAGAGTTTTCCTTCAAGCTGGAGGAACAACAGTTCCCCATTAACCTGCTGCCTGCCAGGGGCTGGGGAGTGTGGCAGTCACTGGTCTGCTGTCAGCTCAGTTTAACATCACAGCCTCCTTGCAGATGAGTTTTCATCAGTCAGCTTGTTCTAGAGGGAGATATGATCTGAGCTGGAGATGCTGGTAAATTTTTATGGGATGAACAGGATTATATTATCCAGCTGGGACATTGGGGTGGTGTGTGAGGGGCTGTACACACACATGGCTAGCAGTGTGGTGTCCCCTCAAAACCCAGGAGGAGCCGGCAGGAAAATGAAACACAACTTTTTAGGTTTTGCTCCCTGGTTCCCAGTCTTTAAAAGGAGTAGGAGTGACGGTATTAATCTGATTTTTTGGAATATCTTGAGAGGCTCAGATAAGAATAAGGACAATAATGGCATCAGTGCCACAAGGCCACCTGGATGGGAGTGTCCCTCATCGGGTGTTCTCCTCTCTGGGCAGTCAGGCTTCAAGCTAAGCCAAGCCTCTGTGCCAGACTACTGTGAGAGCTGTGCTCTGTGAGGAGCCCTGATTTTATAGTGTTGTGCATATAAACTGGCCTGCTCCCAGCTTCATGCACATGGCATGGCAAAAGTCCACCAGAAGGACTGACCCTGCTTTCCTGAGAGGAAGAATTTCTGGGAATTTTAGCTGGGAGGATCCCCATCCCTCTGGTGGGTGGTTGGCCCTGCCAGCAGAGAACTGCTGAGACTGTCCCAGTTTAACTTCTGTTAAACTGAACACACATACAGGTGTGGAGGCAGTTCCTCAGCAACACCAGCTCACTCCTCACATCAAGCCCCATGGGACTGTGAAGCATTTCAGCAGAGAGATTAAAAATACCAATATATGCAGCAGAGAGTCAAAAAGCCACCAAAAACTTTTAAACCCAAAGCCCCCAGTGGTAATGATGGTGGTGGTGATGCTGTCTCTGGGTCAGAGCCTCCAGAAATAGAGAGCTGAGAGTTGTTTAGAGAAGATGAAAGTGAGAGTTGCTCCTGTCCCTTTGGAGGAGCAGGCTCTGGAGAGAGGTGGCTCTGCTGCTGTCCTGTCTCTCCATGGAGACTGTGCAAGCCCCCAGGGAATGTGCTCTGCTGCCACGGGTTAAGTGTTTTAGAGGATGGGAGGCATAAAACAAACAGGCTGAGTGTTCCCATGTGCCCCAAGATCCATTTAATTCAGTAGCACAGAGAGAGCTGTGCCTTGGCACCTTCCCCACCTCCACAGCTTCTCACGGAAGGGATTAACACAGGATTTAACTAACAAACACAGTGACTTTGCTGTTGGTGGGGTTTTTTTCCCTTTGGCGTGGTGTGTCCTACCTGGACATTGTCCTGTGCTGTTCAGGCTAATGCCCCTTCACAAGGAGAGCCATGGCATGTGAACACAGCTCCAGCAATCCCATCTCACCTCCTGCAAGGGATGTGGCCAGTCTGCACACGAGGAAAGCAGCACACAGGAGGAGGGAAAGGTCACACTCTAAACCTCCTGCTTTCTGTGATACTTTTCTTTGATCTCTTTGCTTTAAAAGGGAATCATGCAAATTTATCACATCCCACACCCCTTGAAGTGGCAATAGGCTAACAAAACCCCTCAAGTTTTCCAGCTGAAAGTTGCATGGTGCTTGGCTTTGGTGCCAGATAACATGTTGCTATGCCACACACTGCCAAGGAATCTGAGTGCAGGGACACTAAAGATGCCACACAGAAGGCTCTGCATGCTTGCTGTGTTTTTCCATAGCAACAAACACGCCTGATTACAGCACATTCATATGCTCCATATAATGAGTATCCCATAGGAAATTTATCACCCTGCATCCTGCATCATAATTAGAAATCAGATTGGGGCAACTGCAGCTAATTCCCCAGGCGTGGGATGTGTTTGGTGTGGAGAGGGCAGTGGGGAGCACACAGGGGAGGGTGAGAGAGGCAGCTCTGCTGAGTGCCTGGCCCTGATGCTTGTTGCCAAATTTCACAGCTAATTCTGGAATATTTGTGCTGTCCCTCCTGGCAGTCTGTGTGTGTGAGTGAGGAGAGGTGTTGTTGAGGGTTTTATTTTCTCTTGTTTAAAAATTAAAGAAAATCCCTGAACTTTCTAGCCTAATTTCTCTTGTGGTCCCCTCTGAAACCAGCAGAATTTAGAGTTTAGTTCCATAGGCAAAGTGTGTTCTCCTGGGGGGTTTCTGCTGTGGCTTGGTCCACTTGTTACTGCCATATCACTTACAAATATTCTTAACTATTTCAGACAAATTCAGCAGCGCTCTAATGAAAAAATAAAATACGTAGGCCAAGTTTCAGCTGGGAAAATTTGATAAAGAATTTTATTCACCTGACAAATCTAATCAATTTTCACCAAATAAGGCAACATTTGGTCTCAAGGCTCAGAGTTCACTACGTGTGCAGTGTGTACATCCTTACAGGTTCAATGGACTTGAGTTTGTGGCTAGTGCTGAGTTCAAAATGAAATGTTACCAAATGTTTTGTAGCACAGCATTTGTGTTAGGTGTTCATGCAGTTCAGGCAGTGATGACAGCTATTAAGGTATCTACTTATATTTGCCATCAGCACTGCATTAAGGTTTTTTCTTATATGATGAGATCTGCTCAGATGCAGGTAATGAAATTATCTTTCTTCTCCATTAACCTGTGTCACTTCAGTTTATGAACAATTGCTGCCCTTGACTGTAGCCTGATCTGAGCCCTCAGCCTTTCACTGTGCCCCCAAGGACAGAATTTGGTCACCTTTGGTAAATAGAACACAAAGGTGAGACACAAATATGTACAATATTGAAGCCATGCATAAATATACCAATAAGTATGACTTTGTACTTAAATCAACTGTCTTTGTACCCAGAGGTAATTTTCTGAGACCTCAGTGAGCTCATGGTCAGAAGTGGGTTGGAAATTGTGCAGAGGAGGGATTTTCCACACTGAGATTTCTCATGTTACATCACCTGCTGTTGCAGGGGCACGTGGGATTGGATCAGGTGCTCCAGTGTTGGTGTCTTGTGACATTTTTGATGTTCTGCAGCATTTGAGACGTGGCCATACTGTTGGAATATAGGATGCAAGAGATCTGTGCCCATTACAACAGGCACAGTTGAATGTCAAAGTGGCAATAGATGCTTGTCAGCTACTTGAACTACTCCCTTCTACACAGAAATAATGATATTAATTCAACAAATGGGCTAATTTAATGGCCCAGAGATTGAACTGACTTGAGACATGATACTTTACATTTCAGTGAAATTATTTAGGGTGGGCTCACAGAAGTTCACGAGGCTTCTAGTTCTTCCTATCTGTGCTAAAAAACCAAAGCAAAGTGCTGCCAAATTGAACTGCATTTTGCCTGTGTAATGGCTCTAAGTGATGCAGTTACAGCCTGTGAGAGTGTCATGTTTCAGAGCACTGCTATGGAACAATGCACTGTGTGTGTGTGAAGCAATCACTGAGACTTTTTCATCTCAGTTCCTCCCTTGCCTCCCCACTCAGACATTGCATGGGTTTGGATTTGGGGCATGCAAAGGGCAGCCTGCACCTAACCTTAGCAGTGACACAAAGATTGCTGTGGCCACTTTGCTATTTCATGGTGCTGGAGTGCACACAGACCTCTCTTGCAGGTTGCTGGCATTATTGTGGCTCTCATTGCAGTTTTCATCTTGGAAATGACTGATTCAGGTGGTGGTTTGAGCTAAAAGAAGCAAGGCCAGGTTTCTGGGGCTGGCATGGCAAATGCTCTGGTAAATGAACTGTTCCTCATTTGCCATCAGCTGGGTTTTTAGCTTAGACTCGCTCTGCTGACAGAGCACTCCTACCACCACAAGCACAGCACTTTGTTCCCCTATTCTCCGGTCTGGAACAAGGAAAATGCAGTAAGAGATTACTGCAGGAGAATGCCAGCAATGTTTGCAAGAGTCCCACAGCTCCACAGCATTAACGAAATCGCTGGATGATGCACTATGAATTGAAGTGGCCAAAACATTCTGGTGTAACCTTTGAATTAAGTGCTGCTCATCACAGCCCAGAGGTGAGCCAGCCCAGATGCCCAGTGGGCACTTGCTGGGCACCAAGTGGTCAAATGTGAGCTCTTTGCCCAAATGTTCTGGCTGCAAAAGGCCTTGTTGCACAGTGCCTGCCCCTGAGGAAGCATTTTTCTGTCTCAGGAGAGGATGCTGCAGCAGTTCTGTGCCTTTTGTTACCTGCTCGCTCCCTGAAGCAGCCAGGTTAGGTACGAGTGTGTTTTCATCAGGAGGAGAAGTTGCAGGGAGTGCTGATGTCTTGTTTGGCAAGGGTGGACAAGCACAGGTGTTAGACAGGCTCTCAGGCAAGGGACAATGGTTACAAGTGGCTGCTATGTGGAGGGGAAGGGTAATTTCCACCCCCAGGTTGTTTCTCGTTGTGGGGAGGCAACAGGCTCCCTCCTGTTTGATGTCAAATCTCACTGTGATTTACTGTGACTGTACACAGCTCTGAAAGCTCTTCTTTCCACAGTGCTGTGAAGCTGCAAATTTTATTCATTCTGGGGAGATGTACTTGATTACAGACAACACAAAGTCCATTCCTGTTGGTTGGCACATTTCCTGGCAGAGATCCAGGCAGTGCAACAGATCCCTGGGGTCTTTTCCAGGTTTGTGCTGCAACTTGATCTGCTGAACTTGCAGTGACCGAGGGATTAACATCCCCAGTGCTCCCTGGGTTAGGTTTTCCTCTGGAAGTGAGGTGGTGTTCTTGTCAATAAAGCACGGACAGGGTGTTACAGTGGCATCCTGTGCTGGTTTAAGGTGGCTGGACTGACAGACCATGTCCTTCAGCACTTATTGTAGCGCCCATCCGGGCAGCAGAGCAGGTTTTAAATCCATCTCCACATGAAACGAGCTGGGTGCAGCAAGAATAGATCAGAGCAGGAAAAAGAGAGATGAGTGAGGAGGAGGGAATGGGAAATAGGCTGATGTGTCTTTGGAGGGAGGAAAAGGAATGTGTAAAACAGACACAGGAGCAGTAGATCAAAGTAGCCCAGTGGGAAGAGGAGAAAGAGCAAACTAGTTATTGCATGAACAAAAATATCATCATGGCTGAGACATGAAGGGAATGACAGGAGGAAAAGAACAGAGATTGAGAGTAAAAAGAAACATTTTCCTCTTAGAAAATAATAGAAGAGTAATAAGGGGTAGGAGTGGGAGGTGAAAGGGAATTAGATGAAGAGAAGGAAGGCTGGAAATAAAGACATTCTAAAATGGTTGACTGTATGACCCCAGGGGAAGATCAGCAGCTTGGAGATGTATCTTGAAATTCACTTTGGGTATCACATCATGAAGCTCAAGCTCAGGCAGGAGCTCTTTTCTTTTGGGAAAGAACAACCCCTGCCCACATGAATGTCAGATTGGTGTTGATGCAGGAGGGGGCTGAGAAGCGTTTGTGGCCGGAGCCCTGAACAGGGTCTTGTGCAAGGGAGAGAAAAGAGCCCAGGGAAGCACAACCAAGCTGCTGTGGCTCAGTGAACCAGGCAGCATGTGATGACATTTCCTTTAAAACCCTGCCTTGTGATGAGCTTGCTGTAGGGTGAGCCCTGCAGCAGAGGCACACAGTGCCATGTGGGATGTGCCTGGGCTCCCTGCCTTCACTGGAGCTCCCACCAAACTCACTTCTAGCAGCTCCTGCCTGGCTCTTCCTGCCTCTGGCTGCCTGCCCAGGATGACCAGAGCCTGCCCTTGGGCACTGGAGCTGCTCTTCCTCGTGCTGCCCATGCCCTGCTGGCTCTTGGGGTGGATCTGTCCCTCCTTCCTTATCCTCAGTGCTCAGTGGAGCAGTTTGCTTCCTCCCCAGCTGTAAGTGGCATTGTTAGTTCTTTGGCTCTAATAATCTTCATTTGAAGCTCTAATGGATATCCACACAGATAACATGCTAATTTATTAGTTCAGCTCAACTGGGCTGCAGGATGAAAAATTATTGCAGAAGACTTTTAATAAAATTCAAAGGGATTTTATAGGTCTCAAGCCACTTTTAAAATGCAAGAGAAAGCCAAGAGTATTACTTTGTTAACCCACATAATTCTATCCTGTCTAATGAGGCCTGGAGCTAATCTTCAGTGCTCTGCCCTGGGATCAGAATTATTGGAGCAGGTAAACACTGCTAAGCACCACACTGCATCTCTGAGCTGGGCTGCATTGTCACCATGACTTTCTGTTCCTTCCCTTTGATGGACTTTTCATAAAGCTCAGAATAGAGATGATTATGTAAAAACAAAGAGCTGGCTTCCTGTAGTGAGTGGCATGCAGCAGCTCCTTTCCTCTCTTCTGCTGCGCTTGAGGCAGTGAAGGGCAGCACAGCGTGTTGGCTTGGGGGACAGCACAAATCTTGATTTTCAGGCTGCTTTTCCAAAGGGATGGAGAGAGATCCGCCCATGACAGGCACCACTCAGCTGTGAAACTCATGCTACAAGCTCAGCTTAGGCAATGTAGCTCTTTTCCATGACAACTTCACATTTCTTACTCATTTTTGCAGAGTTATTTTGTGTTTAGGGGAAATGAGGGGTGGGCTCTGAGAGATATAGGAGAGAAATTATCTGCTTGAACCTGTTCTGGAGAGCAAAATCTTCTAACCTGAATGTGGGAAGACTGTTTATTCTCCCCTATGTATATGTTTTGGATTTTTTTTTCTGACAGAGACAATGCAGTTTGACAGAGTCAGTGTTAGAGGACAGAAAATACAGAGCAAGATTGCCAATTACTGTAAACTGGTGACCCCACTTGATTCAGGAGAGTTACCCACACCATCTCAGAACTTGCTTCCCATCTGAGAATCCATAATAAACTCCGTCCCTGTCAGTAGTATTGCAGCTCAGGCCTTGCCTCTAAAATCAAACAAATCAAAAGTCAGGCTTGTTGAAGGTTCCACAGGCTGGCCATGCAGTTACCCACACCTGTATTGGTTGTGAGGAAAAATATTTTGATCTGAGTTAAAACCAAGGCAATTGAACACCACTTCTCAGAATGGTTTGGAGAAGCTTTTCTGGTTTCCAGAAAATTGCACTGTGTCACAGCAGGCTCCACTTTGCTGTTTTCACAAGGTGTACAAAGCCATAACAAAGCACAAAGCAAACCCCTGTGAGTGCAGAATTTGTCATTGTGCTTACTAGCCTAATACAGCAGTGTGTGTCCTGTGTCCAGGGCAGGTTTTGTTCAGCTTTATAAGAATTATGACGTTAGTAATCCTTTTCTTGAGTGTGTAAGCAGTGCTTGTCACAGCCACCAGCAAAGCCCAGCCCCAGATGTGGTTTGGATGCTGGAGAGAGTTTTGTCCAACCAAGGGAGCTCGTGATTCACTCTGCTCCCATTACTCAGTGATTACAGTGTGACCTGGGGAATAGCAGCCACAGTCAAAGCAGAGGAGGTTAAGGTGACCACTTCCCAGGAAAATGCAGCTTTCAGGGTATAATCTGTTTACAAGCATTTAATTGCAGTAAATGAGCCAGGCAGAAGGTGAGGAGGATCTGAAACACAGAGGAATAATAAATTGACTCATGTTTATTTAAGCATTTATATCTTCTGAAGCTGGGCTTAGCCTGAGGATGCAAAGGGATTAAGGCATGCTTGCAAAGCCCCTTGTCTTCTGCATCCTGCTTTTCCCCTGTAATGCCAAATCCTCTAACCCTTTCCAGTGGGGTCTATGCACTTGTACATAATTTTTTTTTGCTTAGAATATTCTCTCCTGACATCTGCACTGTTCAGTCCTGTACATCTCACTCCCTCTCCTTGTGTTTCAGTAAATGCTGCTCTTTCAAGCTGTTTTATCTTCCCCCACCTCCCTTTAATTTGAATGCAGAATTATCTGTCTCCATGCCTGAATGTGTAAACTGGGTTGTATCACTTCAGGCCAGCTGAAAGCTGTACTTTCCAGAAGGGTTCAATTAATTAAACAAATCTCAACCCCAATTTCTTTTTGACCTAAGTTCTAAAATGCTTGACATAAAATGGATCGTTTTCTGGAGTTTTCCTCTTGATGAATCCACATTTAATATTAAACTAAAATCTAAATTAGTTTTTTTTCCTTGCAAAATGTCAACATTGCCATTTTGAAAAATGTTGAAACAAAATGTTCTGACACCTTGGAAAATCCATCTCCTCCCATACCAATTTACCATCCAAAAACCTATCATTAATGTTTTATCCATGAAAATAACCTAATCAGCAGTTGTAGAAAAGCTTCATCTCCTTTCAGTTCCATGAGATTGAAGCCCACTTGCATTTTTGGATTGCCCTTGGATGGAAGCCTGAGCTGGGTGCAGTGGGACATGAGAAATGGGAGATGTCACCCCCCTGGCAGGGGTCACACCTTGCCTGGGGTGGCTCTTGCACCCCAGAGCAGCTGATTGTGGATGAGTGTGTGAGAGCTTCACCTGCATGTAAGTGATGATGGGCTTCACCTGGGGTACCAGAGCCTGCTTTGGCTCAGTTTGGGGCCATCCTGCCTCCCCAGGGATGCTGCAAGGTGTCCCCAGCTGTGCCATGGCCCCACTCAGCCAGGCAGGAACCTGGGCTGACCTGTGTTCATCCCATACAGAGGAGCCTGGGCTGGGCTGCTCCTGCAGCTGCTCCTGCCTTTTACCCCATGGGCCTTTGTTTCCCTGAGCATGGCCTGGTTGCTCAAGTCCCAGAAGATCTCTTAACCCAATAACTGCAGACCCCCAGAAGTGTTTTACCTGTCCAGCTAAGGAAATATTGCTACCCTGCATCCAGAAAGGAAGTGTATTTTCCTACTTCTTGCTGATTTTTCAGCAGTTTCCTTCATTTTTATGACTCATTATGGTTCTCATTTTCTGGTTATAGTCACAGAATCTGCTCTCACTGTGATTCCCACGTTCCCAGAGCTGAAGAGCCCAGCATGGGCTGTGCTGCACTCTCTGCCCCCTCCCTCCATGCCAGGCTCCCCTCGTGGCTCCTGCTGCTGTGCTGGGAGGGAGCCTGGCTGGGTCCCTGCCTGAGCTGCAGGCAGCAGCTTGTTTCCCAGTGCCCTACAAGAGCTGTGTTTGCTGCCCAGCAAGCCCAGGAGCACCTCTGAGGCTGCAGGGATGTGTCCTGGACTTCTGTTTCAGCTCCAAGCCCCCTTTTGTCCCCAGAGTGCGAGACAAAAGCGCAGCGAGCAGCGAGAGCTGTCGGGCGTGTTAGTTACGATCCCATCAGCCCTGTTTATGATCTCATGATTCAAATCTCTGCCATGGGGAGCAGTGGTGCTGCTGGGCTTGTTTTAACAAGCTCTTGCAGGATGGCTGCTGGAGGCAGCTCCACCAGAGAGGCAAAAGCCTCTGCTGTAGGAGCAGAGCAAGGTGACCTGCCAGGTGTCTTGTTCCTGAGATTTATCCCAGACCTGGGCTGGCTGCCTCCCTTGACATTGTCCCCTGTGGTTTGTGCTGTCTCTGCAGTTGGGGATGAGGCTGGGAGGATGCACCACTGAGGAGATTTTCCTGTGGGCTGCAGTGTGTGGGTGGTTCACACGTGGGGTGTGTGACACAAACTGCCAGGGCCAGCACGCTGTGCATCGTGACACCTATAAAATGTGCACTGTGCTTAGGGTGGGTGTGTGCCTGTCCTGTTTGTCTCTATTTATTAATCCACAATAATTAACCATCACACCCCCCCAGACAGCCTGTGGGACATGGCTCTGCTATATGTGCTCCATGCTGGCCTGCCAGAGCTGAGAGTAGCACTATCCAGGGATGCAAAACATCAATTACTGCAATCCATTCCCCATGTCTGCTGTCTCAAGCCTGGGGACTGTTACAAAGTCTTGAATTATCCCAGTGTTTAGTTCAGTTTCTATTAAAGCTCATGAAAAAATTCCCATAACTGCAACTGGACTTCCTCGTTTGACTTTCACTTTCTAAAGACCAGATTAATTTCATGGGATCTGCAGTGGAAAACTCAGCTGTGCCAAGAAATGTAGACAGCTTTGCAGGAGCAGACATTTCAAATTGCTGGGCTGCAAACAACTTGGAGCAACTTGTAAAGCCATGTGAAATGAAAACAGTTTTCCAGTTAATCTGCCAGTAAAAAAAAAAAAAAATTAAAAATGTCCCAGTGTTAAGAGGAACAGTTTTTTGGCTTGGGCTGTGATTTCAGTGGGTTTAAGATGATTTATGTGGGGGCTTCTGGAAACTCTGTTTTGTACAGAGTTTGGTTCTTGTGCTGCTCCTTTGGTGTCCACTGTGCTCAGACAGGGCAGCCACCATCAGCCCCTATTGGGGGTGGAAGTTGGGAAAAGATTTTTCTGTAGCAAAGTGTTCATGCAGGTTGGCATGCTTGCCATATAGAAAGGACAGTGCTTATAAAGGGAATCACCGGGGAAGTGCAAAGTATCAATCTCAGAGCGCTTTGACTGTTCCCTACTTTACATCCTGTGGTGAAGCTGATGCTCCTCAAAGTCCTGGGTCAGGCAGGTGCTCAGGTATGCCTGCACTGCTGGCCAGGCTGCAGAAATGACCCAGATGTGTCTGCTCTGCTGGCCTGGGTGCACAAGTGACCCAGGTGGGCCTGCACTGCTGGTCTGGGTGCACAAGTGACCCAGGTGGGCCTGCACTGCTGGTCTGGGTGCACAAATGACCCAGGTGGGCCTGCACTGCTGGCCAGGCTGCACAAATGACCCAGGTGGGCCTGCACTGCTGGCCAGGCTGCACAAGTGACCCAGGCCTCTCTGCCTGCTGGCTCCTGGGTGCTCAAGTCCAAACTTGAGGTTTGCAGTGTCAAAGGGTAGGGAAGGGAAGTGAAACAAAAAACCAGAAGCTGAGGGAGGGTTTTAAAGAAATGGGGGTCTCTCTCATGATGCAAGAGGCCATGGCTGGGCTGAAGGCAGTGCCCTGCTCTGATTTCCCTGATTCCAGGACATGGCTTCTTTCAGTTCCTTCCAGACACTTGAGAATAGGGAAGAGCAGAAGGGCTGTGGTGAGCCTCAAATTCACCTTCAGGAACAACTGCTTGGCCTGACCTGGTAAGAAGTGCCCCTGTTGGATGCAGCTGCCCTGCTCCTCAGGAGGCAGAAACTTTCCAAATCCAGAGAAAGTTCATCTGAACAGCAAAAGGCCTGGGATGACCATGTGTCAAAGCTGGGTGATAATTTCCCATTGCCTTACAGGGTGTGTGGGTGTAAGTGTCAGAGTTGATTTCTGAGACTTGCTGAAGGTCATCTGAGCTTTAATGTGATTCATTGGTGGGGTTTTAATTCTTCCTGAGAGCAAAGTCCCACAGCTGTACATGGGGAAACTCAGCTGTGCTACCTGGCACAGCATGGCTGTGACTTTGTCTCTCCATTTCTGAAATAAAGGATCAACAAAGGCTGTGAGGGAAAACTGTGCAAGAATTGGGCATTTTGTTATTTGAGTATGTTTGAGAAATGGAAGCTGTCTGGTGTAGTAGAGCCTTTGAAGGTAAATACCCACCTAAAATAGGTAGAAGATTATTTTATACCTTTAAATACCCCTACAGAGAGGTAGCAGGAGTAGCCCTGTGAAGGACAAAATTTAGAGGTGTCATTTCTCTTAGCAGACATCCAGTTTGCCTTCAAGTATTCCCCTGGCATTTACATGAGCACTTTCCCCTTTATTTATTTGTTTGTTTGTTTGTTTATTGTCTGCCTAATGGTTTCAGCCTTATCACAAAGAATGATAGCAGCACATCACTGCAGGAGAGCTTGCAGTTGCTCTTGCAGCTCCAAGTAAGTAGTAAATAGCTCACTCAGGAAAAAATAAATGCTACTTTTATCAGTCTGTCCATGGCACCCATATGTCCAATTTGGGACTGATCACTCATGCAGAAAAGCTAATAACACTAAGTATTCTGCTTTTAGACTCCACAGGCAGAGACAGGTTATGTGACCTCTGTTTGCCCCACAAGCCTGGTATTGTGCTGCTTCATCCACTGCCAAATTTTGTTTTAAAGAGGAAGCAGATGTGGAGCACAATGAAGGGAACTGGATAAAGAATTTCAGGCTTGGTTAAGAGAGCTCTAAATGTGAGGAGATCTACCTTTCACCTTATACACCACAGACCAGGCACAATTCCTCTTCAAGATCTCTGTGTTTCACCCGAGGAAGAGGAAATAAAGTAAAACAAAAATCCCATTGCCCAGAGTTTTGCTGTGCAAATCTCTTTGAAAAATGAGAACATCTACAAGATTTGGCCCTGGCTGTTCTGACTGGAAACTGAATGATTAAATAGCTAAATAATCCCTACCTAGAGCCTTTGTTTCTTGATTTTATTATAGAGGGAGAGGTTCAACCTCCTTGCTGTTTGTAGCAAGGAGCTGTGGTTGGTTGGTGGTTTCTGTCTGCTGTTATGGACAGGGATTTTCATGGTCCTGGGCTGTCCAGAACCCTTTCATGTGTTTCTTGGTCATTCAATTTATTCACATGGATTTAGGGAATTTTTGAGCTCTGAACTGACATGTGAGTCAGGTGCGATTTCATGCTGTGTGTTTAAAGAGAGAAAGAAAAAAAATAAAACAAACAACAAAAGAAACTCTGCTCTCAGCCCTGCTAGAAACCGAAGTAAATAATACACCTGTATCAGCAGTTTATTTGACAACATAACTACAGGTTGGTGACAACTGTTAAAAAAGAAAAAAAAAGACATTTTGGTTATATGTTAGCATCTCTGGGAATTAGGGGGAAAAATACCAGGAAAGCAGATATAGCCTGGATGTTTGCAAATGTTCTGTAACAGCACAGGGCTAAAATCTGTCAACTGCTTGAAACCCAGGATTTAATTGGCTTTATTATTACAATATCCCAATGCTGAGAGTAGGAAAATTCAGAGTGACAGGTGCTTCATAACTCTGCAAGGACCAGGGTGCTGCAGGAGGAGGCACAAAGGCACAAGGTGTGAGTTGAAAATATAAATGCTATTTCCAGCTGTAACAATCCCCTAGAATTTCATCATGTGCAGAGCAGTGCTTGGGATTGGTGGAGTTCCTCAGTAAATGGCCAGACTGACCTGAACTGGTGGAAAATCAAACCAAACAGCCCAGAGTGTGTGGTAATTATAATGGCAATTATAGATATACTTTTATTATATATAAATATATAATAAATATATAATAAATATATAATAAATATATAATAAATACCAAGAGAGGAGTTGCTGGGTGCTGGCCTGCCCTTCCTTCAGGCTCAGGGCATCCCTGCCCAAGGGAAGAGCAGCTGAACCCTCTGAGCTGGAGTGGGCACGGCTGAACTGAGGGGTCTGTGCTGGGAAAAGCTGGGATTTGGCTCTTGCAGGGTGTGCTGGACTCGTGGAGACCTCCCTGAGCATAGAGGAAGCCTTGCCAGCACCTGGCTGTCCTAAGCATCCATTTACAATGAAATCCCAGTTTAATTCCATAAGGGTGAGTGTAAGGTATTTTCAGTTTACCCATTCTGGACAACTTTTTGCTGCTGAAGTAGACAGAAGTGCTTTGTAGAGGTTTATAATAGCTCTCAACCTAAGTGTTTCTACTGGATTCAAAGAGCTAATTATCCCTTTAAAATGCCTTTCCAAAATTGTTTTCAGACTTCTCCTCCATTATAACTGAACCCAAGCTTGAGTGTCTCATGTATTTGTAACAGGTGCCATAGGACGCCTTCTCAAAAAGAAACCAGCCAAAAACCGATGCCACGAAGTCAAAGGCAGCATCTTGGGGATATTTAGCCTCTTTTTTGGCTGAATATATTCTATTCCAGTAATATTTCCCTTAGATAGTGCTGGTTTATTTTCCATTGGGCTAAATGGTTTGGATGTACCAAGGACCTGGCCTTTTCATATGGAAAAGAAAGGTTTAGCACAAAGATTTATCTTCATGAGCTAGGGGAAAATTTCCTCCTTTTTGATGGACCCAGCCCTTTAAAGCCTCTGAAAGGAAACCAAATATCTTTAATTCCCAGGAGATATCTCAGAGGATCAGAGCTAAAACATTACTCTCTGAACTATTACACACAGAGACCTCTGCATGACCCTTTGTGTTTCAGAGTCTCAAGGCTGTGGATTCTCCAGAAGAACCTATTTCTTCTACAACCAGAGGCTGAACAAGAGTGCACCATTATAGAAGTTTAAAAAAAAACCCATAAGGTCATCTGCTGCTTAAATCCCTGCTACCAGGTCTGTAGATATTTTTGCTTTGTTTCTGGGCGAGCTCAGTCCCAGTGCCAAAGGGCAACATGGAAATTGTGCTGTTATTCTGAAGCATGCAAGGTAATAAATGGTGCTGTCAATTGTTTTCACTCAAGTGACAGATTTATTCTCTTCAAAACCAATGACCAGGAAGGGCTATTACTGCAAAAAATTCACTATGTATCATCCTGTGCCTGTTGTTTAACAAATAATGCTAAGTCTAATTGCCTTCCTCTGTGGCCAACTATCTATGAGTTAATGGCTTTTTTTATTGAAGACGTGTAATTTACCATTGCTTTTGATGTGCCATCTGATTGAATGTCTCTGTGAATCACATCTGCAATCTAGCACTGCCTGTCCCAAAGGAATACCCCTTATCCCATTGTTTTCTCATGATCTGGGTAAAAACAGTCTTGATTTTTTTTTTTTTTTTCTTAAACATGAACTATTAAGCTTCTGTTTCCCAGTTTCTAGTTTGATATTCCTGCTGCTGGCAGATGCACTAAAGTTTAATAAATCAGTTGCATGTGGGGAATGTGTGATGTTTTATAGTACTAGAAATAGTGGGTTTAAATCTCAACAGCACTTTTTCCAGAGTAAACATGGAATTAGTCTGGAATCTGATCCTGCAGCTCTGCCTAAACTCCCTTAGAATCTGACTGCAGTCCTTTTTGATAGAACCCTGTTTTTCAGCAAGAAAATTCTGCAGATGATACACTTTAGGATACAAACATTACTGCTCTTTAAAGATCTTTTTAGTGATTCAGCAATGCCTGTTTTTCCACAAGTCTGTTCCTTTTTTTTCCCCCAGTCAACATTGCAATGTTTTTAATGTTTTAGGAGGTTAGAAAATAGCTTCTAAAACTGTAAAGCTTACATAAAGCTTGCACTTGGGCAGCATATTTTAGAAAGAGCTGATGGCAGACAAATGTTGAAGTTAAAGCCTTGCTTCATTGGAAAACAATGCAGTTTCACGTGCCAAAAAGAAGGTGATAGGGAGCAAAGGTAAAGCTTCTAACAGCAAAAATCTTAATTTTTGTCCCTATTGAGAGCTGTTGAGGTTGAGAATGCAGTGAAGTGGTCTCTCCAGAAGGTCATTGGAGATGTGAAGAGGTGACAGAGGCAGCTTGTGGGCCGTCCTCTGCCCCAGGCACTGCATTTCAGGATTCCCCTGTTACCAAGAACTGTGGAAATGCGAGTTTTGTGCTGGTGTGATGGGCTGAATTAAACACACAGTGATTTATTCTAAAATTATTCTGAATGTTCAAATCATTGAACTCTCCTCCTCACAAAGATGGCAGATACTACTGGTAAAGGGATTTGTTGCTTTCAGTTGTGTTTTTATGGCAGTATCAAACTGGATCAGTCATCCTGGTCTAAGTTACAGTAGTGTGGCTTTTCCATGCAGATAAATTTTTAGCCAACTTCTAAGGCCAGGGATTTTATTTAATGCCCCACAAATGTGCTTTCTCAAGCAGCAAAAGCAAAGGTCTGGTTTGCGAGTAGGTGAGTGTGTGTGGGATTGATGGGGGTAGCATGGTTGGGATGGACGGAGATGAGAGATCTCTGCAGCCAGCTCAGGAACTTGGGGTTTATTGCAAAGGGCCTGGGTGCAGGGCCCTGCTGGGATTTGGGTTTATTACAAAGGGCCTGGGTGCAGGGCCCTGCTGGGATTTGGGGTTTATTGCAAAGGGCCTGGGTGCTGGGCCCTGCTGGGATTTGGGGTTTATTGCAAAGGGCCTGGGTGCAGGGCCCTGCTGGGATTTGGGGTTTATTACAAAGGGCCTGGGTGCAGGGCCCTGCTGGGATTTGGAGTTTATTGCAAAGGGCCTGGGTGCAGGGCCCTGCTGGGAGCTGCCAGCCACAGCTCAGAGCAGGCCTGAGAGAAGAGAGGGACAGAGAGGATGAGAGGGTAAGAGAATAAAAGCATAAGAGAGTAAAAGGGGTAAGAGCATAAAAGGCAAGAGCTAAGAGACAAGAGGTAAGAGCTAAGACAGTGAAGTTCCCGTTACAATACAATAAATCTTCTTCTGCGTTGAATATTCTGATTCTCACTAACCAATCTAGTACAATATACAAATCCTATAGCATTTCCATACAGCCTATAAGAATCACTACATTACTATCCTGTGCTACATTTAAAAACCCTAAAAACTCCTCTTTGGGCCCCTTCTGCCAAGCTGTAGGGTCTGCTCTGACCCTTGGACCTGTCTGCAAGCAGAGGGTGTTGTTCCATCAAAAGGGGATTACCTTCAGCTGACCACACCATTGTTTTCCAGTTGTTCAGTAACTGAGGTATCTCAAAGCTTGCTTTCATTTCAATCTTGCTTATAGTTTCTATATTCTCAAAATCTTTTGCCAGGCAACAATCATATTTTTAAGGCTTTCCTGTTTCATCTTCCCCAACAGGTGTGAAATGAGATGGGGAAATCACAATAGGGGATACAGGTAGGACAGGAGCTGTGAGTTGCCTTGCAGTCATTCAGCAGCCAGTGGAGGCACTGAGGGCAGTCCCAGTTATCCTGGTCTGGGAGTGGAGCCCTCCAGGAGAGGGGTGTCTGAAACCCCAAAAATGGGAGAGGGATGCCAGGTTGGCAGAGCAGCATCCTGGGGATGCTCTCTCTGCACTCTGTTATTCCCCAGTTACAGCAATTTGCCAGCAAACCCCGAGCACAGATTGCTTTGTTCTGTTATAACTAATATCCAGGAAATTCAGCCACAAACTTCTGCTATCACTTAGCTCTTATCTTGCTGTATTGCAAGAACTATTTGATGACCTCAACAGAGGCCTTGAATCCGGTAATCAGTTCTTCAAGTTTGCAACAAAATCCGTTCTTTTTTTCTTAACAACTAAAAGTTACAAGAGGTTGTCTTGGCCTTTTATCTGTTTTGACAAATGAGGGCCTAGATCTCCTCCTCTGCATGCTGATCTGCTCTAGCAGGGTCTGGAAGGAGGATGTGGCTTGGCTCTCCAGACTCTGTCTCATGCAACCAAGCAAAGCAGGGAATTGCATTCCTTGCCTGAAAGGCAGCAGAGGCTGCTTGGTTTTTATCAAGGCTGCCACCAAGAAGTTCAGCTGGTTGATTTGCATAGATAATTTTTAGCTCCTGTTTAGCCTGAACAGGAGTGATTTGGAGAGTAAATGATCTGAGTGATTCACTCCAGGCTTTATTCACCCTGGTGTTTTAGCCCTGAAAGGCAATGATGCTGGTACCTTTTTGCTCCAGCTGTGAGCCTCTGTTTGGTGTGGAATGGGTTAAATTTGCAGCTTGTGACTGCAAAGCATTTGTCTGAGGACTGGGAGCATTCTTATCTTTACAGTGAAATATTATCCCTTCATGGTTAACAACCAGCAGCAAACCTGCTCATTGTGGAAGCAGTTTGGCATAATTAGCCGGTTAAAGAAGTCTGCCTATTGATTAACTGAACTAAATGACCCATAATTAAGAGCCCAACTGTGGAGCTAATATATTTGGTGGTGTTTTCCTTCCCCTTACAGGTTTGGAACCTGCGGCTCTGCTGGCTCTCACGGGATGGGTTGGTGTGGGTGGTAATTGAGTTGGTGCATCTCAGGGGCTGTAATGCACACCCTGATGGGTACAGGGGGATGCTGGCACATTGCTGTCCCCTCTGAGACCTGAGAGGTGCAGCAGGAGCCCTGCAGACTCTGTGGGGTTTGCTGCCTTCCTCAGGGCTCACTGGAGCTGTCTCTTCCATGTCAGGTTGGATTGATGGGGTTTGGGGGAGCTGGCTCCATCCCTGCTAACAGGCACATGGGTATGGGCTGTTGTGAGAGGGCCCTGTGTGCTGGAAGGGGACCCAGGCCAACAGAAAGACAAAGCTGGGGCTGAAGTTGTGGGAAGCCATTTGTTTGGTTAGCTTGCAGTGCTGTTTCCTTGCAAAAAGTTGTCTATTTTTAGTTGCAATTTGTGTCTAGTGCGATAAATTGTTTCTAGAAAATGTTTTCAGACTGGAGTTTAACTTGAGTGGTTTAGAGGAGCTCCTGTTTATACCTGAATATTATTGAATCTCTCATTACTCCTTTTTTAAAATACCACGTTCTGCTCACACTTTTTCTCTTGTTTTACCAAAGATTATGCCAAAATGAGTTCAGTGCTTTGCCCTCCCTTTGAGGCAATGCCATAAAAGCAGGATCACATTTTAGTAGTGACACCAGCCAGCCTGCACAGTCCCAGCTGGTACCAAGCTGCACCAGGCCAAGGGATTAATAACATTAAGCTACAGTTTCAAATAGTCACAAAGAAAACAATGTTTTTTTGGGTTTTCTTTTTGGAAACTCAGCTCTTATCTGCCTCTTATTCTCAATCAATCCTCCCCAAACCCACAAAAGTAGCAATCAGAACAGATTTGGTCTTGAAGAGTTTAAGGTTAAAGGACTTCTTAAGCACTACTCTTTCCTCTGCTGGGCCCACTGAAATAATCAGAAAATATTTTCACTGACTTTACTGAGGGTTAGAATAGGCCTCCCCAAATCCTCATCCTCTCCTGCATTGTGGAAAGCTTTTTTGTGTGTTTCTGGCACAGAAGGGAGATTCTTTGTCCATGTTTCTTCCTTTAATCTCCAAAAGCTTTCAGCCATCCCCAGTGGAAGCTGCTGGTGACAGATTTTGCTGTGCTGGCATCCTCAACCTGAACCAGTGGAGGAGCAATTCAAGAAATAAAGACTTAGATCTTGGTGCTTGCTCTGGCACACGATAGTGGGGGAGGTATCTGCTGATAATGAGGAGGTTGTGCAAGGAGCAGAGGTAGCTGGTGGATGTGGTAGGGTGATACAGATTCCCCTCCTTTGGGCTGGGGACTTTGTGCTCTTTGCTTCATCTCTGTTTTGCTTCAGAAATGTCTGGGTCCAGAAACTGAAAATGCACTGGATGTGACATCCTGATCTCTGTGTCTCTGCGTCTCTGGATGAGTGGGATGTATTACACATGGCCCCCGGCCTGGGGAGGCCTTTTCTAGGCACAGGTGCCACTGTGCTGGGCTGAGCTGTGTGTTTGGGAGCTGGACTCATGTCCCAGGTGTAAAACACCTCAGTGTGAATCTGGCCAGGGAACGGCCTTGCCCCAAAGCTGCTCTATGACAAGGAGTATATCTGCAGCTCTGGAAAAACATCATAAGCAGTTGCAAGAGAGCTTGTACAAGAACCTGGCTGAGGATAAAACCCTGCAGCTGCCATTTAAACTTGACTTAATCCCATTCTGGTCCTTTCATATTTCCTTCTATACACATTGCTTTGAGGGAATAGTTAGTTACCTCCTGTTAATATCTCGAGATGTTCATGCAATGTCTGAGCAGCAGAGCTGGCTCCTGCTGAGTCCCTGACCATGACACCATGATCCAGGAGGTTGCTTTGATCCAGTGCTGGGAAGCAGGGAGACAGCAGGTTATTTTCTTAGCTGCAAGAAATCCATGGTGCCATTCACATCACCTCACCCCATTTCCAGCTGGAAATCCCTGGAGTGGCTCACACATTTATTTACCTGGAAGGAAGTGAATTAACTCCCTGCAAAGAGGCCAGAGACAGCTCAGAGCTGCATGAAATTTCACCAGGATTCCCCTACACTCAAAACCCTCCAGTGAGGGATCAGACCCTGGGCAAGGCAGGGATCACTGGGCTGGCTTTGTGCCAGTGTCCTGTTGGGAAAATATGAGATCTCTCCTCTTCTTACTAGAGTGGTACTTCTTGCTGTATTTGCTCCTTTTCAAAAGTTTGGTTTCGGTCAGTACCTCATAAGGACTTTTGTTTAGGCAGTGAGAGAGCTGCTGCTTGCAGGAGCTTGCAGAATCTCCAGCAAATCTTGAACTTGAAAGCTTCTATTATTTACATATATACTTAATTATTATTAGATTTGTATATAATATCTGCTTATTTAATGTACATATTATTAAAGAGTCTATGACTGTATCAGCATTTGTTTCTTGGCAGATCATGTTATGCTTCATGTGTCACCACAGAGGATGCAGATAATCTGAAAAGTGCCTTGCTTGCACACCAGAGCTTTAATAGCTATAACAAGACAATTAGTACATTGTTCCACTTGAACTTTAATGTAATAATTGGCAGTAAGTAATTCCCCTCTGGTGTGATACACAGCCCGTGTTGTGAACAAATATCAGAGCAGCCCTGGGTAGGAAAGGGAAAATAAAAGTCAGAGCTGCTGATTGTGACCAAGGGGGTGGATTTGGGGATGATGTTCCACAGTGATGGATGTGGTGTGGATGTTGGACATGGCCAGGAGCACTGGGAGGAGTTCACTGGATGTGACCTCCTGATCTCTGTGTCCCTGCATGTCTGGCTGGGTGGGAATTGTTGCACAGTGCCTCAGGGGAGGGGACACATTTATCCCCAGGTGTGGTACTGAGAGGTACAGACAAGGCTCTTTCATTGTCCCTGCCCACAGAGAGAATGACTTTGAAAAAAGGGACATTTGGATAGCAGAGATATTTTTGACAGTCACTGAATCAGAGCCTTGGCAGAGGCCAGCCCATCCTGGAGCAGAATGAGGATTGCCTCTTTCTCAGCATGACCCCAAACACTTCTGAATTTCCAAACATGTTTCTGATCCTCTCTTGCAGTGAGGTCAGTGGGGAAATACAGGCTGCAATGCAGCTTTGTGATTTGAAGTGTGGTGTCTAAATTGTGCTCTAATGTATCAGGGAAAAGCATTTGTTTCCCACAATAGATCAATGCCAGCAGATTGTTCCTTTTGTGCCCAGGAGCTGAGCCCCACTGCCCATGCCTGGTCCAGGCTTTCTGGAAAAAGCACTGCTTGTGTCAGGAAAGCTCTTCCAGGCTGCCCTAATGATGTTCACATGAAAAGAAAAAGAGAGGGAGGGAGGAAACATCTTAACCCATGTCAGGTATGATCTCTGCTGTGATCACATCCTGTCTGATCCTCCCTTCTGGCTCTCTGAAGTGGAGGTGGTTGGTGTGTGTTTTTCTAGAGCTCTGTGCTCAGTTCTGTGCAGTGCATGGGTACAAAAGGCTGCTTACCTAGGGAGTTTGTGATCTGGGGAAAACAGGAAATAACATCTGGGCAGTGCTACAGAAGATGGGTTTTCACTGACCCCATGTTTTTGAACAGAGTAATTTGCAGTATTTTGTAGGATCAGATGTGTGATTAACGATTTATCCTAGTTCTTGCAGATTTTTATGATGTGGGCACCATGTTACTATTTCCAAGTAAGAAAGACAAGGAATGTGTTTCCTAAACTTGTGAGGTAACAGTCAAATGTGGACAGTGATAGCAGTGAGAGAAAGCTGCCCATGGGATGGTTATTTGATGATAATGTACATGATGGTAATGCTGACAGAGAGCAGGGTCCCCAGTGCTGGTGTTGAGGCTGTAGCACAAGGGGTGACTCTTCAGGGGCCCCTGCTAGGTGGGGAGTGGGGACATTTTGCTCAGACCATGATGAGGAAGAAGGTGACAGGAACTGGGGAATCTCAGACCTCACCTCCAAGTCCCTCATGAGGAGGTTCTGAAAACAGCAAAATTCCTCCTCCAGCACAGGCAGGGATGGATGGATGGATGGATGGATGGATGGATGGATGGATGGATGGATGGATGGATGGATGGATGGAGGAGCTGTCTCCAGTTGTCACAGCCCCTGGCAGGAGCAGCACTGCTGTCCTGGGCAGAGCTGCAGGCCAGGGCATCCTCTCCTCCTGCCAGAGCAGTGCAGGCTGTGCTGGCAGATGGAGGAGAAACCCCAGGGATTCCCTGAACTATTCCCCATCCGAGCATGGCAGGACCTGCTGTGCCTGGCAGAGGTCAGGGGTGGATCAGGTGTGACAGTGAGCAGGGCAGTGGGAGCAGGAATGTGCTGGGGGCTCCAGGCACTGCTCTGCTTCCACCCAAATTCCTCTGGAAGCTGCATCTCCCACCGCTCCTGTTCATAAAAAGCAAATGACTTCTCAGATTTATTAGTTACCTCCAGGTGCAATTTATCAATCCCAGGCTGGGCCCTGCCCAGGCAACTGGGGAGAAGCTTGTGTCTTTGATTAATGTGCTCTCCCCCACAATGGTGGCAGATTTCTTACAGGGATTTAATTCTAACAGATTCTTAAAAATAACAAGAAGCATATTCAGCGAGCTGTTTAAGAGGATGCAGAGCTGAAGCACAGCTCATTCTCTAAAGCTTTGAAGTATTTACAGAAAGGGGTTGAGGGAGTCTTCATGGAAGCTGGGAGGGTAAAGGAGGAACTTTGGAGGAGGGTGAATTGGAATGGGCATAAAAAAGAAATAATGACAACAGCTCATAGTGGAAACAGGAGACTGAGGGGTTTTAAAGTAGAAATGAAACAATGGGAGTGAGATCTCAATAAGAATAAGCAAAAAATGTTAAAGACTGGGGTCTTGAAAACACAGGGGTTTCCTTTAGCCAATACAACTTTTGTGTCTGAATTTGTTGTGAAAGGGTAGAGGAACACTAAGTGGGAAAAATCAGGAAAACTAGGAAGATAAGAGGAAAATGGGAAGCTCCCAAATAATGGGCTGCAATGTGGAAAACCTCTGAGGCTTCTCTGCAGCCATTCCCCTAATGCATCAAGAGGATGCCTTTTCCCATCTTCATTTTCCTCACCTTTTAGCCACAGTTTAAAATGAAAACATTACATAGAGAGCTGCCTTTTGGAGACCGAGCCAACAAGAGCTCTTGATCTTTTGACCCTTTTTTCACAAATGGAAATATATTAACTTTCCCCCCTTTTCAACAACACCAAAGCTGTTTTCTGACTGTTTAGGTCTGTGCTGGAAAGCAGTTTGCTGTTTTCCAGTGGGATGAGGATGCTGGGTCAGGATGGTTTGGAAAAGCTCCACCAGATCATCTTGTCCCCTCTGTACCTGAGTTGGCTGCTGACAGCTCTCCTAGGTGCAGCAGCTTAGATTTCAGTGTGACAAAGTGTTTTCACACCCTTTGGTGAGGAGGAACATCATAACCCAGTTAAAGGGCAGGATGCTCCAAGCTTTCAATGCATATTTATGCTGTCTATTTTAAGTATCTACTTTCAGATCTTTCTATATGGTCAGTGCAAAAAAATAAAAAAAATAAAAAATCCCCATCTCTGGAAGGTGACTCATGACACCTAAAATAGACTCCTCTTCTCAGACATCCTCTCTCTGCACTAATTATAGCAGGAGGCTGGAGATGTTTAGCACAGTTTCAGCACGTGAAGGTTGATGCTGCAGGAGGGAGCAGCAGTACCCACTTTGCTGTCCCTGATGCTGGCAGTGGGGTGCCTGCAGTGAGCTGTGTGCAGGTGATCTGCAGCCCTGGTTTGTGGCCTCCCTGCCCTGTTTCCCTTTGCTCCACAGAAAGGTGCTGAAGCCCACAGAGGGGGCTGATGATCTGTCCAGGCTGATGATCTGCTCTGGTTCTGGTAATGCTGAGCATGGTGGAGGGAGTGTGGTCACAAATCCCACCCAGGCCATGCTGGGACTGCTGCAGGATGCTGTGGGAAGAGGGATGAGATGCCTGCATCCCCCTCACATAGGTCTCTGGAGAGGAAACCCACTGTGGTCTCCCCTTGTGTCACAGCAGCTGTGACAGAGCCAGATTGGCTTTGAGAAGGGCACAGAACCACAGGAACATGTGGGAGTTATCCCAAGGCTTCCTGGCTTTCCTACTGAGGGCAAAAAAGGAAAACTGTGACTGTGGGTGATCATGGGGTGCCTTTTCCCCACCCATGTCATCCTTCAGAGCAGGACATGGCTCAGAGTGGCACAGCCTGGAGTTTCTCCCTCCCCTCACCCCCACTTTGCATAGCCACCTTTGGAGCCACAGTTGGAAATTAAGCCCAGAGTTGGCCATTTGTAAAGCAAGCTGACAGGAAATTGCTGGCTTTGTGCTGAAGAAGTCATTACCTTAAGCTTTATTGCCGTGTGCAGAGTTTACTTGTGACAAAGTAAATGTGCAGAGATGTCTGTAAATAGGGCTGGGATATTGCAGCGTTAACAGCTCCTGGTGAGCCATCAATCAGCAGAGCAGCGTGCAAGGAACCATCACCAGCCCCTGCTGCAGACACAGAGCCTCTCCCACACTCTGCACACCCCTGGCTGGGCAGAGCTCCCTTCTCCTCTGGGTTTCAGAGGAGGCTTTGCAGCCTTGATGTGTCATGGGAGAATCACAGAATGACCAGGTTGGAAGAGACCTTCAGGATCGTCAAGTCCAACCCCTGCCCTAAACACCTTAACTAAACACATGAACTAATGTGATGGCATCTGGGAACAGAGGGCACTGGGCAGTGCTGAAGGACCCACCTTGTGACCGTGTTCACAGGTGTTTTTGGATGAGGCAAGAGATGAGAGCGTTGACTCCATGTTCAGAAGGCTTGATTTATTATTTCATGATATTTATATTACATTATAACTATGCTAAAAAGAAAAGGAAGGAAAAGGTTTCCTCAGAAGCTAGCTACGCTAAGAATAGAAAAAAATGAATGATAACAAAGCCAGCTCTCTCTGACTCTGTCTGAGATTGTTTGGTCCTTGATTGGCCACTAATTATAAACATTCAGGATGGCCCAATCAGAAATCCACCTATTGCATTCCATAGCAGCAGATAACCATTGTTTACATCCTTTTTCTGGGGCCTCAGCTTCCCAGAAGGGAAAATCCTAAAGAAAGGATTTTTAGTGAAAAAGATGTCTGCGACACTCACCCAGAAGAGCAGGAGGTGTGATCTTCCTCTGCCCCTTTGGCTGCAACAGCAGAGCTGGTGAGAGAGCCTGGTTTGGGCTTTTGGTTCTGTCCATTAACATTATGTGAAAGGGAGACAGCTTTGTTTCAGTAATGCCAACATAAATCTCATTTAAAATAAATGAGGCAGTGAGATGCACCACTCGTGCTGCTTGAGCTGCAGAAGCTGTGCTGGGGGGCAAGAGATATATTGAAAATAAGTTGGTGTCTGTGTGACTGGAGTGTGTCTAAATGATCCTGGTGGTGCCTTGAAGGAGCACCTCCCCTCCTGCTGCTGTCTCTGGTGAGGAGCTGCTGCCAAGCAGGGAGTGCCTGAGTTCTCCTCCAGCTCACAGAGCTCAGGCAAGTGGGAAATGGGGGTTTCTGGCTTATCTGTGTTTTCTCAGCCTGCCTTAGTTGTCTGAGCTCTCCAGGATGTCTGGAACTTTTTATTTGCTGCTTCCCTCCTCAGAGTCAGCCCCCTACTCCTGATCCTGTTTTGATTTTTACCAAAATTGTGGCAGCCCAGTGCAAGCCACACATTTCTGGTCTTTTCTGGCTTCTGCCACTTCTGGGAGTGATAAAGTCAGACAGGTAATAAAACCTCATCACTTGGGGGGTCACCAGAGGGGCAGCCTGGAGGAATTTTCCAGGCATTGGCTGTGTAGGGCTGGATTGCAGCAGTGAACAGAGCCCTGTGTTGGCTGTGGATGGCCCTGCTTCCTCTGGGGCTGTAGAGCTGTCCTGGGGCTCCTGCAGGTGCTGCAGCTTGGGGTGCTGTGGGAAAGGCAGATTTCAGATTTCCTCCCTCTCAGTCCTCACTGTCACAGCCTGTGCCTCTGCAGTGCCCAGAAGCTGGGAGCTTTGGGTTGGGTTGATAAACCTGGGTTTGCCCATGATGAAATCCTGATGTGGGGCTGCTCCCACCCTTGGGCAGGAGGGGAACACACAGAGCTGTGCCTTCTGCTGCCTCCCAGCCTTGGCAGTGCCCATGGCCCTGTGTGGTGCTGAGGAAAGGGTTCAGGGGTTCATTTCTCACTCTGGCAGTGCCCATGACCCTGTGTGGTGCTGAGAAAAGGGTTCAGGGGTTCATTTCTCACTCTGGCAATGCCCATGGCCCTGTGTGGTGCTGAGGAAGGGGTTCAGGGGTTCATTCCTCACTCTGGCAGTGCCCATGGCCCTGTGTGGTGCTGAGAAAAGGGTTCAGGGGTTCATTCCTCACTCTGGCAGTGCCCATGGCCCTGTGTGGTGCTGAGGAAAGGGTTCAGGGGTTCATTCCTCACTCTGGCAGTGCCCATGGCCCTGTGAGGTGCTAAAGAAAGGATTCATTCCTCACTCACTGTCCAGCTGCTCTTCTGCTGCAGGGCAGTGCCTTTGGCACACAGAGGGAAGGGCACCCAGCTGTAATCAGGGTTGATTCCCTGCATCCCAGGGCTGCTCCTACAGCCTCTGGCACCTGCCTCTGGCTGGGGAGTGAGCCATGCAGAACTTGGCCCAGAATGTGCAAATTCCCTGCTGACACGGAAGTGTTGTCCAGGGGGATGTGATGGCTGGGGAGCCTCCCTATCACACTCTTTAAATCAGAAAATGCTTACCTTTCCTTTCCAAAACTCAGCTCTGTGGGAATAAGTATCCTGATTTTACACATTTGAAACTGCAGTTGTATCATTAAAACAGAACTCACCCACCCAACAGAACTGCTTTTTCAAATCTGAGTGCTCAATCTTCAACAGATTCTTACCAAAACTGCCTGGAGAATAACCCTGGTGCTCTGTGGCTGCTGGGTGAAATTAGTTTGCTCTGGGGTGGTGTATCTGAGCTGCTGGGGAGGTCAGGAAAACTTCCCAGGGTTGGGCTCTGAGTGATCTGCA
Organism: Ammospiza caudacuta; assembly: GCF_027887145.1. NCBI lineage: Eukaryota > Metazoa > Chordata > Aves > Passeriformes > Passerellidae > Ammospiza > Ammospiza caudacuta. Next base: position 9,763,912 of record NC_080610.1, read on the forward strand.
CAGACTCCTTCCCTTGAGGAATATCTGGTGCTGATTCTCAAGGCTGAGCTCACGTTGCAGCCTTTTGTTCAGTTGAGGTTACTCATAACATCTCTCTCCTTTACGTGGATGTTTATTTTTGCAAACCTTTGAGGAACTGAATTGTCTCTGAGGCTGTTATCTCTCTGTCAAATTTGGCTGAAATTGCTCAATGAGTTCAAAGTTGTTGAGGGAGACACAGCCAGTGTGAATGTATGAGCCATAGGAAATCAGACTGACAGGCTGAAATGAGAAACACTTTAAAACTGTCAAAACAAAAAGTCTTCCCAGTGGTCTGGCCTGACTTGTCCAGATCATTGGTTCCTAAAGCATCACAAGATCCTGCCAGCTACCTCCAAGCCTGAGGAGCTTCTGAGAGCCCCAGTATGGAAGGAAGGCACAGCATTAACTCTGCTGACAGCAGAAAGGACCCTTGGGATTAGCAAGAGATTTGCCACCAGCTTCTCTTGTGGCCTCTCAAGCCTGGGGGAGTGAAAGCCCACACAAAATGCACATCTGTGCCATCACCAACCACCCCAAGAGGTGATGGCACACCAGACTCACCTGATTTGTGTTTCCTTTTGCCAATGACTTTGATTGAAAAGGGATCTGACCAGTTAATGAGATGTAGGGGCAGCTTAGAAAAATAGTTGCAATAATGAATCTGCATTTCCTGGTCCCTGCTGCTGCTGCTCCACGAATGCTGTCACAGCCCTCCACAGGATGGTTAATCTTTCAGCAAGTGCTTTGAGCGCTTTGTGCAGGGAGCTATGCACCATCAAAAAGAATGAATGACCCTGTTTCTCTTCCCTATCGTGGCTATCAACCAGAGCTGTCTTTGGCAGAGCTTCTAGGCTGATTTCTGGTTCAACATTAGAGGCAGAATTCATCTGTCCAAACGTAGACATCTAATTGTGAATGTCTACATCTGAGTTACTTGTCTAGACTCTTGTTTATAGGAAAGAAATGGGCACTCCAAGGACATGAGTCATTGTAGGCTAGAGTAAATGTCTAAAATAGGTCAGATGAATCATTCTGTAAATGAGCCCTTTCTCTGCTGTGACTATAAAGGGAGCCCAGAGTCATCATGAGGGGGACAGAGATGCCTCTGCAGCACAGAGAGATGCATCCCAGCTCAGATCCATTTCTGGGTATGCACAGTCAGCTGCTCTGATGTTTGCACATTGTCCTGACATCCTCTGTCCTCTTCTTCTTGCTCTTGCCTTTATAAATTTACCTGAGGCTGAGATGCCATTTTATCCTTGTAGCTCCTACTGCAGGATACCTCCCAAATACCTGCAGGATGAATACCTCCCAAATACCTGCTTTTCCTTCCTCAGGGTCATCAGACTGGAGCCACCTTTGTTCCAAAGCTGTATCTGGGCCTGGAGCTCTGCTTTATCCTCGTGTCCAAAGGCACTGAAGCACAGCTGGGGACCTGCTTTCCCTGCAGTCAGTAGTTCCCTGCTCAGACCATCCACAACAGCCTCCTGCACACATCTCAGGTGCCCTTGTGCTCTCCAGGCCAGCACAACCTGCTCTGATTTACTCAAAATTTCCTTAAACTTCTATTAAAAGGCTTTGGTTATTGCCTTTTTCCACGTGTGTTGTATCTGCCCTGGGTGGGCACTGCCACCTGAGAGGGACTCAGAGCATCTCAGTGCTGAGAAGAATTGCCAGAACTGATGGTGTTGGTGCACAGTCCCTGCTGGGGGGTCAGGGTATCAGCCTCAAGCTCCTTCACAGATTTATTCCCATTTTATTTCTGTTTGCTGAACAAAAGGAATGTATAATACTTACAAATCCTTCCAAATAGGCTTGGAGCCTAGTTCTAGATGTAGTGTTATTTTAACAAAACCAGTGCTGTGCTGATAAATGGGATAGTGGGAGGAGGGAAAGAAACTATTTATATCACACAGTGCAGGAGATGAGGGAGGGAAGAAAACTGAAGAGTGCAGATAAGATTTTTGCTGCAGGTGTTTTCTCAAGTTTTGGCTTGGAGACAAAGGGAAACCCACAGACCATCCAGATAAGCCCATTAGGTTAGCTGAGCACTATTTCATTACTCAGTAGTGTTATCTAGGCCCTCTGGCCTCAACAAAATCCCAGCTTTATTCTTTCCTCAAATACTATTTTATTAAAAAATCCTCTCTGTGTGAGAGGACTTTTAAAAAAGCCTATTTTAAAAAATACATTAGAACATGGGAACTTTCAAATGCTGGCAAGCTGCACCTTTGTGTGAATGTGAATAGGACACAAAGTGCCTGCTGCCTCTTGCCTCTGTGCTCCTGAGGCTTTCCTTTTCTTTTCTCAGCTGGGACCAAGCCCTGGATCCACAGGTTTGGCTTTGACCAGGTGGGATTCAGCATTTGGAGATGATGGGGGCTGGGGGATGTGGGACCAGACCAGGGTGATGTGAATGTTTGTGCAGCACCAGGGGTGCTGTAAGTGTTTGTGAGGAGAGGAGAAGTTGTTCCTCTCCCCTGGACCTGAGCAATGAGGAGGTTGTGAGGCAGCAACCACTGCTCTGGGAAGCACCTGAGACTGGGAGATGGGGAGTGAGGGGCACCAGCCCTTCTGAGAGGGCTGGCTGAGTGTTTTACACGGGAACCCAGCTGATCTGCCTGGCAGGGAAGTTGAATTGTGTCCCAAAATACACATATTCCTGAGGACAGGGCATGCAGGAGCACTTGCTGGAGGTGAAAGCCCATGGAATGTGCAAACTGGAACCACAGTGAGCCTCACTCTGCTCTGAACCATTTCCCACCAGGAAATCCCTGGCCCCCAGCAGCCTCTCTGTGTGCTCTGCAGAGCCTGGGCCATTTGGAGGTGGCTGTGTGGCAGGAGGTGCCCCAGGAGGCTGCTCCCTTCTCAGCATCCCTGCTGGCAGTAAACAGGGCAGGGATGACTCAGAGGTGCTTTCCCTTCCACCACAGAGCTCCCACATCACACCAGTCAGTAATGGGTGAATCTCCTCATGTTCCCCGAGGCTGCTCAGTGCCTGAGGAGTGGCAGGTCCTGTCTGGGCTGGCACCTGTGACAGCTGGGGTGTAGAAAGGGCTGTCCTGACACTCTGACCACACAGGCTGACCTTTGTTTCAGTCCTGCCCACTGTAAAGTCATTCCTTCCACTGGATAACAACGCCTGTGAGGACAGAACCTCTCTGCTCTTTCATTCCACCCCTCTTTGTCTAACTCAGCTCTTCTGATGCCTCACAGTCCCTCTGTGTTTTCTTCTCACATCCGGAGTTAACCTCACAACTAAGGCTCAGCAAATCTCTTTAAATCCACTTGTTCCTGGAAGCTTTCCCCCTGCAATGATACCTGTGTGTGTCATTGTCCTGCAAATACCGAGTCAGAGATTTTCCCTGAGCTAAGAGATGTCATTACTAAAACCAAAGCAGATGGTAGGATGGGGTTGAGGTAATATTATGGAGATTTTCCCAAGGTGTCATGTATTTTCTGCAATTATGGAGCACTCAAATGGCTCACATGAGGAGGCTACAAACCCTCCATCTTAGGAAGGTTTCTAAAAAGGGTGAATGTTTGTCAGGGATGACTTTGTTACCCAGACCTTCCCTAGGGAAGGAGATGAACTATGTGGTTTGGTGAGGTCTAGTCCCAGGAAACCCAACCAAGAAACTTGCCAGATGCTGAAATTGCTTGTAAGGTTTAGCAACAGAGAGGAAATGTTCAAAGAAAAAACTGTATCTCAGATTCAGAGCTGCTTTCTCAGCAGTACTGCTGAGTTTGATTAGAACAAATCCTGCCACATTTGGCATTTGAAATGCTTGAGTAACAAATGATACCTACTTCTCAGGGCAGGAGGAAATCAGAGTGCAAGAGAAATCAGCCTCCTTGGGGCAGAGCACGTGGGAGTTTGCTTTGTATTGTCTGACCCACACTGGGGCCAAGTACAAACAACTCTTGAAATTTGCTCCCAGCATTTAGATATTTCTTAAAAACAAAAATGATATTAGATGGGGAGTAGCGGCTGGGCTCAGCCTGATCCCAGGGTAATTTGCATCAAATGGTTCCCAATTCTCTCATTAATATTGTTCTCCTGCCTAGCCTGTGTGTGCTGCTCATTTCCTCTGCTGGAGGAGGGAACAGCACATGGCAGCGGAAGCTGAGCCAGCCAATAAAAGAGATGTGGAAGAGGGAAAGAGAGGAATGTTACAAACAATCCCTGTTTGGGCTGATAAAGGCATCCTCAGGAAGCTTGCAAATCGTAGGAATCTGTGATTTTGCTGGGCTGGGGGGAGGAATGGAAAAAAAAATATATATGCACAAAAAAGGCATTTCCCCATTTGATGCAATTTCCATAATATTCTAGTACTCATTCTACTTTTGCACAATGTGAGGCAGAGATCCAGCTCTCCTCACCCAGGTCTGCTGGTGCTTTCAGAGGGATGCAGGACTTGCAATCTCCTCCTGCAGTGTGGGAAGCTGACCTGGAGTGAAGAGGGGGAAGAGGAAGCTGCTGCAGCTGCTGTAACCTTATTTTCCACATGGTTCTGTTTCCCCAAAACAGGTGCCACACTATCAGAAGGATGTCCTTTCTGAACTTCTGACATGATTTAGCAGGCACAGACCGGCGTGGTCAGTGAAGTCACATCCTGGAGAGTCACGTTGTGCACCACAACCGTGTGCTGCCAGGCCAAGAAGCCACCAGTGGGGCTCTCCATCCAGTCCCTGTGGTGCCAGACCCTCAGAAGGCAGGGCAGTGTCAGGTGAGTGGTTTTAACACAGTCCCTGGTGCCAGGCAGGTCCTTTGCTGGGTGCCAAACCCTCAGAGGGCAGGGCAGTGTTGCGGTAAGTGGTTTTTACCCTTACCAGTCAACCAGTCCAGGCAGGTCTCTCACTGGGTGCCAGCCCCTCAGAGGGCATTGCAGTGCCAGGGTGAGTGTTTTTCACCCAGCCCCTGGTCCAGGCAGGTCTCTTGCTGGGTGCCAGCCCCTTAGAGGTCAGGGCAGTGCCAGGGTGAGTGGTTTTCACTGTGAGCAGCGATGCCCCCCATGCAGCTGCACCATCAGAAATCCCCCCCATGCTGTGGCACACCGAGGTCAGGGCACTGCCAGAGCAGAGCTTTGAACATGAAATGCTCTGTCTGTACACACCAGTGGCACTGTGCCAGGAAGAATCCAAGATGATGCCATCTCCAGCAGCAGCAAACATTTCCCTCTGCTCGTCAGCACGGCGATGCTGTGCTGGGACAGCGGGCTGGGCTCTGGGCTGTGCTGGTGTCACATCTGTCACTGCAGTGCCTCTCTGTGATACAGCACCAGGGTCCCCAAGCTCCCGCTGCCACCTGGGGAAGATGCACAGCAGACTCCACAGGGCTCACCTCGGCCTCCCTCCCCTGTCACCCGAGCGAGACAAAGGCGATTGGGAGGCAGAGGAGAAAATAACAAACTGTTGTCCACATCGTAAATCCAAAGACGTGGCAGCAACGGGGCTTTGCTCATTCATGCAGGAAATATTGTAAATGAAACTGCAGTGTTTGGATACAGAGGCTGCTGAGAGGAAATCTCTTTTGGTAGCTTGCACCTGCTAGATACAAAGAAAAGAAAGAGACTGGATTTCTTAATTTTGCAAGAATCTATTTTTTTCTTCAAAAGACAGCATATTTAAAACTCTAGTAAAACTGCAAGACTAGTGTATTAAAAAAGTCCTACAAGAAGAAGAAATTGATTTCTGGAACCGATTAGAGCAAAGCTCTTAATCTTTGCTCCTCTTTTACAGAATTGCTGCCAGGACACCTTCTCTATGGACCCAGGACCTAATGCTTTTTCAGTCCATACTGAATGGAAAACTGTCGGGAAAGGGAAAGGATTCTCTTTTCTTGATTAAAAAAATAATAGAAAAAGACAAAGATATTCAGATCCATTGTTCTCCTCTTCTCAGTGATTCTCAGGTGACAGCAGAAAGTGAAGACTTGTGATCCCTGAACCGGCATTTCACAATAGCAGTGCTCAGACAAGACTAAGGTGAGTCCAGAGGTGCAGAGATATGAGCTGCTGATCTCTGTACAAATCAGTCCCCTTGCTTTGTGATGTGAACATGTAGCAGAGGGAATCTTACTTCACCTGTAGCTCACAGGCCTTGGAGTTTTAAAGTAGCAGCAGAAATAAATTCCAAGAAAGGCCCTGGAAGCACTTACAGAGTACCCTGAGATGCAACCCTGACTCAGACAAAGCTTTGGTCCCCAAAGAAGATTGAGAAGCTTCAAGTTTAAAGAAAAAACCCAAACCAGGGACTGGATCAGGTTTTATTAGAATAAAACCAGGGATGTTAAACTTTGCAAGTGGAACAAATGCAAAGCAGCTGTTTGCACCTTCCCTGCCCACAGGGGAATCTTTGCTCACAGAACTGGATCCTCTGTGACCATCTGAGCTGCAACAGAGAGCTCCTGGTGGGCAAGGGGCACCATGATGGCACACTTAGTGTAGGGAGCCTGGAAACTTGGCAGGAAACCTCTTCAGACTGGCACGTGTCAGGCAGCAGCAACAGAGGGTAAATGAGCACCCAGGTTTGGCTGCTGTGGCTGCAGGTGAGTCAGCCAGGTACAGCAGCCAGGTACCATGGTCGTGTCTCTGCCTCAGCCTCTGTCCCCTTGCCTCTCTCCTGGCACCAAGGTCTCACAGATGCCTCCAGCAGTGCCTCTGTGTTTCAGATACCTATTTGTTAATAAGGCTAGAAGCTTTGAAAGCTTTAAAAGGTCCTGTCTGACTTAATCCCTATTGATCACAGACCCTTGATGTGAAGGAATTTTAAATTTCCAGCTGCTGACTGTTTAACAGCTCCTGACTTCAAAAGCTCTAGGAGCCTTCTCCTTTTAAATACACTTTCCACTTAAGGAAAATATAGTCAGCCCCTCATTAATGTGCACTTCTCCCATAATTACACAACTGTTTGTAGTGTAAACGCTCTGCTCTGTGCCATGTGTACATTCCTCATCCAGGAAATCAATAGGCAATAAGCAACATCCATTTTTGATCTTTATAGAAGTCGTTTGCTACAAGGGCAACTTTTACTCAGTTTGACAATGTGGATGTGAAATAGATGATCTTTAAAAACACCCAGGTGCCCTGAGCTGACAGCCCAGTGTCCCCCAGTGACCCAGGGCACCTTTCCCAGTGCCACCTTGGCATTTGGGAGGGCACCACTGCTCCAGGCCAGTGGAGCTGCCAGAGGGGCCTCTCCAGCACAGAGGGTGACAGTCTGAGTTACAGCCCTGAGTCAGGGAGGATGGAGGGACCTGGAAATGATTATGGAGCATAAAGGGGGAGCCTGAGCAGTGGAGAGACTGCAGAAACCATGCTGATCCCTGGGGAGCTCCAACCATATAATTTACACAGGTCTATGCCTGAACTTACCTCGTCAGTCATGCTCTTGAAAAAGAGTTTACTTAAAAGAGAGGGGATACATAAATCTCTGGGGCTGAAAGAGCAGCAGAGCAGAGCCGGGTTTATAGGCCGAGATTTGCATGCCTTGAAATTCACACAGCCTTCTTGTGTGCTGCATGGCTGGGATGGAGGCAGTGAGGGGCTGGAAAATCTGTCAGCTCTGTCCTGCTCTGGTCTGAGCTCTGTGTGACTGCAGGGACCACAGGGTGAGATGATGCTCCATGGAAATTGATGTGAGCAGGTGTTAGTGCCTGCAGGAGACAGAGCTATTCTAGATGCAAATGCTTGGGGGAGCTTCGTGAAGGTTCTTGCATAAAACTGAGACTTGATACTTCTGAGGGTTTTGGGGTTTTTCTGGTTTTGTCAAAAAAGAAAAGGAAAAATTCTCCCTTCCTTATGGCTCCCATTCTCAGACCACTAGGGCAGCTGAAGAAAGTGAACTAAACATACATGCAAAGCATAATCTGCACCTTCCAGCTTCTGAAACTGGTGGAGCAGGGTCCCAGACACAACAGCTTTCTTCACTGGCCAGTTCTGACTCACCCTCCTTCTGCAGAAGCCATGAGACATAGTGAAACCCCGTGGTCTCAAACTGTTTACAAAATGTACAGGAAGGCACTAGTCCAACTAACTTAATGCTGCCTTTTGGCACTGAAACACACTCAGTTGTGCAGCCTGAGACAGAAAACTAAACTCTGTGGGTGGAGTGAACTGAGAAGCTGCACCAAGCTACCCAGGGCTGCATGCAAGCCTGGCACCAGCCCTGGGCATGACAAGGAGCTCCAGCAACCCCAAATTGCACTTTGCTATGAAGTTGGCAGAGAGGACTGTCACTGAGCTGACACTCAGTTTTTCCCCTCTCATTATGTTATTTTCAGCTCTATGTGACCAAAAGGCAGTGGCACAGAGTCCAGAGAGCATTCATCTCTAAAGCTGAATGCTGTGGTTCAGCATGAAATGATTGCTGCACTGGATTCCAGAGCTGCAGAACTGGAGAAACCTTCTGGAGTGACACTCTGGATTGTGCCTCAGTGTGCAGGGAGCTCTAACACCCATCCCTGGCTGGCAGCTCAGCACCAGGCCCTGCAGGGACCTGCAGGCTGTTTGTGTGTGTGCACCCCCCTGCAGCAGCCATGCACAGCTCCTGCACTGCTGCCCAGCAGCTCTGCCCTCAAGGTCAAGTGTTCTTCCATCATGCAGCATTTTAATCTCCTTTGGATATCTTTCAAAACCTGAGCTGGATGAAACTTTTGACAGGTAATGAATAACAGGAGCATTATTAATTTATGTCAGATGGGACTGAAGTGTTTCTTGTTTATCCTTCCAAAATGGTAAATGAAATAATGGACTTTTTCTTTGACCTTGGTGTTGGTTTGTGCTGTAGATTCCCAAAGAAGAAAAGATCTCTGTAGTAAGTGTCTTATTAAAAGAAAGCATCTGCATCAGGAAGAACAATGTGTTCTGGCCCAAACTTGCAGCTGTGGCCACCAGCTGTGACAGCCCTCTTTGCTCCAGCTTGGTCTGTCCTGCATTATTTCAGAGGCAGCTTTAAAGAGCTGAGAGGAGAGCCCAGGAGAGGCTGGTTTAGAAACAACCTGCTGCAATCTACAGAAAAACTTCTGGGTCTGTGAAGGGCTCCAGCAGCCCTGGGGATAACCTGACACTTGGCTCCAGGGCCCTTGCAGGGGAGCCAGGGAATGCAGGGGAAATCTGGGTATCTGGTGAGTGGAGATGTATTTAGTAGCAGGAATGAAGTGTGTGCCTTCCAATGACATAAATTATAAAGACTTTGGCCAGACTCTAGACATCCCACTGGAGATTGCTGCTCTCTCCCTGGAACTTTGGGTCTTTCATGCTTCAGTTTGATTTCAGACATTGGGAAGTGTTCAGAGATCTCAGGCGTGGGTTTTGTGTGGCCATTTCCCAAAGAGCTGTCTGCTCCTCAGGCTTTCTGTGGCTGCTGGGGGCTCGTGCCAGCACTTGCAGTCCTGTCCTCTGGAGCAGGGGCTGCAGATGGGAATGCCTGACTGTCTGCTGGTGATTTGTCTGACCTGCTCCTCTGCTTTGTCCACGTGCTGCTGACTCTCCCCTTGGGAGCTAATTCAGAGCAGGGATCAGGAAGTTCTGCTCTCCTGGGGTCTCTGTGCTGGTGGCCTGGCAGCTTGGGCTGAGAGGAAACAGTTGGCTGCACCTTTTGGACTGCAGCTGCTGCTTACAGAGTTTGGGTGTTGTTTTGTTTGTGAGCTGGCCCTCGAATATTCTCAGAATAAAACATAATATAAATAAGTGCAAACACATTTGCCTGACCTCCACTCATATAAAACCTGTTGTGTGTAGCTTTCTCTTACATAACCCACCTGACTCCAAGAACAAATGTCCCTAATTTCTTCTAGATGATAGGCTTTGTAGAGATTTAAAGGGCAATTTCTCTCTCCTTCTCTCAGCTCTCACAAAGTGCTACAATAAGGAACTGCAGTGACAGACAATACTTAAAGGCATGGTTTAGAAGTGATTCATCTGTGAAACACGGTGTAGCATATTTTATTGTATTTTAGCTAGTAAAAGCTGTGCCTTCTAGCTCAGCTCTGTCATGCTGCATGGTAAATTACACTGATAGGAATCCCAGCCACACAGCTGAAAATAAGTACCCTCCATACAAGAGTTAATGTGGTAGATTTGTACTTAGACATGTATTTGTAAAATATTTAAGCTGCACGAGAAGGGTGTCTGTAGGAAGATGTGATTACAGGGTGTCAGAGGTGCAGCACGGGGCTGTCACATTTTAAGGTAAAAGAACAATCATTAGGCTTTGGTGGAGGAAAGGAGCCCTTTGAGTGGGGAACAGCCTGGGTCTTGCATCTGCTGCCCCAGCTGGAAGGATGCTGTTTTTACTGGGTTTGGTTTTGGGACCCTCTTGTATCACTGTCTTATGGTAGGAGAAGAGAGCTCCAGGAATTGCCTTCCTGTGGCAGCACATGCTTTATGCCTGCTCTATCCAGGCAGAAAAGCACAGCTGATCTTCCCAACTTTACAGCAGCACCTCGTCATGCCAGGGCTGTGAATGCCTTAAACACACACAGCACTTGTACAAGCTCTTCAGCATATCTGGGCAGTGCCTTGTAGCCTCTTGGCACAAAGCAGTTCAGCCTTCAGGAAAGCAGTAAACCATCACAGGGGTCCTTACTGCACTGTGGTAATTTAGCCCTGCAGAGAGAAACATGCACCTCTGTGCTGTGACTGCCTGCCTTGAATCTCCTGTACTCATGGGTCTTGTCTATTCTCCTAGTGCTAGCAGTTCTCCAGCCAAATGGACAGGAGGACGTGTTCAGGTACTACAGTACAAGGTAAAGTATTGGAAATTTTTGATTGCTGATTCCTAAATCATGCCCAGTGTAATCACACCCAGTCTAAATAAGCTCCAATTCACTGAAGTGTTTTAGCAGCCTTCCCTTGACTTCACTGAGCTCTAAGCAGATGTTTAAACTTAAGTGCATGCTTGAGTTTTGCTGAATCATACAGCAATAAAATATGCAGAGCTGGTCTTTAATATAACCTCCTGATTCATGTGAAAACTGCACATTTCCCTCAAAGCCTCCTTGCAGTTAATTAATGAGCATTAAGGACTCACATTTTTCTAGCGAAGAAGGGCCCCAAGGGATCACAGCAATTTGTGTTCATACCCTGAACGATCCCAGCACAATCTTCCCATGGAGACAAAGCCCTGAGCACTCCCTCTGTGATAACCAAGCACTCCCATTGATGGATGGCTTTTGGCTGCCTCTGGCACCGCTGGGTCAGGCAGGAGGACCTGGCCTCTGACCCAGCCCTTTCATCCCCTCTGGCTGGAAGTGTGCCCACTGCATGGCTGATCCTGGGGGAACGAGGGCAGTCTGCACCCTGGGAAAGCAAGGAGGGGAGTGGAGGGGCTGTCTTCTTCAATGTGAGTTCCCAACATTTCCTAAATCACACCAACTCCCCTTGCTGTTGTTACAGCGTTCTCCACAGGCTTGACCAAAGGGGCCTGTGATCCGTGTCCACAGGACATGCCAGGACAGGAAGCCCTGGCTGTAAATTTATTTTGGAGCAGAGCACAATGAATCAGAGCAGCTGGCTGTGACACAGGGAGGCAGACTGAGTGCCACTGGAGCCAGGGACCGCCAGCCCTATGGCAAAGCATCCCAGGACCTCGTTAAAGTGGGACTTGAGCAGCCCCTGGCACAGGAGGGATGGGGGCACTCCTTCAGGACATAAAACACGGATTCCCAAAGTGCCAGGACCAGAGCTGGAGCTGAGTGCTGCAATGCAATTTTCTTGACGACCACTTTGTTTGTTTGGCAGCCAAGGTTTTACAGAAATGACCCTTGGTGGCTGGGAGCTCACAGCTCAGTGCTTTCAAGGAAGTCACAGGGAGTTCCAGGTTGGGGAGACCTCCTCCATCAGCAGATCATCCCATAAGGCCCATCCCTACAGAATAAACAAGCTCCATCTTAAAACTACATAGGTTGGCTGAGGGTTTTTTTTGTCCTTGATATTTGCTCCCCACTGCTGCTCTCCCAGGCCTGTTCCAGGAGCTTACTCTGCTGGTGAGAAGCTGTTTAATTTCCACTCAGACTTATGTCAACATTGCCTGGTAGCTATTTCCCTTCTCTCTATTTATCCTCCTAGAAATCATTGCTCAGCCCCATTCCCAGCCCTGTGTGGTCCTCCTTCAGCTGGAAAAGCAGGGGAAAAGCAGGAGATTGTTACAGGAAGCACTGGAGCAATAAAATCAGTGGTTGTGGTGAGATGTTTAGGAGGAGTGAGCCCAGCAAGGACACACACTTGGAGTGCTGCTGGCAGGTGGGGCTGGGGGAGAGGGATGTCCCAGGGAAAGGAGCTGTCTGCCCTGAATGGTGAGGACAGACCCTCCAACCAACTGCTCCAGCAAAGGAGTTAAGGGTGTTCCAAATGTCTGCAGTTAGGAGGAGCAATAAGACAAGGCTGATCAGAAGGAGAATGCTATGATACTTCATGAAGCACTGGGGCTGGACTTGAAACAGAGAAGTATGTTCATCAGTTGTCAGCTATATGGCCTGAGGATTGACACATTTCACCCTCTTTGTCCTCATAGGTGAAAAAACAGGATAATAATAGCCAGTCACCTCTCCCCAGGGTATTGGGAGGGTAAACGTCTGTAAAGGGGTGTGGGCCATTTCAAGCAATAAAGAAATGTGAAGTAGCATTATTATTAACCTTCCTGTGCCTCAGTTCCCCATTTGTAAACTCTCACCCAGCACATTTTGATTGTTTTCTCAGGGAGCTCTGCCCAAGGAGATCTCAGTGGGAGCTGAGCTCTCCAGCTCCTGCCACTTGTAAACACGGCCCACTTGTCAAAGATGCTGGGATGTGCTGAGATGGACCAGATCAAAATGTGAAGCTGATGATCAGAGTCTTAACACGGATTTTTTTTGTTGTTCTGTAATTGCTGAATTCTATTTACTTTTGCAGTGCCCTTTTATTACTTGAGTTCTCTTTATTTTCTAGTTGGTTTCTTGTATGAAGTTCAAAGTAGATTTGATGAAATGTTAAAGGAGTGCCTTGTACAGGTGTAATTTCACCCATCTCTGCAGTGACATTTCCTATCATTCAGGACAGCAGAGGTGAACCTCCTCTTTCAGCAGCACAATTTCAGGTATATGTAACCACCTCTGAGCCATGGAGCTGGAAGTAAAAGAAATGCAAGGCAGAGGGAGAAGGCTTCAGGAGATGCAGGCCTGGGGATAGAAAGCTGAGTAATGCTCCAGGCTTGTAGCTGCATGTTGATTTGCATGTCTTCATTGTGCTGATGTAAGGAGGTGCACCTTTTCTTCTGCACATTTCCTAAAATATGGTGTTATTAATGTTTTCAGTTGGTTCAGAGTGTGGGGAAGGGTTTTGTGGGTGTCAGGTCTGTTTGTTTATCTGCCTCCTCTGAAGCCTGACTGCTCTCTTGCAGTGAAATGAGCCTTGTATCTGGTGAGCTGTGTGTCACTTCAGTTCTTCCCAAAACCTCCTTGCTGTCTTAATCTAGCCAAGTTGTTTTTCTTGAGCTTGGTTTGTTTGTCAAGTGAAGCATCATACATTGCCTGGAGCCAGGATGCAACTCTTGAAACCCAATAGTTTACAAGCTGCTTCTTCAAAAAGCTCAATTTACTTGGGATGAGTTATTCTGAAGCAATATTTTCTTTCCTGTTTATTTTTTCTGACAGATCTTCTGCTTTCCCCATGCCCTGTCACATTAAACCATTTATGCACAAAGTAAGCAGTTTGGGTTTGCCCTTGTGACTTTACTGGAACCAGTTGCTTATTCTTATCACAATTCTGCCAGCAAGTGCTTCAGCAAAAGGAATTGCAAACTACCCACTGCAGGCACTGCATTTCAGTGCAGTTATGAGTGAAATCACATCCTAGTTTTAGGTTAATGGTTGGATATCTGAATGCTGAAAGCTCTCTGAGTTCCATCTTGTGAAATGCTGCAGTGTGCAAAGCAAGGTGCAAGTCTGAAGGAGAACACACCCTGTTCAGAGGGAGCCACCAGGCCTGCAATGGTCTTTCCTCAGAGGCTGGTAAGGGTGGTGTCACCACTGACACAAACACAGACGTACTTAGCCGAGGGAGAAAAACAAATCTTGAAATCCAACCAACTCATGGCTGAGTCTGGCCCCTCTATCTTTGCTCCATGGGCTCACAGAAACATTTATTTCTTCTTTTGCAAGGGTGTTTGAAGCATTCTCTGAACAATAGTTTCTGTTCACTTTCGCAACACTAGAAATAACTGGAACACAATGCTTGGTTTGTTTTTATTTCCTCTAGATTGCCATATCCAAATGTCTCTTCAATCTATTATATCTTAATACTTAAGCAAAGAATTACTCATGGGACTAACCCTTTTTTTTTTTCTTTTTTCTCTTGAAGGCAGTCCCTGTTACTTCACAGCATGGAAACCAAGTGGGAAAGTAATCTATGCAAATTACATGTGCTTTTCTGCTTGAATCACGTTCCCTTCACTCACAGTAATGAGTCACTTGGCATAAAGTGGACTGTTACTATGAATGGAGAAAGCACATCAGGGCTCTGCTTCTCAAGAATTATTTCCACTTGCTGCATCTCATTTTGGCTTGGAACCACAAGGGGTGAGACTCTGCTGTCAGCTCCTCTGCACTTGAGGGACTGTAGCTCCTCAGATTTTCACTGCTCCTACATCTTGCTAACTGCTGGTGCTGAGGGTGGTGCCTCATGGGCAGTCACCAAAGCTGCCTCACACAGTTCCTAAATACTGGCCACAGAGCCTTTTCCTGCAGTAATACTGAGACTAAGCCAACAACTGGCCTGGCTGAAGAGGAAGGCAGAAGTGAGTCCCATCCCTTATGTGGTGTCTGAGAAGTGACTGCTCGAAGTGCAGCCTGTCTGGCTGAGCTGAGCCAAGTCAGCTGCCATCTCAAAACTGGTCCTGTTTGTGTCAAGCAGGGCAACCTAAGTCAAATTATCACTCTGGAAGATGTTTTTTCTTGTAGTTTTTCCTGTATGGTAATTAACCCAATGACCAGATGGTGAGGTCTGGTGCTTAGCCTGAAAACACGGGTGCCACAGAGCTTGGATTTCTTGCTCTCAGCTCCATATAAGCACTACAGCAAAAGCAGCTCCCAGGGGCATGACATGTTACACCTCTCCTGACCTTACACTGCCTTACATTGCTTTTTCTTGACTAGAATACGTAATTCTTATTTATTTATTGTAATAGAAACAGACAAGTGACACTGAAGTATTATGACACTGCTGATTGATAGGTGAATGACAAGGCACAATGTCACTTTCTTACAAGAATAACTATCCTGAATTACAAGGGTAGTGAATTGAAACACATCCTTTAGAAAGATGCCTAATCCCATTTTTAAAACTCTGAGTGATGGTGAGCCCACTATCTTGTCAAGTAAGGTCTTTAATTGCCCTCACTGCGAGGACAGTGCATCTTATATCAAGTTTGGTTTTAATCTAATGGCATTGACTTGCCTTGTGACCTTGGAAGAGAAGGGGTGGCTCAGTTGTTTGAGGCTAAATTGATCTTGGAATTTATGTATTAATACACCAGCTCTGGGGAGCCTCCAGAGCTGTTTTGAACAAGTGAATCCTGAGTGGAGTTTCAAGTTCAGGTCTTAATTTTTGTGTGTGCTTTGTGAGTATCACTTTCCATTATTATTAGCCTGGGGTTTAAACTTTATTGAGCAGCTGGCCTGGGCTTGGTCTGTGCAGGGGCAGGTAAGACACTTGATCAAGCCTGGGACTCCTTTGTGCTTCCTGAGCTTTAGGAGGAGCAGTGGGGATGAGTCTCTGTGTACTTGTGAAGCTGTGATGCCATGGAGAACACCTGGAAACCCCAAAGAGAAGAAATGCCACAGTGATGGTTTCACTGCAGCACTAAAGTGGTTGGAATACCCAGTGAGAAGCAACAAGTAGAGTCTGAGTGACAGCCCAGGTGAACTGTCACACATCTGTCATCAGAGTAGCATTTAATTAATTAGGAGATAAATGACGATGCCATTAGGAGTGTATTGAGACCAGTGAGAAATGTTCCAGTGTTGACAGAAATCACATAAAATAGCAGTCACTGAAATAGCTTACTATTCTTACTCAGGTCTACACTGCTTTTGACGTGTTACTGAACATTGGGGAGCCCCTAAGCTTTAAAGCAGCATCTCTCTACCCTGATCTAGACAAATTACTTTTGTACCTTGATCTAAACAAACTCTGATCTCTTTCTGCCGTTGAACTCACCTTGTCTGAAGCCTAATCTGACTACTTTATTCTACCTCTGTGCTGGGAATTCACTTTATCATTAGCATTTCAATCTGCTTAATTCACTGAGGGTCGCTGAGCAATGTAACCGAACCCATGCTAAGCTACCACTGGCAATTTAGCTGTCAGATAGTCTCACCTTCTATTTTTAGTTGCACTCAAATTCCTTGTTTAAGGGAGTGCACACTGAATTTCTGGATTAGCTTCCCCCTGACCCCTCTATTGTATCACTGCCAGTCAGGTTTAGGTTAGAGCCCTGTTTATGTTGTTCTGTTACACTAATTGCAGCTTGTCCAAGGTGTGGACAGTATTCTGGGAGACTCTGTTGACAAGCCAGTAACTCTGGGATTAAGCCCTCACATTTAGAGCTGAGAGAAGTCTGTATTAGTGCAGTGAAGAAAGTCATTGCTAGGGAGACTTGTTAAACTGCAAAGCCAAGACCTCCAGAATCTTATAACCCAATTCTTCAGGCTGGATGGGCAGTCTCATCCTTGGCTCTCCATAAGGCATTCTGCAGTGCCAGATGCTTACACTTGAGCAGGCCAGGAATAGCATTGCCAAGGTTCATACCTTCAGAGACAGGAGGTTAGGTTAAGGCATGCAGCTGCACCATTTCTTTTCTAAAGAATTATTTCAAGCAGCTGTGCTCCCTGGCCTTCTGTGTCTTTTCAGTTATTTTCTCTTGCACAGATTCCACTACATGTTATTTTTATATTTATTTTCTCCTGGCACAGCTGTCTCCCCAAGCTTTGTGTTCTAATGACCTTCTTAGCAAGTACATATGCTGTGGTGTATATTTAGTTTTGAACCAGCTTATGGCTCTTCTTAGGTGCAATTCAGGGCAGGAAGCAATTTGTTCCTGTTAACAGAGCTGTGTACACATGCATGCTCTGCCTGTGTTAGTTACACTTTGGTTGCCTGTTGAACTCTGTATTCCAGTCACCTTGAAGTCTAATTTAAAAATTAAGTAATTAATGTGTATATTAAGCATCTTTCTACCCTGATCTAGAAAAATTACTTTTAAATTTCAATCTAAACAAACTTTGATCTCTTTGCTACCCTTCCAACATACAATAAATGTATATATAGGCAGAAAGCAGGCTTTATTGAGAGGAAAACAGGCTGGTCATTTAAGGTGTAAAATTCTTGATCTGTCCTATAACTTTGTGGTCACTTCTTCTGTTCCTTTCTTCAGGCTCCAGCTGCCATGCAGCCCCTGAGTCCTGCTGCTGTTTCCTGTGACAGACACCCAGTGCATGCACCAGTGAGTGCTGCTCCCAGCTGGGCTGCCCTGTGGGGCTCCTCTGGGGGCTGATGCTCAGAGGTGAGTGATGCCAGACTGCTCTGCTTCCTCTCATTCCAGCCCTACCTGACACCAAATAAATATTTTCCTGTGCAAAGGCTGGTAAAGAGCTGTGGCTGCTCCCTGGGAGGGTCATGGCTGGGGATGAAACTGGAATGTTCATTGGGAGCCTCTGTGATATCCAATTCAGATTGCTGATGAATACATCCTGACTTTGGGCACATACCTCCTGTTAATACTAATGGCAATGTCACACATGAATGCTGGAGAATATTGCCCATTATTTTTGGTCTCAGAGCTCTGAGCTGAGAGATTCCCAGAGAAAAATGGCCATTTGCTGTATGTTGCAGGCTGCAATTCATTATATACAGTGCTTGGTGACTGTTATTTACCTTACAGAATTATAATGTGATAAGAAGTCTATGTAAGCCACTTAATGGTCTGTCTACCTTAAAGCAAATGTGTACCTGATCAGCCTCTGATTTATGCCACTTTCACCCCAGTGCAACTCTATTGGCTCCACTGGTGTTACCCCTGATTTATGCCAGTCTTGGATGGACTTCATGAGTTTATGTACTTTATGTGACTCATGTATGCCAGGAGAAATGTAGCCTAATAAAATATCTGGCTGTGCATCGTAGCTGCAGGTTCCTTGCAGGGCTGTTAACAGGAGAACAACAGAACCATGCTCTGCTCCTCTGCAGTGCGTTTATATTTCAAGGGGTTATATCCCATATCTACAGAGATATAACTTAATGGTCTCATATTTGAGTAATGTGCTGCCTTGCTGGCACAGTGTAGAGTTAGAGCAAGGCAGCAGGCAGGGTAAACCTGTGGAATGAGAATAAGAACTTGAAACTTGACTGTGGGGTTATTTTTTCACTTGGTAGCTGAAGTTCTTTGCCTAGAAACAAAGAACTTCCCACAGATTGTGTCCCTTCACTCTGAAAACAACTGCTCTTATCTCAATCATCTTGCTGCATCAGCACTTATACTTTGGCTTTTGGGTAGGAAAACAGTCATTTTATGATGTTTATATTGCAGTAACAGCCAGGACACATAGTCTGAGATGCAGGACTCCTTGTTCTGAAAAATGTGTAAACAGATCAGGAAACTGCTCTCTGGCTCAAAGATCCTGTGCTCCTGTTAATGAGGGCTTCTCTGGTCACCATGGCAGCTTTTATCACCTGGCCTTGTCTGCAAGGAAAGGGATCACTAATCCTCTAATCTCTGGAGCTGGAGCACCAGTCCAAGCTCTGGTGAAGTTGTTGGGGTGATATCCATTACCTCAGCTGGATTCCAGGTCAGCTCACCTTCTCTGGTACTCCTGGCTCCTGATGCCAGAGCTGACACCTGAGCCTGTTCTGTACTTGATCCTTGTTTCCTTCACCATCTTTCCTTTTAAAGTTTGTCTGCTTTCCTGTTAAGCTCCCAGCTACATTTTCATCTAATGAATATGAGTGACAGGTACACCCAGGTGTAAAATACAGAGGCTGGGTGAATTCCTCAGGGAAAATGTCAAAACCTCTTTGAAATTAATTCTGTACTGCAGGGACAGCATGGCACCTACTTAAACCTCAGAAAGGTGCATTTTGGAGATACTAGTAATCCTAAACTTGTTTCCTAGTCTGCACAGGTTTGTGGACAGCCTTTGCCAAGTGGTGTGATGGGAAACTGAGAAACTCTCAGACTGTGCTGCATTATTTTACGAACTCCATTGACTTGTTCCATTTAAAAAAAAAAATAAAAAAATAAAGCCACTAAGTTCTTAAAATGGAAAGTGGAAAGTGCATCTTTCTTGGCATAGTAAAACAGCGAGTTGAAGGCTTGCTCTGCCTGTACATAGGTGTAATTTATGTTTATGCTCTTGTAAGGGGTCTGCTTGCCCTTGATGCATGTGCCTAAGTCCCATTAACATTAATAGGAGCTGAATGCAAGCAGGGAGGTTTAGCTGGAATATTAGGAAACATTTCCCCACTGAAAGGGCTGTCAAGAGCTGGAGCAGGCTGTCCTGGGAGGTGGTGGAGTCACCATCCCTAGAGGGATTTAAGGGATGTGTAGATGTGGTGCTTAAGGACATGGCTTAGTCGTGGCCTTGGCAGGGGGGTGGACCTGATGATGCTGCAAGTCTTTTCTAACCTAAACGATTCCAGATTAGCTGATGCTGAATTCCCCAAATGCTACCTTGAGTTCTAAAGCCCAGACTGGGTCGCTGCCTCTGCAACTGATCAGTGCCTCACCACCCAGAGCTGCTCCCCTCCCCTCTGGCCACACAAACAGCCAAAGAGGGTTTTTTCCAGGTCTGGAGCACTGCAGTCATGCTCCTGTTATGCAGGCTGGGGTTGTGCACAGGGGTGGCTGCTGGGAGGTGTCTGCCTGCCTTGGAAAAGCACCACAGGAAGGAGATTCATCAGCAAGGGATGTTTTCTGCTCAGCTCACACTGTAATGAGCCCAAGTCCCTGGGTGGAGAAAAGAGAGGTGACAGGAGGAGATGGGGAGATGGGAGGGGAACACTTGTTTCAGGCAACAAATGAGTTGCTAACTCTGATCCAAAGCCATTTGCATCGATGATGTTGGCCCACGGTGTGTTGGAAATATAAGGCACTCTGTAGACAGCTGCCCAAGGGAATGCTAATTAGCTGCCAGGCAATTAATAATTAATCAGACTTTTGTTCATTGTGAAGAGAGTGTTTTCTTTGGCAGCTTCATGGTGTTCTGAGTTTGCCTTGCCTTTCTTTCACAGGCTGATATCATCATGCTGGAACCAGGCTTTGTGGCGACATGCTTCTCCCTCCCTCTGGCATCCAGCTCACCCTGGCCACATGTGCAGCCCAGGCCACGACCTCGGCCTTGGCTGGGCTCTGATGGCCCATTTAACAGTCACAGGCTGGAGAGGGAGCTGCTGCTGTGCTATTTTTAACCAGCTGGACAGTTAAATAATTCAGAGGCAGACACACACAGAGTGGTCTGGGCTGTGCCTGGGATCTGGGAGGGGAGAAGAGCATTGTACCGACCCTGCTGGGCTTGCTTGACCTTATCAAGCAGGGGTTCTCAGGCTCTTTAATACAAACACAAAACAAAAAACAAACTTTCAGAAGTGAAATCCCTGCCTTACTGACGTCAATGGGACTCCTGGCTCTGGATCACACTTAGCTGCAAGGCAAGAACTGTTCAGTATTTCCTTGCTTTCTAATGCTACAGAACTCTTTTTCCATGACAAACTTATGGTGAGTAGAGTTCAGAATGGGAAGTGTCAAAATTTCTGAGGGAGAAAAGAATTACTTTTAAGAAATCTCTTTTGAAACAGGATGTCCCATGGATAGCTACTCCCCCTGATTTTGGACTAAGAAGAGATCTACAGAAAAATATTTTCTCCCATCTCTCCAGCCCAGTTCCCCCCCAGCTGTCCTGTGGAGTGGTCCACAGCTCAGTGGAAAGCTGGAAAGCTGACCCTGTCAGGGATGCCAGGGAAAGCACAAGAACTGCCAGCAAACCTGCTCCAGCGCAGAATTCCCACAAGGTCAGAGCCTCCTTTGGGCATCCCCCTGCTCCAGTGTGGGGTCTTCCCCAGGCTACAGGTGAGCATCTGCTCCACCATGGACCTTTATAGGCTGCATGTGAACAGCCTGCCTCACCATGGTCATCATTCATTATGGGATGCAGGGGAATTTCTACTCTGGTGCCTGGAGCACCTCCTCCCCTTTCACTGACCTTGGTGCCTACAGGGCTGTTTCTCTTGCTTCTTTCTCCAGCTGCAGTTGCACAGGCACTCCCACCCCCCTTCCCCTCCCCACCACCCCTTTTTAAATCCCCTTTTTAACTCTCAGAGGCTTTACCCCTGCTGCTGATGGGCTGGGCCTTGGCCAGTGGTGGGTTCGTCTTGGAGCCAGCTGGCTCTGACTGTCGGACACAGGGGAAGCTTCTGGCAGCTCCTCACAGAAGCCACCTCTACAGCCCCCCTGCCACCAAAACCTTGTCATGCAAACCCAGTACACTTGTCCATCAAATAAAAGGCACAAACTCAGTCTGTAGGCACGAGGGAATCCACAGAGGAGCTCAACTTTGAAAGACAAATGCGCAGCAAACCAGGCTTCACTGATCCTGCTGTTAATAGGGCTGCTTGTTTCCTTTGATTCCTGTGTGTTAGCTCAGCTGTGTTTTGGGACCGAACAAGATCTTTCCACTAGTTCAATTTCAAACACGTGGTAAATGACTCTGTGCCTGGAGCACCCAAGGTTCCCGGGTGGTCTCTGTGCAGACACCAGAGCTGTTCCTGCTGCTGAGATCAGGCAAAACACAGCTCCCTGTTCCAGGGCGAGAGGAGGAGGAGGAGGAGGAGGAAGCTGCGAGTCCCTTGTGCCTTCCACACTTGAGGTTCTTGCTGTGTCCCCACGACCCGAATCATCGCGACATTTGCAAGCAGCAGAGGCGTGTGAAGTCTTGTTAAAAGAATGCGGCTTGTGACGATGCTCGGTGGCTCGAATGAATAATTTGTGGCCAGGGTGAGTCAGGCAGCGCGGGCTGGCAGCCAGGAGCGGGCAGAGGAGCCCGGGGCTCGGCAGGCAGCATGTCCTGTCTAGGAGCACGGTGTGTCTGAAAGGCCAGCTGGGTAACCCATCTTCCTGAGAGCCCATCAGGAGAATACCAGCAAGGAAAAAGGAATTTGGCCTCAGAGGTGTGTTTTTCTAGCCAAAAAGTGGGTGGGAAGGCTGAACATCAGAGTTCATGTTTGCAAATGGAAGTGATAGTGCACTTGGAAAATGTGACTCTGGGTTTATCCTTCTTTTCTCTACAACTGAGTGATGCCTGTCTGTCTTTCCTTCTGAGCTTTAAGAAGACATTCCCTTGGGAGGCAAAAGCCCAGCCTGTTTGACAATGCACTCAAAATAGGATGCTATGCCCTGTACAGTGCAGAAGTTCAATTTTCAGATAATACAGAATTGGGATGTCTTATCTAATACTGCTGGCAGGCTCTCCTGAGAGTCCGCACAGCAAAATTTACCTGCTTAGTATGGTGAATTTAAATCACCAGAGCCACACCGGCAGAACTCTCCTGTGCAGAACCTCATTCTGGTCTAAAGTCCTTGAGTAATTATTCCGTAATAAAGTCACTTAAATTTTAGAATAGAGTGTCCATGTGGAGAAGTTATACAGGCACAGCTATAACAGGATAATTATTTTGTTATAGCTATGTCAGTCAATTTCTCTAGGCGTCAGTCACATGGGAAAGTTGAAATTATGTACTTTTTACAGTCTACAGTAATTCTTTATTTTTTAATGTCCATTAGTGCTTGACTAATGGTGAATGATAGTGGAAATTCTCCAGAACAAAGACAGTGCTCAGAGTTTCCTCGTGGTTATCAAAGGAATTTGGATCTATTCTGGTAAAACTAATATGTAATGAATTGGCAGTGATTGGGGGTTTATAGCTGAATTGACTGGGAATTATGAAACCGCAGTTTACTAAACTTAACCAAAACAGCTGAAACTCAGAAATTTGTAAAGTCCCTATTTATGTGTTAAGAGTTCTCAAGATTTTTAAGAGTACACAGAAAACCAGGTTAAGATACAAAATTCTCTTATTTCCACACAGTGCTGGATGTTTCATATTTCAACACAGGACTTTATGACTAATCATACCAATTTTGGGGGTGTCTGAAACAGTTCAGTTCCTGAGTAAGTTGTTATGAAGTCTATTCATTATGATTCATTATTAACTGGTGAAGACAGTCCTTTGGGACCAAATTGTCCTTGTCAAGGACAATGGCATATATGAGTTTTCTATGGAGATATGCCAGAGCTGGCTTGAGTCTGGAGATTAAAGTGTAGCAGGAATTAGGAGCCTGGCTCCCCTCAGAGCTGTCTGTTGGAATGCTGGATGGAGCAAACAGGTGCCAACTGAATTTGTCACAGTCACATCTGAATCTGAGGTGAAGAGTTACCAGAACAGGGAAGGCCAAAAATCTCAGTGCACATGAAAGCACAGTGCAGTTCCTGCACGCCAGGCTGGGCACACAGAGAGCTGCCTGGGGAGATGGGGCTTCTGCACAGCAAAGCAGACCTGGGATGGGCTTGATAGAAAGCATGACTCAAAATGAAACCTGCTGATGGCTGGCAGCTGTCTTACAGCAAAATGGTACCTAATTACACGTATTACATCTCCCTTCCTGGAAAAGGGGCTGGGTTTGAGGTGGAGGATGCCAACATGCATATCCAAGCAGGGATGCCAGCTGGGATGTACACAGGGACAAGGACAGAGTGTGGTTTGTATGACCACAGCTGCAGGCATTTGGGTACGTGGATGGCTTCTTGGTCCCATCAGTGTCTCCTTGGGCACAGCCTATTGTACCAAGGACGCTCCTCTGTCACTCTCTCCAGTATCACCACACCAGAAATAAAGGGCTCTCCAAACTCAGCACTTGTTGTCACACAAGCCCTACTAGATCCCCGCCTCATTTTGATTTCAGTTTATCTCCACACATTCACCTCTTTGGTTATCTGAATTTGGGTTTTTTTAGGGGAGAGGGGAGGCCCATTTTGCACAGGGCACAAGGATAAAAAAAGAACTTCTATTTCCAGGGCTGCAACACAAAGGCTTAATCATGTTTCAGAATAAGTGGAGTTATAAACTGATGGGGCATTTAAAATGTTATCTAGTTCCAAACATCAAATGTTCAAATTCTGCCTTAAGGGGACATTAGCTGATTATCAAATCACAATGAGATTCTTATAACTTTATTTTAATAAACAGTTTTCATAAATGTTAACATTTTAATGGATGATTACATTCATATTTAGCTAGCAGATGCATTCATGTTGATTGATGTTATTTCCGCGAATACCAAAGGAATTAAATAATGACTTGTCACTTATGGCAAAGAGCCGCTCTAGTATTTTTTAAATAAACAACATTATTTGTGGTGCATGATCAGACAGCAATGCTGGGGTCAGCTGTAGGTTCGGGAGGGATCCCAATAGAGCGGGCAGACCCTACAGCAACACCCCAAACACGGGGGGACCACGGGGAGCAGGGGAACCTCCTGCAGCCTTTCCGAGGCTGCCGTGTGCCCCTTGCCCGGCCCGGGCACGGCGGAGGGCCCAGCCCGGGGGGAGGGCGAGGGGCCGGGCCGGGAGGGCCGCGGTGGGCCCGGGGAGCGCGGCCCGGCCCGGCCCGGCCCAGTGCGGTGCTCTGTCCCCCTCTGGTGGCCGCCCCGGGCCGCTGGCTGTGCGGGACCCGCTGCGGGCAGCCCCGGGCTGGCTGCGAGGCTTCTACCACCCTCCGGGGCTGGTACTGTGCGAGACCCGCTGCGGGCTGCCCCAGTCCGGGGCTCCTGCCGTCCTCAGAGCCGCTCCACACTCAGCCCCGCAGGCCGGGCAATTGGCAAAGGCAAGGCACCTGTGGCCGGCGCCGCCCCGGCCCAGGGTCGGACACCTGGGCCGGAGCTCTGTGGCAGGCACACGTGTTCCCAATAAAGAGCAGATTTGGGGGGTTACGTGGCTTTGCAGGGAAGTGGCGGTTGAAGAGCAGCGGCTGCAGAGCTCCCGCAGCCGTCCCCAGCCGGCGTGGGAAGAAGGGGCACAGAGCCCTGCCGTGCGGGAGTTCCATGGTGGGAAGCGTGTGAGGAGCCCTAGAGAGGGACTTCCATTGTGATGAAGGCATGCAGAACCTGTTTTGTGCGGGTTCTGCTGTGATGAAGCCTCCAGAGCCCCACTGTGAGTTCTTTGGGACAGAGGTCTGCAGAGCCTGCAGTGTGATCCCTGATTGATGAAGGTCTGCAGAGCCTGCAGTGTGATCCTTGTTGGAATGAAGGTCTGCAGAGCCTGCTGTATGATCCCTGTTTGATGAAGGCTACAGAGCCTGCAGTGTGATCCCTGTTTGAAGAAGGTCTGCAGAGCCCACAGTGTGTGATCCCCGTTGGGATGAAGGCTGCAGAGCCCACTGTGTGTGATCCCTGTTGGGATGAAGGCTGCAGAGCCCACTGCATGATCCTCATTGGGATGAAGGTCTGCAGAGCCTACTGTGTGGTCCTCGTTGGGATGAAGGCTGCAGAGCCCACTGCATGATCCTCATTGGGATGAAGGCTGCAGAGCCCACTGTGTGTGATCCCTGTTGGGATGAAGGCTGCGGAGCACCACCATGAGGTATGTGGGGTCTGAGCTGTTCGCTCCCAGCGCCCTAGGGAGTGCTGGAGGTTTTGTGGTGCTGGGATGGTGGTGGATGAGGAAGAGCTGTACTAGTTATGACCTCTCTTAGGGTCAGTTGTTGGTGCCTGGCTTTTGGGCAGCTCGCCAGGAGAGCCTCTTGGTGTTTTATCCTTGTATGTTTCCTGGCATTGAGTCTTTTTTCAAGAGACCTGAAACAAACCTTTGATGCCCTGTGGTCCTTTTGGACCTTGGTGGCTCCTGTGTGCCCACAGTAGACAAGTGGCTGTGTCTTTAAGAGGCAGAATTAAGCAAGTGTGTTTTTTCTGCTTTCCAGAAGTAGTTATTAGGTTTGAGGGATCGGTTATCTGATCCAGCATGACAGATGGATGCAATGTTTTTGTCTATGATGACTAAACCTATAGAGATTGCATAAATAACTTCAAGGTACGTGTTCTGATTTCATTGTAAGCGTGTTTACATGTAGGTGTATGTATATACTTAAAAAAAAACCAACAACAAAACCAACACAGGAAATCTCAGTGGTGATCCTCTGCCATGAATGGCTTGAAAATTAACCCTTTTTGCATCTGTGCCCTGATTTCTCTGAGTGATGCTCCCTAACATAGCTGAGTTAGTTTGCTGTCCATGAAGTGTCTGAGACTTTGTGGAAGGCAGCTCCAAACTCATTCCAGCTTGTTGCCTGCACAGATCCAGGGGAGCTCCAAGTGCCAGCTGTGATGTTTGCTGTCCCAGCCACGCTGGCTCAGGGTGGGAGGCTCATTCATGGGGTGGCATGGTCCTGTCCCTGGCTGGCAGAGATATCTGGTACCCAGTTCTCTGCTGCAAATAGCTTGTGTTGCTTAAAGTACTCAAATACCACTAAAATCAGCCTGGTTGTTTCCTGTGGGATTTTATTTTACCTCACTGCAGACCTGTGTATCTCATGATTTTAAACATTTGATTCCTGTAATGTAACTCCTCTGCAGCTGCACTTGTGTAATGTCTTTCCCTGCTAATACACCGTGGTGTCTCAGCTGCTCACTGAACGCGGGCACTGTAGTGGCTGGGTGTGAAGCTGTGTGCTTCTGGGGTTGCTGTGTGTTTAGCAGGGAAATTTCCTGCATCAGCAGGAAATCTTGGGCTGTTGTTGTCTGCTTTAATGAGCAAAGGTACCTGCTGAGACCCCTGCTGAAAGCAGCCTACCCTAAAGCATGGTTCAGTGATGAAGTGCTCCTAGGAGAAATTGCTCCAGGATCACTGGAGCCATTCTTAATCTACTGCAGATCCCATCTAATGCTGGCAGGCTACAATTGCTGTGCTGCAACTGCATTTCTGCAGTGGCAGGAGTGTCTTGGGAGACTGAAATGTCCTTCTAAAGAGGTTCCCAGGCTGACTTCTGGGACCAGCTTCTGCCATTGCCTTTTCTTTGTAATCAACCACCTCAGCTGCTTGGAGGTTGAGTTGCATTGCAGTTTGAGCTAGTTCATAAACAAATACCAGCTAAATACAAAAAGGAATTTCTAAAACTGCTTATGAAATAGTTTGCCTGTGAGACCAGTTTCTATACAAACAGATTTTACATAGATCCTTGTGATGATGATGTCATAGGGCATCACTGAACATCTCTACAAGAGTCATTAACAAGTCTTGACTGCTGATTTTAAATGGCTGCTTTTAGTCACAAGGAAAGAAAGGCTTTTTACCAGCTGATCAGGCTGTCAATATGGTGTATGTATTGTGGTTTGTGTGTTTGGGTTTTTGTTTTACCCCTGAATGACTGTCCAAAAACAACCAGTGATACTGGATAGGAGAGAACTATTCAAGGGAAGCATTTTGGCCACCCATGACTTCCAGCAGACATGGGTATGGCCTTTCTTAGGTGGTGGACAGAGTAAACCTTATACCAAATCAACCAAAATAAATTGTAAACTAAATTACAGCCTTTTAAAGGCAATCCAGCACTGAAAAAGAGGCAAACAAAATCCCAACCAAGAGTCACAAGTCCCATAGCTAGACAGAGCCTGGTGAAGATAAAAACCTGGTGCTGCAATCTGCTGTGGACAAAAGCAGGGTGGACAATTTAGCTGTGCTTGTTCTGGTGTACTTTTGAGGGTAGCAGGTGCCATTTTGATCTCAGACTTTCTCTGTGAAAGCAAACATTATTAAACAAATGCTGGCCTGTATTTCTCCCATGCAGAAGTAGTCAGTCACGTTTTGGGCTCTCCAGAATGGCCACATGGCAAATCTGTCTGTGCCTTGGAGCCTTTTCTGATGGACACTTTCATAAAAGCCAACTGCAGAACTCCAAACTATTTCCCACACACTTGAGTGGGATTAGCTAATGCTTCAGTGCCGTGCTTCAGTGATGAAGAACAATGTTGTCATACTGCTGGCAGAGTTAACTTTGGACTGGAAAATGCATTGAGCAGGGAGTATTATTGGTTCCTGGCTCTGCTGTACCATTTCATGGGTGCTCTTAGGCAATGGCTGGGCCTAGGAGGTGATCCCAAAAGGATTTGTACAGAATGGAGATACAGCTCCAGTCCTCAAGATCTCTTCTCAGCTTCTGGCTGATCCTTGTGATTCCGACACAAAGTGGTCTGTGGCTGGAAAACTTCCTGAAAGTGTGTGTAGGCTTCTTCCTGAGAAACTGCTTTTAGCACAGTGGGCTGCTTTGTACTCAGCCCCAACCTAAGGAAACTAAAAAAGTGAACCAGTTCCAGTCCTTGTACAAAGCTTTACTGCCCATGCTGAGCAGTAAGAGAAAGGAGGGTGGCATGGAAAGAGGGCGCCAAGCACCCAGTCCTCTGGGAAATGAATTTTGCAGAGATAGGAAACAGGAGGAGAGGAATTGCTGTCCTATCAGCACTTGTGAGCCAGGGCAGGGATCTTCCCCTTGATCCAGAGGGGTCTGCTCTCTGTGGAGCAGAGTGGTCCAGCTGACTCATGCCAGGACCTTCACGTCTCATCACCTGAGATTGCTTTCACTCCATAGTTTGTGTTGGCTGTTTTTGACATATTTCATGCTGGGAACTCCTCAGCCCGTGGTGGCCAGAGGTTAACTCAGCTGAGAGCTGGCTTCCACTGAAATGTGCCTACTTTCTCAAGACTAGGTTTGTGCTTTTAACAGATGTCTAATTCCCTTTTCCCTCTAGGCCAGGGAGGTTAATTGGAGGAAAGTGACTGTACATCGGGCCCAAGAGCCTCCTACAGAGATACTTGGCACAAATAAATCAGCCTATTTTTGATGAATAACAAGGCCCCAAAGGCTCTAGTTCTTGCTGCCTGCACAAATTGCAGGTATAAATTTCACAGCTGATCACAGGGACTCCAGAATTCAATTAACTCTCAGCTCATTTAAAAAAAAATGCTGCCTGCCTATTTAATTATGAGTGTCACTGATACTACACATGCTGTTCAGGAAAACTCCAATTAATAAAGCATTGCATCATTAATATGAGTGACAGCATGAAGCCTGTGACTCTCTGAGGAGTCTGCCTTGACCCTCTGCAATGACAGACTTGGGATTAAAGGAAAGGAGAATCCTTTTCCTCAGGTTTGGGTGATGCTGAGGGAGCTCCATGCTTTGCTGGCTGTTCTGGATGCCCTGTTTTGTGGTTGGGATGTAATGCAGTGCTGGGAACTGATGATTTAGACCTTCTGGTACTTGGGTAAACATCTAGGGTCTCTGATTGTGGGGATGGGGCTGCACAGAGACACGTGGGGCAAAAATCTGCAGGGATTTTTTTTGGAAGGAAAATGCAAAGATTATCATGTAAGGCATGGTGAGAAGAAGACAGCAACATTCTTCATGCACTGCCTTTACCACATTAAAGCACATTTCACTGCCAGGAAGGGTGTTAACCAAAGCTGTACAAATAACCACATCTCTGCAGAATGTTTCATTTTCAAGTGTTCTTGATTTAAATTTAGCTCAGTCTCAAAGATCTATCAATAAACAGACACGTTTCATTTTGACTTTCTAACGTGTCTTTCATTTTAAGCTCAAATTGATCTGATCTGGTTATTCCATGCCTCTGCCTGTGCCCATCCTGCTTCTCTCTTGATTTCATACCTTGCAGGTTGTGTTATTGGAAGTGATCTCCATTTTTGCAGCTATGTTCTTGCACTTGAGGAGGGTGTCTGTGCCAAATGGCTCTTACCACCACTGAAGTATCAGTGATACACAGAAGGTGCTTGGCTTGTCTCCCAAACTGTGTCACTCTTTCCTCAGTCACTGTGTCCAACCCACAAGGATCACAGACTGACATTTTCTTTATTTGTTCTACGGATCATGTCCATTTAGCACCTCAGTTTTTCTGAATTCTGCTTTCTCTTCTCACTACTGGTTTTTTTTTGTTTTTGTTTTTTTTCCCCTGAGCAGCTCTGTTCCTGACTGCAGCAATCTTCTTTCCAGTAGTGGCAAAAACAATCTCACTGCTCTAGCCCAGAGGCAGATGTCACCCCAGATTAGATGTCATGGCTCCATCTCTGCTCCAGTTCTTGCCTCTTCCAGGGATTTCCACACTGGTCACTGGTGCATTCAGGAAATGTATGTCCAGATGTTGTTGCAAAAAGCTGGTAGTCACTTTGAATGCCTCAGCTTTCTCCAGTCCTTTTGTAAACTGCTTGCCTTATTGCCCTGTTCCGTGTGCTGCTGTTCCCTGTTGTTTGTCAGAGCTGCAGCCGTCTCTGCCTGTTTGCCACATTTAAGGAGAATGTCTTCACCATTTGTGTTCAGGCACATGCTTGTCATCCATTAAATATCTGCAGGACCACCTCTCCTGTCCACAGTATTATCCTAAGACCAACACCAAAAGAGAAGCTTTTCCACTCTCTCTCATGCCTCTGCCTTTCTGGTCCATCTCTAGCAGCTACTTCAGTGCTAAAGGAGTGAGTGGGTGTTTTGTTCCAGTTTATTTTTGCACAGTGAGTGGCTGCACAAGCCCCAGAGCTGTTCAAGGGCTGTAGCTAGCCCAGCTTTTCTGACACTAGTGAGAGTTCAGGTTTAAGCCTATTCACTGCCATCCAAGGACTGCTCCTTTCATGCTACCCACTTTAATTTTTTACTTACTTTGTTCCCCTGTTGCTTTATCTTAAACTGAAATAATCTCTGTCCTGGGCTTGAAGCTACCTGTCTGTCTTGTACTTGTACAGCCTGAGGCTTAACAGGGCTCTTATTGATGGCATGGGGCCCTGGGCACTGCTGAAGCACAGCTCTTGGATTCAAACTCTGCAGCCCCTGTCAGCAGGGCTGGTGCTTGGCTGTGACCAAACTCTGCTGGCACTGGGCTGAGCAAACTGTGGGGAGTGACTGTAACCCACCTGAACCAGCAGGGCATGGGGGCTGCTGCTACAGCCCTCAGGTGGCAACTCCCAGTTCTCCTGCTGCAGCTGTGCAGGCCCTGGAGAGCCTGATTCCCACCTTGCTTTCTCAGCTGGGACTTGGGGGCTGTAGCACAGTGCTCCTCTTGGAGAAAGCAGCTGAGAGTTATGGAGGCAAAGGGGTTGGATGCTTCTCATGAGAATGATGAGGTTCTTCTTGTTTGCATCTCCTTTGGAGGTCTTCACACAACTCTGTTTTCTAATTGTTGGCTTTCACCTGTAAAATAAGGATATCCCTGTAATGCTCATGAACTGTAATTGTGAATAGCAAGTGTAACAGTTCAGCAGTTGCCAGTGATTGAGGAGAACAGGGCTCAAGTCCTTGTTTTGACAGAAGTGTGATATTTTGGCTGCCTGTGGGAAGCCTTGCCAACTCTAGAACCTGTTCAAACTGTTCTGCAAAATTTTGATTGTTATGAAGTGAAACTCAAATGAAAAAATGATGTGGCCATGCTTCCTGATCAGCTGCAGCTGGGCATGGAGCTTTTTGCCATTGCTTGTCTGGTATGACTACAAGGCATTGACTTTCCTGTGTTTGCCATCTTCTGGCCACCTGTGGGGGTGAGGGCTGAGCAAAGGTTGTGAGCCACTTTAATCTGTGCCCCTGGGCCAGCACTGAGTTAGCCAGTGGGGCTGTGATGTTTATCCAGCCTCTCTGCACATCCATCTGTCAGAAAGCATTGCTCACCTGCAGTGAAATTCCTTGTGATGTTGCAGGAAATGGAATGTGAGACTGCAGCACAGGGATGTGCAGGTAACAGGACCTCCCCCCGTGAAAGGCTGAAACCTTCCAGAACTCCTGCCTCTGGCTTTCCTGGCTTTCAAGCTTTACTCGTGTGCCAGCCTTGCAAAGGTGTCACTTATTCTTGAGAGATTTCCTACACTTAAAGGGCTCCTTCTGTCTTTGAAGCACACAAACCCCAGTGCAGCTGAAGATGACCCCACACTGGCTGTAAGTGTCATCCCATCTTTGTAGGTCCCACCTTTGCTGGTAAATGCAGCTGTGGACAATGTGCTTCCCCTCAGCTGAGGTTGCTCCCTTGCTAGGGTACCAAGTCCTCCAGCCCCCTCGGGATGACCCTGAGCTGCCTTGCTCCCTGCACTTGTCAGCCTCAGGGCAGCTTGTTCACTTTGCAAGGCACAGCCCTTTTCTCAGCACAGCCCACAGGCAAAAGGCAGGACTTTTATTTGTCTGAGAGTAAAAAAAAAATACATAAAAAACCTCTTTGTTCTCTGTATAATAAGCCTTGGCCCGAGGGAATTCAGGAGCCAACTTATGGCACTCATTGTGCATTTTAGGTCTCAGTGAGCTGCTGGTGCAGGGACACCAGGCTCACTTTCTCAATTTTGTTGAATATTAGGTGGGGAGGATCGTGGGTGCTTCCCATCCATGAAACTGCTATGTATTCCTCTTATGGAAGGGATGCTCCCCATGCTGAAAGGGATGTGTGGCACTTGAGATCTGCAGGCTCCTGTCTGGAAGCCTTCCTTGTACAGCATGTGGGAGCATGTGGCTCAGCAGGGAATGAGACTGCAGCATCCTGGGCTTTGCAGTTTGAGCTGCTATAGAAATACAGCACTACAGTGTTCTCAGCTCTGAGTAGAGTCCGCAGCCCTGGCTTGAAGGGAACAGCAGTGACAAATGCTATATCAAGAGCTGGTTGTAGTCTTTAATAGGCTGGAAGGAGATTCATACTCCACACCCAGATGCCTTTTTCCTTTGGTTTGATGCTCTTTACTTCCCCTGGTGTAATCCAAAGAATGTCAGGTCTGAGCACTATTGACCAAGTTCCACCAGAGCAAGTCCTCTGTGACTGCAGGTATGGCTACAGCTGATAAGCACAGCTTGACCTAACCCCAGAAACCTGGGGTTCTGCTTTGGTTTGGCATCAAATACAGAGGCTGATCTGAACCTAGAGGATGGGAACCCAAAGCATGTGAGTTTCCTGGGGGCTCCTAAAACTTCTGTTCCTGTGCTGAGCCTGATCTCCAGGTATTCACTTTTATTTTCAGCACTGGGTTCCAATCCAAGCCTGAAATCAGTTTGAGTGGTTGAAGTATTACCTCTGTTTTCCCTGACCAGCTGCACACTTGAGCTCTGCACGTATTTTTCTTTACATATCTGCTTGTTCTAATTAGGATCAATCCCTAGATGAATAAAACTGACTTGTGTACTTGCCCAAACTGTGAGGATTTAGAATTTGAGTTTTGATGAAGTGTGGTGCATTTCTCTTTAATGTTTCCACAGCTCTGTGGTATCTGGCTTCATCTGGGATCAATAGCAAAGGTGCCAAAATAAAGCAGGAGTGGCTGGGGTTGGGATTTTCCAAGCCTCACAAAGAAAATAAGAAAGTAAGAGGGCCTGTTGTTAGCTGGAGTGTTTCCTTACCTCACTGTGGAACAATCTGCCTTGAGGGAATGCAGCGGTCCAGATCAGCACAGAGCATCTTTTCCCTTCCAGCCCCTTTGGGAAGCTTTGTGAGGATAATCAAGGGACTTTATTTGAAATATTAATCTCTGTCTTGGAGGCATTTGGCCTCTTAGATAAATTGCTGAGGAAGGCACACAGTAAGATTTCTTTTTTTCCCCTTCTTGTCTTTGGAGAGACAATGAAACAGCCGCTGAGTCCTTCTGCTTGGAAAGAGAGGTCACCCATTGTGGCTCCCAAGGAAGGTCCCAGCCCACAGAGATGTTGCTCAGGTGAAACCTAAATAACAATTACTGGCATTTGAGCAACATGCATCACTGCACCACTAGATTGTTTGCCAACAAGAAATGCCATAATTTCCCTGAATATATGCCACATTTCTCTGAATTAAATTGTAGAAGCAATCCTTGATGGGTAGGAAGCTTACTTTGATTTGTTGGTTGGCTGTAGTGCAGTGTTTAGAGTTAAAAAGAGCTCTCAGCTTTTCCACTCCCTTTTTCCTGGGCTGAAAGCAGACTTCCCCTCCACCACCCTGGCTGTGCCTTGACTGGTGTTACCTGAAGAGTGCTGTTTTGGGAAGGTGGGTGTGTGTGCAGTCTCCTTGATGGACTAAGTAAATAGAATTCATCATATTACTCTCTATTTTGCCTGTTTCCAGAGCTTGCTAAGCAGTCCCTAAAGATTGCAAATAAATAAACTGCATCAGGGCCTTATCTTGAACAAACTTGCTTTTTTTCCTTTGCAGAAATTGCATACTGTAGTGTCAGCTTTGCAAGGGATGACAGAAACCAGGATCCCAAATTACCATGGCTTGTGGCTCATTCAAGTATTTCACTGTCAGCTGAAGCTGAATTTCCTTATATTCTATTTAGAAATCTTAGCTGGCTGCAAGATGGGATGGTTTCACTGGAAGCATTGGCAGAGCACCTAAATAAGCAGATTTTACATCCTGCTGTTTTCCCCTTTAGAATGTTATTAATTGTTGTGCTGATATATAGGAGGTGGAGGAACAGTGTCTTGCCTCTGACAGCTGCAGAGGTGGGGAGCTGGGTTATGGTGCAGGCTTTGGGGCTCAGCCCTGTTCAGTGTTCTCACTTGTGAGAAGTTGGAACAAGTTAGCATCCCATGTTTGAAACAACTGTTGGTATTAAACACACTGATTCAGGACTACCTGGTAATATGGGATATGAAAGGGAGGTGACATCCCCTGTATTTCTCTCCAGCTTTTCTCCTCTGCAGGCTTTTGTTTTTCTGTTCAAAAGGGAAAGTGAACTTTGCCACATGCAACCAGAAATACTGGTTCAGTGTGAATTGCTGGGTCTTACCAGACTTTGGTTTTCTCTCTCCAAGTCCAAGAGATTGACCTTTCTTATAGAAATCTCAGCTTGTATCATTTTGAAAGATTAAATATATATATTACTTTTTATGATCCAATTTAGGTGCTTTGGCCCTCAAATTCAGTGACCAGTACCTTGATTTGGTGGTCATATGATTTTTTTTTTTTGTTCTTCCCACTCAATATCTCCTCATAGGTGGAGGACAACTATGCAGCCTTTAAAGATGTATTAACTTCTGCAAGACCTTCGAAAAGAGTGTATTAAATCAAATTACATGTGTTGCTTTGCTTAAGGAGGGCTGTTCCCCCACGCAGAGTCAGGTGAAGGAATGGGTGCTTGCAGCAGCAAGTTTCTGTAAGTCACCCAGCAGCAAAGCTGAGGTGAAAACACCATCTGGGAATGATGGGTGTTTCTGCCAGACAAGGTAAAGTGAATATCTGCTTGAATTACACAATACCTGGCTCAGTCATGCTGGTGGTGTTGCAAGCATATTCTTGAAAGCTGGGCTTGGCACTGCTTGTTATCACCTCACCAACATGACTTGGTGTGCTCTGGCTCTTGGCACTGCTACTGGAAATAGGGTGGAATAATACTGCACAGCAAATCTTTTAAAGCACAGTAAATACAGGAGGTGGAAAGGTCTTTAAATGGCTGATTGAACTTGTCTGGAACAGTCATGAAATTCTGCTTGGAGCCAGAGCAGGGTAAATAGCCTAGGTGTCCCTTTTTCCCTTCATTCATATGTATTTCTGCAGGGAAAAATAATTCAGCAATCTTTCAGACTAAACAAAACTCTTTGACCTCTTGTTATAGCCTTTCCTTTCCCCCTTTAAGAAAAGCTAACAGTTTGGCCATGCAATAATTCATAAAAGCTTTTTGCCTTGCCAAAATTGTACACTCCACCCCCTGCTCCCCTAAATTCACTCTGTTCCATTTAGTAGAGTTTGTTGGCAAAAGACTGACTTCATGCTGTGGAGAATATTTGTTTCTTAATAGAAGATGGAGCAGAAGTGGAATTGTGCTGGTTGTGTATATTTTGCCTTCTCAAGATTAGCCCCAAGCAATTATCTGACTATGGACTGTGCCAGAAAAACACAACAGAACAATTTTAGCAGTGCCAATGAAAACTCCAGAATGTGCTGCACTCAAGAGTGTAATTTTAGATTCTGTTTTCAAGTAGTATTTCTGTGACATCATTGACTTTAGGAAAAATAATACCCCAGGGCTTATTTTACAAACAGGATGGAGCTTTATGACTTGGCAGCTTTCCATAGGCAGCAAGACAAATGTTCATCACTTACAAACCCCTCTATGACAACGGGCTTTGCTTCCTATCAGCAGTTAAAAGTAATGAGAAAAAGTAAAATCTGATGTGGGAAGGGAGTTGGGAGGCACCTGCCTGCTGCCCTGAGGGCAGGGATGCTCAGTCACCTCCAGGAGAACCTGAGCTGTGCAAGGTTTGTTCTGGGAGTGAGAGCACTTCTGGCTAAACCCCGCGTGTGGAGTCACCCCGGGCAAGATTTGGGAAATGGAATTGTTCCTGCTTGTGCTGCCTCTGGTCTGAGCTCTCAAACCTGGTGTCGGGATGGGAGGGCTCTGCTGGTCCCCTGAGCAGGCTCCAGCTGCCTCCTGGAGCTCTGTCATTCACAGCAGCCTGTCTGGGGTGTGCTTCAGAGACTGGGATGTGGTGATGCTCCCTGTGTGCCTCAGCCAGAGCTCTGCCATCAAGGAAATGCTTTGAATTTCTTCACCGTTTCTTTTCAGAGCTTTCTGTTTATTGTAGGACTGGTAGGAGACTTCAAGTAGCTGTCTGGTCCTTTTTTCAGACCATGTGCACTTGGGCAGTTCTTAGCAGACCTCCAAAGCTGATGTGCCATGGCATCTCTTATTCACAAATTTTGTTCTTTCTGGTAGGAAGGGTTTTCTTCATTCTGACTCACATTTTCCTTTCTGTGTTTTTAAGTCTGTCACTTCTGGTTTCTGCACATGCATTGCAAATAGGAAAAGGATTTTGCAGTCTGCAAAAGTTGCTCTGTGTTTGACTCTTACTGTTCTTTCTCTACCCATTCTGGTTCTTTCCTGAATAGCCTTTGTGCTGTCTTCCCCCATTCCTTCTTTTATCTTGTAGATATTTTAGAAAGCTCCCACAGAACCTGCACCAGACAGTTGCAGGGAAATTCAGAGTGAATTAAAGAAAAGATTATCTCCATATCAGCCTTTTTCATACTGGAAGGCTCTATAAGCTCAATGGGTGCCTTTGAGTCAGTGAAATAACTTGTTTCCCTTCAGTATTTTCTTATGAAAAAAAAAAAAAAAGAGAAAGGGTTCTCTGGCCCTAGGGCAAACTATGGTGCAGCTTTCCTTCACCCTGTGCCTCCCAGCACATGCAAGTGGAAAACAGGTTATGTTCACTGGCATGAATCAGTTGTGGCTTGAAGGCAAAGTGATGACACCAGCTCTGTTGGCAGCTGGTTGATTCAGCATTCTCTCAGGAATTCAGCAAGTTCACAGACTCAGACTGCACACAAATTTCTTTCACAATCAGCACCAGTGACCAACTCCAGTGCTCCCAGGGGCTGTTGGTGCATCTGGCACAGGATGGCTCCTCTGTTGCTCCACCACAATCCTGTTTGGCAAGTTTGGGCACAGCAGCCATGATCCGAATGAGTAGGCTCATTGTTTGCTGGAGTGGGGAGATGTAGGCATCAGGTTGCCTCTGATTGTGTGAACTAATAGCTCTGTTCCAGAAAAGCACGTGTAACTCATGCTGATTTCCATCAAAGTGAGTAATTTGCTATGAGCATGAACCCTGTCAGAGGGGGGCTGCATCTTCCCCTGAATATGTGCAATGTCCAAAAATCTTGGGCACTGTTATAATATAAATAACAGATCCTCCTGGTCTCATCAGCTTCTAGACTCCCTGGGGGAGCTTTGCATTCTTCTGTAAATATGAGCTTTGTGGGAGAAGTCTGATGCTACACAAGCATGTGAGAATTTCCTTCCCAGTTGGCATGAAAAGACTATAAATCTGTGGAGACACAAGCCCTTCCCCCTAGACCTTCCTATAAAATTAATGGGTGTTCAGTTAAGCCAAAACAAAGAGTGGTTTCCCTCAGGCAAAGTTGTCTTAAAAAAAAAAAAAAGGCATTTTAGCATACAGATAGAAAACCTTGTTTAAATCCATGTTTAATAATGCAGTAACTGTCCAGGGAAGGGAATTGTATTTCTTGCCCTGCTTTGGGCTTTCAGCTTCCTGGGAGTAAAGGTTGGAAAATAAACAAGGGCTGATGCTAATGGAGATTAAGGGTGACCTTGGCCTGTGGGGTGACTTGCATGACCCTGCAGGGATTGAGTTGTTGGATAATGGAGACTTTCAGACTACCTCTGTCAGGCAGGGAGGTCAGCTGTGTCACTTTGACTGCAGTTTTTCTCTCTCCTTGCTCCCTACCTCCATGCTGTAGAGATGTTTTAAGGGACAGTGGCAGAGAGCTAAGAACAGGAAGTCATTAAAACTTCAGTTCTCCTCTAAAGTCACTTTTGGACAAAGTGGTGGCAGCTGCCAGCATGGCAGTGTGGGTTTTTTCTGGTCAAATACTGAAGGTGATGGGAAAGTGGGGAGGTAACCACCTGCTCTGCCTCTCCCTGAAAACAGATAACTGGCATCATCCCGAACTCATCTGGTTTTGAACTCTTCCTATCACTAAATTCTGGAGGAGAAACTGTGCATGATTCTTCCTTTCCACTGCACCTGGTTTTATATGCCTTAGAGTCTCAGAAGAAATCAAAAGATAGAGATCTCACTGGTTAGAAAGTAGATGAGGCTGATAGCCCTCAGTACAAAAAAAGCAATTGAAGAATATTTTCAGTTTGTATCGCTGCTTGGCAAACGAGTCAATGACGGCTGTCTCCAGCTTTGGTAGCAATGTGAAGCTTGCAAAATACAGCCCACGCTGGGAGCTGAGATGCAAAATGCCTGCAAGCATATCTGGGTATTGAAATGATAGGAGTTGTGAGTCGTTTCTTATGGTGTGGGCTTGTGTTTAATATCACAAGGAATTTTTTTAAGCCTTTGTGTAAATTTTGTTTGGTTTTGGAATATTCAGGTCTAAGTGGATGTCCTGATGGAAAGGGGTTTTATTTATTTACTCATTTTGGATAGGTGAAATAATGCCTTCTGGGGCTTCAGATACTGCTCAATAATTTATAGCAATCTAGAGGTACAAACAATTTCCTAATAGAACTAAAGGCAGCTTGAGGGCAGGTGGGAGCACGGTGAATGAGGAGGTAGCTGCACCCAGAGGATCAGAGGCACAGCTGCATTTTGTGCTTGGCAATGCCCCGGGGATGTGATTATCTTTTGATAACAGAACTCCTGTGTGCCTCTCTGCCTGGCAAGGGCTGGGAAGGTGCTGGAATAGCTCTTCAGTGAGGAGGATTCCCTGCAGAGGATCCTTTTGAAAGCATTTGGGAACCTGAAACAGCTCTTTATTGTCAGGAAGGGTCACAGTTCTGGAAAGCCCAATGTGCGACCCTGCTGCCTGTGCTGTGCGGGTGGGAGAACACCACCATGGGGGGCTGCCTCTTCTCTTGCCTTCTCTCTTTTCTCCTGGTTACGACAGGAGAAGCTCGTCTGTTGTGCCTGGAGCCAGACAACTCCATTTTCTTCTATGGTTGCCCTTGGGCCATTTCAATTCAAACCCCCGTCTCTAGGTAGAGTGTGTGTGATGATTTTCTGCTCTTTCCCTCTCTCTCCATTTGCTCTGCAGCTGCTCTGAGCACAGCTCGCTGCTGGAAGTAGTTGCTGAGAGCAACGTGATACAGCCAGGGTTTCATTTTTGCTGCTGTAACCTTCTGTACCCTGCTATTGATGGAGTTTTGATGTGTTTGACTCCAAGTATGGGATTCTTCACCTCCAGGCACCAGTCCTGCTGGATCCCAAATGTGCTAATGCTCATTTACAGCAACATCAATTGGCACATTGCAAGGGAGCTTTGATCCTACAGCAAGGGCTTATCTGCTAAATAACTGCAAGGGTGTTAGTGTCCCTAAGGGTTAGGCTCAGCATATGCTTGCACAGGAAAAGGGCAGCTCTCTGAAAATGTTTCTCAGCATTTTCTTGGATAGGTTAAGAAGGGAGACAATGTTACACACTGCTTTTGGAAGAAAAGAAAACCCTTAAGCGCTCAATTTGTAACCCAAGGTTACAGATCCCTTTTTAGACAGCTCTGCTCACGATCCAGGCAGAGGAAGCGAGAGGTAAGGTCGTCTGCCTAATTTTCTTTTTTGTCATCCTCTCGCAGGGAGTTTTTGTGCTAGCCTGCAGACAGAGGGAAGAGCTGGGTGGGTGGTGATGAAACAATCATCACTTAAAACTATTTGCTGATAATGAGTCACTCTTCGTGGAGTCCCAATCTGTTCTCCCTTCTGTCAAATACAAGTGCAGCAAGTCTGCCTGCTTTGCTGAAGAGTTTTACTGGTTTGGGGTGTTTTTTTTTTCCCCCTGAAGGATGGGGTCTAGCAGGAGAATTTGGCAAGAAGGATGAAAGAATGAAATGTGTTTGTGGGTGAATATTAATAAAGAGGTTTCTTTTTGTGCCAAACCTGAGGATGAACCTCCTAGCAGCTCAAATGAGGAGCTGGGAGGGTTATCTGCAGTCTGTAGTCTCCCTCTTCTCTGTGGCACAAGTCTTGCCAAGTCCCCATGGCTGTTATGTCTCAGCTAAAGTGCTGAAAGTGGAGAACTATGCAGAACTTAATGCAGAATTTCAGCTCAGGTGGTGAGGCACAGGGTTTCTCCTGCTGATGGGATGGTATTTAAAAAGAACTAAGAAAATTATTGAAGACAAACCTAGGGATGACCAGCATAAAATAAAACAAAGCCTGCATGATCCCAACAGGCCCCGAGGCCTTTCCTTCTCCTGCAGCTCCACTTGCAATGATTTATAGCATTGATAAAAGTATCTTGATAAATGCTACCCTGTGTTAAGAGCTCTCTGGCTTGTGTTGTGTGAGGGTGGCTGTGGTGTCTTCCCTGATATGGTTCTTGCTATAATAGGCCAGTCCTGTGATTTCGATGAAAATTCAATTTTCTTATAACAAGGTTTAACAGAAAGTGTATTGAACTATTGATAATGGAGAATGCAATAGATAAATGTCCCAGAGTTCATATATTGTAAGACGTTAAAGGATACATTGCATGTTTTTCACTGTCAAATCCAATTAAGGTTTTAATTATAAATCAAAAGAATTGGCCATTCAAGCATGGGAAATTATGATCAGGGAAGGGCTAAGCATAGGTTCTGGATCAGATTGGACAGAAAAGAAACTGAAATCAAGAGAATTAAGAGCGTTTGATGTTTTTTTCCCAGAACTACATGGACTTCTATGGACTAAGGCATAAGTTTTGTTCAGTGACCTGTCAAGTGTTTTGGGAAATGGCAGTGAGGTTTGCCTGTGCCACATGCTGAAATCATCTCAGGGAGGTCAGGAGCCTTCTTCCAATGTGTGAATGCATTGCTGTTAGTGCCAGAGGGATACACAGCTCTGCATCTGCCCAGTCACAATCCAGTGAAACCTTCCATCAGTATATTTTACTGCTTTTCAGTTCATCCTGACTGTAGTGAGCCTGCTTCAAACACAATAATCCTTCTTGCAGATCAGATATACAGTAATCCTCCTTTACAAGCAGGAGCACAATGGGCCTCTGCCGTCAGACATGATGTAATCCTGCTGCATCAGATAGAGAATTTCTTCCCTGTGCCATGTGAAACACTGTCCTCTGTCTTCTTACACCAGACTGCAGCCTATTCCCATCGGGTCATTTTCACATCCATGCACTGTGGTTCTTCTCTAGGCTCTAAGCCATAAACTCCCATATTTCCTTGTCATGCTGTGCTACAGCACAGACATTCCATGTCCCTGGGAATGGTAGCAATGGGTAAAAAGGGAATTTCTACATTGCATGTGATGTGTTCTCTTGGGTAGGGATTTCTGCTGTCTTCTGCTTGAGCAGGACCTAGAGCAGTTAGAGGCAATGAACCCTGGGTGTTAGGGGAATATACAAACCAGCTGACTGCAGGCTCCCTTGCAATTCCCTGCACTGTACAGGCCTCTTAAAAACTGTGAAGCTCATCTTGGAGCTCTGCTAAAAACAGGTGCTGTGGTTTTACCCCAGACACAGAGCAAATTGAGCAGCTGGCAGCTCCTCCAGCTGCACCTCCTCTTCTCCTGGTAGCTCAGGTTTGTTTGCACAGCCTGCTTTTAAATAATTCTTCTGCTGGGGATGATACACGAGAGTTGTCTTTTGCATGCATGTTCTCTTTAACCTTTCTCTAATCCTTCTTGTGGGTCCTGAGCATTGCAAATCCTCTTCCCTTCAAGTACAGACTCTGCTAGTTTCTTGACTGGGGAGGGGAGTAGAGGGAGATGCTGTCATGTGGAAGGAAAGGATGTATTCTATCGCGCTCTTAATCCTCCAGTCTGTTAGAAAGCAGCTCCACATCCTGCCTGATTGAATACCTGCCTCGTAATTCAATCTCAGAGTTCCGCTGCCATTCATAAATAGATTACACTGCTGTGCTGCAGGGCTGAGCCAGGGTTTGTGTGTTCCACCAGGCAACCGTGGCAGGGGGACTCACCCTGTGCTGTGGGGAGGTGGAGCAGCTGAGCAAGAGCTCAGTTGGGGTGTTAGAGGGCAGGGATTGCCAACTTTCTTGGCTTTGGTGCATGCACACCCAAGCATTCCCTTTATGGGGCTCAGAGCCACACAGATATTTAGATATGGATGATATGACTGCTGTCTGTATCTGCTTTTAATTT
This sequence comes from Ammospiza caudacuta, assembly GCF_027887145.1. Taxonomy (NCBI): domain Eukaryota; kingdom Metazoa; phylum Chordata; class Aves; order Passeriformes; family Passerellidae; genus Ammospiza; species Ammospiza caudacuta. The sequence goes on from NC_080610.1 coordinate 9,806,567, forward strand.
GTCTTGTTAAATAGCTGTTTGGTGATTTGCACAGTTCTGACCCTCTCCTTCCCCAGAAACGAGTGCACAGTGCAAAGTGGCTCAGCTCCTGTGCCCTTCTGCCCTGACCACCCTGTGCAGGGTCCATCAACACTGGCTGGCACTTCTTTGGTGGCATCAGCACACACTTCTGCCCTAGTGGGACAGAGGGTGACAGATGTGGCTTTTTCACACATGGACAAGCTCCACTTCAGATTGTGTGTTGCCACTTTGGGAGACAAAGTGATCTGTGTTTGCAAAGTGCACGTCTCTGTGACCTGAGAGAGTGCAATTCAGAGCTGATAAGTAATAATCAGCAACCAAAGAAACTTCCAGGGTTTTGCTGGGATCAGAACCATGAAATGCTGTTTGTTTGTGGACTCCTCTTGCATTTGCAGGATCTTGTGTTGTCTAGGGCCATAGCACAATGAACATGAGGAACTGAGGAGGGGAAGCTGGTTATGTGGTGCTGTCTTTGTGCCTCTTGGGTAATGAAGTGGGAGATGTTCATTCCTGGAGCAGAAACTGGGTGGTTCCTTCTCAAGAAAGTTCTTCCAAGGCATCTTTGTGAGCAGATTGAATGGATCTTGCTGCAGTATAATTCCTTTTCCTGCTCTTTTTCTGTTCATTAAATGATATATATTCTCATGGAGGCTCTAAAATAAATTGTTGTTGCAGAAGCACCTTTTAAAACTTGTCAGCTGAGGGTTTTTTCCCCAGTACCTTTGCCTCTTAGGACCATAAATGGCTTCCTAAAGCAGGAAAAAACCATTATTAATTACACTGCCTAATGAACTCATTTGGCTTTCTGCCCAGCTTCCAAAAACAGCAGTAGCACCAGGCTGGATACTGTTGTCTGACTGTAATTATGTTTATATGGAAAGTTAATTTTTGTTTTCATAAATTGATTTGAGGCTTCTGGAAGCTATTTGGAGATAATTAACTTTGCCCACACAGACCTATATAAGGGCGTTTGTTTACAAGGTAGCGCTCGGTGCTGGAGCATGGAGGTAAGTTCCTGGGATCATCTGGAAATATTCAGTTAGCAGCCCAGGGCAGCTGTTTCCAGACACGATTCCCTCATTTTGGGCAGCAATAGCAGGCAAAAGTACCACAGCCTTGAGATTTTTCAGGCTGGTAACAACCCTCAGGGTGGACCTGCAGTCCCTCGCTGCAATCCAAATAATTCAAACCCTGCGAAAGCTGGTGCTGGAATTACAAACTCCCTCAACGTGAACCACAAACCTGACAGTCCCAAATGGAAAAGGCCTGTAAGGAATGAGACCAGACCTCCACAAATAAGCAGTTGTGAGGCAAAAGCAGTTCCCATACATCTTTTATAATGGTGAGGATGGCGAACAGGCAGCAGCAGCTCCAGGTGATTTAATGGGGCCTTCACCAGCAGGATGCACGATGTGATGCTGCAGAAGTGACTTATTTGTTCAGTCACAGGCGTGTGTCTTTGGGCTTCTAGCCCCTGCAGTGAACTCTTCCTTCAAATCAATTCATTAATGAGCTAATTTATTATGCATGGAGATCCATTAGAGAAATGTGTAATAACCTCAGGATGCAGAGCCCTGCTCCCAGCACACGGCACTGAAGAACAAAAGAGGGAGGAAAAAGCAAGGGCTGCCTGGCAGCTCTAAGCCTGTTTGGGAACTCTGGTCTGACCCCTTTAAAATGCAGGGGAAGGCATAAAGTACTGTGGATCCTGTCTAATAAAGAAGTGGATGGCTTGGCTGAGTGCAGCAGCTTGTGTAGGTCAGTGCCCAGGGTGCTCCTTTTCAAGTTCCTGTGTCAGTGCACCATGGGCTTTCTCCTCAAAGAAAAAAATTCTAACTCAGAGGCCTGAAAATGTACTAATTTCTTACTGCACACTTCAAAACCATGGACAAAGCTGCATCAGAAGGCCTTCAGGGCAGGTTGGTGTAAGATGTGTCTCTGCTTTTAGTGGTGGAGGGGCTGGATGGTATTTAGAATTCATAATTTTGGCTCTGCAGAGGATGCTGTCTGTTCTGGCCTGTCTTGCTCTTAAGAATGACTTTCCTCAGCCCTTGCAGAAGGCTGATGTCCACACTGTAGCCAGACTGTCAGCAAGCCCATAAATTCCATCTTTTCCTGTTTGAATCTTTGTGTTCCTGTCTCTTGAGCAAATCCCCAGGGCCAGTGTTTTGCAAGTTTTATCTAGTGTGTTGAACAGGATCAGGAAATTTCTACAGATTGAAGGTCAGCATGCTGGAACAACAGCCATGAGTGAGATTGGAGAAAAAAGGAACTTCCAGATGCTTGTGGCGTTTCATGTGAAATCCTGTTGTTGTAAAAGAAGCAGCAAAGCAAAGTGTTAATAGAGATGTTACAGGTTTCCTAAGGTTGTTCTCCATCTTCCTGCTCTTCCTTTCCCGCACTTCCCCTCTTATGCAGCAGCAGGGTTATGAGTTTTATTCCTGATTTGCTACTGCACTTTCTGTCAGTTAGACTTAAGGTCCAACCTCTTTTAACCTATACCTATGACTCTGAGAAAAAGAGTGTTTTTCTGTAGAGGAAGCGTGCCCTTTTCCTTGTATTGATGGATATTCAGGCCCCTGCTGGCCAACCCTCTTCTCAAATTCTGTCCTGGGATTAACCAGCACCTTGAGAGATGTGGCAATTCAAGGCTGACAGCAGCTAAAGTAGAATTTCCTCTTGGATCCCGTGGTTTGGACACCAGATGGTGTAATGGGTCGAGTACACATGTGCACTTAAAGCACTAATGTTAAAACAAAAATCCTGGAAGCAGGTGTGGATGAAGGGCTGTGAATTGAAAGGGCTGCTCCTTCCTCCTCCATCTGCTGAGCTTTCCCAATGATAGGTGAAGGGTTTACCCTTCATCTCTCCAGTTATTTGCTTCTGTATTTTATGGAGACTGTTTATTGTGCACTACAGGCTGCTCCATAGCTGTGTTCCCATGCCAACCATCCTGCAATATGGTGTACATGCTCAGTGAAACAAAGCAACTTTAATCCTCAACCTTTGGATGTCTCCTGCCCATTGGGGCCAAGCCTCCAAAGAGGAACCCTGCTGCTTTCAAAGTGGAGCTCCAGGTTCCAGCTAATTGGGCCCAGTCATTAAAGGAAATTCAGTTTATTTCTACTGGGACTGTGAAGGGAGTAGATTTTTTAATAGCAAATATCTACAGTGTGTATTGGTTGTCCTCAGGTTAAAAAAAAAAAAAAGCAAACTCTCAGCAGAGAAGAAATAATTCTAATTGCTTGCCGTTGGCAGGATGGCTGCCCTGCTCTTTAGAAGCTGTATTTATATCCTGTAAGAACCAGCTCATTAGCTCTATTGCTCACACAGATAATAAACAACACAATTAATAATTATTTATATGACACCTATGGCAGAGGGCTTGGGATCACACAACAAAACATCATTTCCCTATGATCACTCAGGCATTTCTAACTGGTTTTTCCCCCCCTTTTTTTCTGTCCATTCCTGACTTTCTCTGGCTTTTGGTGCCCAATTTAATGTTTGGTATAGTTTTTTTGGGTAACTTTCTACCAAGTGTGTTCTTGCCTATTATAAACCTCTCTGAAGTCCCACTTGACTGACAGAGTTTTTCAAGTGCCCCAACTTTGTCACCCTGTAGAGCAACCTGGATTGGCACGAGCAGCTAACAGCTCTGTTGACCTCAGTTGCATTATTTGTCCTGATTTGTGGACTGACCCCTGTCTGCTGTTGCCTGTCAAAAAGCAGGATTTCTCTTGGCCAAGCACTCCACCTGTTCCGCATTTTCCCAGGCCAAAGCAGGGCTGTGGGATGCTCTGTTTGGGCTACACCCAGGCTGTCTCTCCTGGGGAGAACTTCTGAGCAGAGCATTCAGATGCTTTCTCCTGGGTGGGTTTTTATCTATTTGAAGCAAAGATTTCATTCTCAGACAAAGCCAACCTTCTGCTAGGTTTCCCTGGCAGTGCTTTGACTCCCATTATGCTGGGCAGCTCCCATCCCCTGACCTGCAGGCTGACCCACAGGGCAGCTTTCCTTGTGTTTTGCTAATGTGGGGAATTCTTGCAGCTGCTGGCATCAAGGGTGACCTGCATCAGGAATCCTGCAGTCACATCCCACAGAGCCACTTCCCCTGCAGTGCTGTCAGTCTCAGCTGTGCCAGGGCAGCAGGGACGGGTGTGGGGCAGCACAAGAGAGCCTTGATCCTTGCCCAGAACTGCAGAGATACTCCAGGAAAGAGGTGAAGCTGCTGTGAGCTGAGCACTGGGACAGGCTGACACTGAGAAAGGTGAAGGGGCTCACTGGAGATGGGAAGGAGAGCAGGAAATCAGGGAGCAGCCCTGTAATGGGACATTTGTAAGGTGTAGCTCATGCTGTAGAGACTCATGATTTTGGAGAGCAGGTCAGGTGTCAAAATGCATTTGGGAGAATTCAAAGATGTGTTTTGGATGGGGAGGAGCTGGTGTCTGACTGGGGATGTTGCTCCTGTGCTGGAGGAAAGGCGTTCTTGCACAGAGCATCCTTGTACTGAAGGAGCAGAGGAGGAGGGTGGATCTGAACAGGATTTCAGAAGTCAGGAGATCCTAAAGCAGGCTGCTGCTGCTGTGTGAAGCAGCCAAAAGGGAAAGAGATGTGCCCTGCTGGTGGCACCTGCCTGCAGTGGGGAGCCACTGTTGCTCTGCCTCCTCTCTGGATGGTTGTCTGTGGAGTTGGGAGCCCAATGTGCCTTTGCCATATCTGTGAGCCTCAGCCTGAGGCTTGGAAACTGTTTGCTGGCACCAAGTGTTGCTAAGCAGATGGGCCTGTGCGTTTGTACCCGCTCAGGTTTTGCAGAGAGGGTGGCTTTGGTGTGGCACTTCAGTTTTTGTTGCCAGCACAGAAAAACAGAAGGAAAAGCATCTCCAGTTCTTTACCACCTGCATTCCCTTCCTCTTTGTGGCCCCCATCCAGCACCTAAGTAGGTGCTTGCACACAAAATGCTCTGGGAGGAAAAGGAGAGAGAAAAAGAACCCCACCCAGGTTGACTGCAAGATGCAACAGGTGAAATTCTGATGTGAGGAAATACCAGAAAAGTCTTACCTAAGCATGCTAAAAATACAGGAGGGTGAGGCAGGTGAGGTACTAGAGGGGAAATTGGAGCTACTGAAGGAGCCTGTGAATGGCTCTTGAGTGTGTCCTGCCAAGGCATTTGTTGATCTCTGTCTCTGGGGGCAGGTACCAGCTGGGTGTGCAGGGGATGGCAGCACTGTGGGACATGTCACCCAGCCCCTGCCCACAGAGCTGGGTGTGCAGGGAGGCAGCTGCCTGGATTCTCCATGCCATTTTCCTTCTTCTAGCAGGGCAAGGGCTCAGTCTGTTTCCATGTTCTGAGTTTATAACAAATGATATGTAGGGTGGTTTTTTGGTTAGCCACAAGGGTTCCATTTGAAGCGTGAAGCTGCAACGAGTCTGTGGTGTCCCATCCTTCTTCAATGGAGTGAAAGAGTTAAGAACAATGCTTCAGAGTTAAAATATAAAAAAACTATCCAAAATGTTCTGAGAATTCTTGCCTTCCCTCATTACGCCTTTACCTCCTTGGTACTTGAGGGTTCTCCCTCTTGGTTAAGGAGATTATTGCCCCTGAAAAATGCATTTTGACAGATTGCCTAGGCCTCATTGGCTGATTGGATACAAGCTGACTCGTTTCTCTCTGTCCCAGTGAGTGATCCATCTCTCTTACCCATTGATTTTTATTTCCTTGTGTCTTGAGATTTATGGAACTAGATGTATCAAAGCACAAATTCTGTTGCCAAATCCTTGAAAGATCATAGTGGTTAGTATTTCACATCTTCAGCACCCTCTTCTTCTCCCTCTGTTCTGTAAGGAAAAATAAACCATTATGTGCTAAAAACATGTAGCGACAGATTTCTTCATCACCCAAAGGCTCTACACCCCAAAACCAGTCTTTGTTGCTTTTTTGTGTGTCCATCCACCCCTTGCCATGGCAGTTAACACAATTTCATGGTTTGTGAGCTAAACAGGCACTGAGCATATGGGAAAATTGTGAGTTACATAATTTTCCTTTTTTTTTTAAATGTAGATTTTTTTAAACCAGATTTCTAGCTGATGAAGAAAGAGACATATTGGGAAAGAAGGTGTGGGTGAAACAAGGACAACATTATCCTTGTGCTTGGCCACATGGGTAGGTTTGTTTTTGGAACGCCCTCTCTTGCAGATGATCTGCCCATAAGTATCTGTTGCGCTTTTTGCTGATATTTTCTCCTCAGCATTGTTTTTCCTGCCTCTAACATAAAAATGCTATGTTTTTTTTGGTTGGTGTGTGACCACATTAAACACTTGAATCTTTTCTTCCCAAGTGGGAAGAACAAGTTATCTTCTCCCTCCTCCTTTGTTGTGCCTACTTCTGATTACAGCACTAGGGTGGAGACGTTTTTTTGCTGTGTTGATGAACAGAACTCCTGTGTCACTACAGATGTTGCCAAGAAAGAGGCTGATTTAAGATACATTTTAGAATGTAAGTCCTGCCTGAGAAGTACCACTATATTTCTGCTGCTTCTGGGAAATTTAGCTGCTGCTTTGCTGGCAGAGGAGTGAATGCACTCCCTTTATCTGATCCCCAATTCACCTTTCCTCAGTCCTTCATGGCAGTATCCAGTGAACACACTGTGCATAGCTGATGTCTGATATGTTCTGTTGGAAAGCTGAATGATGCATTGCATTGTTCAGCAAAACCAGTTGGTGTGTTTATTGTGAATGTTTGGAGAAACAAAATCAATAACGTTTATGTAACACTCCTGTCATCCACTTCAGCCTCTCCCTTGTAACTGTGCATGCCTTTCCTGAAATGAGTAATGAAATGTATTTAATTGTTTGCTGTGATGGTCACAGGACAGCAGCTCCAAAGCTGTTCTGATCACCCCAATGTGCAGTAAATACTCCAGCAATTTTCACGTGCAAATGAGCATAAATTAGTGCAGTGTCTTGTTTGTAAATGAGCACAAATAGCCTGGCTGGGTTCATATTTTTACTGTCAAGATTATTATCCCTCTGAAGGCATGGAGCTGTGGTTGCAGCTGTTTTGCTGTGCATTCTGCAGAAAAGGTCCCTGGCTGAGCAGAGCAGAGCAATCCTGTGCAAGGCAAGACAGTTGTGCTGCCACTGAACCATGGTGTGGCTTTTTTGCTTTTTTGTGTGTGTTGTATTACATGCCTCAAAAACATCATCTGCCCGTGTCACTTCAGACTTGCAGGGAGGAGGTGACAAGTGGCAGCAGTTCTCACTGTCCTGCACAGAAAGGGCCATGCTGGGCTCTCACTGTTCATCTCTGCTGTGAGAGAGCAAATGATAAATAATTTTTTTCTTTCCCTATGAGGGAGTTCACCTCCAATATGGTTCAATGAAAGTCTCTTTACTTAAAAAAAAATTATTAGAAATTTGTTTCAATCTCAGCTATGTCTTTGTGACTGTAAATAGTGAGGAACTGATGTTCAGGTCATAGTTTACTAAGTGGATCTTTTTCCTAAAATAAATAGATCACCCATCTAGATGGGTTTTTTTTTCAGTGACCTGTAATAAAGTGAAACTCTTTCCTAAATGGTAATAAAGTGAAATAAATGAACTAATGGGTTGGCATGTGTCTGTGATGAATTTCAGTTTGCCCCTCAGTTGGCTTTCCTTGGTTTGCTCAGAACTGTTCTGTATACCACAACCTGAAACCCCCTGAGCTCCAGTGACAGGTCAGGGAAGGCAAGGGGTGAAATCAGGTCACAAATACTCTTGGCAGTCCTCTCAGCTCTTTGAAGAGATTGCTGCTTGTCTCTTTACTACTCATTTTGTCTTCTGCTGCTGACTGCAGTGTAGGAGCTTCTGATTATTATAGAAAAGATGTGGGATTATCATACTGAAGCAAGTAAAACAGTGCAACATGTTCTTGGCGTGATCCAAAGCCTGTTAAAGCTGGTAACAATCTCTGCTTTCATTGCTCAGCCTTTCCTAACTCTGTCCTCCATGAGAAAAGCTGTGTTGGAACATCTGAGGAGCCTGGTGGGTGCGTGTAAAGAGCCACAGGCTAAACAAGTCTGTGCAGTATTTACCAGAGGCACTGAAGCTCCTGCTGTAAATTCAGTGCAGTCAGCCTGGCAGGAAGGACTGTGCTTCCCTGGGTTTGGGGGTCAGCTGGGCACTGTCCTGTGCTCCAGCCCCTGGGAGCTGTAGCTGGGCTGAGTGCAGGATCACTGCCATTTGGGATGTGCTGCACATCTGAGTCTGAGGGGGCACAGGCAAAACGTCCTGTTTGTAGTGCAGACAGTTCTGGCCTCCCTGAGCAGAGGAGCTGTGGTCGGAGGGCTGGGGAACAGCAGTCCTGTGGCTGGAGGAGTGCTGGAATGCTCTCCCAGATTGCAGGCTGCAGCACAGAATGAGGAGACTGTATGGGAGAGAGAGCTCTGTGTCCTGTCCCTGCAGCTTCACCCCAAAGCTGTGATGGGAAATCCTACAACTCATTAAGGAGATTTTCCTTAGCAATGTCCTCAATCACTTCCCAGGACACCACTTTTTCCTTGCCTTTCTCTTCCTGCCAGGGAGGTAGCTTTCTCCTAAGTGGGTTATGAAGAGTTTATCCCATCTGACTCAGCTCTATCCCCTGCTTGGTCTGTTCTGAGTCAGTCCCTTCCTAGGAATGCTGTGATCATTGTTACTGGTGGAGAGCTTTAACTCCAGCTGGACAAAGCTGGCAGCTTTGGGCTTGGAGTCCTGTTGTCAGGGCTGTGAACACAGCAGGCTGGGAAGCTGTGCCAGGCACTGGGATCTGCCCAGTGGTGCCAGTGATGAGTTCAGCATGACTGGGAGCACCTGCCTGAGCTGCAGAGAGCCCTTGCAGACCCCATTCCTGCTGCTGGGGGTGTCTGTGCTGCTGGGTGGCAGCTCTGGAAGGGCCATCTCCACAGAGGTGTTGTGACTGAGAGGTCACTGTGACCAGAAATCATATTTGAGGCTGTGTGTGTGACAAGCTAAACCAGGCTATGCTCATATTTGCTGAATTAGCTGCAGCACCTGAGGTGACTTCTTGTGCTCCTGCACCATCTGTGGAAGGACAGGCTGAGCTGGGACACAGCCAAGCAGCACAGCCAGCCTCCTCACTGCTGTGCCCACCAAGGTGAGCTTGTCCTGGGTCAGCACAATGAGGAGAGCAGGGCTGAGGTAACAAAATCTCTAAAGAGCTCCCATGCCCTGTGTGGAGCTGAGCAGTCCTTGGCATTATTTTGTACAAAATACTGATCATGACAGCTCCTAACTGCAGGGGATTTTCAGAAGCCTCTGGGGATTTTGTGTGAACATCTGTTTTTGGTAAAGCATTTCCTTCTAAGAGAACAGCCATGCAAACAAGCTATTCCTCAGTGTGTAGGATTACACTGTTTAACTGCATTTGCCAGGTAAAATTCTCTGTTCTGTGTGGGTACTGGAGAACACTTTTGAGAGATTTCTTTCCTGCAATCTGTTCTTCCATGGATCTCCAGCCTCCTGCTAGCCTTAGCTGCCTGACATGTTACAGACTGTCACCTTATCCTTTCCTTAATAAAGATGTCCTTTTCCTGTTTGCTCATGGGTCTTCCCTGCCACTCCAGAGGTTTAAACAAAATGAGTTCAGGTTAAATTACATTAATGTGCAAATATGTACTGATTTCATCTACATCACTCTCTTACAGCTTCCTCCATGAAGCTGTACAAACAGCAGTAATCCTTCCCTCCCTGGACCCCAGCAGCCACCAACATTCTCACTTTGAGATGGTGAACTTTCTGTGACACAAAGTCTTGCCCGTGGGTGTGTAATGCTCTTACTGGTGCTGCAGAGGTAGATTTGGGTGCTGGAAAAAATCTCATTCTTTTCTTCTCAGGCTTGCTCTCATCTACTCACTGAACAACATCAGCTGTGGGGCTTGGTGTCCACTTCTTTGCTCCAGGTATCAGTACCCAAATGTGCAGAGACCCTGGTGATGAATGAGGCAGAGCCCAGTTTAGCTGCTGAGATGTTCTTTGATAAACAGCTTTCATGCCATAAAAGGCTTTTGGCATATAGGAAAGGGGGAGCACCTCAAGGATACCACTGCAACCTGACTTTCCTGCTGTGGCTTTCCAAAGCTGGGAGCAGCAGGTTAATTTACAGTGGCTCTCTTTGCCTGTGCTGCTCACCATCTGGCAGGGAACCTCTCTGCTCCTCCTGGCTACACACAACACACAGGTACATCCAAACCAGGCTTCTGCAAAAGCAGGAACAGATCCTTACCTTAAAAACAAGGCTCTGTCCAAGGTTTACTGCAAATATGGCTTTTCTGAAATACAAGGCTGTGAGTGAAATAGGGACATCAGTGGAGATGATCTCAAAACACCTCCCTTTTGGTGTGGAAGCTGCTGAGGCTGTGCTTGCCAAGGCACAGGACTTGCTGTTGATCTCTGCAAAACCTGTTATGCCCTGGAGGCCTTTCATGGTGCTGTTTAATATTGCAATTAAACTTGTGCCTTTGCAGGTGAAGGCCAGGGGCTTGTTGCACTGAACTTAATTATATTAGTACATGATTTCTCTTCTCCAAGCCTTCTTTAAAGGATGACTGTGTATTTCATCCTTGGTGCCTGAGGAAAAGGACTGCCTGCTAAAGATGTTTTTAATGATGGAGGTGAGCAGTTCTTTAACAAGATGGGACCTTCCTTGCTGAGACACCAAACCTGGTGACAGCTTTATCTTAGGCAGCCAAGTCAGGGAAATGAGCTTTGTAGATTTTAAGTTGTGGGGTCTTCTTAGAAGGTCCTGTGTTCTCTGGCTTGCTTTCCTCCTGTGCATGTGTTTGCCAGCCAGGGCAGTGTAAATCCCCTTGGAGGGAAAGCTGTAGGAGGGGATCACCTGAAGCCTAAGCTGTGTGGAATCCAGGATGAGGTATTTGTTTAAGCATCTCTGCTGTATTTGTCATGACCCTTGGCTTGGTTAGTGCTGTGTGTGACCCTGGTGGTTAAGAAAAGCCACTTAGGAAAGAAGTGCATTTCTGGAGAGAAGCAGAAAGATTTCCTCACAGTTTGGCTTTTGTGTCTCTGCACTATCTGAAAGCTGGATTAAAGCCTTGGAGAAATGATTGTCTGAGCAAGATTGTATCTGGAAGAGAGGCTCACGGATCCCAGGAAGAAGCTGGCTGTCAGAATGTAGTATTGACTTGAAGAAAGGAAGTCCTTGGAGCACTATTGACTGTCATTACTGATGTAGTGGAGACGGCCTAAAGTGCCATTTCTTGAGAGTGGCATCATTTTTTTGCTGTGCTTTTTTTCTTTTTTTGTCTCCTCCTTTTTGGTTTTGAAGAGGGTTGGCAGAAAAACAACACTGGCACGTGTCATGAGCGAGCTGACAGCACATGCTGGGCTGGAGCTTGCTGAGGGACTTCTTCTGAAATGAAGGGCAGAGAGGGGTCCTGAGGGACTGGTTCCCTCAGTGCATTCCAGCCTGGAACTGGAAGTGTTTCCAGCCCTTGTTTGCAGAGAGCAAACTCTTCCCTGGACTCAGCCAAAGGCAGGAGCTGTGAGGCTTTTTCTTTCACCTGCCCACATTAGATTTTGCTCTCAAAAGTGGGGCTTCCATTCAGGAGCTGCAGTGCCGGGTCACAGACAACTTGGGACAAACCTGGTGTTTGTGGTAGAATATGTAGAGGGAGGAGGGTGAAGGATCTCAATATTAATTTGAGACTTGGCAGAAATAGCCCTAGGGAAAGTGAATCCAGCTGCCTCCCTCCTGTTTGTCTCTGGGATTCTTCCACTTGCTCTCAATGCTGAGCCTAAAACAATAGGGAAAAGAGCTCGTGGCCCTTGGGAATGCTGGCTGTTCCCAACTCTTATAATTAGGCTGGGCAGAGCAGCACTAATTGAAACAACACTGTCCCAGCCCAAGGGGCCGTCTTGGTGTTTGGGATGGAAATTTCAAAACCACTTGGACATGTACTTTTTCTTTTCAGTTGTTGGGTCTTTTATTTCTTCTGTGTTTGTTTTCTTTTTGTCTCCGAGGAGGCCTATCCACATTTTTTTTGGTGGCATGCAAAATATGAATTTTAAGTTCTCTAGCTTTAGTAATGCATTCCCTGAATTTCAAAAATCCCTCTTTGCAAAAGTTAGTAATTTTTGGTTAGGGTTCTGTTTCCATTTGTCTGCTTTCAGACAACTCAACAACTGCTTCAGAACAAAATTACTTTGGGCTGTGCATTCCACAAAGCTGTATCCAAAAAGTCCTTGAGAACCATGTGGGCATCTATTGGAGCCACACAGAAAAATTCCAGTTCCTCATGTACTTTCCTAATGGCCCAGTCTGAGGATTAGGAAAGGAATAATATAATAGCCTTGTACATGTTGATACTTTACTTATCCAGCATTTAACTTTGTTCTAAATAAGTTCTAAAGTCCTTCACCCCTTAATGAGGTGCCTTTGGGGACTGAGTACTTATTAGTAGCCTACTGACCTGTTCTGGTGTCCTCATCTAAAACTGGGGTAGGATGGCAATACCCAGTCAGCTCCAAGCAATCTGTGCACACTGATCATTATTCTCAGGATGTTGGATAAAAACAGACTTGCCCCATTCCCAAAACAATGTGGGAGGGATGGGAAAGTGTTGCTGCCCACGCTGCTGGAGATAGTGGGTAGTGTGAGGATGAAAAGGCAGGAGAGATTGGGAAAGGGTGATACAAATCCCACCTCTTATCACAGATCCTCACTCTGGCTGGCCCTGCTCCCAAGGGGCTCTGCCCCAGGGGGTGTCTGGCACTGTGGGGTGTCCCAGATGAGTGTCTGGCTTTTCTCCCCAAGGACACACTGGTTGGGATACTCAAGTGACTCAGTGTTTGGATGTCTGGACATGCTTTCAGGCTGAGGATTTGCTGTGTTGTCCATGACTGAGATGGTTTTGGATAACCCTATTGTCCAACTGTCTGGTTAAGGCTGAGATGTAGGTAGTCCTCATTTTGTTCTTCTAAGGAGATGAAGCATTTTGAGGAGGCTGTTAAAATCACATTCTTGATTTGCAATGCTTTATCTTCCCTTTTCTTTTTCCAAAAGGAAGATGCTTTTTTGGAAGTGATTTTATGCTTATCCTTGAAATCTCTTTTCCCTGTATTTCCCCATCTGGATGCAGTTAGGCTTTACATCCTCTTCCCTGTGACTCAGCATGCCTCTGTGGCCTCAGCCCCCAAGGCTGTGCTCCAGGGCTCTCTTGGAAGCACCAAGGGTGTGCTCTTGAGTGGCTTCCTGGCTGCTGCCATTTGGCTTGGCAAACTGGGTCTCACTGACTTCAGCAGCTTTATCTTATCTTCAGGATACCTCTCAAGGCTTTAACTCAAAGCCTTGGAAATGCTCTGGCATCCACATTATCTGCAGAGCTGACTCTGCTGCCATGGCAGCTGAGATTGGCTGGACAGGATTAAAAAAAAAGGGGTAAAACTATCTTGGTCCTAATTAGAAACACTGAGGAGAAAAGAATTGAGGAATGTGTGTTAAAAACGGAGCCAGCTCTGCTCATGGCCTGTCTGGGAGTCAGGGAGACACTCAGAAGGACGTTGGGTCTCAGATTCTCTTGTTCCCTGGGCTGCAGTCACCAGCCCAAGCTGAGCAGGGGTGGCAGGCAGAGTGGTGGTGGCTCTGTGGGACAGGAAACCAGGGCACACAAGTCTAAAGGAGTTTGCCAAGGTCAGAGGGTGGGTTAGTGGCAGAAGTTGACCTGAGTCATCTGGAGCTCTTTTTTTGGGGAGGTGGGCTCGGTTCCAGAGGTGTCAGAAAGCAGACACAGCATCTCAGGGTGTCCCAGTCCTGGCTCTGGAGGCAGAGGAGGCTGAGGCTTTGTGCCTGCTGAGGAGGAGCTGCTGAGCAGGTTTTAACAGCACCCTGATACAAGGCACTTGATTCCAGGGAAGTTTGCCAGCACCCTGGCAGTGACTGAAGGTAGGAGAGAAAGTAGGGATGGGGCTGCTTCAAACAGCTCTGCTGCTGCCTTCTGGAGAAGGTCACCAAAGGGAGGTGAGGTGGACATTTGCAGGAATTGGATACTTGACTCCCCTTTGTGTGTGAAAAATGTCCATCCTGGATTCATTTTTCCCCTGAAGGGAAAGCTGTGCGCTAGACTGTCCCATTACACTGCAGCAGACACGGAGATCTAGCTAATTTAAGTGCCTTTTACTTCAGCTGAAACATATTTGCAATTGGAATACCATTCCTGCTCACTGAGCAGAGTCCTGGAAGCCACAGGCTTTTGTGTGAGAGATCCAATTAAAATGCAAAAAGAGAGAGGAGGTGAGCAAAGCTCTCACCACAAATTCTGGGAGGGATTTCCTGCATGAGGCCAGCCTTGACCTTGAGCATTCCCAAGTCCTTTCCCTGGGATGCTGACCCAGTATTCATAAATCATTTGAAGCATGAAGTGATCTTTTTATTTAATAAATAATAAAAAAAAAGTAATTGGATTGACATAAATTAAAGCTGAGTTAACCTGTCTGGAATAATTGGATTGGTAATAATGGGCAGCAGTGTGGATTGAAGTAGGTCACAGTTTAACCCGGAGGCCTGCAGAGGCTATTTTTTTTTCCTACCCCTCCCATCCCTTGCCTTTTTTTCCTTTTTTTCCCCCTCTGAGAGCACAAAGAAATGTGATGGGAGGTGGATAAGCAGTGTGTGCTCTGTGCATGGGGCTGCTCATATCTGGGGAATCGCTTCAGGGGAACTCCAGTTCCAAACTTGGATGTTCCTGAGAATAATGTTCCCTGCTTCATTGCTGGAAGTGACAGACAGCTGTGACAGAAGCTGTATTGTACATGGTTGCAGTGATAAATCATTTCACAGGGATTAACCCTCTATCCTTGCCATACTGTCCTTACATGTCACTGATACAGAAAAGGCTGGAGGAGCTGCTCTTGAATTGGGGCTTTCCAGTGACAATGAAATGTATAAATCATTGAGGTTTGGGGTTGCTCTCTTCTATTATTAGCATATCTGTAAAAGCCCCCCTAGGTATTCTATGTATTTAAATTTCACTGGACTCTTCTTGTGTCCCTGGGTGACAGCAACAGTGATAAATAACCATAGTGTTGAATAAAATCAGGAGTTTCTAACTCAAAGTAGCTTAAAGCTATTTTACTTTGCTCTGCTTCTGACTTGAGACCTTCAACCCTCTTTGACTACTGGTTAGAAATGAAGAGTACTGCTGAAGTGCATCCAAAAGGAGTCATTCCTCCAACCCCTTGAAAAATATCCCAGGCTTGGGAAGTAACTCTAGGATATTGCTTCAAAGCAGTTGCACGGTCCTCTCCCAAGACCTTGATTGGAAGCATTGCTGCATCTGACACCATATCCTTCACTCCAGTGAAATCCAAACCCATCCAGGCACAGATGTTGTGCTAAGCACATGAGAAATCTCGTCTCCATTGGGATAAAAACATTTCCAAAGGAACCACTTCCCTCAGAGTGGCAAGAGGCCAAGAGTACCACTCAGGCAGTTGAAAAATGAGCTGTGTAGAAATCCTCTTGAGATGAAACCCTCCTCTGATCCTGAAGCAAGCAGGATATTGAGAATATGTGCTAAGGAAAGGTTTGTGTAGGAGAGGTTCATGTCCCTGTGGTGTGCCCTGGGAAGGGCTGTAGAAGTGGACATGCTGCAAACCATGCTGGAGACGTGGAGCCAAGCAGGGATGAAGAGGCAATCCAGTAAGACTTTCCAGGCCTCCTTTCTCACCCAGGCCATTTGGGTCTTGTTGGCTTTATTCTGTAAGAAATTGATGATGGTTCTGTAGTTGCAATAGCTGCTTTGTTAGGTGAAGTTCACTGGACTGTGTTCAGTTCCTGTGGCCAAATCCTGCTGCCTTTCCAAAATTGCCCGAGTAGTTCTGATTGTCACATTAAAACCACTTGCTGTAAATGGTTTGTTTGGAACAGTGGTTGGTGTAAAACATCCTTAGCCATGCTGTACCACCTGCTTGGCAGGGAAAATAGGTTTGGAACAATTATTTGCCACTCTAGAACTTTCTTCTTCAGCCACACCCTGACCCTGCTGGGCTCAGTGGTAATTTTTGGTGGGACACTTGGTACAAACAACAATTTTCTGTGAGCAGGCAAATGCATCCACAGCTGGAGCAGGGGCTGCCCCTCACTGCCCCATTGCACTCTGTGCTGGGCAGCTCCTGGGGGAAGGATCTGCAGTCCCTGAGCCCTGCCAGGACAAGGGAGGGCTGAGGGACAGGGAGCACTTCAGAGTCACCATCTGCTCAGGAGCAGTCCAGCTAGATGCTTTTCTTTGCCTAGAGCTGATGAAAAAGTCACAGCGTGGACTTAAATAATTAGGAGACGCCTGGCTTTGGAGCACAGAGTCACTTCTTTCCCCGCTGACCTTGGCTGATTAGCAAATATTTGGTATTATTTGTAGAATCCTATCAAAGCAGCCCAGAGGTATTCATCTGCTTAAAAGCCTCTGGGAGATCTCTCTGCCCCATGGGGGTATTGCCCATCCTGGCTCTTCAAAGCAGGTTTTTTGATGAGCTGACAGGAGATGCATGTTTAAGATCTTGTGGTTTTTTGATGCTCTTCTTTTTTTCTCCCCACCCCCTTTCAAAGAAGGGAGAAACTTAACATCACACTAGTCCCTTTGTGGCAGTTTGGAAGTTAAATTTACCAGGACCATTATCTTTAACAGCTGCTGCTGTCTGACAGATTGAGTTTATAGTCGGTCTTATAGGCACTAAAATCACTTTTATCCTTGTGGGTCCAATTTCAGAGCTATTCAATTTATTATCTCTAACAGCTTAACAGCTGTTCTCCCCACTCCCTCGTACCCCTCTGCCCCTCACTCCCTCTGGCTCCCCAAAGCTCCAACCTAAGGGTCACCCCTTAATCCTGGAGGCAGGAGCAGGGATGTGCACGTGCTCTTCCAGCAGCACCTGGAGCTTCACTGGAGACAGGCAGCCTCCCCTGATGGAGGAGGGCCCTGCTCTGGCAGCTTTTCCATGCAGAGCACCAGGCCATGGCCACAGCAATGTCACAAGAGCTGTTCCTTTCTCAGCACCTTGGCAGAGCAATCTCCGTGCCTCAGTTCCCTCCCAAGCAGAGGTGTTAAAGCTTTGTCTCTTCAACTGGTGATGCCCCCGTGCACCTTGGCAGCAATTAGTCAGCTGTGTTAATGGGCCAAAGGGGGGCTTGTTCTTGCTGCAGTTATTCCCTGCTCAGCCATGGCACACGTTTCCCTCACCACCTTTCCCACCTGCCCCATCCCCTCATTTTTCTCGCCGCTCTGCAGAAGCATTGATTTATTGTGTGAGTAGACACTGTGATGATGAGATAGATTGTGAAAAATTGCTGAAAATTAGTAGTGAGAATTCCAAGATGGATTTCCCTTATTTCCCTGTAATGGTGGTACATGATCTATTACACCTTGGCTGGGGCTAAGTTTCCCTGAAGTTAATGGGAGGCTTCCTGTTGACACGTGTAGTCTTCGGATCAGACCTGTGGAGTTTTGGCACTTGTCAAGCGATAGCAAAATCTCAGCAAGTCTTGTGGCACAAAGGAGACTATTCAGACCTGTCACTGAGTGTCTGTTTCATTCTTTTAATCTTCTCCTCGGTTCTATTCAAGTTCTTATGCTGCTCTTGTTCCAGTGGTGCCCGAGTGCCCTCCAATGGTGCTAATGCTCCCACAAAGAGATAATAATGATACCCGGCTGCTTCAGAGAGTCCCTTTCTGCTCTGCTTCATTTCCCTTCCACCTTGCAGACAGTCTGATTATACCCCGTGGCTATTCCTACTCTCTTGTCAGCTTCAGAAAGGAAGAAAGAAGTCATTAGAAACCAACGAAAATGTTAATTGTATCATAAATCTCTGAACAGAGCAGCATTTCAGCAGTTTATTCTGATTTGGGTGTGTGGCACTGCAGCTAAATCTTCTTTTCTTTTTCCTGTAAGTCACTGAAAGGCTCAGAAAAGATGGAGGAGACAGCCTGGTTTGCCAAAGCCGTTTGCAATATCAAATAGGGCTGCACAGTCTCAGCATTTAAGCCTCAGACCTAATTTGGAAGCAATACTTAAAGAAGTACTGAATAAATTCTGTATGGTTTTTCTTTTTATTAGGCTGAAACAAGTGTTTGCACGCTGTTTTTCAGTGTGTGTTTCAAGAATGGCTTTAAAGGCTTATGGGACTGAGAGCACATCCAGCACAGTGCTCTCTTCAGAAGAGTTGGGCTGATGCATCTTCCTAGCAGAGGGAAGGCATCAGTAACAGTGTGACCGTGTGGCCACGGGAATCACTCATTGTGCCAAAGAAACTGCAGAATTGGATTTAATAAAAGAGGTCTGGAGATATAGCAAGGGGTGTTGGACTTGGAAGAAAGGCTCAGAGCAGAGGGTGCTGCCAGCTCTCCTTGCAGAGGCTGCTGGAGCCTGGAAACAAGCTGGTGACCTTGGAGAGACCTTAACCCGTGGTGTGAGGGGTGTAACTGGGGGTGAGTTGAAGGGAAATCACTGAAATTATTTCAGATGGATAAAATGGGTAAGTGTGATCTGCACAAGCTCAGGGAGCACTGTTTGCTGTCAGCACTGGGATTATGGAAGCAGAGGAATGCCTTTCCTCAGGCCAGCGTCCATCCAGAGCTCCCACCCATGCTGGGACAGTCCTTCTCAGGGTGACTGTACTGAGGAGTCCCAGTCCAGCCTGTGCTGCCCTAGCTGAAGCAAATCACCACTGATGGGTAACTTCAGCACAGACTTGGCAGAGCCAGGGGGGATCTTGGGGCTCAGGAGGGCACACACCTTGCAGGCAGGTGGGTGGCAGCCCCAGGATGGGGACTGCCAGGTGTGT
This sequence comes from Ammospiza caudacuta, assembly GCF_027887145.1. Classification (NCBI taxonomy): domain Eukaryota; kingdom Metazoa; phylum Chordata; class Aves; order Passeriformes; family Passerellidae; genus Ammospiza; species Ammospiza caudacuta. The sequence goes on from NC_080610.1 coordinate 9,825,416, forward strand.
GGAGAGGCACATCCACTGCTTTGCCTTCCCCATCAGGTTCTGATGAGTTCAGGTCCAGCTGTTCTCCATCACGTACACAGGTCCTTGGATGTGCTTTGTGCTTCCATCCTTTTTACTTTTCTCCCCATTCCAATCCAGTTTGACTGTGGCCAGTCCCTGGTAGATGGGAGGGAGGGAAGAGGAGGGTTAATCCAATCCTTTTATCTTGCCCTTTGTCTAATTAAAACCACAACAAATGGCACAGTTTAGGTTTAAATGTAATTGTGTTTAATGAAACATTAAGGGCAATTAAAGGAGTTACTGTGGCAGCCTCTCTATACCCTCCAGGGTTATAATGGTCTGATGAAGTGCTCATACTGGCTCTCTTGGCAGGGGGCTGTTAATTGTGTTAAAAACCGATAGTGGTTTTCTTTTAATACTGAACTTTCTCTGGGTATCCATCTCACAGGCATTTCCTTGTGATCAGTCTCTGGAAGCTGGGAGCAGCACATGGGCATGGTGGCTGCCCAGGAGGATGGATGGGGGTGTTGAGGCATCCCCTCCCCTTTGCTTTGGTCTGGACAGTCACTGGAGGCACCCACTGAAGCCTTGAGTTCCCTTTCTGGGTTTATTGTTCATGGGAGACAATGCCTTATTTATTTTTGCTTGAGAAAGGTTGTCCTGATGTAGTCAAGTTAGTTTGAGAGTTGTCAGCAAAAGGGAAAACATATTGTGCAAATTGAGATGATTCATGTTTGTAAATATTATATAGCTACTATCAATCTCAGACTTTTAGAAGAAGCACCTTGAGGTCATTGCTGGAGATTTCACAAACACAAAATTTGGCACCTTCCTCCTTAAAATGCTGCTTGAATTTAAAGCCAGTTCCTCACATTTCAAGACTTTGAGTCATGGCTGACTCATGCTGTTTTTAAAAATACAGATGGGAGTTGGCAAGAATGTGATAAACTGAGGCATGGAGGGAGAGGAGAGGCAGCTCCAGCACTGCCACTGAGGTCAGGCTTCCCCCACACCGTCCCAAAGGTGACCAGAGGCAGCCAGGAGCAGAGCCAGGAACAGGATGCCCAGCTCTAATCGCTTTCCTGCATCTTGAAGAAATAAGCACTGCCAGGGCAGTAAAATAAATACCAGTTTAAAAACTGTAAGTAGACAGCAAATAGTCCCCTTGCAGAAGAAATGGGGCAGACTGGGCTCTTTTTTTGTCTCTGCTGCCTCTGTATATAGAAACAGTGGCTTGAAAACAAGGTTAGCTGCTGCCTCCTGAACATGGGGCAGGTTTGACAGCAGCTTTGTGGCAGCAAGGCTGCCTTCACATCCCTGACAGGATGACTGCTCTGTAAATCTTGGTAAAAGATGTCACAGCAACATGTGTTCCCCAGAGACTGGGAGGGGAAGGCAATGATCTATGAGTGAAACCTGTCCCTAGAGTCCTGCCATCTATTTCTCAAGTCTTAAGAAAATGCTGCCACTGTGCTGCCTCCATTTATCTCAAATAAATATGGAGGGAAACTTCTAAAATAAGATACCTTTAAATATTTTTTAAGGCAGAGGTTATTTTTTAACACAAAAGACTTTTTTTCCCCCTCTCCTCAGCACATTTTCCAGTTGCTTTCATAAATAAATAACTTAATGCACCTCCTTGTCTCCACCTGCTTCCTGCCCCATTCAGCGGGTGCTTCCTGAGGCTGTGGGGAGAGCCAGGCAGTTTTCTCAGCCTCCAGCAGCTCCTCAGGATCCTCCAGCCTTTCCACAGCACCAGGGGGGAACACATGGACCCTTATCTCCATCTTGCAGGCCAGGAGCCAAAGCCTGTGGAGATCTGGGACGTTTTCATGCTCACTCAGGAAACCTGGGGTTGGTCAGGAGCTAAATCCTGTTCACTTTTTTTTGTGGGGTAGGGAATTGTGACTTAGACATAACAACAACTTGCTGTATTTTTGGGTGGTTTCTTCCCTTACAGCCATGGTGGACTGGCTGACTGTGGAGGTTTGTTTTACTGGGGTGTGTTTGTTTGTGTGGCTGTGTTTACCTCAGGTGACAGGTGCCTGTGGCTCGTGACAGTGCCACACAGTTTTTGGTGAGCTGAGTGTGCTGTGGTGAGGAGCTCTCAATAATTTGTGCTGGTCCTCAGTGGTGGGAACCAAGCAAGGATCCTTCCTCTTCCCTGGTGTTGAGATAACCAAGGAGGTATATTTGGCACTGGCAGTGGTTTTCATTAAAAATGGTTTTTCCCCCCAAACCCAAAAGCATTCTAAAAATATTTCTACCTGAGACTTCTGTTAATTCTTTTCCAGACTTGGTGGCTGCTGGGTGCCCACACTTGGTATCACCCATGCCTACTTGTCCCTAGCAGTAGGAAATCAAGGAAAACAAAAGTGTTAACCTGCAGCTTTCCTGCCATGGCCCTTGGTGTGGTCTTGGGTAGGCCTGCCCGTGCCTTGAGGAGGTGTTTTGCATAGCAATATGAAGAGTTTTCCTCCTGTTTCCCCATCCTTTCATGCTTGAAGAGCTCCGTGGCAGCAGGAAATTGTCTCTAAGGAGGATTGATCTTGCCCTTCACAGGGATTAAGGGCCTCTCCTTGGTCTGGGATGAACTCCCTTGCTCCCAGGGAAGCTGCAGGGACTGCTGTGTTTCACTGTGATTATTATTCTTTTTCTTCCCCCATTTGTGGATCCAGAAGGCTGTTCCACAAAACCCTCACCCTTTGTGCTCCAAGATCCCTCAGCCCACCTCTCCTTGCTCCTCCTTAGACCATTGCTCTCCTGATGATACTGGTTTTTTCACAGTGGGCATGTGAAAAAGGGACAGAGATGATAAATTAGATGATCCCCACTCTGGGTACTCTGATCCTCATCATCTCCACTGCCCCATCTCTGGCCATACACCATTTCTTCTCTGTGCTGCAGGAACAGGGACAGGGCATTCACACTGCTTAAGTAAAACATAATGATTTAAGTTTTATTTAATTTAAACAATAAAATGGCCATTAAACAAGTTATGCATTGACCACCTTACCATGCCCTCTAGTGCTAATCCTGATTAAGTGTCTTTATTACTTGGCTCAGTTGGCCTTTTTTAAATGACAACGAAACACTTGATAGCACGAGTGCAAACTCTTTCCCTCTTGGCAATTATCTCCCTTCCTACTGAGTTTTGCAGGAGGAAGGAGAGGGGGGAGAGGGAAGGAGAAGGGAGAGCGGGTTGGCCAGGGGAGAAATCCAGCAGCACCTGATCCGTTTATCACACAGATATGCCATAGTGGAGGCTTAATGGACATTTAAATAATTCAGAGCACTCAGCCCCGCTAAAGCTGTATAATGAGCCTGCTGCACTGTGAGCCACTGCTCGGCTGAGCACACGAGCAGGGAGGTCGTGTGGTTTTTCCATGCATAATTAAAGGGATAAAAGGGGATTTAGAGCAACAGTGTTACAATGAAGCATGCGGACAGAGGCTTCACTTTTATTTAACTTGGAAATGCCAAACTGTTTTTGACTTGCAGAATAAGCTCCCCTCTTTCCTTTTATCTTTTCTTTTTTAATATCTAGAAAAGCCATATTTTTATATGTATTTCTCCCGTTCCTTACTGACCTGCCCCTGCTCGCCTCTGTCCCTTGAGCATGGGGTTGTCTCTGAAGAGGATTCACAGTGATTCTTGTTTCACACTGGGACAGCAGCTCTCAGCTCTGTGGCTATTCGAGGTGGAACAAGCAGGCAAGAGCTGAGAAGCCTTTTCCAGCATGTTTCATGTTCTCTTTGTTTCTTCTGAAAGGAATGGCTCCAGATAAAGAGAAGGAAGATGGGAAGAATATTGAGTGTCACTTTAACCGTGTGATTTACCATTTCCACCGTGTTGTTTACAAAATCTGGGGTAAAATGTGCTGCCTGGATGAATGGGTCTGAGACAACTTGGTCATTCCTGGGTTTTATTGCTCCTTTCTGTTCCTCTGCCCTGTTCTTTCAGGAGCAACCACCATTCAGAGCCCCTGAGCTGCTTTGTGGGGCCCTTGGCTGCCTGCCTGCTGCACAATGGGCCAGGGGTGGCGTTTCTCACGCTGCCCTTCAGCAGCTTTGCTATATCTGATCTGCCCCTCAGCCATGCTGCTGACAGAAGGGGAAAATGGCTTTGCATTATCCTCCTCCTAGGAAATGGAAGAGGATGCTGCTGTGCTGAAAGTTGCTATCAACCCTGTCTCAAAAACTGTGCAGGTCTGTGATGGTGGTGTTGATAGTTAAAATGTCTTTCATTAACTCCTTATCAATGGCCCAGTCTGCTGTGGGAGAGCTGCTCAAAGCAAACAGGTCTGGTTTCATCACAGCTCTTCCCAGCTTGAATGAGTCTCCCTGCACTTCTCCCTGTGCAGTGGGGGCAAACTGGAGACAGCTCCAGTGGTCTGAGGATCCTGAGAGGGCTGGGGAAGGACAAGCATAAACTCACCTGTAGTAAGGTGTTGCCCCAGGTGAGCAAGGATGGTGAGCTCAGTTTGGCATGGCTGCAAAATGATATTATGGTGTGGGTGGAGGTTAAAGGGACTAAAGGGACATTCAGGCTAGCAAAACAAAGGTTGAGAGGAGTTCCTGCTGCTCCTTGTAGACAGGGTGGAGAACTATTCTTGCAGGTCTAAATCAAGACCAGATATGGAGTGGTGAGTGCCCAGTGGGAGCAGTGAGGTGTAAAAACCCAACTGGTTTTAAGGAGACATGTGATAACTTGCAGAAAGGGATTCTAAGATGTTTTCACCCGCAGAGTACATTAAATCAGGAGCTCCTTTCTGCCCTTTGATCCTTAGTAACCCCCTGGCCCAGGGCTGTGCAAGGTACTGCAGCAGCTCATGTGCACCAGTGTGCCTGTGTTCCTCAGGCATCCCCTGCCTTCACCACTGTCCCCAGGTAGAGCTTCAGAGCTGGTTGTCACTGTGATGTACAGCCAGGAGCACAACTGCTGCCACACTTAATCCCTAAAATTAATTCATTATTTTCCTTTAGATAAAGAAAACAAGAAGGAATCTGTGGCTACTGCATTCACCTTAATGGCACGTGTCTGTCAGTTATTTGTGGCTGGGTGGGAAGCCAGGGCTGCTGTGACATCCTGCACGGTCACTTGAATGGAAACATCCATCTTGTCTCCCTCAATGCACACTCTCCATTTAGGAATTTCGAAAACACTTCTGTCAAATATCACTCTCTGCACAATCCTGTTAGCAGGGCTGATGAATGGAGTCTCAAATTAAGACCGATCCCTCTGATAACCGCAGTGCTGTAGGAGAGTCATCTGCTCAGTCAGAGCTATTTATTATATTTGATTAGCTGGGATGGCAATCTTCACAACCCAATGTAAATTCTATTAGGGGCACTCTGAGGCCCAGAAATGCAAATCAGACTTCCCAGCACACATATGCATACATATCGCCTCTCTTTGCAAATGGGTAATTTCCTCATATTTATTTCAATGTTGTTACAAGAGAGATGTTGATGCTTTCCCTTTGCCAGGAGGGAAGGGAGAGGGATGAGGGGGATGCTACTGGGTGGTCAGACAGACAGCCCTGTATTCTCTTTACTCTTCATTGTGAGACCCTGCCTGGCAGCAGCTCCAGCAGATCTGTTTTGTGAGCCCATGGCTTTCTGCCTAGCCCATATCCTCCAGGCATCCCCATCCAATTGGGTGCTCAGGAGCACAAGTCTATGCAATGCTGGAGAAACCTCACCACCTCAGACTGGCCTGTGGTGAAGCTGTAAAGACAAGGCAGGCCCTTCACTCTGTTTTGTTTCTCCTTTATTTGATCCAGACAGGCCCCAGGCAGCTCCAGCTGGCCACGTGCCACCAAGTCAGGTTGGAAGCTCACAGCTGCTCTCCCCTGGCATGGCAGTGGCCACAGGAGCAGGATAGGGTAGGTTTGTGAACAGCTCCATTAATAATCACTGGTCAGGTGTTCTGAGGCTTGTGCATAAAAGACACATTTAAATCAGATTGCTTTTGTCACTGAGGTGCCTTTAACTCCAGTGGAGTTGGCATTAGGTGTGTCCTCTCAGGAAAGGCAGGCTCTCACAGAATAGTGCATCCACAAGTTACATTTGTTTGTGGTGATTAATTCCACCAGTAATTGAAGGAATTTACTAAGGGCAAGCAAAGCAAAGGTTATTTTGGTGCTAATAGGCAGCACTGTTGGTGGTTTGCTTTCTTCTTTTGGTCATATATTAATAATAGTTTTCATTACATCTCATTAATGTCTGCATTACATAATCATTTACTAATACACATCTAGTGGTGTACTATCCATTGATCTAAAGGTTAGGTTTATCAAAACTGGTTATTCTGTGAATAATAGGTTTTTAATAAATCCTTTTTTTAAAGGGTGACTAAACCTCTTAATAACACTGACATAAAATCTGATCTTTATCTTTTCCTCACCTTAAGTTCTTATACCTGTTTGGTAGGATGCTTACAACATGTGTCCCTTTGATGTGCTTCCCATTGTGTGTGTTTCCCTAGGATTTTTATTAGGACAAGCTGCTGCAATGCTGCATGGCTAAAAGGAAATCCTTATAGAGCTGGAGGTACCTGGCAGTGTATTTGAATCTTCTTAAGCAGTTAAAAAAAATAATTCCCAACACAGTGAATGAAAATCTTATCTGGGCATGATAAGGATCCCTTGGTCCCTGTAATACAACGTAGTTTGTTTCTTCCAGCCTCACAAATGCTTTTGTTATCTTGGCTTTGATTTTTTTTCTTCTCCCCTCTGTATTGCTTTGATTTTTTTTCCCCTCTTCCCTTTTCTCTTTCATCACTGTTGCTTGTAAATCCTTCCCTTGGTAGAGATTAGAGTAGGAATGAGTGATAGATGCTGTCAGTAAGAGGAGCTAATTTTACCCCTGATAATGGCTCTGTGGTTTGTGCAGACTTTGCTGATGCAGACTCACACCTGGGGGCCCGTCCTGTCTGTGCTCTGCTGGGCACTGGGGCTGAGCTGCTGGCCAGGAAGGGCTCTGTGCTGGCAAAGCCTCACACTGGGAACAGTCTCTGCCAGTGCTTCTCACCAGGGAAGAATTCCCTCCATGCTCACAAACACAGCAATAGCCATTTTGGGGTTGCCATGAGGAGTGTTTTGCCTTCTGCACAAGAGTGTGCATGCGACTGGAGTGGGAGAGATGATCTGGACTGGGTTCAGCCCAGGGGAGAGGATTTCCCTGGCACCCACACAGCTCCCAGCCCAGCCAGGAGGATTTTGGGGTGTCATGGGCAGGTACCATGGCAATGGCACTGGAAACTCAGGGAGTAACACCACCCAGCATTGCTCAGGGTGGCACTACTCACTGCTGAGAGCTCCTTTTGCAGTTAGTGCCTGCACACTGCAGCTCTCCCTGTGAGCCACTCTTCAAACACTGAGCACTGGGGCACTGCTGTCCCAGCCTTGTCTGCCCAAAGAGTGGCCCAGTGCTCTGTGGATGAGCTCCCTGCTGCTGCTTTGTGCTCCTCTTGTGCCACCAGCAGGGAGAGAGTGCCAGGCCACAGGTGACAGGAGATGCCATAGCCCCTTCCCAGAGCTGGGAAGGAAGAGGGCTGCAGCAATCCTCAGCTTTGCTTTCAGCAGACAGTGGGGTAAGAGCACTGCTGGGCTGGCTTACCTGAGCAGCTCCTCCCTGCTCATGCCCTGCCTGGAGGATGGTGCTGAACTTGGCTCTGCTCTTTCCCTGCAATCAGTCAACACTCAACAGTTCATTTTTCCTGGTGTTCTTACAAGGAGTTCTGGGAGGGGATTTGCACAGCGAATGAAAGATGGCTGAAAGGATGTAGGAAGTCTGAAGAAGTCTTGAAGAACAGCTGTCACAGCCAGACTTCAGTGCAGATGGTTGTGCTCTGCTCATTTGAAATTGCAGCTGCAGTTCCCATGAGGGTCATTCCCTCCTCTGGCCTCTACTGGTGGGTTTGATTGCTGTGGGTCATGTTCCAGCCCCAGAAGGGTTGCAGTGATCTTGGTTAACTGCTTGTGCTTGGATAAAGGCTGAGAGGAATCTTTATTTGGTGTGACACAGTCCCACCAAGCCTTTGCACTAACACCAGTACCATTGACTGAACAGAACCAGTAAAGCAGCTCACCATGGTGCTGTCCCCTTTTTGCTGTTTATGAAGCAGGGCCAGGCCATCCCTTTATTTTGAAGTATTTCAGGTGTGGCAAGGTTTATTCTTCATGAAGGTGTTACTGGTTAGAGAGGTGGAGGAAGGATAATGGTACAAAGCTGTGACACATCTGTTCCAGCCCTGTTCCAATATGGGCTGGGAGCAGCTGATGGCCTCTGATTGCTGGTGTTCTTCCTAATTATGGTTGGAGATAAGCAGGGGGTGGACAGAGAGCAGATGCCATCTGTGAGGCCAAGTCTTCTGCTGCTTGCAGGGTCTGTGGTAAGGAGATCTCTGCTATGAAATAGTTTGTGCCTGTTGGGAGTGTTTGGGTGTTAATTCAGTGTGGTTTTTCTTCCTTTTGATGGGGTAATGGTAATCTGTGTAATTACAGGGTAGTTTCTCGTTAATAACTGCTTCAGTCATTTCTCCCTCCTGCCTTCCCCACCAGTTTCTTTTCTTCTGCAACTTAGAATGATATTACTCATGGAATCAGATGTATTTGTTTTGTCTAATGGAAATACAGGCAGTGGTATGTAAATTAGGTACAGGACCTGAGTGCTGTGATGAGTTGGTCACTGGTGCAGGCATCATTCACCCCTGCACTGTGGAGTCAAATGGTGGCTGTGGGAGAAGAGCTGCAGGTGCTTTCCAAGCCACTGGTCTTATCAATTGCTCTCCTCATCCCTCTGGAGCACCACCAAAGGAAAGTGGGTTTGTGCACCTTTTGGTCTTATTGTGGTTGCTTTGGACCCAAATTTAGAACCACAGAATAATTCATGTAAGATCACAGAGTCTCACTGTTAACCTAGCACTGCCAAGTCTTTCATTAAAGGAAATCCAGTTTTTGACCTCTTTGGCTATGCAGGCTCTTTTTTCCTCTGTAATGTTCTGTCCGTCATCTCCTTTCTTTTTTTTTTATGGCATTTTTGCATTTTCAATCATATTTTCACAGTGAGCTGGAAAGGAAATCAAGAATCTGCCAAAACATTCATCATCTCTTTTCTTTTCAAAGTAGCATTAGAAGTCAGGCCTGATTCAGGCCCTGTGCACTGAAAATTACACAACCCAGAGCTGAGAAATTGAAAAGTACTGTGAACATTGGTTTAAATTTTTAACCAAATTCCTGTCAGCTGCATTTCTTCCTTTTATATATGTTCCTTCTATTAATATTCTAGCAAATGGCTTTACAAGAAACAATGAATTTTAAACAAAACATGGAGGACTTTTCCAGAGAATGAATTTGAAGTCCTAGATGTGCATATTCTTGCTAGGCTCTGAGAGAAACCACCCTACATGACATTGATTCCTGCATCCAAAACCAGCCAGAATATCCTGTATTTTGAAGAAGCTAGGAGAAAATGGGTATCATCTTCTCTTGTTTTGCCTCAGTAAAACCAAAAGAGAAGTGGAGACAGAATTCATTGAATAATTTCTGGGGAAGAGACTTTCATGTAGCTCAATTTTTGTAATGAAAAATCTCAATATCCTGGCAGATTCTGAAAGGGTTTTCTGTTTAGGAGGAAATGGTAGGGTATCTTTCTTGTGAGCTCCTAGGTGAATATGAAGCTAAAACCATGTTGTCTGCAGAGATGCTCTGCACCTGCAGCTCCTCCTGGAGTTGGTGTGAATCAGGCTGGTGGCACAGACTCTGCTGTCATCTTGAGGGATCTCCTTTCTTTCCTTCTTTCTGGTTGTCTCCTGACGAACTTGGGTGTGTGTGGTTAGATTTTTCTGCTTGGTTTTCATTTCCTTTCTGCAGAGGAACAGTTTGTGGGTTTTACATCCTGCCTCTTCACCACAGGTTTGTAACAGATTGGTGTGGGGAGCCAGCCAGCATCCCCAAAGGCAGCATTGAGAGAGCCTGAGGCTGCTCTGGTGGTCCTGGCACAGATGTTTCCAGCCATCACCCAGGCTTTATTGATTTCCAGACATCCCTGAAGAAAATTGTGTTCCCCTAAGGCAGGAGGTGTCCAAAAGGGTTGAGGGTACAGCTCAGAGGTGAGATTTGTTAGGGAAGAAGAGCTGCTGAAAGTCATCTCCTGAGGCAGGAGAGCAGGGCAGTGGGGCATCCTTCCCCAGAGCTCTGTGCCCTCTGCCTGAGCTGGAGGCAAAAATAAGATGCCTTTAGCAGCACCATGACCTTCATGAGTTCAAACTTAGATAGACCCAGCCCATGGGGTCCAGGGTGAAATGGTGACAAGATAAGCAATTACATCCTGACACAGAAACAAATGTGAGGAGCTCAGTGCCAGTGTTCCAGTGCCTGAGGTCACCCTAGGGCTTGCAGGCCACTCGAGTTTTCTCTCTGGGCCACTCACCCCGCAGTGCCTCTCCTGAGGCTGTGTGGTGGCTGACATTCACTGTTCAGCTCTCCCATGGGAGAGGCTGTGGGTGAACAGTCCAGATACTTTCTGAAGGTCTCTGGGCTACAGAAGGTGCAGGTTTAACTTCCACTATCCATTGCCTTCCCAAGCTGCTCTTGTCTTGAAATCAGGCACTGCTGCTAAGGAAAGAGGGGAAAGTTGTGTGGGAGGAGACCTTTCCTCTGCTTGAGGGATGAGCTGTCGTGAATCTGTGTGAAACCAACTCTTTCTGGCTCTTGTGGGTGAATTTGGGCAACCCCCCCTTCCTTTTTGAGCCCAGCCTGCTCCTGCTGAGCCAGCCAGGACCAAATGCTCCATCTCCACCCTGTGCTGATGTGATGCAGGTGCCACGCTGCTGCTCCACGGCTGTTCCATCTGATTAGCTGGGAGTCTCCCTGCTTTGCTATGTTATCGTGTCAGAAGGTAATTAAATAGACCCCAATTCTTCTAATTACTGCTCTCTCCTCGGTACATGCCTGCACACAGGGGTGAAGTGAAGGGTATGGAAATAATCACTGACAGATCACAGCTGGAAATCCGTGGCACCTTGGATAAACATTGGAGCGAAGGCGCCGCGCGCAGCCCGGGCGGCTCGGCTCTGCAATTACTGTGAAATCTGTCTGAAGAGATTGGGGCTTGCAACTGCAAAACAAGGCAGGCTCCCTTCTCCAGAGAGCAGCATGTCATGAGGGGCTGGCTGGTGGGGAGGAGAGGCGTACCTGAGACACAGAATGGGTTTTGTTGCTGTTGGCAGGAATCTTCAGCCAGAGGTGAGGTGAAATAAGAAATAAGCAGGTTAGTGAGAGGCTCCTCACTGCACAGGGGCAGCAAGGTGGAGGAACACTGAGGTCTGGCAGCTTATTAGAGATACAGGTCACCATTACATCCCTTGGTATTGTTGTGCTGGTAGATGCTGGGAAGGTGGATAAACCCTGGGTTGGGTGTCTTGGTGCTTTCTCTGCCTGGAGACCAGAGCTGGAATGAGACAGCAGTGACACCAGACCCTCCCATGTGCCATCCTTTATGGCAAGTGGTATGAGGTGATAAAAGCACCTTTGGCTTGCACCTGTGCAGCTGTTCCTCACGTAAGGTGAAAATATCAGTGTCTTTGAAGTTGTGGAAGGTTTTCCTCCAAAAAGTCAGGGAGAGGGATTTCATCTATAGTCCAGCTTCTGGTGAGATGTTCCAAGGTATTGGATCATACAGAGTTGATTTGGCAAGGCACAGATGCTCCTGAAATGTCTTTCTGCATACATCATGGTGTGTTGCTTCTTCTTGTCTCATGTTTATGCTGCAGTCTTTAGAAAATCATCAGCTGCTGGTATCTGAATGCATTGCTATTGCCGGGCTGGTGGAGGCAGAATAAATGGTTCAAGGATATGACCAGAAGCATCTTCCTGGGGGCTAAAGCTTGGTTGAGAGCCAATTCTGCTTTATTACCTTTCCCTTCATCTGCCATTCTGGTTCTATAAAGGTCTCCTAATGCCTCATGGGGTTAATAAACCAGGAGTGGAGGCAGGAGAGTTAATTTTGAGTCCTGTGCAATTTATGGGCTGGGGAAGCTGCTGTCAGCCAGGCGTCCGGAAGGCAGCGGAGCCATGGTGCCAGCACAGGCTGCATGCAGCTCCTCTGCTCTGCTCAGCCTCAGGGGAGCCTGAACATGTGTCTGTGGTGCTTAGAGAAGCAGGGAGAGAGCAAAAATGGGACTGTTTGCTCCCCCCTTACCTGTTGTTTTTATTAGGGGTTCAGCCCCTGATAAATACCCCTCTAATCTGTTGCCCTCTTAGTGAAGCTGTTTCCTCCTTGGAAGATGAAAAAGCCTTTTTTAATGAGTTCTGGGGCCCATGGAGTTAAAAACAGGGCAATAACTGAGAGCCAGTGGTGCCAATGGGCAGGGAGGGCAGGTTCAGCTCCTGGGTGGCCCAGGTCAAGGGCAGGAGTCAGCTCAAGCTCTCACCTCTGGGCTGATTCCGAAGCTGGGAGGGCTGGCACTCTCTGGGCAGAGCTGCTGGCATTCCTGGATCATGCTGGCAAAAGCAGTGCTCTTCTCTGGGGGATGCTGGTCTGCTTCCAGTGTTTCAGAGGAGATGCTTCCTTCCCTGGGCTGCAGTCATATTGCCTTTTATTCTTCTGGGACTGGCATTACTCATGTCCTCAGAATCCACTTCCAGACAAAGCACATGAGGCACTTATGCAGGAAATTGTTCCATTTTTTGCTGTGTTGATTGTATTCTCTCCAGTGTTGTTTGCTTGAGGAAAGTGAAACAGAGTACCTGAGCCTGAGGGGAAGCTGCCCAGAACAGAGCTGGCTAATTCCCGTGGGAAGTCAGCTGGATACCATGCCTTGGAATCCTGCTAATCTTAATGGTCTCTGGGTTTAGCCAGAGCTGATGGGATTAGGGCTTGTGCAGATCCTGTTGCTGTGTGCTTCCTTCACAAACGACCCCTGCTTTTTGATCCTGCACCTACCCCACCCCAGTGCATGGTCCCTGAGGGGCCTGCTCTCTTGGTGAAGGCTCTTCCTCCTTCAGAGAAACTTTTGGGATCAGGGTGAAGAATTCTGAAGCAGGAAAGGTCATGAAACAAACCTCATTTTTTTAAAATAAATCCCTTTTTGGAGCAGCACTTCTGGTTCAAATAATTTGGGGTTACACCAGTAGCTATGGCAAGAGAAGGAATCCTGCATTTTCTTTTTGCCACCACACCCCTCCCTGGTTTTCAGCCTGATGGATGAGTGTCACAGACCAGCTAGGACCCTACAGGTGACCCTGAGTATCTTGGCACTATTGAAAGAGTTCCACAGCATGGAAATAGCATGGAGACTACAGACAGAAAATAGCTTTAGCCTGTCTGACCCCTCACCCCTGTCTGATTTTCATGGGTATTATTTGCTGCTGCAAAATACTACATGCTTAAGTTATAAGCTGATTTAAATCAAGACAATTCCATGGCCATCTGTGGAACTACATCAATTTACACCTGCTGGAGATCTCAGCCAGTGTTGATATATCTTCTTGGGTTCCATAAAAAATGATTTTTTCAGAAGCTGACTTGTTAGCTAAAGAAGCAGCAATGATCTTTTAACAGTGCTATTAGGCTGTTCAATGCCGCATTTTCATTGATCTATGTCCTTAATGTGGCAGAGGGATGGCTCCATTTTTCCATTATTTCTGTGTATCCAGCCTGGCCAGCCAAGCACTTTGGTGTGTGGCAAGCACTCCTGATTACCAAAACCTCTTGTTATGCTACAGGCTGGTGTGCCCATGGCAATTGTAGGTTGAGGGTGGAGATTTCCAGTTGTGGGTGCATTAAAAGCAGCCATGGTGTGCTGACCCACCCAAAAGGGGAAGGAGGTGTTTCCTTCCCCACACATGGGAAGTCTTTTGTTTCTGCTGTCTCAAAACAGACAGGGATGAAGAGTGAATTTGGATGGGGAGGGAAACATTTGCAATAATGTCTCGTGAAATGGAAAAATGTTTGGGATGAGTAAAGAAAATTAGAGTTTTTAATAGTTTTGGGCTGCCATTTCAGAGGTGATCAGCTCTCAGCAGACAGATTGTTTGTCCTGTCTGGGCCTCCATTTACACACCAGCTAAATGAGTTTAATAATGGCTCCAGCAAGGCCTTTTTGTCACTGTGATGTTCTCAAAGAGCTTTGAGGTCTTCCTTATGAGCACACAGCATGGGAACAAAGTGCTGCTGCCTTACAGCTGCTAAGCTACTTCTGCTTTTGGCTCCAAGGACTCTCAATTATTTCAAGATGCTGAGATGGGAGTGTGTTCTGGTTCAGTGCAGTGCACGTGGACAACAGATATCCTCTTGTGTCAGAGCAAGAGGCTGTAGACAGCAAGTGTCTCTGAAAGGAAGTACTGCCTGTCCTCTCCAGGTACAGATCTCAGGGATCAGCTCTGTGCTTTGGGTTAGAGGCTGTGATTTGAGAGTAATGAGCCCTTCCACACTGGCAGTGCATTGTGGTGATGCTGAATTTAATGGGGTCCTTAGGGTCCTTGCACTCTTTCTGCAAACATTTCCTCCTCAGCCAGACATTTAGAAAGCACTGTATGTTTCCTCCACCCCTTTCCTCCTCTGCAAGCATGATTTTTATATGGATTTGATGGGTTTTGCTTAATGGTTTCTTCATGCTGTTTAAAGGATTTCCGTGCCATGGGTTAATACACATTAGTGTTGTCATGGATTTGTACCAAAAGGGCTTTTGTTCTCAGCCCTGGACTTTAGGAAGCCTCTTAGAGTAGCTCTCAAATGGTCTCTTATATCTTGTTGGCAAACAAGCTCTTCTGACCCCTTCAGCTCTGAGGTCAGACCCAAGAGTAGCAGCACCTGACAGTAATGCTGGGGTCCTGTTATGGGCACCATGTCCTTAGGTGGGGGCTTCACTCTCCAGTTAGTGAAATGCTGGCAGCCAGCAGTGATTGCAGAGAGCCAGGTAGCTCAGGAAAGTGAATGTGTGCTCACCAGGATCAGCAGCCAAGCTCTTGAGGCCTCACCCTGTGGTAACATGTCCTTTCTCAAGCAGAGAAAAGTTGGCTGCCCACTTACCAGCACATCTTGCAACACTACCAGACTCCATCTATTTTTCTTCTCTTCATTCTCATCTTGTTCTTCTTTTTCCTCTCCCAAATTTTCATCTCTGCAGGGAGAGCATTAACTGGTGTGAGGAGTGCCAGCAATCCTCCAAGGGGTGTCCTTCCTTTCACAGTCCTGCCTCAATGCTGAGGAACATTTGCCTGCAGGTTGGGCGGTGATGTGCAGACCCATTAACATTTGTCTGTTAGCTCCTGACAGCACTTTAAGCTGTTTCTTCATGTAGAAAAGGAATACTGAGTGCTGGAGGGACTGAGTGAACCCAAAAGTTACAGATAGCTTTCAGAAAAGCTGGTTTCTGCAGGAGTCATCCATGATCTCCTTACCTCGGGCAGCAGAGCTGAGATTCTCTTTCCTGTGCCACCTGCTGACAGATGCAAATGGCAACTGTGTAGAAATAGCCTGGGGAATAGAAATTTTACATTTCTGCTCCAGATCTTGCAGAAAAGCTTTTGGATGGTGATCAGGGATTAGCTACCCTTATCATCTATCTGTCCTTAGTGCAATAACAAATCAGAGCCTTCCTCTGACCAGCCTTGTTCATAAACTGCAGGAGTGGCACTGCTCTGTAGTGGGACAGCCCCAGGGATCCAGATGAAGATGATTGTTGTTTTTAGTGCCAGAGATATGGTCTGAGCCACTTCAGAGGGATCCTGTTAGATCCTGTCTTCTTCTGTCTGCCTGGAGCCATGCCATGTCCTGAGTGTGGGACCATCTCCTGTCAGCTGATGCTGATAGTGAGGACAGGTGGCTTGCTCCAATGATAAATCCAAATCTGTGTCTTTTGGGTTATTTGATTTTTAAATTAAAGGATGCAAGACTATATCTCCAAAGCTTCCCCAAATTTTACACCTATAGCTCCTCTTCACATGCTCTGCAGAGGAGACCTGTGACACCGGGTCCTCCTCTCCAGTTCTTGGTCATTCATTCTCTAATTTTGCAGCCTGGCTTAGTCACAAGGTCCAGAGTTCTGGAGACGTGCCATGAAATCAGGAGCCCCTCTGCAGCCAGAGACTGACCAGGCCTGTGCAAATGGATGGAAAAAGGCTTGCAAAGTGGAGACAGTTTCTAGACAAAGGCAGCATGCAGTAATCCCTGAAGAGTAAATGGAAAACAGATTACGTTTGTTCTCAGATCTGTTCAATAATGGAGCAGCAGGCAGCTGCTGGCCTGCCTCCCCTGGGTCCCTGGCAGGAGCAGACAGCCACTACATTATTAATTGTCTGCTGCTGGCAGTCCAGCAGGACGCAGCGGGGCTGCTGGAGAGGAGCCTGGTGCTTTGGGAAGCAGCCCCTTCCTCCTGCCCCCAGGGCTCTCTGAATAAATGCCTCTCTTCCCCTGAAAACTCCTCCTCATGGTGTCCACGTGGCTGTGGTCACAAGCTCTGCTGCAGCCACAAGGCAGGAGTTCACCCAGTGCTCTTCATTCACTGCCACAGTGAAAGGGACTGCGCAAAGCCAGGGCTGTGGCCTCGTCCTGTGGGGGGGAAACTGAGGCACAGCTGTGCTGACACATGGATACAAACACCATGGATGTGCAACACACACCTTCTCATAGTATTTCTTCTTGTTAGAGCTTGTCCTGGTCATTGGGAGGAAATCTGGGGATGGTCACTGTCGCAGGTTTTTTAGCAGGGATGCACCAAGTCTTCTTTTTTTTCAGTGTTCCAGTTTTAAACTGGGAAGTGTTTCCCTGCTCATGGCTCCAGGGCTGTGCCAGCCAATAGTTGGCCTAAAGAGCTCTTTCTTAGGCCACTGTTTGCCCTCTTGTCACCAAGCTTTCCTGCTTCATCTTTTGCTCCCATGCTCAAAATTTAATCAACCACTTTGGCTGCAAAGGTAATTCTTGCTCTGACCTGCAACATGGGTGTGTTTTGGGTGAAGGACAATTAATTTCCAATCTCCAGTCTGTAATGAGCATTAATTGCTTTATCTGTTCATCTTGAAACAATCCCTGCTGATCTTCCAGCCAAGGAGTGTGCCTTGGCCTCTGCCCTGATCTTTGTGGGAGCACTGGGGGCTCACCTGATTAAAAAGCTTGTTTTAACCAAGTACATAAGTCACAGGCAGGGGAGTCTGTGACCCCAGCATGAGCTTAATTATTGAATTAAATGCCAAAATACACATTTGGTGACTTTCACATTGCTCCCCCCCCAAAAAAGAAAAAGCTTTACTAGGAGACATCCGAACAGAACAATGAAAAGTTGTTGTAGAAACTGGGAGTGTTCTCTGGCCTTTTCTTTTCTTGTGTCCCTTTCTGCTTATGCACAGTCTCTGAGCTGATAACAGTGGTGCATTTGTGTGAAGAATTCCTAATTTCCCTTCCTGCTACTGCTTTCTTTTCTTTTTTTTTTTTTTTTTTTAATTTGTACTTTTTCAATATAATATCGCCTCACAGTGGCTTGCTTGATAATTTTTGCATGAAATTCTGGAAGGTGCCTCCTGTGAAAGCTGGCCTTCTTTCAAGAAACTGCCTTGTTCTGGTCTTTTTGTTTATTTTGTTTGTTTTTTTAAAAGTGCAACCAACAAAAGGAAATGTTATCTTTTCCTCTAGCACTTGGTGTAATTGGAATGTTGCTGTGCTCATAGCAGGGATGTGGACTGCCTTGGATTACAACTATACCCATGTGTATTTTTGACTGCATCTCACCTAAGCAGTAGCTCACATTTAGAAAACCACCCATGGATTTTTTTTCCAGCTGGAAAAGAATAGTTTTCTTCTTCTGTCTTTCAAAATTGAGAATGTTTTCCCTCTGGACAGGGATTTTCTTTCATCGTTGTGCTCCTCTCTCATCATGAAGTGACAGAACATATCCTACTGCCTTTAGCAGAGCTGCAGCCAGAGGGGGAATCTGTTGGGAATCCATGCAGAGAGGATTACACCAAAGAAAGGTGATGGATACCAAGTTATCAATGCCACCCTGGCAGCCTCAGAGAGCAGGGTTTGCCATCTGCAGTGTCTGATGCAGGACACACACTCCACCAGAACGGGACAGACCGATGTCTGTGTGTCCTTGAACACCTACAGGAGGTGTTGGGGCAGCCTCAGGAGAAAATCACACAGGGGCAACTCAGCACTCCAGAGCTCAGGAATCTGGGAGTTACCAGACAAGATTTTATCTGCTCTTTGGTTTTTTCCCTTGTTTCCTTGCTTGTTTTTTTTTTTTTTTTTTTTTTTTCTTTTTCCTCCAGTCTGCCATCAGTCTCTTGTGTCTGCAGCTTCCCTGCAATGGGAGGGGAGGCAGAGTCAGGCTTTTGTTGGAAGGGGAAAGAGCATCACTGACCCCATAGGGATGCTTGTGTGCCTGAAAGAGGTGTGCAAACCCATCAATGTCCCTGAACCTGAAGGCTGGAGGATCCATGTTCCTTTTTATTCTTTACTGGAACAGTGCAGAGTACAGAAATAGAAGTCAGAGCAGTTACACCCACTGAACAAAAATAATCTGCTCTTCTAATAAGCACTGCATTAGTGATATGGTAAGAAAGCAAGGGCCTCTTGTTATTTTCAGCTCTGCTCCCACCTTGGACAGATTATTGGGCCCAAGCAGGAACTTTTTATGAGCAAAAGAGATTTTTACACAGCTCCCAGTCAGCCCAGTGGTGGGGAAGGGAAGAAGGAGGCAGCTCAAATGCTCAGCCTAGTGCTGTGCATCTCCAGGGAGAAACAGTTAAATGGAGATATGAGGGCTTGCCTTGCTTCACAAGGAAATAGTCTCTTTTATGTGTATCTTGCCTGTGTTGATATTTGAAAGCTATTTTGGGCCACAACAGCAAATTTAATCCACAGTTTGTTCTCTCTCTAAAGTATTGTACCGTAAAAACTCAGATCAATTTTGACAGCTCCTACTATTTAGATTGGAGAGGAAAGCCAAACAGTGAATCACTCTGAATATTTACAGTTGAATTCATCCCAGGGTACCTGTACCCACCTCACTGAAATGAAAGCATTATCTAAGAGATGAGCAGAGCCTTGGAGGCTCCCAGCTGTTTTCCCAGCTTGCATGGAGTGTTGTTTCCAGGGCTGGGAGGTGAGGGGCAATCCAGGGCTGATGGTGCAGAGGGGTTGATAAATTCAGAGTGGTCCACACACTCTCTTTGGGGATTTATGCTGCACTTGATCTCTGCTGAGAGTCAAAGCACTTGAACCACAGTAAATATAGCTTTCTCACTTCCCTGGAGCTGGCTGAAAATGTGAGAAAGTTGTGTTCACAAATAATTACACAGTAGTCAATTTTCAACGGTCCACAGGAAAAAAAAAAGTCACAATGAAAAAAGCCCTCACAGTAAGTTATTGAATGAATTTTCTTGGATATCTTATCATGTAATAGCCTGTGGCTATGACTTGATATGCAGGAATCAGTGTTCAGTTCTCAGCTCTGGTCCCTTTTTCCTGTGGTCTTTACCCAGGGTGCTCCATTTCCCTCCTGGCTCAGCTGGAAAAGCTCTTTCCAGGTTTTTGCCTGTTGCTCATCACTGCAGCATCTTCCCCATTCAATTGATGGCAATTGCAAAGTCCTTTGCAGCTTTTATGGGCTTCATAATACTCCCTCACAGGGAACTGAACAGTCTGTATTGGCTATCAGTGTCATCCTCTGAAATACTGCTGGCATTCACACATGTGAGGTGCCCATCCCAGGGGGGCTGCAGCCACTGTGCTAACTAAAAATAAGTACAGGGATTGCTCTGCTGCTCAAATGCAGCTGTGTCCTGAGTGCACAGAAGGAGCTGCATGGCTGAGTTGCCAGCAAACAGCTTTTTGCTCATTTCTTAGAGGAGGTGCCCAGCTATTGGCCAGAGACAGGAGGAACAATTCCTTTTACAGGCTTTCCACCCCTGATGAGAGCAGGATATACTGATGTGCTGATTTTTGGACAACTTCCAGGTCTATGCTAGGTGTTTAGGTGTTGTGATCCACTGTGTGAATTCTTTACTCTCCTCATTTTTCTGCTTCTGTTTCCTCTCCCAGCCTGTCCCCATGTGAGCCTCTTTGGGGTTACCTCTCTTTGTGTCCATCAGTGCCTCAGTGTGGCCTCTCTGAGGTCCCTGATACCTGAGTACCTCTAAGCCCTGGCTTGAAACAGTTGTGTAAGATCCTTCCAGCTCATCTCCTGTGTGGCTGAAGGCACATCTGCCCACAAAGCAGGGATTAGAATGGTTAAACTGTGAACAGACAGGCTGTGGGATGGACAATAGCAGCTTTCCCTTAATCCAGTGCCTGCCTGCAGATGCCATGGATAGCACAGGCAGGACAAGGGGGAGCTCAGCACTGTGAGGGAGAGGGAGAGTGGCACTCAGATGAAAGGAAAGGTGGGGGAAATCCCTGAAAGCATGGCTGAATTACTGCTCTGCTTATTCTGCACTCTTTATGTGGAGAGAGGGACTTGTTCAGCTTCCTGGTGTTGGTGGTTTATAGGAGCTCAAGTCTCACCTCTGCTCTAAAGTGCCAGAAGGGAGACATATACACCTTAGCAGGAAATCATAAAAACACCAATAAAAGTCCTGTCTCTCCCAGTGTGGGGGTGGGAGTGAGGGAAGCATCAATGCACTGAGGGCTGAGCAGGGCTGAAGGGGTTTGGATGGGGAACAGGCAGGGAGTGATCTCACTCTGCAGAGGCTCTGTGGCAGTGCCAGCTGGAGGGTTGTTTGGAGGTTGGGGTGCCAGTTCCAGGCTCATTGGAAGCACTGTTAGGGATGGATGTTGCAGCTGAATCCCTCCCTGAGGAGGGAATGCTCCATGCTAACCCCTGTGCCACTGACAGCTCAGTGTGGAGGCAGTGGGAGACGCAGCCTCTCTTTCTCCTGGTTTTCAGGCTTGGAGCATCCCCTCTCCTTCTAACAGGTTTGGGGTGGTGGGGAGAGAGCTTCTTGTCTGTGACAGCCTCAGCAAAGACAGCATAGAGCCTGAGACTCCATGGCAGAAGCTTTTACGTTTTACCTTTCCACTTCTACCTTTTT
The DNA here is from genome assembly GCF_027887145.1 of Ammospiza caudacuta. Classification (NCBI taxonomy): domain Eukaryota; kingdom Metazoa; phylum Chordata; class Aves; order Passeriformes; family Passerellidae; genus Ammospiza; species Ammospiza caudacuta. Next base: position 9,846,453 of record NC_080610.1, read on the forward strand.
TCCACTTCTACCTTTCCACTTTTTACCTTTTGCCTTTACCCTTTTACCTTTGCTCTTGCCCCACTGCTGTGTTCATGGGGATCCCATGTGCTTTCCTGTGCCCTCCCAAAGGCAGTTGGAGAGAGGCAGAGAAGGGACAGACTTGTCACTGTCCCTGGGAGCCTTCCAGCAGCACTGAAACGTGCACATGGCCTCAGCAAAGGGCTGATTGCCTGGAGCAGGATGGGAGCAGCCCCATGGATGGATGTCCCCGTGTCACTGTGCCTGGCAGGGCGGCACAGCTCCCTCACAATCTCCCTGTGCCAGGCAGCTCCTCTGGGCAGTGCTCACTGATGCTGGCATTGCATCCAGGGAAGAGCCCTGCTGTGTGGAGAGTAAACAAAATGCTTAATTTGCAGCCATTGATTTATGGTGCTGCTTGCTGAAATGATATTACAGTTGGCTGCAAACTGTTTTTCATCCTCTGATAGCAGCTCCCATCACAACAGTGCTGCAGAAGCTCTTGCTGCCCACTGAGAGCAGTGCCAGCAGGAGGCTGGGAAATGCCAGCTGCAGCTGGAGAGGAGGGTCACAGCCTCAGCTGGCACAGGGCAGGGTGGCACTGCCCCAGCTGGCATTTGCCCATGCCTGGTGTGCTGCACTGGAGGGATCTGCTCCTTGCACTAGCACAATGCAGGCTGTGGACCAAGAAAATTCAGTTTAACTCCTTTCTGTTGATGGATATTGAGGGGAAAATAATTGTCCTAAATGCAAAGAAACCTGGAGGAAAAGGCATTTGTGTTTCTTTTGTTCAGTAGAGGTTCTCTTAGTCTCTCTGCTTAGTCCATGCCTGTTCCTTGTTATGTATTTTCAGTTTAGCCTGTCTGTCACTGAGGAAAGGACTCCATGAGCAGCATTTATTGTTTCTAGTGCCCTCATCACTGTGGAATCCTAAACCTCTCGTCCACCCTGTGCATACAAATTAAATAAAGAAAAAAAACCAACCCACTGTGTGTGGTTGGTGATCAAAGGTAGGGAGCTTGCAGCCCAACAGGCATTTATAACAACAATTGAAATTCTCATTGATCTTTTATCATTGCTGGCTGAGCCTGCCAGCTCTCTGGAAAGCTGTGGTCTGTGTGTTACATTTATTGTGGCTCCATTTGTGACAGCTTCTTGGAGAGAGGCAGGGAACTCGTGGGGCAAACACTGGATGGTGGCCAGAGGAAGGCAATACTCACCAGGAAGATGCTACAACTCATTCAGTGTAATTGTGGTGGGAGAAAAGCTTGCTGAGGTCGGTGATGAGAGATGACTTGGCAAGCAAGGGCCAATTTGGAGGCTGTTTCTCCCCCCTCTCCCTGCGTGGGCACTGCCCAGGTGTGTGGATCTCTGAAATGTGCTCTTGTGTGACATGATGGATTTGCCCTGAATGGCTCTGTAATGGAATACCTCGGAGAAAAATGGCTTTACCCTTTGAAGCACTCATGGCTGGATTGCTCAGGGGAAGCCCTTGAGCTGCAGCTGCTCTCCCTGAGCATCCTGCAGGCAGGAGGGCAGAGCCTGCCCTGCTGTGAGTGGAACTGGGGCTGGCCAGGCAGACCCCCCTGCCAGCAGGGCAAACTGGTGACAGCTCAGAGCCAACAACCCCAGCCAGGGGTAACTGTGTTCTGCTGCCTTTTTATGGTTCTGGGCTTCACCCAGGAGCTGATGGAGAGTAACACCTGAGCATTGGGCTGTCCTTGGTGAGTGGTGGGGGCTGCAGGGCAGGCAGACCCCTTCCCTTGCTGTCTGCCTGTTGCCAGCAGCCTGCACGCTGTGCTGAATCCAGTGTGGGTGGATTTATCACCAGGGCAGGATGCTGCCTTGGCATTTAGTCCTGCAAAGCTCAGCTAGATAAATTACCTCATTGCCCAGCCCTGTCGGTGCTGCACGGAGAGCAGGGAGGCAGCAAATGTCTCCTTGCCTGTCAGAAAGGGCTGCTGTGAGCCAGCAGCAGCAGGGCTCCAGAAAGCTGCTGTCCCCTGGATGCCTTTCCCTCCCTGGGAGGCAGGCTCATGAGTGGAGAAGCTTTGTGGCAGCAGGGAGCCAGAGGATTGCCTGGCACTGGGCTGGGCTGTGCAGGCTGCTGCTCTTAAATCTCTGCCCTGTTAAACGGGATTGGCTTGTCTGAGAGCAGGCAAAATGCCCTCCCAGCACATGGGCATTAGTGAGAGAGGCTCAGGCTGCCAAGACATCATTGCTGATCATTAAGTGTGTTTATAAAGGCAAGGCCAGGAGCCAGGCAGGCCCTACTGATCCAGCCCTGCTGCTGCTGCACAGCCATGGCAGGGGATGCAGCCTGGGCACTTCTTCCCCCAGCTGGATTAATTTGTAAACTGAAAAAGGCTGATGTGAGTCAGGCCTGTGTGATGGTGTTTGCTGTGGTCTCAGGATGAGGGAAGAGATGAGAATGTTGACTCCATGTTTCAGAAGGCTTGATTTATTATTTTATGATATATATTACATTAAAACTATACTAAAAGAATAGAAGAAAGGATTTCATCAGAAGGCTGGTTAAGAATAGAAGAAGAATGATAACAAAGGCTTGTGACTGACCGAGACAGTCTGGACAGCTGGACTGTGATTGGCCGGTAATTAGAAACAACCACATGACACCAATCCCAGATGCACCTGTTGCATTCCACAGCAGCAGATAACCATAGTTTACATTTTGTTCCTGAGGAAAAAATCCTAAGGAAAGGATTTTTCATAAAACACGTCTGTGACAAGGCCTGAGCACTGGCTATGCTGGCAGCACTCCTCACTGAGCTCCTGGAGAGTCCTGGCCATCACCAGATGGGGACAAGGTCCTGTGCCCTCCCAGGGGACAAGGCTGCACTCCCAGCACCAGTGCCATGGCACTGTGCCTTTAGCCAGTGCACAGAACCTCTGCATGCCCACCACGATGCACAAAATGCAAAGTTATTCCTTTACCTCTTGGAAAAAGCACTTGTTTCCCTCTGTGCCTGGCAATGGAAATGAAAAGCTGCTTGGTGGGGAGGCAGCGTGGCTCTGTGCTCACATCTGGGAGTGATGGATGGCGCTCACAGAAAAGGTGTCACAACCCATCACATGCCTGAGTCGTGACAACAAAGGGGCTGTTCTTGCATGCTTGTCTTCTCTGCTCTGCCAGTGCTTGCACACATCGTTCCTGAGCTTGAGATCATTCATGCTGGAATAACTTATAAAGCATCACTGTACCACTGGGATTTCAACTTCTCCTTCTCTGCAGCCTTAAAAGGAAGGAGCTAAAGGCAGGATACACAAACTGATGAAAATTACTGATTTTATTCACTATTTTTACCACACTTTTCCCCCAGAATAAAATTGTATCTGGGTGATTTAATAATCTTGAAGTATTCTGGGCGGGGATGCAGAGCTGAAATGCAGTCAGCACTCAGCACTTTAGAGAACTGAGCTGTATTTCTGGTGTCTAGGGACTGGTTTAGGATTGAAACTTTAGCTGATTAGACAATTGGCTCCAACACATTGCTCCCACCTCATTTTCTTCACATTTTTCATAGCGTTTTTTTTCTGCAGGCAATGTAGTGTAAGCAGGTTGTATTCTCCTGGATTTTGTGAAGTGAACTTGCAGAAATGAGATGGGAGCACAGGGATCTTTCCCCATCCCCACCTGAGCAGTCAAGAGGGACAGTATTTGCTGTACTTAGAGCATTTGGGGGTGGAATGGGGCTGAACATCTTTCCTGGCAAAGTGAATTTCTGCTGGTGGAGCCTTGTGGGATGCCAGGATCTAACTAAAGCTTCAGATCTCCTAATTTGAGTTAAAAGAAAAAATAAACTCGGAGACTGGTGTCTCTTAGGCTGAGCTGGATGGTAGATTTTGGGCAAGTGGGCTGGCAAGTCAGGAATCCAAGACAAGTGGCCAGCCCTCCTTCATGGGCTCCCAGCCCAAACCCAAGCTGCCATTTCCTCATTCCTCTTGCAAGTGCTGTGTTCTGTCACTGCCTCTGCTGCTGAGCTGTGTCAAATGCTGCTGCTCCAGAGTGAATGGCTTGGCCTCTGCAGGGGGCAGGTAAAATATATGTTCTTCCAGAGACACTTGCTGCCAGCCACCTTCCCTGAAAGTGGACATTTGTTATTATCCCAGGAAGGTGAAGGATGTGCTGCTGAGGGATGTAATTCACACCAGCAGAAGCCTCCTGCCAGAGCCCTCATCCCTGTGCTGTGGCTCAGGAAAAAGCACAGTCCTGCCTGTGGATATGAAGGCTGAACCCTCATCCTCTTCTGGGTGGCATTGAAACAGGGCAGTGCTGGCATTGCTGAGGGATTAGAACCAGGGGTGTGCCTCAATCTGCCTGGCATGGCTGGTTCTCAGAGCCACCCCTTGTCAGGATGATGGCAGCTGAAAACCTTAAGGGCAGGTTTCATTGGGATGACCATTCCTACATGTCTGGATTGCATTTTAACGTGTGGCTTCAGTGAATAACTTACATCAGCACTCCTGCTCCACCACAATCTCTGTGTCTGCTTGATTAGTGGATAGTAAAATGATTAACTAGGAGATCATTTCCCATCATATTGGGGTTGTTGTTGTTGTTTTATGGGGTTTTTTTTCTTCCCAAAAGTCTGGGCCTGTAGATTATCCTGGCTCTCTCAAGGACAGGCAGTTTCTGACGTCCTTGAGAGTAAATGCCAAACTGCTCAGGCTTGGCTGCAGCGCTGGCTTTATTTGCCAAGGACTTCAGAGCATGCCTGAAGAACAGAGGAGAGGGAAGAGGGAAAACAGACAAGTAATTCTGACACACTTTAGTATTCCTGGCGGTGCTGCTGCCATCAGCTGTTCCATCAGCTTTCACAGCCCATGCTATAATTAAGATCTGTCAACACTGATAAAAGGGAGAACATTCAGTCAACTAATTAAGTATCGCTTTAATACTCTAATATTTAAATTCAGGTTCCTAAATCAGCAGAATAATAAAATGTTTTATGTCTGCTTAAATGGCAAGGGAACAGGATGTGAATATCTCAATAGTGGATTTAATTATCAATCTGCCTTTCCCCCATGGAGCACGGGAGGTCTCGGTGCTGGTGCAGCAGAACCAGGATCCCTGGCAGCCCTGGGAGGAGAGTGCAGAGCTGGCTGGAGAGCAGAACCTGGGCTGGAAAGAGTGGGGAACCTTCCTGGAGGGGCCAGGGCTTACAGCCAGCCTGGCTGGGATGCAGGTGTTTAATTGTAGTGTTGAGAGATGTCCTTTGCAATGTGCCAGGGCTGGGGATGGCTCTGCACGCTGACACAGATCAGGGCATCAAGGGGAGCATCTGGAGCTGGGATGCTTTGCTGTATTGTCCAGATATGTGAAAAAAGCTGAACAGGGAGCAGGCATTAAGTTGAGCAAATGCTTCAGCAGGCCTGGCTTCAATATTACCTTTCCTTTGTCCTTTTTGTGTTAGCTTGCTGTGAATATTTTAGCGAGCACGTTTACTGGCAGGAGCGTGTTCATGTGGAAGGGAAATATTTGTTCAATTAGTCTCCAAGAGGACTGCAAACTGAGATATTTGAAGTATTTGCAGTAGAAACTTGATGGTGACTGCTGCACTCATCCTGGCAAGGAGCACAAGCAGCTCATGAGCACCATTAAACTGAGCAGGGGAATTAATTGGGGTTGTAGTGAGGGGCTGCTGCTAATGATGGCTCAGGTCTGCTGGGGAGCTCTGGCCAGGCAAGGATGCAGGGCCTGGAGTTAAGATGTGAAGTTGTTCGCAGAAATTACATGGGATGGAAAAAGGCTTGGGAGGGTGGGGGGTAAAAAAATCAATTTGGAAAATCCAGCTCTGTTCACACATAATTTGCAAACTGGAAAAGAGGTGAAATTCATCAAGGAAATGAATCGTTACAAATGATTTGTTCAGCTGTTGTAGGGAGATAATTTATGAATATTGATCTATTAGTAATTGTGAATAACTCCCTGTGGAAGCCATGTGCTGTAGAAGTGTTAGGTGTCTGAAATCAACTGAGAAAGTGCATTTTTTTAGCATTGCAGTTACTCCAAAAGGCTTTAGTCAAGATTGCAGCCTCCTTGTGCTGTTATTTGTAGAGGTTACTGTAGGAGTGAATGCTTGGCCAAAGAGTTTTCAGAAAATACCCTGGTTTCCACTTTCCAGCAGGGCCCCTGGAATACAAAATGACTTGCCCAAGGTCAATTAAAGCCTGTAGCAGACTTTGGGAAAGAATCCTAGTTTATTTTGGTTTGCTTTGGTTTGTGGGAAATAGTCCCAGAGCAGGAATTATTGGCACGTCTGCTGCAGAAACCCAGCTTTGCAGAACTGAGGATTTTCATTGGAATGCTTGAGTTTTGAGGAGGTGGTGTGAAATCCTGTGTAATTCCCTTGCTGCGCAGGAAATGGAGAGTGGGTCACCCCCAACAGGCAGCTCAGCTGCCAGGGAAGTGTGGGATGGATGCATCTCCCCCAGAGGGTAGGCATGGGCACCTGCAGGAGTGTTTTGAACTGAGCAGGGAAGGAGAAAGCATCTCTGGAGCTGAGTATTCACAGCACAGCACGGGTGTGCAGCTCTAGGGTGTTTATCCTTCCTCCTTTGACAATTATTCTCTGGGTGCCCTTACCCTGGGACTCTGGCATGGTGATTTTCTGCTGTGCTGCCCAGTCCTGAGCATGCCACTCGCTAAGTGAAAAGAGATGATCAGCAAAATCATGGATTATTTGTTTTAAAGGAGAGAAATGCGGCAATTTTTCATACCCTGCAGCTCCTTCCTGACAACTCATCCTCCTGCATCACATTGCAGTGAGTGACAGCAACCAGAGGCTATTCATAAGGGTGGCATCTCCACATGTAATAATCATAATTACATGAAATAATAACTATCTAAAGGGCAGCACAGTGAGTGACAAGCCAGAGAATATACCTTGACACCTGCCAAAGATGTACTAAACACACAGAGAAATTTTCCCCAGGATCCTGTCACTTTGTCAACTAACAGAACCAGCCAGAGTTAATAAAATTACTCCAACAAAGTCAGGCAGGGCTTTTTCCCTTGCTGTCAGAGCCTCAGGTTCACAGGTTCACAGAATCACTGAGGAGCCTGCTCTAGGTCTGGAAATGATCTTGTCGTTACTATTTCTGGCTGTAATTAATTGGAGAAGTTTCTCTTCATGGAGTTTAATCTGATAATTATTAAAGATAATAATTGATAAAATGCAGGTGGCAGCAAGCTTGAGGGACCTGGCTAAAAAATCCCCAAAACCTGGAAAGGTTTGACATTTTCTTTGCTACCATTGCTTCTGATATTTAATTCTACCTGTGTGTAAGGGCTAAACCCTGGGATGTGGAGTCCTGTGTGGCAGCTGATAACACTCACAGAATTTAATTTTTTATCCTGAGGTGCAGCAGCAGGTGATCTTATATTGTGCAGTGTCTAATCCTTTGTGTAAAGCAAACATGGAAATTATGGGGACAGACCTTCCTCCCTGAAAAAATGGTCATGGAAAGGGGGATAGGAGTGGGAAAGGTGTAATGTGTGTAGATAAAACATGGATGATTCAAATTAGAGTTAAGGGTATTGTGTCCCCCACACATTTTTTAAAAATCATCTGCAAGTTATCCCAATTAAAATGAAACAAAACCTGTTTGGCTGAGTTCTGGCCTTCCTGCCCAGGCTCCCTGGCTTGTGCTGTGGGTGGGTTTGGAACAGATATTGCCAATCACAAATATCTCACAGGAGTCAGAGCCCTGGAGGTGGGACTGTGCTTCCTTGCAGAGCCTGGGGAGCACTGCAGGAGTGGAAGATGCAGGGCTACTTTTTGCAAGGCTCATTATAATTAGTTTATGTGCATTCTGAGTGTCTCTTTAGTGCTGTTCTTAGACACTTAAATAGCAATTAGGATTGGTGGCAGGGCTATTTTTGCTCACTGTGGCTGTGGGATGTGGTGTCTGACCGTGTGTTACACTGTCCCTCATTTCCCTGCTTCCCTGTGTGCCCAGCCTTGGCCTGGTTTAGGGACAAGGGGCAGCAGCAGTGTCACAAAGAGAGAGGCACCTGTGTCCCCAGTGTGGGTGTCAGACATCTCAGCTGTGGCCCAGCACAGGGGATGAGGTTCATGTGAGAGGTTTATTTATGCTCCTGGCGGGATGCACCAGTGGTTTCCATGGGAATGGCTGCACAGTGGGATGGCTGCTCTTACTGCACATGATAGAGAGCTAATGGGGAGGGCTGCAGCCTCCCTGTGCCCTCATTAATCCAGCCCCCTGCCAGCTTCCCAGCCCTGCTGAGCAGGTCATGGGCCATCAGGTGAGAGGTGCAATTTTTAGGAAATAAAAGCATTTTCCCGTGGCAGTGAAGGGGTAAAAATAAATTTTCAGTGCACCCTTTTCATGGGTTATTTTGGAGAGTAGAGGCGAGGAGGGTTTATTTGTTCAGTTTTATTCCTATAATGAAAGTTCTGTGGGGAAAAGCAGAGCTGCAAGGGGAGTTTGCTTTGTTATCACTGGGTCTTGCTGCTGTGTGGCTGCCCAGAAAACCAGGGGGGAAAGCACTGGTGAATTTGGCATCAGCTGCCATGTGCTGGTGGAAGCTGTTTGTTGGCCAAATCCTGCTCCTGGGCCCAATTCCCTGCAGGCATTTCCCAGCTCTGTAGCACCATCTGCCCCATGCCTGGTTTTGCAGGGAAAGCACCCTAGAGGGAAGAAGTGGCCACAAACTGGACAGTTCCTGCATTTCTCCTCTAAATGCAGTGGCTGTAACACCTCCCCTCTTGGTCCTTGGAGTTTTTGAGGAAAAGTACAAAATTCACCTTCCTTGCAGTCAGACACCATCCCAGAGCTCAGGCTGGGCTCCTTGGAGGGCTTGGGGTGGCTGCACTTCACCCACCCAGGACCAGAAAGGTCCTGGTCCTCCCCTCCTGACAAGGGGGAGCTGCAACCTCAGTTTTCCTTGGGTAGCCCTGAGGGAGCTTTAAAGCTCAGCATCCCCCAGATGGTGTCAGGCAGAAATAAAATCTCAATTAGCCCCCATTTTCTCGGAGGGAGGGGGTTCTAGGAGCGTGTGGGTTTCCTGGAGCCTCTGAGTGCCATCTGCTGGGCGAGGGGCTTTGCTCTGGGGGCTGTTGCTGCAGAGAAAACATCCACAGGGAAACACAGACTGGCAGGGAGAGGCCAAGGGCTGTTAATAATACAGTAGGTAAGGGAAAGCAGAGGATAGAACACACCAAAAATTGCATTCAGACAACATAGATGACAGTTATTTTGATTTGTAAATGTCTACCTAGTTGGAAAAGCTGCCATAAATAATACCCAGCTGTCAGGCTGTCCTGATGCACAGGCTGTGTGCTCAGGCGTGGTGCTGATGGGGGCTATATTTTTCTCAGTGTATGTACAGGATAAAGACACACTCTGCCTGCACATGTTTGTCATGGAGAAATCCCTGCTGCACCTGCCCTGTTCAGTCACTTGAGTCTTCAGAGGCAGCACGTTGTTGAATTTAATTTTTTTTCCCTTATATAATTTTCCTTCTTGTCCCTCATCTAAGGCAAGAAAATCTCTCATCCCACAGCTCTGCTTGTGCTGTAACACAGATTGGCTGCCTGCTTTGGCTGTGCTGGAGCAGGTGGCAGTCTCTGGGTACCCAGTGCTGCACTGCACCACTCGTTTCTCCTCCTCAGGCTGAAACCTGAGCCATTCCCAGGCAGGCACTCGGCTCCTGCCAACATTTCACCTGCTTTTTGGATAAACACAGCACTTCAGGGCTATCAATATTTATGGATTAATGTGTTTGAAGGCCGAGAGGGAGCGTTTATCATTATCCACTCTGCCCAGTGCAGGCTGTGGAGCTGCCCCAGCCCACCTGCAGCCCAGCAGAGCCTGCAGGCAGTGCAAACAAAACCTTCCTTGCTGCTGATCTTAGGGGCAGTTTGGGGTATTGGGATCAATTCCTTGATTGGAGCAGGAACCAGCAACAAGGAAAAGTGTTTCCTTGGTGAGGTTTGCCTGAATTTAAGCTTGATGTGATGAAGGCAAGCTGCCTCCCTCCAGGAAGTGCCCACAACCACCCATCAAACACTGCTCAGAGCTGCCAACTCCTTCTCAAGGACCAGCAACCTGCAACCGAAACAAGGCTTCTGTCCAACAGCATCAAAAGCTTCCTGAAATTGCCTGCTGAAGGTGCTGGATTTGTGTTAGGTAGTTGGTGAGAAGGAAGAGAGAGTGAGGAGGATTTTTGCTTTTCCCCGTCAGCTCTGAAAATGCTCAGGAACAAGCCCAGCACCCTGAGAGAGTCACCTTAGCTCAGCTGTGTCCTGTGTTTAGAATCCCATAAATAAATAGCTGAAAAGTCACCTGAAGGTTTGGGAAACCTTTAGGGGCAGTCCTGGATGGATTTATTGCTTTCTGTCAAGAACCACATGAGATTCATAGCTTTGCGTGGCTTTGCTTGGATATTTGACTGCATTCTGCTTTGCATTCTGGGCTCAGACAGATTTGCAAGAGAAATCAGGGGGAGACAAAGTCTGCAGCTTGAACTGAGCACAGAGTTCACACACCCTGGGGAAGCAAAGCTTCTGGGTGTTTTGCACAGCTGTGACCTCCAGACTTAGAAGGAAATTTCCCTGTTGAAGATGCACAAATCCTCTGTCCTTCATTCTAGGTGCAAACTGCTACCAGTGAATGCCACACGCTGAAAATGCATATTGCTCTGTGGCTGTGCTGTGCTTTGTGCCCTGTTTCAGCTGGCCAGCCCTCCTGGGATCACCAGGCAGAATTTGCTGTTAAATCATGGTGCCTTTGTATTTCCCGTGCCCCGTGACTGATGTGTCTCATCGTGTCACACAACTATATATAGCCTCTCCCTGCCAGCCCATGGAGTGGCTGCTGCTGGCTGTGTCACCTCAGGTCGGGTTAATTAACCCTGACATCATCCATTTTCATGGACAGAGATCCCATTCCCTGCTGCTTGTCAGCAGCAGCAGCAGCTCAGGGGTGAGTGCAGGCGGGAGGTGATGGGGAGCTGTGTAAACACCATCGCTCTGCACCAGCCGAGGCATTTCCAGTGCCTGCTTAAAACAGCAGAAGCCAACTTTTCATCTCCTTGTTTTTCTTAGGGCTTAGCAAGGAACCAGTAGGTTTGCAGCAGCTCTGGTTACAAATATTTGCTCTTTTCTTTGGCCCCTGATGACTCTGCTGTTGGCTTGGTGACAGCATCTATCCAGTGCCGGTGCTCCAGCACTTGGCTGGGCTCTCCCAGAGCCAAGCTGTCCCCAGTGGAGGAACAGCAAGGCTGGGATTCCCTTTGTAGGGGCTGTTTTGGGTGCAGTGTCAGGCACCCAGGCTGTAATTGCTCTCCCAAGCCTCCTGCAAGGGTTAAGGACAAGGGGTAGCTCCAGCTCTGTAACACCCCTTTGTCAGTGGATCCCTCCCTGCAGCACTGCTGCTGTGCCTCCTGGGTCACAACTGTTCAAACTTGTGCTGCTCATCTCTCCTGGCATTGAGAGGCCTCTCTTGAGAGCAAAAGGAAATCTGTGCAGCTGCAGGGGGAGCTCAGGCAGCTGGAGCTGGGGTTTAGATCTGGGTTGGTTTGCTGAGTTTGCCCTGGCTTGCCTGGTTGACCTTGGGATAACTCCTGTAGCTGACCCTGCTCTGGCATTACTAAGCTGTAGCTTCAGACTTTGAAAAATAACCTTTTATTTTTTTTTAAATTTGGAGCTCTTATTAATGGCAGCACAAGTGCTTCCATTTTATTAGAAAATACTGCTGAAGGATGGCAGGGGGAGAGAGCATGAGAGATTAAGTCTACTCATGGACTGGATCAGAGTATGATATTTTGTCTCCCACTGTGCTACCAGCTGTATTAGACAAAAATGTCAGAAATCCTGCAGCAGGCAATTAGAGCCCAGTGTGGGCTGCTGCTGCCTGACCTCGGGTAGCCTGTGCTTGCTTTCTGCCTTGAAACAAGGAGTCTTTCTCCCAGAGCTCTTTGCCTCATGCTGTCTCATTAGAAGCCTGCACTGCCTTTGTGTCCCTCAGTGTGACCCATGGAAAAGCTGGGGCTGGTGTGAAGGAGAGCCAAGCAGTGGTGCTGGGCTGGCCTTGGAGAGCAGGGGCTGGTGTCAGCTCAGAGCTCCCCTTGCTGTGCCTCAGCAGCATCTTCCTTTTCCTCAGCCTGCTGCACATGAGATTTATTCCTCCAGCCTCCACGCTATGCATTAACTCTGCATTTTTTTGGCTGGAATATGATTTTGCTACTTCATGCTAATATTTTGTGAACTTCACCAGGCCTGCTATTTTTCTTCAATTTCTCTTTGCAACACTTTCAATTCTGGAATGATTCGAACTTAATTAATTTGCCATTTGTTCTGTGCACTACTTTCAGCACATTAATAAAAATAATTTGAATAGTATTAGGCTCCAGACAAATCCCTGTAGTATCCCTTGAGTATCTCCCTTCAAGCTGATGCATTTCTGGTCCTTATTTTTCCTTTGTTCCTCGTGCTTAAGGCAGTTTTATACGGGGATGGAGGTTTGTGTAGCTGAGCCAAACTGGAAGCTGATGAGTAATAAAGAATTGCTCTGCATTTTTGAAGAGGGGAGTAGAGTGAAATAGCTCAAGGTAAAACCAGCTGGCCCATGCTGCACTCACTGAGCCCCAGAGGTTTCAGTCCAGCACAGTTCTGTCCCTTTTTGCTGTCCCCATGTCCATATGGCCACAGAGGAGGGCAGGGAGCCCCTGAGCCTGTGCCACCACCAGCCCCGAGCGTGGAGAAGTGCATTTTTCAATCAGCATGTTTTCTTTATTTTTACAATGTACTTCACAGAAAACTATTACACCTAATTTGTTCTGGATTACTACAGAGGCAGCATCCAGATATCACTTGTCACCTTGGGAATAGCAGATGATACACAAGGAACCAGCAGCAGCACGCTGGGGCTGAAGGGCCTCATGCTTGTATGTTTTGTCTTCTTTTTGTTTCTAAATGTGACTTGCAGAATAAAAACACACAGATTTTAAGCAGGCACTTCCTTGCACAGATCTGTTTTGATTTAAAACATTAAATGTGTTCCTTTAGAGGATCAACGTTATTTTGCTGCTCTTCTGATGCAGTGCCAGTAGTGTTTATTTTTTTAGCTGAAATTATTTCCTCAGCAGATTTGCTTTTGAAAGGACACTGCTCTGTGCATATCTTGTTTAAACTTAAGCTCATCCAGCTACTGTTCTTTTCTGGTAGATATCTTGCAGATAGGGAACAATATTATTGGAAGGCAAATGCTCATTTCCAAGCCATCTTAGAAGTACAACAAAATCTGTATGAATGAGGCTTGAAGCAAATGAACTTTAAAATCCTGGGTTTGATTATCTCAGAGAATCCCTGCTGAAACTAATAAGGCAGCATCATGCAAAAGGCATTCCAGGCTCAATGTTACCAAGTATTAATTATTGTTATCTCTTTGCCAGCTGATAGCAGTGGCTGGAGCCCTGCAATTTAGCTTTCCATCAGAAAGAATGGTATTGGAACACAGCTAAAAAGTAAAGCTCAATAAAAATATACCAGACCTGAAACAGAAGCTGTCGTGGTGCACTGTGGCTCCATCCCCAAACCACAGCCTGGTGTGCCTCTGCTTTGGAGTGGCTTTGAACCCACCCAGGGAGCAAACTGCTGCTGTTCCCCTGGCAGAACCCCTCCTTGGGCTGCTGGGGGTGAGGGGAGGCCAGAGGGTGGGCAACTGCACAGTTCCAGGTGTCTTTCCAAGTCCACCATGTGCATGTTGGATGACTTTGTACAACAGTGACATCTGGTGATACCCATCAATATTTACTGTTTCACTCTGCTTTTTAGGAGTGTGGACTTAAAGCCTGCAAATTCCTTATTGCTTGAGAAGGAAATTGGAGCAAGGCACTTGGCTGGGCTGCTCCTGGCAGGCAGCTGGCCCTGTTTTTGGCTTGGGAATGTGGGTAAGGGCTTCTTGGGCAAGGGCCATTGGAGGTGATAACACATCTTTCCTCTTTCCTAACTCAATATGGCCTTGCTGTGCTGCTTGGTTTGCACCAGGGATGTCATCTGGGGAAAAGCATCTATTTCCACCAAATGGTGCTGGAGAATGTTTTACTGACCCTTCTGTCCACTTCTGGAAGTCTGTGTGCCACAGAGCTGTATATTTCCTCTTTTCCTCCTTCCTTGCCAGTATTTGTGCAAATTGAAACAGTTTAAAAAAAGGTTTCTATGAGTTGATTCAAATATATGAATTGCAGGAAAGAAATCAGATTATTCTCCCCTTGAAGCAATTCTAAGTGGTGTCTGGACCACCTCCCAGGATCAGGGCTTACCTGAGCACTTGGTGCCTGCTGTTCCATCTCTTGGAAAAAGAGAGAGCTGTGCTCCTCAGGACAGGGACTGGGCACTCTCCTGTGCTGCATCAAGCACTTAAATGATGCTTAACAAGAACTAATAAGAAAAACGATGCTTTGGATGTGCACACATGGGGGACAGCAGGAGAGGTCTGTGCTGAGGCTGAACTCAATTTCTTTATTATTAGATATTATACATGCACAATAAGCAGCCTTGGTGTGATTATTCCATACCTATTTCTTTCCAAAGAACTAAATCACCCCTTGGAGAGCAATAGGAAGATAATGTTTTCACACCATTAGTCAGATGCTAAAATACCAAGGCAGTTTTTCTTTTCCCTGGTAACATAAAGCTGGAAACAACAGTTAAACAGAAAGGTAACACCTTGTATGCTGCCCAAGGAGGTTTTTTCAGTTCTGGAAACTTTGCTGTAGGTGAAAGCTGCAGCTTTGTCCCCAGAAAGTCCTGATTCTTCAAAAGAATCTAGTTATGGTTGGACTCCTCACAGGGATTCCCTGTAGAGGCTTTTCACTGAATTTTCATCAAGGACTGGAAACCTTCAGGCTTGCTTGGGGGAAGATGTGGAGAAAACTGATGCAAGAAACTCCTCATTTATGAAAGTCTGTCCTGCTGGGAGCTCTTGAGCATCCTCAGCTCCAGTTTATCTTTCAGCTTTCCTGAGCTGGGGTCGAGGTGCTTTGGCTGCCCTGAACAGCTCCCACCCCCTGGGCCCCTCTGCCATCTGCAGCACCAGGGGACAGTGACATTTGTACAGGGAACCTTTGTAGCTGCATTTCCTCAGGAGCCCCCAGGAGCTGCTGCTGCTGCTCCTGGCGCTGTCCCACAGCCTGTGCCTCCCTGTGTTTCATCTCTGCAAACCCACTGCTATGCTGGAAACCAAAAGTTCCCTCACGGTCCCTCAGGGATCCTTATTGACTTTTATGGTCTTTAAAAGACCTCTGCATGGATTTGTAATCATTCTACGTGTACGCCGAGAAACACTAACATAACTGGTAATTAATTTGTTTTAATTGTTTTTATATAATCCCCGCGAGCGACCTCATGTTTTGTTTTGCATCTGTTATGTTTCTGACTCAAATTTTAATGCCTTAATGGGAACAGTGCCAACTGCTGTTACTCTGAGCTATGAGCAATCTCCTGGCACACTTCCAGTCCTTTATTGTGGAACTAACTATACAGCACTGTAATTTAACTAGCAAAATGTGGCAAATCACTATTATTAATAACAATAAATCTATTTCTGCAGGTTGACAGCATTAAAATAACAAATTATTCTGCAAGGAAAGCTGGTAATTTTGGGTGCTTTCCACTGTGATCATTGCAGAAGTATAATATCCATTATTAAGAGCCTTTTGGTGTCTCATGAAGGAGCTGTTTGCACATGACAGTGCATCAAGGTACTTACTGTGGGGGAGGATACAGAGGCCTTGACCATGGCTATTTCAGCAATTCATCATTTTAATTTAAATGTTAATGGCAGGATGGGGCAGGTTAGGGAAAATTGCTTTCCTCCCCTGCTTACCATTCCCACTTTTTTAATAATCTTGTCTCATTCAGTTAGTCAAAGCTTAAAGCCCAAGATCTTAATTTCTGCTCCTCTCTTCCTTTCACTCTTTCCTGCTCTCTGCATTCCTGACTCCACAGTGCCCTGCAGCCCCCTGAGGTTCAGCTTTGTGCTTGGTTTGGGCAAGGTTTCCACTGTGAGAGCAGTGCCCAGCAGACATTGGGGAGATAGGCACTCTGTGAGCTTAAACAGGAGATAAAATACTGTGGAAATTAATACCTGCCTTGTAGGTTGTAGGCACCAAAGCGTTCTTGTAGAGCCTGTCTGCAAAGTTACTGTTTGCCCAAGAATTTGTAACATACCCAGGGGTTTTATTAACTTTCTTATTATTGTTTCAGGATGGTTTTTATCCAAACCACAAGAGGTAATGGAGAGGTTGTTACTGGCCATTGCCTCAGCCCCTTTGCTCATTTGTAGAAAGCTTCCAGCTGTCACTAATGAGAGGGAATGGGAGGCAGGAGTGCCTCTGCTGCTTTCTGCCAGCTGATGAGCGTTCCCCTGCTCTGTGAGCCCTCCCAGCCTGAGTGGGCAGGTGTGCACAGGGGCTGGAGAGGAACTGGAGACCTGCCCAGTGTCTTCTGCAGTCTGTCACTGCTGTCAGCTCCTCTCTAGGTGATACCAACAAACTCCTCTGCAGCTTCAGCACGGGTTGTGGTAGTGGGTAACAAGGGTGAGCTGCGACTCACAGCTCTTCAAAATCCAGCCTCAGGCAGGGCAGCATATGCTCAGAACAACTGGAGAAGAAAGGGGGAAAGGTCAGTAAGAATAAATATGTGAGGTGGAGATATCTGGATGCAGAGAAATAGGACGGGAATATTTGTGGGGAGGGAAATTATGAAGACACGTGCTAAGTTGGTTGATAGAACTACAAGAAATGTCAGGAGCAGGGAATCAGGGTCCCAGAATTTGGTCACCAGGTGTTTCCCTCTGCACCAGAGTCCATGAGTGTGGAGCCAGTGTGCTGGGAAATCTTGGGTGAGCAGCAAAGTGCCCAGCTTGTGATGTTTGAACGGAGCAGTAGTGGGTGTGAAGAGGGAGCTGAGATACCTGAAAATCTGTTCCTTGGTGCAGAAGCTGCAGAAGCCTCCATGGGGTGGTTTGCAGGGAGCTGCCATGGTCCTGCTTAACTCCTGGCATGTGAAACCAGTGCCTCAGAGCTGCTGCAGCAGGGGATTGCTGCAGTGGTTTGCTCAGTGGTTTCCCTTGTGTTTCTAGTTTCAGTATTTCAGGGGGAAGTGGGGGAGACTGGCAATCAGCCTGACTCTGTGCTTGTTAAAGGTGGAGGGGATTCATTTCCTCACCCAGCTGGCAGGATGGAGCCTGCTCCTCCACTGTTAGGACATTCTGTGTGTGGATATTCTGTGAGTGGATACCTGTTTTTAGATATCTGTGGGTGGATGTTGTGTATGTGGATATTCTGTGTGTGGATGAGGGCTCCCCTGGCAGAGCCCATCACCGCAGCTCCTCGGGCAGTCTCTCTGAGTGCTCAGTCCATTTTCTCAGAGCTAACAGCCTCTCCTGGTACCCCAGTGGGCTGTGCAGGATTTAATCCTGGCTGTGGTGCCATCCAGAGCTGTTGGAAGGGGCAGCCCCTGATGGACTTTGAACCAGCCCAAGCTGCCAGGCACACTGGGATAATTCCAGTTTAGCCAGTGCTGCACCAACTGGGCAGCTCCAAGGGTGGCAGTAGGAATGGCTTTCTGAAGGGACTTGTGGTCACCCATTCTGCTTAAAAATAAAAATGAAATCCTAGTTTATTCTCTGTTATTTTTGTTTTTTGCATCCCACCCTATGCTTTCAGCCAAAGATCCTGTGGCACTTGACCAACAAGGGGAAGGCACTTGACCCTCCTGAGTGTTTGCATCCTGTTGATTTGCAAAGCAGCCAAATTCTTGGGCCAGCATGGTGGGCAGTGCTGACATCCCCAAGCCTTGCTCCACCACTGGAGCATTCTGTTTGGAGCTCTACATTTTCTGTGAGGGATTTTTGACTTGTTCAGCTTAGTTTCTGTTGCAAGTGATCCGAACAAAAAAAAATACTGAAAATTGTCCTTTTTACACTTTGTTAGAAACTGCTCTGAGAGTGCAGGACATGGTCATAAACAGACAGAGAGAGCAAATGTGCAGTGGTGAGAAATGAACCACTGATCTGCACCTGTCTGGGAGTAGCTGCCATGGGTTGAAGCAGCCTAGTTGAAAGTGGAGGGGTGAGATAGCAATCGGAGTGATTAAAGGCTGGACTCTTTCATCTATAGATGCTTGAATAACTTTCCATTACTTTAAATTGGGTTGCAAATGAACATCCCCTTTGATCTATAATGGGGCTTTCCAATCAGTGAGGCCTGAGCTCAAAACATGAAAAGCAGTTTACATTGATGAGAGCAGCAGGAAAGATCTGAACCCTGAAGAACAACCTGCTCCAGCACTGCTGGAGATAAAAGAAAAGTGGAGGTGGCACTTTGGGGGGCAGGAGGGTCACAGGGGTGACCTGGACTGCCCAAGGGCAGAGACACCACTGTGGGTATGAGTGACCCTCGTTCCAGGTTTAAATCACTAGTGAGAGGGTCTTAGCCAGGCTCTAATTTGAATGATGAGAGCATTTTGGGTGGATAAAATGCCTGTTTTGTGGGTGAGGTCAGAACATTGGGTGGGTGTTTACTGCTCCTGCTCATGCAGAACCAAAACAGGGAAAAAATAACCTATTTCTGCAGCTGCTGACATTATATTGGCTTTATTGAAAAACAGTCGAGTACCTAAATAGTGTGGTTTATTTTATTGGTTGGTTCATATCTAGATGATATTCCTTATCAGGTTTGACAGGTCGGCTTCTTGGCCTAAGTCACTTACCAGCATCTCTTTATTGCTGAGTTCCCAGCTTTTGTTGCTCTGTCTCACAGCCAGGGTGTTATCTAGCCTATGGAATTTGATTTATTTCTGTGCTGGCACGTCCAGAAAAATCCTTGTAAAGAAAACAAACTGCATGTCCCCTTCACAGGAGATCTTGGCTGCTATTTCTCTAGCCACTAAAAGCTTTATCACTCAGCCTTGTTATTACCATGCTAAACGGAACACTTCAGAGCTTAGCAGCTTAACAAGATAAAAACATGCTTTGTGGTTAATGTGGTTACTGCAGGCATGCACCGGGCCGGGAGGGGAGCTGCTCCCTTCCTGCTGGGGCAGCTGCACACTGCTGGGAAATGCCTGGCCTGATAAAGCCTGTCAGAGCAGGCAATTCCACGCTGATAGCTCAGCCTTATCAGGCCAGCGTGCTGCAGGGGGACAGGGAAGTGTCCCTTCCTCCCCTGGCTGCTGTCTGCCTTGCTTATGTCCAAAGCAGATCTGCGGCTGTTCTGTAATTCTTTCTCAAGTCAGGGTGTTTTCCAGCTCACAGGGACACACTGGGATTCCCCTCCTGATACCAAATCTTGAAAATAATCCAAAATTCCACTCTGAGTATTGGTTGGCTTGTGTTGTCTGAAACACCCAAATTTTGGAAACTTCCCTCTATGACTTGCTTTTTGGCAAGCCGTGACTTTGGGTACAAGGTGAATGAAGGGAGATGTCTGGGTCTCCTATTGGTAGAACTTCACTTAATTTCTGGTATTTCCTCTTCCCAGAGATCCAGTTTTGCTTCTCAGGATAACACCAGCACATACACATTCTCCTGAAATAATCCTGAACTAAATTTGCAAAGTGTAACTCTAAGAACCTTTCCATGTACCTTCCAGAATTCATCAGTGTCTCTTGGTTTTATTTAAAGCATAAAAAAGGCAATAATTAGACACATCTGCAGATGATGCCCAAAGTCAGCTTTCTATGTTAAACCCAGAAAGCAGGACACCTTATGTTTTGTCTCTTCTGGTTTTGTCTCTTCTGGTGCTGTTTGATTCAGTGTTCAGGAGGGATCTGATTTTTCTCACAAGAGCACAGTCAGTCCTTCTTCCTCCTTCCCAAAACTTCCTGCATGTGGCTCTCCCATGAGATCTCTTTCAACCTTCCTTGTCTTTTTATTGCTGTTGCTGTTAATTT
The DNA here is from genome assembly GCF_027887145.1 of Ammospiza caudacuta. Taxonomy (NCBI): domain Eukaryota; kingdom Metazoa; phylum Chordata; class Aves; order Passeriformes; family Passerellidae; genus Ammospiza; species Ammospiza caudacuta. The sequence goes on from NC_080610.1 coordinate 9,866,399, forward strand.
TCCACTTTTATTGCCTCCTTTCTCATCCCTATACTTTGTTCTCTCTTTTTTTTTTTTTTTTTTTGTGCTGAAGGATGAGCTGTCCTCCCACAGTGCAAACAAATTTACTATGCTGAGGCTCTTTGCTTAGACAAGGACCCATTTTTAACCAAATGTTTTGTAAGCAAAAAGAATATTCGTTTTCCAGGACACTGCTAACAAGGACATTTTTGTGGTTGTCATTGCTTAGTGACTTCATATCAGCTGGAATTTCTGTGAGCCCAGAGAGAACCCAGATTGTTCATCCAGAGCATGGCTGCTCTGCTCTTGCCATCCCTTCTCAGCCTGGATTCAGGATCAGCAAAAATCCTGAGCCTGAGGATGGGGAGGGGTGGTGACAAATTGTGTCACGTTGTGCAGTGCCCTCATTTCGTGCACATCCACCAACACCTTCCCCTTGGATCAAACACATACAACACCAGCTCTTGGATCAAACACTGCTGCTCCTGCTGACAGCAGCACAGAGTTCAATATTATACAGGAGTGATGGTTAAGTGTTTGAATTAATACTTGGAGCTGCAGTTCAGTTTGCTGTGGAACATGTTTTTCATGCACACAGCATGCAACAAAAAAGCAGCTCAGCAGCTCCAGAGCACAGTTCCATCCCAGTGGGAAGGGTAATTTTTCACTCCCCAAATGCCCAGGCTCATTCCTGAAGGTTCCATTGTGGAAGGAGTAATAACCAATTAACAAATATTATTGATGTTTACAGAGAAGGCAATGTGTGTGCTGTAAGCATCAGGAGCAGGTGTTGCAGGTAGGAAGAAAGGAATATTGATGAGCAACCTCTTGAATCTTCTGCCTTGTGACCTGTCTGGGAGCTTCAACTAAATTTGATTAGTGCAGCCATTAATCATCTGTTAGTGCTTTTGATTGCACTCCCTTATATAAACAGTTTATAAAGTGCATTCAGGTGTTTCATTTACAGCTCCCATGCAGTGCCACGATCCTCCTCAGCCTCCTGTCCTGTGGGGTGGCCTTGGTGGGCTGGCTCAAGCTCTGTGTGATGGCCAGAGCTGCACCCAGTCCCTTGGGTGGCTACAGGACAGCATTGTACCATGTGGGAGATCCTTGGAATTATTCAGTGTTGTGAATCAGGCTGCCTCTCTGTTCATTCCCATTTGTACAGCTGCTGTGTTCAGAGCCTTGGGGTCCTAAAAACTCTGTTTGGTGAGTTATGGAGGCATCAGGCTGCATAACCATGAGCCAGTTGGAGTGGGAGCCCCCATTCTCATTCTGGGACTCCATAGCCCCCATCCCTTCCCAGGGGTGTGGGTGAGGATGTGGTGATGTGCTGGTGTTCCCCAAACTGCCCCAAACCTTTCCCAGCACTCTCAGAGCTCTGTTCCAGCCCTGGTGGTGTCACACATGGGGAGTTTGGGGAGGAACATGCTCTGCTCATGGCTTGTGGCTCCAAAATTCACATTCACGGGTGAGTCCTGCCAGGGATGTGCTCTCCACATCAGTATCTCCAGTTCATGCATTATGCAAATTGTTTGCAACGCAGAAGTGCTTAAACAGCTGAAAAGATTTGAGTTTTGTGCACAATGTACACTTTGCTTTGCTTATACTCATAGCAAAGTATCATATTTAAATTAAATAACTATGGAATGCAAATTGTAATACCAGTTGATTTGCAGTATTTATGTAAGCCTCACATTTTGTAAGTATTTGAATTTCATATTAATTTTGCTTTGGATACATTTTTCTCTATACTCAATGAAATTTGTCTCACTGGTTGAAAACAGAGCTGGTCTCTGTCTGCATTTAGCTACAGAAAAATTATTTAGGTACCTGTGGGACACCTTGCAGAGTCAGATGCTCACACAGGGAGCATCCCAGCTCAGCATGCAGGAGGGCAGCCTTTGGCTGGGCACTGGCCTGATATTCCAGGGACTGAGGTTCAATTATCAAACCTGCATTTGAGACCTTTTCTGTGTCCCTTGTGCTGTGCTAAAATTTCCATTTCAAGGTGCAGTCAGCTCATTGGGCTAAGCCAAGTGTGACTGTAAATTCTGTGATTGGTGTGAGCCCACCCCAGCTCCCATCTCCTGCCCACTGGAGCCCCCCATGACACTCCCAGCTCACTCAGGGCCTCCAGGAGCTCCTGCAGTGAGCAATGTAATGCATTCAGGTAGCATTGAAGGTCTGGAAGTGCTTGGTGGCATGTCAAAAGGAGTTTTGAGTCAGAATTTCAATATTTCATAAAATAGATTTCTCAGGACAGGGGGAAAAAAAAGGCAGCCAAAAATAATATAGTGAAATAATTGCTATCTCTGGAAGTTTCAATTATCAGTCAAAATATCCTGAAATCAAAACCTTACTGACATTCAGCCTCAATTATATAAAAACCATTGGGGATATGGAATATGTTCATATAAATGAGGTCTCTGATAACTGAGGGAATTTTCCATGTACTTAATGGATGTCAAGAGACTTGACCCTGTTTTGAATACCAAGGAGTTTTGGATAATTGAAGTTTGGATAATCTAGGTTGAACTGTAGAATTTAGCAAATTAAGATAACGTTGAGAATCCGTGTGAGTTAATTTTAGTTCTGACAAATGAAACCAGTTCAGCTGGCTTGGAGACTGGAGCCAGCAGACAACACAGAGAGTGCCACAAGTTGCAGCTATCCCAGGCATCATTAATCCTCTCCTGGCCAGCCCCTGCACGGCTCTGTGTGCACAGATGGAGGATGCTTCCATTTCCCTGGGCTGTGCTCAGCACAGGCTCTCAGGAGGGCTCTGGGCTGGTACCAGCATGGATTCTGTGATGAGGATTTGTGTCTGCTTGCAAGGGAGCAGGGCTCAGTGAATTCCAGCAGAGCAGGGGCTGTGCAGGGGATGGTTTGGCTGATGAGACCCCAGTGCAAGGCAGAGCAGTGCAATCCTCCCAGCAGTGCTGTCTGATGCCCCCAGAGCACACGTGCCTTCCTCTCCTCTCTCCCCCACCATTCCTCAACATGCATATTTTAAATTAATATTTTAATGTATTTCTAGGTTTGCAGGAAGGAGGAGGAATAAATTATTCAAAATGAATTACAGTGGTTTAAGGATATAAGAGCTGCAAGGTTTGTGGGGAAACAGCCCATCCTGCATTAAATCAGCTGACAGCTCCTACCCAGCTCTGATAAGCTGGCAGAAATGTCTTTATCTGACAGGTCTGAACAGACTCACTGCCTGGAAGTTTATTTTCTCCTGTCTTGTCTTAACAAGAAGCAGTACCTCCTTCTCCTTAACACCTTTGGCTGGAGTACCAGACCCTGGAATATTTCAAGGGAGAAGTGCCTTGGGGGCAGGAGGGATGTCCATGAAGTGACAGTCCAGGTGCTCCTGGCAGCTGTCACTGGTTTCTTGCTCAGCTGCAGCTCTTGTGCGAGGCAGCTGAGATCAGCAGGAGTTGCCCCCTAAACTTTTTAGCAATCTGGGTCTGAAATGTCCCTTTGACTGTAATATTGAGCTGTTAATTCTTTTACTGGCTGCAGAAGGAAAAGCAGACAGTGTAGTGTATAGAGAGTACTTAAATGAGGATTATATTTAGGCAATGGAGGAATTTTGGACAGATGCATGGATTAAGTATTTGGCCAGTACATTGTGGATCACAAAACCTCATCTTTCAAAAATATATTCTCATTTTTAATAGGACCCCCTTTGGCTGTAAGAGGGTGGTGACAGCGTGGTAAGCAGTTATTCTTTGTGAACCTTTTCACTTGTCACAGGCTCCATGTGGCTGCAGAGTGTTTATCAGAGGGCAAAACTGCTACACAGCATCACTGGAGGATGCTCTGCAAGTGCTCTGTGTTGGTTTTATGACACTGGCAGCTGGAAACCCCTGATCACCCAGGGCTCCAGTGTGCTGGGATGTGTGCAACCCCTGTCACCTTAAAAAAATCTAGAATAAATGAAAGGATTGTCCTGTTTTATAGATGATGTGATATCAAGTGATACACATAAGGTTAAACAAGAAACTGTAGAGAAAATGATCCTCCCCAGCTCTGTCTATGGTTTTAAACTTGTTACTGTCTTCTCTTGGATCTCAATTCAAAACCCACTGCATTAGAGGAGATGGAAAATTAGCCAAGAAGGTTAATCCTACACTGAAGGAGCAAAAAATGCTCAGTTATGGAGAGACTGAAAGATAAGACACAGCAAAACTTCAAACAAGTGCTCTGGAGGATACTATCCAGATAGCAGAGACTTGTTGGAGAGCTGATAGGAGAGCAGTGTGAATCAAAGCACAGGGGAAAACACCAGGGGTAGTTCAGATCAAATGTCAGGGGGGCTGCTTTAAAGAAGAAAAGTAGAAATAAAAGAAACTGCATTAATCTGCAGGGGTGTGATAGCTGGAAAGATATTCTCACCATTACAGCTTTATTAGAGATAGCTTTCCTTGCAGACAACACTAAAAAAAAAAGGAGACCAGACAATGTCAGCTCTTTTCTACTGCCAAATTACCATGCAGAGAACCACAGGGAAAATGCCTGAGACCATAAGCTGTAAACAAGCTGAGCCACTGTCAGGCTCAAAAATCAATGTTTTTTTAAAGTGTATGTTAAAAGCAACTTTGTTTACTTAATTGCAATAGAACATTGTATTTTCCTTACGAGCAAATTGAGAAAACCTGGAGGGTGATTCAGTGGTTTGCAATAAATAAACACAAATGTGAAATGGAACACTACCCAAATTACAAAAGCTAAGTGCATGAAACACCCCCAGTGCAGACTTGTCACTCAAGTGCCAACTGTCAAGGGTTGGATACTTTTCATAAAGCATAGTTTTAGCCTTTATCTTAATGTCACTACTTTGTTATGATTGACCTTCTTCTGGCTGGAAGCCCACTTAAACCAAACAATGCTATTCTGTTCTGAAGAGGGTGAATAGAGAAAGCATTGTTACTTGGTAAAATGCCTTTGGACTGAGTCCCAGATGGGAAGGAAGTGCTGTAATTACTGTACTCAATACACAGCACTGTAGGGGCACGTAAGGCAAGCGGTGTGCAGCAGGCAGGGAGCAATCCTACACCTCTGCTGGCTGGGAGGCTCCACTGGCTGAGCAATTTTCATATTAGGGTTTTGTTTGTTCTGCTTAAGCAAAAAAATCTGCACTTGATCACTGGAAATTAGGAATTCAAACCAGGCTCCCTAAGGAAATAGGAGAAAAGACTTGAGAGCCTGCTCATCGCCCAGGGCCTGTTTGGGAATGGTGAGCACAGTCACACTGGGCTGCTTTAGGTTCTTCTCTACCTGTGGAAGGTTATCCATACTCTGTTCCAAATCCCACAAAATAGTCCAGTGATTACAACTCTGTTAAATATAGTCTGTGCTATGAAATGTGTCTGGGCCCAATGCTAGAATCTCTGCTTTTGAACTTGTCATAAAGTAACATATAAATGGCATTTGAACATGTGTATTTATCATGACACACATTTCCCTGAACACTGTTTTTATGAAATAGCACAGGAAGCACATTCCTTACAAAGCTCTGCAGCATTGTGATGAGAGACTTCTCTTTTAAGTGGGAAATGAACTCAGTTACACTATTGTCATTCAGTTTTATCTTAAAAGCATCTCAGCAGACAAGTGGGGAAGGTGAATTATTCCAGCTGCTGTATCTGCTACCCATTGTGAGAGATGCTCTTTGCCATGCACAGCTCAGCCTTGATAGAAATGGGCAAAGGACATGGGAGGAATTATTATTGCTGTTTTACAGAGGGGGAGCACAGACATACAACTGCTTACATTTGCTTGGGAGGCTTGACATAACCAGGAACTCCTGAGATGAATCCAGGTGCTTTTCTGCCCAGGAAACACCTAAAATATGTCTTTACCGTGTCTTATGGGGCTTGATCCCATTGAAAAGCTAAACCAGGCTTCTCTTCAGCCAGATATTTAGTTTTTTTGGTACTCTGGTTGGTATTTTTGCTGCTGGTTTGTACCAGCCCTGTGATGCCTTTCACTGGTGTGCTTGGGGTGGGTGATGGATTGAGCAGTTCTGTTGTCATTTGCATTAACATTTATGTTAGCACCAGGGGCTGGCTATCCTTTGAAAAAGTACAAAAAGGTGGTTTGTAACCCTCACCTGTCCCTGGAATCAATTGCATTCCCCAGCTCTGTAAATTCACCCTTCTGGATGGAAATGTGAAGCCAAACCTGGAGGGGCTTTGCTCTGTTTTTATGCAAAATGCAACTTGAATGGGTTAACAGCAAAGAGCATATGACCCAGCTGAAAAGAGCTTCCCAACCAAAACTGTTTTAATTTGACTGCAAAAATTGTTGGGATCTAGTGAACACCTACAGCTTTTCCTAGGGAAAAAGCCAAAGTGGTCCCAACTCAGCTCAGGAGAAAAATATCCTGCCATGTGTGACATCTTCTGTCCTTTCTCATGCTGAATTCTTTGGCCTTTGCAGATGAAAATCATAGATTCCTCATTAAAAAAAATAAATATATATATATAAAAGAAGAAGAAATCTCCCAAATTCCCACTTGTTTTTCATGCAACTTTATCCTCTAGAAGTAACAGGGAAAACCAGAAAATACCATGTTTTGAATGGACACTTTGTTTCAACGTGAAAGAGGCAGCTCCAGCAGTTTTCTGGATCCCTGATGTGTTTTTGAATGGCATCCAAAGTTTGGGTCAGGATAGACAGGAAGCCAGATGGGGACATTTCTGTATTTTCTGAGTCAAATTTCTTCCCATGCTGTAAGGAGTTTGAGTCTCTGGAGAACCCAGCTGTGATGGAGTCTGAGCTTTTAATTCCTGTGATGCTGACAGATCTAGCAGACACTGTGATGAAGACATGCTCATTGCCTGGAGGAGCAGGCAGTGCTATCCTGAGTGTTTGAAAGGGACTTCAGTTCTGGAAAATGTGTGTGAAGACAAATGTGTGGTCCAGCAGGAGTGAAGGGTTTGGTGCCATGTGCAGAAAGATGTGTGTTTGCATGCATATGGTGATTATTTGAGGCAATCACTGGCTTAGTGCTTAGCTTTCCTTGGGGACTATTTTTTCATGATATCTGGTATTTTCCAAAGGCCTGTGTGCTTAGACAGAGGAGCTGGAAGTCAGCCATGGTGATCAAAATGAAATGGAAAAAGATGCAGGGATTTCAGATTTATTTTTTGAGGATATTTATTTAAGCGTAGCAGTTCCACAGAGGTCATCCCTGGTGTGCACAGAGGCATTTTAGCAGGGAAGCATTCCACCAGCACGGCTGTGCTTTATTGCTGGTGGGATTATTGTTAGATTAGGAGGAAGATTGGAGCTGAGGGAGGGGGGAGTTTGGTGGGATCTGGAATTTGGATAGATCTGAAGGGGACAACTCATTGCTTGAGTTGCTGCTGGTAATGAAATTGCCCTTGACAAGTCAGAGGGAGCTGCTGGCCTCCTGTGTGCTGAGGTGTCTGCAGGGCTCAGATTGCTCTTGGAGGAAGATGAGGAAAATCCAAAATTTATTCTTTTTGCAGAAGTTGCAGGTGGGTTCAGCTGAAGCAGCAACGTGCAGAAAGGATGTTCCTGACAGCAATGCTGGGGGCATCAGCACTTCTCTGGCAAATCCTGTCAGCCAAAATGAAGATGAAATTCATTGCAAACACTACAGAGAGTGAGGATTTGGTGCATTTCATGCCTGTCCTTTGCATTCCCATGGTGGGTGGCTTGATGCCAGCCCTGCTCCCAGCAGGTCCTGTTTCCCCGGGGCCAGCCCAGTTCCCCATGGCTCTGGATTTGTGGGCTTTGGAGAGCAGTGCTGTGCCCAGCTGGGGCTGCTGTGGGTGACAGGAGCAGCCAAAGACTCTCCCTCCTTCAGGTGCTGATGGTTCTGGCAAAAATCTTCAGAATTCAGAGGTGTGAAAGCACCAATTCAGTGAAAACTTTGCAGAGCTTTGGAACATCACCTCCTGCTCCCTGGCTGTGACTTGTGAGGGGTTTGAGCTCTCAGGGCAGGGTAGATCCTCAGGGAAACCCTGTCCCATCCCTGAGCAGTGCTGGAGCTGTAGGCAGCACATTCCCAGGTGCTTTCTTGGAGGGAGGGCCAAGCAGAGCTCTGGGTGACCTGCTCCAGCCCAAGGTACAGGATTTGCCATTCACATTCCAGAGAGAATTGATTGATTGAGTCCAACAACTTGCAAAATATTCTATCTCTTGCTAACAGATTCTCATGCAACAAAAAAGAGATTTTAATTACTGCCCCCTCTTTCCATACTGGCCCCTTACAAGCAGCTAACTCCTTTCCAATGGAGAGCACTGCAGTGTGAATATTTTTTTTCCCTTCCCTTTTTCCCCCCCTAACCTACTTTAACTAATTTTCAGGATGCTGGCAATTGACATGCATTATTTATACTGCTGCAAACCTTGTATTTGGGATGAGAAATCCTACTGTCAAGGCTTCCTGCTCCTAATAAGCATTCCTTTCAGGGCATTATCTCCTCTCACAGCCCAGGGCTGCTCTTGCCAGGGCCTCAGCTGGTGTTGCTCGCTGGCTTTGTGGCGTGGGGAGCCCGCCTGGTGCAGCAGATCTGCTGGCTCCTGAGCATCAGCACAGAGACACAGGCTCCTGCTCCAGCACAGGGAGGGGGCTGAGGCAGAGATGGCAGAAATGCAGGAACCACCCTGGCACTGAGTGACACAAGTCCTGATTTTCCCGTGACCCGCTGTCCTGTGTTGCGGCTCGAACCGGCGCAATCTGAATTTAAAATGCTTCCACCTTCCTCCCCTGCCACCCAGCGTGGGTGAAAACAGAAGGTGAAACAGGAGGACAGCCAGTGCAGCCCTTGGAACAAAATGCTTTGAGGTTCTCAAATCTGTCTCTGTCACACTGGATCAGTTGCCAGGGCCTGTGCTGCCACCTCTTTTTGTTCATTTGAAAGATAACTCATTCCTTAACAGCTGAAATGGCTTCTGACAAACCTCCCCTTTGAAAATTGTGCTCAAGGACACTGCTCTTCCACTGTTTGCACAGTCAAAATATTCTGGGGAGGATTTTTTCCCCCCTCTCTTTTATCTGAGGCAGCATAATGAAATACCTTAGATAAACAAATTTATTCTTGGAGGGATGTTTATTAGGCGCTGGCAATCCCTATGATAAATAATTTCTCTGGGAGGAAAAAAAAGAAAAACCTAAATAGAAAGTAGGCCAAGGAAATGATGTGAGTGCAGGGGATAAGGCAGGGGGTGGAGGATGCAGAGGCTCCTGTCAGCTCTGGGGGTCTCAGATGCTCCTGCAGTGCCATCTGCAGGGAAGCCCATGGAGAGGGGCACAGGGGCCTGGGGCTGCAGAAAGGCTCCCATATTTGCCTCCTCATTTTCTGAGGGTTTGGGAAAAGCAGAGGCAGTGTGTGGCACCAAATCCCACTGTGGGAGAGACTTTACAGACACCTGGTAGAGGGGCACACACATCTTGGGCTGTGCATCACCTGCTGGGGGAGTGAGGCAAGAAACCAAGCAAGAATGTGTGAGAATTGCTGATCTTCTAGTGCAGAGACCAAAGACAGATTTCCAGGTGGGATGGGTGGGGGAAAATGGTTCATGTCAGTTTAAGACAGATTTGGGTTTTTCAGTTTTTCAGTGAAATTTAAAACTTTCCGGTCAACCTGGCATGTCAATTAGGTCAAAAAATGAAGCAGTCTTATTTTCATATGGGGTTATTTGTCACCTGTTTTTCTTCTTAATTTAGGTGGTTTTTAGTGTGAGGAAAAAAAAACCACTTCAAACAGAGAAGCCAAGAAGTTTCTTTTCGAAAATATTATCACAGAATGATCTGAGTTGGAAGGGTCCCACAAGGACCACTGAGTCCAACTCTTCTGTGAATGACCATCAGAACCCATGACCTTGGCATTATTAGCACCATGCTTTAACCAGCTGAGCTGACTTCAGGGGTACATTTCATCCTTCTCAAAATGAGGCCTTTGGTTTTAACACTCTTGTCCTGAAATGAAGTGTCTTGAACATTTTTTAGATTTCCTTCCTAGGAGCAACCTCACATGCCCTCACCCTCTTTGCTAACAGCAACACCCATCCCCATAATTCATCTGCCATTCAGTTGTGTCTCTTTACAAATTGGTTTCTCAGCAATTTTCTGTCAAACCTCTGTTTGCTTGAGTGAATGCAACATTTTACAGGTAAAGAAGTGAGTTACAAAGTGAAACATCCCAGATAATGTGAAGGAGTGTGTGGCAGTCCCCCTGAGACTTGGCCCTTCATTGTGCCTTCCCACAGCCTCTCTTTCCCCAAGAGCTGCCCACACCACCTCCTCAGTGAGTTGATATGCAATAAAAACCAGCTCTCCTGTACCAGGGCTGCATGAGGATGTGGTGCTCTGATTGTGGGAGGAAATTGGGTGAATTATCTCTTCTTTGGGAGGTGACTCTGCTGAGTGGTGTTTGGGCACAGCAGAGGTCAGCTCTGGCCACAGAACACAGCCGTGCTCCAGGGGATGTGAGAGGTGAAGAAATTCCTTTCAGTTTTACTGCTCATGACTGGTCTGGAGGTTTCTGTCTAGTCTGTGGTTGGAGAGAGCTCCAGGCAGGTATTTTGGCACAGAAGAGATTGGTTAGGTTGATACAGAAGGTGTGAACTCCACAGAGCTCAGATGAGCAGAAGCATGGCAGCACCAGGACTCTGTGCATTTTGGGATTTCCAGAGAGGCTGAAGGCATACCAAAATCCCACTGACTGCTTAGAGCTATGCCCAAGTCTAAAGTACAAAAGGGAAGTGGCTTTGGCCGGAGGGAAAATCCAAATTTTCCAGAGAAGAAGATGAAGTCAGAATGCCTGTAACTGAGCAAAAGAGGAACCGGGGCTGACTTCTTTCAAATGCAGAGCAGTTTGCTTTGTGCAAACGGTGTCTGGGGTTTCCTGTGGGTCAGGCTGGCACAGGGCCTCAGTGAAAGTGCAGTAGCAGCTCCTGCTGGTGAGCAGGCACCAGCTCAGGCTGCTGAAATGCTGCTGGTGATGCCAGTTCTTTGGGAAGAGGGATTTCTGCCTCCATGTGCATGAGAAGCAGTGGGAGGCTGTTATTGCTGCTGAGAGACTTCAGGCAATCTTAGCTCTGGGAGTGTTTTGAACCTTCAGGTATTGAGGTGGAGAGGGAATGGAGAGAATCAGAAATGGAAGGAGATTAATTCTTGAAGCCTGTCTGCATTTTTTTACATAAATTCTGCTCTGCATCTAGACGTGTAAGGCACAGGCTACAAAAATCCCTGCTTCTGCTGTAGGCAGAGCAGAGGATAAATATATACGGATGAATAAACAAGGCAAGTAATCCAATCTCATTGCTAGTATTCAGTTCCTGCACTGTTGCTCTAGGCAACCAGCTTGAGTGGGGATATTGTCTATAACCTTAAAAACTGATTATAGGCTACTTCACTGCCTCATACGGTCTTAAAGAGGATTAGAAGAGAGTGTAAAGCTGGCTTAGGCACTATGTTAACAAAGCCTCAAAGGCATCTGCAGATTTCCTTGTTCATGAAGTGATTAACTTATTTAGTAACTGTGAAAAAATGTGCACATTGGGGGAGCCAGGCTGGTAATAATTAAGAGATGTAACTGTGCTGCCGTGAGCTGTGCTCGGGCTGGCAGCAGTGTCTGTCTGTCCAGACCAGCACTGCACTTTTGTATGTGCAGGGATCCCTGTGGCAGGCAGGAATGATGAATCTGATTCCATGTTCTCAGAAGGCTAATTTATTATTTTAATATACTATATTATATTAAAGAATACTATATTATACTAAAGAATAGAGAAAGGATGCTTGCAGAATGCTGAAAAGATAATAATGAAAAATTCGTGACTCTCTCCAGAGTCCTGACACAGCTTGGCCCCAATTGGCCAAAGAGTGAAAATAACTCACAGCAGAATCCAATGGAACAATCACCTGTGGGTAAACAATCTCCAAACACATTCCACATGTGAGCACAACACAGGAGAAGCAAATGAGATAAGAATTGTTTTCCTTTTTTCTGAGTCTTCTCAGCTTCACAGGAGAAAAATCCTGGGCAAAGGGATTTTTCCAGAAAATGTGAATGCCACACACCAGCCCAGCTGCCTCTCTGAGCTGGAGCTGCTCTGGCATGGATCCTTCATTTTTGTCAGATGTAAGAACTCTTCTATTGATGCACAGCCCACATTTCACCTAATGCTTCTAATTTTCATTTTTCCCCCTGGGTCAATGTGTTCTTCTTTAGTGAGATGATTTCATAAATTCCTACAGAACTTCCAGGAAAATCTGGATTAATAATGGAAAAAAAAATAGGAGATAAGAGAATACCCAGTGTCTTTATAACACACTGTCAAGCTGTTTACCATCCCAAGCTTACATGTGTGTAAAGTGACAGGGGAATGAGAATTATGCCTGTAGAAGGAAAAGCAGACACTGAAGGAGTATCATAAGAACAGTTTCAAATCAGGAATTATTTAAACAGACGGAATTTAATGCTGCATATTGAATCATCTGGGAAGGTCAAAGAGGTGTGTTGATAGTCCACAAGATTTCTGCTAGTGGATGGAGATGTGTTTTGATCTCAGTGGAGTGGAATTGCACTTTGTGTCTTCCATCTCTCCTCTTGTTTTCCTGTCATTGCTTCAACGCCAGGTAATGGATGGGTCTTTCAAAGTCACACAGCCTTGACCTGTTTGCTTTGTCACCAAACTCAGCTCAAAAGCTGAAAATTCTGCCTGCCTTTCTATTTCTGGCTCTCCCAGGAGAGGGGAATTCATGAGAGTGAGTGGAAAGAACTATTGGTTTAAGGAAAACAATTACAGCCCTGTGTGTGTTTCCCCACTTAGCTTCTCCCAGGAAAATAGGTGCTTCCAAATGCTGCTCTTGTGTGAACAGCTCTTCTGAATCTGTCATTGTAGCTACCTGTGTTTCATTCAGCATCTTAGGAAGAGACCAAAATAGCATCTCATGGATGAAGAATGTCCATTTTAACCTCTACAAGTGTCAATTGTTCTAAATGTATATGCAGCACTTGGCATCAGGGCTTACTTACAGTGATTGACAGCATCCATTGCTACACTTGAAAATACATTCTTAATACATGTTGGCTGGAAAACAGCTTAAGTGCTTAGTAGTTCCAGCCCTATTTGCTTTTATTCCCTCCTCTCCTCTTTCTTGAACCACTTGAACCACATCATTAATAGTTTTCCCATAATGATGTAATTTTATCCACTTTCCGTCCAACCAGAAATACTGAACATGTTTGGTGGCTCCCAGGGTTGGCATGAACTCATCTGGATTAGTTGATCTTCTTCTTTAAAAACCCTGTGGTAGGCAAGGTGTCAGATTTTTCCATCTTGTTTCACAGGAGCTGTATTTATGTGCAGCAAAGACCAGTCTGCTCCTTTCACACACATCTGGCCAATGTCAGAAGGCAGTTTCTGTTTTGATTTGCTCTGAGAGGTGATGAGGCCAAGAGAGATTTCATCTCTCATGATCTGCTTGTGTGAGTCGTGTCCCTGAAGCTGATTTGGTTGGGATGCTGGAGGCAGAGAGTGCTGCCATGGGAGCTGGTGGGAGGAATGCTCACAGCAGGAAAGGTCCTCCACTTGTCTCCTGAGGAATGGCTTCACACATCTCTGGGTTTGCACTGGTTGCTGCTCAGCACAGGGAGAAAGCTGCCAGTGGCCCTTATGTGTTTCATTAGGACAAGTCCTGGAATAACACTTTAGGCCTGGTTCAAAGCCACATTTTTAATGAATGAGTAATCTTCTCCCTTCCTCCCTTTCTGAACTGTTAGCTCCTCAGCACATGATGAGAAGGGGCAGGGCAGTTACTTCTCTTGCAGTGGATCCAGAGGAGCTGGTTGAACATGTCACCAGCCCCTTGAGCAGGGACAGAGACCCTGCTCCTTTCCCTTGAGACAAACAGATGTGCTCCCTCCACTGTGAGGAGAGCACCCCTGTGAATCACTCCATCCCTGCTCCTCCTGAGGGTCATTTGTGCTGAGTTTTGAAGCCATTCAGCCATGGCTGAAACTCAACCTCTCCTTCAGCTCTGAATGGAGCTGTGGGAGGAACTGGACACCCTCCAAAACAAACCTGTTCCCCTGGTCCAGCCAGGCTGCAGCAGCTGTGGTGGGAGAGGGTGATGTTAAACACAGAGAGCTGGGGTTGGACTGAGCCCTGCCAGCTCCTCTTTGGGCTGAGCTGGTGCTCCCCAGGCACAGCCATGGTGGCACAGCATGTGGGAAATGCTGCCTGTGCTGCTGTGCAAAATTGCTTATGAACTCAGAGTGAATTCCTGTACTTGCCTTGAATGTTCCATGGGAAAGAGCTGCAGCAGGAATATTTAGGTGGTGTGTTCTCTTCTAGCCATACTTCCACCTCTGTCTATTCTGTATTAGTGGAAATTTTTATATTAGCTCACTTGTGAGCTGTGGCAGCTCCCCAAGGACAGAAGTTATTTCAGAAGCAGGGGTTTACTTTGTGCCTGTGCTCAGCACCACTGAGAGCCAGGCTCTTCAGCCTGGGAGAGCTGCCCATCCTCTGTGAGCAGGTAGAAAAATCTACTTTTGTGCCCCAGGTGTGTGGGGAAGGAGGTCTGGATTTTTTCCATCTATAACAGGATGGCTTTTCATGTGTCATTGGGCAAGTCAATCTCCCTTTACAGCATTTCTCCACTCTGCAGTGTCTATTACAATCTTCATCTGGTTTTGTCAGCTAAGAACATGTTCTTTAGGACAGGGGATTTCTTCCTATGTTTATGTGTAGTTGTGTCATAATTAGGGTCTCTGGGTATTGCCTTAATTCCCACTGTAACATCACCAAATTATACTTGAATAAATTACACATCATGGATATTAAACGCTCAGCTCAGTTTCAGTGCAAAATAAAGAGCTCAAATGATGGTAACTTAAACTGGCAATAAAATCGCCAGCATTACACCCGTAAATACTTAATTTGCAAATGTTTAGAGAATTAGGCACCTGCTATAAATCTTTATTGTGGGCTTTTTGCACCCTGTTGGCAATCGGTGAGCTCTATCTCACTTCATTATGCATGGATGTGTAATTTTCCAAAAGCATAAACGTGGCCTCCAAGGGCAGGCACATTAATAGTGTTCCAATGAACCAATTTGTTTCCTCCCCAACATGTTTATCTCCCAGCTCTTGGTTGCCAGTGCCAGTGGAAAGGTTAATGGCTCACAGCTCCCTGGCAAATGATGCACTGCTTTAACCTCTGCCAGGGCTGGATTTTTCATTGTCTTTAGCCCTCAGCGTGTTGAAAGTTACCAGCTGCACCCCGTGTGCTGGCTGGGATGGAAGAGGAGCTTCTTTAGATTATTGCACGTGCCCAGGACTGAATGGGCTCCTGTTTCCCCCTTGCTGGTTGTGGCCCTGATTCATTGGGTGCACTCGTGCCTGCGCCAGCAGAGCCTTTGTGCCATTTTACACATTTTACACATTTTACATTTTACACACACAAAGAGCCACCAGAGCAGCTGGGGCTGGTCACCTGCCAAAAGCCAGGCAGCTCCGAGCTGAATTCATGCTCTGCATTCCCAAGGGGAAATACCTGGGCAGGAGGGAAAGGAATACACAGCCTGAAAGGTAATGTAGGCTAAGGAAATGTTGGATGTGCTTTGAGCGCTGTCAGAACCACTGGGCAGCACAGGTTTATGCTAAAGTTTGCATGTTTCAATATTCACAAGGATCAGTTTTGACAAATGGGGGGGGGGGGGGGGCCAAACCACATAGAAAAAAAAAGTAAATAATTTTAATTGTAGGAATTTTGCTCAATTTGAATGAAAAAAAAAAATTAAATGAAATGTGCTTTTTTCTTCTTGTGAAGAGGTCTCAGACCTAAGCTCTACTGAAATTTGTTTTCAGCCTCTCCAAAAACGAAGATCTTCTTTAGGTGCTTAAATAGTACTGGGAGTGTGCATTTTCAAGGCAACCTGAGTGAATTAGAGGCAGAGCCATGCTCAAAGATAATGCACCTCCTCAGGCACTCAAATTTAAAAACTACAGCCCAATTAGAAGTGCTCCAATTATTACTATTATTTGCTACTTACCAGCTGTCATTGGAGGCTCAGGACAGCTTTGTGCTGGATGCTATGAATACACAGAAGAAGAAGAAGAAAAAAGAAAATAACCTGAAGGCTCTTAAAATCTGTGCCTGAGAGACAAGAATAGATGCAACTGGCTGGGAAGCCAGAGGTGCTGGGAAATAGCTGTGAAACATTTCATGAAGTCTGAAAAGAATCCAGTGTTGTCTAAATGTGGACTCTGAGCTATTACATGGAGTAAAGTAGCATTAAGCAGGCAGGAATGGCTGTCTTTGAGCAGAAGGGATATTTATTTCTAAGCTTGAGTAATAATTACCGTGGCGAAGTCAATGAGTTTAAAAGGAAATAATTAGGCCACAATTACAGGGGTGGGATGAAAATCCAAACCATGCAAGCTCCCTCTTCCTCCCCTAACCTCTCCCTTTCTTTCCCTGCTGTCCACTTGCTGCTTTACCCTGGAATTGCAATGAAAATTTAAGTGTATCTAAATGTAGCCTTGCCCCTGGGAGAGGGAGTGGATCTGTCATCGGGGATCTGTCAGAGTCAGTAACATTTCCCCCCGCAGCCCCGAGCCATGCCTCAAGATCTAACATTTCTGTCTGAATTATCAGCTAATGCTCTGACAAATTGCCTGTGATTTTCGTTTTTTCTCCCTGAGTGGATGTGCCTGGTCTGCAGATTAGGTAAACACGGCTGGGCTCTGGTGTGGAGCAGGAGCTGATGAATTCCAGCCAGACATTTCTGTCAAGCAGAGCTGGGCACACTGAGCTGGGCTTGGGGCTCTTACAGCCACCAGCCTGTCCTGGGAGATACCCAGTGACCCTGCCAGCATGGAATGGTGGGGTTGGAAGGTCAGGACCTGACAGGGAATTGGAGTAACAGGGCTGGGAGTGAGGCTTTGCTCCATCTCTACAAAATGGGTGAGTTGTAGCATAAATAGTGCTGCTAAAATGGGCGGCACTGCTGGGTTTATTTACCTGGCAGAAGGAAACAGCTGGCTGAGACACTGAGGCCATCACAACTGTCATGTGCACTTGTAAATTGAAATCATCTTTGCCAGGAAAAGCTATGGAAAATGCCCTGGAGAGGGTTTGTTTTTCTGGCCACAAGGCTCCAGCACCTCTTGGATGAAGGAAACCATCACCATCGCCTGGTCTGCTCCTGGCTATGTGAGATCCAAGCATCTCTGTGTGTGCCTGCTGTAAAGTGATTTTCCTTGGAGCATGAGCTGGGTTTTAAGCACTGTTGCTGCAGTGGCAGCCTGAAATACTGATGGTGAAGTAAGATCATGGATGAGGGAGGAGCAGGAGGGATTCTCTGCTGAGCTGCCACAGTCAGGATTTACATTCCCTGTTGCAAGTGTCTTCTGTGTCAGTCAGGGGGATACACATTCCCTGCCTGGCCTTTTCCCATCCCTGTGTTCATGTGCAAACTCCAGACACACCAGCTCCCTTTTCTCCTGCCTGAAGCAGCCACCAGCCCCTCTGCACAGGCCTTTCCAGTGCATTTCAAATTCCAGCTGCAAATGTGCTTTACCCAGCCCTTCCCCTTGCTAGTTATTAAGTAACATGATATTATTATTGGCTCTGCTATGAAATATTTGGGAATTGATCAACTCTGCAATGTTTCTTTAGGCTGAGAGTATTGCTCCCCCTAACCATCAGCAGGATTTGGGTGCTGGATTCCCTTAGGCTCCCTATGCAAATTTCAGTTTTTTACACGACAGTGGAGTAGTAGAAGCACTTTGGGATATGTGACATTTTCTATTCCTTGTTTAGGACTGCATCTAAAGGAAAATAAAACCTCTGGAGGACAAGAGTTATGGGACTAGAGACACACACACTATAAAGTGACTGAGGTGCTTGAGAGCTGAGCAGTGGCACCAACTAGAAATATTCCTGTATAGTTCTAGGAAGCCAAATAACTAAAAGGTAGATATATTTATAATCTTTCTCAGATGTCCACATAAACATGCACAGCAGCCAGGAAAAGTAATGCAGCTCTGGATTCTTTCTGAGGAGTCTCAGGCTGGGCATGCTGCTCTTTTATAACAGGCACTGCAAAGATTTAAAGAGGGAGGGGTTGAAGAGAAAGGAGAGACAAAGGCCTTTGCAATCTGGAGTATCCCATTTAAAATAAGTGTTAAATTCATTAAAAAGAAGATACCTGTCAGCAATATTTGTTAACTGATGAATAATATACACCAATGAAATTATTAACATGGAAAATAATTGCAGAACTACCATTCCTTTGTAAAAAACCATTTTTTTTGCCTGAAATGCCAAATGTTCTATATGTAACATTTGAAGTGCCCAGAATGAAATCCCTGTCCTTTTCACAGAGCAATGTGTGCTGAGGCACACAGATAAAATCTTTAATGTCATGGAAGATAGATTGCATTTCAGATAGGCTGGAGATTTGGTAGTTAATAGACACAGCAAAGGCCACCTGAATGGATGAAGGGGAATGAATGGGTTGTTCAATTTGAGAGGCCCTGTGTGTGTGTGTCCAAGGTTTTTCTGAATACAGAAATAGTGGATGGCTGGGGCCAGAGCCTTCTATGCCATAGGGAAGCTGCATCCTTCATGAACCCCACTTGGTGGGAGCCTGTGGGTCTCTGAGGTGGGAGAAAGCTCTGAGATTTTTTTATTTTTAAGAAAATGCTGCCTCTTGCTTGGCTAGAGTATCCATTTATCCCTGATCCAGGGGCAGGCAGGGGTGCTTGGATGAGGATGGGAACAGCAGCTGTTGGAAGCAGGGCTGTTTCTGTCCCCAAATCCAAGCATGCACCAAAGGGGTAACCCAGGACAGCAGCCAGCCTTTGGGTAGACAAGCCTGAAGAAATGGGAGTTGTGAACACATGAAAGAAATATTTTCTTGATTCTTCTTACTATCACATTAAGTTAGGCAGGATGGCAATAAAGAATTTGCCAAGTGCTATTTCTCTTGCCATGAAAGTTTCATGAAAAAGTTCCATAGACAGGTCTTGCTCCTATTTATAGGCATCTTTCTTGCCTTCAACATTATTATTAAACTCTTTTGTTATAGAAAGCTAGTCTGAAAATGAGCTGGCCTGGTAAATAAAACACTTGCTTTTGCTAGCATACTGATCTCTGCACAGCAATATACCCAGGAATATTTTCCTCATATGTTTTTGTCAGCAAGTTATTGCATATGCCTATTTAAGCAGTTTTAGTACATTCCCAGAGCACTTGCTTTTCCTGTCAGTTTGAGGTGGAGTCATGAGCAGGCAGCACTGCACAATTCCTGACCCCAGAATCCAGGAGGAACATGCAAGGGAGAGGAGGGGAGTTTATTCCCCATACAATGATGGGCAGCCCAAGTGTCTGCTTGGGGTATTGTGTCCCAATTGTTCCTCCACTCCTGACAGCCAACCTGCAGTCTTCACTAGAATGAAACATGCTACCAAAAATTTTGCTTTAAATGCTCATTAATTATTTTGTTAAGCAGGTTTTTCTGATCTGTATTATTAGCAAGGCAAATTAAAGCAGGGGTCTGTGATGCCCAGTAAACATCTGCTTAACAAAAATAAAACGCTAAACCCAAAAGCTCTCCTCTGTGGCTTGTTTTCATCCAGCTGTGCCTCTCTCAGGATGCCTCTGCTCCCACAAGGTGTACTCAGGACAGTTGTGGAAAATACCTTACATCTATATATAACTAGAGTGAAACAATCCCCATGCAGAAAATCCCAGTAATTCTGAGTACTTGAAACCCTAATTTTTGTATTCTTCTGGAAGTTTTTCAACAAATATGCATGAAAATGTCTCTTTAGCCCATAAAGCCCTTAAAAGACAGACATCTATCAGCTCATCCAGCTTTTTAACCAGGATATTTTGGACATTTTTGATGTAGGGAATCATTAAGAGTTTCTGATATTTTCCTGTGTTTATAGTATGCACTTAGTAGCTCCCTCCAAGATGTTTGAAAACAAAATTCTTTCTCTGTTAGCTTATTAAGCTCTTTCCTTATCTGGCAGAGGGTGGATGGTCCAGCCCTGATTCTCTCCCAGCAGCTTCAGGAAGCCTGGTGGAGTGTGTTGACTCTGGAGTGTCTGGCATGGAACCCGATGCTGTAGATAAGGTATCTCATCTCCCACAGGAGGATACAAACAGCCTGGCTGCAGGGGAGGGTGGGAGCTGGGCAGGAGTGGCTTTTCTCTGCAGCTTTAGTGTTTTTATTTGTGTTACTTCCATTCCTTACACCCATGTGTCTCTTTGGCAAGGCCTTGCACTGGGTACGGGCTGAGGGTTTGGTGGATTGGACCTGGGAAATGGCAATGCTGCTTTGCAAAACTTTAGTGAATTCGTGTTCTGTGCAGAAACAGCATTTTCTTAATAGAAAAAAGGTGTGTGAGGATGTGAGGAGCTCAAACTTGGCTCCAGAGAGATCCAAAGGAAGCAACTCTGTGGCTCACCTGGAAGTATTTCTGGATTTACAACTTTTCACAGCCCTCTCTGCTTGATGGGATGAAACCAGAACCAAAGAGCAACTCTCTCTGTTCTGCAATAGCTCAATTCCTGCAGCAGGTGCACTTCCAGATGTGGGTAGAGCAAACTTACCACCATCAGAGTCATAAAAAGAGCATTTGATCTAAATCAGGTCATGAAAGATCAATCAGTGATTGTCCCTGCCATCAGTGATAACATTGTCTCATCCAGTTGCTTTGATGCCAGGGATAATCTTGACATAAGAACCACAGATCTGAATTCAAATGGGGGAATCAAGAGGTTATTTCCAGCTTGATTTTTCCCCTCAATCTGAGCTATGGATATGTTTATTAGAAACTTGTTCCTAGCCTCCTTGATGACAACTCAAAACTCCCAATAACCCATGGTGGTGCGCTCTGTGCCCCTTGCTGGAAGTTAGCCTTTAGAAGGTGCACCACCCAAGCTGAGAAGGTTAAAAAACAACAAAAAACAGGTCAGAGGAACATGGGCTGTCTGCCCACAGTGTGTCCAAGGTTTTTCTGAATACAGAAATAGTGGATAGCGTGGGCCAGGGCCTTCTATGCCATAGGGAAGCTGCATCCTTCATGAACCCCACTTGGTGGGAGCCTGTGGGTCTCTGAGGTTTTTTTATTTTTAAGAAAATGCTGCCTCTTGCTTGGCTAGAATATCCATTTATCCCTGATCCAGGGGCAGGCAGAGGTGCTTGGATGAGGATGGGAACAGCAGCTGTTGGAAGCAGGGCTGTTTCTGTCCCCAGATCCAAGCATGCACCAAAAGGGGTAACCCAGGACAGCAGCCAGCCTTTGGGTAGACAAGCCTGAAGAAATGGGAGTTGTGAACACATAAGAGAAATCTTTTCTTAATTCTCCTACTTTCACATTAAGTTAGTGCAGGCAGGATGACAATAAGGAATTTGCCAAGTGCTATTTCTCTTGCCATTAAAGTTTCATGAAAAAGTCCCAAGGACAGGTCTTGCTCCTATTTATAGGCATCATTCTTGCCTACACGAAAGGCCCAGTAACCCAGCCACAGTGGCCCAGCCTCCCTGTCTGAAAGGAGCCCCTTTCCCCTTTCTTGCTGCTCTTTTCCTGTGTCCAGGCTGCTGGACCAGCACCCTGGACACCCTGCCCAGCCCCTCACACCCAGCTGGGCTCTCCAGGTCCCCTGGCTCAGCTGGTCACATCTTCAGGAGGTCCTCAAAGAGAACAAGGGAATATAGAACCACAAGCACAAAAAAAAGTCACCACGTGTCTGTGCTGTTGTTTATACATTTAGATACTGTGATTAAATTACATACATAATGCATAGTGTTTGTAATACATTATTAATAATAATAATACTGTCTTGTGTTATTCAGCTAGAAGAGACATGCTCTGAGTGATGGTTCATTGGTCTATTCACACACAATTTTCATACATCTCTAAAGATTACCATTTTAACAGCTTTCTGTATGGATACTGCCAGGCAGTTACATTTAACAGTGCATAAATCTAATTCCCTCCACACTCAATTTTCTCAGGCAGCAGAATCAATTTGAATCTGTCAGGATTTTATTCTAAAGTCTATTAATGCCTCCTGCCTTTTTCTGTATTTCCTCTTCTCTCTCTCTCTCTCTCTCTCTCTCACACTTAACAATCTCAGTCTTTCATGAATTCATTCAGCTGCAGAAAAAGATGCCCCACTGATACAAACACTCTTTTATCTCTTTACAACAGAAACCTAATTAGGTGTGAAGGAGACACAAGAAAGGTCACAATTAGCCCTCCAGCAATAAAGGTTAGCAGTTGTAAAATCCTATAATAATGCTGTTGAACTTTGTTATTATCAATAATGACGGCCTTTGACAAGGTCAGGTTCATTATTCTTAGCAGCTATCACCGAGGTGCTGAACATCACTTAACATCCACCTCAGCATCCCCAGCCCTTCCCCTGCCCCTCCTGCCACAGCACCTCTCACACCTCACGTTGGGCACATTTCAAGACATGCTTTAATATTTTTTTTTTTTTTGTATTGAGCTCTGCCAAAGGATCTCTGGCTGAGCCTTTTAATTATTAGTTAAAATATCGCCTATGGGGATTTTTTTTTCCCCTCTCTGTGCATGGGTGGAATGATTCTGCCTAATTAAGAACTTAAATGGAGATGGTAACAAGAAAGCAAGAGGAAATGTGTTCTGGTAACAGCATTTTGGACTAGAGGAGAGACAATTATGTGCTTTGCCATTAAAAGCCAATGGATCTCTGACATCTTCAGATGGTTGATTTTATGGCTGTTGCAGAGGGTTTCCCAGGAACCTGACTCCTCCAGAAATGTTCCTTTTTAGTAGAGCTCTGGAAGAAGCAGGATGAGCATGCCTTCACTCTCTCACCTACTTGTTGTTGAGCTTTTAGGGTCAGAAATCATATTTCACCTTTATTTTCCAGTTCACCTGGAATTTGAACAAATAATCAGTGATATGTAAGTTGGGAAACTCCCGTCCTAGGCTAATCCTAGGCTCAGTGGAGGGACAAAGGGAGGCAGAGAGAGCAGCAATTCAGATCTCAGCACTCCTTGGAAGCTGCCTCTCTCTTTCCCTGCCACTGAGGGAATTTTGAATAATTGTGCTTTTAACTTAGACACCTTGGGAAAATACTAATGCTTGACTGTAAGTGGAAAGCTTAAATTGCAAAGTAAAACAAAAAAATTAGTATTAAGGGTAAAGGGCAAGAAATACAAAGTATTTGATCTACATATTCAAAAAGAAGTTACAGATGAACATGGATGTTTAGTTTTCTCACTTTTACCACCTGTCAAGGCAGATTCTTGTCTTCTCAAGTCAGAGTTTTGTATCATGCTGCCTCCTGCTAGGTCTCCAGATCATGCTGCATTTGGACTTTTACTGGCATTAAACCATATCTCATCTGGTATTTAAAAAAAAAGAAATAATTTCAAAGCACTCTATCTAACCAGACAGCAGCAAAATATCAATAAACTAGAATATTCTTTAGATAATTCGTGCTTTATATAATATTCTTGAGATAATTCATGCTTTATAGAGAGGACTGGGTGCTGGCACAGACAACTGAACAGTTTCAAAGGTTTCTGTGAGCAGCAAGCTCAAGTACAGAGGCAGAACAGAGTTTGTGCTGCCCACAAACCCCAGGATTGGAAATCCGGACACCCATTTTCACAGGATTTGTGCAGTGCTTGACAGGGAAAATCATGTGCTGAGAGCAGCCCTGAATTCATGGCTCCAGGCTGGAGTTCACACGGCATTTTCAGAGTGCAGCCACAGATCACCGGGCTCCTTAAGGATGCTCTGCAGCTCTCCTGCTCCATTGCCTCCCTGTGCCCCAGGAGCCCTTTCTGAGCTGGCTCTGAGCTCTGAGCTCTGTGCTGACACCAGGGCAGGCTCTGCCTGGGCAAACACCCACAGTGAAACAAGGAAAAGGTAGGAAAAGCTTGATAATAGAGGCCAGAGCTGCTGAATAACTAAAATGTCAACATCTGTCCTATTACCGAATTTCTAACAGCTGCCAGGAAAACATGGAAATTACATTGCTTGGATATAAGATTTGGTAACATGGCTCCTGATACTTTGAACTTCCAGTTCTGAGAAAAGCAGGATGTTGCACCCCAAGCTCATTAATCTCAGGACAAGATTCCTGCTGTCTCCTCAAACATCCCTGTCAGCTGCACCTTACACACCCTCCTGCCCTCCTCTCCCTGACAGAGCATACAATATGCAAAATCTTCAAGGAAGGACATGTTGCAGCAGAAAAATGTGACTTTTATTTGTTAAGTGGTTCAGCTCTAGGAGGAAGATTAAGCTCTTTAGCTTCCCTGTTGCCCTCATGGCTCTCACTGGGCATTTATCTTGCTAATGTTTCTGTATTGCTATTACTACCCAGTTGGTAGGAGCTTTTATTTGCATAAGGCAGCAGATGTTTTATTTTATTTAAAAAGCCAAGGATGTGTCCTTGTACTTCAGCAAGAAGTTTATTGGCAGACTGACTTTAAATATCAATTTTATCAAAATATTGGTTGGAAAAATTCTTGTTCTTCCATTGTGTCCTATAGCTATATCTAATCTCAGCTTCATCCAGCCAGTGCAATATGTTGCTTGCCAGACTAGAAAATGATGTATGAGCCATCTGGGCAATGGGCCCAACCCTGGGCAAGATTAGTGCTTCAATTAGCTGCTGATAGCATTCCATTAGAATATTGGTTTCAAAGAGCACTAAACAAGAATGTTGTGCTTTGATTTTCAGATTTAATTACTTCCATCAGGGCTATAAATGAACTCATTAGTCTTAGTGGCTCTAAAACCTAGAGACAATAGAATGTTATTGCTATTGTTCCTGGGGGCTGTGCAAACACTGCTTTGCAGCTCTGAGGAGTGGCCATCAGCCTCCCCTCCCTTCCTGGCTGACCTGTGCAGCTCCTCTGGGCATCTCTGGGGGATCCAGGGGGATCCAGGGCCTGCTCCCAGGTGGCAGCTTTGTTTGGGGGTTCATTTCACACTGAGAAAGGTGCTGTGGAGTAAACTCACACCGTGGCACTGCTTGGCTGCTTTTCTTTTCAAAGTCATTTTTGCGTTATTGGTTTCTTCCTCTGTTTTGTTGTAAGGTTGACCAGGCCTTCTAAGATTTCTTTTTTAAAATTCACTGCATCAGGCTTTCATGACACCTTTCTCCCTAATTTTGCAGAAATTTTTCTCTTTTTGTTTAATTTGCCTTTGCCTTTTCCTCTTCACCTAAGTGGGCAGTGCACTGTGTTCCACAAACACCAAGTTTTTCTTTGAACATGATCCTGGCCCTGCTCCTCCTGAAACAAAAAGGAAAAAAATGAATGGAGAAGAGGAATGCAGGTGCTGACAGTCACTCCCAGTGGTTGGGAGCCCGTGAGCTGAGCAGTTTGTTCTGGTAAAGAAACTGTCCCAAGAAGCTCAGGCTGTCACTGCAGTCAGCATCGCTTTGGGCAGGACCAGAAGGTCCCAAAGTCCTTCCAAACTGTACAATAATTATGTGAGGAAAAGGGCAAAAGGAACCATCAGCTCTGATGGGGAAGAGGCAGTGCAGGATTACAGAATCAGAACCTTGGTACTTATTGATATTAACCCCCTCCAATACAGTGGTGCCATTAGTTCAGAAGCACACAATGTTGTTTATTAAAACCTTAAACTTGTTTTAATCCGAGGTGAATTTCACTTAGTCAAAGTCCCTTTGTTTTTTCTGGTTCCATTCAGCAGAGGAAGGGTGCCATGAGTAAATAAAGGATACGATGCTCTGCACCACTGACTTTTATTAAATTAAAGCTGTAATCAGTCCAGTATGTCTCAACCATAATATTAATGTGGCTAAACCAGTAAATGCTCTCGTGTTTAAAGCCCAACACCTGCTTTCCATTAGCATCTGGTATTTGATTTTTCATTTTTCATTTCAATAGAAATTTTTTTGATGAAATCCATAACTCAGCTGTAAATTTAGTTCCCAACCCTGCATAAATCCCAAAATATGATTGGAAAAGCCTACTCTCACATCTTAAATAAGTTTCTCCTGAAGGTTGCCAGACTGTTGTGATAATGTTGGGAGCTCAGGAAAGAGTAAAAATGCTGAATGCTTTGACATCACTGAGTTTTTTTGGCCTTGGCTTCCAGCAAGCACATCCTTTGCAGTTCAGAGCAGTGCACATCCATCCTTTCAGGGCTTCTGCTGCTCACACACCTCTTCTTCCTATTTTCCTCTGCCCTGCAGCTTGCTGGGAATCTGCAGCAGGAATGCCAATGCCCACAGGGCTTGGAGGCAAAATGAAGAAGGCAGCAGCAGCTGGGGCAAACTGAGCCGTGCTGCTGTGTGGGGCACAGAGGTGAGGCCATGGGAGGGCAGATGCCAGGCTGGGCAGTGCAGCAGCCTCCTGCCAGCTCTCAGCTCCTCACTCAGGTCTGGGGGATGTGAGCCAGCCCATGGAGAGGGACAGAAAACATCCCTGCCCCCTCTGGGGTGAAGCCTGTGATGGAGCCAGTTGGAGTTTGAATGTGCACTTGGGGGATTTTTTTTGCTGAGTGCTTTCAATGCCATTCTCAGTAGTTCTGGAGCCATTCTCAAGTGTTTAAAAATAGAACAAAGTCTCTCTCTGTGTCTTCCTTCTTTCATTTCCCATCTTCAGGGGAACAGTCTGCTGGATGTGTTTGCTTTTCTGGCTCTGCTATGCTGGAGAGATGGGAAGAACGAGGGTGAGGAGTCTTCCTCCCTGGTCACTGTTTTGTCTAGTCAAATTTCTGTTCTCTTGTGCCAACTCCTGTAAAAGCTGAACTACTTCTGTTTCAAAGACTATTTGGGCTAGAGAAGATCAGGCAGATTATACACAGTTGTCAGAGTTTCTGTCAGCAGATGAAACCAGATCACTGTTGG
Organism: Ammospiza caudacuta; assembly: GCF_027887145.1. NCBI lineage: Eukaryota > Metazoa > Chordata > Aves > Passeriformes > Passerellidae > Ammospiza > Ammospiza caudacuta. The sequence continues at coordinate 9,893,297 of NC_080610.1, forward strand.
CTTCTGGCAGGTATTTCTGACTCAATCCTGTTCTGCTGCTGCTTTCCTGTGTGCTGCTGCAGTCAAACCTCACAAGTTTCTCATCTCCCACCGTGGCCATACCCTGGGGTGAGTGATGCAGAAATAGAGAACACAGAATGGCCACACTGGGGTGGCAGGAGGGACTTGCTTTCCTTGTGACCCCAAGCCTGATGGGTTCTTGCAGCTGCCTGGTGCTGACAGCAAATTTCAGACCTGGCACAGAGCAAGCAGAAAGGAAATGTTGTGTCAGCAGTGTTGGAAGTGTGATCCTGCCAAGAAAGGGCGAGGACCGTGGCCACAGGGCAAATCCCAAGTGCTGTGGTGGCAAGAGGACGGGCCTTGCCCTCACTCTGCTAATCCTGGCCTTGCAGGAGGACCCAAGTTTAACTGAGTGAATGAATTAGCAGAGCTCAGGTTTAACATTACCAACCCGAGGCTGGGGCAGAGCGAACTCATTAAAAACCCTTTAATCAATTAGAACAGACCCAAAGCCTATCAGCCCATCAGTTTGAGATCCAGAGTGTCCCAACAGCACTTGCTCTGTGTGTCACCCATCATGTGAGGCTGAGGAACAAACAGCAGATGTTGGGAGCAGAGGTTTCTCCCCAGCAGGCTCCGGCCAGCAGCTGCTGCTCCCAGTCATGTTCAGCCCCAGGGCAGGGCTGGACTGCAGCTCCCAGACCTCTCCATGAAATCACTCAGGAGCTCCTGTTTCCTAATGACAATACAGCAGTGGTTTATTTGAAGGCTGAGCCAATGTTGTATCAAAGCCAAATATGTCTGGCTTGGCACCACGAGCTCACACTGGAGCCAAGCAGCTGGAGCAGACTGTACATGGATTTAAAGAGAACAAAAACAGAGAGACTCTTGAGTTATCTCCTCCCAGAGGTCAATCAGAGTGTCACATCGCAGTGCCAGGTTTTGCATCAGGCTTTCTCTGGTCTATGCCTGTACACCTACAGGCCCAGCTCCCAGCCTAAGGCTTCATTCTTCTCTAATTTCCACCTCTTCCTGGCTTTCTTCTTGCAGGCTGCTAATTGCAGGAGTTGTAGTTCTGTTGATATTTTGCCCCTGTACTCACCCCTTTTCTTCTTGGGGACAGGTCCAGTTCATGTTCTTTGCAATTCACACCAGCACAACAAAAAGCACTGTGGGGTTTTTGGGATGGGCTTGGCTCTGAGCTGTGTCCCTCTGAGCACTAAGGGGGCAACCTTTGCCATCACACAAAAAGCAGCAGTAAGCCTTTGGCTTCAGGATTCCAGTCATATTCTGTGTGTGATCCAGTCAGGGATCTGCTGCTGCCCCGCTGGCTCCACTAGATGATGGCCTAGGGGATAACTGATGGTTGTTAAGGCTGTGGCTGCCCCAGCTGACTGCAGTGGGAGAACACACATTCATTGTGTTTGAAGGCACATCAAAAGGATTGCTTTCATTTAGGGTGTAATTCATCACTAATTTAATCCCTCTTCCTTGGACTAAAATCTGTTGAGATGCTGGATAAGATGTATCCTCTTACCCCCTGGGCTTCAGAAATTCTTCAGGTCTGTCTGAACCATGGACTGAGAGTGAGAAGGAATCACATTGGATCACAAGATATTATGAACTCCAGGCAGACCTTTTCTTGTCTAATTAACAGTTTTACTGATGATATTAAATCCCTGTGTGCTCATAGCTCACCACAAATGGGAAATCTGGAAACCCATTTTCAAAGCATTTTCCATTATGCAGTAGCAGGAGATGTACCATGGTTTTCCAGTAAATTGGTTGGTAAATTGATTTCTCTCTCATCTTTATTGCTATAACACAAAAATTATAAGTTTGGGTCTCTAGTTCTGGTTTGGTTCTGTTTTATTTTTCTTTTTGGAGGGGGGAGGTGGATTTGTTTGCTTATTTGTGGTCCTATCCATTACTTTGAATCAGGGAAGTAAAACAGATGAACGTTTGACCTGCAAACAACTGCATGAATAAAAGGCAAAAAGTAAATCCAGGAGAAATCCTGGTGGCAAGGTAAACTGTCACATCCAGTGGTCATTCATAATCTGGCTTCAATATGTGAGTGGTGCTGAAACTGCCCTTGATTTCATCCAGAATGTCCTGGGGAAGTGCTCAGCTGCTGACTCCTTGCTTGCCCTGAAATCCCCAGGCTCCTGAGGGTGCAGCCCAGTTGAAGATAATTACCTCTGCCCAGATTCTGTGCTCTCTGCATTGCCTGTGAGATTCACAGCCCTTGAAGTGAGAAATCTGAGACCTTTACATAAAATGTTTGTTCAAGACTCTTTAGAAATGAGGGAATGTGATTGAATTGGAGCGCCAGTGAGGGTGGGATGATTTTGGTGGCACTGCATTAATTTTGCATCAGATGAAGCCTTCACTGTGCCCTGCTGCTGGAAAGCTGATGCCCTTGCACCTGAGGGAGGGAGGGATGGAGGATGGGTTTGGGGAGCCCCTCATGGGGTTATCCCTGGTGTTTGTAAAGCCTGAGCTGTTGGAATGATCCTGTGTAATCCTTGCTTTGCTCTGGCACAAACTGGCTCCTGTGATGGTTTGTGTCAGCTCAGGTTTTGAATAAATTCCCAGCACATCATCTGTGTGGAGAGAGGGAGCTCTGGGGCTGTGGCTGAGCCCACACCTCTCCCTGTGCTCCTCCTGAGATTGTTACCTTAGGAGATAAATGGTAATGTCACCAGCCCCACGGTGTTAGGAGGTGAAATACCCTTTCAAGGTTCCTTATTCTGGCATCAGGGAGCTTTTAATGATCACACAGATCTGCATGGAGAAATAGAGGAGTAATGTGCATAGTGGGTGCTGGGCCTATTTAAATATAGCTGGCATTGTGTGTATTATCTCTGTTTGTTTAGCCAAAGTAAGATGGGCATTAACATTCTGTTTCAGTCTTAATTAGTGGCTGATAAAAGCACAAGGTGATACTTAACAGACTTGACAGTGTAATTCATCTAAAATTTCCTAATAACACAGTTGCAGCAGTCTTGGAAAGGCTAATTTAATGACTTTCACACACTTAAGGTTTGGTACCCACAATATCCAATATGTTGGTTGCTTAGGAGACAAAATTAAACAAAGCTGAACACATTCATTTTCTCCTTTTTTACCACACTGAGGATTAACTTATTGCAATCTTTTTCTCTATTAAATGCCTAAGCTTTAGGTGTTTAAACAAATGAAAAAAGCAAAACCAAAATACCAAACCCAACCTAACAATCCAGATCCCCTATTAAATCAGCAGATGGCTCCTAGAGCCAAATTAGGGACCTTTGATAGAACCATAAAAGCTCTGCTTTATACAGTGCACATGTTCAGAGCTGGCAGTGTTAAATGAGACCTCCATGCAATCTGCTCTGAGAAATAGCCTGGCTGGCACTGACCCCTTCCTTTGTGCCATTCCACACTGTGTCATCAGCTGCAATTGCACAGACGTCTCTGCAATTCAGCAGACCTTGTAAGGACTGACTTTCCCAATATTTGTTTAAGATGAACTGTATAAACTTGTTATTAGTAGTCTGCCAGGGTAAGGGAGATAACAGTGTTTGCATTCGGCTGCAGAAAGCACAGCACCTGGGCAAGGTGCACTGAGCCTGTTCCCAGCACATGTTCTGGTGGCAGGCTCTGCTGCTGATCCTGGTGAAGGCAGAAGGGAAGTTCCCAGCAGCATGGCAGAGCAAAACCATGTCTTTTCTATGATGGGCAGAGGTTCTGAGCTTGTGTGGCTGAGTAATTATATTTGATAATTTTTAAAAAGTCTCTGAATTCACCTGGGCAATGCAGGCTGCAGTGGGGTCTGGTTGGTCTCATCTCACTTTTATGTCTGTCCAGCCCTACTAATTTCACCCACAGACCCTGGCACTGGTCATCCCCCCACACATGTCTGTGCTCATCCCTTCCCCAAAAGCTCTGAAATGGGGGGTGGGATCCCAGTGTCCCCCCCAGGGCTCCAGGGAGGCTCTGAGCAGTGACCGCTGCAGCTCAGAGCTCAGCCTGGAATTATTTCCAGAACTCTCAAAGTGTCTCTGACTTTCCAAACCTAATCTTAGCTCAAGGAAGGACAGAAAACACCCTCATTATTAAAACCACATTGGTTGTTGCAGTTGATCAGAATAAAATTCCTGCTTTTTGCCTCCTGCACAGAAAGACTGGGATAGGGAGGAGTGAGGAAAAAGCCCTGGAACAGCAAGGCTGCTGGTAGCAAATATATGGGCACTATTTCATTTTTCATTGAGTTTGTCTTTCCTTTCCTTGCTATCTCTTCCTCCCCACAGTATCTCTGCATTGATTTTTCACTCTGCCTGTTTATAAATGTTTATAAAGCATTTAGGGAGCCTAGGGAAAGAGAGGTCTCCAAGTACTTAGTGGAGTAAGAAGTTAAACACTGGGCTGCTGTGTTCCTGCTGACACTGGGCAGTATTTCAAGCCCTGCTCTGGGGATGTGCTGCTGCCTGTTGGGGATGGCTAAAGCAGGCAAAATCTTAGCTCAGCCTGTGTGCAGCCACTGGTGCTAAGAGCAGGAGGGCTTGGAACAAAACAGCCATTTACAACTTGAGCAAAACCAACACAGCATCAGATGGTAAAGGAAACAAGCAGACATTATTCCACATTTACTGTTTGCTTTGGGCAATGAACTTTTTTTCACATGAAATATTAAATGACCTTCTTGTCTTCCCACCCTCTGAGTGAAGCCTTGATGAAATAGGAATGGAGATGTTATTGGGCCAATAAATACATTTATTCATACTATCATGCTGTTTATTAGAGAAATGAAACAGATTGGGATCTTGATGTAACTCCCAGGAAAAACACCAGAATTCATCTCGTTTCATGAATCAGAAATCAATCATTTCTGATACCTGGGATGTTGGTGCAGCTGCAGTCCTGCTTTCACACTAACATTTCTCTCTGCTACTTTTTGTGTATTTCTAATTCCACATTCACCTTACAGCACCCACATTCCTAATGCTGTTGGAAATCTGCATTTGTGAAGGTAGGAATGGGCTCTGCCTAGCACAGGTACAGGAGGTTCCACAAAGTGCTGGAGGAGCTGGGTCATCTCTTGTGCATCAAACACTGGTTGCAGTGTGAGCTTTTAGCACTGTGGAAAGCAAAGCATTCACTCTTTCAAAAGAGCTGTGGAATGAGGGAAACCTTAAAGGTTATTTTTAAATTCTTATATCCTTCATCATCCTTCTTGAACATATCAAACTGGGCAATTTTGAAATTACTGAGGTTTGGCTGATGCTCTGTTCCCCACCCCTTTTCACACAGCTGCATCCAATTCCTCCTTGACTGGCCCAACAGCTTATCAGGGGTTCCTGCCTCTCCTGTTTGATGGTTCTGCCCTGGCATGTGCTGCCCTGGGCCCTCTGCCTGTGGATTTTACAGGGCTGGGAATCAGGAAATCAGCCACGTATCTGTGGTGGAGTTGAGTGGAGTGAAGGGCTGTGACTTCAATTCCTCCTGTTCCTCCAAGCCAGCATGGACTGTTCTGCCTTACTGGAGATGCTCAGCAGGACCAGAGCCAGGTGAGTTGTAAAATGAGAGGCAAAGTGCCACCAGTGTGTTTGAACCATAGCCAGTGGGGTGTTTTGGAGGGGTTGAGGTTGTCTTAACAAGGCAATGGAATGTACAGCAGTTTCCTTCTGTTGCTCTGTGTTGATTGCTCATTGTTTTCTTCCTTGAGGGTTCACTTTTAGCCAAGTGTTATTTGTCTGACTTCTGTTGATCCCTTGTTTTCATGTTGTGAAGTTCCAGTCTTTAGGGCACTGTTTTTTATCAGAGGTCTGGATGCTGAAGGTGCCCAGATAATGACACTGTTCCAGCTGAGGGGTGGCAGGAAAAACAGAAAAAGCACAACTTCTGAGCCACAGTGGGTGATTGTGTGCCATGGATCTGCTTACACCTGTTCTGGGGAGGAAGCTGCCAGAGTTGGTATCTTTTATTAAGCAATTTTCTAAAGGAAGCTCTTTTTTTCTTCTGCAACTGAAATGTTTTGCATGAAGGTGTCTATTTCACCTTCATCTAAAGATGTTTTGACAGAAAACTTTGGAAAGGAGTGTTTGTTTTGACTCCTTTGTTTTGTTTGAGCTGGTTTTTTTTTTTTTCAGTGTTTCAGTGAAGTGGTTGCTTGTTTCTAAACACAGAAGCATTTTGAAATTTCTGTTCTGCTGAATGGCTGGAGATTTTAAGGTTTTGTTCTAATTCAGAGTAGAATTAGACACATCTTGGAAGTGTCAGGGTACCCAGTAGGTTTAGAATTCATCTATCACCAGGTAGGATATGACAGAGTTTTGTGTGAACTTTGTTTGCAGTTCCTTCTGTTCTCTGTAGTCTCTAGCTTGGGACTCAGTTGTGAGACCATGGTTGCCAGAATGCCCACAGAAAGGATCTTCTGGCCTGAGAATTGCATGGGTTTAGTTATTTATGCAGTAAGGAGTTTCCCTTGCAAAAGAACCAGGTCAAACCCAAAGGGTTTTGATGGAGCAGTGTGGGAGAGGAGAGAGCTGCATGGGCAGGGGCTGAGCTTGGGGTGGGTTACATTTAATTCAGGGTGTTCTCCTGTTTTGTGCTCTTAGAGCAGCCAGCATCTCACTGTGCATAAATCCCTCTTTTCGTGACAGAAATGACAAATCTGGGGGGTGTTCAGGTGGGTGGGATTGGGAAAGCCCTGCTGGCAGGAGGCAGAGGAGGAGCTGCTGTCCCAGGGCACTCAGGGCTCCTGGATGGCAGCATGAGGCCCCTCTGAGATCCCAGCAGTTCCTTAGGCTTTCATATCTTTACTGTGTTTTGATAAACCAATAAAGCTCAGAATTATCTTGGTTTAGACAGTCCAAAACTTGAAAACAGCTGGACTTACACAGTCAATAAACCAAAACTGTCTCTCCAGCACTGCACTGACAAGGCTCAGAAGAAAGACACACAGAGAACCTCTCCACTAATATTAAACTGATTTAGCCATTTTTATTCTATAAAGGAGGCTGGTTATGAGATTTAAAAAGACTCATATATCATGCTGCCTCATTAATTTTCCATTTGGGCTCAGCTGTCAGAGGATACCATATTAAACTGCTGCCTGGAGTAGTCTTTGGTGGCAGAGAAATGATGTTTGATACCCTTTGCATTTCACACAGTCTGTATAAAAGGTCTCCTTGATTTGCCATCCCTATTATTTTCTGTCAGAGAGCCCTGCACAGCCTCTCCAAAATAATATCACCTCTCCAAAACCCTGAAGGTCTATTTGTGGTTTCCATGGTGACAAAATGACCCATAATATTCTTTGACTACTTCAGTAAATGAAGGACACAACTGGGCCTTTGAAGAATAATAGATTTTTTCTGTTTCTTAAGAAAAGATGTACTTCTGAGCTCAAAGAGGGGAGGGGGAAAGGATGAAAAAGATATTAAGGGAAGAGATTTGCCTTGTAACTCAAAGGACTTGCTGCAAGTGTAGCAGACAGCACTTGTTGAAAAATAGACCTTGAGCCATCTGGTACCAAAACAGGAGTGGGATGTAGCCCTTGTGATGACTGAGATGAAGGAGCTTGTGCTGTAACTCATTTTTACAATAGCTGTGCTGCTTCATTCTGAATTCTGTGACACGCAGGGCCAGGCTGCAGGTGCAAGTGTGTGGTTAAAACATTTTCATCCGGGAACTGTCAGAGCCCTGCTCTGTGCTGTGTGGGAGGGAGGATGGGATTTTCCAGCAGAGCTGGCCTTGGGGGACAAGTGGGTGGGAAGGAAGCAGTGAGGCTTTTCTCAGGGTGTCTGTAGGGTTTGTGGGGAAGGTTTGCAGGTGGAGCTCTGTGAATGAGCTGCCCTCACAGCCTAACCCAGCTGCCCACACAACCCTAACCCGAGCTCCAGGCACACTGAGCTGAGAAAGGCATCCCAAGGGGAACACAAAACTGCCACAGCATGGCTTCCTCCACAGCTTCTTCCTTGGAAGCAGCCTTAACCCTAGGCTGCTGTCCCTGCCTAGGGTTAGGGTTCCACCTAGGGTTAGGGTTTTTAAAGCAGAAAGCCCAGAGCTCCAGGCACACTGCAGTTGCCAAAGGCATCCCAAGGGGAACACAAAACTGCCACATCATGCCTTCCTCCACAGCTGCTTCTTTGGGAGCATCCCTAACCCTGGGCTGCTGTCCCTGCCTAGGGTTGGGCTGTGCTGGGTGTCCAGGCTGCTCTGCCTGCCCCTCTCTGGGGTAGGAAGCATCCCTTGCTGCATGGGACTGTGAGCAATGTGTCCCATGGATGCTTTGCATAAAACCAATAAGAGATGTGTCAACTTTCCAGTCCTGTGAGAGCATTCACAGTGTGCTCTGGAAATAGGGTTTTAAACAAAACCACAACTTGCAGGTGAAGAAACTGAGGCAGCAAGCAGAAAACTGAGCACAGCAGAGCCCTGCAGGACCTTTGTGGGTGTGCTGGGGAGGAGAATCCAGGCTGGTTGCTCTTTCCTTCCCCCAGGTACTTTGGGACAAAGCTCTTTGCTTAGATGAGCTGTAATTCATTTTTCTTTAGCACATTGCCAGCCTGCCCAGTGATGCTGCTGGGTCTGGCTGGGTTGCAGTAGCTCAGACTGGAGAAAGGGTGGCTCAATGCCCCACAATAATCACTGTGAGAGTCCTGGGCTGCAGGAGCAGCCACTGCCAGCTGGTTCAGGTTAGCCTGGGTGGGTAAAATCCTAACAGCTGAATTATCCAAGCACTGAGGGGCTGCACGGCAAAGCAGGAAAGTTCAGGGTGTTCCCAGGAGCCTGTCAGGAATTTCTGCTTCTGGAGTTATCGAGCTTTTCTTTTGTTTTCTTTTGGGTGTATTCTAACACTTTACCTCCCAGTTCTGGAAGAAACAGGGATGTAAAAAAGATGACTAAAACTGGAAATTTAATTCTAGTGTTTAGCAGATGTCCTTGAGATGACTTTAACAGCTCTTCCCACCTCTGAGTATGCCAGTGCTGCAAGAGGGGACCAAAGTCTGGTGTAATCAGTTACTCACTATTTATCACATATTTTGGTGTTTGTTTTTTTTTTGTTTTTTTTTTTTAATTTGGTATGTTTTTTGTCCTGCAAGTAAGTTAACAACATTAAAAAGCCCTAACCAAACAAAAACATTTGCATGACTTCTTGCTTAATACAGGACTGTAATTGAGGCAACTTTAATATAAACAAAGGAAGAAAAGAGGGCAAGATGAAGCCAATAACCAGCCTAAAACCACATTTACCACCAACCTTGAAAATCTGAGGCAAAATCTTGCCTGGTTCCTGTGTTCCTCACATGTGCATGCCTTTGGCAAGGATGATTAGAGTCTGTGCTGCTTCCCCTCTAATGTGAACAAAGCCCTTCAGAGCCCTATTCTAGTTTCCTCTTAGCATCGTGTTTGGCTTCCTTTGGGACTGACCTTTTACTGCCCACAGCCCACCTCCATCCTGTTAGAGGGCCTGCAGAGAGTTCCTAAGTTAAACATCATAAATCCCACTATAAATGATTACACAGAGCTTTTCACTAACAATCTTCTGTGGGGATATCAAGCTTGATAGAAGCATAAATCATTTAAAGAACATCTGCCTAATGAGGGGTAACCTGGAACTGCTTCCCTGAGCCTGAATCTACCAAGGGAAAAAAAAAATTGCAGGCAATTGGCCTATTGTAGTGTTGCCTGCTGGATTCAGGTTGGTTTGTGTTGTCACAACTGCCTTTGCTGGCCACATGGGACTTGCCCACATTCCCTGATGGTGACATTTGCTTTGCCTGCAGCCCATGGCACCAAGAATGAGGGATGTAGGCTCAGTTTAGTGCTTGTTGTTGTAAAGAGAGAGTGATAATGTGTCTAGACACAAAGTTCTACAGAGGCAGATGGGTCAGAGGAGGAAACCCCAGCACCTAACAATAACGTCTAACACCTGAGCAAGGACGTGCTGTGGTGTGGGAGCTCTCTTTTGGGACATGGCAGCAGAACTGGGGAGGCTGAGAGCAGGAGCCATGGTTTAAGGGGTGAGTAGAGGATGGAGATGGACTCACCTTCCTTAACACACTGTGGCAGGACACATAACCTCTGTGATGGGAGCATGGAGGGTGCTGAGCACAGCTCATCACCAGTTGGGTTGGGTTGGGTTTGTCAGGCAGAGAACAAGCTGAATTTAGAGGAGCGAGTCTAATAAAGTTAAGAATGAAGTCATGACTAATAGATCAGGAAATTGTTGGTAAATACAAGGCTTGGGTTTCCAAGGGAGCCTGATGCATTCCCTAGGATCCACCACGTGTGAATCAAGGCTAACAAGTCTGGTTTTAGATAATCCTACAGGCAGAGAATACACCTGGCACTGGAGAGGCTCTGTCTGCTCATGAGGTGTGATGGGAAGGGTTTGGGTTTCCTGTTGACAGCCACAGCTAAGCCAGCCTGTGACTCTGACCATCTGAGAGACACCTGACTGCCAAACTGATGGTGGAAGGCCTATGGGGTGAGGAGTAGCACATGGCAGCTTTTCCATTTCAAATCTCTGGATCATCAGGAAAGGTGTAAATAAACAGCAGCAGTAACCTTGGAATGCAATTGAATCACTCCTGCTGTGTAAATTTGCCTGCCAGATGCTCATGGCAAGTCTTCATATCGTGGTTCAAAGCTGCTGCTGCCTGATGATGGATTTAACAGATGTGACTAGCCAGGAGCAGGAGCAGTTTTTTTTCAAACTAAAGGTTTTGTCACACAGAAGTGGTCATGAGATTTCAGGAAATCCAGTGCCTCTCTGCATAAATAAACTTGCTGGATGTGTGAGTTGTCCAATGGCGGGGTCATTGCTGGGCGTTGCTGCTCTCTCTGACCTGCAGAGATGGGGCTTTGGATCTCACCACTGTGATTAGCACTGAGACAGGGGGGTCAGGAATAGTTCAGTCTTCTCCTTGTGCTGTTGAGGATGAAGTCAATAGGAAGTAAATATTATTGACTGCTGTTTTCATTCAAAAATCAAGATTCATTGAGGTGAATCTGAGGTCAGTAGAAGCTCTCAGGGGGGAGGAGACCAATAAATCATGACACTGGATAAAACAATATTTGTAATACAACTAATTTTGGCTATTGAATGTTATTTGATCTAGGGAGGGTTTTCTGTAGTTTTTGTTGATTTGTTTTTTTTTTTTTTTTAAACTGTCCTGTTAAACAGATTGGTAGGTTGTACCATTTAAAAACACTGGGTAGTCAGGTAGTAGGACTAATTAATCTTGAATGACATAACTTCCCTGGGTGGAGCTCTTTATGTGAAACTTACCTGGGTGTAATTGAGTTCTCTACATAAAACTGCTTTGTGGAGGGTGAGCATTTGGAAATAGGGCATGTGTACATGAGATAAGATTTATTTTGGGGAAAGAGGCACAAGCAGAGATGGAGGGGGAAATGCTTAAAGTACAGTCCTTGGCAAGTATGGGTCTTTTATAGCATCTTATTAATGTAACTGAACCAGACAATGGGTTGGACAGTATTCTCACTAAATGTGACAATTTCTTTTGGAGAGAGTTTGCTTTTTTCCTATATGTGTGTTCATGGCCTTGACCTGCACCCTGTGGCTGGGAGCTGTGTACCTTCTCTCAGGCCAAAGCAGGGCAATTAGATTAGACTGTCAGCTGCTCTGGATAGCTGCTGCTGCACAGAAGCCAGCGGAGGAGAGCCAGGTTATCCCAGCTGAGATGGTGGCCGTCCTTTTTCCCGAGTCACATTTGCAGCCCTGAGATTGCTGAGCTGGAGCCAGCCCAGGGCAGGGCTGGCAGGAGCATCCATCCAGCCTTGGCCTTGGCAGCAGGGGCTGTTTGTTGTGCTCCTGCCTCCAGCCCAGGCTCTGATGGGCTGGATTCAATTAGGCTGGAGCTGCAATGCTCCAGTAATGGAAATCAGGGATGCTGGGCTGGGTTACAGCTGCTGGGGATCAGCTGCTCCTTCTGCCCACAGAGGAGGGTGAGCAGAGGCAGGGAAAGCTTTTCCTGGGTGTCAGTGCCTGTCCTGCCCTGCCTGGGGCTGCTGGGTTGGGCTCCAGCCCTGGCATGGAAGTGCCAGAGGGGTGGCATTGCCTCCTGGCTGGCTGCTGTGCCCATGTGCTGGCAGCTGTGCCCACGGCCCTGCCACGTGCTGCCAGGGCTGCAGGGTGTGCACAGATCCATCTGTGGGCACAGAGCAGGCATTCAGTGCCTGCTTTGCCATTAAAGAGCATTTCAGCCCTTCTGCAAGCTCAGCTGCCAGCACTGCCTTGTGTCCTTGTGGAGGCTCCCAGCCACACTCTCCAAACAGATATTGCACTTCCAGGAGTGCAGCTTCTGTTTCTTTTTGCCTTTTTTCTCACCCAGAGGTTGTTCAGGGTTGGGTTTGTTATTGCCTGTCACTCAAAGCAGGAATACCAAACAAGGGCTGGCCTGTGCTTGGCTCTCACTGAGACTTTACTGCAGGATTGCCAAATCCAGCAGGGAATTCAGAGGAGGAAATAATTATCTGTGCACTCCTTCCTCAAACCTGCCTCCTACTCCAGTGTTAGAGAGCATCCAGGAGGAGCTGCCAGTGCAGTGTGGCATCCTCCAGCAGCAAGAGATGGAGATGGGGGCAGAGAGAAGGTGGCTGTGCTGAAGGACACCACTGTCCTAAATGGCACCTCCTCCCTCAGCAGGCTGTGTACAATCTTCCCTCTTGTTAGGAAAATTAATCCACAAACACCAGAGGTTTATGTCCAAAAAGGAGACAGAGGAGTCCTTTTACTTTATTGAAATAAAGGGAGAGGCCATGGGGCATTCCCCTGGGGTGTCTCAAATTTTTGGAGGATGCAACCTCCTTTTTATCCCAATTTCCCTTCTCTCTTTCCCCATTGGCTGAGGTACCTGAGAGGAACAGACTTCCCAATATCCCTGATACCAAAAATTTCCCTTGAATGTATAACCCTACCTTTTAATTTTATTTCTTATGGAATTTAGGGTTTTTTCTTCCCCATTGTTTCTTTCATCTTTCAATGCCTAATTTCATTTATCAGCAAACCTAAAGTTTATTTGTGAAACCAAATATCTTTTTCCATTCATCAATCAGTGGAATCCTTCCCATTGTTTCTTTTATCTCCCAGTGCTGGTTTTATCTCCCAGCAGACCCACAGCTTGTTTGGAAAGACAAATCTGCCATTCCTCTCCCTCTCACCCACAGCACAGCATGGCTTTTACCTTTCCCACTGTGCTTTTACCAGCTGGAGGTGCCCGCCCAGCTCTGTGTGACACAGGGTGGCATCCTGCCAGCCTGAAATCCCAGAGGATAAATTCCAGCTCCTTCAGTGGGGAAGGGCTGGCACTGCCTGGAAGCACCACCAGGCTCCCAAGAATTTGTGGAAAGCTCAGCCTGCAGCAGTGTGGGACACACAAACCCCTTCTTGTGGTGCCTGGGGGTTGGTGTGTGCAGCTGGAAACCCCAGCCTGCTTATCTGGGAGGGATAGCCTGCAATGCTCTGCTTCATGAGCTGAGAGTGATTTGTTGGTCCAAATTTGTGTTCATTTAAATTTTGTGAATTCCAGAGTTTTGTATTTGTTTCGTCACTGTTTTCCAGTATTTCTGATTAAGGGTTAATGCTTTAGAACAGCAAAAAATTTGCCATTGTTTTTATGTTGCTTAATTCTGTATGAGCTGTGGCAATATAAAAAAAAAAACAAAACCAGGGAATGCCTTGAGATAAAAATCACATTCAAGATGCTTTTTCTCTGCTGTAATTGCCAAGTCCTCTGACCTGGGGTTGAATCTTGGAGTGAGTCAGATCTAGGGCAACGTTTCAGCAAATTTTTTGCTTGAAGTGTTGTGTGTTGAGCGTTCCTCACTGCAGCAGTTTGGTTCATTTAGGCTCTGACATGTCCAGCCTTGCTCTGCCACTGTTGGAGTGTGTGGGACATCTGCTGCAGGACAAGGGTGCTGGGTTTGGGCCTTGCTCTGACTCAAGCAGGGCTCAGCAGATCTAGAAAAGGGCCAGTAGTCCCCTCCTAGGAAAGAAATAACCAAAGAGAATATCACCAAGGGCTGTAAAATCCTGAGTGAAACCAGGAAACTGAGTAGGGAGTGACCATGCACTTCCTCTTTTAGGGTGTGATTGAAGGGGGATTAGAGGGCAGGCCCAAATGAAAAAGGACACCCTTCCTCTCACAGAGTGCTGACACTGCCACAGGGGCGGGAGGTGTTGAGTTTTTGTGGGTCAAAAAGCAATTGGATGCATTGAAGGAAGAAATGTCCATTGAGAGCTGTTAAATGTGAAAGCTTTCATCAGCTGTGGCCACAGCATGGGCTCACAGCACAGGCACACAGTTAACAGGTTCCAGCAAAAGGGGCTTTGGGGACTGCTCTGATCACCTCAGCCAACTTCATGTATCTCCCAGACCCCTGAGAAATATTTCCAGTGCTAACGTACACATTGTACCAGCCACCCACCAGCCCTGCTCCCTTTGCTGCCTGCAGAAAGGTCAAAGATAATGATTAAAAATAAATAATCCAGGAAAACCCCCACTGCTTTCCTCTCAGGTTGTTCAGGCTTGAAATAAATCATCTTTCTATTTCTGAAGGCACAGATGACTTAAGCCAAATTGCATTCAGAGCCATTATCCTCACACTTATTTATGCTGTCGTGTCTTGTGCTAACACTTTGTGAAATATTTATTTGCTTCTGGTCTCCTGCAGCTTAGCTCCGGATTCATGAGGCTCCCCTGTTATGTCTCTATTCTGTGCAGCTGCATTCTGTCAAGGAAAGAGGAAATGAAGGCTCCAATCTGTGCTTTACATTATAAAAATATATATATTGCACATCAGCACAGGTAATTCCACTCGACAGGTGGATGTTTTGTTTGCACGTGTCAGGCGCGTGGGTTGGGTTGGAGTAACTAAATGAATTTGTAGTCATCCTATTGTCTGGTGATGAGCAATTCTTCTGTAATTCTTCTTCTGAAGGCTGCCCTTGTGCTTGCTCTGCAGGTGCCAGGTAACTTGCAGGAAAAATTTTGAGAGGAATAGGAAAATAATAATAAAAAGAAAAAATAGGAAAAATAATAATAAAAGGAAAAAATAGGAAAAATAATAATAAAAGGAAAAAATAGGAAAAATAATAATAAAAGGAAAAAAAGGAAAAATAATAATAAAAGGAAAAATAGGAAAAATAATAATAAAAGGAAAAATAATAATAAAAGGAAAAATAGGAAAAATAATAATAAAAGGAAAAATAGGAAAAATAATAATAAAAGGAAAAATAATAATAAAAGGAAAAAAGGAAAAATAATAATAAAAGGAAAAATAGGAAAAATAATAATAAAAGGAAAAATAGGAAAAATAATAATAAAGGGAAAAATAGGAAAAATAATAATAAAAGGAAAATGGGGAGAATAATAATAATAGGAAAAATGGGGAAAAATAATAATAGGAAAAATGGGGGGAAAATAATAATAGGAAAAATGGGGGGAAACTAATAGTAGGAAAAAGGGGAAAATAATAATAACAATAGGAAAAATAATAGGAATAATAAACATCTTGAAAAAACACCACATGATTTTAGTGGCTCAAGAGATGAGGTAATTACAAGTGTAGGATTCTGTCTGTAGGAAATGCTGTAAACATCAACTCTGGAGTTGGAGTCAGCCCCTTAAGCACCCGAAATGGCTTCCCCAGGCACGGTGCCAGCTTCCCTCCCTCAGCCTGCAGGGGCAATGGGCTGTGGCAGGGCTCTCTGCAGCTCCTCTGCAGGCTGGGAAGATGGAATCTGTCTGCTGGGCTTGTCAGAAGCACTGGTGTGAGTGTCTGCAGGAATCTCTGCAGGAGGATTTGCTCTGTGTGCTGGGCTGGCATCAGGCTGGCAGCTGATTTAAGGTGCTGAGGTGCAGCTCTGACATTTGGGCTGAGGCAGCAGAAATCTGCTGGAGAGAAACTGTCCAGTTTCCAACTAAAATCCAGGCTAGCAGGGACTGCCTGTCACTTGTGCAGAATGTGCTAACAATCCTCAGCCCAGCTATGGATGAGTTTATAAGGGCCCAGAGCTGCCAGGGACTGGGGCAATACTGAGTATAAACTCCCTGCATCTTCAGGAACAGTGTCTAAATCATGGCAGGCTTGTGGCACACCTTTGTACCATGTTGATTTTGGTGCTGTAAAATCAAACTCACCTCTCTGATGTCGTCACTGGAAAACCTTTCGCAGCCTAAATCCAATTTTAGATAAATCTATTTTTTATATATGTATGGGGGGAAGAGCTGCTGTTGCTGCTTCCTGGTGAATTACCCCGACAAGCTCCTTCTGGTGTTAGCTTGAGGTGACATTTGCTGTGTAAATGACACTGACATTCAAGCTGAGATGCTGGTTCCTCCCAGGGTGCCCTGGAGAGGAGCCTGCAGCAAAGAGCTGCTGCTGCCAGCTGGGGCTGTTTGGGGAGGAGGGTGAGCCTTGTTGTCACTTTGGTGCTTTTTCCCTCCTTTTGAAGACGTGGGGACACTTTGATTTACTCGTTCAGGCAGTGAGTGCTGCTCCTGTGTGCAGCACAGCACCAGGGGTTTCTGCCAGGGTCCTTGGGCTGTGTTTGCACAATTGATCATCTGAGGAACAGGGAGAACAGAACACCCCAAAATTGCTGCACAGTGTGCACTGATCCTCTCAGGGATCAGAAATCTGTCTCTAAGTGATGCACCGCTTCACTAGGAGGAATTGGCATTTATTTATTTATTTTTAACCAGAGGACAAGCTTTAAAAGCTGCAAGCAGAGCTTTTCAAAGGACAAGCGGGAGTTAGTTGCCTAATTCACACTGACTTTCGGGGAGATCTGGCTGCTGAGCTGCTCTTTATGCCTTTCAGAAATCTCCCCTTGGTCCACATAATCTCTCTGTAACCCCTTTTTAATTAGCTTGTCTTTCTGGAAGAGGAGACCAAGGAGTCACGTTCAAAGCTTATTGCTCTATCCAGCAGCTGCTAGGATAGCTCAGTTAATGCTGCAAAATCTTACTGCAGTCCCAGCAGCATGTCTGCTCTGCCTCCCCTCTCTCATTTGGCCAAACTGCCCCCAAACTGTTCTCCAAACCTATTTCCAGCCTGTGGTACTCTGCTGTAGCACCAGCTGCCCATTCACCCCGAGAGCCTTGCTTGGAATCTCTTGGCAGAGCAAAATATTTGAAAGGGACAGAAATGAAAGACTGGGGGTGCTTCAAAAAAAAGAGTGCCAAGAGCATGTGGATGCCAGGCAGGAGATAATGGTGCTGCCTTTACTGTCCCAGGCTCTCCAGCTGCAGTTCATGCCACAGCCTTGCTCCTGCTGCTTGGGATGAGGAGGAAAATGTCAGTCCTGCAGGCAGCATTTGAAGATGCAGCCTTAAAACTGCATAGAAAAAAATGAAAATCTTCTTAATAGCAAGTCAGGCTTCTCCAATGAATTTGGGATGGGGACAAGGAGAGGTTTTTGAAGCTTCTTGATTTGTTTTTTACATGTGTAATAACAAACCCAACTCAGAATTTGTAAGTAAAATGAAATGTAAACACTGAAGGCGGGAGCCTGGTGAATTTGGATGCTTGAGGGAAAATATACTGGATTGTCATAAGGAGACAATTCCCCAAAGCAGCTGGGGGAAGGTGGTCCCAGGGGCTGGAGGAGGCTGAGAAAGGAGGGACTGATGAAAAATCCTGGATATTGCACATTGCAGGCAAAAAACCTGATTTTTGTGTGCTGAAGTTTTAAGATTCAGAAATTACTTGCTGAAGTAATTGCCAGCAAAGACAGCTTGGCCAGTCCATATAAAATCAAATTCTGCCATGGTTACACTTCAAGCAGGGGCTCTGGGAGGTGCAGTAGGATTTGGTGTTGTCACTAAAAGTAACAGCTCTGCATGTCTGGGAAGCATTTTAAGGTCCTTAAATGAAAGGCACAGCACGGCTAAAATGCGGGTCACCAAAAAATGCTACTTTTTACTTCCTCTAGTATGAAAATATTACAGAGCAGGCTTGGCTCTGTCAGTGACCACCCCAGAGACCCTTCAGGCTGAACTGGCTACTGTCAGGCTGCTCTAAGGGGAGAATCAGCTCTCCTATATCCTTGCTCTCAGCAAGTCCTTTAAAACATCACCACATCCTAAGCACATGAGCTAGAAAAACAGCTGCCTGCTCCACTCCTTCCCTGCCTGATGAGGTTAATAATAACTTTGAATGCATATGTACAGCATTAGCTTTCATGGTAACATGCATAATTCAAATCCCCTAAAGAACAGTAGAGCTTTGAGGAAGCAAACTTCCTTAATGTACTGGGCAAGGATCCAGCTTTTACCAGCTGTTGAGGGTTGATGTACAATTTTTGGTTAAGTGAATAATTTATCACGGATATTATCTGTAGTGTATCACATCCCAACAGTTTGTAGGCCTGTGCATATGGCTCTTGAGATGCCACAACACTGCCATATGCTTCATGGCCCATTACCACTCACTCCCTTAAGATGTTTTCCCCTATGTTAAGCATGTTAGAACTGCAGTGGGACCACTGGCTCAGTGCAAATGCTGCCTGGGTTTCTCCCCACCAGCCTCCTTGTATTTTAAAAAAAATTTTAAAGGGAAAAGTGGACTGTTCAGACTCTCCCCAGCCTTGTCATTTTAAATAAGCTGCCTGCTGCTTCACGATACAGATGTGGATTATAAATTCTGCAGAACACCTGTCCTGGACTCATCCCCAGCTACCCCTTGTAACAGGCTTGTGTTGTGCTGTTACAAATCTATTTATTGTAGTTCCAGTCGACTGCATAAATCAGGGCTGCTTTAATCAGGCAGGGAGGCTGCTCTGCCCCTTGTACTCACGGCACCAGGGCAGAACTGGGACAGGCTGGCAGCCTCTGAGAGAGGCATGGAATGCTGTGTCCCAAATTCCAACTGCAGATGGCCTATTTCTTGGTCAGGAGAAGGAATGTTGGAGCTGAAGGACTTCATAGTTTATGGAGCTGCTCTAGTGCAGGAGGGGGGGAAACATCTGGGTTGTTTGTCAAGTTGATTGCTTATATAGGAAGCAGCTTCCTATGATAAAAAACACTGAGTCGAGATGGAGAGCAAGCAGCTGCTGAGCTGGAATTGAAGCTGGGTGTCCATCCTGAGGATGGCTGCAGCTTCTTCAGCTACAGAACGTGCTGGGTTTGGGTTTGGTGAATTCATATCCAGAGAAATACCTTTGTTCAGCTCATCTTGAACTTCTCTGTGGTGCCACCAGGCTCCCCATGGCTGATGGCTGTACATAAATGAAATAACCCCTACATGAGTTGTTCACTTCTGGATGTGTCTCAGGAGAGTGTTAGAATCGGATCTTTCATGGATGCTGGATGGATTATTTCAATGTTACACATGGTTTTCCTTCAGTAAAAAATGGCTCTCTTTCCACACAAATTGCATCTTTAGATCTGTTTATTTACCCTGTGGTTGTTTCTCTTGTGCTCAGCTTTCTCTTTTGAGTCTGTTGCTTGTGCAAGTTGCTCTTTTTTCCTCTTTCTTGACTAGATTAGAATTTTTATGTTTTCAATATTTTTCCTTTCTTAGTGGGAGCATTGGCCTTTAGATCATCACTTCCACATGCTTAAACATGAGAGATTCTGTAGGAAGTGGAGCAGGAGATGGGTGCTGTGATGGCCAGCACAAATGTGATGGTTTCAGGTGACAGGGGCACATCTGCTCATGTGCAGCCACCAGGCAGCTCTGGCAAAGGGAACCTCCTCCCTCTGCACATCAGTGGGAGGAGAGCAGCCTGTCCCATGGAGCCGGGTTATTGCACTCTGTTCAGGGACAAACAGGGAGGGCTGTGATCAGGGCTGTGATCACTGAACTCCTGCCTGCTTGCAAAAATGCAAAAGGGACCCTGTCACTGTGATCTTTTCTGGAAAATCCCTTTGCCAGGATTTTTCTCCTGAGAAGCCTCAGAAAATCAATGTAAACAATAATTATCTGCTTGCTTGGAATGTGCTTTGGAGGTTGCTTACCAGCAGGTGCATCTTTGATTGGTTCCATGTGAATTGTTTTTAATTAATGACCAATCCCAGTCCAGCTGTGTCGGGACTCTGGTCAGTCATGGGTTTTTATTATTCATTCTTGTCTAGCCTTCTGATGGATCCTTTCTGTTCCTTTAGTGTAGTTTTAGTATATAATTCTCTTTTAATATAATACCATAAAATAATAAATCAACCTTCTGAGAACTTGGAGTCGGTTCTCATCTCTCAACTTGTCCTGGGACCCAACACCACAACAGGACCCAAGGGACAGAGGAGACATTTGGGACAGCTCTGTGCCCCTGTCCCTGAAAGAACTGAATGCAGGGAAACTGCAAGGTGCTGAGGGGCTGGGATGATGCTGCCAGCATGGAAACTGTGCCTTTCTGAGCCCTGCTCCTGCCTGGGCTGATGGAGGCTGTGCCTGGGCTGCAGTGACCTTTCCTGCTGGGATCAGCTCAGGGACACAGAGCTGCCTGCCTAAGTGCACTTGCTGCTAGCAAGGCAATGTTTATCCAGTGTTTTGATTAATCAACCTTGAAAAAGGGTCAGATGGATTTACTCAAGCATCTAAGTAACCTTCACAGCAAAAAAATATAAATCCCTGTGTGTTAGGGGGCTGTCTGTAGCCCTGGCCTTGGAATAATGATGTCTGGAGTGTTGAGCTTTTAGAGCAGCACGGGCTGGGTCTGTTTTCCCACTTCTTGTTTCTGAATGCACACCAGTTCTGGCATGGTGCTCATTATGGCCATGTGCTGGCAGTCTGAAAAGTTTTTTCTCAAATTCCCTTTGATCCTGGTGTCCTGTCCTGTCTGCTTACTGTGCTCTGTTCCCTCTGTGGTCCTGTTGCTTAATGCCTCCAGTTCCCTCATTTTGTTCCCCCTTCACAAATGGAAATTGTAAGCATTTTAAAATGTGGCTAGTTGTGCACATTGTCCCCATCAGAGTTTCATTAAATAATAAGAACTTTAGAAATATAATTTCATTTACACCTTCAGCTTTGGCAAACAGGAGATGACCAAAAAACCCTCAAATAAATAGAGCCTTCCCACAATAAAGAACTGGTTTCCTCTAATATTTTTAGAGGGATTAAACAATGCTGAGGATAAGATCAATATTTAAACAAGAAGTACTTGAAGCCTGTGTTCCTTTTGAAAAGATTATATACTGGGCTGAATTATGAGCAGACCAGTTCCTGTCTCATACTGGAGGAATTTGGCATGTGTCTTCTCCCATAAACATGAAGCCAAATGTATTCTTGTGGAGCTATCATATTAAATTAAGATGTAGAATCATGGCAAGGTCTTCATTCTTTGTGGCAACTGGCATAACAACTAGAGGAAAAAATAAAACCCAAACAATTGTTTCAACTGAAAGTCCAAGAATGACATCTAGTGGCACCATGTGAGACTTCTGGGATAATTTTATGTGAGAACAGTTAAATGCATAGTGAGGGTTCTCCCTGGCTATTTTTATGTTAGATCCAGCTCCTGATTTTCAATCACTGCCACCTACCCATTTAAAAAAATTCTGCAAGCTGAATGCTTGTTCTTCAGGTTTGTTTTGTTGTTGCTGGCTTTTGGGAAGATAACTTCATATTAGTTGAGGCTGTGATAAGCTTAGAAACACTTTTTGCTCTGTGGCTAAGTGAATGCCTGTACCCCACAAAGCTAAACTAATTTTTGTAGTGGCTTTGGCTTCTTTAAGTCAGTGAGAGTAAAGTCAATGTCTATGGGATTTCCAGCACCAGATTTATCTGATGAGAGCAGAAGTCTTTATCTAGGAGACAGAAAAACTCTTACACAGAGGAAAGAGAAGAAAAATGCCTTCTCTGACTGCATTCATAGGTTTAAATTTAAAAAGGTGAAACTTCAAGTAAAGCATTTTTTGAAGGCATCAGTGCATCATTTTAGCTCATGAGAGTCAATTATTTGGCAAAAGGTAGAACCCAGAGGATGGAGTGTCGTGGTCTTCTCTGTGTGCAGTGGAAAATTGAACAGATGTCTGACCTTCCTGCATCTCCAAATCCCCCAGGATCTGATGAGGATTGTACAACATGTTCATCACTGCTGATTCCAACGTGGCACACTTCATCTTGGCTGCTTCATTTGTGTTCTGCATGTCTGCTTTGGAATTACCTTTGGAATTCCCTCCACCTTTTCATGTGCTGTTCCCCTGGTAAATGTAGCTCTGTCCTCTGCTGGGAGTGGAGACTTTGCAGTCTCATTAGGAATTGATTTCACTCCCTCTCTTAGAAACAGAAAATGGATTTTAGCTGCTTGCTTTAAATTTGGAGCACATACCTGGCTATAACTCCACATAAGGAGGTAAATAGCTGCTGCATAAATGCTCTGGTTCCCTTTATTAAGAGAGAGTTTACATTGACACAAGTGGAGCCCTTTTATCTTTTCACCCAGCAGGCAGCAAATGAAGTGGGTTAATATCTCTGGAGGAGGGGCAAACTGGGCTATAAAGGGAAATTTTGCTGAGGATATAAAACTGTAAGAGGGACTGTGAGAAGAATGGGAATGTGGAAGAAAAATCCCACAACTCAAAACTAGGGAGATGTTGACAGCAGAGGCTTAACTAAAACCAGGAACTTCATAAGCACATCAGAGACTGAGAATTGTTGTAACTCCCACAGGACACTCCCAGCCCAAGCTCTGTCCTCATCCAGGCTCTGCTGCTGAGAGAATTACAAAGAAAAGACAAAACATAAAACTGTAGTAAAAATTCATTACTTTGCTCATGCTTCCCTCAGCTAAGACAGGAGGCAGCTCCACTGCTAAGCATCCTCTGGAAGAAATGTCCAATGTTTAGCAGCCTAAAGGCAGGGCCTGGTGACAATATTGTCTTAGGAGCAGGGCTGGAGAAAGGCTGATGGTGATGAACAGAGTGACACCTGGATGCAGACCTAAACACTCTGATTCAGGAGTATTTGCAACCTTTGGTGGTTTTAGGGTTTTCTCCCAGATGAGAATTGAGTGATGGATTAGTGTCACTAAAAGTTCCTTGGTCTGGTTTTATTAGGAAGAGGGCAGAAGTACTAATAGGTGATCTCTAAGTGGGCTGTGTAGTACTTAGTACTAAGTTGTACTGTGGCAGCTTTAATCAGAAAAAACCCTCTGGGTATGTGTGCCAATGAATTTCCTGCCTGAGCTCTTCACCCTTATTCAAAATGAGTCTTTCTATTGATTGCCAAAAATAAATATCTGAGACTTAGTAGGTGAAGGTATGATAGACTCATCTCTGTCCCTGAAAATCTGTGCAGACTGATTGTGTGGCAGTCCAGAGGGAGCTGCTGCCTGCCCTGGCTGGGGTGCAGGTGATGAGGAGCTGAGAGACTCTGCTGTCTCTGCCCAGGGGACCAGAGCTTGCTGTCCCGGGTGTGTCCCAGGGCAGCAGATGCTGGCAGTGCTCTCTCCGATGCCCACTAGGTGACGGTGCTGTCCCACAGACTCTGTGCTGGCAACGGGCTCTGCCATGGGTACAGCCAGGCTCTGCTGCAGGAAAAGCAAAACTCAGCACCTTTACCCTCCTTAGGTTCTTGCTTTGTTCCTCTTTTCCCCTCTGAACTGAGAGGCAGTTTGCACATCAAATGTAGAACAGTTCAGTTCATTCATTCTGTTAAATTTGGGATATTATGCCTGTATCACTTAAGAGAAATGAGACTAAAACAGTTGTGCCACCAGTGCTGAGGGTTTATTTTCAGTGTCTTCCCTGACTTTCATTATTGGGGATTATACCAGATGTTTGAACTATGAAAACTTGTTTGGAGCAATATGAAACACTATCTGCATATACAGATGTTTAGTGCATATCTCTGTCTTTGTGGTGGCCCTCCATCATCTCATTTGGGGGATGAATATGAGCCAAGGTACCCCTTGTTCATTACTGCCTGTCAGCAACTCATTGCAACAAGCATTTTATTGTTTGGTTTTTCTTCTTGGGTACTTGCTACTGGACCTCTGGGAACAATCTCCTGAAGGCTCTCATCACTTTGGAGCAGGATGTTGTATGTTCTCTCACCAGCATCAGTGTGGTTATGGTCAGGATAATAGTCCAGAAGAAGACTCCTGTTGATCTTGAGACCTCTAAATCCCCTGGCAGTGCTGCAGGGCTCTGGATGTGTTAATTCAATTTGCAGCCACGATAAGGCAGCAGCAAGTGGTAAGAGGGCTGTAAAGTAATCTTTGTATAAGTGAGTCTTTGCAGAGACTGCAGAAATTTGGCAGGGTTTGCTCAAGAGACTCTAATTTTTCTAGTCATTAGCATTAATCAGGAAGAGAGTGCTGCATTTCATAGCTTGGTGTTTCCTCTCCGTGATACCCTCCCCACCAGGCTGGGTAGCACCCTGATCAACGTGGAATGATGAAATGGAGGCAGGAGCAGCCTGGTCCTTGCTGGGTATCTGCTGGCAGGGCTTCCCCTCAGAGCCAGCCAGATGGACTGAGAGCATCTCACAGCCCAGGCTCTAAACAAGCTCAGCTCCATCTGCCTGGGAGCTGCATTTCATTCCCAGGGATGTGATCCTCACACCAAGCTCCCTCCCTGACCCACCTTCCCCTCCTGTGTGCCCACCCTGCTCCTGTCCCTGAGGGGTTTGCTTGGTTTGCTGTGCCTCTCAGAGCCCCTCCTGGAGCCTCCTCTGGTGCTCACATCCTCACAGCTGCTGTGCAGGAGCCTTGGAACCCTCCTGCCCCAAATTCCTCAGATCAGTAACAATACAATATTTATTGCTGTGTAACATGTTGATGTTCATGTGAACCAAGTTAAAGGAGATTCACCCCAATATAAATGAACAGAGGGGGCAGTGGGATTGAGCCTGGAGTTAGTTTGCACAATTTCCAGCAGTACTGCCATCACTCTAAAGGGATGATTTCCATTCAGAGATGGAAAAGCCACTTTTTTTCAACCTGGCTATGTTGGCTGCCTCCTTTAGGGCTTATATCTCTAACTTCATAAAACCTTTTGTTTCTTTCTCTCTCTTTTTTTATTTACTCTTTCCAGCATTAAATATTTACCTCTTTTTCAGCTGAGAGCACAATTTGGGCATGCTGGAACTGATGTCAAATTTCTAAATTGCCACTGGTGAAACAGCTCTGGCATTAAAGCAAAATGCCTTGCATCTGTTTGTGGCTATCTGTAGTCTTTTAATTATCTGGCTAACATATTGCATGGGAGAGAGCTGCTCTGCCTGGGGCAAGGTTAAAGATGATTTGGTGTTCCATCATTAAACAGCAGATTCCAAAAAGGAGAGCCCAAAATGCCCTGTTGTGACCTCAGCTCATGTACTGGACACATGGATTTGTACTGATAGTGCCCTGGTCTAGCTCAGCATCCATCTAATGAAATGCTGTATGGATTATTTAAGATTGATTTTAATTAAAGCCAGACCTCATGACAAGGCAAAAGTCATGCGTGTGGTGTTAGCTGGATGGAAGGCACTTGTGGATTCTTTGTGTTGTGCTCAAAACCTCTTAGCTCTACTCAGCCCCAGCTGCATGGTCTTTTGAAAATAAAATGTGATAAAATTCTTGTGAAATTTGCTTCTAAGCTCATCCATGTTCCTTCTAAAGCCACCAGGAGCTCTGTCCCTGCTCTCAGCATCCTGATGCACTTGCTGCTTCCGTGCTGTGACCTGGCCCTTTGCTCCATTTGCTCAGCAATGGAAGGGGGCAGAGGTGAGAGATCTCAGGACACCCCTGCAGGCTCCTCTGGCAGCATTTGTCCAACTCCTTGGGCTCTGTGCAGTTCCCAAGGCAGCTGCAGGAGTGGGAACAGCTCTGGTGTGACGGTGTTCACAGGGGTTTTCAGGTGAGGGAAGAGACAAGGATCTGACTCCATGTTCAGAAGGCTTGATTTATTATTTTATGACATAGATTACATTAAAACTATACTAAAAAGAGTAGAAGGAAAAGTTTCCTCTCAGAAGGCTAGAATAGAATAGAATGAATAATAAAGGTTTGTGTCTTGGACAGAGAGTCCAAGCTAACTGGGCTGTGATTGGCCATTAATTAAAAACATCCAAGATGGGCCAATCACAGATGCACCTGTTCCATTCCACAGCAGCAGATAATCAATGTTTGCATTTTGTTCCTGAAGCCTCTGAGCTTCTCAGGAGGAAAAATCCCAAGGAAAGGGTTTTTAATGAAAAGATGTCTGTGACACTCTGGGGCTGTGTCTGTGCACTGAGGGAGCAGCTCCTCGTGCTGCTGGAGCTCCCTGCATGGCAGCTCCTTCCCAGGGTAGCAGGGAACGTGTTCTCACAGTGACCTGACAGAATCCATCTCTGTGTTTGAAGGGCTAATATATATATTTATATAACACAGGGAAAAGCATTTCAGTTCAAAGCTTGGCATAAAAAATACATCAGCTTTCCTGCCTAAGCTGTGGTTTACCATCATGCTGAGACACAAATGCAAGGGTGGGGAGGGGGGAACCTATTATACAGAGCTCAGCAGGCTTCCATCTTGTTACTTATACATAAACTGAGGCTAGGCTGCCCCTCTGTTCACATTATGAGGTGATTAGCATGTTGTTTAATATCAATTATGCATGTTCCATGTTTACAGGCATGTTAAATTATGCAAGCTGTAGTCTTTAGGCTTTTTATTTAATGTGTTGGGGGTGGGGGGAGAAAAACAACAGCAAAACAAACCTTTTAATTTGATGGCCTTTCTTCTATTTACACCCTGGCTTTTACATCTGAGCAATGTCAGAGCTGCTCCTCCATCACTTTGTGTCATCCCCCATCTCTTGGGGACACGTGGCCTGGCAGAAGGTCTTTGGAAAATCTATCTTTTAGCAAAGATAGATTGGGCTGCAAGTTATTTCTCTGCTTTGCAGTAAACTTAAAATTAAATATGAGCATAGGTGGATGCAGAAATGCTCACTTAAGAACACTTGCCTTGATTGCCAGGCACAAGGCTGGATCTTGCCCTTTGTAGGGCAGAAAAGTTCTTTGTTTTGAGGCATGGAATACTTGAACTTAAATAGGGTCTCCAGCACTTAACCCTGTGCTGTGTTTAATGATAGTTTCAGTACTTCCAGGAGTACTTTCCTGGTACTCATGGGAAAGTGTCTTCCCTGACACTTTAACCTCTCTCTGCTTGGATCTGGTCAAGTGGGCACCTGACCCTTCTTCCAAGTACATGGGTGCTTTTGAGCTGTAATATGTGTTCCCCTGATGATTAAATTACATTTTCTGCAGGCAGAGGAATGCTCACTTCCTAAAAAAAACAGGCTGCTCTGCCAACTCTCAGAGGAAATGGGTTTTCTTTTCAGCTCTTTACTCCAACTGAAAAAAAGCTTTCAACTTGTGGAAAGACAAGTTTGGAAAGAGCTGGGGGTGGGGTAAATGCAGTGTCTGAAAGAATCCATCCTCCATGGCTTCCCACAGTGATAAAGCACAAAATACTTCCCTGCACAACTTTAGGATTTGAAATAAAAATCACAAGCTCCAGCTGTGGTGTGCTGTGAGAAAGGAGCAGGAGGGCCTGGAGGCATGCTGCAGGTCAGAGGTCCCTGCTACAGCAGCAGCTCAGCGAGGTGAAATTCCCAGCTGAGGACCTAAGAAGAGAAACACATCCTCTGTTATGAAAAATCACCAAAGGGCAGGAAAAGACATAAAATCTGGTGAGGTGTTTTAACCCTTGGCTTGCCTGCAGGATGAATCAGCTGGGAATGAATCCTGCATCCTGCTTTGTGATGATGGGTGAAAAAATAGCTTTATGTGCTGTCTTTTTAAACTCCAGCCAGAACTATGACAAGCACAGTGCTGTGAGGATGGGATGGTGACAGGCACAGAGCCCTGCCTGTGGGACCAGGAGTTCAAGCAGGAAATGCCTGGCTGCTACTGTCTATGGCTAACCTGAGCCCCAAAGCCATCCCAAAAACATTAAAATAAGCTGTGAGTTTGCATCCTGTGCTTTTTGCTGTAACAAAGCAGCCCTTGCAACCTGGTCCTGCTCCAGGTCCTGAGTAACTGCTCCTGCAGTTTCTGAGCTGCTGCCCACACCTGCACAACAGGGACATGTCAATATGAGGCTCTTTGTTAGTGCTGTGGATATTTATTAATTTTTTTTTCTTTCCAAAGAGGTGGAGAATCCATTTTATTCAGGGCCAAACCCAGTTAGTTCTGACCTTTATTTAATTGTGTCAGATGCAGCTCCCCAAGGTGCTGATATCAGGCAGGAGGCTTGGGCAGGGCAGTGATTCCTCACTCAGCATTTCAATATCACAGATCTTTGGCGAACAGATGAGAGGGAATGTGATGCTAACAACCTGCTTTACCATCAGCATAAAATCCACAACAGGAATGGGCCAGAAATTGAGTCCTAATGCACACAAAGAGCTTGTAATCTCAAAACAATCTGTGTAGCACCAGGGAGAGAGCTGCAGGCTGTGACTCAGGGTGTCCAGCATGGTTCATTGTGGTCACAGGTATGAAGCAGGGAGCAGGAGCAGCACTGGAGCAGATTCAGAATCCCATTTTCCTGACAGGCTGCATGTACATGCTGTGCAGGCACCAACATACACCTGTCTGGGTAATAGCTGGAGGGAGAGATTCACACAACATGCACACACAGCTCACAAACAGATGGGGAGGCTCGTAAAATAAGTTTATGGAAAGGCAAGATTAAGCTGGAGAGGCAACAAAATGCTCCAGGAACTTAAATGAGAAATATACGTTGGCAACGGGACAGTGCTTAGAAAGAACAGAAAAATCAATTGTTGTTTAGCTGCAGCAGAGGATATGGATCATTTAGCAAGGGCTGGTAGAAAATGTCCCAAGAATAGTAACAGTGCTTGCAAGGACCTCAAAGGAACCAGTTATTGCCTGAGTTAGAGTTCCCAGGGACGTGCACACCTGCCCTGCTGTGCAGAGGGCAGCCTGCAGAGCCACACTGCACAGGGACTGGAATATATCAGAGTTTATTGTGCCAGCTGAGAGGCAAACAGTGAGGCGTCCCTCGGGACCTGGAGATCTGGCATGCTGGAATTTGTGATGAATCCCCCATGTTTTGCAAATTATTTCAAATATGAAACGACTTTTTGAGGGAAAAAGTCGTATTTTATGAGAGCTGTATCTTCAAGACCCCCTTCTGTGGCATCTGTTAAAACTAAGGCAATTATTGATAATTTTAGTGTATTGAGCAAAGTCTTGAGGTCTGCTGATACATATTTATTTTTCAAAGAAAGTGTGAGTTGAAGTAATTTTAAGTTGTGATCTATACCAGTAATTACCACCTTACCTGCATGATGTCCCTCTACATGCAGGGGGAAGTCATAGTGGTTTTTACCCTTTCATAGTGGTTTTTACCCTTTATTGTGTTTATGATCATTTGAACCTCTTTGCCCTAGCAGGATTGTGAGGGATTTGGAAAGTTTTAGACACTGTGGACTGTGCAGAGTCTCTTACTCAACACCACCTTAGTGCTGCTGCTCTAAAAGCAAATAGGAGCGGCAAAAATGCAGAATTACTCTTGTGAATTACCCACATAGAAATGCGTCAGGCTTGCTTGTGTGTTAGATATGTGTGTGCAAACCAAATAGCAAAACACAAGAATTGTTAGAGGCTTCCATGCTGCTCTGAGGAAAGCTCATCTTGAATTTGAGCCAGGCATTTGTGAAGTAAAGAAAAGAATCATGAGTATGTGCCTTTGATAAGCAGCAAGATTTCTCTGTTTTGTCTGTATTCCTTGACTGTATTCGTTTGTTTGGAAATTTTTATTGAAGAAACTGAAACACCAGTAATGGCCCAGCCTCTGCTTAATGTTACATGGTTCAGATACCAAAACTGTGTTTTCAGTTTGCTCCCTGAGAGTGTTGTGCTGCTGAGTCCTCTCAGTTCCTCACTCCTAGCTCAGCTGCCAGAAGTCAGCTCTTGAGTCTCTTTTCATGCATTTGCTTTTGACCAGAGCCCTGCAGGACATCACCCAAGGCACTCTGCTCAGTGACTGTGAGTCTGTGCTCTCTCTCTGTTTATATTTTTATCAAATGCTGCAGATCCTGATTGTGTTTTACAGCACTGGGCTATTTACAGTCATGTTTTGCTAGCAATAAATTCTTGGATGTACCTGGAGAAGGAGCACATCCAGGCAAAGTTTTGCCTGATCCAGGTTATAAATTAAAAATGGGCTTATTAAATTGTTTAATATCTTTTCTGCCCTTGGCACATGTTACACACATGAATAATTAAGGATTAGTTTAAATTCATGGTATACAAAACTCTTCAGAAGCTGTGGTGTTTTGTGACTGTCTTTTATTACAATGTGAAAGAAAATACTTTTCTAAGTCCCAAGCTGAAAAGAAAACCAGAACCTTACAGACACAAGTGATCTCTGAGGTGCAAATGCTGATTCTGGGACAAGAGGGTTTTGATCTGATATTTAAATTCATAGTTATCAGAATGTTTTAGCCTGGTTTTTAATACAGTTGCTAGTTTGGTTTCAAACCTTAAAATTCAGGATTCATCCATGTACAAAGATGGTTGTGTAAGAATGCACCTGTGTCTGTGGAGGTCGCATGGGAATGTCCATTCTGTTTCTGGAGCTGTTCACTGGCAACTACAGCACTAAACAACCTTGCTTTGGTTTTAATTCCAGTGTCTGCATAATGAACTCTGAGTATTGATATTTTCATGGTGCATCTCCTACTTTGCTACCCCTTTTCTCAAGCATTTAACCCCTCTCAGATTCTTCACCAGTGAGACTTTGTTCCTGGCTGATTACCTTTGCTCAAAGGCACCTCTGCTCTGAGAAAAACCTCCCAATAAAGTGAGGAGAGGATGAGTTAGATTTAGGTATTACAGAGTGCAAAAGGTGCTTCAGAGCAATAAAAGTCTGGGATTTTTTTTTTGATGGCTCTTGTGTTTTCTAATTGACATTTACCAAATGTCCTTGCACTCAGTCCAAACTTTTTAAATCACCTTGGCCTAATCTGTAGTTTATGATTACAGGCTTGTGGGCTTTTCAAGGAATTTTCAGTATTTACTGGTGGAACTAGGGGGGAAACTGAGACAAAGAAATGGGGCACAAACAGAGTGTTGAATGAAAAGTGTTGGCAGTGCTGTTGGGAATTTATGACTGAGAATCATGGCTCAAGGTCCCTGAGAAAGAATGAAATCTGTCTTGTCTCTTCCCCCCTTAAAGGGATATTTGAAGGTGCAGCTGCAGGGATACTCTGTGAGCTTTCCCAGGTGTGTGAGTGTGTGGTGATGCTTCATTCAGGACAGGATTTGTGAGAAGATTATGGGGTCACTGTAGTGTAGATCTGTGGTATAGCACAGCTGCTGGCTCCTGTTTAGCCTTACCTAACTCAGTGTAAAATGCACTTTCTGCTGCTGATCAGTCCTGTTTAACCTTTCCTGGGTAGCACACGTTGCTTCAAATTAGGAGCAGTGTAATAGACTGGTGAGGAGTTCTCCAGGCTGAGGATGAGCAAAGATCCCTGTGGGGACTCATCTCTACAATTGCATTTTGCTTTTGCTGTGAAGTGCAAGTGCTGCTGCTGTCTAAGACCTCATGGAAATGAGAACCAGGAAATTTTAGAGAGAGGCTGTTTCTGCTTATGGCTTACAGGGAATTCTGCCTCTCTGTGTATTGCCACATTCCTGTGTCCAGTCCTTGTATGGATTCCTTGTGCCTGTAAGGAGCAAAATCTGCATCTAAATTTTTTTAATGCACCCCAAAACTCTGTAAAAAGCATAAAAATGCAAGTGGTAGAACCGAACTAAGCAGTAGGCCAAGTTCACAGCATTCTTGATAAAAACACAGGAGAGCTGATCTACAAATACAAATTATTTATGGGTTTCTCCTTAAAGAGCAGAACACACCAACAAGTTTCTGTTTTAGAGCCTTCTTCCATTTTCTGTTCTTTCTCTAGGTAAGAGCATGCAGCAGTGCACTTTGCCTCCCAGTGGATTGTCCTTAGGCAAGACAAACTTTAATTATCTCATTTTTGAGCCCATACACTGCAGCCTTGCTCCCTGCTGTAAGATGCTCCTAGCTCAGCTCTGCACATCAATGTTTGCTGTTTTGATGTCCTTGGCATCTGCTGCTGATTCCTCAAGCCAGGGTTAGTGAGAAAATCCATGCTTTGCTCATGGAGTCTCTTCTGTTCTCGTTGTTTGTGCTGCTGCCACTCCTGTTGCTGAGAACTGCCTGGAACCTTGTGTGGGCACTTGAGGAGTGCTTGTGACATGTGTCCATTGTGATCTGCTCAGGTTTTGTTCCACTCCAGTGGCTGAATCCTCACCCGGGGAGCTGCATGTGTCACTGTGACTCTCCACTCTGATACTGATGTAAAACCATGTGAATTATGGCAGAATAAACCCAGTTAGCACCTTAGTGAATCTGACCTTTGTGGTTTGGTGGCCTGAGGAAACAGCAGCAGCACTTGCACAGGTATCTCAGCAGTCACTGCAATTTTCCATTCCCTTTTTCTTTGGGAGAGAGAGAGGGAAGGGGAATCTGAGGCTATTTGAAAAATGAAGCCTATAGAAGAAACAAACAAACTGCCTGCTCTGGTATTAGAGTCATCAATCTTGGTCAGGCATTATTGCCAAAGGAGAACTAGGCTGGAGAAATATGCCTGTCAGTATTCAATCATTATGTCCATTAGATACTGGTTGGCATTGATACATATTAAATAAAAGAGTGTGAGTTGTAGCGGCTCCAGTTTTCTGTGTGTGGAACACCCAATACAGTGATAACAGGCTGAAAATGCTCTCAGCAGCTCGTTTATTTATGTGTACCTGGAACGGGGGGTTGGCAGCTGGGCAGGCTTTAACACTTGTAAAGAAGAAATTTGGTTATGTGCCAGGAGATTTGTAGTCACAATCAACAACTTCTAAAGGATTCAGCTCAGGAAGAGTGAAGGCATGGAGCTGGGGCCAGTTGAAGCATTTTCAAAGTGACAGGAGAAATATTGTTACATATAAATATTAAGGAGAGAAATTGTGGTGATTCCTGTTGCCTTAGAAGACAATGGAAGGCTTAAAAACTCACAGGAGGGAGCTGATAACCATTGATAAAGCTCCATGGGAATTACACCTGCAGATTTGAGCTTAGGAGTGATGCCAGAGGTGGAGTGGGAGGGAGGATCAGATGGGGCTGGGTAAGGGAAGAATTAAATTAATGGGCTCAGCTCTCTTTTGCTCAGAAGCAGTAGGAACAAACTGTGCCAGCAGTCAGTGCTGTGTGCTGATACAGAACAGCATGGACACACAGCACAGACAGGAGGAAAGTCTTCAAGCTCAATTGCAGGCTCCTAGGATGGGTTTGGTTTCCTACAACAAAGTAAACTGTATAACATGGTGACTGCTCCAGAGAAATGTCCTTCTGGCATCGGCAGTGTGGCTGTTTTAGAATAGGCACGCAGACACAGAGCCTGTGCCCACAGAATTGCCTCCCTTGCAGGGAACATAGCTCACACTGCTGATAGATGTAGCAAAGGTGACCTGCTTCCTCCTCTGCATGTTTCAAGGCTTTAAAAGTGCAGTATTACCTTTCAAAAGCTTTCCATGGCTGCCTTGATGCTGCAGCTCTGGGTGATAGGAATCCTTGGCTAGAGAAAGGCAAAGGTCTGAGCACAGCTGTTCCCCTCCACAGAGCAGATTGAAAATACTGCAGTTAAAAAGCAGATTTTTCCTTTTGAAAAATGGAAGAAAACATTTCTGAAGCCCTGATGGTGCTGAACAGAAATACCTCATTCCTGCAGAGCCAGGTGGGAGCTGTGCTTTGAAGCCTTGTGCTTCTGCCTCTCTTGCAGGCTGCAGCCTCTCATCATGTTGTGTTTCCTCAGCCCAGCCAAAGGCTGAGGAGATCAAAGCAGGGATGGGATCCTGCCCAGCAAGCCCAGCACAGCCCCAGGCAGTGCATGCCTCAGAGTGAGGTATTTTAGTGACAGCAGCAATGCCCCTGGCTTCAGCATGACAGAATGGGGGACCAGGAGGGAGCTGCCTCTGCCTGGGTGAATCTTTCGCTGTGTGGAGCTCTGCAGTGCTCAGGATCCCAATTTGATGTCATCAGATTCTCCATCTAGATTACTGAAACTGGCAGTGCAGTGGATGTCAGCTGTGCCAATGAATTTACTGAACATCAGCTCAGCTGACCACACTTTGCTACTCTGAACTTCAGTTTTTCTCCCTAGCCCAGCAATGTTTGTGCTTCTTCCATGCTCATTTTGTTGCTGGATCTTGGTGAAACTCTTCCTTCATTTGTGTTCGTATCCTATGGAACATTGCACTTTGTTTGTCAGGACACAAAATACACATATCTCAGGTAATAACTTTGTTTTCTAATGACACTGTGGATCCTCTGCTGCTCCCACTACTTGTGCATCCCATGTAAGATTAATGTACCTCTTCTCCTCAAACCATTTTCTAACATAAAAACCTCCTCTGTTCCACAAAGCACAATTCCTCCTCTTTAACAGGGTTTATATTTTGGCTTTTATTTTTCTTCTTTATTCTACTTTCCATTCCATACTGCTGAAGCTTTGCAAAATGTCCAGAATTGGTTTGCTTTGGTGAAGGGGAAGTTGGGAAATGCCTCTGGAGGCTGAGCTGTGGACAATTTAATTCCACACAAGTGTGTCTTGACTGTGCTTCCCAACAGCTGGGTGCCAGGGAACCCTAACCCCAAACCAGATGTTAGATCTGTATTTCCCACAGGTAATTCTGTCAAGGAAATGCCAAATGTGTTAACTTTTATTGTTCGTGGTCCTCATGTGTGTTAGCAGCTGTAGAGCCAGGTATGTTACAAACATGACTGGGTATGTTACAAACATGACTGGGTTTGTAACCAGGGGCTCAGGAATTTGTTATTCTGTTCTTATTTTTGCTCCTGTAGACTCCCATAAAACCAGATATAATGTGCTTTTTGATCTCTGTAAAACATCTTGACATCTCAAGATGGAAATTTCTCCAGTGCACTCTACTGCCGTCTCCCTTGTTTTCCCCAGTTTTAGAAAGCCTTCATCTAAATCCTCTTATCTGCAATACATGAGAATAGGCAGTGGATTTTGATATATTCCAGTGGTGGGTCGACCCTTGGCTGATTTCCAGGGCTGTTTTCTCACTCCCCCTCAGCGGGATGGTGGTAGGGAGAAAATAAGATAGAAAATCTTGTACTCAAGACAAATGGTAGTTACCATCATGGGCAAAACAGACTTGACTCAAAAAAAAAAAAAAACTAATTTAAATTTATTGCTAATTGCCATAGGTTTGGATAGCGGTAAACAAATAAATTAAAACAATACATGCAGGGAGTGAGGCACTCCTCTGTTTTCACAGATCCTCACAGCCTGGGTCAGGCTCCCTAACAGCAATCAAGGAGTCTTTGGGTAGGAAAACACGGCTTTTATCTGCACTGAGCAGCAGGCACTGCCCGAGTGACAGCTGGACGGGAGTGCTGAGTCCGAGTGCATCAACCACCCAGCCCCTGGGAGCCCGCTTCACAGCTGCTTCCAGCTCCATTTCGGAATGAACAGCTCAGATTTCTGGTGGTGTCCTCGGGATGGGAGAGAGGGAGTCAGTCCAGTGCAATTTGGGCAGCCCAGGCTGATGTGTCCGGCTCCCTCCCGTTGTTATTCTGCGGCTGTCAGGAGCACTCAGTGTCCTGGGCAGCCTCCCTGGATGGCCTCAGTCATGTTGCACCTCAGCTAAATCCCTTCTGCCCACGGTGGGGATTGTAATCCATCAAATTTGGGTGACTAGCCTTGTCAGGGAGGTGAATGGTCTTCACCGAGTGAAAAATGTCCAGATAAACGCTGAATTTTGGGTTCTGGTCCTGTGAGCAGAGACACTCAAATGGTTCAGTAGAAATTGTTACCACAAAGTGAGTGAGAAGCAGTATTTACAACATCCACAGGGTGTGTTGGGTGTTGTACCCTCAGAGTTAGTCAGTACAATGCCAATTTCTTCCCATGCAAACTGAGGGTGAACCAGGTATTGACCAGCAAAGAGGTTCTGGTGATCTGTCACCCTGTTCTTCTAAGTCCTTCTAAGCCTTCTGATATTTACATTTTTGTAATGGAGTTTCTCAAGCAGTTTTATGTAAATAAGGATTGTTTTTACATTCCTTTCTGGAGGAGGAGAAATTTGATGGGCATTGGTTTGACCAGTGTTGTTGGACAGGTGGCAATTTCATCCTCCAATCCAGGGTCACTTTTGGAATTCTGTAAATATCAAGGTCAAGGAATAAACTTTCCTTCTTTTCACCTTGGAGGTTTCAGCATGCATGTTGTTCATTTCATGTCCTATTGGGACAGTTATCTCCTCAATATTGGCAAAGATTTTTGTGCGAAGATGCTGCTGGTTGAGCATGATTCCACAGCACTTGGTTAGAGGGAGAAATGTTCCTCTTAGAGTTGCAGTATTTGTAAAAACCAGCACATGGGGCTGATGTGACCAAACCTGTCTGGTATGGTTTATTAGTTTCTCCAAATTTTAATCATTTTCAGTGAATCAGGCTGACTTGGTTAAAAATATTCAGGCCAAGTAGTAATTTCAAAGTTGTGATCTACAGGATAATCTGCTGAGAGCACAGGTTATAGGAGTTTTTTTCCTGAAGTAATGAATGCATCCATCTTTGGTGAGTGGCAGCTGAAGGCAGCCTGGTACATGGTCGTCTTCTCTTATTTTGAAATACCAGCACATTTTGACTCATGGGAAATCTGAGTCAGGTTTTGACTCATGGGTTTATTCTGGTAGATTTTGCATCCTGCTGGTTTCTGGCCTGGAGCAGCTGTGCAGGGAGAGCTGCAGCTCTGCATCCAGGTTTTTCCTGGAGTCACTGTCCTGGGGGATGCAGAGCTGTGGTCCTGCAGGTGCACCAAGCATGGCTGTCAGCCTAAAAGGATCACTCTCTTATTTGGCCACCCCTTTGTAGACTTTGTGTACTTCAGAAGCAGAGAATTATGAGAGAGATTTATAGTTAATTAAGAACTTCATCATCTAATCTTACCTTTTATTATAACTCAGGCTAATGAGCTCCACTCAGTGATTCACATCCAGAGGCCAGGCCTTTGACAGAGGGTCCCAGCTCTGACTGAAAGATGCAGCTGAATTCACCACATCCCTCTCAATTATGCTCATGAATAATTTGCTTATGATATTCAGGGATGCTTACAGTGTATAAGAAATTCATCCTTGTGTCTGGTTTCCCTAAAGAATATTCCCCATTTCCTGAAAAAGCAGCAGCTTGTGCTGGATGTGCATTGCCTCTCCCCTTGTTGTTCATTAGAGCCCTGCTGAAACATTTCTGGTGGTGAGGCAGAAGCAGAAATGTGCTGTAAAAGTGCCAATCTTGAATTGCATCTGCTGAAATGGACATTTTAGTGGACTGCCCAAAGTCTGGAAATTATTCATGCTGCCTATTTGGGAAATGCTTTCAAATAATGAATAAATTTGCAGGAATCAGGGATTGCTCATGAAAGATAAATGATGGTAGAGAAGACCTTTTCTTTCATTTAAGTTTCAGCATTGGGTCTCTGGTTTGTACATCTGCTTTTGAAGTTACTGCATCAATGCTGATGCATTCAAAAGGAGAATTAAGTTGGGAGTAATTTCAGGGAGTACATTATATTTAAGGGCAGGAAGGAAGAGGGGGCAAACCCACCTATTATCTCTAGGAAAATATTACTTAATTTCTGATTTGCAGTTTTTACTTTTGTCTTATTTTACCGCTGCATGTTCTTTGTAGGGGTTAATTAAGGCTATGCTATTACTGAAAGTTATTTCCTTCTCATAATTAGAATGTGATGTTCATTTTCTTATGCTGTTTTATTCTGGTCAGTATTCATTTCAGTGCTTAATCATTTCTCCTCCTGTCTGCTTATAATTTTGCCATTTGCAAGAAACAATGCCCTGGCATTGGTGTTGGTGTCTTTGTTCCTCCAGTGTACAATGCAATCACCTTTGCTCTGGGTTACACTGAGCCTGTTGATGGAGAAATCTGATTTTTATAGTAAGAGATGTTATCCTTAGCCTGGCATCTGTGGGAAATGTGGATACATGAAGCTGTGTGCCATAGGAAACTTTTGATGTCCTCATGGTTTAAGATAGGCTGGGATCAAACAGTATTTATTGAGAGCTGCCTGGTAAAGTATTTCCAAAGAAATCGGAGGTCTAATAGTCCCTGGAGAGAAGGGAAATCCTAAATAAATTGTGGGAAGGCTAGAGCTGTGGCTGAGAGTTGAGCTTTGGTGGATTTGGGAATCCAGCAGAAAAATCTAAAGCCTGAAGGCTCAGCTGAAGGTGCCCAGGTGGGGAAAGTGTTGGGTCAATCTGAAGGTGAATGAAGCTGATGCTGGGGCTGAATCCTGTGTGTGTGTGTGAAACCTGTGCTGCTTGTGGCTGTAAGGGGCCTTGTTGATCAAATTGTGGGATTTCTGAATTAGAGAGTGAAGTGCTGCTTGGCACAGTGTGTTTTGTTGTCCATAATGATAGGCTGGACTGCCATGCATTTCCAGCTATTCTTTTTTTACCCTGAGCCACGTTTGAAAGGATTTTTGGTGTAGCTTTTTCTGTGGAGCAGAATGAAAATGGTTTCTTAAAAACAGCTGAGCCTACACTAGGGAGCTCATTATTTCCACTGTACTGAAATACACTCCATTCACCAGGACAGGCTTCCATCAAAGAGCTCATCAATGAGTCTGCCATCATCTCTCAGAATACCTTGTTCTCTTCTCCATAATTAAAACACAGGAAGGTCTGTGCATTCCCCCCATGGCAGTGTGTTCCCTCCTGCTTGGTTTGTTCAGCCTTGCTGAACAAGGGCCAAATGCTGTGAGGGAATTCCCAGTGAGAAGCCCTGAGACTGGTGCATGAGGGGATTATAATCCCTCAGGAAAGGTGAAAGTGTCTTTGGGTTGTTACAGGGGAGCTGCAAATACACCATTTCAATCCTTGCGTCATAAACCACTCATTGCCATTTTACACTGTGTTGCAGAGGGAAGGCTGAAATGGATGTAACTCAGCATTCCATGTGTTTCTGCACTGTTTGAAGCCACAGTTGAGTCACTTGTTTGATTTCCTTGGCTTTACCAGTCACCAAGGGATACAGCATTCTGTGAAACCAGATGGAGTGTGTGTGAACTGCTGGACTAACCTCCTAAGCAGATTTAATGGATGACAAATATTGAGCAGAAGTGAAAAATGCTGCTCCATTGTGCTAGACAAAACCCAAACAGATCTGGAGCTCCACTGTGATCTCCCAGCTTCTGCTGTCTTACTATGCAATTTAGCTTTTAACATCCTAGAGATGAAATTCTCTGCAGTACAAACTAGAGGGTGCCCATTAAAATACTCACCATAGCATGGAGCAATTCTGCAACACTTATTTCTCTAGCAATCAGCAAGCCAGTGCTAAAAGCAGTATCTCTCCCTGCCCTCCTCCACCCCTTTTTAAAAAAAATTCTAAGTAGGATTCATTGGTTTGATCTCTTTTATAAGCACATAGTAGAGCTAATGAAGATAGAATTCAAGTTTTTCTTGACACAGCTGACTGGGTTGACTACGATTTATTTGCAGTACAGCAACAGTCCATTTTCTTTGCATACTGTTATTGATGCAAAATTCTCACAATTAAATTTTGAAAATGAGGAGTACATATTTAAATGACAAGTATCTGCAGAAAGGACTGGCTGGGTGTGCACTGAGAATCAGCTCAAAGCATCAGTAGGCTCTTGTCCTACTAAGTTTGCTAAGGCACAAATGGAGAAGGGAAACAGTGGGCTGAAAAGGAAGAAATGTACAGTTTCTTGTTTCCTTAGTAAGTGAGGAGTTTCCTTACTTGTGTTCTAGAAAGAAGTTCAGAGAAGTAATCTCTAAGTACAGTAGAACTGGAAGGTGACACTGCCAAAAGTAACTTCTGTTGTCCAAAGTGACAGAATTGCCACTGCTAAGGAATGCAGCAATGCCAGTGGTGAAATTTACCTTGCGTTGATTAATTATTCTCTCTAAATGCCATCTCAAGCCAATTAACCATCCTTTTTTTCCCCAGTGTCACTTTGTCCTTGCACTGCAGCAATATGTACATTTCTGCAGCCCCACATCATTGCTGCCAGAGTTGTTCCCTGTGCTAACTGCACAGCTCCCTTTCCTGACACTCCAGAGTGGCAAGAACTCGATAGGAAAGGAGGAGAGCATATGGTTTTCCACTGAAATGTTCCCCAGAGAGTCTTTTCCAAAATGGGCCTCCACCATCCTCCTCTCATCTCTCAACTACCCGTGGAGCTGCACTTCTCTTGTGGCAGCTGCAGTTTCCCACCAGGAGTTTTCCACTTTCCTGTTTCCCTGCTGGGGGAATGGCCCGGGTGTCTGTCCCAGAGCTGGCACAGAGCACATCTGGCTCTTGATCAAACTGGTCCCAAGGGCAGATGGTGCAAATTGCTGCCAGGGAATCACAGGACCCTGCTGGCACATCAGGCTCTGTCTGGCCAGGTGTGCTTTGCACAGAGGCTGTTCCTGGGGGCTTCTCTTTGGTGAGGAAGGAAATGCCAAGGACATCATTGCATTGTGAGCCTTGGGAGAAAACTGCTCACATCTGTTTGGGAAATGGGCTTCCAAATGGCTCCCTTCAAATGGCAGTGTGTGCTGTGTGCTCTCTGCAGAGCACTGATTACCCCAGGCATGTGTGAACCCCAGGCTAATGAGATGTGATCCCAGAAACACAGGGCAGGTGTGCCTGGCTCTGATAGCAAATGACAGATTTGGCCAGGAAGAGCTGACTGTAATTTTTAATTTTTTTTTTCCTCCCCTTCATGCCTCTGAGATTATTCTCCATATCCTCAGAGGGTATGGAGTTCAAAATGAGACCTTTGTCTCCCAAAGCTCCCTTTTTAGATGTGAATGGAAAAAAAAACCCCACACTTTTTTTGTAGCATGGAAGAGGAAAATGTTATTTTTCTTTGCAGATAGGCCAGGCTGCCATGCTTACACCTTCCCCTGACTGAGTTATTACAGACAGTGGTATCTGAGGTGTGAATAATGCTGTGCTCCTGCCAAAAGGCTCACAACACATTGGCCATAGATCTCATAAATGTCAGGGTATATAAGGAAGGTAATTGTTGATAGTTCCAATCCAAAAAAACAAAGGGGCTGAAGAGGAAAATTTGGCTTCGTTGATGTTCAGCTTGAACTTTTATAGACTTCTGAGAAATGGGTGCTCTTGAAAAACAAATTGCAATTACAGTTTAGCCCTGATTTATCTCAGAGCAGCTTAATGAGGGAGTTTCACTGCTTGCTCGTGGGCTGGTACTGAAATGCAGCATTGAATCTCCCATGCTGAGCCAGGCCTCTCTTACCCAGGGGAAACTGCAGGCAGAAAGCTTCAGGAGGTTCTGAAGCAATTTTATAACAGTTCTGAGTAGACACTGGGTGCTCCTGGTGCTTTTCCTGACAGAAGTTCGCCCAGTTAAACTTGATAAAATATTTCCAATTTTTTCCCCATTGACTGTAGCCTGACACTCGAGGTCTGTCAAGAGCCACTGGAAAGTTCTTGGGCAATTCTTATTGCTTTTCTTTTGCATGAAGTCACTGTGCTCACCTAAACCCCTGTTAATATGTAGGTGCTTCAGTGCATTTCTGATCCAGAGAAACATCCTGAGAGTCTCAGTCCTTTCTTTTCAAGAAAATCTCAGGAAAGACACACAGCCTTTGCTTTATTTTAGGCTAAATGAAATGTAGAAATCTCATGGAATGGAATGGGTTCAATCATTCTGGGATGAATCCCTAATGTTTCATTTCATATCCTTGTGTTTCTACCAGGCTGTGCCCTCCACCAAAGGAAACTGCTGAAAATGCAGCTGGAGCTGCTCATTGCTTGGTAGAAAAAAAGAGTATGGTTTTTGAAAGCTGGGTGATGAAACTAAATAAATTAAACTCAAAATGTTCCTGGAGGTGTTGTGTTTTCAGGGTTAATTCTCCTTCTGGCCTCAGCAGCCTTCTCGCTCTGCTTTGCTGAGCTGATGAGCAGGAGGAGGGTGGGCTTGAAAGCAGCTCCTACACTGGGGCACTGTCTTTGCTCTGAGTACACCTTGAAACAAGGATGAAAGGGGAAAAAATCTTTTAATGGCTTGACATAATTACTGTATTTTCTTCATTTGTAAAATCATCAGATAATCATAAGAAATAGCTTAGCAACATGGGTAACCGTTACTGGGAATGTTTTTCATGGAGCTTCTAACTGCTCTGAACCGTTCTAGCAGAAGCTCTGATGCAGATTTGAATTCCAAGGTTGGTTAAAATTTATCATTGTGTGTCTACTTTCAGTTTTACAAATTATGAATTAGATGGGGAATTAGGAGCTGAACTTAAGTGCTTTGGTAATTCAGAGGAGTCAAAGTAATTCAGGGATTTGCATCAGGCTTGTTTCTCGAGGCATTTCTAATCCAGACACTGCTGCTTCTCCTACTGTGAGGACTAACAGGCAGAATGTGATGACAGCTGGCAGCATGTCATTGCAGAGTGCTTCTCTGGGTTAACG
Organism: Ammospiza caudacuta; assembly: GCF_027887145.1. Classification (NCBI taxonomy): domain Eukaryota; kingdom Metazoa; phylum Chordata; class Aves; order Passeriformes; family Passerellidae; genus Ammospiza; species Ammospiza caudacuta. The sequence goes on from NC_080610.1 coordinate 9,935,781, forward strand.
AAGACGAGGAGGGAAAAGCTCCGTCTCCTTCATATTCTCTTAACTTGGTAGGATGAAGATGCCTGACCAAGCCTTTCAGAAGTTTCCTGAACTGCTTTTTGTCACCCATTAACTGTGACACTGCAGTAGCTCCTCCAGGAGACTCCCAGGGCTTTGCTCAGGGCAGTTATTTTAGGGATGAATAAACCCTTAGGCCACTCTACAGGTGACACCCAGGATGTAAAGATGCTGATCTTTGCTGTCTTTAGATTGATCTCTGTCGTGAATTTGCAGTGGTGTTGTGCTGCCCAGAAATAGATGAGGAAGCTGATAGACATGCTCACAGAATGAAATGCTTGACCCCATCTCTCTAGGTCAAGAAAGAAGTGAATTGGTAAAAACTGTTGAAAGGAACTTGTTCTGTCCCAGCCTGCAAGGTACTTGCACTGTGCAAGAGTGCTGAAAGTCCTTTGAGTGAAATATTTATTGAAGTGGGCAGCAGATTTTTTACTGTTCTGTTAGCAGGGCAAGAACCAGCTGCAGTGTGAGAAAATGAGGAAGCAGAAGGAATTCCCTCCAGATCAGTTGCTCCCATTTTGCCTCTGCTGCAGGATTGATATTTTGGGGTCTACTCAGGTGCAAGTGGGTGTCTGTCTGTCCTCACAGAGAGGAAATAAGGCAGCCATGAGAATTCTTCTATTCTCACTAATCTCTTTCTGCTTTTACCTTTAACAGTTTGTTCTTATTACAGAAAGCATATGGAGAATTAGAGAAGGTGCAGGAGAGAGTAACTAGTAGGATAAAAGGTCTCAATGGTTTACAGCCATGTGGAGAGGTTAAGAAAAGTAGGTTTGAATTCATTAGAAGAAAAGAAATTAAGGGAGGACATGATTCAAATGTAAAATTCTAGGGAAGGTAGATGGACTGAAGCTGTGTGGGAGAAAGGTAGAAATAGCATGTGAGCTGAAACTAAGAAACAGAGATGGAAGAAGATAGAAACACCACTTTGAAAAAGAGGATTTTTTCAAAGAAAGTACAAGCAATAATTTTTAGAAAAAAGAAGAATGAGAAAGTGGATAGGGGGAAGCATTAGTAGGATGCATCTTAGACCCTCAGCACCAGCCTGATCTCATCTGTGTCTGTTTTAAGTGGAAGCCAGTACTCACTATGGAAGTTATAACCCATACCTGCTTTACCTCCATCAGCAGGGGAAGTGCTGGGTTAATGATAATTGGCATAAATTGGCACCACCCTGATTAAAACAGGCCAAAGTCCTCTGTAACAATGGTGACTTGTTTCATCCAGAGACTGAGCCTGTCCTTGTGGTCCTAAAAGCTGCTGGCTTTAGGGACTGTGAGTGTTTTTGGGCTGTGTCTCATAGAAATGCAAAGACATGCCCATGTGTGTTTCTGGGGTCAGCTCCCTGCCCTCCTGTGCTGTGTTTTCCTGGTGCCAGCAGTGAGCCCAGCAGTTGTGCTCACGGTGGTTTTGGGTTTGTTCCATATGTGCTCAGCAAACCTTTCTCGTTAATCAAAATGAAATCTCTGCCTTTCGCAGATGCTCCCCAGCTCTCCAGGAGAAAGTGCCAGAAAATAAATGAACCTTTTTCTCACCTGTACACAAGTAATTTTAGAGCCCCCAGGTGATCTTGCAGCTCGTGAGATTTAAATTGCAGCCAGGCCTGAAAAACAAGCACTCAGTTTTTTGTGTGTCACGTTGAATTTTGTCCTGGTTGTAGAGGAGTTCAAAGAAGTGTATTTCCAGGAGCTGGCATTTCCTGATGCCAGGAGCTGGCACTGGGAAGAAGGTGGGGACACAGCTGCTGAGCATGTGCTGCCTGCAGATGCAGGAAGGAAGGAAAATGCAAAGCCTGGAAGGATGCTCCAGACTATCATTTGCAGAAACACTTCAGAGGGAGCCTACAAAGAATTGAGTTTGTCAGATTTCCCATCGTCTCTGCTATTTGGAACAGGGGTTGGGAACTCAGCTCCCGTGGGACCAGCAGTATTTACACAGCTGACAACTTTCATTTGCAAGCTGCAAATGGACAGTTAACTGCACAAGCAGTAAGTCCCAGTGAGGTGAGAGGGCTGCTCTAGAGACCCATTAATTGGCAGACCTTCTCCTTGCCAAGGTCACCTTGTCCTCGTGTGTGCTCATGACCTGGGGAATGGCTGTGGAACAGGGAAGAGCTCACCGTGAGCTCTACAATCGATGCTGGGGAAGGGCCAGAGTGTGGCCTGATCTTTAAAAGGGAACCCCTCACGCCTGTCCCCTTCATAACCTCCCCAGGGCCCTGCTGCAACTCCACCAGTTGCTCCAGAGAGAAAGCACAGGAAATATCTTCCTTAAGCCCAGTTGGTTCTGCAGAGCTGCCATGAAACCAGCCTTTGGGATTATGGAAGTTCACTAAGAAGGAATCCTCAGGTGAATCCAATGTTTGCCTGTGCTGATTCCCTTGTGCATTAGTCATTCCTGGATTCTAGAGTGGCCCCTTGAGGACAGTGACAGTCTGTGCCAATTGAAGCCGTCTCTGGCACAAATCTCAGCATCCCATGCAATGTGTGAATGCTGTGGGTCAGGTACCTGTGCAATGTACCCAGCAGCTGCCTTTGTTCACCCTGTTGTCCCTGCTGGTTCCATCTGGATCAAAAGCTCTGAGGAGATTCCCCATAAAGCAAATAAAACCCCATCCATTAAACACCCCTCTAACCACATTTGCTCTCACACTTTGTGCTTACTCCAAGACGGAGGGGTTTAAATCCTGTTGGCTCAGGCCTTCTTTCTGACAGCCTTATCAAGCCATTAAATGTAATTCTGGATTGCCACTGGTTCTCAGTTGAATGTTAAAGAGAGGAATTTGGAAAAAGGCTGGGAATTGTGGTGCTATCCTGTATTCCCACAGCATCCTTCCCTGGCTTCCTGCAGGGCTGGGTTGCTCTCCTCAGGGAGGCTCCATTCTCTCCCTGGGAGGGAGCTGCTCACACAGCTGTGTGAGCCTGGGGGCAAGGCTGATCCTCCTCTTAGCCCCTGCCTGGAGCACAAGCTGGATAAATAAACAAGCCTGCAGCCTCTCATAATGAAATATTGCTGCAGCTCTGCTGCTGAGTTATAACTTTGGGAGTCAGAGTAGCCTCTGTGTGTTCTGTGTGAGACCCAAGCAGCTGAGGCTGGTGACAAAGAGCTGTGTTTTACATAGGTGAAGCTCCTACTGTAAATTGTGCCACATTAACTGCTGAGCTCTTTGCTTCTAGGGTCTGTTTAACATTTGGCAGCATTGGAAGGAGTAGCAGCTGAAATGGGAGTGGAAGCACTGTACTGTCATGGTCAGCTAAAAGATCTGTGCTGCCTTTTCCACTGCCTCACTTCTTAACACCAGCACAGCTGCAACTACAACCTGGAGTCTGTCTGAGTAAGATGATGTGATCAAACACCTTTAGTTAATTAGTGGCAGTGCCTTTATCATTCTCTGAATGTTGCATTTTATAGGGCACAAATCAGGCTGTAATTTTATATGATCCTGGACTGCTTCTATTCTGTTAATTTCATGCCCATTATTGTCCATCTTCTTTATATGTAATGAAATGCTCACTTAGTAAAATTGATGAGCTTTTCTAGTCAGTTCTGCAAATCTGAGTGACTCCAGTTAAACCTAGGCTTCCTGGCAGTACTGACTCTGCTTTTATTGTCTGTTTCCATCTGGGAATGCATTTCAAGCTTACCAGTGTTGGATAAAGGGGACTGTAACAGATGCTCAGCATCCTTTGGCTGTCAGGGTAACCTTGGTCGCATCACTTAACCTGTCCATGCCTCACTAACAAATGCCTCATCTGTCACCATGCCACTTGTGTCTTGTGCTTTTGGAGGTAGAGCCTGTGTGTGCTGCAGTTGGGTTCCATCCCTGTTGCACTGTCCAGGTGCCTCGTGTCACAAATATCATCAATAAATCCTGCTGGGGTGGCAGGAGAGCTACACTGCCTGTGTGCACAGAGCGCCCTCACAGAGACAGTGAAGTGCTGTGTGACTGTGTTCACAGGGGTCTGAGGATAAGGGAAGAGATGAGGATCTGACTACATGTTTCAGAAGGCTTGATTTATTATTTTATGATATATATTACATTAAAACTATACTAAAAGAATAGAAGAAAGGATTTTATCAGAAGGCTAGCTAAGAATAGAATAAGAAGGAATGATAACAAAGGCTTGTGGCTCGGCTCTCTGTCTGAGCCAGCTGGGCTGTGATTGGCCATTAATTAGAAACAACCAACACGGGCCAATCACAGATGCACCTGTTGCATCCCACAGCAGCAGATAATCATTGTTTACATTTTGTTCCTGAGGCCTCCCAGCTTCTCAGGAGGAAAAATCCTAAGGAAAGGATTTTTCATAAAAGATGTCTGTGACAGTGCTGTCCCCTGTCGCTCGTTGGAGCTGCTCCATTCTTCCCTGTCCATTTTGTCCCCAGAGTTAACTGGGAGCTGTTATTGCCCTGCAGGTGTGCTGGGTCTCGCTGCAATGGGGGCCCTGCTTGGCTCAGCACAGCTCCACGCCAATGACCAGCAGGGCTCATTTCCCCTGGCAGGGTGTCAGAAATGCACGTTTCCAGCTGCCTGTGTGCTCACAGTGCCCTGGTTGACAGCCCTGGCCCTTACAGGGCTGCATCCTGCTCGGGGCTGCCTCACTGGGGTGGCAAGGAGCTGCTGGAGTCCCCTCCAGGAATGCAAATGCAGCACACAGCTGTGTTTCCACCACCTCAGAAAAGATCATCCCATGCTAGCAAAAGCTTTCACAGGCCAGCAGGCAGGAAAAACGTTCCCATCTTCCCAGGCAGAAAGCCATCAGTCGTGTGCTGGTGCTAATTAGCAAAACTCTGATTAAGTCATTGGAGCAGTGCCAGCTTGTACCAGATGAGGAGCTGGTCCATGTGGAGTTGGTGGATATGCAGGATTCAGAGTGGGCTGAGAGCACCCTGGGGATGTGCAGTGCTGAAAGCAGAGCCCAGAGCAGCAATCCCAGTACCAATTTCCTCTGGGCTTCTTTTCTGGTACTTTATTTATTTGCTTATTGTGCTTCTCTATCTACCTACCTCAATTTAAAATGAGAAATCTGTCTATATGTACACAATATATGTGTTTCCCTGCCTTCCAGGTGTACAGTGAGGGTTGTTAAAGCCTGCAAGAGGCAGCAGTATGTGGTTCAGCTGCTCACAGACATGCTGGCAGCCTTGGGGGTTCCCTCAGAGAGAAGGACCATGGGCACTGTGCTCCAGTCCTAAGGGACCTGGTTAGGAAATGGCTTTATTCCCCCTGCAGCTCACCAAACTGGCGATTTATAGGAAATCCTTTTGATTTATAGGTAAATCAATCAAATACAGGCAAAACATGGTCATTAAGTTTCTGGGGACATTTGCAAGTCTTTTCAGCTCTGATCATAAGTGTATTCTTAATATAGAATCTTAACATTTCCAGCTATCCATCACAGGAGTTCTCCAGTTTCCCCATACCACACAGACATGTTATTCTGCTGCAGTGTCTGGAAATGTTTCTAGATTTAACAAGTGAATCATCATCTGTAGAAAGGCATGAGTTTACAGTGGTAAAGTTTCTTGCATGAAACATCTATCTATCTATCTATCTATCTATCTATCTATCTATCTATCTATCTATCTCCATTTTTCCTACATGATCATTACTGGTATCTGCATTCAGGTATGGGAAGCTTAGGGGGAAAAGTTCATGAGGTATTATTTTTTGTCCTTGAAAATTCATTGCAGGGATGTGTAGGAATATTAATTACACAAAAGTAATCATTAAGATACTCTTAAAGCACAAAAGTTTGACCTATTTCTCGTCTTCCTCCTTTAGCTAAAGCCCATACAATTGTACCCTTGATAACCATTCAGTGAGAACACTCAGCACCTTATAAGTTTGAGCTTATTAAAAAATTGAGACTGATGTATGGCCCTGTGTTGTTCTCTCTAGTGGACGAACCTGTCCTCAAAGCAGATGTGGACAAGCATGGGGGATCTAATAATTTTTCTACTGTTGATAGAAAATTTTCCTTCTCATGCACTGTTCAATGTCAAAATTCTGCTTTTATTAGGTACTTGCCTACCAGGCCCTCTGATTTAAATGTCAGGTTAGACTGAGTTGAGGCTGATATTGATATTCCTCAGGCTGTGGACTGAAAAGCCTCTTGAGCAGCCCAAGTGTCAGTGACCACATTTCCTTTCCCAAATAAGCTGAGAATGTTCCCTGTTTCTGGGGTGAGATGCACAAGCAATGACATTGCCCCTGCCTGAGCAGCCCCTCTGTGAAGCTCCATGAGCTCTGGTCATGATGAGATCCTCAGTCTCATGCTGGCTGGCCCTGCAGGGTACAGCTGCCTAATCTGCATGCACAGGATCCCCTTTCTTTGTCATTTAGATGGTGAAGCCTCTGGGATGAAATGCAGAAGCTCTGTAGTAGTGCTGAGCAGTTACTTGGCAGCAAAAAAAAAAAAAAAGAACAAAACCAAAACCAGAAACTCTGAGTGCATTGAAAAGATGGAGTGTGAGAAGAGTACAAATGCCTGATCATGTGGCATGATGGAAGAACTGTGATAGTTTGTCACCATCTCTCTGGAGATTGCTCTGGTTTTCCTTGTCAAGAAAATGAGCATTTCAAATGCTTCATTTGCAGTTTTGTGAAATTTCTGTCAAAGACAAGAGGCTTCATTCAGTGTTGTATTGTCATGCTGGAAGAATGTTGGTGGCTTTGAGCTTGCCATAGACTGAAATTATGTTTGGGATCTTTTTTCCCCTGCCTTTTGTCATGGATCCCAACCAATTATTTGACACAGTGGAGGTTCAGCAGGTGTGTGAATGCTCCTGAGTGTTAATGAGCAGTTTAAGAGACTGCTGTAGTGAGAGGGAGATGGGGATAATAAGATTTGCACAACTGTTGTAGACATTTTTTGGTGTACTTGTTGCCATCACAGCTCTGGAATAAGAAATCAGAGCTTGGAAGCACAATTTATTCAGGGCTATGGGAATATCATCTTAGGGTTGTAAGGTTAAAGGCATGACTGGCCTGAGATCTGTAATGGAAAGTGCTCTGGGAATGGATTCAGCAGCTGAAGAGCCCTTGGATGCAATGAAGCTCAAGGTGTAGAGAGACAAATCAGTGACCTTTCAGGGAATTGCCTTTCCAAATCATCTGTGAAATCATCAAAATGACAGTTCCCATCTTCAAGTCAGCTGGTGCTTGAGCATTATGGAAAGCTTGAGATGGAGATTCCTTGTTTGGCTCGTTCAGGTGGGAGGATGGCTCACTGCAGCCTGTGGTGTCTGTGACAGCCAAGGACAGGTCTGTGTGTGTCACATGAAATGAAATCCAAAGCCTGGATTTTTAGGTAGGCACTGCAATAGAGCAGAATTCCACTGTAGCCCCTGGTATCCCCTCACTGCTTGTGTTGATGGATGGTTCTCTTTGTCAGCCAGCATGTTTGCTCAAACTGGGCTGTTCAACCTGGAGCCTCAGAGCTGCATCTGCCCTCTGTGTTGTGTGCTGTGGGGAGGGAATGGTCTGAGCAGTTCAGGGGGCAGGAGGAAATGGAGCTGCAGGTGTAAGAGTGCAGCCTCACAAGGAACACACGTGGCTGGCACATCTGCAGCCAAAGGACCATCCCTCACTCCCATGCCTTGAGAATTGACCACATTCATTTAGCTTTTGCTGCACTAGTTTGATAATACCACTGAATTTCTATGTTGGTGGTATTTTTTCCCCATTTTTCTCCTCTGGCAATTACAGAAAACAATTTTCCTCATCCTCTATATTTTTTTCCAACAATGAGTTGGAGTTCTGCTCTATGGAGCTCTATTTCTTTTTTCCGTGCTGTTCTCTGTGATGAGTGTGGTGGGAGCATTTGTCTCCCCCAGCTGCCTTCGTTGTGGCCAGCTGCAGAACAATTGGTGAGACACCATCTGGCTGTCCCTAATTTTCACCAGCTGTAGGTGTAATCAGCAGGATGATTGCAAAGCCCCTCTCCTTCCTTCCATTACAAAAACCCTGGAATGCAAATGCAGCCATGCATGGATGTGTAATGGGAGATGGAAAACATGGTTTTCAGAGGGGTACAAGACCTGCATGATGTTATTTTTGTACAAGTGTAAAAGCATCTGGGTTAGGCTGCACCTGGTGGTGTTCAGCTGCTGCAGCTTCTCTGGGGCTTTTCTCAGTGCAGGTGGCTTGGGGCAAGGCACAGGGAGGTTTGCTCCTTGTGCCTCCTCCTGCTCACACAGAGATCTCCCTTTCTGCAGGTTGTTGCCTGTTCAGATGTGTTTACATTTTAATCTCTTAAATCAGTGAAAGTTTAATAAAGTGTGCAGCCAGTCAGGACTTGCCATGTCACCCCAGATGGATACCAGCAAGGTGATAGTTAACTTCTGTTTGTTTTGACTCAGTAAAGGGTCAGGATTAAGCCCTGCCTGTGGTACTCTGCCCACCCCAGTTAGGTGTGATATTGCAGCACCTGGAGCTCCCTTTGCCTCAGCTGCTCAGTCATTCAGTGACCCACAACAGCCAGAACTGCAAGATTTCTCTCACTGGCTTTTATCTGGATTTTAGTACCTGGATTTTAGCTGGTGTGTCTGTGATTTCCAAAACTAACCAGTCCTGCTCCTGCTGTCCCAGAAAACCAGGCAGGGCATTCCCAAAGGTTTGAGGTCCTGCTGGATGAGGACTGAGGGTTTGTCTTGCCCTGGTGAAACTCTGTGTGACCAAACTGTGCTGGAATGCCTCAAAGCCATGTCTGCTGTAAGCCTCAGGAGCACAGGCTCGTGGAACATTGTATTTGAATGATTTAAATAGTGCAAAGTACAAAGAGCTCATGAAGCACCTCAATCATAGATTGTAGGGCTAAGGATTATGATAAACCTGCACGGAGGAGTAACAGTAGGGAAGGAGGATTATTTAAAGCAGATAGCATTTATCATCTGTTATTATGCCAGTGTAATTATTTTTTTTTTTTTTTTAGTTAAAGCAATCAGTTTTTTTTTCACATCTCGTATTTTTCCCCATCTTCCAAATATCATTTCATTGGTAAAAAAAAATAAAAATATTTATCTCCCATGGGACTGAAATTAATATGCACCAGGAAGGAATTGCAGATACTTCAGTCTCAAAATCTATGCCAGGATGACTCCTTGGTTAAGCCCAGCCTGCTCGTAGGCTAGAGATGGAAGCTTGTATGGCAAGCAAGTTACCATGTTGATTAATGTCATATGACAAAAACACTGTGTTTTGAGAATAAAATCAAAGGCAAGGTAAGGGTATGTGTTTGAGTTTGGTAAGAATAATGTTAATTTAAAAAAAACACACAAAGACAAAAAGGTGTTTAATAGAAAGTGATCAGTTATACTCATATCAAGACTATTAATCTTGCTACTAGTTCAAAGCAAAAACAACTGTCAAAAGAACTAAACCAAACAACAAAAAATGTCCTCCATTGTGCCTAACAGAAATAGCTCAAAAGCTCTTCAGTGGAATTTAAATTTCTGATTAATTAGACTGCAGTGTTAATTAGTGCCAGTGGTCCTGAGACAAATCTGGTAATTAGTGAGTTGCATATCCAGTGGGGAAGCCCAGTAGAACACCTGTTTCAGAGTGGCAAAATGGAAGCAAATGGAAGATTTGCAGAGTTGTTGCACCCCTGTTAATTTTCCTCGTTCTGTGGCTTGTACTGCAGCCATCTGTATGCAAGTTTGAGTTTGTGAGCAATATCTCTGAAATTATAAAAAACCATGATCTTTTGTTAGGCTGGTGGTGCTGGGGCAGGTATTGCCTAGCTGATGTGAGGAGGGTAATTCTGGATCTGGATCAGATTATTCCCAATTGTTTGGACTGCAGTAATTAACAGTCAGTCAAGCTTGGGTAAATGGATTAACAGCACCTCAGGCTCTCAAGACAAATGTGTGTAAACCTCACACCCCAAACTGAATCTGATCCACAGAAGGTTTAAATCAAAAAGTAAGCACATGAATTCTCTTAAAAAATGTGTTGGATCACGTGAAGTCCTCCTGGTTTTCACCACTGTGACTGGAGTGGGTGTTGGCAGCTCCTGCTCACCTCTGATGAGAACAGAACTAAACCACAACCCTGTCAAAGGCAGGTCCTCTCATTCCTGAGGCTCTTGTCTTAAGAACTCCCTTTGTGGTTTTGCATGTTCATACCAATACTGATAAATGAGTTGTTTCTTAATTAAACCCCTTTGTGCTTTGGCAATTTTTTATTCTCCTGAGAAGGGATTTATCTTTGACTCTGTTAAGTTACAGAAACAGACATTACAGATTTTAGGCTTAGGAAGAGTTCAGTGTGAAGCCATAGCTGGTGTCTGCTGCATTAGGGGCAGGTGTTTGAACACAGCTCTGAGCACTAATTAATTGCTCCAGGAGCAGAGAAATACCATCTTCATTCCTACCAAAGGTTTTATGTTAAGCACAGAAACTTTTGTACCCTGATCAGATGCACTGTCTGCTTGGAAATAATGGTCTTTATTTTTTTTTTTTTTTTTTTTGAACAACAGGCACATCCAGGATTAAGATTTCAGTTGGCCTTAATTAAGGATGTCTTTGGCTGAATAAAAAATGCAGGGCTGGAGATATCCAGGTGCCCTTTGGGGCAGGGTTCATCCACATTAAATGCCACAGGTTCCTCTGCTGCAATATGAAGCATTGTCAGCTGCAGGGAAGGCTGTAGGAAAGGTGAGATTCAGAGCAATTTACTCCATCTGAATCTGACACTCAGTGTTGGCACAGCTCAGCTCCTATTAAGGTCAAGAGGCAGAAAGTTTGTGTCAGTGTGGTGCTGAAAACCAGAGTTTCAGAAGTACCAGAGAAGAAGGAAATGTTCCTAAGGAAATGAGCTTATTTAATACTTTGTTTCTCTATCAGCCTATTCCCCATCAACTTGGATATGGGCATTCTTAATTTGATACAAATAGAGAGGCAAAATGCATCCCTTGGCCAGGAGCCAAGCAGACTCAGCAGAATCTTGAAAGAAAAATAAAGCACCAATCAAGTTAGCAAATAAAAGTGGAGATTTGTGTCTTTCCTCTGAGAACAGTTGATGGTTTTTAAAAAGTCTTGTGATTAGAAACCTTAAAATTTCCTCTAAGCCAGGAAAAGTGCTCCATGGCAATAGTTTGGTCTCTGTAATTTCCTCCCCCTCTGCCAGAAAACTCAATCTAGTTTTACAATATTTTTTACAAGCAAATAAAAATACTATGTAGGACACAACTTAAAATACTGTGACAAGGGACCAGGGTATAGGCCAGGATCTCATCCTGTCAGTGCCTTGATCTTTTTGGGGATGGACATTTATCTAAGTAATAATGGGAGGAAATATGGGCAGTGTGTTAGGTGGGGCTGATATCTCTTGCTAGATCCATGGATCTCATTATAGGAGAGGAAAATGCAGTTTTGAGGCATTCGGGCCCATCCTTGTTCCTGAAATACAAGCCAGTTCAGTATTCATGTAGAGGTGAGAGTGGACTCTGAATGTCTGGCAGTGCTTTATTTTACCTGGTAAACAGAGGTAGAAATGCTGAAGGAGGTCCTGGACACCAATTTAGCCACACTCTGGTCAGGTTGATGCTGTCAGGGCCTTTTCATGGCCTTGTTACATCTCTTGGGGCTGGATGGAGCCGTGTGGCTGAGCCTGGAGATCTCAGCATGGAGTCAGCTCATCTCTGCCCGCATGGCCAATGCTCTCAATGCTCTGTGCTCCTGCAAAGTGCTCAGCAGGAGCTGACAGCACCCCCTGCACCAGGCCCTGCTCTCAGCCAGCCTGGCCTGCGTACCTGCCTGTGCTTGTTGGCTAAATGCACCTCCACAGAGCAGCTGTAATCACTAAATCTATAATTGTATGGAGATCAGACCGGAGTGCAGAGACCTTGTGGACTTGCAGTCTATCACGGTGACCTCTCCAGGTCGATAAATGCTGTGAACAGGAAGCCAATTCCATCCTTTCTAACCCAGCTCGGCTCTGAGAAAGGGCAAGGTGAGGTATAAACATTACCCTGATGATGAGCACGATCAAAGGGCCCACGTGCAAGGGCTTGGGTTAAAATGTCTCAGAGTCATTTAGCCTTGTTAACAGGGCTGCCGTGCAGCTCTCTAGGTCGATGACAAAACTGAGATTTTTTTGAAGGTTTCTTGATTTGCTGGAGGCCTTCAGCCTTTTGGGTGTTACCTGAGCTCAGAAGGAAGATCAAGTAAATCATTATGGAAATGGTGCCAAGGCTTTTGTTGGTGCTCCCTGCTCAGCCTCAAAATGTAAAAAAAACCATGTCTCTTAATTTCTGGGGAGACTACAGGAAAAAAATCCCAGCACACTTGAAATCCTCTTTTGCTCTAAAGAAACTTGTAACAGATTCTTTAACATAGACATGGGACTGAGCATTCTCCTTTCATGTTCTTTCCAAGGAGGGTTTCCACAGCAATGAAATATGCCACAGTCAGTGATAGCTCAGCTGAAAAAAATTGGCCAGCCCCTTTGCACCATCTTAAATCACTCTTACACTCTGAATTGTCTATTCCTGATAAATCTGTCTGACGTGGCTGGGTTGGAAGTGTATGGAATTAATGCATCCTTATGGGATGTGTTCCAGCCGAATCCAGCCTTGTGTAATTCATGGCATTGGAAGTGGCCCAAAGTGACACTTCTTCCTTTGTTAGTTTTGCTTTTTTTTTATTTTACAAAAGGGCAATTGCTATGCAAAGTACCTGTGAGAGCTATCAACATTGGAAATATCTGCCACTGTAAATAAATTTGGAGTGTTTGTGGCTTATCTCAAATCATGCTGTAAACTGATCAGAGTAGAGGCTCTGAATTAAAATGGATGAAAAATGAAACCAAAGCCTTTGTTTTTATTTGCAGGGGTCATGAGCTGCTGATGTGTGGATAGTTCCAAGAAAATAACTAATGAAAAGACACCCTTACTTGGTGTTAAAATGAATACCCCAAACTGCCTTGTCCTTGGTGCGTCTTTCTAGAATCATGTGTAACTTCCTGAGCCAATTCAGATGTGAAAGGAAAATAAGCTGAAAATGAAACTTCCACAGGCACTTTGTGAGTTGAGAACTGTCTCTGTGTGCAAGCAGTCAGTGAATGGACTCAGAAACACGGCTGAGATCAATCTCTCAGGGGAAAAAGAAAATGTTGCTATGTAAATGAAAACATTTTCTAATTATCTATGTGCTCTATATGATATAATGTGTATTATATATTGGCATGAGAGCTGTGTATGGGCCAGGGCAGGGAGGTGATGGCTTTGGGGTCCTGCAGCCTGGGCTCAGCCCTGATTTGGAGATCTCTCCCCAAGCCCTGACAGGTTGCTGTAGCTTTCAATTCTCCATCATGCAGAGTTCTGAGAGCTGAAATACCTGCCTGGTGATAAATACTCCTAATAACAGATCACTTGAATGCCTGTGGTTTCTGGCTAGGTCATTTGGAAGCAAAACTCTGGGCTGTTGGGGCACCCTGGTGATGAAACAAAACCTATTCGTGCTTTATTAAGTGTAGAGAGTTGGATTTGCTTGACTGGGGGACTCTGGAAGTGATCCAGCTCTGTTAGCCCTGGACTGCACTAATTGTCCTAAAGCAGGGAGTAATTTGGAGAGGATCTGTGGAAGTTTCTCCACGTGAAAAAAAATATCTCTCCAGTGGGAAAAGAGAACTTGATTCAAGAGCAGAGAGCATTTACAGCTGCAGTTCTGACTGCCCTGGAAGAAGAGGGGTTCCTTCTGCTGCCTAGGAAGGAAACATGCTTTGCTGGAAAATCTTGATGAGGTGGGGGTTTTTTTGTTTGATTTGGTTTATTTTTTGTCATTTTTGTTTGGTTGGTTTTTTGGGTTTTTTGAGGCTTTCTTTCTAGAAAAAATGATTATTCCAGTTGAGCATTTGTGCTCACAAGCTTCTTTCACGTTCCAGTCTAATGGTCCTTATTCAGACAGAGGCATGCCTTGCTTTTGCTTTGGGAAATCTGCTTGTCACTTCATTAGACCACTTACAGCTGAGTGACAGGGAATTTAATTTTCTCCCTTTCTTTGCTGCTGTTGAAGAATTCTCCCCCATCTCTCGTGTCACCCTGTCACTCTGGGATGATGTTTGTGGAACAGAGATGCTGTGGCACAGCCTCTCAGCTCACAGCTAATCAGCCATCTCTTATTCTGCCTCGGTGTCACCCAGGCTTGCTTTGTGTGTTACAAAATCCTTGACTCATCTGTTGCTTAAACAGATCCATGATTTGACACCTGGCTTTGAAATCCTCCTGGCAGGGCCAAGAGCATGGGCACAAAGAGAAATTTCATCCTTTGGTTGCAGGGGAACAACCAGCATCAAAATCTGAAGTTTCAGGTTCATTTCCAGCTAGATTGACCAAATAACCCCTGGTGCCTCCTGGCCAAGCTTTTCCTTCCCCATCCTCATTTACCCCTGCACTGGAACAGAAAAGTTTTATTTCCATTTTTTCTCCTCTACTCCCTGTTCTCCCCCACCCGTGATCCATTCCTTCCTTTATCTATGAAATCAATAAACTCCAGTCAGAGACTTTCTTATCTCTTGGAAGTTCCAGAAACTGCCCTTGAAATGGTAGAATCTGAGAAGAGAGTGTAGCAGAGCATCTGGAAAACTTATCTTCCACAACTTTGTATCACTACTGTATTGCAATTTTCTGCCTCTGTACTCTAGCTGACCTATACATATAATAGAAAACTTTCTCCTATATTTCTCATAGTCAAAAGTTGTCTTATCTTCAAGCAAGAAGAAAATAGGTTCATTACTCAGAGAAAGACAAGGAGATGTCATCCCATGGTAGGGTTTTTTGAGTGCTTTGTTTGGGTTTTATAAGTGGCCACTTACTGAACTAAAAATTGTAGGGGAAAAAAAAAGCACAACAGCTTTTCCCATTACTATTTTGTTTTCTAATTAGTCCTGCCCATTCAAGCTTTATCTGCTTTGCTCATGCAGAGTTTGCTTTTATAGCTTAAAAAAAGGCTTGGGGGGAGGTGTGAATACTCTCCTCTGCTAATGCATTGTGCTTGCTTTTTTTCCTCACTGTTGGAAGGCTTTTAGAAACACCAGGGCTCTTAAATTTTCATGTGACACTGGTTTCCCACTGCTCTGGGTCATTCAGCTTGGTAAACATTTTGCCTGAAGGATTGCATTGCCTTTGATGCACAAGGTGCTGAGCTGAAAGTTGCAGCCACTGTGATTGCCTTTGATAAAGACATAATTGAGACAGGCTAATTTGTGTGAGTGTGTGTGTGTTTTTAATAACTCCCGGATCAGCCTGGTGGAAGTGAATGGTTCTCAATGCTGATCACTGCAAACCAATCCTGTTGGAGAGAAGGAATTCTCTTTGATGAGGGATACATGGCTTGGTTGGGTGACTCCAAGTCAGCCTCTGTGGTGGTTGTTTGTGGGCATTTTTGTGGATAAAATTATCATGTTACTCTACTGCCTGTGTTCCCTGCACAGCTAAAGGTTTCTTCATCCTTGTTAATTTGTAAACTCGGTCTGGATTGCCAAATTTTGGCCATGTAACAATATCTAAATGTGTTTTATTTGGAAAATGGGGTGCTGTGTGAGTTACTGTGCATGGTCCTTCCTGCTGCAGCAGTCCCTTTCTCACCAGTACGTTTCTTTTCTAGAAAAAGCAGCTTTATCAGAATTCAACTTTGCAGTATGTGGCACTTGGGTGAAACTAGATTTTGGAAGAAAAATGGAGTTGGAGTATCTGAAGAGGATCAGCTTTTAGAGCTGGGAAGTTGTGGAGCAAACCTGATACTGGCATCAATTATTTTCATGATTTTTTCAGCTAAAATGGAGCAAAATGTGTTTAAAAATGCCCGTGAAATTAAGTTTTTAGAAGAATTATTATGGCTTGGAAGAGAAAATACATTCCAAGAGCATTTCTTCTGGAACAGAAATTCCAATTTTAGCTAATATTGGTGATACAGAAGAATAGTACCTATTTCTTTGATGTGCTATGCACTCATAAATGAGTGCCTATAACACCTCAGAGTTGAATAGGTCCATGTAAGTGCTATTATTGTTTATTGCTATTTAGCATTAGTGGATTTAGATCTCTCAGAAATCCAATTAAAGCAGAAATAGTGATATTCAGGCCTTCATGTTCCTATTTGTCTTTCAGTGGGTTTTATTTCATTACCTTTGAGACTACTTAGGGAATGATTTCTGACCCTCCCTGGGTAATTTTCTAATCTGTTAATGCTAAAATATCTTGGAGAGTCCAGATCTCAGGCTATTTTTCTTCACCTAAATGTTTCTTGGAGCCATTTTAAAAAGCCCTTGGAAAGTATAACAACAAAAGCCAGGCAGTGTAAGTATGCATGACTTTAAGTTATATAGACCCTAATTCTGTGACAGACAAATTCCTCTTGGTATGCAGCATCATTCCCCCCTCTGCAGCTTCCCTGGCTAAAGCTGTCAGGGCAAAGTGCATTTCAAAGCTGAAATGTCTCAGTGTCAGAGCAGGGCTGCTCTGTCATTGCTCGTCAAAGTTTAATGTGATATTTAGAGGTGAGATCGAAGAGATGCAGCATCCCTGCAGCTGCCTCTCTTCTAAACAGCTCAGGGTCCAAGGTGCTGAATAAAAATTATCCCTGGCTCCAGCTGGAATGCAGTGGTTTGTTTCAGAAGTGCCCTGTTGATGCTTCCCAGCCTGTGCCAGGCAGATGAAAGCTGTGACACGTTCCTGTGCATCCTGGAGCTGCATCCTCCAGCTGCACTGCAGGCATCCCCTCAGGAGCTGTGGAGGTTCAGCCCTGTGCTGCTGGGGCAAAGCTAGGCTCAGGAAATCACCTTGCACCATCTAATAGCAGAGATCTCTCTGATCTGATAGTCCAGATCCGTGCCCAGCTTTGCAGTAATTGCATTTTCAGATTGTTCAAGCCTTCCTTCAGGTGTTGATCATCTTGTTGCTCCATTGCCATCTAAAGGGTGTGGCTGTAGAGACAACCCTTGAGCTGATTTGGAGAGGATGCAGGCAGAGATGAAGTTTGGGAATGACATTCATTAAATAATGCCCAGCTCTGACTGTGTCTCCTGCAAGGAGGCAGGAGCTGGCAGATGTGGTGGTGAGGGCTCTGCTGGAAGGTTTGTACCTGCCAGAGCCCCTGCAGAATGGACACAGATTCTCTTTGCTCTGGAACTCTGGATGTAGCTGATGAAGCAGCAAGGAGGTGAGAGCTGTGTTTCTCCAGCCTGGCCTTTCAGCAGAAATGTCTCATTCTGTGAGTTCAAGGTTCTTGACTAATCACTGCTCTTCACAGAATAGCTCTGGGAGGGTTTCCTAAGCATCTCCCTTTAGTGAACTCATTTATCTCATCTCTGTTATGGCTGGAGCTGCTGCACTGGGAGATTCCTTTAAGAATAACTTTGTCCTCTTGGCTGTGATAAGGAGAAATTGAGGTGTTGTTAATGTTTGTGTCCAGCTGGGTCCTGGTCCTCAGAAGGAAGTGAAAACACAGAGCAGCCAAACTGTAATTTCCCTGGGCAAGGCAGCAACACTTGCAAACCATAACTGTTCTGCTTTCAGGGACAAAGGTTCAGCTTCTGAGCTGGAACAGAAATTTCCACTTGAAAAAAGAGATATGTACAGTTGTACTTGTTTTTCTCCAGAACCTTCTTATATCACTTTCTGAAGTGGTAGCCTTTTTTTCTAAAAGATAACTTGTTTACCTTAAGCTCTGTTTACTTTTCTGTTGTTTGAAATTCTCTTGCTTCCTATTCACTGCTGTTGTTTCAACCCCTGCCCTCTGTTAAAAGTTCTAAGACAAAATTTTGGGTTGTCTTTGGTGGTGAACAAGGAAATCAAAATTGTCTAAATTATGATCATATCCCTTCCTTCCCCTTTCCATAAGAAGCTGAATTTCCTCCCACATTGAAGTCTACCATTGAAGGTTTGGTGGATTTGAATATGTTTATATATATAAACATATTATATATAATGTAAACATATATATATATATATCACATTATATATATAATATATTTCCTATGGATAGTAGGACGGGGGAGAAAGATGATTAGTTAATTCAAATTGGAACCTTCCTCTATATCTTTCATGTTTTAAGTTTCTCTGAAATATGTGTTTGTATTAAATTGTTTGATAGGTAGAACATTGAAAATCCACTGTTAAAACCCCCTGGAGTTATCACCCTCCTGTGCAGAAGGAAAGTTGTGCTGATGCTTCACACAGGTTGAACTTTTCTCACTGCAAGCCACAGTCAGAGGTGATAAATGATCCTGCAAAGCCTGAACTTTTGTGTGAGTATTATCTGCCACCAACTTCTGGGTTCAAAGCTTCTCCAGCACACACACTTCTTCCTGTACCTGCAGAATAGGTTTGGGTTTTGTGGAGCTGCTTGTTCTTTCAGACAGTGTCTCCTCATGCCCTTTCCCTCTGGCTTAAGGAGCCACATGTCAAACAGGGACAGTGACCTGCACAGTGCACAAAGCAATATTTCCTGAATATTGCGGGAAATGTCCTGTGTGTGACTGGCTTTGCACTGTGCTCCTCACCCTTCTCCACCGTTGGGATGCTGGTGCAACAGCCTCCCAGGATGTGTGATTTCAAGAGGTTGAATATGATAAAAATGAAATGAATAGCATCAGAGTTAAACTGCACAACAGTTCAGACTGTAAAGTATTAGAGGGTGATTGTAACATGATAAACTAGTTTAGTGATAAATCACGAGGCAAAGTGCTGATTGTGAACAGGGGGCATTCCATCAAAGCTGGTCATTGCCAAGGATAGCTCAGAGGCCCTTTAAATAAATGTGTGAAGTGGTGGTGGCAGGGGGCTGGGATCCTGGCAGGTGTGCTGCTCATTTTGTAGCTGCAGCACAAGGAGCACCCCAGAACTGAGCAGCTGGGTCTGGTTTTGAGCAGGACAATCTGGTGACACATTTATTACTCCCTCAGAGGTGTGTGATGGTGGGATCCCCTTCTGAGGTTGATGTCCTAGTGTCACACTCTGGGTAAATTTGCTGGAATAGGTTCTTGCCAGATGCCTGTGCCTGGTGATACAATTCAAATCAGATCTTCCTGTCCACAGGGATGATGAACTCTCCCTTTAACCTGACCAGCTGGACACGTGCTAAGTAAATCTTGCCGGTATTAACAAGGTCTTTAAGGGTGTGAGTCCCAGCTAACTCTTCCAATCTGTCATTGCACCTTTAAATCTTCATCAGAACTGGAGCACTGAGCCTTCCCAGGACTGTATTAATTGGATTTCATGCCACTGGGAAGGTGTGTGCTTTGTGTCTTGCATGGCAATTGCAGGCACAGCCACTGAAGATTTCTGTACTCCTTGCTTAATTCCTCCAAAACTGCCATTGCTCTTGAAACTTTTAATAACCACCAGCTTACCTTTTGTGAATCAGTGATTTGAAGGAGTAAACAGAAGTGGAATTGCTTTTCAGCTAATGCAAGTCACCTCTGGTTTTGGCTGACTCTCTCAAACTCTGTTTCTTTCTTTAACCTTTGGATGATTTTCTTTGCCAAGGGACTGCCTGGCACTGTGGTGGCCTTAGGTCCATAAAACAAAGTAAGCATAACTTAGGCATCTGAAAACTGTCATCTTCAATCTCGATTTCCAGAGTGCATTGCTGACCAAACTGCAATTTTAAAAGCTTTATTCCCCCTTTTACTGTCGAAGAGGTCTAGTCAGAAAATAGTGGAGAACAAAACCGTTTTTCAGCCCAGATGAAGTGCATAAAAATTATAAATTGATTTTTACAGTGCTTGTTGAACTTGCTTGCTCAATAATAAATTATTCCAGCTATAATGTAACCAATGCATTCCTTGTAACTACCTACTCTCTGAACAGTGACAGCCTACAACTTGTATTAATATAAACCATATTGAGCAACTAGCAGATCATAGGCAGTGTTTCAATGCAACATCAGCACTGAAATCATGATAAAATACTTCAGGGTGTCAGGCTAGGCTGTGACAGGGAGCTGGTAATTTGGTCTGGTCTTCAGGAGCTACAGTGGAGTTAATGGGGGAAAAAAAAGGCTTCACTGGCAATAAAGGGCTGAGTGGCACTTTATTTGTCTGTTCAAATCAAGTATCAGATGCCAATTAAAAGGGTCTCCTGCAGCCACTAATTAAGCAGCACTGAGGGATTGATTAGCCATTTACCAGTGGCTGTCAGTACAAATGCATTTGTTCTGTTATCCCAGCATGTACTCCAGGGAATCAGCCAGGTTCCATTAATGAGCCTGAGCAGGTTCATGTGAGAAGCACAGGACTCTGGCATTTAATTTGTTTTCATATATAAACCATTAATTTTATTGACTGGCCTGTGCTGTCCAGTCATGGATATGCTTTCTATTTGCCTTCAAAAATGGCTCTCCAAAAGGAGAGGAGCCATCCCAGAAAATGGGTAAGGGTCAAGTTCTTGTGCGCTCCAACACTCTGGGATTCCTGCTGCATTTCTGGGGCAGAAAGGTGAAGATACAAATGAGGAAACTGGTGGTGAAAAATATGGTTTTGAAAGGCCCAGGTTGGAGGCCAGTGTTGTACATCTGTAGCATTGCTCCAGCCTGAATTTCTGTCACAGGATTTTGGGCAGCTGGCCCTGCCCTGGCCTTGGCAGCACCTCCACTAGAAGGTGGAGATCCTGAAATGCCAAAGACTTCTTGGATTTTCAGTGCCTCATTTCCCTCACAAATGTTTAGATGATTACTACATTTTGAAACAGAAAAATACCCACTGTTTATATTGAAAGTCACCCTTTAATTTTTGTTCCGTTTGAAAAAAACACTTCTTTTGTGTCAGGATTTCCCACATTGTGGTAATGTTTGGCCAATATTCCTGCCTCACCCTGTTAAGATTTTCTGATGGAGCTCCGAATGCAGCTTCTGCAGGAGATATTCAGGTTCTGAGAGAGTCACCTGTGAACCCTTCCATGTCTGTGCTGAGAGCTGGTGAGCAAGAAAATCTCTTGGGAAACAGATGTGAGAGAGCAGCTGCAACCCAGGGTTTTTAAAAGCAGATTTAGTCTTGCTGTGACAGGGTGAGTGGTTTTGCTTCTATACCTGCAGTGGCAGGTATAGGAAAAAACCCTGACTTCAGCAGGAGATTTGATGCATCTTGGAAAGGGAAGGAGTTCAACATAGGTGGAATACACTGCCTTTTTTTTCAGAATTCAAAGTCTGTTTGATATTAAAATGCAAATAAGCAAGAAAACAAAATTTTCCTCAGAAACCACGACGCCTTATTCAAGATGCTGCCATTTGATGCCTATTCCAGACTTCAACCCAGTTTTTGTCATATATGAAAGTCTTTCCTAGTTCTGATTTAATATTTGGGGAAATTAGATTTGGAATGAAAGATAGTAGGAGGAAATATTTCTTAAATTTGCTAGTTGAAAGAAATACCCTTAATCTCCCCTCTTATTAGTACTAAAGGAGCTTTCAGAGAATAATGAAGCTATTGCACTAAGCTCCTTAATTCTTTCCTTTAGTCATTTCTTCTTGTGTTTTTCATTTGCTTTTTTTAATTCTCCTGATATTAATTTTTTTGTTCTTTTCCTTGGCACTTTTCACCTTCTTTTCCTCACTCCAGCATTCTGCTCACACCACCCTGGTGTGGCTGTGTGACAACAAATGGGGTAATTTGGGAGTATTAGGGATATTGCTGGTGAGTATTTTTGCTCTTTCAATTTGATTTTGCATTGTTCTCCTCCTTTCCCTTTGCAGGAGCTCTGTGCAGTCACTTTATTGTTGGCTTTGTGTGTTTAAAAAGCTGCTGTGAGAGAAGGAGGTCACCCAGATGGCTCATTAGAGCCAGAAAGTCAGGGGAGGCAGGCAAACTGATATGATAATCCTGCTATTGTGGCTAAAAGAATCATAATAAGTATAATCCGTGTGTAATAAGAGTGATAATCCTTGTGATATTTGCAGTGGAAATGGTTATGGGTATGAATAACTTTGATTCAAAAACAAAGTTGGGGCTAATCAATCATCAGGTGGATATTTTCATGGTACAGCTTTGCCACCACCTCTGTGCCTTGTGGCCCCTTCCTCATTTATCAGTTTCAGTCATAGCTGTTGGACATCATCAAGTGGACTTGAAATGCAAATTGAGCTGAATATAATGATCTGCAAAGAAAAGATTTGGATTAAAAATAAGACACAGTTCTAATACTAGGATTTGGTGGCCCTAAATGCCTATAGTGCCTGAAATTAATCTTAAAATGACAGCACTTTTGTTCACATTAGTAAAATAGTCAGATGTTTTAACAAATGCTTTTTGCTAACCATGATCCTCTATAGTCACAGAAACTTTACCTGCAGTTGTGAAAATACAAAGAATAACAATAATTCCCCAAATCTGATGAACAGACAGCCTCAGTGTCTGATGCTGGAATCCAGACTGCTGGTTTGGCTCCTGGAACTATCTTTAATCTCATGAACCATTTTTATTTTGTGTCTCTCCCTCAGCCTTTGGGTGGCCACTGTCCTGACTAAGTGGCTTGACTGTCCTGAGGGCCTTTGCAGGGGATATTGCTGAAATTCCAAGTGGCAGCTGCTGCTCACACAGGGGCCAAACTCACCTGGGCTGCAAAGACTGCTGGAAAATGCCATTTGAGTTGGCCAGGCATCCTGAGCTGACCATCTGCTTTGCAGTGGGTGTTCCTGTGCCTCATCAAACCTAATTGCTCCTGTGATTGTTAGCAAAGAGGGGGGGGTATTTCTCATTGTAAACTTAGCGGTGATATTTTCTGAACTATAAATATCAGTCCCTCTTCAGATATCCACTGGCTCCCATTTATCAAAGTGACAGCCAGCCAGCCAGCAAGCAAACCCTCAAAATGGGGGATAAAATTAGCTACAATCAATACTCCATTCCAAGTAATACAATTAAGCCCACAAGTTTGTGTTTAATTTCATCTTGCAGAGGATTTTGTTTGAGAAAGATCTGATTTTTGCAATAGCCACGGAAAATAAGCACAGATCCCTTTACAGTTCTTATTGGACAATTATACTTACCAGGAAAAAAATGTTAGGGAAAGTATGGCTGATACATCTGTTGAATGGAGACAGATATCAGGTACCACAGATTTCAGGGCAAAATAGCAAAAGTTTTATAACATAATTTTTTTTCTGATTTTTTGGGGTATTTTGGGGGGGGTTGGTTTTATTTTTTATTTTTTTTTTTGGATGACTCAAAATTATGATGGATGCTGAGAAAAACCACTTTCAAATTCATGTGATCACTGGTGCATATCAAATTTAGTGTGGCAGAATGCAGGTTGGTATTTATAACTGGAAATATCACTTAGAGATGCATGTAGCATACTAATTAATCTTACTATCAGTTGAGTGAAGAGCTTGGGCAAGTATCTAAATTTTGAGTATTTGAAGTAGGATGAGGATAATAGTAGGACTAATTGTCTGGGAGTTAGACTGGTCATAAGTAAAAGAATTTCCAGAGTTTCCAGAGTTTGAGTCTGCCTCCATATATCTGATAGTTATATATTTTCATCTGCTTTTGTGTTGATTTTCTCTTGGGTCACTGAGATGTTTGTGCAGCATCACTGGTTCATTGCCAAAAAGTGCTGCTGACTCAAAAATTCACTGTGGGGCGTTATACCCTTGATGTTGGGGTTTGCATCATTAAGGTGTGTTTGAACAAGGTCTTGAATAAGAGAACAGGGTAGTGGTGGCACTTAGGCCTTTTTTAAGGTTGTAGGATGCCATCCCTGTGTTCTCTCCCAGCTTTGTGCATGTGAGCTCTTCATCCTTGAGCATCCCTGTTCCTCCTCCAGGCTGCAGTGATCAGGCTCTGCTGCTGCCTTGTCACTGTCCCCACCGCTGTAATGCTGCCATGCAGGGTCAGTGAAGCCATAAATCAAGTCTGCTCTGGAAACAGATACTTGTAGAAAGCTGAGCATCCCAAAAGCTCTGCACAGTGCACAGCCCAGGCTGATCATCTCTTTCCAAGCTGATCCAAGCAAGAAGTTTCCTTTTATAAACTGGGGGCTGCTGCCGGCAGAAAATTCTGTGCAGAGAGAAATTCTTTGTGGGGTTTGTTCTGTTTCTGTTTGATCTGTTCCTTTGCCTGGAAAACCCTTTCCTTTTGGCTCTTGGATTGAGGTCCTGCTGTAGGTGTGGGGCGAGGTGTCAGTGTCCAAGAGGGATTGGCAGCAATTGCAAAAGGGAGTGTGGAGAGTTTGAGCAGAAGGGTTTTGGCAGCTCCTGCTCGCAGCAAATCCAGAGTGCATGATAACACTGACAAAGGAAGTGTCAGGAGTTGATGGCACATTAAAGAAAGCCTGAACTAATCTTTCAATTTGGGCTGTGAGAGACTCTTTTGCAGTGGTGGGTGTATGTGTGCACGCACACTCTGTGCTTCTGTGTGTATAAATTAAAACTGGCCTCTGACTCTTGTAATCCCTTCCTGCTGGAAAATAATGTCATGGTATTACATGGATTTTTGGTCAATTCAGAAAAAGTTGTGTCTTAGCACATTTCCAATCAATTGGTCCTGGGAACATGCCTCTGACTGTGCACTTGTGTGCTGCCTTCAGGCACTGTGTGTAGAAAGGCAGCTGCCCCAGAGCTTCAGCTCTGCCCAGGAGGAGAGCAGGATTTTATGAGCTCTCCTGCATGCTTTTGTTTAGAAGTGATCATGTTTGCATTATAGGTCACTTGGAAATGTTTTCTGAGCATGTTTTTTTCTGTTCAAGCTATCATCTAACCGAGAGCCCAGCCATGCAGCTGCCTCCTGGGTAAATCCCCTGACAGCACAATTCTTGTCAAGCTGTCTCACGTGTTCATCTAGGTTGGAATAATCAGAGCTGCTGATGTGTGCTGCCATCAGCAACTCCATTGGCCTGGGCACATCAGTGCATAGAGTGGTTAATTAAAAAAAATGAGCTGATCTCTGTTTGCCCTGAGCCAGGTTAAATTGTAAGGAAACTTGCAAACAGCAAGGCCTCTCGCTGGATGGCTCCTGACAGCCAGGGAGCAGATGCTGGGGGTGACTTCTGAATTCCCTGTGTGGTTGGAAATGCAGTCATCTCAGGATGACAGGGATGACAGGAATTACAGCCCTGTTTGTGTCAAGCTTTGTAGAGATGTGCTCTGCTAAGGCTGCCAGGAGCCTTGAAATGGTATCTTCCTTTAGTGGATCCCTCACAGCAGAGGCTATTTCTGTTGAAGTGCACATCAGGTTTGGGAGGTGTATATTCCATGCTTTGGAGGCATTTTTTGGTGAGAACTGTTGTTAGTAATTGAGGCAGGGCTTGCTTCCTGGGCCTTTGCTTTGTCAGGGATGGGTTTGCTGTACAGAAAGACTTTAAATGTCTTTAACTCCATGCTCTGCATTTGGCTCCAAGGGATTTACCCATAGCTCAGAACTACAAACTCTTTCATCTCCTGTGTGAGGACTGGCTCCTTTGCTCTGCAAAGGGAAATGAAGGGTGCAGATTGCTGTGACACCAGCCATGGCCTGTGCTTCAGCAATGGACAGCAGAGAACAAGGTTCTTCTGGTCTCTGAAATGTGTGCAGGGATCTGAAGGTTGATGTTGCTGCTGTGAGTCCCTCAGAGCTGACACCTGTGAGGATCCATCTGACTGTGCATCCTGGTACAAACATCACAAAGATGGATTAATGACTAAGTGTTCCTTGGCTGTGGCTGTTCCCTGAGAGCTTGTTTCTCCAGAATAGGGCTTTCCAAATGCCATCAGAAGGATGACGATGATAACTCCATGTAAAACACTGTTAAGTGGCAAAGTATTCAACAAATTAGCTCGTGGTCTTGGAAATCAATATCATTTAAGATGTGTGTTCCTAACAGTGGCAGCATGAATCTGAAAGTGTTCCCTGATTCAGCAGCTGAGTGGAAATACCCATCAGAGAACATGATGCTTCCTCCTGTTCAGCCCACGCCTTTCTCTTTTTTGGATGTAATTCATGTTCCTTCACAGCTGGTGAAGGCAATGAGCTCCTCTGTGTCTGTGAATTCCTCAGGCAGGAGGAGAAATACTGACATAAAGAATCAGCAGAAGTGTGGCTGTGACAGAAAGCTACCAATTAAGATGAGGAGCCAGCTTAGCTTTGGTGTTTTGCAGGAAGGATTTGATTTGCTCCTTCTTGGGGACAATATGGTTGAACGTGGGGTTTGGGCCTTAGAGGAATTGTCTGGACTTAGACAATGATTGGATTTAGCACTGGGAAGAGCTGTTGGATACGAGTTATAGTGTGGGTAAAGGACAGAAAGTGCTGAACCCAGGCACTCCTATTGGTGCCCCAGGTCTGTCTGGGCATGTTTTGACCTGGGACAATGAGGTTTTACCATCATCAGGCTGGGGCTTGGACTGCCAGGACAATGGGGACTGCAAGACAGGTAGAAATCAATGCTGCCTTGTTCTAGGACTGGTTTGAGGCAGGGGTTTGGGACACCATGCTGGATGGAAATTCTGTATATGGGTGAGAGGCATCTAGCCTGGCAATCTGTATTTCCTTTTAGCTGAAGAACTCCACTGAGTTTTGAAGGAGCATTTAGGATAAGCTGGGCTAGTTGATGCCTGCTGGTGTTTTCTTGTACTAAATGTGGGCCAGAAAATAATCTGGGTCTGGGTCTTCATTAAAACTAATCACTCATATAGAAACCAGTGAAACATTTTTTTTCCCAAGGCCTGCAGTAATTCATCTCTCCTGGCCAAAAGGAGTGGTCAGTCCCAGAGCAGCCTCTCTGTGTCACAGTGAGCTTTATTTAACCAGACTGACTTGCCTTTTACTCTAAGCTGTGTTTGTGGGCATGGCTTCCAGGCTGATGGGCACTGCTCCTGGCTGCAATCCTGCTTCACCACATCAAGCTTTATGGCCCACTCATAAAAGTAGATTTAACAGCAGCAGCAGCCTGAATGCTGCAGCATTATTGCAAACCAATCCAGGCTTCAGCCTCCCTGCTTCCACAGCTTTCTAAGAAGCTTGGCTAGAAACAGCTTGACAATGTCCCAGGGGCAAACACAGCATTAGAACAAAACAAATATTCTGTAGGGAGCAACAAAAAGGCATCCCAAGGGGAACAGAGAACTGCCACAACACAGCTTCTTCCACACCTTTCTGCTTGGCACCAGCCTCACCCCATGAGGTTTTCCTGCTTCTCCCAGGGTTAGGGTTCTGAAAACCACAAAGCCCAGAGCTCCAAGCACACTGCTGCTACAAAAGGCATGCCAAGGTGAGCACAGGGCTGCCACGTTGTTGCAAAACAAACAAAAACACACCAAAACATTCTACAGGGAGTAAAGACTAATCTTACCTCTTGTTTACAACTCTTTGTTCTACTGCCACACAGGTCTGCATATATCTTATGCCCCATCACTCTAGGCAAGATATAATATACTTTATTTTCCAGAAAAAAAATCCTTCCACCCCCAAATTCTCATTATAGGATAGAAATATCTTCATCTCTGTTCTTTGAGAGAATCATTTGGGAAGTCACTACTTTATTCCTACTGCAAGCAGCAATAAAAGTGCTGTTGAGACTTTGATAAGCTGTGTCTACACAATTTCACTGCAGAGTTTTGTTTCTTGATTTCCCCGCGCCGTTCGTTCTGCCGTGTCCTGGTTGTGCTCAGAGGATCTGTTTGTTCTCAGCAAGACTGCCCCAGGCATTATTTCCCAAATGGTTCCAGCACAGCCTCTGAAATTCTGGCAGAGGAGAAGCTAGAATCCTGTATCTCTGAGAGAGGTTTGGTAGCAAAGGGCAGGTGTGTGCCCAGCCAGGGTTGCTCTGAAATCTCCTTTTTCTCTGTAATCTCCTTTTTTCCATGGCAGGGTTCACCTCTGGGGCTGACAGCAGCACAATCCCCAAAAGCTGCCCCACTCTTGGAACTTCTGCACTTCGAATGCAGAAATCTGGCAGCTGGAGCCAGACTTGAGGGCCTAGCAGTTGGTCCCTTGAATTGTTTTGGGTATTAAAAAAGCCTAAACAAGATTCATCAGCTGTTTGGGTTTTTTCTCCTTTTAGGCTCTCCAAAAGCCCAGAAGACGTTTGTAGGGCATTTGGGGAGTGCTTTTCTGACCATCACCACTCAGTTTGTTCTGCAGTGTGTGACACATACTGTTTCCTTAAACAGTTCAGTATCATTCAGGATTGTATGTACATGAATGAATTTAATTTTGGATGTTCCTTTGGCAGTGACTGAAGTCTGTGTGAGCCCTGATGAGGTATTAGCAATGTTTGTGTAAGAGAGTGAGTATCCTTAACATAGTGATGGACTCTTCCCAGTATGCTATTTTATTCCTGGTGCATTTTGCTGATACTGTTTGCTAGTGGGTGATCCTGAACACTGGTAACTTGTTTTGCAGTACCTTAATATTAAAAATGCATCAAGCAGTTTGCCTTTTCACACTGCTGTCTGTGGATGCCTTTTGAACCAAGCACATTATCCAGACAGCAAACAGCATGGCAGGCTGTGAAAACAAACTTGTTCTGAGTTCAAAGGGAAGTTACCTCCATTTTCCCCAGGGCATGTGAGTCAGCCCAAAACCCGGCTGAGTTTTCTTTGTGTCCATCTAAATATTGCTATAAAACATTGATACATCTCTATTGATCTCCCTACCAGTGCATCTAAATAACCTGTTGGAGAAGGAAAATATTTGTTTGTTTATTAATTTAATTTTTATTTGTTTATTTATTTGTCATTAGTGGGCAGCCCACGAAACCCAGTTTGACTAAAATCAAACTGCACCCCTGGCTCAGTTTCATCCCTCTGGCTCCAGCCTGGCTCTGAAAAACAAAAAGCCATTTACAGGCCATGGGTTCTTCCAAGCCAGCAAGGGCTTTTCCCCATCAGACAAACACCTTCCACAGCCATCCTGCGTTTGGAAATCAGGGATGAACAAGTGAAAGCTTGCAGAGTGGGGGAAGCACCACCCTGCCTTGTGCTGCCCTGTTCTTCTGAGCCTTCTGATGTTTTTGGTAATGGTGTTTCTCACGCACTTTTCATGTAAATAATGATTGTTTTGCATTTCTTTCTGGAGGAGGAGAGAATTGATGGACTGTTGGTTTGACCAGTGTAGCTGGAGAGGTGGCAATTTCATCCTTCAAGCCATGGTCACTTTTCAAAGTCTATAAATATTAGAGTTTGGAAATTAACAACTGTCACCATCATGTTTTCTGAAAAATCCCTTTGCCAGGATTTTTTCTCCTGGGAAGCTGAGAAGCTTCAGAGAAAAATGAAAGCAATAATTGTCTGATTTGCTTCTCCTGTGTTTTGCTGCTTTGGGATGTGGTTTGGACATTGTTTACCAACTGGTCATTGGTTTCATGTGAATTGTTTTGACTTAATGACCAATTACCACCCAGCTGTATTGAGGCTCTGGAAAGGATCATGAGTTTTTCATTTTTATCTTTTAGCCTTCTGTCGGCACCCTTTCTCTATTCTTTAGTATAGTTTTCTTTGCTAGAATACAATATCATAAAATAATAAATTAGCGTTCTAAGAACATGGAGTCAGATTCAATCATTCCTCCCAACGATGGGGGACTCAGAAAATACCACAAACTACTCTCTTTTTTACCTTTGGGTAAAAACCATACAGCACCAAAAAAAAAAAAAAACAAACCAAAAACCCAAAAAAAACGCTAAGCAAAAAAATCGTATTCAAAAAATGTAAATAGCACAGCCTTGGGCTGGTGGCTGCAGGGACACCCCAAGGGTGAGTATCCTCCACCCTGAGCCTGCTGCAGCTCTGAGCACGCCTCCCTTGGGGGAACACTGGGATTCCTCAGGCAGCTCTGCTCCAGGCTAATAGATCTTCTTTTCCTCTCAAAGCTGGAAATTTACAGTAAAAATGAATTTAGTGAAGCTCTTTTGTAGGCAGCCTGGGCTTCCCCAGAGTGTGGAGGCTCAGGATTGGAGCTGCCTGAAGCAGATGAGGCAGCAGGAGCCCCCAGAGCAGGAAAAGCCACTTAAAGCTCTTCTGCTCAAATCTCTCACCGCTGAACTTGCTGTGGGGGTAGATGTTAATTTAATGAGTACTCATTAAATTATCTTACAGTAGCTCAGATAGGTCCCAGCAGGTTCCTTGAACATGACACAGGATTTTGTTTTGTATTGTTTGGGCTTAATTAGTTTTTCTGAGGGATGGTTATAGTCTTAGCAGAGAAGGGTATGAAAATACCATTGTACAAAACTTTGTGGAGAGAAATCATGCTCAACTCCACCTATGATCATGCTACTTTTAGAGTAATACTTAAATATAGTTCAGCTTTCAATATTTTCTCTCCAACATTCTAACTGAATTTTTTTATGTGTTAGAAACAATAGCTTCAAACAAAGAAAAATAATGTAAAGAACAAACAGTATCCATGACTTAAATGAATTTAATGGAAATCAAGAAGTTTTGCAAGTGTTTGCAAAATGTGAAACAACCAAACAGATTTGTCTTGGGGTCCATCATATTTCAGGTTTCCCACAGATACAGGAGATGAGTTGTTCACAGCACTGCAGTCAGTGTGAGCTGGAGAAATGAATTCCCCCTGGGTGCACAGCTATAGGTGAGGTGTGGCACCTCCAACAGCAGCAATTAAAAAAAAAATAGGAAAAAACCCAGTGCCTCTGACTGTAGAAAAGGAGAAAAAGTGAGAGATTTGAAGCAAAGAAAGTACCTGTGAGTGGTCGTAGGTGATGCTTTCCAAGGCTGCCCCTAGGGACAGATGATTGGAGAACAATTTTGTGTAAGAGATAATTAGGGACTAATTAGCAGCACGAATGGCTCCCCCAGGGATGCAATCTTGGCCAAGCTGGGTGCTGGGCAGGAGAACCCTCACATGTCCAGGGCTCACTCTGAGGGGTCACTCCTGGACACTGCAGCTCCTGTCCCTGGGGATCCAGGTGTAACCCATGGATTGTGCAGAAACGGACAAACCCTCTGGAAAATGGACAAGCCCTGAATGTCCTTTTCCTTTCTGCTGTGGCTTCACCTCTTCCCTTCCTGAATGTGTGACATCCTCCAAACCCTCCTCTGTTACAGGAATGGAGCAAAAACGCCCTGGGGCTCCCCAGTGCTGCTCTCTGCTCCTGCTGTTTCCCATATCACTGAGTGAGACAGCTCAGATCAGGCACACAGAGAATGAGCAGCATGTTCAACAGCTAATTTTATGTTAAAAAATAGATTATTTTATTCCCCCCCCCCCTTATTTGGGCTAACAGCTTATCAGTGTGAGTCAGGCCTGGAGAATGAACACTGTGTTCCATGGGTTTACATATAAATTAGCTCCCATTTTCTCACAGGCAGCCTGGGCATTTTCTGCTAGTTTAGCAGAAATTTCTAGTGATTGGGGTTTTGAAGGTCCATGCAGCCTCTGCAACAAGAATACTTGCTGATGTTAGAATTGAGTTTTTATGGGAGATGAGGTGTGGTCTGTGAGGTTATTAGCAGCTGAACTGCTGTGCAGCTGGCAGGCAGGTCAAACCAAAGGCAACATTAGTTAAAGTAACTCAATACTCCAAGGTACATTTATTTTAGGGAAATATGGAAACAGTTTCATCTCCCTCTGATAAATAAATAACATGCCAGGCTTGAAAATTGTATTTTAAAGGAAACTTTTAGGTTTGTATTTCCATGCTTCTGAAACAGGCACCCAAAGTAGGCTTCAGGAGCGAAGTGTGGGGAGGAGCACCTTGAATCATTTGCCTGTACTGATGAATTTTGGATGAACTGAGGTTTCCAATGGCCACATCAAGTGGAGATATTTACTTGGAAGCCTTTCAGTAAGGAAGGACTGGGATGAGCTCATTGTGTGGACAGGGACATTCCATATTGTGAATAATTCCTGAAGTGCCTAATCCTGTTTTAGCAAGTACAATAATGACAGAGGCAAAACTGCCTCCAAGGGCCATTGCTCAGCACTCTGAACTGCCTGTGGGTATCAGCAGCTTCTTTTACTGACATTGGTGCCAGAGGTGTCCAAGAATCACAGAACAGATGCAGCTGGGCATGGGGAGCTGTGTGAGAGAGGGCAAACCATGCCTTGGGGGATGCTTGGTGGATCCCAGGCTGAGATGAGAAATTGCTGCATTTCCTTTCCAAGGTCATCTCAGAAAGGGGCAAAGAGACCTCCAGAAATGAGCCAAGAATGGGTTTCATTGCAGGTCTTATATTTTCCAAATATAAACTCTGTGTCTGTTTGTGTGCTTACTTTTTAAGAGTATGTATAGTACTAACCATGGTAAACCTGTGGTTTCTGGTCAATTTAATGATGCTGTAAAATGTGGCTTATAGCTGACTTCCCCAGGTAATGCCTGAGGTGGCTTTTCTTTCTTCTTTTTTTTTTTTCTTTCTTCTTTTTTTTTTTTTTCCTTTTTTTTTCTTTTCTTCTTTTTTTTTTCCTTTTTTCCTCTTCTTTTTTCCTCTTCTTTTTTCCTTCTTGTTTCTTCTTTTTTCCTCCTTTTTTTCCTCCTTTTTTCCCTCCTTTTTTCCCTCCTTTTTTCCCTCCTTTTTTCCCTCCTTTTTTCCCTCCTTTTTTCCCTCCTTTTTTCCCTCCTTTTTTCCCTCCTTTTTTCCCTCCTTTTTTCCCTCCTTTTTTCCCTCCTTTTTTCCCTCCTTTTTTCCCTCCTTTTTTCCCTCCTTTTTTCCCTCCTTTTTTCCCTCCTTTTTTCCCTCCTTTTTTCCCTTCCTTTTTCCTTCCTTTTTCCTTCCTTTTTTTCCTTCCTTTTTTTCCTTCCTTTTTTTCCTTCTTTTCTTCCTTCTTTTCTTCCTTCTTTTCTTCCTTCTTTTCTTCCTTCTTTTCTTCCTTCTTTTCTTCCTTCTTTTCTTCCTTCTTTTCTTCCTTCTTTTCTTCCTTCTTTTCTTCCTTCTTTTCTTCCTTCTTTTCTTCCTTCTTTTCTTCCTTCTTTTCTTCCTTCTTTTCTTCCTTCTTTTCTTCCTTCTTTTCTTCCTTCTTTTCTTCCTTCTTTTCTTCCTTCTTTTCTTCCTTCTTTTCTTCCTTCTTTTCTTCCTTCTTTTCTTCCTTCTTTTCTTCCTTCTTTTCTTCCTTCTTTTTTTCTCTTTTTCTCTTTTTTGTTTTTTCCTTCTTTTTTTTCTTTTTTTTCTTCTTTTTTTCTTCCTTTTTTTTTTTTTTTCATCTCTAAGAAAACCAGACAATGACTGCTCCTGGTTTTGTGGTTGAGAAGTTGCTGATGCCTGTTTTTGTTTATTTGAGGGGTTCTTTTAGTGGAACCCTCAGTGCCTTTCCCAGGTGCAGGAAAGAGGCTGTTTGGTTTATTTGTAGCTGTATCCACATAAACACTTGTTTTATCTGCTTCCAACACTTCCAGAATGAAACTGGGATCTGCTAAAATTCAAGGATATCTGATGCAAGCTGATGAATTATTGTAGGAATTTAGTGCAGTGTTGTTAAAAGAAATGAATAAAACATTAGTATTGAACTCTTAACTTGTGGACACAGAACAGTCTGTTTTCATACTTCAGTACTTTCTCCATTATGAAGCAATTAACTCTCATCTGTTGTCTTTAAAGAACAGAAGCTTTTGTTTCAAACATGGCATCTTCCTCTCTTCCCAAATATCATTTTGCAGTTTCTTAGTCTTTGCTGTTTCAGATGAAAGATTCTTGTTCTTCTTGGTGTCACAGGAACAAGAGCTGAATTCTGATGTTTTCAATTTCCTAGAGCACAAGTATTGTTTAAGATTGAATTCCTAATATCTCTTTTCCCCCAGTAGAATTAGTATTTATTTCCTCGCTAAGAAGCAATTGCAAAAATATGGGAATGTCTGCATCTTCATGAGGTGACATGCATTTTAGCAAATTATTTTATTTACTTCAAATGGTGATTTCCTCTAATCATCCTAGCAAGCCTAGATTAGCAGTGTGATATGCATTGCAGAGTTTTGACATTTGCTGTAGATCATAACTGAAAATGTTTGACTTTGCCATCTTATTTCAACATCTTTCCTTCCACTGCCTGCTCTTTGAACCGGCCAACAGAAATCAAAATCCAAGTGCAAAAGGGGCTGTAATTCAACCCATGCTTGAAGAAACAAAGAACTGATTGGTGCTTTGATGGAAATGAAATACAATTTAGGTTTCTCTGTACAACAGCAACAACAAAAATTCAGTGACAGAAGGGTCATGAATTTTATTCTACGATAGATTTGTGCTCAATTGGAAAACTGCCCCGAGTGTTGGAGGACATAAAAGCCTGATGTTCCACTTCCTAATTTAAAACTTGTTTGTGCTCAACTGGTTTGATATGATGAATATTATTAGCCAGAGCAAAAAATAATAATTTTATGAATAATTTTAATTGTAACAGCAATTTTTAATTGGTGTTGTAACCTAAGCAGACTTTTGAATAATTTTTGGTGATCCTTGTGTCAGGATAGTATTCCAGAATTCTTTGGGCTTTTTTCTGTTCAGGCCCTCTTTTCACCAGGGCACAAGGTAAATTATGGAATTTAGGCACATTAATTAAAATTCATTGCTGCTAATTCATTGTATTCCATATTTTTTTCTAATGTAGCCTGTTGGTTTGCCCTGCTAAGGCTGAAAACTCCTCCTTTCTTGTCCAGTTCTTTACATTTCTCAGCCACATGTACCTTTGGTTTCAGAAAGAGACAATTTCTTCAGGGAAATTTCACAGCTATCTTGACAAGGCAGAACAGTAGTCTGTGAAAGGCTGCTGCAAAGGATTTGTCAAACACACATGTAGGTGTGTGGTTTAACCACCAGGCCATGTTGCTGTGAATTTGCTCTTTTGTCACGGATTATTTTTTGGTCATGGCTTTTTTTTTTTTTGAGCTGTACACTTAAATAACTGTGAAATGTGAAAGAGCTTAGGCTGAAATGATTCACAAGTGGGATTTGAACTCATCTCTGCCATCTCCTAGGTCAGTGATTTCTAGTCTAGATTATGGAATTATTTGCTCTATTTTTTGAGTTATTTGGTTGAGGGTTTGGGGGTTCTTTCCCGTCTCAATAAGAAATGAAAGCAAGTGTACATCTCAAAATTTACAGAATGAAAATTTCATTTCTGCCTGTGTCTTGTATATAATGTTCATTCTTGGAGATGAATCAGTGCATAATATCCATTTTGACAGACTGAAGAAGTTTGATTTAGGTGCTGTGTATATTATCCTAATTCTCACTTTTATTCTTTCAATCAAGCCCCCACCCCTCATTTATTGGCACAAAGCTCTATGGGAAGTACAGAAGTCCTCCTGTAAACTCTGTTTCCTTCCTTCTTTTCCCCCTCTGCTTTTTTTAATGCCAAAAAAAAACCTCAAAAAGACACTTGAAATCCACAGGGGAAAGAGAAATTAGACTCCAGCTGACATGACTGAATTTTAAACTGCTAAATATTTTATAGTTAGATTAGATAACGTGAGGTTCCACTAAGCACAGCACCAGGCTGTTTGGGGGTTTTGCTTTTAACTCAATCTGTGCTTCACCATCTTGATCAAAACTGCTGCAGGACTTTCCTGCAAAATTGAGAGAATTTTGACCTTTTCCAGCATTTCATGAGTGATCTCAGTTTCATGCCTTGCTGATGAGGTTCATCTTATTCTTCAGGAGCAGCAGATAAAACCCCAAAGTGATTCCTTGGACTGGCTCTTTGTGGCTCCAGCTGATAAAGGTGGAGGTGCTGTCTTTGTCCTTTCTGAAAATGACTGCAGATGGCAAATCCTGCAGTTCTCCTCTCCCAAATGATCTAGAAATTCTTTATCACAATGCTTCCTCTGGCCCCTCTCACAGTCCTGCTTGGAACTTGGGCCCAGACTGGGAGTTCTGCTGGGTATTTGTGATTTTTTTCTTTTTAGAGAAAGGTGGGATAATCCAGGACTGGCATGCTGAGTTGGCTGATCCAATGCAAATAATTACATTTTTCCTATTTCTGAAAAGATGTATTTAATTGACTGAAGGCAGTGTAGCTGAAAACAAAATGTCTGAGAGGCTCAAGGGCAGTCAGACAGTGCTGAGACACATCCTGGAGCACTCTGCTGTGAATTCTTGTGGACAGAAAGAGGTGAGGGTGAGCACCAGACATCTGCTGGTTAATAAATCTTTTTCTTCCACGTGCTGAGTGGCTTCCCCCCCATGGCACTGGGACCAGAGCAGCTGAATGCCACAGAGAGGAACATTTGCAGGCCAATTTTAAAGGAAGGTAAAGTGTTGTGAGCTTAAACAAGGATGAGGCTGTACTGCTGAATTTTCATGGGGAGAGAATATGATTAAGGATGTTTGAACTGGAGTTGTTTTCAAGGTACTTCTTCAAGTTAAAAGGGAAATTTTGTAAAAGCTCAAAAATCATATGCTGAGTATCACACATACAACTTTTTCAAGTCTTGAAGAATCTGTAAAAACAGCAGGAAAATGAAGTAATTTATTCCAATGCTTGATATTAGACAAACAAGAGGTGCAGTTCCCAGAGCAGTTTCATTAAACTGCTGGAGGGCTGGATGGAGAGGAGAGAGGCAGATTTACAATTATGCTGTATTTGATATCAGATGTTTTGCAGTGTCCAACCAAGGCCACCCACCAAGTCTAGCAATTGATATAGATGGAAATGTGCCTCGTGCCACTGCCAGCTTTTGCCACAAATTGATGATTATGAGGACCAGGCTACTTGAATATCCAGCCTGAGAGGCCTTAAAAAGCCCTTTAGTGAGAGTGCTGCCAAGCTGCTTGCCTTAGAATGTTTCAGCACTGGAGGCACCTCCAGCTACTGGAGCTTTTTGAAAATCTTGGCTGTGAAGTCCGAAGCTGTGAATATCTAATATGTGATGGCAGCAGGCCCAGCTGGAGTACAAACACACACATCCAGCAACACAGGAGAATATGAACAGTGCTAACAAGATAGAGATACTGTGCCCTGCTGCTGCTCTCATCCCACTTCCATAAAATAGTGCATTGAAAAGGAGAATTTACTCTCTGTCCATTTCTTCTAGCCTTAAGGCTTAATTCTGAACTTTGTGGGACTTTCTGGTTTCCTCTGTTTTTCATCTCCCCTTTCAACTTAACGTTGCCTTTTAGTTTTATTATCTTGAAAGCTCAGAGAGACTCTGAATTTTATCTGCAGGGAAGCTCATTTGTTTTTAAATTATTTTCAGTCTGAAAGTCGGGAGATTACAGGCAGCTGTAAAAAAAAAAAAATAAATAAAATCACCAACGAATAAAGATGAGTTTCTTGGTTACCTGAAAACCAAAATATGTTCAAAAGGAGAGTTTAAAAGATGAGATTTTTTTGGGTAGTTGACCAATGATTTTGCACCTGGAGGCCTGCTGAACAAGGAGAGGCACTTGGATGTGGCAGGACATGAGCCCTGCTGGATATCAAGCAAGTGTAGGAGATCATTACCCTGGGGCACTGCTGTGGATCAGCTCTGCAGCTAAAAACCTCCCAGCACTGAGGGGGAATGAGTGTCCCACTGCTCTGGTGTGGCAGGGACAGCCTGGAGGGTGACAGGCACACCAAGACGGGACCTGGCTCTGCTGAGCCCTCACTAATGGGGACAAAGGACAAAAACCCCCTGTGCTCTGGTGTATAGTAGGAGTCCTAGTAAAATATATGTATTGTATAAGTGGCCTTGCCCCAATCCGAGTTGTTCCAAATGGGCTGCAGCTGTGATGTCCTTAATTGGGCAGCAGCTGTGGCTAATGAAGATAACTGGGATAAAAGGAGGTGGGTTGGCCAGTCAGGGAGAGCCTTGGAGGAGTCCTGATGAAGAAGCAGGAACAACACTGCTGTGAAGAGCTGCTTGTGAGAAAATCACTCAGAAGGTAAGGGACTCTAGAAATATGATAACAACAATATGAAATATAACAATTGGTGACCCCGGCGTGATAGAAGATAGGACAGCTGAGAGCTGTGGCAGCCTGAGAGCTGGGACTCTAGAAATATAACAACAACACTGGTGGAAGTGTTAATTCTGAATAATTCTGTGCTAATTCTGTGTTAATTCTAAATAATTGCATTCCTATCCCCAGTGACTCCAGGTCATCAAAGTTTGGGAATATGGTGATGCAGACCCTCATTTATCCCCTGGCTTTCCTTTGGCATAAACTTCGTTTTGTGAAAAAGGAGTGAGCAAGTCAGGAAAATAATATGGCTGTCAGGAGATTTTTATGTTTTGAGAGACAGGTGATATTAAAATACTTTTTAATGGATGGTTAAGCTTAATGTGCTTAATAGATCATTTTCGTGTTTTGCAGTTTGGGTGATATATAGGAAAAAGCAGAATAGAAACCCTAGGGAAGTAGTATTTTCATCCCAGGTCTTTTTTTTCTTCTGCTTTTTTAGTTTCTTCTTCTTCCACCTCTATTTTTTTCCCATTCTGTTACTTTACTGACATCGTTTTGCTTTTAAGGAAAGATAATTGTGAAAAGAAAGAAATTTAAAATTAAGGCATTTCAAAGTTAGTCTTCTAATATTTTCTAAGGAAACTCAGATTGCCTGTGTTTTCCATTTCAAGTTCTGTGCTGTGCTGTCCCTGATAAGAGACTTCAGTGGTTTGAATGAACACCAAAGTATTAGCCTAAAGCAAGAAAACTGGCAAAAAACAACTCAAGGCTGTCTTTTAATGGACAATGTTTGTTCCTTTCTGTGGTGATTCCCCCATGACTGTGATCAGGAATTCTAAGGACTGAGGTACCTGTGAGTAATCTGCTACAGAGGCACAGTGGGAGGAAAAAACACTGCATTTGATCTGAAGGATCAAACATTTTGGGGAATCATCTGATCTCAAGGATATGTGCTCCTTTTTTCCTCCCCACATTATTTTTCTTAAAGATGCATCCCTAATCAGGCTGTGCCACTGCTCTGTAAACAGCAGGCCTGTTAGTGATGCTGAAAGATGAAGAGATTGGCAAGGAAAGACAAGGGAGTTTTCCTTCTCACTTGTGCTTTAAATATTTATTCTGGTTGTGTGCTGGACCACTTCTGATTTGGAGAAAGGGACCTTAAACGTGAAGTGATAGAAAAGCAGAGATTTTTATGCAGACTGCAGTTGGTGTTTTTTATATTCCTGTATCACATCCTACCTGCTGGGGACAGAGGAGCTGCTCCTTGGGGACCAGCCCTCCTCCATTCTTGTGTCCCCTGTGGCAGCGGCTGGTGCTGGACACCTCCAGGTGCACAGAGATGGGAGGGCTCTTGGAGCTGCACTTTTCCATCCTACGGGCTGAGCAGCACCTTCAGAACTGCCACAGTTTGGGTGGGGTATATTCATTCCTCTG
This sequence comes from Ammospiza caudacuta, assembly GCF_027887145.1. Taxonomy (NCBI): domain Eukaryota; kingdom Metazoa; phylum Chordata; class Aves; order Passeriformes; family Passerellidae; genus Ammospiza; species Ammospiza caudacuta. The sequence continues at coordinate 9,975,030 of NC_080610.1, forward strand.
CATAACCTCCCTATCCTGGCAAACAGTGCTGTAAGCATGGCCCAACTTCCCTTTCCATGGAGTCAAGCAGCATTCCTACCTCTCTGTCCCTCAAGACACCTGAATTTTGTGTCTGCTGAAGCAGCTTCCAAAGTTCTGAAAGCATTTCTGCTGTAGCTCTCTTAAAAACCCAGCACAATCAAGACAGGATTTTTTAAAAAGTCTTTCAAAGGTAGTTTCTGACTTATCAATGTGTCAAGGGGCATGGAACAGGTTTCACTGTGTGTGTAGTGCTGTAATTCCTTCTAGCCTTGATATGTATTTAAGAAGGAAAAAGTGTATTTAGAAAGGAAAAAGTGTAAGTTCCCCATTCAGCTTCACAAATAAAAGCCTCACAAATTGCATCTGGGGTGATTTATCGCTGGCTAAAAAAGCAGTGGGATTTCAACCCTTAACTCTGTGTTTCCTGCATAAATCCACCAGTCTGACACTGATCTCAGGTGCTGTAAAGGAGTCACACACAGTTCTTGTTGTTTGTTGGGAGCATCCAAAGTTGTCTTTCTGACTGCACAGCAGAAATACTCTGTTTGCTACTTACATGAGCATAATTTTGTGACCAAATTACTTAAGTCAGCAACTAATTTCACTGCTGCCTCAGACCTGCTTTAAATGAACAGGTATATTCATCAATCACCTCCCTTCTTCTTTGAGTACCAGCCTAATCAATACTTGAAAGAGCTGTTTAAACACTTTCCTATTAAAAAGGAAAAAAAAAAAAAAAACAACCAAAAAACCTGCAGGTAGACAAAACAGCAGAATAAATATTAGAGAGAATTTTAGGGACAGGCATTGAAGTTTGATGCTATTCTGCATTAGGACTTTATAAATCACTAAGCAGGAAGGATTATGCAATGGTACCACTCCACCCTAAATTACCAGGGCATGGTGACTGCAGAGAGACGTCTGACAGCTTTGAGCTTGGACAGTTTTAAAACACCTCAGTGTAAAGGGATCACGTTTTGCTGAGCAGGGTGAGCATGGAAAGCACATCCCTGTCATAAAAGGCAAAGGAAACTCTGTGGATGTGCTCAGATGCAAAGTGTCTTGCTCAGGACTCCTCTGTGCTGGGAAAAGGGGCAGGAAGGGGTGGGATGAGGTCTCTGGAAGAGCTGTGGGTGCTGGCTCTGTCAGACCCCACCACCTCTCATGTTCATGACTGCTGTGGGAGCAAAGGCAGCGCTTGGACTTCTGGCACAGAGCTGGGTTTGTACTTCTGAGCTGCTCTGCCAAAGGTTCCCTGCACAACCTGCTGGCTGCAGAAAGTGAGGGGTTTTAAAATGCAGGAGTTACTGTGCAGTGATGCCTAAGCTGTGCCCAAAGATGTATTTATGATTTAGCTTTTTATTTCTGATCTGAGCAATGATTGCTGGCACAGCAGGCTGTGCATCAGGGCTCCAGAAACATCAGGGGGTTCCTATTGTGTCCTCACAAGGGGAGATGGAACACAAACCTCGTGCTGAGAGCTCAGGGTGGCCTCAGTGTGCAGGAATTCCACAGAAATGGCCACTGGCAAAAGGAGGATGCGAGACATCATGTAATTGATGGCTGGTGGTGCAGAAATCTTTGCTACCCAGTTAAAGCCCATCAGCCCCACAGGGCTCTGCACGCCACTGGAAGTTACCATTGTCCTTTTCATCCTGTGTTTTGCAGTGTTGAGGAGTTTTTTGGTTTATTGACTTTTCTGCTCTCAGCTCTCGTTCTTGGGCTGCATAAGAATGGAGTGGCTAAAACGTGTTTGCAAACCAGAAATGCTAGTTGTTAGAAATATAATTATCATTTCTTCTGGAAAATTAATTAGAAGCCTGAAGTAATGCTTTTATATCATGATTCATTTAAAAGAAATGTTTAGTTAGATATAAGCTTTGTTTGCATGTTCAGTGTAGTAAGACTGAGTCTGAAATTCTTGCATGAACAATATCCTTCTCTCTCCCTCTTTGTATTTAAAACTCCTTACCAACACATTTAACAAAATGAAGGTTTAATAACTTCCTTTTCTCTCTCTAAATGTACCAGTTAAGTCATAGTAGTCTATTTTCCACCTGTAAAACTGCATTTACATGCTTAATCACAAAATCTCTTAAACCCATTATTACCTGCAGCAGGGGCTTTTATAATCAGATTTTTTTTTCTCTCTCTTTCAAAGTAAAATGATGCTTCATTATTCAGAAAGTGGAGGTGTCTCTTCTGGATATTGTGTAGAAGAGGACATGCTGCTGCATGTTAAAGAAACATGAGCTGTGCAGATCAGCCTCCCTGTGGAGGAGCCAGCAGAGAGTCAGAGTATTAAATGCAGCTCTTTATTTACATACCTCAGTGAGTGCTGGAGCAGAGGCCACCACAGAGCAAGTACTCTGACAATTCTGCCTTCCAGAAATGCCATCCTGAAAGCTAATGACTCCTTCCTGGGAGTCTTCTCTGGCCTTACAGGTTTAGAGGGCAACAAAACGTCCCAGGAAAGCCAGCCCTGCTAACCAGCACTGATTTCCTCCAGGGCTGACTGCTGAACTAAACTTCAGACTTCAGCTGGCTGTAAAATTGGAGCTTTCCTCAGTGTTAGGGAAAGAATGATTTGCCCTGAGTGATGTGAGGCTAAGTTAAAGACTTTTCTTTGCAGTAGTTATCCTTTGTATCATATCCCAACCCCTTTTTTCCTTCATTTGAAAATGTCTGGGGTGCTTTTCTTCTTGTGTTTGTGTACGCTTTTAATACCTGCAAAACTCAGTGCCTCTAAGGAAGGTTTCATTCTCCTCAGTGCAGCTCTGCCATCTGAAACCCTGGGTTGGCAAAACAAAACCAAAGCTGCAAGATTCCCACCTACTGCTCCTCTAAATCCCTGTTGATCTGTAGGGGATGAGAGAAGAGAATTGCTCCCTTCAAAGGCAGGAGCATTCAGATGAGGAAATTTTAAAGCTGCACGTTTCTTTCAAATGGATCCTATTTAGCTTGACAGTAAAAGAGCCACGGGGCTGAATTTTATTAGACGTTTGTGCAACAGGCATTAAATGTTTCATGTTAGGAATATATTAAATTCCATCAGAAAAAAAAAAAAAAGACACATTCAAAAAATTCAGAAAAGAAGTAGCATTCCTCTGAGATCTTTGTGCACTGAAAAGCTGAACATTGAAAAATTAAGTGATGAAGGCAATATGGAGGATTTTATCACATTTCCTGCCTCAGCTCTGCTGGATGGTCTTTTTGGCCTGTTTTTTTATTTGGGGTTTTTGGGGGCTTGTTGTGGGGTTTTGTGCATCTGAAAAGCACCTCCAGAGGTGTCAACAATCCCATCATCACTTCAGCTCTTGCCATGAACTTGCAGGGCCAAGCCTTTTTGAAAAGCCAGACCCAAGCTAATGCTCTCTGAAATTGAAATCAATTTGGAGCATCAGCCTTGAAGAACCAAATCCTCCCCTCTTCCCCCTGTAGCCTCTTTGATTTGGGTGTTGTCAGGGATTTGTGTTCAGTGAAGGTGACAATTCTGCCTGTTTGCAGAGAAAGCAGCTCTTGGGCACAATGAAATGATGGAAATGGACCTGATTGAGACAAGAGGGGGGAAAATTGTGCAGTGTTGCAACTTCCTGACTTGAGCTTGAATTAAAGGAATCTTTTCACTGTGGTTGACTGTGATGTTTGTCACCCTCAACTCTGAGAGGAAAAATATTCATCAGAATGGAGGTGTGGGGTTTGTTGCTGTAGCCTTCACTGCAGTGACATCACCATGTGGTGGGGTCCTCTTCTGCCCGCCACTAATTGATAAATGTTTTCAGGGTAGGATTATTTGGAGGGTTTTGCTCCACAGCCTCTTGCAATAGCAAGTAAATGTTCCTGAGCACTGAAACAATGAGAGTGTGCTCTGACCTGGGGAGTCATAGGCAGGCAGATACACAGATTGCTAATTGCACTGCCCATAATCATCTGCATTTCATAGACAACTTAAATCCTGCATTCCTCTGCTCCCATCTGGCCCTGTGCACTCCTGCTTCTGCCTTCAGCCACACAGCATTAACTGTATTTCAGGTGCCAGGGTGGAAAACACCAACCTTGGCAGCATGTGGGGGAGGAATGGTGAATGATTGGCATTAATCATGCTGCAATCAGGTTTCCTTGGTGAGTTGTTGTTAAATCTTTGAGTGACCAAGCTAACAGACTGCCCAGTGGTTCTCATCACTAAACTCTGTGCTGGTTTGTTCACTCTTCTCAATAGGAGATTGCTTTTAGCAATTAGAGGAGTAATCAGGGGATACAAATTTGTGTGCTGTATGTGGGGGGATTTAACCTTTGTGGGCTCAGCTCTGATTTCATGGCACCTTTAGTGACAAATACAGTGGGACTGGAGCAGTTCTGGGAGGGCACTGCAGCCCTCTGGAGTGATGTTCACATCTGGCACGCATCTGGGAGCATGGCAAAGGGCCCCAGGTGTTGGAGGGGGTTCACCTGATGCCCTATCAGAGCCAGAAGCACTATTACTGCTGAGCCTGAGAGCAAAGGCCCAGAGTTTCAAAAGGTCCTAAAGGAAGTGGTGGCTTCCCCATTTCCAGCATCTGCTAAGATGTCACATCACCCTTCAGACATGTCACTGCTGGTGCTTCAGGAAAGGTATTCAAAGCAAACTCTTGTCTACAGACCTGGAAGGCATTTTCTTCTCTTTTGCTTTTACGAACACAGAGGGTTTAGACCAGATTAAAAGAGCTACTCCACATAGGCAAAGTTCTTCTGTTTTGCTGAACTGCTTCCATGCTGCCCTCAGAACTTGTATTTGTCCAAAATTTCTATTTCAGGATGTAACCTGGCTGAGGATACAGACTGGGAGCAGTTCAGTAAAACAGAGGAACTTTGCCTATGTGGAGCAGCTCTTTTAATCTGGTCTAAACCCTCTGTGTTCGTAAAAGCAAAAGAGAAGAAAATGCCTTCCAGGTCTGTAGACAAGAGTTTGCTTTGAATACCTTTCCTAAAGCACCAGCAGTGACATGTCTGAGGGTGATGTGACATCTTAGCAGATGCTGAATCACCCAGGATACTTTCTGCAAGTGAGGAGCCAATGTGACTCATGTTTAGCTCCAGAGGTTTCTCAAAGCAAAGCTCTTTTGACAGCAGCAGTGTGGCTTTTGTGCTATCCTTTGGTTTATCAGAGGAATTATATCTTAGGTTTGTTATTATTATTTCATTTCACTATCTGGGAAGCCCTGACAGGTTATGACTATTTGCTCCTATCAATGACTCAAAATGCTGCATCTGGGCTGGATTATTTCAGAGGCTCTGTCAAAGGTGTGGAACTAGGCCTGGACCATAACCAGGTATAGAGGAGTCTAAATAAATTATTCCAAACTCTGTATCTTTATCCAGAGTAAAGATTCGCCTTAAAGATGGCCTTACAATGTCTGAATAGTGTTCTTTTGCCTGGTGTCCCCTCACAATCATTTTCTATTTCCTCTTGTTCCATGTGCAGTAGCAAGCGCTGACTTCCATACTTCCATTTGTACTTTGGGAGCAACAGGGTCATTTATTACCATGGCCACTGTCCTGAAAAGCTGAAAAAATAAACTAAGGATGAAGTGAGCATCACCTAGGCATGACTGACAAGATATGGAGCAGGGAGAAGGATAGCTCACATCTGTGCTGAAGCTGCTAATTGGCTGGTGAGATCCAGGTTTTCGAGTTAGATCTTCTCTTCCTTTTCTTTGCTGTGAGAAGGCTCTTCTGAGGTTTTTTTTTTTTTTTGCTGGCATTTTAGGGATGATAGGCACAGCCTATAAATAGTGTGAGCCATGGAAATGATTCTACCATCCTTCCTAATCTGGGTAGCTAAACATCAAGTTTTCAAGCACCCCATAGGACTTTTTTTTTTCCTTAGGATCCTGATTGACAGGATTAACAATGGCTTCACCTCTCAATGGTGTTTCTCCAATTCACTGTTCAAGAAAAACCTGTTCCTTGTGCCTGAACTTTTAAATGTCCAGGTTCTGACTGAGCATTTCAAGGTCAAGCTGAAGCTTGAATGCTTTATTTATCTGAATGGGTAGAATGTTTCAGCAGGTTATTTTCATTTACCTGTACCATTCTGATGCAGAACAAAACTGAAGAAACAGGGGTGGCAAGTAAATATGCTTTTCTTGTTCCTGGAGAACCATCAGCTGTGCCCAGCTAGCCTCAGGAGGGAATAGGCACTTCAAGCTTCTTGAAAAATTGAAAATTAAAATTGAAAATTAAAATTGAAAAATAAAGGACCATGCTGGTCACTGTGTGATTTATCTGTCCAGCTACACTTGTTCTTCATTTGCAGTTCTTTATTTTATGTGGTTCTTCAGAATAAATCTCTATTGTTTATCCATCCCCTTAGTCAAGGCAGAATGAGAAGTAAATCTGAATTTCCTCCCCCCTCTATCACCAACTTAACTTTGTCTTGGCACTGAGTAGATCTTGAAGGGAAGAGCTGAGTGACTGGGTCACAGTGAGGCAGTAACAAAGCAGATGGCATCTCCATATGTGACAGACCAGGAGGTTTTGAAGCTGTGCATCTGCTTTTAAGAATCAAGTTTAAAGTGAATTGGCAGTGCTGTCAGATGGGCAGCACTGAGCTGCTCCAGCAGGTGATAAAGCTGCCACAAAGGCAGAAGGCTGCTCTGAGTTTCCCAGTCTGGAGTTTGGGTGCCCTCAGATGAAATTGGAATGTGAGCAGGAAATGCAGAGTGGTGGTGTCTGGCCAGGCCATTGTCTGAGACGTGCCCTGGAATTAAAGTCAGGAATTTGTCTGGCTCTTGCAGAAGGAGCTGGAATGTGCCTCCTCTGGAGCTCAGTGGCCGTTTTTACTTCTCCAGGTACAACGGTAATGTTTTGTCAGCAGAACTCAGCTTGATGCTGGATCCTTGTCCACCTCTGACTCAGGGATTTCTGCATTCCTTACAAATCAAATAATTGGGACTGTCACAGTTTTATGGACTGTGTTACTAATAAGACTTTGTAGTGTGTCCTAGTTTAGGAACAAGAGTGCAGCTCTGCATTTCTCTGTGCCCTATATACCCAGCAAAGGCTGCCCTGCTGCACAGCTGGGCCAGGGCTGCTCCTTGCTCACCAGAAAACCTGAGGAGTGTAAAATAATCACCAATTTCTGCTGTCTGTAAGGATGGATCTGCTTCATTTGGTGCAATGTCTCACACTATCATTGCTTGCTCAGGCAGTTGCACAAGATCTATCTTTTTTTCCTCTTGCCCTGCGATGGAAAATACTTGATCAGGAGTTTTTATTTCTGCTGAAGGCCTACATGGATTTATCCAAAATCCATCTGTGCATTACAAGGTGAAACACAGGAGCCTGTATGCTTATTTGGACTATTTTCAGAATTCCTGTAGCCACTCTAGAATAAGGATCATTATCCTGAGTTTTGTTTTTATTTTTGCCTACATAATTCCATGCAAAATAGTATAATAAATCCTGGAATACAGCTTGAAATAATTAGTGGAGAAGGATTTCAAAATTCAGGAACATGTTGTTTAATTTACTGGAGGAATTTGTTAGGAAAGCCTAATTGTTTGCTCTGTAGCATCACCATCTTTATCTTTTATTGCATAAATATTTAACAAGGGTCCCTTTGTCAAGAAAATGCAAGAGAAAAATATTATCATACAGCATAAAGAGCTAATAATTTATTTGCCACAGAATTGTTAATACTCAGTGTTTATACACCACTTTAATGCATTTTGTAAATCTTTCAAAAAAAAAAATAAAATGCTTTGAGTTCAGGCATTCCTTCCACTGCTGTCTAGCATCAAAGTCTTGGCTCAGCAGGAACAAAACCAAATTTGAAGAGAAAACCATACTATGTATATTCTTCCTTTACTACCAAGTGCCTGTCACACACGAAATGCTGTGAGGAGCAAGCAAAGCACATGCAAATTGCAGAAGGAACCAAGCAAAATGGATTTTTCCCAAATGAAATATGACATGCCACGATAACTTCCTAAGCACTGGAGCAAAAGGCTGCAGCAAGGCCCAGAAATGCAGGATTTGCTTGGCAAACCTTGGCATTGCAGTGACACCCAGGGCAGGTGAGCTGTGCCAAGCTCAGCTCAGGTGTGGATCAGGATTTTCCTCCCTTCAGAGCTCCCCTGTGCCAGGGAGCTGCTCCTCTGTTCTGGGTAGAAACTGGCTTAAAATTCAGATTCTCACATCCTGTAAACAAAATTCAGCTGTTTAGGAGTTTTCCAGATGTTGGATTTCATCTCCCATCATGGCACCAAGGTTTGCTTTATTTGTTGAAATTAATTCAATATATTGCTATCTTAACTATAGGCTTAATTAGAAGGAAAGATCAATATTTAGGATAATAAAAGCACACAGATAATTAGAATAATAAAACTCCAAAGATAATGAAAACAATTAAACTGGGTGATATAAGGATTTGGAATAATCTTTAGTAGATCTGGGATTTTGATTATAGTGAAATTGTCTCTGACCTCAGAGTTGAATAAGAGCAAAAAACATTTAAAACTAAAGAGGGCAGAGCTGAGAATTTCCCTTCTTGTTCTTCTGGATTGTAAAAGTCTGTTTATCTGAAAAAAAATTAATTTTCTTCAGGATCAGTGGTGATCATCTGCTTTAGCTTTTTGTAATGCAGGCAGTAGTGTCCCATACAGCCCCAGTTTGAAAGGCTGGAATTTTTCATGAGAGATTCATCTGATAACTAACACAAATTAAATTTCAAAAGGCAACAGAGATCTTTGGAGCTGTGAGAACACTGAAATATCTTTTTGTTAGCCAAAATTTTCTTCTGTTTAGTAGAATAGAGGTATTGGGCTCATCTCCCACCTTCCTTGCCTTTTGTTTGTGCTGTTTTGTGACGTTAAATTCCAGGCATTGTCCTGTCTGTGCTTCTTCAGCCTCTCTCCATTGGCCCACTTGAGCTTGATTCCTGTCCATCATTTCAGATTTCTGGTACCTCCAGCTCTGTGAATGTTTCCTCTGGGTTGTGCTCATCATCTCACAATGTTATGTAATTCCACCTCAGCATAACACTTGTTTTTTTTTTTATCTGATTGAGTTTTGTTTTGTTTTGGGGTTTTTTTTGTTTGTTTGGTTTTTGTTTCTTTGTGGGTTTGTTTGTGTTTGTTTCTTTGTTTTTTTAATTCCAACCACCTAGGTGAAAATAACACCAGTGTGGACATGCTGAGATGTGCTGGTAGAAAAGAAACTATTATTATTCCTAAAGAGGGAAAGCAAAATACTCATTCTCTGCAACAGCTTCCTCAGCCAGGGCTCCTGCTGGGTTTATGTTGTTTTTGTTGTTGTTTCTTCTCCACTTTCATTAAAGCCGCTACCATCTCTTATTTCGGAACAAAATAAACTTGGATATTTTAGATTAGGCAATGGCAAAGCATCCCTGGAACTGCTGCATGTGGCTGGGTATTGGGACCTGCAAAAATGAGAGGGTGACATCTCAGATGGAGCCATGGCACTGTCACCTTCGTTCTGAAGTTGAGAAAGGGAAAACTCTACAGACAGGAAAGTAAACCAGGGAATGCTTCTGGTGCAGTGACAGTGAAAAGGTGCAGTGTGAGCAAGAAAAGCAGAGGACACTTAGTAGCACAGCTATAAAAAAAGTAAAATTATGCTCAAATTCTACTTGGGGATGAAACGTTAAGCAGGGGAAGTGGAAGCAAAACAGGATTGTGTGACTTAGTGAGAGTTCTTGATCTGTGAGCAGGAGCAAAATATCTGTGACTGCTGGTCTTACAAAATCTTAAAACAGATTTTGTTTGATTTTTTTCCCCCCTCTCTCTTTTGGTTAAAAGAAAGCTCCCCTGACAAAAAGAAGCACTGCTTTTCAGTGAGAATTACTCGAGGATTTGTGGCTGTGGAACAATGGATCGATATTTGTTTGCTAAAAGCTCCAGTTAAAGTGGGACAAGAGGAGATTAGCCCGATGAGCTCCTGCTTGTCCATGGCTATAGATTTCTCCTTGGAAGCTGGAGAGGTTTATCTTGCCCCCCTGTTCAGAGCTGAGCAGTGATCTGGGACAGGAATTACAAATAAAAGCTGTGGGTGCCACAGGTGCAATGGCAAAGAAGGAATTTTCCAAGGAGCAGTGTGGGCACCTCAGAACCTCAAACTGCTCATCCTTCAGTCTCCCTCTGCATCAAAAGGAGCCTGAGCAGGCAGAGTTTATGGGCTCAGAATGAGGTTAATCAGACTTTGGTTTTATAATTGCTGTGCAGAGATGCCACAGAAACAATGAGAAAGGGTCAGTCTTAACAGGGTGCATTAATTATTTTTGTGGCTCCTCCCCTGTACCCCAAAACAGACCTGGGTTTTCTCTCACCTGTTTTTGCCCTGATGCCAAATACCAGCTCGGCTCTGTGGGTTTGACAAATTGACACTTGCTACAAATTGCTCAAAGATCCACTAAAATCAGGGAGGCTTTGGCTGAACACAGAGGTTTAACCTCGTGGCTCAGACTGTGGAGATAAGGCAGGATGTGATTTCCTCTGAGATTCAGGAATGTTCAGGTCGGAGTGAACCACACAGTGTTTTTAATCTGAGTTTTTCAATGCCATACAGTTAGGCCGTTTTTATACCACTTGGATTTGTTCCAGTGTTTGTTTGTATTTCAGCAGGGAACGCCAGGACATAATGTAGTTTTTTTCAGTGATGTGGATGTATTAACCAGAAGTGTCTAATTATCTTTATTGATTAACCTTATCTTATAAAGAAGCAGTCACTCAGTAGAGCAGTCCATATCCTGTACACTGCAGAAAGAGAAAATGATTAATTTACTCCCTGGGTTGTACTGCTCTGTGTGCTGTGAGAGTAAGTGATGGATAAAGGACAGCCTGCACTGTCTTGGGTCAGAACAGTAGGTCAGAGTCATTATTTACCTTTTGAATATAGAGTGAGAACTTCCTCTTTTTGCAAATCATGATCCCAATTCACTTGTGTACAGGGGGAGGCAGAAGTGGGACACACACCTGTGTTCTGCATAGATCTGTGTATTTATAGAGCTGCTCTTACAGCAGCTCTGAGGGAGATGTGCAGGGAAATAGGACCTGGGATTTCTGAGATGAATTAGAAAAGTTTTCTGGTAAAAGTCCATAGAGCTTTATTGTTCATTTCTTTCAAATCTTCAAACTGTCTTCCTCTGAATGCCCACTGCCAGAGTTCATTTTTCCTTACTTTTTATGTCAGCAGTAACATCTTGCTTTCCTCCTTGTGATCCACCACTTTTTAGTCAGATAATATGTTTGGAGCTCTTGCTTTGGTCTGTAAGTCTTTAGTGCAGTAAGATCCTGATATGCTGTGAAGGATCCTAAAAGCAGATTAATGACACAGCCTGACCTTTATCCAGGTTTATGTTTGGTGTGTGTATGAGTCTGGATGGTGTGTGAGTACATTACAATTTCTATTCCCATCTGGAGATGCCTTACAAACATCAGGCAGGAATTTCATCCTGCATTTTAATTATTAGTATATTGCTGTATTTATTATAATGGAAACAAAGTTATGTAAGCAATAACCCAAAAAATCCCAGAAATGAAAATTTTAACCCAAGAATTTTCTATCAGTGCCTTGTGGGTCAAGAGAGCTGAAGGCTTCACAGCATTCCTTGCTGTGTTTTTCAGCCTCCCTGTTGGTTTGCCTTTTTATCCAGTGTGTCTCAGGTTTAGTTTCATTCTCTGCAAAACCGAGATTCTCATCTAGGCATTCCCTATTCTCAGGTTTCATTTTGCCTTTTGTGAGCCTGTTTTTGTCCTGGAGGCGTTCTTACTCCTGTTGATGTCTGGAATGGAGTTATCTTCTTCCTTTGTTATTTTGCCTCCTTTACACATGAGGGAGAGCTTCCTCTCCTGCAGCTCATCGAGCCAGGCCCCTGCACTGTGATAATCAGATTTTCTCCCTCTCCTATTCCCAATCACTGCTCCCTTCCACTTCAGCAGGATGCACTGCAACTACTGCCGCTAAAATTCTGCATTTTTCTTCATGCTGAACCAGCTTCCCCCTCTCTCCTGTGTCTGTGACCACTCACCTGCCTCCAGAGGAGCTCTGGTGTCCCATGCTGCCCAGAAAAATGGGCTCCCCTTGATCTTTGGGCTCTGAGTGTTCCCACAGCATCCCACATCATCCTCAGGGATGCATTCATGCCTATCCTTCTGAAAGGGCTGGATGAAATCATCTTGTGATGAGTCAGATGCTTCTTGCTATTTGTAATACAAATGTAACTGAGTCAATTTTGCCTTTGAGTACTTTCACTTTTATGACATCCCACTTAATATGCTGACATTTTGACCCATGCCATACTTAAAAATAAAAATCAAAAAACAACCCAGTGATTTTATGTTGGTTTTAGGGTTTCTGAGGATACTGCTCACTAGTGATTTTCCATATTCTGGGAGCTGATGACTTTAGACATGTTCAGAGATTTTCCTGTCCTTACAGCAAACCTGATGCCTGCTTAGCAGCTTCTGTCTATTGTCCAGAGTACCTATTTTTGTCTCTAAAGGACACGAACTCAGTGCTCAAAAATAAATCTCCTCGTTGATGTAGCCCTGACTTTTATGATTTCTAGCAGAGTCCTACTCATATATTTCAAATTTAATTTTTACCTTATGTTTATTTCAATTACATAAGTGTAAGATCATGAGATTGAATGATAAAGTAATAAAAGGACATTTGCATTTATCACAGATTCTGTATCCTGCACAGAACTATTTTTCTGGCAGTCAGATCTTGTTTGCTCTGCTGACATGAGCAGTAGCTCTCTTGCAGCCAAGGAAGAGTAGGAAATTTTCCTTCTATGGGGAGTAAAGCAAACCTGAGCAGCCCTGCTGATAGAATATTCTGTTGGTTTGAAGTTTTCTGCTTATGAAAGGCAGATGGGGTTTGTTCTTCAGACATTAAAAGGGAGAGGATTTTTAGGTTTCATCTTCTGTTTTCCAATTTTAACCCACAACATTTATTTTAGATGATTGTATCACACGGCATAAAGTAAACTTGTGCTAGATTAAAAGCCATTTTATGGAGTTTACACTTTGCTGGTTTTACAGAGTAGCATAAAACATAAAGGTATCTTGGGATTTTTTGTTCCTCCACAAGAAATGGAGGATGTTTTGCTAGTTGCTTGAAAATGGAATACCAGAATGTGTGTTAGTAGAAAATAACCATTTTGATCATGTTAATGCTGCTCTGTGGGGCAAATTCTGCCTCATGAGGACAACCTTAAATTTTTCTACTATTGAAATAATTATGCTCAATTACAATTTGTAATCCAGGGTTTAATTTAATCCACGGATAAAACGTGTGCTTTGTCTTCATCTTCACTATCCAGCTGTTAAATGGAACAGAAGGGGAGCATTTATCACTGAGAAAATTTGTTTTTTAGAAGTTTGTGTTATAGCTTTGCTTCCATCAAGTCCTGCAAAAAAAGGGCATTCATTAGTGTCAGGATAATCAACACACACAAGTTTGCTGCTTTTCTTTCCACATTTTTCCAAAGGCACTCAGGATGGGGAGGTGCCTGGGGGAGGTTTTCAACTTCATTCTCAGGCTGATCTGGAGCAGCTGATCCTGTTTCCTCAGGATTCCTCAGTTGGCTTTAGGAAATGTGCAGTGGGGAAATGTCAGGCTGAAATCTCTATTGTGGAGAGTTATGGTTAAAAAAACCCACTTAACTGATCTTTGAGGGAAATGTGAGACCTGAAATGTGAAATGGGAGTGATGTGAGTTGTGTTTCAGGGTAGCCCATGAGTGGCATTTAAAAAGCAGAAATCTCTAAGTTGTTTCTAAAATAAATAAATGTGGTTGCAGAGCTATAAGAGCATGTTTGGAAAATGGCAATACCTTGTAGTGTCTTTATTTTGTCCCTAATAAAGACTAAGACTGGAGTGTGGGGTTAGGCTGGGACACACAGGCAGCAGGCTGAGTTCCTCCCTCAGATGTGACCTGCACTCCTTGGTGAATTCTGCTGTTCAGCTTGATAAACTTCTGCAGTTTTTCTGTTACACAGGACAAAGCATCACTATTGATTTTTACAGCCTGATGAATTTTATTTCTGTTCTCTTGCAAAATCAGCACAAAGGGGAAAAATCACAAATCATTGCACATAACTATGGAAACTTTTCCAGCTTAGTGAAAGCTTTGTACTAGGGTCTGAAATTTTAAAAAGCACATGTGCTTCTGGTTTTTTTCCCCTCTGGCAACATTATTGTTTGAAAACAAACTGGTTGCTAGTTTGGCCATTTGCTGAGTGGAAAATCAAACTGTCATGAGCTGTTGCTGGTGCTTTGATCTGATGAGGGAGAGGTGAACACACAGCTCTGGCTGAGTGGGCTGGAGGAGAATTATTGAGCACAAGCACTCTGGGTCTGCTCCTCCAGTGAACCTGCAGACATCAAGTCAGAGCACTGAATTCTCCTCCTGAAACCCAGCCAGCAGGAGCTTTGTGCTTCAGAAATCTCAAAGCCTCATCAATTAGGAGAGGCTCTTGCTGACAATCACACATTGATATTTTGTTGCCTGGGAAAGCTTGGGCAAGGCTGACTTGAGCATTTCACTGGGTAAGGGGAAGCATTTTCTCTGCTTCATACTGTGATGACATGTAAATATATCAGGTATTCAAGAGCAATGTAGCCACAGGAAAGAGTTTTTCCTCCTTTCTCCTAGACTACAGACCTATTTTTGAGGTGGATTTAAAGACAAGAGGAAAAACCTTTCCAAACTATAAATTAATGGCTCAAATATTTCTAAATGAAATTGGAACAGCCTCTGTGGTGTTTTATTATCTTTTGCCATACAGAGCTGTCTTTGAAAGGGGAAAAAAGCTTAGTAAAAAGTAATTTCAGAGCCTTGACTGCTTTTTGATTACAATTTGGGATTACTGTTTTAATCACTGCTTATCAAGTAATACCACAAACCTCAGAGCATGACCATCTTTCTCAGGGGAAGCCAGATTTAAAAGCCAATTTCCAGCAATCCTTCCTCTTTCTTCCAAACTCCTCTAACAAATATGGAGGGATAATAATCTGCGATATTACAAGAAACCCTAAGCAATGCATGAAATTCTGTGTTCTCAGATTGCTTCTGAGTTGTCCTTATTGTTGGAGAAAGGGAAATACTGGTGTAAGTCTGAGCCTGCTCTTCATCCAAGGCAGCTTCCACTGGTGTGCAGGGTCTCACAAACTCACCCTTCCCCAGGCAGATGACAAATTTAACACACTCAAATATGTCCAGATGGAGCAGGAGCATGTTTTCAGGGCAGGTCTGAAATGTTTGCTTCATATTTGTGTGCAAAGCACTGCTGTAAAATGGCTTCATGCACCAACCAAAGCCCTTGCAAAGTTGTGGGTGAGCAGCCATAAGAGATTCTGGAGCTAAAAGATGTATTTTAACTTAAAAGTTACTGATATTGCATAGTTTTCCCATGGCTGGAGATGGGTGAAGCAGAGTGAAAGAAGAGGGAGTCCTTTTTTTCTGAAGTGCATTGAGGTGTTTGTAAGGGGAAAGATCCCTCTGTAAAATTTAAGCAGGTGCTCAGTGAGGACCTGAAGTGGCCAAGATCAGCTCTGGAGCTGTTTTCTTGTGTTTTCCCTGTGATTGTCTCACAGTGGAGCACCGTGAGCCTCTCTGCAGGATCCCTGGTATGTCTTAGCTCCTCCACATAAATATTGCTGCTCTTTCTAAAAGAGAAGACAAAGCCTCCCTCCTCCCTCCAGAAAACTTGAACCTAATTAAGGTAATCAGATTAATCCTGGCCACAATTATCTTTGTTCTGAGTTGTTCAGATGCTGCTCAGTGATGCTGGGGATGGAAGAGGACCAGTGGATCTTTAAATTTCCTCTCTGTTCTGAGCAGGTTGTGTGACCTGATGGGAGATGATGCATTTTTGATCAGCATTGCTGTGAGTCATCTTTGCCACAAGGCTTGGAATGTGCTGCTAAGGGGCTCCAGAACTGGTTCTATGCAAGAGATAATTTATGAGATTTTCTCTATGCAAGAGATAATCTGGTACAGGAGCTTGTAGACAGTGTTTGGAGTGTTGAAGGAAGGCAGGAAGGTGCTGGAGGAAGGCAGTGCTCTCTCCCAGGCTGGTGTTCCTGTGAAAAAAAACACTTATAAACAAATCACTGCTTTTGTTTGTTTGTGTTTGGGTTTCTGTGTGTTATATCCACAAATAGAGTTTTGAGTAGTGCTAATGGAAGGGATAAATTGGTGTACATCCATCTTCCTGGAGTAACAGAGAGCTCCCACTACCTCTGTGCACATCCAGGTTTTACCTACAAGTGACCAACAGTGTTCCATGAGTCAGAGTAGAAACAATTAGAAAATCTCTATAAAATATTCTTAAAATATTATTTCAAAAGGAAGTGAACTCCTTTACCTGTGGCTCATCAGGCACAGTAAAACTGGCAGGGAATTACAGTCTCGAAGTCCTGAGCTTGTCTGTGTGGTAGCCAACTGAGCTGTGTCTGGTAGAGGAGCCCAGCATTCCATCCCTGCTTGTAAAATTAACATCATCTTCATCTGCTCTTTCTGCCAGCCTAAATCAATGTGCCAGCCAGCTCTAAAAATATAGAAAACAAAACCCACTACTCTGTTCAGAAAATACATCAATGCCAGCAGCTCCTACACATGAATGATCCTCAGCAAGCAAACCACTCTGCATGGGTGGCAGAGGAGGAGAAAAACAAGGAAGTGATAAAGAAATATATTTCACTTTCAGGCTTCTAAGACATTGGCTTAAAAACAACAAAGAGAGAAAATACACCCAGTCATTTTTTAAAATAATGAAAAAGACACTGACAGGGGCCTGAGAGATTAAGCAGTTTAAGGGTGGGGGAGTTGCCTGCAGAGGCAGACAGAAGGCTTAGGCCTGGGAATTATTTCTAGTTATTGTTCTGGGGTTCTAGTCATGTTCCTCAAATATGGATTGACCTTAATATCTCTAAAAGCACAATTCCTGAACCTCTTACTGCTTGTACTGTTCAGCTAAGTTTTTGGATAGGCATGTTAAATTCCTTTGTTTTTAAGATAGTTACAGGAAATGGCCTCTCTCGTTTGGTCATTTAAAATGCCAAAGCAAAATTGCCTTGAAATTCAAATTGTTTGCTGGTAATTATGAGTCAGGGCAGAAGATTTTCCTCTGGAGAGACAGTAGAGTCAATGTGCTCACAAGTGAACACAGTCAAGAGACTCTTGTTACTGGCCTGGAGCTTCCCAAAAATGAAGCAGGGATTCAGGAGAGAGATGATTCAGGTCAGAGATTACCTCAAAATGTAATCCTTGGGGCTAAGGACATATTTTAGCATGGTTTTTATGGGGGCAGAACACATTCAATGTGTCAGAAAAAAAGTGGAGGCAAAAGGTTTGGATTGTTGACACCAGTTCTGCCAGAAACAACCTGAAAAATGCTTCATTCTTTCTGCAGAGTATGTTGTGCTCAACATGAACACAGTATTTTATGAAACAGGAGCACTGGCTGGCTGTTTGACTTGAAAGAGGGTTTTTAACAAGTCTAGGCTTTCATCAGAAAGGTGTAAAAAGAAATCCTGATACTTTTGTAGCATCATTTGTGTGAGTCTGAACGTGCTGTACGACAGGGCCTGCCGTGAGGGCCCACTTGGATCTTTGTGCTGCAAATCCTGCTGCACAAACACAGCTCCCTATTGCAGCTGAGTGTTTTCCTACCCTCCCACAGAGGTCAGATATTCCTGGTTTCCTGCAGTGCAGGTGATGTACTGAGGCAGAAATACAGGGCCAAATATATAAAATCCTTAACTCGTCCCGAGATCCGCGGCCATTTGGTGGTAGATTTTGGAAGCTGCAGGTGCTCTTCTGCATCTTCAAAGGTCTCAAAACTGCTTTGGATCTACTCCTGGGGGATCTCTCCAGACCACAGCACTGGTTCATGGCCTGTGGGAGTCTCAAACATGAGATTGGAGATGTCAACCCTGTTAGAGACATTGAAGCATGAGGCAGTGGGATGAGGACGTGGCAAGGGAGGGAGGAAAGCTGCATCAGGGGACTCAGGTACATCTCATTCCAATTTCTTGGTGAAGAATGGTGTCCATGAGTAGCTAAGTTTTGAGGGCTTCCTCACCCTGCACAGGCAGAGGTTTTCTGGCCTTCCCTCCACTGTGTTCTTGCAGTGTGAGAACATGAGGACAAGGGAGGGTTGCTATGTCTGTCTGGTGTATTGCTCACCAAGAACATGTTTGATTTATTTTGCTGTGTAGGATTTTTTCCCTGTGCATCCATAGAAAACATGGAATAAATGACATAGGCTGACTGAAATGGTGTCTCCCAAGCCTCCTCTGAAAGCTTAATTAAACCCACAGGGTCTTGTTTGGGGGTAGAAAAACAGCAGGATGTGGTACTGAAGACCAGTAAATAAATTGTTGATGCTCCTTGCTACTTCAATTGTGCTTCTAGGGATGTGAAAAAAGTAAAAATCTATTATTTCTGCCTGACTATTCCATCATTAGCACCTTCTTTTTGTTTTATCCATGACTTCCTGTTGAAGAAAACTGCACTGGGGAAAGAGAGTTTTTAAAGGTTGGACTTAGGCTCATAAATATACAGGCAACTTCTCTGCTGAGCCTGAAATTCGTTGCTGCTGTTTTTCATCCAACAGATCTCATCTCACAGGCTGAACTGGTGACTTTGGATGTGGTTTGGAATGCTAACATGACATTGTGTGACACTGGGACACAGTGGCTATGGTGGGGGACAGAACCCAGTGACCTCTGTAGTAAAGCTTAGCATGCACAGCCTGTTAACCGCCCTTAATCCTTATCCCTGTGTTTGGTAACTTACCTGTTCCAGGAATTGTGGTTTATATTTTCAGTGGTCTATTGAAGTCAGACCCTGGGTGAACAACTGGGGTGCAGTGACCTGGTCAAGGTCACATGGAAATCTGTGCTGGAGCAGGCACCTGGAATGTTTTCTCCATTGGATTGGTAATAATGGATGGGGCTGAAAGAGAAGTTTGTGCCCCTGTCAGATCCAGGCAGCAAGCAGAATACAGGAACATGGCGTAAATGACAATAAATCTGTGTAATGAGCTGTTGGATTATGCTCTTTTCTGATTTAGAGATGGGGTAACTGAGAGGTGTTTTAAAAAAAACTTTTATTCCATTTTCAGTCTCATGTGGAGGGTGAGACAATACAGGTGCTATAATTCATGCTATTACAATCAGAAACTACTTATTACCTAATTACAATACATATAAGTGTTTCTTGACCTATCAGCTTTAGCCACACCATGCTGTAAATGCCTTAAAACCAATCATCTAAAATTGCCTCTCGTGGGTCCTGCTACAATGCATCTTTCACAGTTCTATTTTTCCAAAGTATCCAGTCTTATTTGCAAGGCCATCCTTTGAAACTTCCTTCTATTTCTCTCTCAACAGTGTCTCTCCTGTTCCATGGCATTTCTAAGGCAGCAGCTCTTATTCTATGATCAGCAGATCTTATTCTATAACATTTCTAAGTTACCATTTATCTCAAAATTTACCTACAGATGCATACTATGTGAGTCTTCTGTCAAACTTTAAAAATTCTCCACAAATTCATTTCCCACATTGAGCAAGAGAGGTGCTTGAGATCCTGGCAGCCACAGGAAAGACTGGAAATTTTATCCTGGGCCTGCCCTTCCTGCTTCCTCAGTGGTGGCAAAGCCTGGAAATGGCTGGTGCAGTGGTATTTGAAGTATTCACCTCTTCTGTGAATGATGTATCAGCTTAATAAACTGTGGAAAAGAGGAAATGCCGACTCCAGAAGTGTCCCACAGCAGTGTCTGTGCCCGTGGGCCATGGCCAGACAGGGCTGGCTAAAACCCTCGTGGGGATCCAAGGAGCTCCAGCAGGGTATGGACTGGCACAGATGGGGCCAGGATTCCTGAGCACTCCATGTCTGGGCACAAAGCCTCTGGCTGATCACCTCTGATCTGCCACTGTGAAGGGAAAGGGGCCCAAATTCTGCTGCTGTGGGAGCAGCCAGGCAGATTGAGCAAAGATAAACTCCTTCCTGCAGGGCCTTGTTGATGCAGTGGCTCAATCCTGCCGTGATATATGTAGACATTAATGGAGAGATGCTGTGGATTGGCCTTTTTGGACACTGGTTATAAAACAGGATTTAGATTCAGTCTAAATGATTGCTGTGTTTTCCTTTTCTGTCTGATGAAATTGGAGAAGAGGAAACTTCACAACTTCTGGTTTACCTGTAAAAATTTCTCTCCAGGTTTCTCTTCAGGGCCTTTCCTTTCAGTGGTGTAAGTACAAGGGGAGGACATGCAGTTCTTGCTGTTGTTACATGGAAATGAATAATGTTTTTTGGGTAAAGACCAAGCTCGGTTTCCAGAAGGCTGCTCTTCCCTGCCCATTCATCTATGTGATATAAAACAAACCCAAAATATACAGCAGGAAAAAAAAAAAAAGACTGTTTAGTATTCAGAGCTTGAAATACATTTAACAACATTGCCCTCACCTAGGAACTAAATTATTTCTTCAAGAACTGTACAGAGAACACTTGAATTTCAATTTACAGTGTGGTCTGCTGGAACACACTGCAGTGTCAAGTGTGCTGTGGCAGGATTGCTGAACTTGTACCAGTAAAGGCTCTGAACAGCACCTTGCAGCTCTGCCATGTCAGAGGGTTGCAGATTCCGATCAGGAGGCAGATTTCTGATGCTTTTTCCAGAGTTGTTATTGTTTCTGGAGGATGAATGTTCTGAGAGAGAAGATGAAGAGCTCAGAGCCCTGTGGTTTAAGCAGATGTTCTTCAGGATTTGTGCCTGAGCTTTATTGGCTGCACTAGTCAATGCATGCCTTGGTTCCTGCTTTTTAAACTGGGATTAGACCTTTTCTCCAGTCCAAATTGGTTGCACATTCTCAGTTCCACAAACAAAAATTACAGTGCTTTAATGTGTTTGAGTGAGGCTGAGACTCACAGGGGCTGGTCTGCCACAACTGCACTATATACAAATATGAGGACAAAACTTTGTGTTTCACCAGGATTGTGGAGAGTCCCCTGAAGTTCCCTGCCTTCCTTTGGACAGAGTAGAAAATTTTATTATCTTATTTCTAATTTCATCTATTGAATCTTTGGCCTTTTGCTGATGTTGCCAATGTTCATAGTTCACAAACAAGATAGAGTTTGGGAAATGAGAAGTATTTTCCAGATCTTCATGGGAATGTGTGCTGCTGCTTTTATGCTAGAGAACTGACCTGGATAATGCTGGGTTCTGTTTCTTTAATGGCACTGGCTTCACTCATTCCTGGACATATGAGGTATTTATTAATTCAGTTTATTAGAGAAAAATTGTGCCTGAAGGCTAATTTCATTAAAACCTTTAGAAGCAGCAAATACCTCTAATTAATTAGTCTCTTAAAAGGAGAAAAAAAGAAAAACAAGGGAATCATGCCAAATCTAATTAAATATAGGGGGGACTTTGTTGTGGGCTTTTTTGTTTGGTTGGTTTACTTTCATTATTTGGCCTCTCCTTAGATTCTGAGGCCATTTTGTTAATGGCACAATGGCTGGCATGTGCCCGTGCTGCCTCTCCTGTGATGGAGGGAGATGTGCAGCATGAGCATGTGGGAAGAGACCGTGCACAAGCCACTGGGGACACAGAGGTTTCCACAGCAATTTTGTGGAAATCCATAACAAATGCATTGTTAGGTTGGTTTATTCCTTCTCCTTCCTGCTGTGTAAAGTATTTGATATTCAAATTAAAATGGTGCTTGTTTAGGACAATTCAGTTATAGAATAAGCCTGGTAATTGGTGCCCGTGGGACTGTTTACACTCTGCTTGGTGTAATCTACTTATGGAAAATTAATGAAAGGCAATTTCCTCCTCCGTTGTAGCTGTTTTAATATGTACACTGTGTCGTTTCCTCTTCCAGCTGAAGCTTCAGATGCTTGTTTGGGGACAGAGGCTCAGACAAACCCAGGTGCTCCCTGGAGAGCCCCTTGGGCTTGCGCGCGGTTTTGGCGCGGAGCAGCGACTGCACGCTCTGAACTCCAAACTCCTCCTGTCCCCAGGAGCACTTTGCTATCAATTCATAACTTTGATTTATAACACCTGTGAGAGTTCCCAGTGGCAGCTGAGCTGAGCTGGGGGTTTGCCTGGCTGTCTCCTCTGAGCACAGCACAAACCTGCACCCAAATGTTCACATCCAGTGCTTGCTCCTGCCCCAGCTCTGGGAGCTGCTCTGCAAGGGGACACTGACTTTTCTCAGGAAACACATGGTCTGAGTCTCCATTGATCCAGCTGTAGGTTACTTTTCAACTTCCTCAAGCGGCTGCATAAGCCCTCATTGTAATACTGAGGGGAAAAGAAAGGAATTATTGCACAGCTCCTCATTCTGTGATATACTCAGTGTGCTGCAGGAATGTGATGGGATGTCAGTAGCACTTCTTATATACCTGTAGAGACATTACTGTCCCTGCAGGTTGTGAAGGGAGGAAACCTCTCAAAGGCCTGAATGAAGCCTGAGCTCAGGCTCTGCTGTCACTGTGCTCTGATTTCCTATTTCCCATTTTGTCAGACGAGGGGAGGAAAGCCAGCTTCTTTACTCAGGAATATTTTCTAGCTGTTTCACAGAGAGATGATTCTAAATGCAAGGCTGGGTGTGAGAAATGAAGGATTTCAGTGTTCAATTTTGCAAACAGTACTGAAGCCGTTTTGGGCTGTGGGATACCTGAATCAATTTGGCCAAAGCCAAGAGCTCCAGAGCAAATAACAGCAGCAGAACTGGGAATACTGAGAGCAGAATAGCATTGTTTTGTTATTCACAGTGCTACAGATAAATTTGCTGAGGAAATATCAAATGCAGAAAGCTAGAATTCAAAGAGGAGAATGAAATCAACATGATCCTGGAGAAATGACTGATCTGCTTTGCCTGGTGGGGATGTGAAACCATTGCCTCTTACCTCAGCAACAAAGCATCAGGGGCAGCATAGGAAATATGCTCAGTTTGACCTAGACCTATTACCTAGACACCAGCTCTTCACTTTCTCACCCCAAATTCCCTTCCTTCCTTCAGGCAGTGGACAGACTCTATTTTCTTTATCACTTCCAAGAAATGCCTTTTTTCTTTCTGTGTTCAGTCAGGTTTCCTATCTGGACTGTCATGCCTTCAAATAAAAAATATTGTAGCCTTCTCTCAGTGTCCTTAAAACTGGCATAATTCTGCCTGACCCAGACACAATTACAAATGCTGAAATCATCTTTCTAATTCTCACTTTGCCTGTTTTCCTGGGAGCTCCTCCAAGTCGGGGCCCTCCTTTCATATTCTCCTGCTAAGAGATTATTTGGGTAAGATTAGGCTGACCAAAAGAGGTGGATGGGGAGAGGAGGAGATTGTCCCCATTTTTGTCCCTCTGTGTCACCTCCCAGATGTATTTGCATCTGAATAAATGGCAGGGGACAAAAGAGATAGATGTTGATATGGAAAATGTGGAAAAACTCACTATTGTACATACATCCTTGTCATGCATCCATTTAAAACCAGACAAATCTTTATCTGTTTTACTGATGTGAAATAGTTGTTTGGGGAATGTGCTGTGTGCCAGAGAGGGCTCTGGTCAGAGCTGCTGTGTTTTTTGAATGTCCAGAGCACAGGCAGCAAATGTTTTGCTGAGCTCAGCACCATGCCTGTTCTACAACCAGCAAAGCTCACCTGCACAGTGCTGTGTCTCACATTTAAAAGCTTGATGTATTGCACACAAGGTCCATCTCATAACAGGCTGTGTTGCACAGCTCATTTGGTGTCGTTCTGAGAAGCATCACTCAGCTGCTGGCACTGAGAGCCCTGAAAACAATGCTTCACTTTGCATCTCAGCCCTCGGGAGGGTGGGGAAGATTTACTGCCTGCACATAATGAGGATGGGTGAAGTTGTATCCTAGGCAGGGAGCTTGAGGGATGAGCAGCTCTGGGGTCACCTGGGTGTTCCCTCTGGCATTATCAAATTGAGATGAATCAGAGTCACTCTGCCTCCCCACTCAGTCGTGGTCCTGTGCAAGAGCTGAACTTGTCTGTGATGCAGCATCTTCCCAACACTGGGGCATCTACAGGATGCCCTTGGAGGTGGGCTGGAGGGGACACAAAGAAACTTGTGACGATTTTTGTTCAGTTCATCAATACTTGAAGGGAGTTGAAAGGAAAAGACATTTCCAGAAAAATAACTTCTCACAAGTCAGTTAATGTCATTAAAAGGTTCTGTCTGTTCTCTCCAGGTGATTGGCACCTCCTGCTCTGGATTGAAGGAAACTCTCTGCTCATATTTACATAACTTTTATCCTTTTGTCACTTTTGAAGTCCCTGCGGACTTTAATTTTTGCTTTAGGCACGGTGAACTTTATTATAATTTCATTTGAAGAAAATAATGAAAGGGACTTCTTCAGGAGTGTCCTGTTTCCTCAGGACTCCTGGGTTCAATGACCAAGACCTCCAGTTGTCTTTCAACAATCCACACTTGGTTTTTGCTATGCATGACATTCTCTTTGTGGATACTAGATGTAAATGGTAAATATTCATCCCCTGCAGGAGCTGTGTTGCACTTTTTGCCATGTGGCTGCCCAGCTGTGGAAGGCAGAGTGCAGTCTGTGCTCCCTGCACCACCTGGGCAGGGTTTTGTAAATGGGGAATTGCTCAAACAGGGTGTGAGAGCTGTCATGGGATGTGCTGGGAGATGGGCAGGGACTTCCCATCTGTTGGGTGTCCTGATTTGAATGGAAGGGCAGGAGCAGAGAATGGTTTTGTTAAAATGGAACTTCAGGAACTGCAGTGACAGGACAAGGGGGGATGGCTCCAAACTGGAAGAGGGTAGGTTTAGATCAGGTGTTAGGAAGAAATTCTCTACTGTGAGGCTAGAGAAGCTGTGGCTGTCCCTGGATCCCTGAAGTGTCCAGGTTAGACAGGACTTGGATTAACCTGGGATAGTGGAAGGTGTCCCTGCCCATGGCTGGGGTTTGAACAAGATGGGCTTTAAGATCCCTTCCAACCCAAACCCTTTTGTGGTTCTGCAACTTGGTTATCTCTGATTCTGGGAACTACTCAGATAAACAGTTATGGAAAAATAGAATTTTGGACAAGGAGCTTGCCTGAAATAGAGTAAGAGTATGAGGAAAGTAAGAATATTTGGCTCCAATGCACAGTTCTTCTAAGCAAGTAAAATTTAAGGAAGCAAAAAAGGTCTCACAATGAGTACATCCCTGTTCCCTAATTTTCTGCACGTTATTAGAATAAAGTACAGCAAAAAAACTGAGAGTACCTGAAAATCACTCCACTGTCTGTAAAACTTATGACAGACACTTTTCATTTAATTCATTCAGGAAATCGATGTGTCTTACAGAATCATTTGACTGTGGTTGGCAGGGAAATGATAAATATACATGAAAGCAGAATTGGATTAATAATTTTTGACAGGTAATATAATGCAGCTGTTGCTGAATGATATTAACAAGAGAAGGCATGTTAAGTCCCAAAGTCAGAGTAAGGCTAGGTGGTTATAATGTCTGAATAAATTTCCTGCTTTGACTGAAGACGCTGCATGGCAGATGGAGATTGACAATATAAAGTTCCATTAAAAAGTCCTTTGCTTTGCTAATTCTTGACTCTTTTACTGGTCAGTAGTCTGCTCATCGATCTTGGCTGCCTGAAATAGAATTTCCCCATTCTGTCTGCCTGAGCCAATAGATTTCATTTGCAATATACTGGGTTGTGAAGAAATGGGAAACTTCACCCTCCTGAGATCAGCATCCCAAAAAAGACTATGGTCTGCTGGGCAGGGCAGCATATCTCTTTTAGCTTCCTTCTTTCCCAAGACTGAGATTTTTAGATTTCTTTCTTCAAGGTGTACAAAATTATTGTAAATTAATGTGAAAGACAAAATTTTCTTTGTGAAAGATGCCAGATTGGGATATTTGCAGTTTTTCTCTTCCAGGTTCTTTATTCCCCTTCTTTTATTTATTTTTTTCCTAACCCCCTAGACCATTTGTCTCTCAGCTTTCTGTCATGTGGCATTTTTTGTCCCCAAATAAAGCAAAGCAATCAGAACTCACTTTAAACTACCTATGAATACCACCTGGATATCACATGTGCTGTTTCTTCCAAAATACAGAAAGGTGGAAATAATCACATTTTGACACTGTTCATAGAATGATGAGATTAAAAAAAAATACAATGGGAGTGTTTGGGTTGTTTTACAGCACAAAGCATCCCCATGAAGAACCTGCTGTCTGAAACTGCCATCTCATGTGGGGCTGTCTTAGTTATGGTTATCTGCTAAAGGCTGAGAATTTCTGCCAGCAATGAATTTAGTAGGATGCAGAAAAGGACCTGGTTCAATACTTTTTATACCAGTAAGAAACAGTTAACATGGGGAGAGGCTGGAATTAATTGAACTGTTCAGCCATAGCTCATCCACAGCTCTGTCATGAAACCATCAGAGCTGCCATTTTATTACTCAGCCAGGGCCTGGATGAATATTTTAATGAGACAGAGGAGATAAAGAGGCAAGGAATATAATAGGTAGCACTGAAATTATACAACTCTTATTATAGCTTGTTTCAAAGATTATTTTAATTTAATTGATCAATTAGATAAAATTATATCCCAGCGTGCTGCTGGCGCAGACTTGGGTGGGTGCTACCAGAATTTGTAATGTCCATCATATCAGTCACAGATATCTTTAAAGTGATTTACATGATGGAAAAGAATGTTTTTAATTAGAGAACTACTTGTTATCTTTACAGGATTATTTAAAAGAGCGCTGGGAACGGCAGCTTTATAATGTCCCTGTAAGAAATAATCTGCCAAGTGTATAATCCATAGATTTTGAGATAGACACATTTTGACTGGCTTTACAGCTTCACACAGCCACCTTTGCAGTGATTAGAAATAAAATCACATCAGGAGACTAACCTTCATACCCAGGTTTAATTGCTATCAGTTAGAAAGTGGTTTTTTCCTAACGTGTGATTTGTTTTCCCGTTCTTCTTGTCACATTCATCTTTATTCTTTCAACACTTAGCAACAATTTCAGCATAATTTGGTCATGCTAGGCTTTTAATAACATAGCATTTAAAAATAAAGAGACTTTCTGTTCACAGTTCTCTCTAATCTGGACAGATTCTTCTCTTGTTTTGATAACTTTATAGCCTCTTCCTTTCACCACCTTCCACTGCTGAGTGATCTTGATACTCTGGACTGCTAAAATATGGAACATTTTCTGATCCTGCTCTTGTACAGAAATGGCATCTTTCAGTGTCATTTCAAAGCCTTTCTGAACAGAGCTTCAGCATCTTGTGTATTAGGAAACCATCATTACCAGGCAAACATCATCATCATCAGGCAAATGCTTATATCCAATTAAATGAAATGTTTTCAGAAAGTATTTGGTTTTATCTAGCAATTCTTTGTCTTTTATTCACAGGAAACAATTCACAGGAAACAGTCTAAACTCTCTTTTTACCCAGCTTTTAATGTCACCTTCTTTAGCATTTGTGTCTAGTAGATACCAGTGTTTTGCAAATGTACATTTGACAAGAATGAAAAACGCTTTGTTCAACTTCTCCTCAAGAAAGGAGAAAAAAAAATAAAATTGTCTAACAAATCCTAATTCTGGCAGTTCTGCTGCAGCAGTGAAGACACTTGCCATAAGTAGCACAAAACAAGTGATAAACACAGATAAAGATGGGTCTGTGTGCTCTGGGTGGCTGATGTCAGTCAAACCCTGAGAGAACAGCTGGAAGAGGAGGTTCTGTGCTGAGCACTGAAATATTTCTGCAGGGCTGAATCTTCCTTGGCCTTCAACTCTCCATGCTGCACATTGCCAGGAGCAGAGGAGATTTTTATTTTCTGGTAGCTCTTAGGAAACATTCAGGTGTGTAACAGGGCAGAAATCCTGCTCAGGAGCTCCCTCAGTGTTTCTGTGTGTCCGGTTTGAGCTGCAATGAGCTGAGTTCCTCTCCAGGCACGCAGGACAAAGGATGTGCTGTGGTTTGAGTGCCCCTGCCAAGCCCTTCAGGGGCTGTGTGTCTGTGCAGAAATGATGCAAAGCAGGGGAGGGTTCTGCCCCAGATTCTGCCATTTGCCTGGTTTTTAGATGTGGAAAAAGCAGAGCAAGGCAAGTGCTGCTGCTCCAGTCCTCTGTGTTGTGTGTGAGTCCTGTAACATTCAGCCATGGACATCCTCTGGGTTTGTGGCACTCAGGGAACCTGTGCAAATGTTGGGACCCTCCCTGCATCACATGGCAGCCCAAACTCCACCCAGGACATCAGGGTTCCAAGTCGAACCTGTCTTTTCTCGTTTTGAGCATTTTTTTCCTTTGCCTTGCACAAGTGAAGCACAAGACAGACATTGGCTAATCAAACTGTACCCTGGCTTGTCCTTCCAGCAGGTTACAAGATGGCATGTATGCATACTGCTGGGGTTTTTAGGGCAAAAATATACATTTATTCCCAGTCTATTCAGCTTTCATTATTTTTTTCAGGGAGAACAAGATGGGTTGAGGAGAAGAACCTGAGGATGAAATAGTTTCTAACAAATGTTCTACATTTGCAGTGTGTTGTTGGAAAATAGGGCAGGCATTTGCAAATAGGAAACTGAGATGGGGGAAAACCTGGAGGAGATGTCTGTGTGTGTTCTCCAAGTCCAGAGCAGCTCCAGGAATCTGTGTAAGTTTTCATGAACGATGTATTTTAGCCAGATCTTGCTGGTTTAATGGTAAAGAAGAGCCAGACTGTGGGGGAGCCCTGCAGGAACTCCTGCCATGCTCTTTTTGGGGTGTTATGCTCAGCTCTGTGTCCTGCTTTTCCTGAGCAGGAATAGAACCTGAAGGTGACTCCATGAGAGCAGCCTGTACCTGCTGAGGGCTGCAGGAGCACACAAGGGATGGGCAGGCAGGAGCTGTGTCTGCAGCACCACTCCTTCCTCAGGCCCCTCTCTTTGTGCTCATCCTGCACTGAGCAAAGGCTCAGTCCAGGGCATGGTTAATGATGAGGTGAGTGTCACTTTTGGTTAAATTTGATGGTTTTTTTAAAGACTTCAGGCAAAGCATGAGGTATGCTGGGACCCTGAAAACAAGAAAACACACAAACCCCCTTCATGTCCATCTTTAAAATGATATGAGTAGTGTATCTGATTTATGAAAAATGTATAAATGTGACTTGGGAACGGCTTGTGCTTTCACACTAAATAAAAGGAGAAGACAGAAGAGGGAACTTGAATGTCTGTGAGCATACTCATGTATACAAATGACTGTCATAAATCTTTTTGCATGATTGCTTTGCTTTGTGGCATCTCTTTGGGGAGTTCTGCAGGGGAAAAGAAGCTCTGCAGTTTGGGAAACTGGAAAAAAATTGCAGGAGAAAATGGACTTGCTGATATAATTATGTGATTCATTCTAGAACATATTTGGTCTGCTAATGAGAATGGAAGGGGAAGGCCTCAGCAGTGCTGTTGGTTTAAGGGAATTGAATTAAAAGACCAAACATCCTGGGTGAGACTGCTGCAGCCTCAGGAGGCAGGGCTGGCTCTGGAGGGAGCTGGAGACAGAGCCCTGCAGACCCTGCTAGTGTCTCATGGCTGAGGAAAGAAAATGCTTTATTCTTGCAGGATGGGCTGGGGAGAGAGCAGATTTCTCAGCTGGCATAAATCTTCCTTAATGTTGGTGCTGGCTCACATTGCCTGCATCCTCAGAGCTCAGCATCCTCAGTTGGGTCTAAAGTCCCTCCTCATTGTGGGGCACCTCCATCAGCCAGAGCTCAGGGCAGGATGCAGAGCTGCCCAGAAAGGAAAGAGGAACCTGGGAGAGCTCATTTCCCCATGAATCAGTGCTGCCATGGCCACAGGGGATCCTGGAGCTGAGCTGAGACCCTTTGCAGCAGCTCTGAGTTCCCCAAAGCATTGCTCCCCTTTCTCCTCAGGCTGGAGGGTGAGTGATTATTGGTGATCCTTCTGGTGTGTGAAGCAGGAGAAAGTGAATGAGATCATTCAGAAAGACATCAGAGAGAAGAAATGAGCAGAAAGACATTGGAAAATAAGCAGCAAAACTGTTCAATGCCCTTCTAATGTGGTCAGTAGTGTTGGGCTTTTGCAGGAAAGCTCCATCTCCTGCAGGGGGAAGGTGTTCCTCAGCAGAGCCAGGCTAAGGCAGCTCTGTGCCTTGTTGCTGCCTCTGATAGTGTGGTCCCTGAACTGTACATCCCACTGTTGCTTGCATATAATCTTGCTGGGGACCAGGGCATACCTGAGAGGTTATTAATAGTTTGCAGAGAAATGCCTGTTAATTGGCTGGGGTTTTGCATGCTTGTGAAATAATTAAGGTAGAAAGAGTATTAATAGTTATAAACAATAATGACAATTAAAAAATCCTATTAAAGCTATGATAAATTATCCCTCAAAAGTATATTTGGATAGGAAGGAAGTGTTCACCCTGATGGTGCTGAGGACTTTTTGCAAACCGTGGTGGATGGGGTTTTCTCTTCTGTGAGAGGGTGTGTGCATGTGAGACAGAACAGCTCACAGAACTGGTGATGGCCCCTGGTGCCTGTCCTGAAATGAAATGGGTGTGATCAGGGCCAGCAAGTGCAGCCAGGCTGCTCTGGGCTGCTTCTCTGCTTCCACAGCTCTGAGCTGAGCTGGCCGTGGGCACACCCAGCTCCAGAGCCCTCAGCTGCCCTTGGGCTGAGGAGCTGCTCAGACTGCCAAGGTGTAACTCCAGAGGAACTCTTTGCTATGTATTCAGTGAAAAGAGCAGTAACCACATGGAAATGCCATCACCTTTTCATTCTGTTATGCAAAAGGGAAGGAAAGCAAAGATTACGGCAGAGGTGCTGTTGGTAAGAGGGACCAAAGTCCTCAGCTGCTACGTGCTGTTGTGGTTTTATTTTTTTAAGGAGCTACTTACTCTGAAAGCAAAAATAATTGTGTTTGATAGCTATTTGTACCTTGCAGTTGAAAGCCTCTTGAATTTTGAAAGCCAGTAGAGAGTCCCTTTGCCTTCCTTCCCAGGGTTTTTGAAGTAACCATGAGATTCCTGTTGAAAAGGGAAGCACAGGGCCTGCTCTGTGGGATTCTCATGCTGTGCTCAGCTCCTCCATGCCCAGCATTTGTGCACAGGGCCTGCTCTGTGGGTTTCTCATGCTGTGCTCAGCTCCTCCATGCCCAGCATTTGTTTGCCCTGGCAGTTCCAGCAGAGCCAGGCCTGGCTGACTCCTGTTAGCAAGGCCAAGCAGAACCAGCCTTGCTTTATCTACCAAGGCATTTGTCTGAGAATTTAAATTCTCCTCCAAGTCCTAACTGCAGATGTTGGTAATCTGTGTCCTCTCTGCCTCTCTGGCAAAGGGAGCACAGCCTCTGAAGGACTTGGGTCAGACCAGGCTGCTGTGAGCATCCACCTCCTGTGGGAAGCAATATTTTGGCCCAGAGGCTTTTCCTAAAGGGAGGGAACCACATCCCAGCGACAGAAGAGAGGGTGGGATGTATCTTGCTGTAAATGCCATTCTGTTCTCTTTTGAAATAATCTTTGATAACTCAGAGAAAGGTGCAGCTGTGCCTTTCATCGAACAGCAATGAGTGTGGTGGAAACTGCTTACCCCTACTGATGCAGGCTTTTCTTTTCCATTAATAGCCATCCCTCTCCCTGGCTGGGCTGCCCAGGGCTCACTCAATTCCTGTGCTCAGCAGCCAGCATAGAAACTGTGCCACCAGCAGCTCCTGCTGCTGTCATCCAATTTTCCATGGGGTGTAGAACATTAGCAACTGGATGCAGCAGGATTTGGTGGGTTATTTCCTTGTGCTGGAATCTGTCTAATCTGCCCTCTCCTCAGGCCTCCCTGCATTGTTATTGGGAGCCAGGTCTGCTGCAATTTTCCAGGCAGAGGTTAATTGGATAGATTAGCATTTTATTACTATGATTATCTTATTGTTCTTTGTGTGACACTGACCTGGAGTTTGAAGCGCTGCGTTAAACAATAAGGGGAGAGAATTCCCACTCATAAAAATAATCTTTAGATTAATTCCTGGTCCTGCAGCATGCTTGTTCCCATTCTCCTTCCCAGGCTGTTCCTGGGAGCATGGTGCTTGTACCTCTCTCCAGCAAAGTGCCCTGTGTGTGCCTCCTCAGAGCTAGATGCAGCATAATTAGGCAGGGAATTTAAAAGGTTTCAGCAGGAATTTATTATAAAGCTCCCCGAGTCATTAAGGAATGCAAACAACAAAGAAACGGAGTGACCTTTGTGCTCTTGAGGCCTGAGATGCTCCTGAAATCCCATTTATTTCAGCTTGGGGCCGGACACAGCAGCTGTCAGTTGTTACACTGCTTGTGGAGCACATTGGTCTCTGCCCTACAAGGTTCACCCCTGGTAGCTTGCACAGCCTCTGGAGGACAGCTCAGCACTGTTCCCCTTGGGATGTACCCCTGTGTGCTTTTAAATTTATTTGTTGCAAAGCAGGTTTGGAATTCCCGCCCCAATGCTGTGGAAGTTGACACCATTGAGCACAGAACCCATTATTTTAAAGGAAAAAAATAAATCCACCCTCAATCAAATATGAGTTTCTCAGCAGTTTGAAGCACTGAGTCTTAATTATGGATTTTAGAGCCTGACTGTGTCAGGGCTGACTACATTTTGGTGTCTTAGCATAAATATCATAAACTAAATTTTATCTGGTGAGTTATAGGACGTTAAGATCTCATTAAGGGTGAACTCTTTACCCTGCAGAAGCCTGTAATGGAATTCGTGTTGTTTCCCTGTCTGTGAATCATCCTGTGATGATGCTGCTGGCTCTGCTGTAGGCTGGATAGAGACTGCTCCAAACAGCAACTGGATATTTGAAATTCATCTCCAGATACTGCTGTCCTCTGTGTTTCCCAGAGGGGAGTCAAAGGAGTCAACCAGGGAAAAAGGATTTTTTTAAAACTATTACTTGAAAAAACAACAATATTTAATTAGTGTGCAGACTGAGTGTGGCAGAGCATTCCATCTCAAGCAATGTTTTCAGACCCTTTTAGAGATACAGTCTGGAAACCTAGCAAGTGTAAAGCCATTGGACCTATTTCCTGTAGGATTTGCTTCCATCTGGGGACAAAAAGTGCCGAATCCATCCAGGAAAAGTAGCAGAATTTTGCACAGGTTCAGATGGATATGTTGTGTCAGGGCAAAGAGAACATGACCCCACATTTCTCTTGCAAGACAAGAGATGACAGAATAGGAATGTGGTGTGGTTTCTGGCTTTGCCTTGCTAGGCCCAGTGTCCTTGTCATGTTAGCTTGGAAGGTTGGTGCTTTCTTTACAGCTCTCTGCCTCCAGGAGTGCTGAGGGCTGGGGGGAAAAACTTGCAGAGAAAGGGCTAAACTCTGCAGCAAACCATGCTGCAGCTGCTGATCATGGATGCAAGAGTCATTTTTTTTTTTTTAAATTAGATAAAGTAATGGTTGTTTTCCTCTAATGAAAGACATTTGTCTTTTCGCTGAACCTCCAGCCTCCCAATCAAGGTTTTTTTCCCCCGTTTTTAATTCTTTTTTCTTCCCCCTCTTTTTCCCCTTGTGCAATCAACAACCACAGACCAGATCTACAGCAGTTTGATGTTTATAAAGTGGTCCAATCATAGCTTCACTTCTGGGCAGGAGTAAATAAATTCATCAAGCAGTTGATGCTTTTGTGCTGCTGTTATGATAAATGTTGCCATCAATTATACCAGAATGCTCAGACTGCAAGGAGCAGAACTAGCTGCACATGCTGCCTGAGAGGAATGACAACAAGACAATTCATGTTCCCTCTCTTTGTGCTTTGTATTCACAAGCACAGCTCTCCAATTATACTAATTTGTTTGTTTGGATTAGCCGATGGATTAAGAAATGTTTTTAGTTAACACTGGAGCATAACACACATTAATATTTTGGCAAGCACGACATAATTCTCTGAGTTGGCCTGGAATCAGTGGAGTTTGTGGTGCTGGAGTTTCACCAGCTCCACAACTTTGGAGGGTGCTGAGGGAGCACATTCCCTTCTGGTTGGAATTTGCAGCTCACGGCAGCTCCAAGAGAAATCCAGGGGTCACCAGGGTGGGATCTGGTACCTGGCAGCATTTGGGAATCACCTGACTTTGGATTCCTCTAGAAGAAATGGGACCAGTCCCCTTGCTCAAGGTGTTTGTTCATGGATGGCTTTAAGGAGGTTGGACAGGGTAGTTTTTAGGAGATGTTCTGCTGTTTCAGCTCTGAACTGGTAATAACAGGGCAGTAAATGGCTTTTGTTTGGTTTCAGCGTTGGTTCCTCTGTCATTCCTTGTGGTGTTTTTTGCAGAGCCCTTGCATGGTATTTTTGCAAGAGATTCGTTGGAGAAGTGGAAACCAAACTAGCAGATAGCATATTGTAAAACCTAAACCGTATTTAACATTATTGTAGATGTCCTTTCTTTGATCACAAACTGTGAAGTTGAAGCCTTGCATGAAATGAAGGAAATTAATTAATTCAACAGAGAGTTCCCTTTCCTCCTTTGAAATTAATAAACAGCCAGTGCCTTTCAGAATTGGACATTGTCACTAAAATACCAAGAAAAAAAGCACACCTCACAGCTCAAAGTAGAAGTAAACATAAAGCATCTGCTTCTTGTGGCCCAGAGTTCAGCATGTTTATTTGATAATTGGAATTTTAAAATTAATCATGCAGATACAGCCCCCATATGAATGGCTGGTGAAGCATCCACTACTTGTATTCTATATTCCTAGATTGCCTGCATGCAGCAATTAAATCCAGAACAGAATTCTGTCTGGGGTGTGCCATCCCAAGAGTTTTATTTGCCATGTCAGCTCTTGTTCTTCCCTCATTGTTTTGCTGATCAGATGCCATGGTGTGGTAGCTGGGCCCTGGTTTGTTTAGGAGGGAATGGAGATGAGGCATGTCAAATACCTCTTTAATGGACACTACTGGCATGAATTTCAGATATTTCTGCAGACAGGATTTTGGGTCAAGAAATGTGCAATTCTTAGCATAGGATCAAAATCAAAACTCCCCTTTCTGTCTGCCTCAGTGCCTCTGAGTGAGGAGACAACAAAAATGCAATCTGGTCTGTGTAAACAGCAGTTGTTATTTGTAATATTCTTGGCAAAAACAAAACAAGTATCAAAAATACTGCAAATTGATGTTACACTAGGAGGTGTGAGGCCAGGGATCAACCCAGATGTGAAGACAGCCCTGAACAGGGCCAGAAATAAATCCCTGTGTGCATGATTGTGAGCACAGGGAATTCAGGCAGCTCACTCCCTGTGGCTCAGCCCACTTCTCTGATCTAGCCAGGATCAGAGGTGGCTTCAAGGAAAGCTCTAGAAGGGAGTGCAGGTTCTCAAACCGGGAGTGGGATGCTCTGTGGGTCCCACATCACACATTCAGCAGTGTTTGTTACAGTGGGCACTGGGGCATGATCTGAAAAGCACAATATCAACATCCTTATTGAACACAGAGCATGGGCTGCACTCTGAAAGGAGGAAGGCTGGACCGTGTAATCTGTTCTGCAAAGAACAATTGTGCCAGCGTTTGTAAATGACATTTACAAACGATCAGAGGAATGCTGTGCTAATAGCATCCAAACAAAACAGTTCTCTGGAAGATAAGAAATGGGTTTCAGTCCTCAGAGCTTCTCTTTGTCTGCAGCAAAAGGATTTTGTCTTTTTAGCATTTCTTCCAAGGATGCATCTGCCTCCTTATCAAGAACTCAGGCTTTCAACTAGCAGAGCTCTGAGTTTCTAAAGAAGGTGCTCTTGTGTGTTTGCTGGTTGCAGGCTGGCTGTGGGCATCATTCACTCTGTGGTCCTGCTGGCTACTCCTTATCTGCTGTAGCACAAGTAACAAATGCAATTATGCCAGGATAAAGCAAGTGTCTGATTTCCAGCCTCTGGAAGGAAGCAGTGCAAGGCCCCAGGCTCAAGGGCTGCCCTGTGCATGGGGTGGGCACCCTGCTTTCCTCAGGTAAAAGCAGGTGAAGGTCCTGACTAATTTTTCACATTAGAAAAGCCCATCTTATCCTTTGATGGGCTCCTCCATCAGTGCATAGTGCTGGGGTTTTGTGATGAGAGCCAACATGGAAGAAGATTTTCTGATTCCCTGCAATCCCTGATGTTACAATGATGGATTCTGGGATTCAGAAATGAAACAAGGACATTCCACTGCCTCCAGCTCTGGGCTCCTGTAAGTGGAGCTGCTTTGGTGCACAAACACTGTGTTTGCATGAGTTCATTTGCATCCTCTAGCACCCCACGCTTTATTTTGTGCAGTAGCTGTAGAATGTTCTGAGCTAACCGGTCTGCTCCTGATGTCATTGTGATTGGCCAGAATGGCAACACATGAAAAAGAAAGAAATCAATCAATCTGGGTTTGAAGAGAATTCATTTTTCTTGAGTGAATTGTCTGTGGAGACAGAAAGTGACAGCTCACGTAGGTGGTCCAGCAAGTTGCCTTGCCATGAGTTTCTGGAGGGATGCTGCTTCCCAGACAGACCACCCACCATCCCCTGTCCCTTCCTCCTCCCCCCAACTCCTCCAGAGATTCTCAAAATAGTGCTGAGCACCAAAGCTATTAAACTGGAGAGGAAAACCTTGCTATAAATACAAGCAAAAATAACAGAGTCACAGTGTACCTCACGACTCAGGACTTGGTAAAGTTTCCTTGGCTGAGACACCAAGGAACATCACAGGGACTCTGTGTTTCCAGGGAAGCTATTTTGGGTTATTGTGGAAGAGGCAGTGTGATTTTCTACTTCCTTTTCCATCCTGCATGACTCCCTGTAAACAGGCACAGCTTAAATACAGATGATTAGGTGGAAAGGGAAAAAAGTGGTGTCTCTATGTACAAGTGATTGCTGTCACACCCAGGTACTTGTGTCAGAACAAGCTTTGTTCTGTAACTGCTGTGCAGCTGTGGGTTGCACTTGAGGGTGGCATTTTAATATTTACCTGTTGAGAGGGCTGGTTTATATTTACCTTTTGAGAAGGGCTGATTTATATTTACCTGTTGAGATTGCTGTTTTTTATTTACCTGATGAGAAGGTTGGTTTATATTTACCTGTTGAAGAGGGTTGGTTTATATTTACCTGTTGAGGGGAGCATTTTTATATTTACCTGTTGAGGAGGGCTGGTTTATATTTACCTGTTGAGAGAGCTCTTTCATATATATATATTTTTTAATATATATATTAAAAGATTTATAATACATATCATATATTATATTTCATATTATATACTATATATATATATATATATATATATATATATATATATATATATATATCCTGCTAGGTATATTATATGTACCTAGCAGGACTTCCAGGATGCAAAGTTGGCTCCTTAGGTGAATCTCTGTGGGTGCCTCAGCTTTCAGCTGTTTTGGCAAGGCAGCACAACCTCAGGGCAGATGTTGCACCACACCAGCACCTTGTGTTTGCAGCTCTGGTGAATGGGAATGGGTTTACATCCTCACCTGTGCTGAAGGTATTTTTGAGGTGTGTTTTTCATTCAGTGTGTCACACAGCAGTCAGGTATGGCAGTCCCTGGTGCATCAGATAAACAGATTTATTTTCCCCCAGCTTTCTGCTGTGGCCATTGATGGCAGGGAACTGAGCCAGGCTCTGCAGGGAGGGAGCAGAAACCTTGCAGGGAAGCTGGGCTGCTCTGCCAGGTGAGGAAAAAGCTGTTTTGAATCCCAGACTGATTGTAAATGATGAGTTATCAGGGAGCATAAAGAAGGAGCCACTGTACCTTTCATAACACCAACACTCTTTGTTAGACTACAGACAAAAGTAGGCTTTGGCTTGAGACTACAGGAGAATGCAAGATGAGAGCCTATAAAGATGGAACATATTGATCTTCCCTTTATCTTTTCAAAGCATTCCTCTTTTGTCAGGGGGTCCTGTTTTTTGTATAGCACGTCCCTATCTTCCAATACTTTGTGCATTTCAATGCTCATATTTTAGGGAAATACAGCATTCATGTTTTCTGTAATTATTACTTTTTACTGAATATTTGTGAGTGATATACATAAAACATACATTTTCAAACAAAAAAGTTGCTCTGAATTGAGATAGTAAAACCAGGTAGGATCCTGGCCTGGCATGAAAACACAGTTTCATGTTCTTCACTGAGGGTATATTGATTTATACGAACTAAACATCTTTTTCTCTAAGCCCCAGATCAGAGTGGGTTGTTTTGAAGCATGCTGTCTCCTATAAACTTGAAAAGGGAAGGTTTTGCTGAGGAGACTGGAGATATACAAATAATTGGTTTGTTTGCTCCTTTGTGGACTAAATCAAAACATTGGTGAAGAGAAGTATCCAGACCAAAATGAATTATTTAAGCTTTTTCACTAAAATATATAGTGAAATCCATATATGTATGTAAAAGTGAAAGTTCTTCAGGGTGAGAATTGGCCCAGTTCATGTCAGGGCATTAGTTGGAAATGTAGAACTTGAAAGTGTAGAAAGATGTGAAATTTTTGAGGCAAAGTCACTCTTTAAAAGTTTATTTGAAAAAAAATCCTACTAAGAGTTGCAGTGAATTAATTTTGGGGTGCCTGAATTCTGTTTCTCTATGGATGCAATCCCAGGTTAAC
This sequence comes from Ammospiza caudacuta, assembly GCF_027887145.1. NCBI lineage: Eukaryota > Metazoa > Chordata > Aves > Passeriformes > Passerellidae > Ammospiza > Ammospiza caudacuta. The sequence goes on from NC_080610.1 coordinate 10,013,656, forward strand.
CAAGCCCCTTGTCTTGAGCACAGAGTTCTGTTCAGTCACTCCCATGTTCTGACAACACATTAATGGTGAAATTCCAGGAAATAAGGGTTGAATAATGCCTTCTAATAAAATATAGTGGTGCAATACAATAAAACACACAGAACCATTATTCAAGGTGCAAACCTTTAGAAAAGCTCTTATGTTTTTGGGGTTTTTTTTCAGTGAGGAAACAATTGAATCTGTCCCAAATCAGCTTCTTAATCCACAGCTGCTATAAATCAAAGAAGAAGAGAATTAAGTTTCAATTGACTTTCCTGGCTTTGAGCATTAAGCAAGAATAACTTGAAAGATGGAGGGAACTCTGTAATTTAAAATTCAAATGCTTTGCCCTGCTGAGCTCACCAGAGTGCAGCTGAGGGTGCTGCAGCAGAGCCCCTTTGCAGCCAGGGTAGCCCAGCTGGGGGGTGGCAGCAAAAATGGCACAAAAATGGGAAAAAATGGGACTTGCAAATATGTAAGTGTTGAATGATTCCTTGTTCTGCATAAACTTCCCAAATTGAGAAGTTATCAGGATTGGAACCATTCAAAATGTCAGATGTGACAATGGGATGCAAATATTGCCATCTGATCAAATATTATCACCTGAATATTATCTCTTATTCATCTGAAGACTAATGGAATTTTCCAGGCCATCATTTTGGAGGGTTTTCTCTTTCCTATTTCTTCTTTTCTTACTTGAAGTTTTTTCTTTCAACTCAGTATGGAATGTTTGTGTTTCTTTTCTAATCATGTGAGTTCTTTCATGAAAGTAAAAATAAGTAGAGTGCCACAAGCTTTCTAGCTGCAATTTTTTCCCCAGGTTTTAAAGGAACCTAATAAATTACTGGATTTCTTTCTTCGTTTCAACAATGAAGAACATGAATAACCCTTTTTACTTCTAAAAGCAACAGAGAATTCATAGGTCTAAGGAGTTGTGTGATTTGATTTTGCTGTATTTTGATGGAAAATGGGAATTTACCCTCAAATCTGGTAAAAAGTCTGTGCAGCCATTTACAGTCAGTCCTACAGTTTGTTTGCTGGAATTTCAGTGCCACTTTGAAATATCACCTGTTATTGTCCTTGTTATTTTAATGGACCATTCCAGAGGGTAGCAGAGTTAACCACCAGCATTTGTTACGTGCCAGCTCCATTCCCAACTCTCACCAACAGAAAAACACACAGAGAAAAATTCCCCTTCTGCCTTGCCTTCAGCATGATCCCTCCCTCAGCTTTGCTGTAAATCTGTGCAAAGTGATATTGATTCCCTTCAGTGTCCTTGCCTGAGAGGCTGGGGCACCTTTTCATTTTGGTCTGATGTTCTGGAAAGGTCACTGTGCTCTGGGGTCACCTCCCACTGAAGCCTTGCCTGGGGCTGGGTCCTGAGCTGCTGGAAAATGCAGCACTCACAGCTGCAGGATCAGGCCATGCTGTGAAAAAAGTGCCAGAGGCATTTTAAAAAGACATGAATCTTGGGATTTATTTGTGCATATCAATATTAATATTGAATCCGGTAAAAATGAGAAAGAGAAGGAATTAGTATGAAAGAGCAAAAGAACTGCAAGAAGCAAACAAACAAACATTACTTTTTAATTGGGTTGTGTATTTTCTAATTCCCTTTCTAATCCAATCTAAGCAGCTGGCTTGTGACAATAAATTCCCCAAAGACTAAAGAATTTTCCTCTAGCATACCAAATTGTGTCCACCATGGCACTGTTCAGTGTCTTGTTGGCTATCAGATCTCAGCTTTTCATTCCATAAAACAAAGGGATCTTCTCTCTTCTCTGCACCCCAGAATCCCATTGGGCTAGGAATTTTTATTGAATCATAGAATGGTTTAGGTTGGAGAAGTCCAGCCATAAAACTGAATTATCTATTGCAGGATTTGCTGTGGTTTAGAGGAGTGGATAGAAATGCTCCTTCTCTGGCCATTTTAAGAGACCACCAGGTTTGCTGCAAGTTCACAATCATGTAGTTGAGGAGCAAGGTGATGGAAGACGTGGTTCAGAACTGTTGGGTGTGCCACAGAAATTGCACTTTGAGATGAATTTGAGCTACCCTCATCTTAGTACTGGGCTTTTCTGCATACCTGCAGTGTGCTTTGGAAAGCTAGGTGAGCATGAAACAGAATACATTGCTGATTCTGAGATAAATTTCCCTTAAACTCAAGGTTTTACCTGGCAAAGGTCAGGCTCAGAACTGCTTGTTCAGTTCTCGTGTTTGAGTTTGCACTGATGCTATGTACAATTAGTGGCAATTAAATGAATTAACATTTTCAAGGCAGAGAATTTTCTCAACACCATCTGCTCCTGGTATCCAGCTCTTCCATTAGCATTAGTGCTATGTGGCAGCATTCACTCATCTAATTTTAGAGTAGGCTATTTAAAGAATAATCTGATGTATTCATTTATGCCCTACAAAGAGTGGGTGTTATGAAGATGCTCTGTTCTTATCACTGCTGTTATCACTTGTCCTGTCTGTGTGTGACAGGTGGAAGCAGCTCCTTGTCCCAGTCAAGATCATGGTCCTGTTGTAGATAAATGCTCCATTCAGGCATTAAGAGCAAAAAATTTAGGAAAATGTCATGGGGGAAAAAAGAGGACTGTAAGATACATATGGGAGGATTCACCAACAGAATTAATTTAGTGGTAATCAGTAGCTGGATCTGTGACCAGTTAAAACTAGCAGTAAAATGTGTGCTATGAACATCTCTTCTGGCTCCATTACAAGACAAAATTATAAATTTTCACTTTAAGCCTTTGTTACCCTCTGTTCCCAGCCTGACTTGTGCACTCATGTACTTGAAAAAGATGTGCCCCTTCTGAAGGCTTCCTGCATCTCCTTTCCTCAAACCAAACCTGCAGAACATTTTCCAGGGCAGGCAATCCACCTCCGTTCCCTCCAGTCAGCCAGGGAACAGTGGCACCATGTCTGGACTGGGCTCTGGAGCTTTGGGATGATGTGGTGATGGTGTGAGTCTCCTTTCATGGTGTGGTCAATGTTGGCACCACAGGAAATGCATTATTCTTCCTATGCCATTCTTGTTTTAGCTCACGTGCCAATTCCCCTGAGGCCCCTCTGTGCAATACCACAGAAATTCCCTGTGCACATACTGACCTCAAAAATCTTGAAATCTTGGAAGGAAACCAGCTTCAGTCATTTTACCTACAAACATCAGAAAAATCTGAGGTCCTTATTAACTTCTACTCTTTATTTTTTTTGTCCATTCTTCCTAAGACTGTTTTGGCAATTTCATTTGGATTCCTCTTTCTTAACCTGCCTGCCTCCAGCTTCCTTCTGCCCTAATCCACTTCATGTTATGGTGTCCTCCTTCTGTGCTCAAGAAGTTGCACTATTTCATGTGACAGACAATTACTGGTTCAAGAGAATTCTCCTAACCTTTTGTCAAGAGCTGAGTAACCCCAGTCTGTCACTGAGCTATCCCTTGGTGTTTTCTGTGGCAGGGAATTGTACTAATTGTGTTGAACAAAGTGTGCTAACAGGCAGCAGTGCAGCTCCCTGCAAGACCCTGTTAAATAGCAGCTGAAATCTCAGGATTTCAGGCCAAAGCAGATCCTTGCTAAGCTCAGCCCAACCATGTCCTCCTGTGGTCTGTGAGCCTCAGGTGTGGAGGGAAATAAAATCACTTATAAAACCCTTGCTCACAAACTGCTCATTGCTCATCCTTGCTTTATAAAAATCAAAATCAGCTCAATGGACACAAAAGGATTTCATGTCAGGATTTTTTTTTTTTTTTTTGTGAGCTGATACCATGGATGTGTGTTGGATAGAATATATAATAATAATAAACAACATAAAGAAAACTACAGGCTTGATCCATTTCACATTTCCTTTATATCAGTGGGATGTGATCTGTCCTTTGTGGCTGGTATTAATGTCTGTACCACAATCAAGCCCACAGTGTAAAATATCTCCCTGTATTTAGTATCAGAAGCAGATCTGTGTCTGTAATTATATGTTGTGATGTAGAGGCTGAAGGCAGGCACAGTATGGAATGCTTGGGAGCTTGGCCAGAGGCTTTGATGCTGCAGTTTCACTGGGGAGGGCTTTGCTGAGAAATTGTTCTCCCTCAAAAAAAGTAAATATATAAATAAATGAAGCTTTTCAATTTCATAGCCCAGAGCAAGATTAATTAATAGGGAAAAATGCTTAATCTGCCTGCTCACCACAGAATTAATGAATACTAGAGAATGTCTTCCCAGCATCTCTAGCTAAAAGGGTGATGAATATGTGGGCATGTTATTACCTGCATGTCTCTGCCTACCTGCAGCTCCCCTCACCACTGCACTCTTGGTGCCTCCTAACACCTTGGTTTTTCTTGGTTTGGACTTCTTTTTGTTTTAAACTCCATATGGTCTCTAAATCAATTGAGAGGGAGATTAATAAAAGCAAATTCTGTCACTTCCCTTATGGCAAGCTGTCCCCAGTTTTCAGATGGAGAAATTGAAAGCTGGAGAAGCTGTGTGGTCTGGAGCAGGAAAAGACAGAAGAGTTCTGAAAGCATTTGCACAGTCCAATATAGTATTAAATGTTCTTTTCCTACTGACTGGCTCATTTTCAAGTGTGTTAAAAAAACCCCAAAAGCCCCTAAAAACTCTCTCCAAAACTGTTGAACTGGAATCTGCCCTTTACTGCAAATATTAGGGAATCCAACCCAACTAAATGAATGTGGTTTTGTCATCCTACTTCCATCTGTCAAGGCTTCTCACAGGCATAGTTTTAGGATGGAATTTTATAATGCATCAGCCTTTAACTTATTTTTTTTTTTAATATGAAATATTTTAAAAATACATTGAAGACTTCAATGCTAGAAATGTTTTGGTTTCTATTTAAATATTCTGAACATCTCTGTTAAAGGCAGCTACAAACTGTACTAAATGTTCTTTATTACTCATACATACACTGTCCCTGTGAAAAACATCATACATCAGAGGCAGCAGTGATTCTTCAGATTTGCCCAGTGACAAGGCACCATAAAGCTATTCTTTACTAAAAATGTCAATGTCAACTTTATTTGCCAAAACATGTTTTCTTCTCTCAAGCTGCCAGTTGTTGTTTCAAAATAAATGGAATCTAAAAATCTCATTATTTTTATTGTTTAAAGCCAGCATTGGGTGCAGCTCCGGGGGTCAGGAGGTAACAATACTAATTTACCCTGGTGCTGCTGCATTTAGAATATTTAATCTCTTAGGACTTTGACATGATGGCTGGCTGTGTTTCTTAATTTTGTTGTGAAGATGTTGCTGGAGGGCCAGGCAGCTCTTAATAATGTGCATCAAGACAGAGACGAGCCAGTAATGAATATTGCATGAGGTTCTTTTCCTACCAGAGGATCAGCCTGGACAAATACCTGCACAAGCCCACAGGCCAGTTCCTCCTGGCAGAACTGGGACTGCCACAGTGATGGCCAAAGATTTATGTGCCCTACTGGATTCAGTGCAATTCCACTAGCAAAATATTTTTAACTATTCTAAGTCAGGAATAATGTTCAGCTTTTTCACCAGCTTTTAGCTGCATGAACAGGGAGAAACATCCTTTCCCATCCTTTTTCCCATCCTTTTTCCCATCCTTTTTCCCATCCTTTTTCCCATCCTTTTTCCCATCCTTTTTCCCATCCTTTTTCCCATCCTTTTTCCCATCCTTTTTCCCATCCTTTTTCCCATCCTTTTTCCCAATCCCTTCCCATCCTTCCCCATCCTTTCCATCCTTCCTTTTTGGTGCCACATGTCTCTGAGAACAGGTTTCTCCCCAAAGGCAGCACTGCTGTGTTAAAAAACATGCTGGAATAGGAAACTTGACCTTGACAGGTTTCCTTAAATAATAGCTGATCAAAGACTGATAAAAGACCTGACAGGAAATTGTGCCACCCTAAGGTTGGATGTTTAAGAGCAGAAGTGGAAATGAGACAAATGGATTACAAGGAGAAGCTGAGGATCACAATACACAGATGTCACAGACAGAGGTGAAAATTGATTTTCTCTTGGAATTAGGAGCATCATTCATGAACCCTTTTTTAAAACAGCCCCATCAAAAAAGCAGTGTCTGTTTTAAAGCCTGTGCAGTGCATGAGAGCAGCAGAAGAAGGAACATGAAGAACAAGAAGATAATGTTGGACAGTGTGAAAAGTAGAAGTCTCAGCATGCTAACAGCCTAGCCATTGTTTAGGGCTTTGTAAGTTTTCTGGCATCAGGAATAAGTAAAGATGGATTTCAAGGAGTATAATGAGGTAATTTCTATATCTGTAATAGCTAGATATTAAATTACATTTATATATCTCTTGCACATTTATTTTCTTTATTGCAACTCTCATAAACATAGAAGCTGTCCTTGAAAAGCTTCCCTGATTTATTTCCAGGGTGAGTCTCTATCTTATCACAGCAACTCTGAAATTCCTTGCAGTAAGTTATGGGATGATCAAAACCATCAGTCTGCAGCTCAGAATCCCAGTGCAGCAGCTGGTCCCAGCCACCTTCCTTTTTTGGGTGCAGGTGGGCTGAGCCTCTGTCATTTGGGGGAGAAAGGTCCTCAAAGATGCTTTTTTCTCTTGTTGCATGGGTAAATATAAGTCCCTGCAAGTAATTTTTGATCATGGTGAATGGTGATAATCCTCTCTTAGCAAACAAGCACCTATTCAGGAATTACAGTAGGAGATAATAATAGGAAATGGATGGAGGACTATGCAGTTGGATTTTAAAAAGGCAGCTCCACTCAATTCTTATTAAAATTGGTGAGAGCTGTAATGTTTATTAATTAGAGCTTTGTAAAACGTAAGTATGTGGGTTGAATATTTTAGTCTTGGCATTATTTATCTTCTGGTTTTACAATGACAGGTTTATTGGGGGTTTTAATGCACGTTTAGATAATTGTTGAGTTTTATCTGTGTGCTTTTACTACAGGGTGGTCATCAGCACGATCTCACAGGCTTGAAAGCAGCAGATCTGCTGGCAATTGTGCTGTCTATTATAAATTCACTCTGCAGGGTCAACCTGGAGCTTTAATGCAACAGGAAGAATATAAAAGAAGTGCATATTTGTGTCACAGGTGCTAGAACACAGCATGATTTGTACATTTGAAGAACTGTCCCACGTGCAAGTGGGAATTGCTGCAGTTTTAGAGGAAGCATCCCAATTTCCATTTGTGAAACTTCTGTGTAATCTTAAGTGACTAATACAGCCAAAATTAAAAGAATATACACAGATAAAACATATATATATATATATAATTTCTGAAATGTTGAGATTTTAAGGCATCTCAGTATCTGAGGGGCTGCAGTGCCTCTTTGCAGCAGGGTGAGGGCCTCAGTTCTGTGTGTCTGGGTGTTCACATATCTGAAACTCTGCTGGCTGCATTTGCTGCTGTTTTCTTCTAAGTCAAAAAGTATAAAATGAAGTAGAAAAAAATTAGGCTGTGTTAAACTCTAAGCAAAGTCCTAGCAAATGCAGTTGGGGTTTCACTGGGGAAATGGTGGGTGATGTCTGTGTGTAACTACAGCTGGAATCTGCAGTGGGAGATCCTCACTGGCATAATATTTTGTCTGTGGTGTCTTTTTCTTTCTTTAAAGCTAGTGCTCAAATACTTGAAACATCAAAGTCTTCCCTTCTACACATTATTCATTCCTGCAAATGTCTCATATCATGCAGGAGGATGATCAGAAAGGTATGTCTCTTTAGAAATGGTAAATCAATCCTGTCCTTTTGGAAAAGTGGTTGGGAATGATTTTATGGTTATTAACTTGAATTCAATATTTTTTTTCAACCTAGGCTTTTTAAAATTCAAAAAACTTTCAAGCAACTTTTTAATCATCCTCTTCTTGCCTTTTCTCAAAAGTAAATTCTTACATTTTTGTTTCGTCACCCAGTTCCTTCATCTCATTTAAAATGGAACTCAACATAAAACCCCTCATAGAAGATTGAAACTCACTGGTTGTCTGAGCATGTCCCCACCACACCTGGGACTGAAGGTGTGGTGCTTGCAAGGGCTCTGCTGTAGGGATGACATTTTTCTGAGCACTTTTTGGGAAAACTTAACTTGAGAATTGTCCAGATGATGGTGGGTATATTGATCATTCTCAGATGCTGTACAATTTACAGATTTCAATAGCTGGCTAAAAAAAAAATATGTGTATTGGTTAAGGTTTGTAGCTCTGAATGAACTGGATGAGATTGACTTGGAGTCTCCTGCCTTGAGGAGCTGTATGATAGGCACTGTGCATAATGGCTGTAAAACTGATGCTTTACTAAAGTTCTTTTCAAAATATTTTAGTTCCCTGTTGTTTCAAGTGAAATCTTCCGTTTCATACCTCAGTAGCTAAGTAGAGCAGGATTTTAAATGCAGAAGCAGCTGAAGTTCTCCTCTGTATCAACATCCTCATGCCAAGATGGAGCATCCTGCAGTAACCAAGAGTTAACAGAAGCAAATATAAATATTGGAAGGCCAACGTTGCACAAGACCAAGCACAGCTTCCAGAAGAGCCTCAGCCAACAGCAAGGTTTGGTTTTACATGCTGCTGTTACCATTACAGCCTCAGCTGTTTGACAGCTCAGTAGCAGCTCAGAAGTGCCCCAAGGCAATGAACCATCTTTGCTGCTTTCAGGGAGATTCTTGTGGCAGATGGATATTCCAGAGTGCTGCCTGGCTTTTCAGAGTCCTTACCTCTGGCTGTTTGACACCACCTTCACCTGCAGCCAGCTGTCCTTCCTCCAGGTGTTCCCTTGGGCTGAGCACAGGGAGCACAGGGATGGGGAGTGGGATCACCTGAGGGCTGCCATTTGAATGCACAGGGTCTTGGTGTGCCCTTACAGCACCTTCCTGATCCATCTTCAATGATAAATGGAAATAGGAACCCTGTGGACATGAATAGGAGTGAAAATAATTGAGAGAGAGAAACTGGATTTGTGGTTTGGAATGGAATCCCAGCATTGCCTCTGGCTTGGTCCATTGATTGGGAACAGCCACCAATGCCTTCCCGTGATCTCCCTTTGCAGGATGGATCAGCAATCAGAGCTGATTCCTATGGCTTCAGCTAAAGCATTTTCACTGAAATCCAGCTGTTCTATATATTGATTTTGATCAAATTTCCTTTTGGCAACATAAGTCTTTTCTGTGGGAATTAAAATTGGAACTTCCTTTTGGGCAGGAAACAGCGGCTTCAGCTCAAGTGCTGTTCGTGTAAAAATATTACAGTGCATTTTTGTTTGGTTCCAAGGAAAAAATAAAATATATCATTTGATCATGGAATTTTCTGTTCTTCAGTCAGCTCTGGTATCTCTTTTGCAACATTGCTCTGAGTTGTCTGAAGGAACAGTGAGCTACATGAGCTAGCTATTATTTGAGTGATATTGGGTGAGTTTTCAGCCATGTGAGCACAGTCTGTGGTTTGTACAGAAGAATATGAGAATATTTTAAGCTGACCATTTAAGAAATTTACATAGGTCAAAAAGTGGTTTTCTTCAGCTAAGCCAGTCATGGATGAAATCATGCCTGTGAAAGCCAGTTTAAAACTGCAGTGGTGCAAAAAATCCTCATCAAAACTTGGTAAATTCTCTGAGAATGTTGAAGGTGTTTTACAAGCCTTGGGACAAGCTATAAACTTGTGTCAGAATCTAATCTGAATTCTTGTGGCCAGCTTGTGAACTTGGAGTTCATAATGGAAATAGGGATGTAACAGATTCTTAACCATATCAAGACCAGCAGGTGTTGCTATAATATATTAAATGCTGTGGAGCCATCAAATCAGCTGCACTTGAGCATTAGTTCCATATTTTCTTAAACCAAATTGTTATATGCTAGGAAAATGTAATGCTGTGAGTGATTTGCAATAAGAATACGACTGAAATAATCAAAGCACTGGAAAATTTCAGATTCTGAGCTGTTTCTGCTGAGTGACCAAGAGAGTTTTGCTACAGCTTGAGTGAAAGATCTCATCCTGCACCCAGGCATTATTTGTGTTTAAGAATACAGTAATGTAGGGAATAACTAAATCCTGTACATATTTCCATACTTGGAAGAGATGACACTGCAGAAACTTGTGGCATCTTCTTCCAGGGATGTGATGATAGTGAAACTCCAGTTTAGATTTTTTTCTGCTCAACACAGGTCTCACTGGTGATCCTCAAAAGAGCAGGGGAGAAGAAAATTCCTCTAGGACAGAAACACATCTCCAAGAAACTGCACCCTCAGGGGCCTTGCAGAAGGTGAGCAGCAGGAGGGTCAGAAGCAGGACCAGCAGTGGAGAATTTGTATCTCAGGAAACCCTGAGCACAGCTTGCCAAGTTCCAATGAACTTGGGGAGGTTGTAACCTTGGCTAGATTTTGAGTTGGCAGGTCCTGAAAGCAAGCAGGAAGGATGAAAGAAGAAAAATTCCCAGCACCAGGATATATCCTATGGTATGCAACCTTCTAAGTGAGATGGGTATATCTTTTTGTATAAAAGGAGGATCGCTGTGAACATGAATGGAGAAGCTGTTGAAAGGACATATTTAATGCCCATAGGTATTGAGATTAAAGAGTTAATGGTTATGACCTGAGAGATTATCAATTTAGACTAGATATAAATATTTTCTGACGAGAGTGGGAAAATGCTGTCATAAGTTGCCCAGAGAGGTGATGGATGTCCCATCCCTGGAAACATTTGAGGTCAGCTCAGACAGGACTCTGAGCAACCTGAGGTCAGCTCAGACAGGACTCTGAGCAACCTGATCTAGTTGAAGATGTCCCTGCTTATTGCAGGGGGCTTGGAGCAGACGGGCTTTTAAACATTTCTGCCAACCTAAACTATTCTATGAGTCCATATTTCTACGGATGCTTGGCAAGAACTTCTCTTGCCTGTGCATGTGGTCCCAACCATGTCATTTCCATGCAGGATCCCAAGCCGGAGCCGTACTCGGGCTGCCGGGAAACCCAGGGAGCAGAGTGCATTACCAGCTCTCCCTCTTGCCGGGGAGCGTGCGAACTTATTTCATCTCTTCTCCACCGCTCAGCCGGGTGGGGCATCACCTCCCCTCGGGGGCTGCAAGGACATCTTGCTCCCGCCGCCCTCGGGAGCTGCCCGCGGGCAGGACCGGCTCTCTCCAGGTGGGCAGCGATGATAAGATGGCCCCCGGCGCGTTCGGCGGGGCCCTGGGCAGGGCGCGGAGCGGGGCGGGCGCGGCTCCGCCGTGTGCATGTAGATGAGATCCCCCGGAGCACGTCACTGCGCACCGGCGCTCTGCGTTCGGGGCGGCGGACAGCGAGCGAGGGCGGGCGGCCGGGAGCCGCCGGAGGAGCAGCAGGAGGAGGAAAGAGGAGGAGGAGGAGGCTCGGGGAGCAGCAGCGCTCGGCCCCGCTCCATGCCGCCCTGCCCGCCGCGGCGCGGGCCCCGCGGGGCTTCGGCGGGCGCGGGGCGGGGAGCGGCGCGGCGGTGCTGAAGGACAGCTCCGCTCTCGGCTCTCGTCGGCTCCGCTCCCGTTCGCTCCGCTCCCCCAGGCTCTGCTCCCGTTCTCTCCGCTGCCCCTGGCGCCTCTCTCCTCGGCTGTGCTCCCCCAGGCTCCGCTCCCGTTCTCTCTGCTCCCCCTGGCTCCGCTGCCTTCAGCTCCGCTGCCCCCGGCTCCGCTCGGCGCCCCGGGCTCTGCCCTCTCCGGGTGGCCGCGGGGCCGCCGCTCGCCGCGCCTGGATGCGCCCCCCGCCACCGCGCCCGCGGCTCCCATGGCGGTGGCACGGAAAATCAAAACTTTGTTGACGGTGAACATCTTGGTCTTCGTGGGCATCATCCTGTTCTCCGTGTACTGCAGGATCCAGGACCGCTCGCAGGAGCTGGTGCAGATCGTCCGGAGCGCGGAGCGCCGGGCCAGGAGCCGCGGCGCCAAGGTGGGCAGCCTGGCCGACAGGGAGTCCATCCTGCAGCGCCTGGACCACCTGGAGGAAGTGGTCTACAACCAGCTCAATGGTACGAGGGGCGGGGAGGGGGTGTCCTGTGCCCCGGGAGGGTGCTGCAGGGTGGGCAGGAGCCCCCAAGTGTCCCCCCGCTGGGGAGGGGAGCCCGGGCACTGATCACACCAACCCCAGCGCTGAAATGCTGAAAACCCAGGGCGAGAGGTGATGCAGGGTTTGCTGGAGGGGTTTGTCGAGCCTCCCACCACCACCCTGCCTCTCTGCCAACTCTTGCTCCAAAGTCAGCACTTCCTCAATAGATGCAAAGTTCAGGATGCTGCAGTTCAGGGGTTTCGGGATCAGAGGAAGTCCCTACAAACTGTACCAGGTCTTACAGTTTGTCTGGGTGTATTAACTCTGCATAGGAAGTTGTTTGTATAGGAAATACAGTGTTAGATTATAGCTGGAAGTCATATACTTGGTTTCAGAGCTACTTTAAAAACATTCTGCTGAGTTCTTACATTGTGCACTATTAATGGTCCATTTAAACATAGCACCCATATGTTTCCTTAATGATTTTGCCATTTAAATTTGTTATTGTCATTGATGAGGAGGGGAAGCATCCACCAGAATTTTATGACTTACCATTCTAATTCACCAGCCTTGAAAAATATTGCTAGGTAAGCAAAGAACCCTTCCATGGTAGCTAAAACAGGCTAAGCCATCAAAGTTGTTATAGGACAGATATCATTTCATACAGAAACTAATTCTTCAAAATGACTGCATTTGTATTTGCATGAATTCGTAAAGTTCTAAGTGTGAGACATCAAAGAAATAAGTATGTGATTAAATACAGCAGTGTTTTGGATGAGAAAAGGCTGAAGGAGTGAACTTTGCATGAGATTATAATATAAAAGTAACATTTAGTGTTTCACAGCAAATAAAATGTTCAGCGTAAATATGTTTAATATGTGCTTCTAGGCTGCTTGTGGAAATCCTACTTGTAACACTGATTTAAGAAAGGCTACTGTAGCCTCAAACTGCAGACAAATAGGAGGGTTGGCATAAAGTATGTTTCCTATTACTACTTTGTGAATGAATGTATAAATCTAAGTAAGTCAGGCTGGTATGGTAATGTGCAGTTTGTGCCAGCAAGTGTCAGGGAACAGGCATCCCCTCACACTCTCCTCTGGATGAACAGGGCAGAGAGAGGGGGAATGTGGAGTGGGGTGTTAGTCCCAAGCCCACACATTCAGGAATTAGAGGGTAAGTGTCAACAGCTGTGTTTTCTAACCACATTTTGGAACCGTTTTGAAGAATGTAGGATTTAAGAGGAAAATCATTCTTGTGAATTCCACCAAACCACAAAGTTCACAAACTAAAATAGATATATCCATTACAGCTCAATGAATGGCCTTTTTTTGCCCAAATATACTTGTTCTTGGTGTTCTTCTTAGGGAAGACTTTGGGAAGGATTTCCCTGCTCTGTGTTCATCTCAGCACAGCATCCCCTGGAGAATCAGCAGAGTCCTCACCGTGCTAGGCAGGCACCATTGCATGCAATAACTGGAAGTTCTCTGTAAAGCATTCTTCTTTCTTAGGAACTGTTTTCTTCATCTTCTTTAATTCCATTTATTGGATATGGATCTTCGTGGTGAAATGACTTGAACTTAGTTTTACATTCAGGTCATATCAAACCCTGCAGGCAGTTTTCTTTTCCTAGAAGTTCTTACACAGGAAAATACAGAAAGTTTTTCAAGCTGAGCTGTTAAAATTTCCTATTTATTTACCCTTAATTTTTTCTCTGATGTGACTGTTGAGTTTCTTATTATTACACAGTGGCACATTAACATAGATTAATTCATAGATAAAACATAGGAAAAAAATTTCTTTTTTCCCCCCATCATGTTTCAACAAAAAGAAAAGGTCCCAAGAAATTAAGAGATGCTCTACTGAAATCATCAGATCTGCATTGCTGTAAGTGAAATCAGGACCAAGCATCTCTGTTTGGGTTTAGGTGGCTGCTGTTCTGTTTGCAATGCCATGGCTCATTATTTGTGTCATTAATGGGCAGCCCTGGGGTCCAGGGGAGCCTGTGTGGCAGGGCTGTGCTGTGTCACACAAACACTCAGCACTCTGCAGCTTCCCCTCAGGCTTGAGTCAGGTTTCCCAGTCCTGCCCATGCTGCCTGATCACAAGGTTAGAGAGCCAAATGAGGCTGTCCTGGATGTCACTTTTTCATGAGGTGGGTCAAAGTCTCTTCTATGTGGAGAGACAGACACAGGCAGACAGGTTTTTATTCAGGAGGAATATGAGTTCTTTTATACCCAGAGCCCCCCAAAGCTCCAGGAGGCTGAGTCCAGCTCAATGCTATCATTGCAGCAGGTCAGCCCAGCCCAGTATTTGAGTCCTCTGCTCTTCATCCTTTCTCTTTGAGATCAGCAAATTTAGAGCTACCTATTAAGTATATTTTTTGGTAATATCTCAGTGTTCTTTTATTTTATTTTTCTCTTCTATTCAGATGAGACCTGAACTCATAAAACTTACCTGGATTTTCTAGGGACTCTGTTGAGCAATAAAAAGCCACTCTGAGAGATACCAGCCTTGCAGCTGCAAAGAATTTTGTTTCTGTCACACATATTTGTTTACATACAATCAAGGAAATGTTATTTAGAAGTGTGTACCTTCTGCAAGGAAAAGACACACAGGCAGTAACATTATAAATGTATAAGGAGGCAACCCAAAACTGATCACTTGAGAACTCGTTAACTTTCCAGTCTGAATGAAATCAGTGAGTGCAGTGCCTGTGGAGGTGTGTGCAGAACACAGAGGACCATGGATGGAAGTCAGGAGAAAGCTGGTCCTTGCCATTATCTTTGGCAGAACAGGAGTTTTTAGAATAGGATGAATGAGAATTGCCATGATTCCCCGCAGAGTCGTGCAGACATCCACCCAAACAATAGTTTTCATTTGGCTCGTGCTCTGGTTTTTTATCAACTTGGGGAAAATAGTATTTCTGAAAGCTTTCTTTTCCCTCAGCTGCTGCTGGGTTTGGTGGAAGCAAATGAACAGAGCATGTAAAGGGAAAGGAAAGCAATGAAACGTGTCAGTGGAATTTTCTTGGTGAGAATTTGTATTACCTCCTGATGTTTGACCTTGGGTACAATGTTTATTTTGAAAAACAGAGTTATTATAGACCTAGTTGAGCAATCTATATATGTTCTTTTTTATTATTTTTGCTATGGTATTGCTATTGATGGATATATTTTATTGTCATTCAGCACAGAGCTCATACCAGCTAGACTTGGTAGCAATTCATTAAATGCCATAATGACAACACCTTCGTATTTTCTTCCTTTCCCTTTACTTTTTTGGTAAAGAGGAAAAATTAAAAAATTATTGAATTGACTGAATTTTTTTCCATTAATCAGTTTTGCATCTAAGTCTGTTGCTAATGATTCACCATAAAGGATAAAGAATTTTTGATGCCCCAAGTAGAGCATAACCTTTCATGCCAAAAGCAATTGAAGGTCAGACTACAATTTCAGTCTAATTGCCTTTTTCCCTTTTCACTGTCTCTTTCCAGTAATACACAACAATCAATACAGCATGTAATTAGATTTCATTCAATCTGCAAAGATTTAGAGAGCTTTCATCTTCTCATTTGGTATTCTCACACCATGTCTTCCTACCCATGTCTTCTACACTAGACCCCTTTGACCTGTTCTATTTCAGATGTGGAGGGATGAGCTGGGAGTTTTCCCTTGAATTTGACAGGTTATCATTCGTTACACATCATAATTTGATTTTGGTCTCTTTGGGAAGATTAAATGCAATAGCAATTTCCAGTGTGATAAATGGGGTTTACATTACATATGCATTTCATGGAGGAGGCTGGGGGAAAAAGTGGACCATTCACATAACTGCAGCACAGAGGCTTCAAATGATGGAAATAGCAGGTCCTGGGTGCAGAGTACTGATTCCTGCTGACTGGGACTCATGATTTTTAGAGTGCACTGGAAGCCAAGTGATTGCATTTAAAATTCAGCCTGGCAATCTGCATAGGTAAAAGTTACAGTGGTGTTTTTAAAAGGGAAGTTTATTCTTCATAAGCTCTGGACTGGTTGAAAATGGATCCAAATTTCCATGTTTTAAAGTAAGGATTGGGAACAGGTTGCAAGAGAGTCATGTGAATATCCACATCACATGTCCACATTGTCAAAAAAGAAGTTTTTACAGCTGGAAGCTCTCAGCTGAAGAGCAGTTCCTTGGCAGAGGAGAAAGGTAAAGCCACACATGCACAGGTCACATTTAGTGTGACTGCAGCCTTGTACCAATGAAACTGCACCTCCTCATACCCACACATTTTATAACTATTTATATTTTATGAATTTATGGACTACTGCTAAAAATGCTAATTTTTTTTCCTTTTTTTTTTTATAAGGTTAGTCTGCCATTTCTTGGTTTACTACACAGTGTTTTCTATAGTGCTGGGTCATTTTCTCAAGCTTGGCTAAGTCACCATTGACCTACCCAATGCAGGCCTGACCTTCCGTATTGCAAAGTGATGGTCAAGTCCAACAGACCAATTTCCCCATCAAACTTGTTTGGGTTGTGTTAGTATTGATTTATGCAGCTGAGGGAACTCACAATCGGTACTTTCAGGAAGGTCAAGGTTTTATTCCCCAAAACAACAGAAGGAAAACGTAATGAGCCAATATTTGGATGGCCCCTATATAAATATAAGGTAATATTTGAAATAGAATTACTGTATTTAGGCACTTTAGGAAGAGAAAAGTTTAAAAAGTTTAGTTAAAAAGAGGGCAGCTGTCTTTTGTAAAACAGACAAAATTGCACTCAGGTCTGAAAAATATTGACAAATGGAAAAAAATATGTCTCCATTCCAGCAGCACATCAGCGATTTTAACGTCTTTCCCTCTACTCTGTGTTTCATGCAGTGGTAACTTTTTTATGTAATGTTTCTGCTTTTTGCCTTTGTAGCTGGGAAGAAAGCGTATTTTGACAGGAAAAAAAAAATCATGTGGTAATTTTATCATTGACTCATTTGTGTGGAGCTTGAATCATTTGTATATGAGACTAAAAGCAATGTTTACAGAGGCACAAAGGAAACCTTTGCCTGGTATTGGTTTTGTTGCCTTTCCAGCTGTATTCTGGTTCAGTATCTTTCCATTTCTTTGTACATTTAGCTGGAATTGGAAAAGCAAATATGGGTCTGTCATCTTCCCAGAGAGGAGCTGCAGTGTGGTGGCTGCACACCTACAGCCCCTGAACAGGTTCAGAGCATTAGAAACCTTGGCTTTAATTGAATACCCTTACTAGAGAGAGGTGAAGCTGGTTGTTGAGTTTAGGGGGTTTTATTGTTTGTTTGTTTTATCTTTTAGTCAATAAAGGCAGATAGCAGTTAAACCAGGAGCATCATTTTGGAATGAGGTTCCAGACTCTGAATGTGTGGCATTTCTCCAAGGAAATACTAAGATTTATGAAAGGAAGGAAAAGAAATGAGTCATGTTTAACAAATCTGCCTTTTTTTAATGCTTCTCTCTAACTTTACTAATGGGCACTCTGTTTCTCTTTCTCAGCATACTTGGCATACTTTTTAATTATTGTTGCTGTTTGTGGCATTTCTCCTGGTAGTCATTACCATCATTTGGTTTAAACCAGCACACTGAAGGACAGAAAAAAGAAAAAGTAGAAAATAAAAGGAGCCTGTGATGTTCTGGATAACAGGAAGGAAGAGAGCCAGTGACAGCAGAGCAGCTTCCAACCTTGTTGGAGTCCTATTGATCAAAGCTGTCCTCTGAAATAAGACACCTCCAGTTCCTGAGAGAGAAAAGCCAGAGAAACCCTCCCAGTGACCCAAAGTCATCCTCTCCTGAGAGCACAGAGCTAAACCAGCCAAATGTTAATTGCCTGTGTCTGCTTTTCCTAAAACTCATAGCTGTGGTGCCGTGGAAATGGTTGTGAATATCTGAAAGCTTCCCAGGTGGAGGCAAAACCCATTTCTAGGACAGCAGGGCAGGTGCAAACAGATTAAAAACTGTATTTCTGCTCTGGAGTTTCTATCCTTTCAGGTGTTCTGGAATATCCAGGTTCTCCAGACAGTTTTGAAGACAAGATACAGCACAACTGGCACTGACTGCTTACTCAGCAAGTCCTGCAGGAGATTAAAAGATTGTTAGGCCATCTCCTGAGCCAAGATTTCTTGACTTACTCAACAGAAGGCAGCAATGATGCAACTTGGTCCAAATCAGAGGGCCCTCTGATTTAGCTGGGGTTATTTTGAGTTTAAATTCGCTGTAGTGCCGGTGGGGATAAAGGTGACAACCTTGGTTCTGTTGGTTATTTCTCAGTTTGATCTGTTGGGCTTTCAAATTCTTATTTCTTGAAGGGACATCACACCCATGATCTGGTGGAGGTCCAGATGAAGTGAGCTGTGATATCCACATCTGTAGATATCCAAGGACATCTGTAGATATCCAAGGACATCTGTAGGTATCCAAGGACATCTGTAGATATCCAAGAAGTGGTATTTTGGAGCTGAGCACTGCTCTCTTATCCCTCTGGTTTGATGTTCTCCTCCCACAGTGAGGAAGGGGACTTTGCTTTCTGCAGTTCTTCACACTAACTTTTATTTCACCTGGTTTAGCTCAGTTGGGCTCCTTGCTGTGCATGGAAAGAGCCCAGCAGCACCTTTTGTGGGAAATCCAGCACAATGGGTGCTCCAGAGGAGCTCTCACACCATTCCCTGCCCCTCTTACTGCACTGTCAGGCCATTTCATTTCTGAACAGTTCTGTGTTTGTGTTTAATTTGCTTGGATGACTTGTTCTGAGGGATCTTCTCACACTCAATGATGAGCCTGGGGCCATGAATTGTTTTGTATCCCTGTTGAGGGCAAAATGCAGCAGAAATGGGCTGGTCTTGAGAATCCCTGACAAGTGGTAAAATGCCTAATTTTTTTAGTTTGTTTTTTTTTTTCCATCAAATGTGTCCTTGATTACTGGCTCTGAAGGAGAGTCTGAGGGCAGCAGCAGGGCAGGGAGCTGAGGAGACAATAGAGTGATTCTGCTTTGTCATCATGCGCAGTGTGGACGCAGAGTTCTCTTGGGGGCTGAAGAGTTGTTGAAGTAAATGAGCAAAACGTTTTTGGAGAAGGTGAGAATATAGATTTCTGAATATCTTAAGCCTTGTATCACCTCCCATGGAGCCATTCTCTAGGAGAACTTTCATTTGCCACTGGTCTGATTTATAATTTTAATACATGAGCTGTAATTTGCATGTCATCCTGGGAGAGTGGGCAAGGATGAAGAAAACTGAACCAAGGAAAAGGTTTTTAAAAGAGCTTCTGTTTTAGTAGCTTTCTGCTACTTAAAAGTGGCTCTGTCAGGCAGAGATTATGGACACCAAAGCACTACAGGAGAGCGTTACCCGTTTCACAGCACAGTGTTTGGAATCCCAGTGTCTGGAACCACATTAAATAACCCAGATTTGATGGATGAGGATAGAAAGGAACTTGTTTGGGATTCTTTAGTGTGCATTTTCTCCAGTCTCAACCTCCTGGCCTGCAGGTTAGAGCAACAGGCCCAAGAGGCTGCTGCAACACCAAGCTCTCCTTTGGGTTGGGCAGCCCCTGGCACAAGCCTTGCTCTGCCCCAGCAGGCTCCTGACACCTCCTGCCCCTGTGCAAAGCCAGGACAGCCCTGTGGAAAGGAGCTGTGGGTCACAGGATTGACAGCACGGAGCCGGCTGCTCTCTCTGTGCTCCCAGTGTGTTGCTGGATTTTGTTCCTGTTGGAATTGCCACGTCTGTGGTTGAGTCAGCACTCGTGTTCAGCTGGGAATCCAAGCCAGGTGCAGGAGTGGCACTGCTTTCTAAGCAGAGTGCAGATGCTGCCAGCCCTGCTGTGGCAGTGTGGGGGTGACAGACACTGCTGCCTGCACGGGGGGACTGCCTCAAGCAGGATTTTATCGCTGCAGCAATGATTCAAATTCCCCTCAGCTCACCCGCGCACTTAGTCCTGTGGAAATCACTTGCCTGAATTAATCTTTGCTATTGATCCAGAGGCATCAGCACAGTCTGTAGTTATCAGTACAGTAACTCCAGTAGTAAATTTGGCCAAGTGAAGGCATTTTTGCCACAGGATGAGGAGTAGGTTTGGTAGTCATGATGATGTCTATGTAGTACAAAGGATGAAGCCTTGCTCCTTCAGAATGGTTGAGAACAGAGCTCTTCCTCCTTGAGGTTTTGGAAGAATTCCCCTTTCTAGTAGAGAACTTTGTATTTTTTTTGCCTCTGACTCCTAATCCTGGGGGCTCTTGGTGCTTCTGTGTTTGTGCTGTTTGGCTCCACTCTGCATTTTGCAAAAAGAAGTTCTCAGACCAGCTCAGATGAGCACTTCATGGTGGCTGTACTGCCCGTGGTACTGCAGGACCATTTGCACAGGAAAAGGGGGTTTGTTGCACAGGATTTTGTTTCTCTTGGAAGATATCCATGAAGACAGCTGGAAAGCCCTTTCCTGCAATACTGGGGAAGTTTGCTGCTTCTTCTTTTTATATTTTTTTCCCCTCTAGCATTTTTAGTCAGGTGGTAGGGTTAATTGGTTGTTTTTCATTTGGATTTTTTATGCTGGTTTTGTATTTTATTTGGCAATGGGGCCTTACTGCCCTTTTAGAAATTGAGTTTATTTTTTTCTACAGCTCTCATATGCCTCTAGGATGAACAGCTTTTGTAAATAAAAATGTATTTTTTGTTATATTAACTCATTTTCAAGCAAGCCTTGTGTTGTAGCAAAGATTGGTGGTATTCTTTCCTGTGCATGCTGAACTGAAGGCAGTGATAAGACTAAAAATATCCCCAATCGAAACAGCATTGTATAACCCAAAGGTTAGTTTTCCTCAGGATGAAAATTTGCAGTTGCTCTATGGGTTCCTTGTAAGACAGATTTCTGGTCATGCAGCCATGTGTAAAATGAGAGCTGCGAAGTTCTGTATCTGCAAAACTCAGCCCCACTGGTGGCTGCCAGGAGCAGAATTGAGCTGGTGGCCAATGCTGGCACCCATGGCTCTGCTGTGAGCTGGGGGTGAGTGCTGGCTGTGCACTGTTCACACCTCTAACAGCAAAAACAGACTTTCCAGCCCAGAGCTGTTAATGCTAGAATCTGCTGATGGATTGCAGGTGGCTCCGTGTAACAGATGGCAGTGGGGCATGAGGGGAGAGAGAACTGAGCTTGTTGGAGATATTACACAGCCCAGTGCTGAGCTGCCCAGCTGCTGGAAGAGTTGGTGCTTTCAATTTTCATGTTTGGTGTGGAAAAAGGGGTGTTGGGTGGTTTGGGTGCAAGCCTGTGCTAGCCTTGGTTATGGAAACCACATTTTTTTAGGTAGTTCTGTTACAAAATTTGTGTGTTGTCTGGAGAGTCCCCAAGACCCAGGTCTGTGGATTTAGGCTGCTGAATTTCCAAAACCATCACAGGAACGTGGGCAGCCAAATTCTCCACTTTTCTTCCAGGTGGCCAGTCATTCCTACCACTCTTTAGTGAACTTCTGCATCTGCCAGAAAGTTGCAGCTTTCTCAGCTGTGGAAAAATGTCTTTTGTTTATTCGCTGCTAGTATCAGAAGGAGCAGTGAAAATGCTTGCAGGTATTAATTATAAATGTCACCTATTTCTTCAATTTAACATTTGGCAAACTCACTCAGCACATCCTTGGTGGGGTGCTCCTTTAAAAGGCACAGACGTGACCGTGCCAGCACCTGCACTGAACATTTCACCCTCAGCTATTCCTGCTCTGAATACACAAACCCAATAATCTTTGATTTTAGACCTGTGCCAGCATGATGCTCCTCCTGAAATAGTTCCATCTGGCTCGATGCCTTTCCATTCAACAGAAAATTAATTCCAGAAGGGAAGTGCCTTTTCTAATGCGTGTATCCAGTGGGGTTGGATGCAAAACCTCCTGCTTCCTGAAAGAGGCAGCTTGGTATGGGTCCCATATTCACAGCCACATTCCCATTCCAGGCCCACATAACTCAAAGCCAGGCTGCAGAGAGCTCTCTCAGATGAGATCATGGAAGGAAGAATTTCTTCTGTGATTCATTCTGAACCTGATCTGCCTAATAACTTGATTCTTTGTCTCCCTCTTTCTGTCACTCATTAAAAAGTTCACAAAGTGAGAATTTCCAGTTCTTCTTTGCACAATGAGAAGAGTGAACAAAAGATGTGCATAAATGGAGGAGAAATATTTATGAGGGAACAAAGAGCTGGCCCTGACTTTGAAGCTGGGATGGAGCAGCCCAGCCTGCCAAGGGCCACGGGCTGAGTGATGCAGCCCTCAGAGAAGATGAGCATTGCAGAAGGATTTTTGCATATGCTACAGGACTACTTGTTTAGGCATCTCTCAGCCTTTAATCAGCCTAACAAGAAGCTGGAGCACAAATGGAGTTGAAGAGACGCAGTGGAGCCTGTGGAAGAATGAGGCCAGTGTGAAATTTTCCTTGTTAAAGTCGATGGAAGTGCTCATGGGATGAGTGAGATGGGGTCAGGGTTTGTGCCCAGCTCATGGCAGAGCTGTTCTGGCCCTAAGGAGAGGTGGAGTTCCCCATGGCAGCACCAATGACATTGTGAGATTGTTAATCCATGGTGTATTTAACAGGTCACTCTGGGACAGCCATTCCACAGTTTGACAATGCATCTTAACTTGGAGTGTTGATATTATTGTGGACCAGTTTCAGGAGGGAAAAGCTCCTGTGTGGATTCCTTATGGCACTGAGTAGCAAAGTGAGAACCAGGCCCAGAGGACAAGGCAGCTGATGCAGGATCAGCACCAATTAGACATGACTAGACTGAGACACGCTGTGCTGTCATAAAGCAAAATGATATTTCAGGATGGAAATTCATTTTAGAAGCAGAAATCAGTGTATGATCTTCTGGCTTTGTCCCTGAGCTGGAAGATGCCTCTAATCTGTTTGATGGGTGATATTGCATGCCTGTGGCTCCTCAGTGCCACAGCATATGGTTGTGAAACTAGATGTTGATTATTTTCAAAAGTATTTTGACAGGTACTGAACTGACAGATTCCCTGTTAAAAAGAGAGAGAGAGGTTTTGTTTGTTCCTCTGCTCATGAGGCTTTGTGGGTTTTAGGATGATACCTTACTTTATATTCCTTTCAGAGGTGGGGAGGGAAAAGCACTCCTACCATAAGAAATCAGCAGGATTAATTTTTTATTAATTCCAGGGGAAACAGAGAGAGCTGCATGGAGTGGTGTGTCCTGCTGTCAGGGTGCCTCACCTCCAAGCCTGCGTTCTCCCTTTCCAAGGGTAGCAGTGCTAATCTAGCAAGTCAGGCATTTCCATGTGAATTTCCTGTAATATGGAAAAGTAGTTTTAAATGGGATCCTCATTATTTCATTAGGAATGCCCTAATCTGTGACCAGAAAACACTCTTTTATCATTTACCCTGGTTCTCATCATTGTCACTAACCCCTGGCAAGAAGCAGAGGGTGTGAGCTCACAGAAACAGGAACTGGGGACAGAAGGGGTCAAGAAAATATTTTAAGCTGCTGAAATGCAAGTCCCAGTCCCAGGAGACCTGGCCTGCATTTCCAGGGGGGCTGTGCTGGGCTCCTTATCTGTGGTAACAGCTCATCTCTCTGCTCCCCTGATCCCTCCCCTTATCCGTGTCCTCAGGTTAAATTTGTGATGTTGTTAATTGGTGGTGTATATAACAGCCAGGCACCAACAGACCTGGACACCCAGTAATTAACACATTTAATCCTAAAAATATATGTTCACTTCCTTGAGCAGCTAAACCAAGAAAACTCAATTTCTTGTTGGTTGGCAACCCACAAGGGAATTCTTGGGTGGTCTCTTAGAGTTCCAACAGGTCCCTTGTGTTTGATCTTTCACCAAACCTCTTCTCTCAGTAGGAGCATTTTAATGGCACTTTCTTCCCAGATGTCAGCTTCTGTGACACTCGCAGAAATGCAATTTTTGGAGACCTCTGACTGTCTGCCAAGCTTTGGCTGAAGTTAGAAGCAGTCCTTGAAATCTAACAAGCAGAGAGAAGGGAGAGTATGGAGAGGGAAGCAGACTGATAGACAAATGGAGACAGCATGATCCCACAAAATGGTTTTTCTTTGTAAACCAGGCTAAAAATAATATTGGTGAAAAATGGGATTTTTACTTATTTAAACACAATCATGAAAATTAAGTTCTGAGCTTTTAAAGGAACCAGACTCAGATGTCCACATGGAACTTCTTTGCTCGCTCTGTTAATTGGCAATATGTTAGCACAAGCATTTTTCTCTACTTCCCTGCTTATTTCAGTTAATAACTACAGCAGCATGACTTTTCCCTGACACTACACCAGTACTGCAGGAGAGCCTGCCTTATTTTCATCCTGCTGAAATGGCAGACTGGGATCCCACTAGCCTGTCTCAGTGCCTTTCAGTAGAGTGAACAATTAAATTATGAGCGAGCAGAGCAGCGGTGCCGACGCTCTGTGCTCAGCAGCGTCATGCACATCCTGCTGCTCATCCCATCCCATCCCAGGGCTCAGCCCTGCCTTTCCCTGGCCCCACATGGTTCTGCAAAGCTCTTGCTGCTAAGGAGCAATGTGGGTGTGAGCTGAGGTTTAAGCGTGACTGCAGAGCGCGTCTGCTTTGTGTCCTTGAGGAGCGATGAGCCCGAGCTGTAAACTCAGAACTCGGGTTCCTGAAATTCAAATTTTGATTCATACCAGTCTCTCCACTGAAGGATGATCTCCTGCTGTATAAAGGCACCTTCTATCACTGTCCTCATTTCTCTTTTTACTGTGTAATTTAGCACCTCATAATGTAGTCGTAAGTACAAACCGGAGACACATCAGGGGACAGGGACATTCATTCTTTCATGGAATTTTGGCATAAAGGAGGGGAAAGCTTGAAGAAAAATTGAGTCTCAAAACTTGAGTTTCTTTTTACATTGCCTTGGTGAAAAACAGATAAGCACTGTCGCAGTCAGTGGTATTAGGAAGGTAAATTGAAGAAGGTTGTTCCACATCTTCAAAAACTTGTCTTTATATACGATCTGAATTCTATATATGTGTGGTAATTTAAACGTGCTCTGTCGGTAGATCAAAGCAGCACATTGTTACCAAATGCATCCTGTCTTCTCCAAGGCAAGCCCAGGGGTCCTGCTGTGGGTTTGTCAGGGCCCAAATCAGCCCTGGGTCACAGTCAATTCCTACAAATACCCACATGCAATGAAGCCCATCTTGTTAATAATGGATCAGTTATTATAGGAGAGCTGGTTTTTACAGTGCCTGTAATAGGAGATTGTAGCTTTCCTGCTCCTGGAAGTCTGAGTCAATTTATCTTTATATCAACAATAAACCAGAAAGGGCAGAAATCAAAGTAAGCAATGTTTTTATTACCGCTTTTAAATAAAACATTGTGCCAATATTTTCCCCCTAACATTACATCTTTATTTTCTCAAATTTATTGGCAATTGCTATTTATCTTCATTTCTCCTTTCTTTTGCAAAGCTATCTCATCCTTTGATTTGCTTCCCCCAGAGAATGTGGTACCTAATCCTTTTTATTTGTCCTTGATAAATCCCTGATTAATTGTATGTTATAAGCTATCCATGCAACATCGCGTCTTTCATTTCTAAATAGGCTTTCTTTTATGAATACAAAGAGCTAAAACTTTCCTTTCTAGAGCCAGAACCAAACCCAGACTCAACATTTCCTTTAACAATAGCAAGGCTCTTCAGAACCAAGTAAGATTCTCAGCACTGTGGAATCTCCTTTTATTCCCACTTTGATAGCAGGAGAGACTCAGACCTTTAATTGGGCACATCCTCTAATAGATAGATCTGTTATAAATGTGGCTGTCACTTCATCTCAAAATTAGAAGGACTCTGCAGAATAATTTACTTCATCCATTTTAGCTTCAAATATACAATAATTTGTTAATTTGTAAGCACTTTTGTTTAGATGCTGGGTTCAGGACTGTCTTTTTGCTGTTTAAAATGTGCCCTGTGTTTGTTTTTGAGCTGACTTGTCCTGCTGGTAAGAAATTAAATCATACACATATTAAGAGGTTGATGGAAGGAGGCATTGCAGCCTGGCATTGACAAGCAAGGCACAGCTGTGGTGTATGTTGACATGAGATAGGAAAATAGAGTGAAGGCAGGAAAGAGGAGGAAAAGCAGAGAGCCAAAAGCCAAGCTCCCTGAGAGGTGTCAAAGATGAGGCTGAGAAAGAAAAATACAAAGACAGGTCAAGAAAAATACACAGATCTACAGATCTGAAATAGACAGTCTGTCAGGAAAACGAGTATGTTTTGAAACCAATGTGCAATGATGCAAAAAAAAAAAAAAAAAAAAAAAAAGTATGTCACCCTTAGAGAGCTTTTAAGGCAATACCACACTGAAACACTGAAAGGAAAGGAGAGGAATCAAGGCTCTCTCTGGCTCCTGTGAAAACCAATATCCGAATTAACTGGTTTTCAAGAGATTGGGTGGAAGTATTTGAAACCTCTCATCCTCAATAGCAGCTGATGCCTTCTCCCATCTATTCCCAAGGAGAAATGTCTGATGCTGAGATGGAGAGGCAGCAGACAGAGAGCCAGCCCTGCTCTGACAAACCAGGGACTTTCTCAGATAATTTTATTCTCTGATGCCAATAGGAAGAGCAGGCAGTGGCTCTTGGAGCACAGAAGGAGAGCAGGGGCTGCAGCCAGCAGGTCTGCAGTTGTTAACATTGGCTCTTTATTGTGGTTGCACTGCCAGAGGTGAACTCAGTGAGTAATTTCACAGGAGTGGGAAATGGAGATCCACTTTCAAGCACGACGTGACTCTGAGTTCCAGCAGCTCCCATGTCTGGGTTTAATGCTGCCATCCTCTGCTGTGCAAAATGAGCTGAACAACCAGCAGCTTTCCAGCCATACAAAATAGCAAAGTGTTCTATATGACTTTGTTGTTGGGAAAGCTATCTGTGTGATTATGTTAGTTTAATTTAATAGCCGGCTGTTTAGGTAAATGAGTAGGGAGGCATATGAGTGTCTGCAAATAATGTGGAGCATGATTGCAAAATGATGCTGCAGGAGATGGGCTTGTCTGGCCCTTGTCAGGGCTCTCCAAACACCCTTGAGCAGGAGAGAAGAATCTTCTTTAGCCTTGGCCAAAATCCCTCTGAGACAGAGACCTGAGGGTGAGCCCTGGGCAGTAATTTGGCAGGTTGGGCAATGTCAGATGTGGCAGAGCCTTTGATGAGTTTGGACTTTATTATCAGCACAGTGGAGTCTAGAACAGTGTGAACCTGCATAGGACCTGAAATTAGATACATTTTCTTTTTGTTTCCTTGTGTTTAAAGATAACTTTTTTTCCTTTTGGAACCTGTGCCTGTGGGATTGACTGTTGTAGTGGAGCTGGTCTGAGAATAGAGCAGTCAGGGACTTCTCATCTAGAATTGCACCAGAAGTCAAAAGGGGTATTTTTAGTGATTAGAGGTGTGCAGTCAGCTCTGTAGGGTCAAGGAAATGTCATTGCATCCAACAGCAGCTTTCCAGCTGTTGCTCCATCCTGTCAGACCTTGGGTCACACCTCCCTTCCCACCATGGTCCACTGCTTCCCTTCCCTACCTTTGATTAACACAAGCAAACTCCTTGCTCTTCACAAGATATTTTCCTCATTTATGGAATTAAAACCCTTTAACTTGGCTGAACCAGCTTGTTCCTGAATCTAATTAAACAGCCCCAAAGTTTTAACTCTTGCACCATGGAGCTTTTCAAGGAGAAGTCACTCTCCCTTCCTCTAGAATGGCTCTGTTATTGTTTTAATGATCACTTCACCCAGGAGTTTTCACCTCTGTTTCCCTGGAAAAATTAAAGAAAATCTAATATATTGATACAGATGATCCATTTCATGTGAGTTGGTGACACTCTGACCGTGACAGCAGCACAGAATTCATTGCTGCAGGAGCCCATTGAATCTAATATTAGTGGCTGGGCTTTTAAAGGACACTGGGTAGTTTTATGCCCTGTTTCTACCTGTCTGAGTTAAGATAATGAGGGTAATCTAATATTATGCTTCAGGGCTTTAGTTACCTGCCTGTGGGGTTCAGAGGGAGCTCTGCTTCCAGGGGCTGAGCAGAGTTTAATTGGCCAAGTGCTTCATCGTTTGTGTTTCATTTCCTCTGAAGCCTCAGGTGTTGGCCACTGCCAGGGGACAGGTGCCAAACTGATGACACTCACATTTTGTCTCCTTTTAATATCAGTGGGCTGCCGGGCAGATACACCAACATTTCAGCTCCTCCCCCTCAACTCCAGATTTATGCCATCACCAGAGGAGTTTTCTGGCTTTCCTCCAAAGCCCTGAAGAGAAAAATGCATTTTATGTTTCACCAGCAAAAACCACGAGTCATCTGGGATTTAAAAACTTCTAGAAGAATCGTGGCATCTGTTATTTATTTAAAGATAACAGAGTGATCTTTCTCTGTGAATGAACTTTTTGATCATTGAAAGGAAAATTTAAAAAAAAAATCAGTCACACACATATAATTTAAAATTATGCATCTAGGGTAGGGGCTTTTTATTTTTGCCTCTCAAAATGTATCCTTATACAGCTCTTCCTTGCTTAAGGAGGAAATCTATTTTTGTTTATATCAAGTTTCTGGCAAAACTCTGGCACCTCTTTATTATCTGTAAATTTGGGATCAGAGTCCTACCTCACAAATGAGCTTTTATCTTCATCTCCAGTGGACTGTACAGCTGCTATTTCTTGGTCCTTCCAATCCTCAATCTGTTTATCTCCTCCTGAATTATCTGTTGTAATTAGAATACATTTTCTCATCTCAAGGGGTAACCAGCTCCAAATGAGTGTTCTATAAAAGCAATTACTTTTGATATTAGATATCTGTACATAAAAACACAGTATTTCTTCCAATTAAAAAGCACTAATGAATTTTGTGTCTAGAGAGGCAGTAGCCTACGCAGAGCTGCAGCTTCTGTGAAGCCAAGGAACAAAAGATGAGGCAACTGTAAGAGGGCAGTGGTGTGTGTGCTGCACCACTGAATAGCAGATTCAGGGAGAACATGGCTCTGCAAAAAGGAACATCCTGTTCCTTTTTGTCCCCAGCAGGCTTTTGTCAGCACTGCTGAACCAGATCCCTCTCCACGTTGTGCCAAGATGACTAACACAGTTTGTCCTGCTACTCCTGTCTTCTACACCTCAGCCCTTTTATTTCTTCAGATATTCCTCTCCTCTTCCTCAAAGTATTGAGTCTTGCATTTGGCATGGGGCAGCTTTACCAGAGATGGACTCCTTCCCTCTACAGACACAGAACTGCCACCTTTCATCATCTCAAAATTACCTGAATGACTAGGGAGCTTTTATCTATTCTATTCTATTCTATTCTATTCTATTCTATTCTATTCTATTCTATTCTATTCTATTCTATTCTATTCTATTCTACTCTACTCTACTCTACTCTATTCTAGCTATTCTATTCTACTCTATTCTAGCTATTCTACAAAAAGGATCATTTCAGAAACACCTTGACCTTTTTATATTGCTTTCATGGTTTCTTCATTATCTTTCTTGCATCTGGTTCTTCTCTGTATTGATGGTGAGTGCTTTGGGGTGGGATCTGTCTTTTTGGGCTCATGTAGCACCTGCTGCAGTGATATCCTAAATCTGGACTACATGCCATGGAAACTCTAAGGAAAAAAATGTTCTGACCAAATCCTGTCCTGGTAGGAGTTACCATTTATGATTTTAAGGACAACATGAGCTCTTTGGGCTCATGTAGCACCAGTGGTATTCTGAGTCTGGACTACATGCCATGGAAACTCTAAGGAAAAAAATTCTCCTCACCAAATCCTGTCCTGGTAGGAGTTATCATGTAGGATTTAAGGATTAAAGCATCAATATGGTGGGAGCAGAGTGTGTAGGATGGAATAAGGGTCAGCTTCCAGCCCAGCTGCTGAGAACAACCCAGGGCACCTTCATGGAATTTTCCATAAAATGTATTTTGAGCATTTGACAGATATGCACATGTTGTGTCTCAGAGTGCTCTCTGCAACCTGGAAAAGTCCCTGTTTTGAAGAAGAAACATATGGCAAAGCACACAAGGGGTTGGATATTAGTCCAATTTCCATATAATCCACATAATTTCCCAGGCTCCTGGCTCTGCACTCTGTGCCTGACTGGCTGCTGGGGTGGGAAAGGAGCAGAGCTCCCAAATCACTTCACCCCTTCCCCATCATTCACCCGCTCACACATGGATGATATCTTACAGCATTGCCTCTCATCTGGGCACCAAGACTGAGAAATGCTATCTCAGGCTTTCCACTGGGGTCTGGAGATGAGGTTAAGCTACAAAACCACTGCACCTCCTGTTTCTAGAGACAAAAAGTTGCATATCAAATGCTTCAGCTTTACAGGTTGCTGTACTTTTGTCCTTTTCAAGCTATTAGCTGCAGGATGCTGTTTGTCTTCTCCCTGATACATCTGCAGAGATATTTGGGGCTGATACCAGGCACCAGAGGACATAAACTTTTCAAGCAAGGATGCAGCAAACTTGAGTACAACTATAAAAAAATCAGACTGTGTTTTGGGTTTCAGATAAATGGAAGTGCTGGAGTCACTTAAATTAGATGGGGTTTTGTTTGTTGCTCTCCAATTTCCAGAAGTTGGACTTGCATCCCTGTGGGATGTGATTTGCTGAATGTTGCTGTATGTAAAATAAATCTGCTCCACATTCAGCATTCCTTCTAGCTCAGAAAGGGAGCACCTTTTGATATGAGCAAAATTCAGATCAGTTCTCTGGGCAACAAATCTGACATATTATGTAGGCTTGCTTCAGGGTCGTGGTGGGAGAAGCTGATCTGGGATATGGAAAGTTGGGATATGCAGAAATTAAGGGCCAGGCTCTGTTTAACATTTAAATTGAATCATGAGCTAGACACCAGCAACTCCCCATGCTGCATGCTACTGTGTGCAAAGTTGGCTGAAACTCTGTCAAATAGTGAAATAGTTCCAAATAAGATATTTTTTTTTCCCTGCATATTGTTGGTCCTCACGCTTGCAACAGAAAAATGTTTTTACTTTTGCAGGTTTAATATTAGTGCAGTGAACTGCCAATGCATTCACCGAATTTATGCCATTATGGGGCTGTGTGTAAGAGAAAAGGGGCTGCTTACACCAGAGAGCCTTTCTCTGGTGTGTGTGTGTGTTCTTTTAGAAATCATCAGCTAACAGTTATTTTTAGGCATCACTGAAATGAAGTTATAAACAGCTGGTGAGCTGAGACCTTTAGCTCACCTGTATTGCACTCTTCCTCCTCCTCCTCCTCCAACCAGCTGCTTTCCTTGTGCACCTGCTTCACTCTGACATGCAGCTCCTGAAGGAGGAAGATCAGTGCTTCACTCCATGCCATTCTTTGAGGCTCTAGCCTTCAGCTGAAGTTCCTAGCTGCAACAGAACAAGATCACAAAATTAGCACAATACAGTAATTCAAGGTGGAAGCATTGGGGCTGGTTCAATAGCTGCACCTGCTTTAATTCCTGCCTTTAAACAGGTGGGTTTATGTAAAAATAGCTTTAAAAGACATTGTAAGCTGAGTCTTGTTTAAGCTGTTACTGAACCTAGTCCAGAATCTCTGAGCCTTTTTCTTTTCTTTGCAAAGCTGAAACTGGAAATGCTCAAAGTCAGCTTTGTCAATCTATGTGGAGTTTCTATTGTCCCTGATTCTTTTTTTTTTTTAATTTTGATTAAGCTAGGATCCAAAGATTTTTCTTGCTTTAAATGGTATGCAGTGGTATTTTCAGCTGAGAAATAATAATTAGAGAAAGAAGGAAACAACTGGTTTGCTGATGAGTTTTGTTTCCTGTTTCAGTGTTTCAAGAGTCACAGGTAGAATTGCTGGGTGGCTATGTCAGGTTTTTTGACCTATGTCAGGTGTTTTAGAAGGAAATATTTTATCCCCTCCTTTTAAGGGCTAGAAACAGAAATAATTTTCTGCAGCTGTTTAAATGTACAGATGATGTAAGTGTAGATAAAGCTCAGAAGTCTGGGTTTAAACCTTCTCAAGCTGGGGCTGAGACAGGCCAGCAAGGGCATTTTGCAGATTTTGCAGCAGTTCTCCCACTGTTCTGACATTCTATTATTATTTTCAATCACTTATTTTTATTTTGAATTGTCAGAAGTTTAATTCTGTCTGAGAACCTTGGCTGAACCTGATTTACAGCTGCCTGTAATTGGGCTGCAAATAAGAAAAAAATGATAGTAAAATAATCACAGCCATAATCTGATCTCGATTTTGCCATAGTTTCTCATATAAATCTCCTTAGTGCTTTTCCCATTGTGAGAAGGTTTATGATGAAAAATAGAAGATCTCTTTTCTTCCTAGAAAATGATGCATCCTGTGGAGTAATTAATCTGGTTAAGGAACTGAGGCTGGCTTGTTCTGCTCTCCATTCTCCCAACAATTTCTGTCCTACACAGAAATCTCTGCAGTGAGAGCAATAAATTAGAAATGAATGACAGACACTAATTATTTGTGACCTCATTGTCATCTGCAGCATGGAGCAGCCTGTGACCATTCCCAGTGTATCAGCTGCAGATATTTTTAGTCCAGAAAATTTAAAGAAAGGATAGATTGAAGAATAGCTGCTCACTGGGCATCCCCTTTCTGCACATCCCCATTGCAGAGCTGGCCCCATGATCTCAGTCCTTGCTCTGGCTCTGTGCTTTGCCCTCGTTGGCTTCTGATGCAGTGGAAAAATGGGTGAGAATTAGGGCTCCAGGTGAATAACCCAAAGGCAAGATAAGCATCCCAATTCTTGATACCAACCTATTTTTGTGAAGATGCTGCTGAACTGAAACTCCTTTTCTTGTTTAAATTTTTTTTTTTTATTTTTTAAGGCTGACCAGTGCAGTAACTGTGAGTTTGAGGGTTAGCAAGTCATCACTGTGACCTAGAAAGTGATGGGAGAAAGCTCTCTGTTGAGGAGACAATTGCTGAAGCAACAGCAAATCAACTTTGAGATGGAAAATGCAATGGAAATATGTGAGGCATGGTCTGGCTAACCAACCATGCATTGAGGAGCATTGCCTGTAATTGCTGCCTCTCACACACATGCACATATATAAAATACAATGTATTCATTCTTCCTAAGACCTTCCAGAGACACTTTGGTGCTCTTTTGGAAGAAGGCAGCAATGTGATACGATTTATTTAATTGCTGCTTTATTTTGGTCAATGTGACTGCATTTCTGGAGTAACTGTCAGTCAGACTAAGCTACAATGTGGTAGCTGGAGCAAAAAGCTCACAGCAATATGCTCTGAGGGGAAGTCAGACAAATGATGATTCCTTCCCACAACAAGATCATATCAGCAGCACAAAGAGCTAGAATATCAGATTTAGAAAAAGGTATATGAAATTATTGTCATCATGGCTGGTTGGGCAGGCTGTCTAACCAATTCTCTCAGAAGTAAAATATCCAAGTGTTTGATGCTTCCTGTGGGGTGGAAGTTCCATTCTCACATTACTTGTGCCACAAAGGCTCAAGTGTTTTGTTCCATAAACTGCAAGAGCATAGAGTATGAAGAATAAAGTTCTCAACTACTGGAATTAGATTGTTGTTTCAAGTGAAATGAGCACACAACATCTTGGAGAGCCTTTCATTAAAGCAGGTCAGTTAATTTTAATGAAGTAATCTTCAATTTGCTTTGATGTTACATCAGAACATAGCCCAGATGATTCCAGGTGATCATCAAATGAATTTCTACATTATGGTCTTTCAAGAACACAGGCTTTGTCAAGTTGTCTGGGATTTTGACTTTTAAAGTGTTTAATTTGACTCTTTTTTTGGAGGGAACTGCTGACTTTTCTCAGAAACTGAGCCCCTTTTAGATTCCATATATTGGGCATTGCAGGCAGAGCTTGCAGCATCACTGCTGCTGGTGTCTGTTAAGTCTAAGTCTGTGTCATGCAGGAAGATTGGGCTGCTCTGCTTCCCCTTTTGAGTGGGGAGAGATGTGGAGTCTCAGACATGTAATTTCTGTAATTACTCAAGCAGGGAATCATTGTCAGCCCAGGCATGCAGGGCCCTCTGCTCAAATTTTTCCAAAGGAAAGTCAAATGCCAAGTAGCCTCTCATCCTAAATTGGAACAAAAAGGACAAAAGTGACCATTTTCTTCAAAATGAAGCTCCCTAAAATATTTTCAGAATACTGAGCATGGATTGAAGTGCTTCATTTAATAAGCTAGAAGAATTTCTCTGTTTGAAATCCAGACTAGTCTTGAGTTTTAGTCATGTTTCACTGCATGGTGATGAGGAGCATGAAGGCATCAAAGACACAAACACAAGCAAGATCTGTCCTGACTCACCACTGATTGCAGCATTTTTGTATTTTTGTCAGCAGCGTCTGAAATTCAGTAGCAGAATTCCTCTTATGTTAATTTGTGACTGTTTATATTGTTGCACTTTATCTCAGCACAGGATTTTGTCATAAACATTGCAGGAGAAAATGCAGAATTTTACCCATTTAGATCAGTAATGAACCAATGTCTCTATGGGCTGTCCTGTCATTAAACAGAGATGGTGATGGAGCTGTAACAAGTAAGGACATTGTTTGCAGTGAGGTGAAAGAGAATTTCCTCTCAAGGGTCTGATCTGCCCTCCTTAATGGCACCTGGAGAAGCCAGTCCCACGTTTGTACTGCCATGTGTGTTTGCTGCTACCAAATGCTGACAGTTTCCTTTCTTTCTTTTTAATAATTTAGTTGAAATAATGACATTTTCCTCTTGAAAAAGTCTTGATTTGAAACATGTTGAGTGGGTCAAGCTCTAATTGCTTTACTTGGTGTTGTAAATGATTTGGGGGAGAGTCACACATTCCTGTATGGTGTTCCCAGGGTTATTATAAATAACTTTATCACTTATAATGACTTGCTGATAGCCAGCCTTTTGGAAAGGAGAGCTTTGACATTAAACACAGGATATTTGAGGAGCTTATTTTTGAGGATTCAGCCCCAAATTAAATGCCTGTTGCCATGGAAGAGGTTCCTGGTGATGTGATCATACGAGCATTTTTATATAGATTTTATTTTTATTTTTATTTTTATTTTTATTTTTATTTTTATTTTTATTTTTATTTTTATTTTTATTTTTATTTTTATTTTTGAGTTGACCAGTGAATGAAACCTGTAAATGCATTATTAATTGGCTGATTTCTCAGCACTTACTGAGTGTCCAAACTTTCTGCTGCTGTGAGCTCTACAGAGCTGAGTATCTTACATATTTCATTTGTCAGATGTGAAGTGCAGAGGAAATCTGGAGTGATTCCCAGGTGGAGTGTCAGCTCCATTAAAATAGTTTTAGCACATCTTTGTGGCAACAGAGGCTGGGCAGGCAGGGTATTCGAGTCCAAATCACCCATCTGTTGATTCAGGCAGTGAAATCAGATTTATCCTGTATTTATCACCCAGCAGAAGCTGGTGACCAATCCATAGGAGCCAAACCTGGACCAGGGCTGCAGGGTCCTGGAGTCACAGAGCAAGAACCAAGAACTGACACTAATGTGGAGTTAAACTGGCACACCCACATGTTGTAGAAATTCAGCATCTCTCCCTTAAAATGAATGAAGCTTTAATGGGCTACATGGGGAAACCCTCCAGTTCTAATGGGAAAAATTTTTTTCTTAATTATCTTAACAATAATGAGCCATTTTGGAAAAAGAAGGAATCGTGAAAGCTGCTAATTGATTCTTTATTGTTTGCTCATTATGCACAGACACTACAAGATGTGTTGATTTGGACTTTGGTTTGGTAAGCTGAGGATAATTTCCACAGAGTCATGAGGGTTTTAAGAGCTGGGAGTTCAGATCTCATTTATCTGAAAACATTCTGTGTCACAGAAAAGGTTCTATCTATTATATCTATATTATTATATTAATAGTTTGATTTTTTTTTTGTCTGTGTTTCATTTAGGTCTGGCAAAGCCCATGGGATTAGTGGAAGGTCCAGGAGGCTTGGGCCAGGGGGGAATGGCTGCCACCCTGAGAGATGACAGCCATGAATCAGAGACTAAGTATGAAGAGTATGGTTACAATGCCCAGCTCAGTGACAGGATATCACTGGACAGGTCCATCCCTGACTACAGACCTAAAAAGTAAGTGGAATTCTGCGTTATTATTATTATTTGGAGCAAGGGATTGATTGTTGTTCTGCTGACCCATGGTGGCATTCCTCACATCCCTCCTGGCTGGAATATGACAGCAGTTACTTTTACAGACACCCTGAGCTGAGTGAAAATGAAATAAACCAACTGCCATCTCAAGCATGGAGTGCCAAATTAAATACATAGCTAATTTCTGTCAGTAGTACATTAATATGCATGTTCAATGCCTCAGATCAAAAATTACATCAGGATATCAGTGCTTTTAGGGTTTGGTTCATTTAGAAAAAGCTTTCAGAGGTGGCAGATTTAGTCTGTGCTTCCTGTAGTCACGTGCAATGGGAGGGAGACAGTGCAACAAACTCTTTATAGTCACTGGTCCCTTAAAAATAACCCCAGCTTATCAAATCAATTGTCTTTAATTGCATTTGATATTCTTAGAATTGTTTAGTCAGGGTTTGCAGTGTGCTGAAACATAGACTAAATGCAATCCATCGGGGTCCTGTAATTGCAGGAAGGTTTTTTTTTGTCTTTGGAATGTGTGTCTATTTTTATTCCACTGTTTATAGTCTTCACACGCCTGTGCTGTGCTTGACATTGCAATTACATGTTTATTATTTGCACTGATTTATTATATTTTGTATTAAATAACTTTCAAATCTTTCATATTTATGGAGTTATATATTTTCCAGATGAGACATCCACACTATCATCCCATGAATGACAATCAGTGATGTCTTAATGCAGAGGAGATCAGCAACAATGCCTAGTTGCTCTCAGGAGATGGAATTGAAAAGAATACTTAATTAATTTCTAATAATAATCTTCTGTTTTAAAAGACCCTCTGGGGCTCCTAGGCAGAACTGAAAGTTAAATAAAAAAGTATCTTATTAAATGGTGAGAAAAGTTTAGCCAAGCTAAGCAGCTGTGGTCTCTGAGTAGATTGCATTTGAATTAGGATTTTAGGCAGTTCAAGCTGCCAAAAACAAAACTTCAGCTTAACTACAAATTTCTTTAGCTGTGTTAAACTGATCTCAGAAGTATTGACTCAGCATTTGTTTTCTCAAACCCTTGCTACAAAAAAACCAAAACTCGGGTATCAGAAGAGGCAAAAAGAAAACAATCTGCTGCCTCGATACCATGTTTGATGCAACTACACTGACTTGTTTAATGGTCTCATCTCTCCTCTCTTGATGTATCATAAAATCCATCCTGGAATTATGCTGGGGAAATCTGTAGTTATGCAAATATTGGAGCTGTGCATCAGATCTGGCCCAGAGACCCTAAAGACAAAGTGAATTTTCACAAATGGAGCTTGGTGAGGTTTGACCTGGCTGTTATTTGCTGCTGTGGGCAGGGGGATGAGGATGAATGAGATGTGTTCTGCTGGGAAATGCAAAAGCAAAGGCTGCAGAGCTCAAATCCAGCTCAGCAGCTCTCAGAGGCATGAGAACCTTTGCAATGCAGGGATGTTTCACTTCAGATTATGCTCTCCCACAGTTTTGCTGAGGAGCTTTGATGAGTCACTCAGATGAGCTTTTTGACATTCTCATTGTGGGTATCTCATCAGGCCATGCCAGATGATTAAATATCTGTGTCACTGGGAGAAGTGCCTCCCTTGTCATGTTTGGACACTCCTGAGTTGGTTCTGGTTAGATCTAGAGGCTGCAATTGATGCACTTGTCTGCAGATGAGTCACAGGAAAACCCTTCAGGCTGGATTTGCTATGGAAAATGAATGAGAATGGAGATAGTAGAAGGTCTTTGTATAAGAAGATTTTGCCCACTGAGAAGGTTTGAGAGCAGCCCTGAGGAGGATGTGGGGGTGTTTGTTGACGTGGAGCTCATGGAGCCAAAGGTGTCCTGTGCTCATCCGTCCCCATGGGCAGCAGGGAAGGGAGGGGATCCTGCCCTTCTCCATTTTTTGGGGCCCCACCTGGGATTACACCCAGCTCTGTGGCCCCCAGCACAAGGAGGACATGTGCCAAAGCTGAGCTTGACTCTTTGGTTTGGACACTCTATGTTTTGGAGAGAACTGAATCTCCAAGAGCTTGAGACAGAATTTGAAATCCCACTCTTGTCCAGTTTCTCTGTGCCCAGGGTCTCCCCTCTCCATTGCTGAGCTTGTCAGTTTGCTTGTGCTTTATATTCATGTCATTCACAGAGCTGTTCATTTTTTAAAGGAGAGGGCTTTTGATTTTTAAATTGAGGACCAAGGTAGAATCGATGTCCAAGGCCATGTACAAAGTCCATGGCCAGCCTGTGAATAAAACCATCTGAATTTGCATTCCCAAAGTATTAAACTGCTTTCTCCCCATTCTGGCTTCCATTTGAAATATTCAATCTATGTATTTTCACAAACCAGTATTAAAGATATGAACTGGGAGAATTTATACTCAAGTCTACATTGCACAGGCAAAATTTATGAAAGTAAACATGATTTCAGTATGCAAACTCAGGACTTATAATACTCCAAGCTTGATGAGAAATATTGTATTTTACTTCATTTGACCTCCCCTCTCACCATTGTCCACTCTCTCATTCTGATAGAATAAACCTTCAATTCCATCCACAAGCATAGGTTCATAAACACTTGGCAGTTTAATTGCTTTTCAGGAGGTATTTTCATCCCCATGGAGCAAATTAAAAATATGTTGCACTACAGAGGTACAGAGTCAGCCAGTGTGACCAAGAAGCTCCTGAATTGGAGTCACCTCCCCCTGTCCTTCCACTGCAGCAAAGCCTCAAGCCTGGCTGGGCACTCAAGATGCTTTTCTCACATTTTGTTCTGCTTTCCTACCTGCTGCTGCCTCTGCTTTTATTCCTTTTAGCCCAGAAACCTTTTCTTTAGGATACGAATTTCTGTTGGTACAGGAGACAACAGCAGATTTTGTTTGTGTGCCAAATACAGGCAATGGCAGTAAACTTCTTGTTTGTGATTACAAATCACACAATAATTACAAAATTACATTTTGATTCTAGCATATTTATCATAATAAATATATCCCAGCTTTTTCTTCTCAATATCAGAGATTTTTGAATATCTATTAGAGATTATATCATGAGATTATATTATCTAAATAATATATTATTTTAAGTTTTTCAGGGTCTATACCACTGTAGAAAATATGTTGCAGCCAGCTCAGAATGTTTAATGTCCTGATTTTTCTTCACAGCAGTAAAGTATTAGCAGGACTTCTAGCCCTCACTAACACATCTTATTTCCTCTATGAAATGGAAGAAAGAGAAGCTTTTCTTGTAAGGAACAGGTTATTTTTGTTGTGCAAGCACACAGCTAAGCTAGAGCTTGTTCTGTGGTTCTCTGGGAGAAGTGTTATTTGATGGTGAAGTGTTATTGGAGTAATTTCCATATATCTTCTCCCATATATAAAATGAGTGTCATAATTGAAAAAACCTGAGCACTGAGTGAAAATAATCTCCTGATGCCAATGAACCTTGTGTGTAGGAATGCATAAGAACTTGTATTCCTGGCAGCTTTCCCTCCCAGTATGTTCAGGTGGAGAATTGTCCTGAATCCTGCCCTTGGGAATGCTGTAAAATCTGCTGCGCTCTGTCCATGCTTCTCTTACCATAATTTCAAAGGGAAAATGTTTGGCTGAATAGTCAAAATCAGACCTGAAGCAACAGAGCAGAGATTTTGGTGGAGATTTTCATTTTGAGATTTTGGTGGAGATTTTGCTCTTCCCAGGGTCAGCCACCCAAACCCCTGCAGGCACTGGGCAGAGGAGAGCAGGTTTCCCTGTGTGGCTACAAAAGTCTGGCAGAGTTTTCATTTTCCTGACTTTTTTGAGGAATAAAATCCTCCTCTGTTGCCAGCTCTAGCCAAAATATCAGCCCCTGCTCCAGTAACAAAGGATCAGACTCAACTCCTCCCAGCCATGCATGAAGGCAGAGATGCTGAAGCCCCATGTGACAGTAGATTTTTTACTTTATCAAACTTAAAGAAAGTAGAAATGTCCAAAACCTTAGGGAATGTCACTCAAAGATGGGGTAAAGGCCCCCAAACTTACAAAAGCTGTTTGTTTTACAGTGTAGCATGCTGGAAAATTGGGAAGTGTCAGCTAAGCAGATGCTTGCAAACAAAAGCATTGTCTCTCAGGATAACCTCAATTCCCCTGCTCTTTTTGATGCACAGGCTGGATAGCAAGGGGTTGAACTGAACAGGTGCAACACCTGTAAATCCAGCATTTTCTATCTTTCTATCACTTGACTTTGTAACTTAAATTACTTCAGGGCTTTCTTTACATGCAGGACACATCCACACACGCAGACACACACACTCAGGCACTTGTCAAAACCACTTGCTGT
Source organism: Ammospiza caudacuta (assembly GCF_027887145.1). Taxonomy (NCBI): domain Eukaryota; kingdom Metazoa; phylum Chordata; class Aves; order Passeriformes; family Passerellidae; genus Ammospiza; species Ammospiza caudacuta. The sequence continues at coordinate 10,054,049 of NC_080610.1, forward strand.
CATGCATTATGCATACTTTTGAGAAAAGTTAATATGATCCTGCAGCTTCCATAATGGCTAAATTGGCTTTTACACAAAATTGTCGCTGCTTGGTGAGGATCTTTAATTTAACTGATCTTTTTTTGAGCAACTTGGATGCAGAGTGCATTGTGGCAGTTCAGTGATAACAATAATATTAATATATGGATTCAGTCTGCTGGCTCTATCAGCCAAAGAAGATATTTTCTTTGTGTTACAGTCACGGACGTTTGTATTGAGAAAATTCAGCCCTAAAGAACAAACTTATTAATGCTGTGGCAACTCAAGTCTTTAGCCATAAAACTCAGAGAAATCTGGGTCTTGAGGAAATTGCTTTCATTTATTCAGTTCTTTTATGGAGGCAAGCATTTTTGTGGTTTGCCATAGACATTTCACAATAGCAAAAGAATTGCATCTCTAGGGCTGTGAAGTGTAATTAATGGTTCAATCCACTCCATACCTAAGAAAAAGCTTTTTTAATTACCTATCAAAAAGAATTCCGGCATTGATCAAATAATGTTACCGAAGGGGCAGGCTTGGTAAATAGACCTCTGATTTGTTCATTCAAAGGTTTAATAACAGCAGCTCCAGTGAGGCCAGCAGCTGGGGAAGCCTTCAGTGACCACTGAGCTCCAGCTCTCTGAAAAGGCAGAACCACCACCTCCAACGTGGACCCTTTCTTTGGGCAGCACATCTCTGGGGAGCCCCTGTGCTGTTTCAGCTCTCTGGAGCCCCAGCAGGGGTGTGAATGCAGTTTCTCTGTGGTGGAGGAGGCTCAGAGATGTGCTTGGATGGCTCTGGTCATCAGTGCTGGGCTTGGATGGCTCTGGTCATCAGTGCTGGGTTTGGATGGCCCTGGTCATCAGTGCTGTGCTTGGATGGCTCTGGTCATCATTGCTGGGCTTGGATTGCCCTGGTCATCAGTGCTGGGTTTGGATGGCTCTGGTCATCAGTGCTGGGCTTGGATTGCCCTGGTCATCAGTGCTGGGTTTGGATGGCTCTGGTTATCAGTGCTGGGTTTGGATGGCTCTGGTCATCAGTGCTGGGTTTGGATGGCTCTGGTCATCAGTGCTGTGCTTGGATGGCTCTGGTTATCAGTGCTGGGTTTGGATGGCCCTGGTTATCAGTGCTGGGCTGGGATGACCCCCATGCTCTGCTGGACGTGGCTCCAGGAGCAGGGCACAAAGGCAGATGGCTCTCACAGAGCATCAGCTTTTGGATCAGTGCACTGGGCAAGGCTAGGTCTGGGGTTATTTGGTTTTCCCCCCACAGCTGCTTGCTCTGCCTCATGACCTGCTTTTTCAAATCCTCTAGGGATGCTGGGCGTTCTTTGAGCCACTTAGAGAAGTGACACAAGAAGCTCCAAATTAAAACAGACCCTTTCCAGGTTAACCAGAGTGCAGTGTAATGGGCCTTTTCACAAGGAATATTTGAAGTCCAGAGCTTTCCAGCAATCAGAATTTCTGATTAGCAGAAAATGACAAGTGAAAAAAAAAATTGCCTAAAAATATTTTGTGTTAGGCTGAGCATCTTCTGTGAAATGTTTGTTTTAACAAGGAGTTTAGACCAATGAAACCTTTAGTTTCCCATTTAAAAAATCACTCTTGAAATTATGAATTTTCCATTACTAGCTTCTACCAATACTTTCAGATTAAGTATCAGGTCACAGTTTAATGAAACATTAATTGAAATTAAGCATTTCAGTTTTTTTAAGCAGAACAGTGTTTCGCAATCAAAGTATAGGCATGATATTATGATTTCAATTAGGCTTATTTTTCATAGAAAAGCATTTGACTTTTTTTTTTGCACCCACTCTCAATCAATCTAAAAAACCATGCTAAAATTCTGAAAAATACTTTTTTTCGGCCACTCTGAACATATGACGTAAATTGAAGCAGAGAGAAGGAAAAAACAGAGAGAGAAAATGGAGCAGACAGAATCACCTCTGGGCAACAGATTAAGATTGTTTATTGGAGGGAAATTCAGTGAGAGATGAAACTAACTGAAGTGTTTTAATTGCATCCCAAATCAATGTCCAGATGTGGATTTTGAGCAGGGTGAAGGAGAGCAGTGCAGACCCATGTTCTGGGAGTTTATGTAGCTTTGTCAGGTTACATGGGCTGGGCATTTTCCTCGGGCAGTGAATTCCCTGCAAAGAGCCCCTTTGCATGCACGTTATCCGTGTGAACAAGCGGAGCTGCAGCCCCAGAGAGATGCAGCCAATTTCAGCTGATTTTGGCCTTGCCCAGGAGCAGGAGGAGCTAGTGTGGACTGAGTAAATCCCTGTGCTCCTCCTCTGCAGTGAGCTGGGCTCTGACCAGCTCCTCCCCAGCATTTGGTGTTGGAGTTCTGACTCAGATCATTTGGGATATCAGCTGACAGCCTCAATTCACTCGCAGTGCTGCCCCTGGGCCAGCTGTGCTTATTTGTGTATCCCTGTGTATGCCACAGGCTTGGCTCTGCCTTTTGGGAAATGCTTCTTGTTTGGCTGTAAGGGGCTCAGGCTGGAACTGTGCAAAGCCCTCAAAGGAGAGAGAAAAATCACCTTTTTCTTTGGCTGGGCAAGAAAACTCTGAGGAAATCATAGGTACTGCTCTGTATCAGCACACTCCCTCTATAGCTGAGTCCTGGAGTCATGACCTGACCCTGTCTGTGAAGATATTTCAGGTTTTCTCCCAAATTCTTCTGGAGCTTTGCTCACCTTGCACAAATAATGATTGATTAGGTGGAATGTGGGCTCAAACCTTGCTCTCCTAAATCCCAGACCACCTTTAGGTCTTTATATTTTTAGTTAATTGTACAATCTTAAATTACTCCAGTGAGAAGACTGAGGAGCAGGTAAAAACAGTGACTGTGTTACTCAGTAATAATAAAAAAGATATTGAGAAAGCTTCCATCCCCTTTTTGAGGCCAGTACCAGAGTTTTTTGCAAGACATGGCTCATGAGCAGAGCCTCCCATCAGCAGGCTCCATGCTGTCTCCATAGCAGCAGTGCTGGACACATGGCAGTGTCTCACAGTTATTCCTGATATTCAATAGATGTTTTCTCTGGCTTTTCCCATTAGATTCATTATTGATTCCCTTTTGTTTAGTGCTAGGCTTTCCAATTAAGTAGTGACTTTAATTATACTGCAAAGTGTATAACATAGGTCTTGATTATTAACACTGACCTGTGGGATGAAAGGAGCACCAGAAAGGCTAAATTAAAAAGAACCATAAAAATGAACAACCTTTTCCAAAAAGCCACCTTATGTTCAGATGCAGTAATTTTCCACTTCTACATTTTTGCAGTGCCTTTGTGTATACTAATTGTTGAAGACAAGTTCTGCATGACTGTCAGCACTAATAAATGTAGATTTAGTGAAGGCTGAATTTGATTAACTAGGGAGTATGAAAAATAACTGATTGCAATGTTGTGTTTAAATGCAGCGAGGCTGGAAGCCATTCCCTGCAATTTGCCTGCACCAGAATGTACTCTTGAATACATGAATAGTTTACCTAAGGTGGGTTGCATAACAGGGACTAGAAATTAGACATCTAATTTGGGGTGATGGACTTGGCTGCCTATGTAGAGGATGGAGATGCCATGGCAGCATTGCTCATCATGTGCAGGGTGCGATGTCCTCTGCAGGTCCCTTCCTCAGGAACTTGGGCAGCCAGATTAAACAGGATTGCAGTGAATCCAGCCCAAACAGGATTGTAGGTGAATCCAGCCCAAACAGGATTGCTGGTGTATCTAGCCCAAACAGGATTGCAGGTGTATCCAGCCCAAACAGGATTGTAGGTGAATCCAGCCCAAACAAGACTGCAGGTGTATCCAGCCCAAACAGGACTGCAGGTGAATCCAGCCCAAACAGGATTGTAGGTGAATCCAGCCCAAACAGGACTGCAGGTGTATCCAGCCCAAACAGGACTGCAGGTGTATCCAGCCCAAACAGGATTGCAGTGAATCCAGCCCAAACAGGATTGCAGGTGAATCCAGCCCAAGCAGCATTGCAGGTGAATCCAGCCCAAACAGGATTGCAGGTGAATCCAGCCCAAACAGGACTGCAGGTCTATCCAGCCCAAACAGGATTGCAGGTGTATCCAGCCCAAACAGAATTGCAGGTGTATCCAGCCCAAACAGGATTGCAGTGAATCCAGCCCAAACAGGATTGCAGTGAATCCAGCCCAAACAGGATTGCAGTGAATCCAGCCCAAAGTGTTACATGCTCTGAGGCATGCAGAAACAGGACCAGATTTCTGTACGAGCAACACTCACTGAAGAATGACCTGCCAGCATGGGCAGCCTGGTCAGCTGGGAGGAAAGGAAGCAATGATCAAAAAGCTGCTTTGCATCCCTCAGTTTTTCTCATCAATCCTCACACTAAATGTGTCTCATGTGACCTGCACATTCACCTTAAGCACCACTGAGTTTTTTGGGGTTTTTTTCCCTTTAAAGTATGCTTTAGAGACTGTGGTAATTTTTTGAGCTGGAAACCAGAAAGCCACAGTATTTCCATGGCAGAAAGAGTATTTCCTCCTAAAGAAGAGCAATGGTAGGGTGCTGTCCACAAATTCTGTGAGCTGTTCTTTGATAGGTAAATGCATATCTGTAGTGCAGAAGCACTGCTGAGATCCAGCCAGGGCTTGCAGCTGTGTGCTGGCATTTGAGAATTTCTTTCATTTCCCTCCCCTGAGCCCATGGCTGGTTGTTGCCTGCTATCACTTCCAGGGAGAAAAGGATATTCCTGTAAATTTCTGAACTGTCATGTTATGTTACACTCCATGATATCACATTACAGGATAAAAAGAAGTAACAGAACAAGACAGGCAATGAATTCAGGGTGGTATTTCTTTTCCTTTTATGTTTCCTTGCATGTAGCTCTGTTACACTATACCTGAGATTCTTTGTAGGGCTTTGAAGGAGTTCTAACGGTTTGAAATAATATTTCCTATTTCTTTCTTAAAAGGTTTATGCAAATTTAGTTCTGCTGACAGTGTGAGGTGTTATCTCCAGACGTCTTCCTGATGCAGCTTTAAAAATTAGCAAGTTTTTATTCCTATTTTATTTGGATAGGTTTCATAGCATAGCAAAGTCAAGGTTTCAGGTCACATAACCTCAAGGCTTTTTAGTTGTTGTTGTTGTTTGTGTCTTTGTGGTAAAAACATGAGCAGGCCAAAATGTCAGACAATTTACTCTTCTGTCTGAAATAAAACTGAGTTGTGAACTCCAGGTTGATGCAGCGTTTCATTTTAATCGTGTCAGTTCGTGCTTGTTTTGCCTGTGTCTCTGGTTTTGAGTGAATTTAGTGCTAATAAAAGTAAGAGACTCTTAAAAGTAGCCAGAGCCAGAAGTACCTGACAGATACAGGCTGGCAAATGTTAGCTCCTGTCTTGGTTAGCTTGACCTAGATGCCTTCCAAGGTTTGGTTTCTTTGAAACAGCACCTGCCAGTTCAGCTGTTTGAAAGTTTTATAATATTGAAGAATGAGGACTCTATTTTCTGTTTTCTGCTTTCTGAAATTTTCTTGTCTTCTGTTGCATTGCTTCTAGACCTTCTGCTGTGGTCTCAAAACCAAACCTCAGACAGCCCAGGCCACCTGGCTGAATGCAGCACCAAAGGAGCTTGGTTTAAGTGCACCCACAATTTCAGGTGGTGTTGGTGTGTCAGGATTTATCAGTGAGGCTCCAGGCTCAGCTTTAAATTACTGGAGATATTTCTGTTTATTACTTCTGCACAAGCTCCCTGTTTCTCAACTTCTAGAGAAGAAACCCTCTGGAATTGCATTTTACCTGTGTGAGATATGCCTTCAGGTTGTCAAATAGTTCCTTAATTAGTTTATTTTCTTCTTTGCTCCAGGGGGTGAGTGTATTATTTATTCTATGCTACCAGACTTATGTTAGTCTGCATTTATGCATTTTGTCTTCTGAAGGCCCCAGCAGTGGGCTGGCCTCTGGGGTGGAATGAAACACACCTCTCAGGCAGACACAGTGCTTCAGACTTGAATAATGGTGGCATATTAATAGCAGCAATTATAATTAAAACAGTGCACTAAAATACCCTGGGGTGTTGTTGCTAAGTTAGTCTGTACCCCTAAAATTTCAGAGGAAAGGCATAAATTTTAGTTATTTCCATCCACAAAGTGAGCAGCTCTCATTCAGTGACTGGAGCAAGCTTTCATCCCTGCTGAGGATGTTTCATTAGGACACAGCTCTCCCAGAGGGTCATGGTGATGTTTACATTAAACCCAAGATAAAAATGACATTGAAGCTTTGCTCCTGTATTTTCTACACTGCCTGAAAACAAATGCTTGACCTCCAGCTACTCCATTGCCTCATTGCCTTGGAGTTATTAACCCGTGTACCAAGAGACAGGGAATTTGTGTTCTGCTTGCTCAGAGAGGAGCACTCCCCTCCTTTGCCTGACAGAGCTGGAAATCCAGGGAAGCTCTGGGGGGAAAGTTTCTCTGAGTGCAGGGCTGAGCAAACAGCCTGGAAGGATCTGGTTGTATGTGTGTGTCTGCAGATGAGGGATGAGGAAGGGCAGGATTGCTGGGCACGCAGGTGGTGGTGCTCACTGCTGCCTTTCTCTGTGGTGGCAAATTAATTTAACTCTGCAAACACTGAGGATGTGAATTTAAAATGCCTGTGGACAAGATAGAAAAGATACCAGACAAGTGGGGAGTAGTTTATCAGCAGGTTTGTGCAGGAACATTGAAGTGCTGCAGTGGCCAAATCTCAGAGCCAGGAAAAGGCTCTGAGTGTCCTTGGCCTGCTCAAATTCACAGCTTTACTTAAGTTTGTTGCCTGGTCTAGGATGTGTGCCGAATTTCTGTCAACCTGAGTGAAAAGCAAGCACATGTTGACCTGTTTTTTTTCTTCACATTAGGATAAGAGCTCATAAATATAAAAAATCTCCATGCATTGCACTGTTTTGCTGCTATAAAGTGTGTGCTCCTGGTATTAGCTGTGCGCTAGTCAGTAAATGTGGCTGGATTTTTAAAAACTTTTCTCATTTCTAAATGTAACCAAAACTAAATAAAAACACAAGAGTTTTCTCAAGTTATACAGACTGAAGCAACATAAGTAGTTAGAAGGGAACTGTTGTTAACATTTAACTTCTAAGTGCATGAAATTGTTGAATACTGTGCTGTTCACCTCTAACTAGCCTTTAATTTAAACAAAAGCTATAAAAGTGCAATTAGGCTCCAGTCCAATGAAGCACTTAAATATGTTCCTAGCTTTAAGTGTATGAATAACCTCAGTGAAGTTAAGACAATCTCAGGTGCTTTCCTTGAACAGGACATTTCACAGAGTAGTTGTAATGCACAGAGAACAACTCTGCAAGTGTCACTGGGGAAGATGTGGGGAGAGTAAAGGATTTAGGATTTGGCTGCTCTTACTTAATGATTTATCCTATGGAATCCTGACCTAGAGCTCATGGAGAGCTTTGGATGTGCTCCATCATCTGATTGTCAGGCAGCTTCCTACCCACACACAGCACATGCACCTTCCTTTGTCCTCTCTGCCTGACTCAGACTTTTTATGAACACTCAGCTGCTGCCACCAGGCTCTCTCCTCAATCCCATATAAAGCATCTAAACATCCTGGATTTAATACTCCCATTTTTCAGTGCTAAATCAATGTTCTTTATGCATTTGTTCTTGGAACACTGCTCTATTTGAACCATAATTCCTCCCACATACCATAAACTTGGTTCTGTTTTTACTCTTATAGGAATTGATCATTTAAAGTAGGAGGAAGCCCGTGACTACTGTTCACATTTCAAGGCTATTGCTGGTTAGTCCAATGAGCTTGTGCACCACCTGAGAAAAGTGCTATGATTACCAGGGGAGCATCATTACCTTGCTGGGCTCCAACCAGCCTCAAAGCAGTTGGGACAAGTCAGGATTAAAGAGCTTCTCACTACAATTTTGGCAGGCAGTGGTGGAGTTTGTCCAGCTTATGGCTGACCTCCCATTTGGTGGTTTACTCCCTCAACTATCCTGTATTTGTACATAGGTAGAAAGAAACATTCTGCTGCATAACTGAATTTGACCAGAGATTAAAGCTGGTCTCCTGTGAAATACACTGGAGCCTATTAAAGAAGGGATTGTTTGCCAAACGTGGTTGTATATCCTCCCCAGACCATAAAAAACATTGTTAGCTGAAGTGATAGTGGAAAAATATTGCATTCCTCTATTCTCCTCCTTACCACTACACTGCAACGTGACAGCAAACCCTTAATGAAATTCATGAAGAGCTCTGCAGCAGTTACCTTGAAAACTTTTTTATTGCCCTACATTTCCAGGTAACACTCTGATACTCAGCCTCTGTCCGGCACCAGCAACACCAGCTGAGGCAGAGAGATAGTCAAAATTAAACAAAAGTATCCAGAATTTTTAATGTTAAACACTTGCAGTACATTTTTAATAGCCAAGGATAACTTCCTGTATTTACATATTATTATCTGAATAACAAATATCTTCAAAGGTACAGCAAACTCTTCTGTGCAAATGGAAAAGGGTGAGTTTACTCTTATGCATTATTTATTGAAAATAATTCCTTTGATTTCACCAATTCCACTGCTTTTCCTTTATGTGTGGCACGGGCTCAGTAGGAAACAGGAGAGGAGCTTCAGAGGAGGTGGTGCCTGCAGATATGGACACTGCTGCTGGATATCTGGGCTGTTACCATCTCACTCCCTGCAGACATGCTGGGATTAATTATCCCTTCGCCACAAAGAACCTTTTTGGGATCTTGATGCATCACCTTGAGTGGAAAATTACTCCTTTGATGGGAAAAGTGCTAACAGGCACTGCTGGAAGTGCAGCTGAATGGCTTCACATGGCTTGCTGGAGAGCAATGACCCTTGGTGGCAGCACAAGGAGTGGGGACACTGGGCAGCAGCCAATTTTCTGAATGCACCCTGGAAAACATCATCTGGCTTTCTGGATGGCTCTTTTTGAGCCTTCCCTGTTTGAAATACGAGATTTTCGTTTTGGCAAAGCTGAAATGAGAGTGTATATTCTCTCTTCCCCACAGACAACGTAGTTCTCAAAATTAAGTTTTTAAAAAGTTGCACAAAAGGTTGTGTTTTCCTGAATGTATTTTGCTGATAAGATCTTCAAATCAAATTGACACAATGCCTTTAGTCTGGCCTTTATTTAATATAGTTTCATCAGTTTCACCAATTTTTATATTTCACTTAACTTCAGAGAGCTCTCCAATCTCAAAGCAGAATTTTCTAAGACTGCCTTTATGGCTTTATTAAAAAGACAATTCTTTTCTACCTTTTAGTCTAAAAGGATGCAAGCTAAGAATCCAGTTGGAACAGAGGCCAAGATATTTGCAAAATCTTGAGAATCACTAAAGAGGTCATTTGTTTTATTCACCTAAAACGAGGCAGAATACATGTCACTTGGAATTTAGCTCAGCTCCTCCTTAAATTTAAGAGCAGCACCATTAAAAATAAAGTTGCACAGGGGATCTGTTTTCTTTGGGGATTTTTGGAAAGCATTTGAAAGCAGATTTCAGCCTCTCCATTAATTTCCAATGAGCCTAATGCTTTGTGATGCAGCATGCATACAGCCAGAGGCAGATCCAGACAGGCACACTGGGGGATAGAGTGGAAATTTTTTACAGATGGTATTTCAAAACATATTAGTGACTCAAGTTAAGTTACCAAAAAAAAAAAAAAAAGGCAAAGACTTTTTACTACAGAAAGATGTGAGCACAGGATTTGAGTCATTTTTCATGTTAATAAAGAGGCTTGTTTTAAAAGTGATTGAAACTAGTTTTAGCATTTTTATATGTATAAATCAATAAGGGTATTAGACATAATGGCATGTTTCTGGTATTGTTTGCCTGAGGAAAACCAGAAATAGCTCAGTGAAATAGAAGGCCTCTTATTTTATGTGTGCAGCAGCTATTTTTGAAGAGTCTAATAATCTTAAATATAAGGGTTAATATTCTCTACAAGTAGAGTCATCTTGCTGCATATGTTAACTATGCATATATAGTGTGCTATCAGTCACTGATTGACAGTTCTCAGGGCTTTCTACTATAAATATAAAAATAATTTGCTTGGAGAAAGGAGGAATTAAACCAAATAGAGCAAACATGTTATAAAACAAAAGGCACAAACATGTGTTGGGTTTTTATGAGCAGAGCAATTAGTCACAGTTGTACTGGCCTGGAATTTAAAAGAAAGGCAAAAGAACAAAAACACAAATCTGTCATTCTCAGGGAACCCTTGTCCAGTGCGTGTTACTGAAAATTGATGGAGAGCTTTAACCTACCTGTGTCCAGGTGAGAGGGGTCTCTCCTTCATAGAAATAATATAGGACAGAAATTCCTGCAAATTTGGTCTTTCCTGTGGGAAATAGAATGGTGAAGAGTCCTAAGGTACAAAAGACAGTTATTTTAGGAAGGATGCTGCTGTTCTTCAGTCTGCAAATCCTACAGACATCAAATCCAATTGTCCAGCCTGGGAATGTGGGAAGTTCCCATGACCAGATGTGTTCTGGAAAACTCATTGCACATTGCAGTCATTTGTTTGTGGTTGACATGAAAGGACATTTTTGCTTGATACAGGAGGTGTTTGAGGTTAGCTCAGGTGTGAGGACTTGGCCTGGTTTCTTTCTCATGAGTGTAGGGGATTTCTTTCCTAGACTTTTGGATGCAAAATAAGAAAAAAATATGTCAAGGAACATGTGAAAGCTGGTGGGAATTCCTACAGTATGGATTAGATTTAAGATCTCACTTTATGAGAAAATGTATATGAGAAACTCTATATGAGAAAAGATGGAGAAAAAGTTCTTTTAGTGGGTTTCCTCAGACTTACAGCACCAACAAGAATTGCACTGTATCTTGTACCTGCAATTCTCCAAACAAATTCAGGAAGAAGGTGTAGATTTTTCTGCTGTGGGATATTTCAAAATGGAAATGTTCTATAAGGACCACAGACTGGGAAGGTATCTTCTGGTATCACCATAATTTCAAAGCTTTTTCCGAAAATGGCTCTTTTCTCTTCTTACCTTACTTGTAAACACAATGTGCTGTTTGTCTCAAGGTGCATAGAGCATCAGTGTTCTGTACCACTGCTCTCTTGTTCACAGTTGTATTTATATTATCTATTCTTAGGAAATGAATATATATTTGAGTATATAATGTATATATAGGAAATGAATTTATATTATGTGTTCTTAAGAAATGCCCCTGAGCTGCAAAACAGGGAGAGAAAGTTCAAGAGCAAGCCTTGAACTCAAAAATTTTCCATTTGGGTTTTTGGATAGGGCGGGAAAATCCGCCCTCAACAGAATGTTGTGCCATAATACAGTTAACATCCTCTGCCGAGAAGGAGAATTAATTAGGAAGGAGTTGGAGCCTCTGGCTGACAGATTCATGATCCATGAAGCTAATCAGTTTTGTGGGCTGTCACTGCTGCTGCTGCAGACTGGTCAGCAGCTGGATCCATGCTGGGGAACAAGACATTTGCAGCTTGTCACGTCTCCTCTGCCGTGCCAGTGTGGAAGAGGAAGGCGATGTTAGTTTATTTCTGCAGCTCAAAAGTTACTATTGCATCCAGCACTAGCTGTAAAGCCTCAGTGGGTTTCTGGAGAAAGAAATCAGGCACTAAGCTAGGCATTAAATTCAGTGATTTAGCTGTGGTAAATCGTCTGTGCCTATAGGAGTCACAGTAGCATTTAGGTGCTAAAAGGTAACCATGTAGGTAAGATTAGTCTGAGCCCTTGGTTTAACAGGGCTCAAAATACATATTGACCTAGTGATTAAAAGCAGTATTTGTTAGCATTAAAGAGAAAGAGTTCAATAATCTTTTAAAATATTTATCTTTGTCCTTTCATTGATCGTGCACCAAATAAGGAGCTATTCCAACGTGTTCTCCTGCTGTGGCTATAAAACATGAACACAGATCATTCTGAAGCTTTCAAGGTACAGATCATGTAGGGGTAGGGTTTTTTTTGCCAGAACTGCAGATGTTTCTTCAAGCCCAGCAATTTCATCAGGTTTGTGAAGGAGAGGAACCTTCAGTCATCTCCGTCCCAGTAGTTCATTGGAAAAACGTATCTTGTATTAAACACTTTAAAGATTCATGAAGCAGCTTTAATTTTGTTTGCATTTCTTCCTGAAGGGTAAAGCTGTCAGAAATCTCTAAAAGCATTGCTTAATCCATTTCCAAACTCAGTATATTAAGGTCTGCGGAGCAAAACTCATTTTTGGAGTTTAGCAAGTTTAGAGACAGGAAAAAAGGGCAGGGGAAATAGAGCAGGGAAGATGTTTCTCCTTTTTTTTGGTAACGCATTGAACTGCCTGCACGGCTGCAGTGACAGTCCTTCACAAAAAATAGTGCAACCCAAATGGACTGTAAGAGCAGCCTGATAAATAGAGGATTTCACGTGTTTCTCTTGGATCAGATACCAATAGAGTAAATACATCTATCAGGGAATGAAGCTCCAGCCAGAAGAAAATTTCCTTCCTTTTAATGCCTCCAAGCTTACAAGTTTGCCATGAGCAGGTTCATGTGTAGTTGAGCACCTTTTGTTTTTCTCATATCCCAGTTTCTGATCTGTGACCTTTTTATATTAGTACATGATTTTTTCCCCAAGTTTCTGATCTGCCAACCAAACAGCTTTTCCCATTTTCTTATGAAGCCTGCAAGACAGTTCTCACAGTTGGGCTCAGGAGGCTGGCTGGGAAATGTTCATTTAAGGAGCCAGTTCAATGTGAGGGAATGAATGAGTGAAAATCATCTCTAGAATAGAGAAAAACGATCTGAAAGGAAATACCTCTGGGTTGCCAGCCAAGCTCTGCAGTAGCAAATACAGAATGAGAGCACTCAAAGACCTTTCCCAAGACAACAGCAGGATGCCCCAGGTTTGATGCTTGGCATGCTGTATGAGAGGAGCCTGCAGGGCTGTTTCACACATCAGGTTTAATCCATCCTCAGCTGGCCCATGGAAGTGATTAGCCATGGCACTGTCAGCCTTTGCTGGAAGCCCCAGTCCTGCAGGCATCCAGCATTGTGTCCCTGCCCAGGTACCTGTGTGCCCTGGAGCCCTGTGCTCCTCTGCTGCTTGGACTCTGTGGGACCTGCTGGCAGTCCGGAATGCTGATTTAAAATCACAGGAATATTGGATGTGAGCTATGCCCAGCTCACACCATCTTTAGCTACCACACAGGTCAAATGTGCACTCAGTTCTTCCCCAACTCAGGAGTGTTGGTGTTAACAAGGCCAGGTTTCAGCTGTCCATTGCTGAAATTGTTCTTCTTCACACAGTTCAGTGTGGTCAGACCTGGTGCAGAGAAGGGGAGACTGTGGTGGGATCCAGCTCCTGGCAGAGCGCTGGGAGCTTCAAACACTCAGGCACTGCACAGCACCAGGGCTGAAAAAGGGATGATTTCCAAATTTCTTACCATGGTTCTGTTGGCAGTAAGGCTGAAGGATTATAAAGCTGTGCCTTGCTAGTGCATTTTGTACAGTTTGATTTCTTCCCATTCTGGTCATTTTCTTCTCAAAAGAAATAGTAAAAGTGGCTAGTCTTGTGCTAAGCTGCCCCATCATTAGCTCATAGGTTTCTTGCCTGATGATTTTCTCTGTGTCCAGCTCTTTTGTGCAAGGATTCCCTTTGGCTTGTTACAGCCTTCCCTTTCCTCAGTAATGAGCTGTCCCCTGCTGCCTCCTCCAGGGCCAGTCCAAGGCTGCTCCAAGGAGATTTCTGTCACTCTTTGTGTCCCTTTTTCACAGGCACCACTGACTGACCCAGTGCAGAGCCCTTGTGAGGCTCTGGCTGAGCAGAGGTGGCTGAGGTGACACCCAAAGCTGGGTGTGCCTTGGCAGGGTGAGGTTTGCCCATGTCTCTGTTTGGCCAGGAGTGTCAAACCCTGGTTAGAGTTTCTTGGAATGAAGGAAGTGTTAACTGTAAATTGCTGTGGCTGGTGTCTAATTAGAGAACACTTTGGGAAGAACTCAGGCAGCAATCCAGCAAAGCACTTAAAGCACCCACTGATTTTGAAGGAAAGACACCTTAACTGGGATTGCTCATGCTCTCAAGCATCATCAGAAGTGTTTGGTAGTGGACCAGTAATTTCTCCTGTCTACCTCAGCACATCAATCGCATTTTGTGAAGTGACCTAAGGAGTTGGGAGTTCAAGGTTGACTTGAAGCCTGCAGGAAATAAACCCTTAAATCACTGCTGTGCTTTGGAAAGTGCTCAGCTGGACAGCTGCTTTTGCTGTTCTTCATCCTCACTGCAATAAATAAATTTATGGCAGCTTTTAAACTACCGCTAAATTCTGAGCTTTGCTTTTTCGTATCTAGGTGTTCCTGTTGCAGTGGCACTACCAAAGATATTCCAATATATTTTGTTTGGACTGCTCTTTCTAAATGCAGTCAAAATGCAGTTTTTCAACTATGTCCTAGAAAAAAAAAAGGGAAGAACTAAGAGACAAAAGGTTGCAGTGAGAAGTGATAGGCATGACTTCATCCAGGTGGAATAAGAAATTCAAACCAGCTTTTTATCTAAAGCAGTCCCTGATGCCCTACAGTGTAAGTAATCACTGAGAACTAAGGCATGAAAAGTCTTGTGAACCAGCGAGGCCATGGAGCCACACTTGGGACAATAATGCATTGATTTAATGTGATGAAGAACAAATAAATCAAAAATTAGGAGATTATGGTTCAGGTGTGCTGGTTTTAAATCTAGAATTAGATTTTTTTTCTTTTTTTTTTTTTTCTTCTCTGAATTAAAGTGGGAGGAAAAGCACTGAAATTGGTTCCACTTGTAGTTACCCTATCAGTCTGACCAGGAACATGTAGCCGGGTGTTTCAGTTCACTTGCCAATTAAAAAAATACTTTTTCCTCAGAAATGTTCAGCAAAATTCCTAATTCTCTGAGGTCCCTCTGAGGAGGGATAGCCTGGGGTGGGCTCCCTCCTCTGCCTCACCTGCACCAACAGGGCACCCACTCCCTGGGGACTGCTCTGATTTCCTGAGCTGCAGTTTGGGATTTGTGGGACTCTGGAGAAAATTGCTGTCAGGTAAAAGATGTCCCTCATCACAGGAAATCTTGCAAGGTCCATGTTTTTAGCTAGTGGCTCTTTCCTGTTACTGCAGTATTCCTGATGCACTTCTTTGATAAGCCAGTGTGCTCAAGAGGAAAATTGCATTCAAAATGAAATTCAAAAAAGAAATTCAAAAAAGGGGACTGTGTCAGAACATTCATGCCTCCTGAAAACCTCTCTCCTTGTTCCAGGCCTATTTTTAGGCTGTGTAAGAATGCTGCTTAGCCAGAAGTTTTTCACAGTGGTCCTCTGTGTGGCACAGGCTGGCAGTGAGTAGCTATGGTAGCACTGGAATCAATGATGAGTGCTCAGGTCTCTGAGCAAATAGTGCTGGGATCAGGAATTATGAATAATTACAACTTTACTAGAATTCATAACTGACTTGCAGAGGTTACCCAGCAGTCAAGCATTTGTCACCTGCCCTATCCCCATGACTGCTGATAGTGGGGAAAAAAGTGATTGTTATGCCAAAGTAATGAGCATAGAGGTCAGAAAGTTTGATAAGAGCAGGAGAAGTCATTTTCTGTGATATCATTAGCAGTATTTTAGAGAGCAAGTTCAGCAATTGCTATGGTAATTCTGAATGGCTTTTTGACTGTGAGAACAGGTAGGTAGCTTTTAAAGTTAGCCTCTTTGCTAATGGGGGAGAATCCCACTGAAATAGGGCAGTGTGGTGTTACAGAGGGGCATGTGCTGAGCACTTGGGAAGCAGGAGCTCTGCTCTGTGCTGTGCAACTTCTCCAGGCCTCAGGTTTTCTTCTCAAAATGGTCTGTGGTAAAATATATATATCAGTGAGCAGCACAGAAGCAAATTGTGAATGAGGATGTAGCAGCCTAGCAAGGCAGCATCTCAGAGGGAGCAGACCTGTTTGCAGATAATTCAGCAAGTGCAGGCCTGTACAACAACCACCATGTGTTTGTTCTTGCTGCACAAACTGTGCAGTCAGAAAGGGTGGCAAGTGCTCTCTCTGTGGGCAAATGCTAAATTTGCTTGAGCAAATGCTGGTTTTAAAGCTCTGCTGCAGTTGTGAGTTGGCATCAGAGCTGCTGGAGGCACAGCCAGGGTGTGCCATTGTGGGCCTTCTCCAGATTATTTTTGAGCAGAGCAATTGATAGTCCTTTGGTTTTCAAGAGATGCTTTTAACCTCACAGGAAAGGAGAGCTGCTACAAATCTGTGTGCATGCACAGATAGCATAAAGCATGTGCATGCACACACCCTGTGTTATACACTGGGCTGATGGAGAGGGCTGCTCTAAACCAGACTGATTCTTTTGAGCCTTTACCACATCTTTCCTTGGGGTTAGAATGATGCCTTGTGAAGGCTGGCCTAGAATAGAGTCTGGACAGAGCCGAAGAATAAAGTAGGTATTCATTAAAAGGCCTCAATGGATTCACCTTGGGCAGCACAAGAGCCCAGCCAGGGCTACACCCAAGATGAACCAAAATGGTCACAAAATGGATGGCTGGTCATCTTTGAAAAGTTCTGGTCCTTTTGCATCTTGGAGTTAATTGTCCAATTCCAGCTTTAGCTTATGAAGTCCCATCCTTGTTTTTCTCTTTTCAGCACACATTGTTTGTGCTCTTGGGCCTGAGATTTGGATCATTTGTCATTGGTGTCGAGCTAGAGAAGGAATTGTTTTGTCTCTCTATTCTGTGAGGAGAGCTCACCATTCCCTAATATGAAGCTCAGAACTACACACTAAAGCAGCACAGAATCTGAAAAATATAAAAGCTCATAGCATCAAGAAAAGACAAAGTCTGCAAATGTCTACACGGATGAAGAGCAAGGAGATGAGGATGCTCTTCATTCCGTTTTGGTTCCCAGTGGCTGCCTGGGTTTTCATTGTGCCTTTCCCCTCTCCAGGTGCAAGCAAATGAGCTACCCAGAGGACCTGCCCCAGATCTCGGTGGTGTTCATCTTTGTGAACGAGGCTCTCTCTGTCATCCTGCGCTCCGTGCACAGCGTGGTGAACCACACCCCGTCCCACCTGCTCAAGGAGATCATCCTGGTGGATGACAACAGTGACAATGGTGAGCTTTGTCACCTTGCCTCTAAGCACGGTGCCCCGTGTGGTTTTCTAGGTGTGAAATGTAAATGTGTTTGTTGATGGGAGGGTTGATCAAGCCATTTGCACAAAGCTGTGAGTAAATATTGACTATTTGTGTAACAAGTAAACATTATGTGGATAAAGACTGTTGATTTCATTGAAATCCTAACAGAATGAATGGCATTTATGTAGGCAATCCTCATAGGGCACTTTTCTCCAAATCCAGAGGAATATCATCATCAATAGAAGTTCAAATTCTGCTGCCAAAGAAAAGTGAGGCTACAGATTTTCTTTAAAGATAGTTTCTACTCTTTTATATGGCAGCACATTGTTTCTTCATGGTTTAATCCAAAATCCAAGTATTGGTGAGCATATAGGGTACTATTATCAGCATATTTCACAATAGTCATTTTTGAAGATTCTCAGGAGACAAGGGACTAGTGCTGCCGTGTTTAAATGTGTACATTACACTTCTAGAACTGATTTGTCTTCTAAAATCATATTTATTTCCAATAAGTCTAAAATTTAGCATTTCTTCCTCAAATCTTTCAGTTTTAAGTTGCTCTTACTCTTCAAGATCCTTGAAGAGAGAACTGAGAGAAGAGACAACTCAAGTGAAAATAAGTTCCAAAACCTATAGATTTAAGAACTTGTTTATGCAATTCAGATTTCATGGCAGTGTAACCTGTGGAGTAATTATGTGAGACTGCAAAGTGTTTGAGTCAAGGCAATCCTGAGGAGAATTGAACTTATCATTTCTCAGTGAACTCTTATATGGCTTTTCTCTGCCACTCTTCTAAATAACTGGAGATTTATCAAGTCTTTGATTCTAATGATAATGGTTCTACTGTCTAATATAGATCAGAAAAATGAAGTTGCTAATGTCCTGGAAGCTTCTACTAGTTTTTCTGATAAAGATATTTAGGCAAAAGCCACTTTATGAATAAGTTGCAGAGTAAATGAATTACCAAACTACATTGATTAAAAAAAAATAAATAGAGAGACCATTTTGGTAATTTGCCTGTTTATAAGCCTCTTGAAATGAAGCTGAAAAGGGTGAATGAGTTCTGCTCCATCTGTGATTGAATGCCTGAAAATGAACAAAAGAGAAGTCTATTTGAGATCTTCAATATCCATTTAGTTATAAAGGAAAGAAGCCTAGTATTGAAGAATCTTAATTATATTTAAGGGGAAACCTTGAAAATTAAGGGAAATTAATTGTGATCTGAATTACTTCTTGACCCAAAATCCATTGAGGTTATTTTTCTCACTCCTACTGAAGAGCATAAATCAGAAAAAAGCAATCACCAGACTGGCATGTTACACTTGCTTATGGTCAGAATTGCTCTTCCAGAGGCCAGTTGTAACCTAATGCAAATCATCAGAGAATCAGAATAGTAATTTTTTAAAATAGTAATTTTTTAAAAACTACCTTTCTGACAGTATACTCAAATCCATATTAAAGCTGGGCAAGGTTCTGGTGTGTGGGGAATTTCTGTGGGCTGAAACCCCTGGAGCTGCTCCATGCCTCAGTGCTGGGTTTGTATCTCTGGGACTCACCAAGGATTTGGGAATATTTAAGGACTCCTCTCCCTCTCTGCTGCAGAACAAAACACAACATTGCAGGGCCTTTCTCGCTCTAAATGCTTGTGTGGGTTTGATTTTGCCCTGCAGTTGAGCTGAAGTTTAACCTGGACCAGTACGTGCACAAGAGGTACCCGGGGCTGGTGAAGATCGTGCGCAACAACAAACGCGAGGGGCTGATCCGAGCCAGGATCCAGGGCTGGAAAGCTGCAACATCCCCCGTGGTGGGGTTCTTTGATGCCCACGTGGAGTTCAACACTGGCTGGTGGGTGCTGGCTGTGCCCAGAGGGACGGTGGCACTGGCACAGGGCTGAGGGAGGATGAGGAGGCTGTGGTGGTGTTTGCAGGGGACCCAGGATGAGGGAAGAGAGGGGAATCTTGACTCCATGTTTCAGAAGGCTGATTTATTATTTTATTATATATATTATATTAAAAGAAAATTATACACTAAAACTATACTAAAGAATAGGAGAAAGGATTTCATCAGAAGGCTGGCAAGAAAAGCAAAAGAATGATAATAAAATCTTGTCACTGACCAGAGTCTGAGACAGCTGGACTGTGATTGGCCATCAATTAAAAACAACCACATGAGACCAATCAATGATGCACCTGTTGCATTCCACAGCAGCAGATAATTATTGTTTACATTTCATTTCTGAGGTCTCTCAGCTTCAGGAGAAAAGATCTTAGCAGAAGTATTTTTCAGGAAATATGTCCATGACAGGAGGCTGCAGGGATCAACTCACCAAGCACTCCTGAATTGTGCTCCTCATTATTGCAGCATTGCTGACAGGCTCCTGCAATGGCTGCAAGACCATAAAAAAGCTGCTGTGCCTGGTCTAGCATGGCTCTGAGGAGAGAGGAGTAATTGGAACCATGATGGGTGTGAAATCCCAAAGCAGTCAGATGGGGAGGCACCATTAAGGAGGCTCTGGGCTGGAGGATTTCAAGTGCTTCTTTTACCTCCTCATCATTTTCTATCATTTCTTCCTAGAAACTTGAATACCAATCTGATTTCCTCATAAATTTCCTTGCAGTTACATTTGAGGGAAACATTAAATTATTGCCTGCAATTTTAATAGGGCTTGAAATTAGCATGACTTTCCCCATCCCATTTTGGTTTAACGGGCCAGAACTGCATTTGGAATAAATCTTTGTAGCACCACTTGGTGGCCAATATTTGGCATTACTGGAAGTTGGGACTGCAGGAGCTGATCTGTACCATCAGCTGCAAAAGGACTTCTGAGACCTTTGGCATGTAAAACGTGCATTTTCCAAAGATAGGCTGGTATTTGATAATGATGATGCAGAGTTATGGTGGAAATTATTATGCTCTGCAATTCTGGGAGATATCCTCAAATTAAAACTAAAAATAGCTGTACTTACAACTAGAGAGAAACTTAATTGCAAAGGAGTAGAGTGTTTATTTTTATATGTTCATGAATATCTTTATAAAATGGGAGATGCAATAAAATAAGTCTTGTAGTGCACCTGTTTTATGATCATCCCATCTTTTTTCCTTAGGACTATGTTAGGCTATAATAGCAGCTGTAGTAATTTTCTAGAAGCTTAAGAGCTGGTTTAATTTATTTATTTGCTTTTAAAGCAAGTAGATCTTTCAATTTTTTTTTTTCAAACATTCATCTAGGGTAACACCAGCTATGGGCCAGGATCAGGGACTGGGGAGAGCATGCTCTGGGTGCTGTCCCCAGTGCTTGTCCTGCCCAAGATGAGGTTTTCTGGGGCTTGAGGAGAATTTTGTTATCATTTTATAAGGGCATTGAGATCTATCTGATGTACTGTACCTAGGGAGGATCAGCAATGGTGTCAGTAAGCAGGAAAGGGCTTTGTGGTTGCTTTGGGGTTTGTTAGGGTTTGGTTTTTTACTGTCAGAAAGGATTGAAATCAGCACAGGAAGAACCTGGAGTGCTCAGTAAATGAGAGAGCACGTCCAAGATAAAAGGTTTGTGTTTTCTGCCCCTGCCTGGTGCACCGTCCTTCCAGCCAGGCTCTGTCCCTGCTGTGGGGCACTCGGTGATCAGTGGGGACAGAAACCTGCTCCAGGAGCCTCCTGCGTCCCTCCATTTCAACCTGAGGGCTCAGTGTTCCCTGGTGCTTCTCCTCTTGTTCCTCTCAGCCTTTGTGGCTGCTCAGAGCATCTCAACCCCTGCTCCACCCACTTCTCCCAGTTTTAGTTCACCTGTGCACGTGGGGTTGCCTGTCATCTCCATTTTCATCTCATCTCCTTTGACTGGGAGGAACTGAGGTCCTTCCATCTGGACTGCTCTGCTTTTTCCCACCAGGTTTGCACTGCCCTACAAACTCAGCAATCAGGTGGGAGTCTCTTGTTAAAGCTCTGCTGTTCTATTCTCCCACTAAGTTGCACCTTGCATGAATATTTCCCCCCATTTTCAGTGCTTATTTATGTATTCAGAGGCCACATGGATTGCTCCCACTAAAAGCTGTCCATGGATTATTTGTGAGGCAATTAAAAAGGAGCCGATTCCTTTACCACAGAAAAGAGCATTTAGCTTTCTGTTTGGTTTGTGTTCCATCTAAAAGTCAAGTGCCTGCAGTGCAATTTAGTTTCCCAATCTATGGCTGCTTTACCTGCCTAATCAGTTGGCAGATTAATTCATAAAGAATCAAAGAAGGACTTCATCACTTTCTCATGAAATATGCAGGACTGACAACAAAAAAAAACTTCTTTAAACAATAGTGGCCCATTTACAGGTGGCTTTTTGCCTGATATCATACTATAGCATTTTATGGGCTCTCACAGCATTGCTCTCCAGGGACACTTCTTCTAAACTAAATTACAATCTGGTAGGATATAAAAAAATACTCTGCAACCTGGCAGGTCAAATTAGCTATTGAATTATTTATTTTGCTGTGCTTAATTGCTGCTTTTTGGCTTCTCAGGTGTAGAAATATGTTATCTCAGAGCAGTGATTTTCAACTGACCTGTTCCCCTTAAGGCTTTTGATAGTGTGAGCCAATACAGCTGCTGTGAGAGTGGAAGTGGAGAGGACTGCCTGAAAGGGAGGCCATTGCTATTAATCCTCAAATGGAACTTTAAATTAGAATTACAGGGTAATGTATGTGTACATTTCACTTCTAAAATTCTACCTGTCCTGTGGGAGCAGAACCTGGTCTGTTTTTGGTTGTTACTTGATGTCAGTGGGAGTCAGCAACCCAGCAGAGCCAAGAGGGAGGAAAAGCTGCTGTGCTTTTCTCTCTGAGGTGTAGTTAAGCTTGTTTAGTTCAGTTTTCAGAAGATTAGAGCATTCCTGCTCTGACCTTTGGGTTAGGTGTACCCAGCATGCTGAAGGCACCCCCTGAGAGCAGACAGAACATCCTGGGTGCTGATTGTGTTGCAGAACATGCAGAGCATTGTAAAAACCCCTGTCTTTGAGAGATGGGAAAGAATAGCATGACAAGGAGAAGAGACCTTCCCTACATTATTTCTGGGAGCAGGAAAGAGATTACACAGATAGGGTGTTAATTCTCTGGGTGAGAAAAAGGACACATTGAGTGAAGGAGACCAGAAATCAGTAGGTGGAAGGCAGAAACCACAATATATTAGCAGCCATAAAGAGGGTGCTAGGAGCCATAAAAGAAGACATAATGATAGAGTATTATAGTTGCATTCTATCTTAGGAATTGCTTTTGCTCCTATCACAGAGGTGTTATCAGAGCACTGAATGGAGTTATGCAGTCCTGTAGTAATTAAAATTTTGCCAGACAAAGGGTGAGTTTCAATAAGGAAGCAGTGAAGTAAGAGGATTTAATCAAAAGATTTCAACATACCAGCCAGACAGAGCCTGACATAGGAAAGAGAACATGAAATACAAGTTGAGTATCCAACAGATTGTGTCACATACATCCCATCTTTATCTCCAAAGTTGTCAGTGTTTTAAAAATATACAAAAATGGTGTTTTAATAAACTAAGAAGAGCTAAAGATCAAGATCCCGGGCCTGTGGATGGTACTTTGCAGATGCTATTTTATACTGTAAGGTGTAATGCAGTTTGTTTGTAATGCAGTGGTGGCCATAAGCAGTGGATTCTCAAAAAGGTGTGTAAAGGAGGAGGGAAGTTGATTCCTCTTAATCTTCTGCTGACTTTGGTTATCCCAAGTGCTCTGTAGCACAGACATAGTTGTGCTTTTAGGGGGCAAAGCCACAGGGTTTTTGTCCCCCTAAGAGCTTCCTGGTGATATTTTCATGCAGTGTACCAGAATCCAATCTCTACCTGCAGTTAAACTCCCTGTCCTCCTTTTCAAGCTCAGGTGGCTCTCTGGGGACATGACAAGGTCCAGGTGGCTCTTTCCTTCTAAATGAGAGAAGTGGTGAAGCTGAGATTACCTTTGCAGTCCTTCTGCTGTGCAGTCTCTCCACTCTGGAGCATTCAAGCACATCACTCATGCTCAGGACATGTTCCACTGAGCATCCCTGGGCTCAGGCTGACATGGGGAACCCAAATGAAAAGGGAAGGACATGTGTTTGTTAAGGGAGTTCTTCCTCATCCAAAGCCTTAGGATCACTCTGGTAACTTAATGGAATACAAGTTTTAGTTAGCAAAACCAATATAATCTGAGTGGAGCATGCAAGAGAAGCCACGTGGGGCTTTGGGATCCATGGGAGGGTGCCAGCCTGCACACAGAGAATGTACCAGAAAAGCAGCTTTGACTATTCATCTACCTCAACAACCTAGAATGTTCACTGAAGCATCCTCATGCTTTTCAGTGGTGCAGAAAAGAGCCATTGAGGTTTGGCAGCCAAAAGCTGATCTTTAACTCTCCAGCAGGCGTTGGTGCTGAGTTCCCTCTGTTCCAGCTGGGGACTGAAACCCCCCTGGACACCTGGGAATGCTGATAGAGATGTCAGGCAGGACAGATGGGGGAGTTCTCTTACAGACCAAGGAAAGGAGAATGAAATTTATTTCTTTTTTAGTTCTCTGAACACTTATTTACAGGAAAGGCATTCCACATTAAATATTCTGCAGATGGCCTCAGTGAAGAATTATGTGTGTCAGTAGATCTGCTTGTCTGCATCTGATAAATGTATATTGTCAGTGAAATGTGAGGCAGCGTGTAAAATCATGCAAAATAAGCTTTCAGTTTACACAGCTTTCTTTTTTCTTACATTTCTCTGTTAAGTTTATACTTCATGGTACCTGACAGTGGTAGAGCCAGAGTAAAATACGGTGTTAAACCCAGTGAGCCATAAAATCTAGCAGATGAGACCATGTTGTCTTTCATCTATGTCTTATAAGGACTCTTCCCTGACTGCTTGCAAGAAGAGGAAATTCTGATTTGTAAAAACAGGACAAAGAAGGTTGGATTTTTTTTAATGTTAGTTCTTTATTTTTTATTGGAGTAAAAAGTAGCATAGTGATGGTGCCGAAGAAAAAAAAAAGAGGCATGTTTGTCTCAAAAGAAGGCAGAGATCAGGGTATATACCCACATGGGACAGGGCAGAATTGGAGAGACATTTCCCAGTGCAATTCCTGTCATTTAGGAAAGGATTTACTTATTAAAAAATTTAGAAAAAGTGACATTTGGGCTGCAGGGAGGAATTTATTGACAAATGCCTCATACAGCCATTCTAACCAAGAACTGGAAGGTAAGGTGTGCTTCTCAGATGCTGCATGTTAGCAAAGCATCCCTGGAGCTGTGAAGGCCATTGAAGTGGCAGA
Source organism: Ammospiza caudacuta (assembly GCF_027887145.1). Taxonomy (NCBI): domain Eukaryota; kingdom Metazoa; phylum Chordata; class Aves; order Passeriformes; family Passerellidae; genus Ammospiza; species Ammospiza caudacuta. The sequence continues at coordinate 10,078,465 of NC_080610.1, forward strand.
GCTGGGCTGCAGAGATCTGGCCTGTGGCATGCATGTGGACTCCCTTGGATTGTGTGCATTTATTCTGATGTTGTGCCTTTTTAAAAGTCTGCTTGAAGTCAGCAGGTGTTTTTACATATTTAAAAAGGTGAATTATATAATCATGTGCACCAAGGAGCTCATTACTAGCTTCTTTTTATCTGTTTTTTATCTGGAAGAAGCTGTTCTTTTTTAGCCTTGCGACAAATCAGGCTTTCCCTTTGGCATGAATTCTCCAGCAATCTGATAAGGATGTAAGACAACACAGAGTTTTTGTTTGCTGTGGTTTCCCGTGGGGTTTGAGCTGCTCTAAATCAAGCCAGTGTTAAATACAGAATGCATATATGTTCAGAGATAGACTTACAATAGGATTAGAGAGGCCTGTGTGATCACAGCATGGCCCCTGCCTTTGCTCTCAATCTTCTTACAGCCTCATTCTGTACTCTGCCTCAAATTCTGCCTTCCAGCTCCCTTCCTGCATCCAGTGTTTATCTTGGGAGCATTTACTCTTTGAATCTCACAGAACCAGCGTTGCTGGAACTCCCAATAAAGTCATCATGGGTGCTCAACACCTTGGAAAATCTGCTGTTAATGAAGAAATCTTTCCACTGGTAGGCAAAAGCATTGAATGCATGTTCTGTTTAGTGATGTGCTCAACTGACTTGGACAAATCAAAGTGAATAAAATTGAAGTGAAAGTACCCTTTAGCCTAGTGGAGTCTATAAGAGAACTAAATTTATTGTCCTTTCTCTTCTGGTTTTATCCATTCACCAAGAATCTATTCAGAGAGAGAGGAGGACACTGACAAATAGTTTTAGAGAGGATGGAAGGGAGAGGATCTTCATATGTCACTCAAATTCCAGTCCAAATTGTCTGCTTGGTTTTTATTAAGTGGGGAAAAAAACTCACTTGGATGATGTGAAGCACTACCTTTAAAGCAGAATCTTTTGATTATATTTAGTTTACTGAAATCCATCACATCTATGAATATGCCTGGGAGAACTTTCCCTCTTGCTCCAGTAAATAACCTGTTAACAATGCATGCTGCTCTTTGCCCATAAAGTACCTTGACTCAGATGCAAAATAGGAACCTAACTATGAAAAATGGAGATGGATCCCAAAATTCACATCTGGTTTATGCACCTGATCAGGCAGGGCTGAGTCCTGCCAGCAGTGCCATGTGGAAAGGCAATCCTCCAAACACATATTGCAGCTCAGCAGCTCACTTGTTGGACATCCCTGGGCTTCAGCAACCTTTTCCCCTCTTATCCTTTCAGTCCTGTGAGCTGCCAGAAGCACCTGACTTCTGCAGATGGACAGCAGAAAAAACAAGGCAAAGTGGAAAAAAAAACATAGAAAGAATGCTGGTGTCTATAAAGAGGAGGGGTAAATCTACATAATAAAGTAGCAGTTTAAAATTAGGAAAAAAAATAGAAATTACTTGGAAAGATTTAATCATAATTCTTTTTAAAATCTGAAGCAATTACATAAAGCCAGGGTGACCAGGGAGGTTGACAAAGGATTTGATGAATGTGCAGCTCAGCTCAGCATTACAGGGCATCTCTGAGGCTGGGCTTTGCTAGCCATGAATAGCAATGAAACCCTCTCATATTCCATGGATTGCTCAAGATAAGCAATGCAAACACAGTTCTGTTCAAGCTCCCAGCCCTCCCTTTTTGGCCATTACCTGGGGATCTTGGCAGACAGACAGACAGACAGACACACAGCAGTGCTGGCAGTGAGAGGGCATGGCAGGCTCTGGGATTTGTGTTCCTGCAGATCTCACAGAGATGAGCTTGGGCTGAGCCTCTGAATAGCCCATTGCTCTCTCTGCTGTCTTTTATAGGGCAGGACAGGCTGTGAAATCTCTCAGGTATGCAATGTTTAATTAAAAGGCTCTTCCTTCTGCATTTTTGCAAAGAGAACAGCTCTGGCCTGGATTTTCTCTTTCCATCTGTGACTCAGAGCCTACTTTCTTACTTGTGGGTGTGAAAATAATTTGGAAATTAGGTAGCTGTGCAGTCTGTCCAGATACTCAATATTTCCTGTTCCTAACACATGCAGGGATGTGATTTCCACACATCTGGGTACCAAGAGTGCTAGGAAATCACCTCCATGGGTGAGATGGGAGGTATAGAAGATGAAGTTCCAGCAGTTGGTTTCATACCAATTGACTCCATACCCTTGGAATGGCACTTGACTTCATCTGTAACCTGAAGGTAGAGAAATCAACTCTTGTTGAAGCAGTAATATCTTAAATATTTACATTTCTTGAGTGCAGAGGACTTAAACAGAACACCCATCACAAGGTGGTTTCAGATTTCATGGAAGTTCAGAATCTGTGATTTCACATTATTAGGTTGATAGAGAGTAATGGAATTCCATCGTGCATTTTGACCCCAGCTGTTGTATCTCAATCCAGAGATCCCCCCTTGTGCCATTCAGATGCAAAACACCAAGTTAGGTGGTAATAAATGTGAGGCACACAAATGGGAAAACAGAAATTCCTCAGGTGTAGAGTTTGGTGATAGTTTGTGTGAGAGCAGCTCCAGAGCTGGGAATGGATTGTTCTTCATGCAAAGAAGAAAATGAGGTGCCAGGTTAGCATTTGCAGGACTCAAGTATTGGATTAACACAATCACAAATATGATTAAGGGCTAAAAACCAGTGTGACTGTTGAATATTTTCTTCACATTATCTCTCTAACCATTATTTGGGATACACTTCAGCAGTCCAAATTTAAGATGTCTTGCAAAGTAGCAGGCTAAATTCCCTTTATATTCAAAACAGGCTCCTCTGGAACATTATTAATCTCACCCAGTTTCAGTGTCTACATTATTATGAGAAGCATCTGACTATAAAAGTGCCAGCCTCTGCCTCTCTCTGCTGAGAATGAAAGTTTGAGGCAATTACTGTGCAGGTGGGGGGTCCATTGCAGGTATCTGACATTAAGGGAGAAGAAATCTTTCTCTTCTTTCAGCTTTTTCATTACACAATCTCAATCTACCCTACAAAGTAAAATACTTGAAAAATGAGCACCCTTGGAGGATCTGTAGAAGGGACATGAAACCTCCAGGATGGTTTTGAGTATGATGGTTAAACAGTCTTGATTTGTATCAACATAAACATGCCATACATTGAGGATTTGAGGATTTGGTGACCAAAGAATTCCAACCAAGAGAGATAAAAGTAGCTTGGAAAACTCCCAGTCTTTCCTTATTTGTCCCTCTTTTCAGGGCAGGTCTGGAAATTAGACCCAAACATAATAAATTTGTTCAAGCCATGGCAGTCAAGCAAACAATTAGTGACACCCGTACCTGTTGTCTGGTGTTTTGAAATCCTTTGTTTCAGGGTTTAGAGGGAGAAGGAGAGCTTTATGCCCAAGGGCTTCTGTGTCCAGGCATGGAGTCACCAGACTAGTGATGGCATGTCCATCCTTCTGTATTTTCTTCTGCTGCTGAGCAGAGATAACATGATGGAAAGAACAAAGCAGATTCAGCTTTTCTGCATTTTTTGCTGCTTTGTCTGATTTGCAAGAGTTTTTCTGCTACCTACCCAGTGGTTTTTTTTTTTTTTAAAGACTTAATCTCATAAATATAATCTCATACTAATAATGGAAGTCGCTTATCCAGATCTGGTAGGTCACACTGGCTCAATGGGGGTGCACAAGTGTGGCCTTAAACCCATAGGAATTCAGAGTCTGAGCCATGTTCAGTATCTTCTGCTGGCCTAAAAGAAAATTTATGGTAACAGGCAAAAATGAGGTAATACTGAAATCACAAAGGAGCAATTGTCTTCTGACCAACAGCAAAAGAAAAGTGAGAAAAGATCAGTGTTCAAATCCTCCTACCTCTGTGGGTCTCAGCAAACCACCATTCCCTTCAAGATCTATGTGAGAGCTCTGCAAAATTTTCAAAGCACATTTCAAGGGGAAACACACAAAGGAGTGAACCAGTGGCTCTTTCTAATACTGCTTTGAGGAATGATTTCCACCCTTATGTAAGTCTGCTACCTCTTTGGATCAGTTTCTCTGTAAATTCATAGCAAACTCAGACTACCTTGGTCAGAAATGAGTGTTTGCACTGAAGCTTTTTACTTTCCTTTTGGGATGTAGCTTCTGTGGAAAGCACATTGATGTTTTAAGGCCTTTTGAAATGCTTGAACATTTCCTGCAGTTCGCTGCTTTTGCACCATCTGGCACCTGAAATCTTCTCATCACCAAAGCGGTTTTAGAAGGCATAATGCAGCCACATTTGTCATTCAAACTAGATGTGATGGGGTCAGTCTTGGGAAACAGGATTAAAATCTTTGTGTAACCTTCAGATTCTTGCAGCCCCTGGTGTGTTTTTAGTTCTTCAGGCCATGCCAGCCAGTATTTAATTGCTGCCAGGAATCCTGGTGGTGTAGCCAGTAGGAGACCATTTAGCTGCTATTGGTGATGGTGTCTCTCAACATTTCCACATTGTGAAACGAATTAACAGTCTGCAGGCCTTAGAATAAGTATTTGGTCAAATTTTGTGTTGTTAGGCTCTGGCACAGCTTCACAGAGTTGCTAATTAATCTCATCAATATAATCTCATACTAATAATGGCTTATCCAGATCTGCTAGGTCACACTGGCTCTATGGGGGTGCACAAGTGAATATGAATTGAGAGTCTGAACCATGTACAGTATCTTCTATGGCCGAAAAGAACATTTATGGTAACAGGCAAAATATGAGGTCAAATGTTGTGTTGTTAGGTGTCACTATAGGACACGAAATAACACAACGTGCACATACTGCTGTTTTTAAGGCAAAAAAAGGAAGTTTATTTCTGACTCTAACATTTATAGATTTCTAAAAGTGACAGTGTATTGAAGGGTGAAAGTGCCCCCTCTCCAATGACACTGGACTGAGTAACAGTCTATCAAATTTCTCTTCTTCCATAAAAGAATGCAAAACAATGAGTTATTTACAGAAAGTTTGTAAGAATGTAAACATCAGAAGGCTTAGAAAATCTTAAAAAATCAGGGCAACAGTTAGGCTAGCTAAGAATAGAAAAAGAAAGAATGATAACAAAGGCTTGTGTCTTGGACTCTGTCCGAGCCAGCTGACTGTGATTGGCCATTAACTAGAAACAACCACATGAGACCAATCCCAGATGCACCTGTTGCATTCCACAGCAGCAGATAACCATTGTTTACATTTTGTTCCTGAGGCCTCTCAGCTTCTCAGGAGCAAAAATCTTAAAGAAAGGGTTTTTCATAAAAGATGTCTGTGACACTTAGCTCTAACTAAAACCTTAGCTCCTCTAAAATCTCTTAGTTCCTTGAAGTTTATGTCTCAATAGTATTAGAGAAGCTCATGTTCTCAGCCTGCCAAGCAGGCCCTGGGGTAGCAGGATGGCTGTAACACCATGGGGTTGCAGGATGGCTGTGACACCCTGGGGATGCAGGATGGCTGTGACACACTGTGCTTCTCTCATTGCTCTCAGGGCAGAGCTGGCGCTGACGCGCATCCAGGAGGATCGCTAGCGGATCACTTTCTGTATTCTTCATTATAAACCCAGCTAACCAAACATTGTGCTGACAATCAATCAATTATTAGTTAACTACTAGCTCTTAACTTCACCAAAACCTACCTATTTATTTTCATTTACTTCAATAAAGCATAATTATCTCTGCTCTCGTTGCTCCCAGGGCGGAGCCGGCGCTGACGCGCATCAAGGAGGATCGCAAGCGCATCATCCTGCCCGCCATCGACAACATCAAGTACAACACCTTCGAGGTGCAGCAGTACGCCAACGCTGCCCACGGCTACAACTGGGGGCTCTGGTGCATGTACATCATCCCACCACAGGACTGGCTTGACAAAGGGGATGAGTCAGCTCCCATCAGGTAAATCTCCTTGTGCTGTCACTTTGGGCAGAGCGGTGTTTCCATCTCGGCTGTCTGAATGGTCACCACATTTCTCTTCACTGAGAAAAGCAAGGCACGGTTCTTCCCGAGAATATTTCTGGGTTTCGCATTCTCTGAACCTCAGAGTAAGAAAAAACAATTCTTATCTCATTTGCTGTGCAAAAGTAGAATGCAAAATGTGGAGATTGTTACCCAGAATGATGGTGGTTTGTTCCCTTGGCCTATCAGGTGTGTGTGTCGGGACTGTTGGCTGACAATCACGAGATTGTGAGCAGGGGAATGCAGCTGAGTGCTGGGCAGATTCAGTTTAGATGTAATGTAATATAGTCTAGAATAATATAGTATAATAAAATAATTAATTATCCTTCTGATAAAAGGACTCAGATACATTCATCTCTTCCCCTCATTGGGGGCAAATATATGCACTATAAACAAACCTACAGGCTTTGTGCAGGAATAACTAAATGAGTCTAATGGCTCCACAAAAGCTGTGGATGTGTGTGCTGCCTTTCAGAGCTTCCCCACAATGTACACAAGTACTCTGGCTCTGAGTGTGTGCTTCAAGCACGTGTTCTGGCCATTAGTAGGAAAGCCAGGATCCTTTTCATCTAACCTTTTATTTTCCAGTGGGCTCTGGCCCATTGTGTGCAAGAGAAACAAAGGTGTTGTGTGTGGGATTACAATGTGGATGGTTTCACTCCTGTTCTGTGGGCAGTCTTGATCATCTATCTAAACCAGAGCTTCCCTGGAGCATCGCTAGGAGCTGTGTTTGAGAACTGCTCTTTTTTTCTTTTCTTTGTGGTTGTTTTGGTTTTTTTTTCTTTTGTTTTTTTTTGGGGTTTTTTGGGGGGGGGGGCAGTTTGTGGTGGGTTTTCATATTTTTTATGTTGTTTTTAGGGGGGTTGGGTTGGTTTTTTTTGTTGTTTGTTTGTTTGTTTGTTTGTTTGTTTTATTGAGAACTTTGCGCATGTTCAGAGTTTTCCTACTGGTTGAATTTAAAACGAACCCACATCAGACCATGTAGTCAGTGCGTCAATTTACTTTTCCCTACAAGAGAACATTGTACATTACAGGAATGGAATTTTCTGGTGAAAGGCCATTACAGGAATTGTGAAGGTGTTTCTGAGAATTGTTACAGTGGGGAAAAGTGGAACTGATGTGAAAAGGTCTTTCTCTTCCCTCCATTTGAAAATTCACATCTCCAGTGCAGATGTTTGTCTAACAGCTCCTCTGGGACATATTGTGCTGGGTTAAGGGCACTGCTGTTACCAACTCCAGAAATAAATGCTAAAAAATGTGAAGCCTAAGTATGCAGTTTAGGATGCTCTTATTTTTAAGACTTCTTAAGAAGGACACAAATTGCCAGCTTAAAGTCATCTTCATTTTCTTGTATATTGGCATCATCTTAAAGCAAGCTGAAACTCTACTGTATGGTCCCAGTGTGGGCTCTGGCAGAGGAGCAAAGCTTGAGTTTCCAGATCCTGGAAAGTTCAGCCAAGCACTTCCAACAACACACCCACCTGAAAAAAATGGCAGTGATCTTTTGGAAGTGAAAAGACCCTAACACACTGATCACATTTCTAAGTGATCAGAGAGATGGGGCCACCTCACAGAATCCTCCCCTCATGAAGAGTAATATTTTAATCTGTATTTCACCAAGTGTTGCAAATTGTACTCAGGTTCATTCTCATGCTCTGTGACTGCAAAACAGAGCTATACAGTAATATTAACCTTATTTAATGCAGGACAGCACAGTCCATCATCACTGACCTTTTGCTTGGCTTGGAACCTCAATAAGCAGGGAAGTAATTACTTAGGAAATCAGTTTTCCTGGATAACATGCCCTGCTCGCCTCACATTGTTTTAAAAGTGCAGATGTTTTATACCTGTTTCACTCAGCCCTGAGAAAGTTTATTGATAAAGGAAAATTAATCATCCAAAGCTTTCACTCCTGAAAGGTTTTGTGCACTTCAAGACTCACAATTTATATGTGAAATCATTGTAGTAATTTTCCCATGGATTGCTCCAGTATTTCAGTATCTTCTGTTCTGGAGACAATGATCACATAACAGATAAGACTGAACTAAGAGGTTAAACCTCAGCAATAAAGGGCCTGATTTACCATGGACTGCCCACAGATTTATGTTCAGGCTCTTGCTGGTGCCATGCTGGCACTGAGTTGGGCTGACACAGGAGTGAACGAACTCAATCCAAAATCAAAAACTCAAATCCAAACCCAAGCACTGAGCAGGGTTAAAATCTAATGCACATAAGTAGCTGGCTCCCAAGAGCAGAGGCATCCACATGGAACCATGAACACTTCCATGACTCCCTGGGCACAAGTTCTCTAAAGGCAGGGATTTAGGAGAGCAGAGCATCTCCTTTATGATCACACTGTAGTGTGTGCTGAGGGGCCTCTGAAGCTCTGGCACCTGGATGGATTTGCTAAAGCATTTGGCTGTTGTGTTGTTCCTGCCAGTGGAAATATAATGTGATTTTGTGGCTTTTAAGTGATATGCCAGTGTAATTATGGTAGTGGAAAGAGTGACTGTGTGAGTGTTATTGATGAAAACAATCAGGAAGTCTGTCCTTAGGGCTAAGATTTGAAAGTGGTCATGGTCATCAACTTACTAGCTGTGGAATATTTAAAGTGTGTTTTCAAAAGGAAGGCAAAGTCAGGCTAGTGAGCAAATTTTTAAAAAAAATCTCAGATGTGACTTGGTTTGGTACAGGTTTTGGTTTTGCAACCAGCTTCCCAAATCACATATTGCCACCATGATTCCCATTTCAGTCCACATTGCAAGACAGAAACTGTGCACTTTGATGGTGTTTGAATCCATGTGCTTGTCCAGTGCATTCAAAAGATTTCAAAGCTGCTCATCAGCATGAAAACTGCAAATCCATTTAGTCCTTGCTACCACTGTCCCTCTTCAGGCTTTGTTTGCCACTGTTTTCAGCAGGCAGTGGGTTTGGTTTGTGCCTCTCTGTGTGTTTTGTGAAAAAATCTGGTAACACATAACCCTGTGGCAATTTTTGTGGTTGGTGTAGCTGAATACTTTCCGCCAGATCTCCAGAGGGATTAAAGATTTTCAGCATTAAAGAACATGTGTACCCTGGTATCAGTGAGTATCAAGCCCTGGCATTTCTCATGTTTGCACTGTATGAATAAATATCATCAATGTGCAGAATTGGGTGAGGCATTTGGAAAGCAGGGTCCAATTCCTGTTTTCTTCTGAGACTACACAAAAGATGTGCTTCTGTCCTAAGAATTTTTCTGTTTTGAGCCTGATCCTCTAATTTCTTGAACACTGACTGTGATTCTACTCAGCCTTGCTGGGAAAGAGCAGCAAGTGTCCCTCACACCAGTGGCTCATTCATGGGCAGTCATGTCAAGTGTGCACCATAAAATGTCACATCAGCTGTTGTGAGCTAAGTGACAAAGGGGACTTGGCTTTGAAGTGCTAACAAAGGTAAAGAAATAGCAAGAACAAGGTGTCAGATTTTGTAAAGATTTCTGATGCACTTTAAAGTCGGTTCTTTCTTCCCCCCCACGTTAATACTCTGAACTTCAGAACAATTGATGTTCCCCGAGCTGGCTTCTGCAGGCAATCCATTTTCCATGTTTGACATTTGAGATGGAAGATGTCTGTAAGGTGAAGATTTAAATGAGGATTGTTATTTTGACACGCTGTGTCCATTGCGTCATTTTCCGTTCGTGTTCCTGCGAGCACGCTGCCCAAAAAAGTCCTTATCATCTGGCACCACACTGTGCAACAAAGGGTCTGTTTCACAGGGCTTCTCAGGAATTTGACTATGCCTTGAAACAAGCTGGGTTTTTTAATACATGCTGTATCTTTTTTTCCCTGGGTTTTGGAACAGCCAGGAAGGTTTCTGCTATTCTGAACTCTGGCTCTGACTTGTCTTCCCTCACCTGCTGTGATTATGATGGACTGCTCTGCATTTGATTTCTTGATCAGCAGCCACTAACATGAGAGTCATTAGTCAGCCTCACCCAGCCAAGCACTGCACAGCTTTCCATTTTATCTTCCTCCAGCAGCAGTGGTGCATTTCATTGTTGCATATGTTCTCACTTACTGCTTTAATATGCCATAACTTGCTACCAGTAGGGATGTGCATGTACATGCACTGCATCAGCTGCTCCAGAGAGTGCCAGTGCCTTGCTCATGGACATAAATTAGAGTTTCATGTGCCCCCAGTGAAGTGTTTTGTGCTGCTGCTTCTATCTGAGACTGTGTGTGCCCATCTCGTGTGCAGTAACAATAATGATGAAGGCAGTCTGAGCCCTCACTGCTCTGGGAAGAAATCCACCTGAGCTCAGGAGGTAAAGTCTTTCATGATAAACCATGCTGCCATGTAATAATAAAACTGGGGAGTGTTTATTGACTGCTCACAGCCATCTTTTCAGTTTCTGGTTCACAGGAGCCTGCAACAAAGCAGATTTGCTTTTATTTGTCCAGGTTCTGATGGGTGTCCTACCTGTTCCAAAAAAATTTACTTCCACAGGGCATCAGAGAGTTATTCTGCATCCCTATTTGCTCTGCCTTTCTAGATGAGCATTAGCTTGTCATTTTTTCTTTTTTTTCCCTGTATCTCCTGAGCAGCAAATCTGTCCTTGAGTTCTGTTCTCAGGGCCTGGTGTGACTCTTTCTTGCAGAAGACATGAGCTGTAAGAAAAATAGAAATACTTCTTCAGGTACCCTGCAGGTTTCCCCACTTACATGTCAGACCAAGGCTGAGGTGCTGCTTAAGAACCTGAATCAAAGAAACATCCTGCTGGGAGAGGTGGAACACTCAGAGATTGAATGTGTAATTTGAAACTCCTTGTCTCTCTCATTATACCTGTATATATACATTTATGCTTATATATTTATTTATGGTTCTATTTGCCTTTGAATTTATGTGTTTATTGTGAGTGTTTGTCAGTTTTCCTGGAAATTGCAGTTGGCTGCTCAGGAAACTGTTTCAAATGTGACCTGATTGCATTGTGCACATATGTACATATAAATATATATAAAAATAAATATACATAAATATGTGCTGGCCTTAAGGATGCATAAGGCAGAGGCAGACTGACTGTACCATGTGCAGTTTGGTCCCCATCCCTTTCTCCTTCACTGGTTCTTGGTGAAGCCCCCAGGGGAAGGAGGGGGATACACCTGGCTGGAGAAATGGGTGTCAGCACCTGCTGGAATTTTACCCACAGAGCTCCTGGGGCTCTCACTGACACAAACCAGTCCTGACTCAGACCTGCAGTAAATGCAAATGCTTTTCTTCCCTGGCCAGCGTGCCCCATCCCATGGCAGGCACTGCCCTCGCACACAGGGCAGGGAGGGAGAGTTCACCACCAGAAACCTCTCTGTGCCTCTTCCCTTCCCCAGGGCATTCCCAGAGAAATGTTTCCCTCATGTCTCCCCTGCTACAGCAGTGCTGTCAGGTAATTCCCCCAACCTGACTGCGCTGTATCTTTCTCCAGTGCAGAATCAATACAACTCTAGGCTGCATTTTAAGCTTTTAGCTGCAAAACCCATTTTGCTGTGTTTCCCACATTATCCTTTGAGTGCTCCTGTTGATCATAATTAATCCTTATAACATCCTCCACTGTGTCAAGGAATATTCCACAGATCAATTAAGTTTCACAACACCTTTGAGGTGTTGGTTAAAAACAGTACACTTCTAATTGCTGCTTTCTCCTTCTGGAAGTGTCTCTGTTTTACTAGAGAGTGCATGATTGAGGGGAAAGGTTTTTTATACAAAGCAGGTTCATATCTTGTGCTCTGAAGCTGGGAAGTGCTGGGGGCACTCAGATTCTCAGGTGAGCAGGGGGTAAGAGGTGCCAACACAGCTGCTTTTGCTCATGTGGCCATATCCAGCTTTCTGCTGCACTGTACTAAAAGTGGTGGATGGACTGGAGTATTTCAGGTACTGGGAAAACCCAGCTCTAATCGCAAGTGAGGGCCTGGAGCTTAATTCAAGCACAATTTTTGAGAAATGTTTGTGCTATATCAGTGTGACACTGTGGTCCAGTATAAAACTATAAAAGCTGGATGTGGTTCCTTCTGTCATTGTTCTGCTGTTGTTGCTCACTCCTGAAAACATTTTTTTTTTCTGAAAAAGCTGTGAAAGCTTGTGAAGTCTATATTTGAATATATATAATGAGAAGGAATAAACCCTAGAAGGGAGAGAAGGAGTTGCAAAGACTCAGTAGCATTTGTTTGTGAGTAATGATTACGTAGTTGCATCTAAAATGTATTTCCCATTCCTGTTCAATTTACAACTGAGGGTTTTAATGGACAGAGCCTACAGCTGCAGCAATCCATCCCCCAGAGGGAGAGATTCCAGCACCTGACAGCAGCCTGCAAAGCCTGGCAGTGCCATTCCTCATGGGAGCATCCTGCTGCTGTAAGGAGCTGCCTCCAGAGCATTTTTGTGGGGGAGACAGGGCTGGAAAAAGAATGAGTCTAAGCCCAAACTAGCATCTCAGTTTTGCAAAGCAGTGATGCCTTGATCCAGTGAAGTTTGTGCTTAGTTTTGACTACATGAAAAGGAAAATGAAGAAAGTGGTGTGTGTTTCTCTCCCTCACCTCCTTCCCTCTTTTATCATGGGTAAAATTTTAAAAATATACCTGAAATATTCCCTCCAAGGCTTATTTCATTGCAAACATACTGAATTTCCTTACCTTGGTTGTGTCTTTCTTTCATTTTAGTTCCTAGACCAAATTCATTCCTTGTTAGCCTAAGATATGCTTTTCAGTGGTACAAGATGTGAAATCAAGATGCATGTAGGATATGTCTCATCCTGGGTACAGGAGAGCTCTCAGCTTTTTTAGGCAAATCTGTTTCCAGGCTTAGCTCTGGGAAATATAATCAGGAAGATGCATTTCATCAAATAACTTGAATTTACAAATGCAAAGATCCTGGTGTATAAATATATGCATCAGAGGATGGAAGTGCCCAGCCAGGAGTATCCTGTGTGGTTTTTTTAGAGCTTTGGACCACTTCTAACTAGAGAATGATTCAACAGAAAGTCTTCAGAAATTACAGCACAAACAGAGAAGAACTGGAATTTCTTGCATACATGAAGTGCCATGTGATTGATGCTAATAGATAAATTTAGAATATAAACTTGGAAACAAAGAACTGTTTAATCTGTGCACATTTGTTATGAGCTGGCGTCTGTAAGAGCTAATCAATGGCTTCATTTTCTGCTTTGATCTCTCTGTGCAGGACACCAGCCATGATTGGATGCTCCTTTGTGGTGGACAGAGAGTATTTTGGTGAGATTGGCCTGCTGGACCCTGGCATGGAGGTCTATGGAGGAGAAAACATCGAGTTGGGCATGAGGGTGAGTAACACAGAGACTTTGTGCACGTGCAAAGGGGAGCTTGTGGCCCAGCAGAGCTGCTGTCGGACTGATCTGCTGTTGTGCTGGAGAAGTTGATGATCTGGAAGTGACAGTGCCAGTAAATGAATGTTCCTGGCCTTGTGAGCCTTGAGAGAACTGAATACACTTTATTGGCTCACCCTGTCAGTGTTTGAGCCCAGTGAGAAAGGTTTTCCCTTTTCCCAGTCTCTTTCCTGGTGCAAACAGCCTCTCTGAGTCTCCATGTGCTCATTGCCCTGGGCTGAGGTTGTACATTTGTACATTTGTGCTCTGACAGATGCAACACCTACAGAAAACTAAGGCCAGGCTGGTAGAAGTCACTTGTAATGTTTATCATGCACACATTATGAATGCTGGGATATTTTACAACTCTGAGGAACCTCCTTGTAGAATAAGAATACAGGGTGCAGGTATTCAATCCTGTTGGACAGGTCATGGTGAACAGATGACTTTGGAATATCAGTCCCTGTGGCCTGGACCTGAAGGAGGTTTGATACCTGTGATCCCTTGCCCTTGGTTTCAAGGTGATGCTTGCCAGCAAGTCCTCCTGAAGCCCAAGGAACTTGTCTTTGCTTAGCATCTGAAAATTAGGCCACTTAATGTTGCATGAACAGAGTTTCCTCATTATAAAGCTGACTGTTTAATTATTTTCCCTTTACTCTTTATCCCCTGCTCCCCAGTACCATGTCCCTGGTGCATGTAATGTGCTCATTAAAGCATATATTCTGCTTATGGTGAAACACTGAACATAAAATTAGTCCGTTCTTTATATCTGGCTCTTCTTTTTTCTGAAATGGCTACAGACTCCTTCTCACCATTGGACTGAGGAGGAAGGTCACTGCAGCAGGAGTTTATTTTCACATGTGGGTGTGTATTTGTTATTCCAGCATTGCAAGAGGGATGGGTTTGTAAAGGGACTGTGTGAATACACTGCTTATACTTTAAGGTTCAGAATACACAGAGGGGACAGAAAAACTGCTACCACAAATCATCCAATTTTCCTTAAGAGGGTCAGGCTATTACCAGGATTGTGTGAGCTTTCCTTTATCATTGTGCAGGGCTTTGAGCTGTTTGAAGCTTTTTCCACATGGCTGCTCCCAGAATAGATTGAACACTCTGGCAAAACCCTGGCGTGGTTGATGAATAAGGCTCCCAAGAAATCTGAAAGCTGTCGCTCTTCCTTAGGCCAGGAGGACTTGCTGAGTACGATTAGAGCTCCTGGTAAACAGAGGCAAAGGTTTTAATAGGATTATGAAATGGCACTTGCTTGAAGAGACAAGGATTTGAGATGAGTGAGGATGGGTTTTCAGGGATAGGGAACCTCTTAAAGCCTCCAGAAAGCTTGGATCTAGGAAACAGCTCTTTTTCTTTGGGTTTTATTTTGGTTGGGGGCTTTTTTTGCCCTATAAGAAAAGCTAACCCCACTGTTTGGAAAAGGTTTTATGAAAATACAAGAGTATGAGTTTGTTGTGAATAAGCTGTGCGTCCATAGCACAGGCCTGTTACTCTGTGTTTCCAGCCTGGCAAGGAATATACAGTGTCTGCCTCCTAATTTGCAAATCCTACGTGTGATCCCCTCCTGTGAGTCTTTCAGAGCTGTCAGAAACTAGCAGTGTGAAAATGCACAGGAACCTTCTCCCTTCTCTCTAGGCTATTTATAAAACCACCGTGAATTTACCAAGTTGGGGGTTTTTTTAACTCCAGAACCTTCAAGTAAATTGCAAAAAAATCACTTCTTTCCTAAGGCCTGGTGCAATGACCCATGCAGGGATATTTGGTGCCTGCCCCCCACCTGCACAGAGGGGTGCTGTTGACCGAGTGTGAAGCAATGAAAGATAGAAAAAGGAAGGAATACATGAATGAATAAGTAAAGAACAAAAATTAATATAATAATAAATAATAAGATGTAGGGAAGGTGGTGGCCCATGCTTGGCTGAAAACAGTCCCTATTTGAAACAGCTGTGACAATAATCCTTTTCTAATTTTTTGAAAACTATTATCATGTAACTGCTAAGAGAAAAGGGATTAGGCTTGGAGTGTCTGAAATAGATTACATTGCATCTAGTGAACCCTTGTTTAAATTGTTTTAATAAAATGAAATAGGGAAACTCAGTGAAACTAATGAGCTGATTTGGGAGGATACTGTTTTATAACCCAGCTAATTCCCATGAAATCTATTGTTTATTAAAAAATCATGACCTTGAGTATTCTACTGTTGGCTTTGCCCTTTTCTAAATTCCATAGATGGAAATATTTAAATAATTAACCTAAGAGATTTTCTGTATTGAGTATGAACAAGCAGTGCAGCAACAGACTGGGGTTTCCTGCTATGCCTATGGAAAGTATTTAGCGGTCTGCAGCTCTTTTCTAAAGTCCTATTATTTTTTGAGTAAATAATGGTGGTTAGAGTGGTTAGAGCTGCAACATTTTCCTGATGGGGTGACTTCACACTGAAGCCAATGTCTGTTTGCCAAGAGAGGGAGATTCTGGTGTGGTTGAGAAAAAGCACCAGCTGTTCTGGGAAATAAAGGGGAAATGGACACATTTGCAGGTTTGTGATAGTGAGGAAATGGATGGACACTTACATACTGTCACCTTGCACTGTGTTTTTTAAAGGTGGCAGTTTCACCACAAGGTGGATAAATTGGGGGAATTCTGTTAGGACAAATGGTGCTGTTGTCTCACTGTTCTCCAACCAGCTACTGAGGCTGATGGGAGTTATTATTAGCACCTAAACACAGGAAATGACAGCATCCAGTCCTGGCAGACTCCTCTGTGGATGAGCTGCCCTTCATGAGCACAGGCTCAAGAAGACACTCTAAATTCAGGGTAGATCATCTTTGCTGCTCCTGAACATCAAATGGTCTCTCTGAGTACAGAGAGATGTCCCAATAGGAAGAGAAATTCAAGCAGTGCTTGAATGTGGAGGCACACAGGGGTCCCTTTAAGTGAGGGTCCCAAATTATGACCCTGTAAGAAGCTGCATTGCTGTGCAAGCATCATGTGAGTTCCATTCCTGCTGCGAGCTACAGACACACTTAATTATTTAGAAAGGGATCATATAAACATTAAAAGCCTAGTTTATGATTTAACCTAATACAAGCAGTTTATGATGCATCTTTTTATAGTGAGTCATTAATCATTGCACTAAGGATCCCTCTCTTCCTCTGGTGCTCCAGTGATAAGGTGAATGAATTGCTGTTCTTTTCACTTTGTGCCCATCAGCTGTAATGGTGGGTGGAAAGAGATCAAGCATTTATTTTCAAGGATGCTGCAGCAGAAATTAAGTTCTGCTTCCGCCATTAAGAATCCAAACAAATTACATTTTAAAAAATCTGTTGCCACGTTGATAACTGCGAGTAAAACTCCTTTTATGAGGCTGCTTTATCTCAGCAGCACTGAGTCACACCAGCAGGGGTGTCCCAGGTACCTTTGGCCAGTTTTGTGGCGCTGTCAGTGGAATGTCTCTGGGAGCACAGCTCCTCAGGACTGAAAGGAGCTGATCCCAGCCAGGATCCAGCCCAGACCCTGTGTGCTCTCTGCTGCTGTGCTTTAGTTGGTGGTGGAGGCCAAGCTGAAACCATGGGTTGTGTCAACAGAAATGCAGCCCCACTTCTGCCTTACACAAGTACTGTAAAAAAAATCCTGATGTAGATGCACCAAAATCTCTTGATGAGGAAATGAAGCTCATTACCTAATGGGCTTCCATACACAAGCACATCATTATACTTTCCCAACTTCTGTTGTATGCCCTGCCTTTACTTTCTTTAAAAATAGATGAACTACATTTTTTCTGAGCAGAAATGCTAATGGTAGAGTGTTGAGTAGCGAATTTTTGACCTCATTTTATTACCTTTAGCTAAAGAGATTTAGATTCCTCTGAGCAGTCAGTGTTTTAAATGCAGATTCCAGACTGGTGTGCTGTAATAAAAATGTCACAAGGTTTATGTATAGCAAACTTTAATTCTGAATTCTGGACAATGCTTTTTGCCCTGTGTGATTCATGAGGCCAGGTCCCTAGTCTTAGAGCTAAATAGAAACTCAGTTCTGGGGAGTTACTCAAAGTTCCAGCATTTTTTCACATGTGCTGTGGTAAAATATAAGTGAAAATTCCACAAAAAATAGAGGTTAATCAAAGTGTCTTATTATGGTGAATCTGAAAATACTTCATTTTTATTTGGACCTTTCCCAAGCTATAATTTTTAGTATAAATTAATTCAGTTTTGACTTAAAAGTCTTAAAGCCTTTTAGTTCAAAGACATTTAATCACTTGAACTGTGTTAACAAAACCCCACAGTTGCTGACATCTGAAAAAGTGGCGTGCTCTGTCCTTAGACATGCCTATTCACACTGGAGTGTAATAAATCAGCATTTTCAGCATGAAGTTAAATGCTATTAAAACGTTTCTGAGCAGTTCTACACTGCCTAAGCAAAATCCTGGTAAGTGATGCAATCTGCTGTTATTGGAAGTTGCCCCAGTGCTGAGGCTGCAGAGATCTCAGTGATAAATCTCCCAGGTCTGACCCTCCAGATAAGGTGTGTGAGTAAAGGTGTCCCCTTTCCCCATCTCCAGTTTAATTTAGCACTTTCAGAGGTATTTCCTGAGGTAAAGGAATGCTAGCTAAGCTCGTGGAGCCAAGCATGAAGAAGTCATGAAAGGATTGAAGTTGTGGTGCCTGCATTCCATGAATTCCCAGCTCCCTTCCCTTTTCAGAGCAGGAACTGGAGCTGCTGGTTCTGTGCTGGTGTGCAGAAGTAATGAGCCAGGCCCTCAGCACATCCCAGCTTCAGCATCTCCTGATTCCACTGCAGCTGCACAGGTTCAAGCAGGATGGGATCAGGCTTGGCATTTGTGTCCAGCAGTCACCCAGAGTCACCAAAACCCACCCAGCGTCACCAAAACCCACCCAGAGTCACCAAAACCCACCCAGAGGCACCACCGGTGGCTGCCCATGGCCAAAGTTTGTGTCCAGCAGTCACACGTTCTGTCTGGAAATGGAGAAAAAATTTGTGGCAAGGGAAGGAGCCCCTGCAGGTGTTAAACCCCAGCCCTGGAGTGTCCAAAACCACCCAGAGTAACCAAGAAAACACCAAAAAAGAGACACCCCTGGGGTTGTCCATGGCCAGAGTGTGCAGGGGCCAGCTCCATGGGCAATATCTGTGCTCACAGCTGGGACTCTGCCAGATCCCCACCCCAAAACAGGTCCAGGGAGAAGGTGGGAAGGCAGGTGAGGACAGGCTGATTGCAGTGATAACCAGCACTGGGGACAGGTTCAAATGTCTGACCTCAGCCACATTGCAAAGCTGAGGGTTTCCTCTGTAAAGGGTCTTCCCCGCATGAAAGAACAGGATGTGTAAACAGTGTCAAGCACAGCCAAACAGCTAAAATGTAGCCCTGATGAAGTTAAGAGTACTTGGGTTTTCCTCTGGCCAGATTATTAATATAGTTTTAATTGTAGTTTTTATGGGATGCATGATCCTGGTTTTGGGGACAGAACCCAAATCCCTCCCTATCTGCAATTTCTTTGAACCATGATGTGGGATCTCAGCACCTCAGGATGGAGGTGCAGAGATCCCACACCATACTGTCCTCTTTTATTTTCTTTCTTATTTTCTTCATTATTTTTATTTTTAATAAAATAAGGATAACTTTAACCTTGCATGGGAAACAATGGTTTCACCAGAACAGAGCAGAGTGGTGCTGTAGCAGGAAATTGCCAGCACAGTACAGGACTGGAGCTTGTGAGTACCCTTAAAAACCCTCTCCAAAGTGGGAGCATTGGAAATGGCTCAGAAAAGAACATCTGCCCATTTGGCTCCTGTATCACATCATGCTCCATCGAGTGTAACATTTCATGTTACAAACTCTTTCATGTACCAGGGCATTATCAAAGCACAGGGCTGGAAATTTCAGATAGAGATCAACAGCAAAAGAACTGAGGGGGGAAAAAAAATGCTTCCTTAATCTTTGCCACTTTCTTCTCAGCCCCTTTCCTGCAGGTTTGATCTCAATCTAAAATGTGTTCCTCTTCAGAGGCAAGTGTGAGCTGGATGAGAGAGAGAGAGGGGGAAAATGAAGAGGAGGGTGTTAATTGAGATTGAAATAGGTTTCACTTGCCTAATGATGAGTCTGAACCAAACACTAGAGATGAGCTACAGCTGTTCAGAAACTTTCTGATACAACATATTTTGTGTTGCAAAATAACAGCTCGTCCAGAACTCCAAATGGTCTGTAGGACTCTAAGTTTTGATGCTGATTGCTGAAAGCTTGCCTTTTTGGGCTGTTTTGTACCAAGAGGTGCCCAACAGTCAGTCTTTAGCTTGCCCCCAGCACACCTGGCAAAAGATTTCTTTGAGTTTTTCTGGTACCATTTTGAATCTCTCTCAGAAATCCTTAAAAAAAAAAAAAAAAAAAAAAAAAAAAACCAGTTCTGTGGAAAGCATCCTTTTTCCACACAAAAGGAAAGGAAGATGTGAAAGTGATCCAGGATACCAGCTGTTCCCGGAGAGAGGGGATGCCCCTTTCCTAATTGACTTTTTGAGTAGCTCCCCAGCTGGTTCTTGTTCTTTTGGGGGGGTGAGAGGTTTAATCAGGAATCTCTAGGAAACATAAAGAGCTCTCAAGATGGGAGGAGTCCTTTCAGCCCAGATTTCTGCAGTTGGAGCAAAGATTTGGCTTGGAGCCGTGTCCTGTGTGCTCATCCCCAGCCCAGCAGCCTGGGTAAGTTCTGCATGTGTGGGTCACAGCCCACACTGTCCCCTTTGCAGTGACCAGGGCTAATGTGCTCACTGGGGAAATGCTTTTCAGCCTTAGGGCTGAGTGCAGGTCTGGAGGTGGGTTTTAGATATTTAAATGCACAGCTGAGGTGTTACCCCTGCAGGAGTGTTCAGGTCACCATTATTTATGGTTTTAAACACAGAAGTCATCACCACTGGCAAGTGAAAGTTTTTGTCTTGGGAGCATGAGGGTAACAGAGCTGATCTTTGAGAGTTGTAGGCTTGGAGGGTTAAGAGTTCTGGGGCCTGGGTTTGCTTGGCTCTGTTTTAATTCTGCCTGGAAGGCTTTGCAAGGTGATGTGACATTTTCTTGCTGTACCATTTTTGGTCTGCTAAAGAAATCTCTAACTGGCTAATAATTATCCTTGCACTAGTGTCACCTGAATAAGGCAGAGCATGTTGAGCTGACCTGTGTGACAGGTACCTCTGAGCTGAGGAGCAGGGGAGGATTAATTCATGTAGCTGTGTTGTTGGATAAAGGTCCACTCCTCGGTGCCAAATTTATCATTATCTGCATTGTGTGTAACACATGGAAAAAAGGCAGCTTAACACTGTGCTTGAAAGGGCATTTTGTGTAGAAAGAGCAGCAGATTAGCCAGCACTGAGAGGTGAGTTGGTGCTTCTCCCCCAAAGAGCCAGAACAGGGAACCAGGTCCTTATCTGGCCAAGCACAGACAGAAAAAAAAAATTCATTAAAATACTTATAGCCACAAAATTTCAAGATGCTCCTAAATTTTGTTTTCTACTCAAGAAAAATTGAGAAACAGGTTGGCTGAAAAGTTTTATTAGCATGTTTATTGTAACCCAGCTCTGTGTGCAATTTCACTGCTGGCGTGCTGCAGCCAGTCTAGATTCACACAGATAAATTCCCTCTGTATCCTCATATGTCATTGTTTCTCTTCCATGAATATCAGATTAGATTTCGTGGCAGTGTTAGACATATATTTAATGTGCACAAAAGCATTGGTCAAAATGCCAATTGCTTTCCATTGGTAGCTTTCTTTCAACATAATGGAAAGGTGTTAGCTGTTTAAAAGAAAGGGAAAACAAACACAAAATGACATAACTGTCATTTCTATTTGTAGTCTAGGCTTAGAAAAAGCAGATCTCACTGAAAAATCATATTTAATATGACATACAGAATTTATAGCATGAGAAATGCAGCCAAGGAGAACCCAGAGAAGCAACAAAATCCATTTGCAAAATCTGTTTTGGGTGCAACTGCATATCACATAGTCAAGTGTTTTGACTGTGATAAAATAATTTATTCACGTGTTTTAGTAAAACTGTGGTTGAATATTTCTTCCTAAAATGCCACTTAGATTTCCTCTGTGTCTCTGAGAGAATGTAATTTGCACAAATATCTTCCTATCAGAAGAAAAGCAAATGATTCAATAACCTCAGAGCAGGTCCTGTCTGTAATTCCTGGCATGCTCTGAGGAAGTAGGTAAGAGAGTTTGGTTTCATTTAACCAAGGGAAACTGAGGCAGAAGCTCCAAAGATGTCCCCATGGGATGTCTGAGAGCATCTGGTGGCAGAGTCAGGCTGAAACTATTTAAAACAAACTTTATTGTGTTTCTCTACTAATTGGTCTGAATTGAAAGCCTGAAATGATTACCGGAGGTTACAGCACCTGCATGCATTATAGGAACTGCACTTGAAATTCCTGTGTTCCTGTGGGGCCTGATTGAGTGAAGAAA
The DNA here is from genome assembly GCF_027887145.1 of Ammospiza caudacuta. NCBI lineage: Eukaryota > Metazoa > Chordata > Aves > Passeriformes > Passerellidae > Ammospiza > Ammospiza caudacuta. Next base: position 10,100,260 of record NC_080610.1, read on the forward strand.
GGACAAGGGTGATGGACTTGAGAAGGAATGAGTGAGTCCAAAGTTCTGGGTCTGAGTAGGAGTGCAAAGCACATTCAAAGCCTGAGTAGGAGTGCAAAACATACTCAAAAATCCTCTTGAGATTTGTTTTTCCTGTTCCTGTTTCCAGCTGGTATTGCCACGTTCTGCTGGCAGATTCCTGGTGGCTTGCAGAGTTTCTGATACATCTTCTGTGGCCAGATCCCCACTGTCCCTGATCCCCCAGGGAGGAGAGGTGGTGTCATTTTCTGACTCTGCCTCCCCTCCCCTTGCCAAGAGCAGCCCTTGGGGCCGGTGTGGCAGCTGGGGAAGGGTGGAATATCCTGCCTGTGCACACACATATCATATTCCTGCTTCCCTCCCTTCTTATCCCTCATCAAGAAATCCACTGGCCCCTGAACCCTTGTACTGCAGGAATGTGCAGTCTCAAGTGGGATGCCTTGGAATGGCTGCCTAGAACAGAGGCTAGATGAGTTAGAAGGATAAAGTGGGTATTTATTAAAGGCCTTCAATAGATCCACTCTGGGCAGCCAAAAGCCTTGCAGAGGCTACACCCAAGATGGACAATGGTCACAAGATTTTTAGATATAAGTGTGGTCTGTTTGCATATCAGGCATTAATCCTCCAATTACAGCTTCAGGTAATGAAGTCACATTCCCCCGGTTTGCTCCTTCCCCAATTCACTTTTGTCCATACTTTTCAGGGCCTGAGGCTATGAGGTGTCCTTGGATCATAGAGGGATTGTTTTGCCTAACTAAAATGTGAAGACAATTAACTACACTTTCCATGGAGTTTAGAGCTGGGCACTGATGCAGTATAGGCTATGAAAAATACAAAATCTAAAATCTGAAGGCATCAGCTGCCCTGGTGCATGAGCTGGGCTGGCTGGTGGGTGTGTGAGCACCGAGCTGTGAGTGGTGCTGTGTTCCCTGCCCTCTGTCTGTGCCCTCCTGTCCTGCTGCTGGCCCCGGCCCTGCTGCCCTGACACCGCTCCTGCAGCCCATCTGCCAGAGCCTCTGGGGCACGCTGACAGTTCAGCTCCAGTTAGCTGCAGTTCAAGGTCAAATAGGACTTTAAAATATGAATAAATGTCAGGCTTTGCTGGCACATCGATCTCAGTCTTTTTGATTAGTGCCAGATCGCATGAATAAATTAGCCTTGACAGGTGCGATAAATTGTATGGACTACTGATCTCAAACAGTAAATGTTAGAGAAGGACGTGGAAGGCCTGGAGGGGAAAATACCCTCTGCAGATGCTTGCATTAAATGAGGTGAGCTTTGATACAGTGCTCAGGGGTGATCTTCAGGCAGGAGGGGGCCTTTTGTTCATTTGGGATTCTGTGCCAAGCCGGGGCACGTCTCCGGCTGTGGTGTTGATTTCCTTTGTCAGAAGGAGTTTGGGTCGCTGTGCCTTGTGAAGCGAGAGGGCTCTGGAGCCTGTCCCACCCACTGCCCTCCCCACCCTGCCAGGGCTGTTAAAATGGCCTGGGCTCAGCCCTTCTGGGTCCCAAACAGCAAGCAGGTCTCCAACTACAGTAAAACAGAATAGAAGGCATTGGAAGTGTCTCGTGGTATGTTGTCACGCTGTGCTGAACACTGTCAAGCCACAACTGAATTCTGCATGTCAGATCTTGGCTTTGCAGGGTCTTTTTACTTGGAAACCAATGCTGATATTTAGAGAAATTCACATGGCAGAGTACATGCTTTCTTTCTCTATGATTTCCTGTAAAATATAACTGGGATGCTTCATTTCTCTTTTGTGCATAAATTTTAGCAATGCCAATCACTAGTTAATTTTATTTTTATAAGAGGTGTTTCTCTTTTGTTGACTGCTAAATGAGCATGTGAAAATAATTTGAGGACAGGGTAGGGGTCTTATACTGCTATTTCATATATCTCCACCTAAGAACTTTCAGTTTTCTTAAATCAATAATCAAATATTGTAATCCTCTCCAACATGAGACGCATCACAAAGCCAGACTTTGTCACAGACATTTCAACTTGTTCTTTTGCTGATATCCTTGAATTAAGCATGCCCTCTTTCTGCAGCACCATGCACACATTCTGTCTCCCCATCTTGATAACTCATCTGTGTGTTTGTGTACATAAATCTGTGTATTCATATTTATATGTAAGTAGAGATCATGGACTAGTGCTCATTTTGGGCCATTCTTCCTCACAAGGGCATCTGTGAAATACTTGGATTTATGCTGAGACACTGAGCTTCATAGTGCAGTTAATCTGAAATGCACATTTCTAAATGCAGAAGCATTTTTCTCTCCAAAAGCAGAAAGGTATGGATGTGCTATATTTTGTAGCAAGAGAATTAAAGAGAGAACCTTTGTGTTTGCCTCAATCGATTTTACAAAATGAAAGCAGAGTCTAAATTCGGTGGATTTTAAATTTCCATTGTGAATGTTCTGCACAGCTCCATTTTCTTAACTATAAATATACAGCCACCAGTTTTGTTCATAAATTGTCCCTTTAATACACATAATCAATAACATATGTATAACCTAAAAGAGACTACTACAAATTTGTTGTTCATGTGCCAAAATGTTTGAGTGCTCTGATGAACTGATACATCTTCAATGCATGTGTAGTGTTAGAATGGAAGGAGTTATTAAAGGGATTTTACTTGTATAGAAATGCCTTTTTTAATATAAAAATAAGGTGATTATCTTGCTTACAAAATCTTCACCAGATGGGTGATATCCTGCACACACAGGGCTAAGGATGGTGTTAAGAACAGAAAATGGGGTATATGACAGAAAGGAGGGTCAGCTGTGGTGCTGAGTGGGAAGAAGCAAATTGCCTAGTAAGAAGGATTTTGAGAATCATAGAGGAGCTCTGGGAAGATTAGCCAATGCAGGCAGGTGTCTCCAAGCCTCAAAATGTGTGCTTTTCTGATTACTGGCATTAGAGGGGGAAAAAATAAATGTTTACAAAGCGATAGGGAGGAGAATGAAGATTATATTTTGAGGGCCAGGGAAGTATTGTGCCAGATTTAGGAACTGCAGAAAAAAATGCTGTTGAAGTAAACAGATAAGAGAGAAGCATTAGTATTGCTAGAACTGGGGCTTCTTGAACACATGCCAAATGAAATGTGGAGGGATTTGCTCATAAGAGTCGAACGATCTTCAGTCAAAAAGGCTGCAGAGATTATTAAGGATGGTTTTTTGCATTCCTACAAAAGTGCTTGCCTGTTTCCACTCATAATATCTGTTATTTTTCTGATCTGGGGGCAGGGCAGCAGAATGGGACATGGCTCTGATTCTGTGTCAAACCAAGCTTTGCCAGGAACTTCCTGAGAGGAGAGGTGGAATTTTGGTAAAGTCAGTTTGGAAACGATCTCTGGTAGTACCAGCTGCTTGAAATGAGCCTGGCCCATCCCTGCAGGGGATGGAGCTGTGGATAATGGATCAGGGGGCCAAGCCCTCAGTGCTCTGCAGTGAGCACCCTCAGTGTTAAACCAGACCTGGTATAAACTGAATCAGTCCATTAACTTTCCTCCTTCACCTTGCCTCCTCCTTCCCATCTCCTCCCTAGGCCATTTTTTAACTTGAGGGTCAATGTGTTTTGCTTCTGGGGTTGTGCTGAGGTGTTCCCTGGGCTGCAGCAGAAGTGGGAAGGGATTTTGGAAAGCTGCATTCAGAGCCAGGCTGGTGTCATGGTGTGCCCTGTAGCATTGTAGGTGCTTTCATTTGAACAGGTTACCTGTGGCTGTCTCCAGCTGGAAGCACAGCAAAAATAATTGCTGAGGGAAATGTGGTTCATTTTTCTCTTTCCTCATTAATCCCTATTCAGTATCTCTTCAGGAAGATGCAGTGATGTGTCAGTGTGCTATAACTTACTTTCTCTCCCTTTCCATTCCCTCTGCCTGTTTTAATTAGGCACAGCCCTGTTGTCCATCTTACCGGAGCAACATTTCCTGTCATGTCAGATGTCAAAGGCAGTTTCTACATGAAAATATGGCAAATTCTCACACTTCTTAAGATGGCTTTTTTAGATCTTTACATAAAGTTTTGTCATTCTGCATACCTTGTGGTGCACTGACATTTTTTTCTAGAGTCTAGATGTGGAGGCCTGACTGTCAGCCACATCCCTATTTATCCCTAGGTGCTTTCACAACAGTCTATGGGCTAAACACAGATCTGCTGTCAGTTCTGCCTGGCAGAACCAAAGCAGGGCTAAGGAAGGTGTAGATGTAACCAGGCTGGTTGTGTGACAGGCACCAGCTTGGCAAGCATGAAAATGAGACGCAGAGGGAGGTACGTGTTTGACTTTGCTCAGTTCTCAGCCCTGGCAGGCAGGTGTGCTATGCAAGCAGCACTCATTAAATCCCCTCTAAGGCAGTCTGGGAGGTTTGGATATCTTTTGCACATGGAACTGGCAATAAAGGAAGTGTTTTGTGGAGATGAGGCACTGAAGTGTGTGAGACAAATGCCCAGGACCAAACCATCCTGAGCTGTCCAAGGTCTGTGCTGAAAATTCATACCCTTTTCCCACCTTGCTCCAGCTTTTTTCCCAGTCTTAAATCCTTTCTTTCTGGCAAGTCTTTAGACTTTTTCTCCACCTTCTGTCTCCTGCTCTTGCCAACGTTTCTCATTCTGTTTCATCACTTTCCTCTCCCTCCCTCCGCCTCTCCTGGCTCAGCTCCACCAGGCCCTAATGTTCCACATTCTCCTCTAGCTGTGCCAGTGACTTATGAGCTCAGCGCTGCTGTGGACACCAGACCTCTTAAGCACCTTAGCAACTCCCAGGAAAGCTCATAAATGCCTTTCAGAATGGATGTTCAAAGTAAGAGGAGCATTAAAGGTTTGAGGAGTTTCTTGCCTAATAGGAGAAGCCTAACTAGATGAGAAGGAGAGAATCTATTACTTGGGGAAGAAAAATATGGATGCCTTTTTAACTGCAAGAACAACTAACCAGGTGTCCTGTCTGTGACATGAAGTGAGAGTGTAAAGGAAATGTTTTAGTTTGGACAGAAATTAATGCAGAGGAAAAGCAGGAGAGGCTTATGTTTTGTAGGGAAATTAACCTTTGTTGATCATAGAGCTTTCTTTTGACATCCCCTCTGACTGTAGAAAGACAGTGGGGTAAAGACTTGTAGAGGTGTTATGCTTGTTATGTGTGAAAGTAAAATTGGAAGTAGTGACCTCAGGAAATGAACACAGAGGTGAATGTAAATAGAATCTGATTAATGATTGGAAGGAGGGCTGGACTCAGATGCACAGGGAGAAGACTCTGAAACCCTCAAGGTCTCAAGAATGAATCCTGTTCTGAGGTTTGTCTGCTGTATCCTCTATACCTCTGTTATCTCTTTCCTGATTGTCTGTTCTGCTCCTTTGGTCTCTCTTTCTCTGTGTGGCTGCTTGTTTTTCAATGCTGCCTCCTTTCTTTCCATCCACTCGTGCCCCTCAGGTAGTTGGACAAAGTAGCTCAGAATTATCTCATGCTAATGAGAATTCAATGCCGCCTCTCTCCCACTTGATGGAAACAGACCCTGGGGCCCCACACTGCACAAGGAGCAGATTGCATAATATGGACACAGTTTTAGTACAAAAACAATCATGGGGTGTAAAAGTGGAACAGAAAACAAATTTTAAATCCTTACAGTCCCTTGTATCATTAAATCCTGGAAATGTGGGCTGGGGGAATCCCTCTTCATAGCCAGGGCAGCCAAATTGTTTTAGGGATGGTTTTAATGCTAATAACTGCCTGATATCATAGACAGGTTATTTTGGTTGATTAATTTGGATGTTTCAGCTTATGTGCATGAGTATTCCCAAACAAAAAGTCAGGGGTTTTGCCAATAACTTGGCTGTGGTGGCATCAAGCTGTGGCTGACACTAACTGTGCCAGCTTATGAATTTTGATCCAGTCAGTCTTTTCTCTCACTTTGAACCAAAACATCAAAGTACCTATTTATTATTTTTTAAGCAATCACCTGTGGATTTCTATTGGTTTGCATCAGTAAAATGTTACTGGAGGGAGTTCCTGTTGATGTTCAATGCCACATGATTTGAACACCCTATCAAACAGATGTGCACAGGCAGCTGCCTGCATTCAGGGCTGTGTTTTCACTGAATGGTCGAGGTGCAGATTAAACAATGAGCCCGAGCACACACTGCAGCACTGCTGACATTCAAATGGCCAAATCCAACCTAAATCGGATATGATTGGTGCCATCAGTCTGAGACACGCTGTCTAGTGTCTGCAGTTATGCTTTTGTTTCATGTGGTTTTAGGAGGTGACTCCTCTGGGTGTCTGCCTTAATGGGCTCTGGCTCCTGGAGAACACAAGCTTTGTGTTCCAGAGGAACTGAACTCTCCATCAACTTGACTGCCCAACAATGGGAGCACTCTGTCACTGGTGTTTCCTAGTGATTGACAGTCAGGAAGGCACTCTAGAGTGACAGTTTAACACTTTTCTGCATATCCTTTTGCTAGGTTGAAGTGACATCCATGTGTTGGCTCCAGACAGTCATTTATAAGACTCTGTCTCCATCTCAGACTAGTGTCAGATGAAGCATTAGATGTCATCAGCTGTGACAACGTGGTACCCACATTTCCAGCCCAAATCCTGGCTGGGATGTGGTGTGCCTTCTGCTCTATGTAGGCATCAAGAACCAAGGAAACTGATAAATTGTTGTTGGGGTTCATTTTCAGAGTACTGTCTAGGCATTTCCATTAATATTAATAGGAATTTAGCAGATAAATCTCCTTGAATAACTTTTAGAAAATTTACCCTTAATGTGCCTTACATTTCAATAAGCTGAGCTGTGTTTTGAAATTCCATTTGAGAAGGGTAAAGTGATAGATATAATAACAAGGGATATGCAGAAAACAGTGGGATGCATATTTCTGTGTGACACTAAAGACTCACAGTACTTTTAAATCAGAGCATCCTGGAATGCTATTAATGAAATCCCCTTTAACCTTAAGGGGTAATTTTTACTAAGTGATCCACAGGGGATTTGGCTGTTAAATTTCCATTAACAGTAATGAGATTCACAATATTACAAAGCAAGTTCCCCACTAGCCATGCTGAAATTCTACCCCCTGCAGCAATTAATCATGCCTGTTGGGCTCGTTAATGGAAATATGAAGCAGATTATCTGGCTAATCATGATGTGTGATCAATTGGCTCTCCTGCAATCATTGATTGCCAAAGAGTCAAAGCCAGCTCACAGCTTTTGTAGCCAACAGGACACAGGGGTGTCCCTGTCCCAGGTGGAGGTGCCAAGGCAGCTGCAGCACATGGAGAGCACAAACCAAGGCTTGCAAGCAGATGTTCCCCCTTGGAATTTCCTGTCTTCCATCTCCAGCAATCCTGCAGGGGCTTCCTTCTTTGCCCTGCGTGTAGCAGTGTCCTTTTTATTCCCTTTTCTTTTTCATGCTTAGTTAAATCTAAGCCACTTGGTGGATTGGTTTTGGGGCCTTTTTCTTCACTAGCATTCTGTGAAGGCTTCACATTCTGCCAGGATTTACCTTTAGCTGGGCTGCAGACTCAGCTCTGGAGGGTATTTTTTGATACACATGATGGTATTATGGTTAAGCTAACTGGCAAACATGCAAATCCAGGAGTCCCATGCAAAATCAATAGCATTTCTTCAGGCAGCAGCACAGTAATTTATAGCCACCCTGCATGACTCTGTCGTTTTCCTAATGAATTCTCCAGTGTGCAGGGGTGCACTAAACAACAAAGATAAATACTGGTGTGCAGAGGGGCATAATACAGATTTATAGCCATAACAGCACACAGAGTACAGATGTTTTGCAAGCAACCAAGATTGCTTTATGAGCTTTTGCAAGCAGGGGTATCTGTGTTGTAACTAAGAACTGGTTTTCAATGGAACTTGAAATTAATAAAGCAACAGGAATCTTCTTAAAATACATTTTGGCACCATCCCAGCAGCAGTGTTTTCTGCATCCCCACTATGTGGTTCAGCTCTTACTGAGATGGCAGAGGTTGGGTGCTAAAAAGGGAGAATCCTGAAAATCACCTGAGCAGCTGTGACACTCATGTCATTGAAAAAGGACACTTACAGGGGCACAAGGCAATTCTTAAAATCCCTCCCAGAATGTGCATGAGGTTAGCCAGGCACCAACACAATGAAGAGCTTTTCATTGCCCACTCTCTTATTTGGCACAGAAACATTTAGTGCCTTGTTATTAGCTTTTATATATTCAGGACCTTATTTCTGTGGAAATCTTGATTTTTATTTTCCTTCTTGCTGGGGAAAATAAACCAAACTGCTTCTGTTGTTCTGTGTTTCTGTGGGGATCTTTACTAATGTACATAATATGCAACAGCTGATGGCAAGTGGTGATAAGTTGCTGATACCACGGGGAGCTCTGGAATGAGTGGTTTACAAAGCCCAGTAAGTAATAAAAGTCCATAAACAAGACACTCCACAGAGCATCAGAGTGACAGAATTTTGGCTCCAAGATTGAGGCTGTTTGGCTGGTATTGGAAATCCATATAACATCCTTCCCTCCTGGCATCTGCTACTTTGAGAAGGTTCAGTTCATTACAATAACAAATTTCAGCTAAGCCTGACTGCAGTCTGTGGCCCCTTGGATGGATCATTCCACACATGAACATCCCCTGGCTTGGTCTCACACTGCTGGGTGCTGCAAGACAGGGCTTCTGTGGTCATTTGTCACTCCCTGACTCCAAGCAGGGTACATGTGCTGATTTGTAGTTAATGCAGGTGATCTTTGTAGCCTTTCTGATCAATCCAACCTAATTAAAGGAGTAATTCCCTGGTTTTAGGTCCAATTTACCTTTCCAAGATGGTGTGAATGCCTGCAGCTGAACTAATAATGAGGTAGCATCTTAGAGCCAATTAAGTGAAAATGAATCAGTAGAGCCCATTAGACTTGGTGGAGTTCAATAAGGGATGGAGCAAGTGAATTTTTCCTTGTTAGGAACTCTGGTGTCTTGTGGAAAGTTGGAAAAGTCACAGCAAGTACCTTCACCCAACACAGGAATGTCAGGCTCTGGGTTCCTGAAGGCAATCAGTCTCCTCAGCCAGCAAACTGATGGTTTCCTGAAACAGCTGTGCCTCTTTAGAGGTTAGGCATTCAGAACAACCTATATGGAACATATTTCTGGGTGTTATTTTTGTGAATATTCTTGCAGATCAGCCCTCATCCATAAAAAGATTCCATTAATGAAACCAGCTGTGGAATAGGAAGGCAGAATGGTGTTATTAGTGACTGCAAAACGCCTTCAAAGCACTATGCATCATCCAAATAATTTACTAAATGGTTTCTGAGAAGAACTATTAATTAACTGGCAAGAATGAGGCACATTAACATTTGTTTATTGCACTATGTCTGTTGGCCTCGTGGGCTTGGACCAGAAGAGAAATTATCACAGAGGGGTAAATGTTAGCTGTGCCCTGCATGGACAGAATATCTCAGTGATTCACACCCTGAAAGCTGCTTGGGATTAAGGCCAGACGTGAAGCTGTGGTGCTGCAGCTCTTTGAGCCTCAGTCCTGCCCTCCTGTCCTGCCTGATTCCCTGTCCTCCGGAGAAACAATTCAGTGGTTGCATTTTAATTAGATATTTAGTACTGTGCAAATCAATTTGATGAGAAGAAAGAACACATTATCAATGTAATTTAAAATATGCATTTGTTTTTCTCTTCTGAAATGGGGCAGATTTCAAACATTGATTAATTCTGTAATTTTTTTTTCTCTATTGAAAAGTGCATTTCAATAATCCCTGTGATACCAAAGAAAAAAGAATCAGGTTTTTTTTTCAGTCCTTTTCTCTGCTTTATTCACATCTAGCTGTGTTTCTCTTATCTTTGCTTCTGTGTGCAGATCATTAGGGTTTGTTCATTCACAGGTAGAGAGGGATGTGCTGGTATTGGAGAAACACACATTAAGCCTGAATTTGTTCCTGCATCCAGGTCATCGCTGGAACAAGATTAATGAATTTGCTTCTCAGTTTCCCCTTTGAGGGGAGGGAATAAAGTGCAAAAAGTGTGTTGTGTTTACCTGTATGCTAAAAAAACTGACCACACAGTGGCAGCGTTTGTTGCTGTAACTCAGCCCCTTCAGAGAGGGTTAGAAAGGCAAGGGGTGAGTAGGAAAGGCTGTTTAAAATATCAGTGTCAGGCTGCAACACAAACCTTGGGCTCAATCTACCACTTCCTCCAGTGTGAATATCCATGAAGGCATTGGAGGGTTTTTCTCAGTGTGTGCTGTGTCATCTGCACTGTTCTTTTGTCACAAAGGGGGAAAAGCTAATTGAATGATTCAGACATGTGAACAGAGCTGGTTATCACAAGTGTTTTATGCTTCCTTGTCATGTGCAAGTGGGAGAAGATGGTTGTACAGCTGATGAGCCTATTAAAAAATGGATCTATTAAATAGGCCCATGTCTTTGGTTTCAGTGATGAGATCTTAATCAGAGCCTGACATTACCTTGCTTTGCAGGTGAAGTTTTCAGTGATATGTTCCACACATCTTGTAAGCAGCTGCTGTGGACAGAATCTCCAGCCCAGTTGGTCTGGTCAGGTGTGTGAGCTGCTGTCGGGACATCTGGCCAGTGCTGAGCCATCTTTGCGCAGTTTAATTTTTTTTAATTTTTCTAATGCTGTATGGGTACAGTAAGTTGACAAAGTGTGAAAGTCTTTTCTCTGCCTTTGTTCCAAGCATCTCAGTGAGGTTGTTTTCCTTCTTGCATGTTGTCTCTGTGTTTACCAACTCCAGTTTCAGATTGCTTTAGATTGCTGCTCCAGCCGACATAAATGCGTTTCACTGTGCAGTGTTTCAAAAGGGTGCCACTAAACCACTTATTCATGTCAACACTGAAGACTAAATCACTTCTCTCACTTACATGTCTGTGACAAATTTCAAAGTGTTTTCAGAATTTGACACATCCTTTCAGTGAAGATGTCAAAGAAACTAATGTCTTGCTGATTTGATTCAGAAAGAGTGAATCAATTCAAAGTGTGAAGGAAACATCTGTGTGCAAAGTTGCCTTAGACTGCTAACCCAGATCTGCCATGGAAAGAGAATTCCACCTCAATTAGAGATTTCAGAGTAGCCCACTATGTTTGTTAAATTATGCACATTCGCTTCGATATCTATCAATTAACCAATCTTAATTATCTTTGTGTTGAAAAGCCCTAAAGTATCTGGACCAAAAGGAAAAGTTTTATATTGTGTCCTGCACCACTGAGCCCTTAAGTGCATTTTCTGTTGTGCTGGTGGGAGAGCCCTGGGCTCACCTACTTTTGTTCATGGATAAATATATATATTAAACATGAAAACAAATATCTGAGCACTCTAAAATATTGGTCTGGTAGTGAAGAACAAGAGAACCTTTCCAGAAGGAAGAACTTGTGTGGCAAGTATTAGAAAGTGTTTAAAATTTGATTCTTATCTCTTCCCTAAGTCCTAGGCTATATCTTGTTCTGCTTTTTGTCAATCTCAGACTTCCTTAACAACTTTTAAGAATCTGTGAGAGTAAGAAATATGTTAGCCTAACCTCTTGGAGACAAGCTCCCATCTAGCACAAGCATCAGCTCAAAGTTCTGCACTATAAATTTTGATCTTGCCATTAGAGCTGAGAACTCTGAGCTGAAGATGGACTAAGAAAGAACAACATTCAGACTTTTGAAAAATTGCCTCTGATTTACAGTGGTGACACAAAGCTAAGTATTGAGTTATCAGCACATTCATCACTAGATTTAGTGCAGTGTCTCAAGATAACTTTCTTTTTGAACAGTGTTACTGCCTGATTTTTGTGAAGCAGCCTAATGTTTCTTTTTCATGCACCTCAACTGCCCCTTTGTGCAAGTTATTACCCACCACTTCCTTTAGGCTTTTATTTATCTGCCCTGTGTAAACCTGCTGATACTGCATTTCCCTTAACTTCTGAGATGTCCTAATGCTTGTTTATGGCCAGTGATGAAGGCGTGATGTCCAATTCTTTGTTGACAAATGAGTGTGGTTTCCATGAAATTGCTAATGAGATGCCAGCTCAGGGTACAAACCAGGAAGCTGTACTGGATCCAGAGGCATGTAGCACTTAAATTTTATTTATTTCTCAAATGTGTTAAAAAGCCTTGTGTGAAATGTTTCTGCCTTAGCAAGCTGAAAGCTGTTGATGTTTTTCCAGACATCATCCTTTTAGAGCTGCAATCCTGAAGAAAGCTGAAAGGTGCCAGACTCACTATTTCTATAGTCATGTACCAGTGAATCAGAACAGCTTGAATTTAGTGCTGGGGGTTTTTTGACAGCTTGGAAATGCCTTATGCCATTGGAACTCATGCTCTGTGCATGGGATTCGTTCCTTCAGCTGCTCAGAGGACAAACCTGTCAAGTTCATACCTTGTGCCTGCTGAGATGTGAAATAGGACCTTGTAATATTAATTTTTCCCCTGTCTGCCTGTTCTTCCCCATACTCTTGCCTTGAGATTACCCTAATGGCATCTCCCATGTTGCTGACTTGGGGTTTTATTTTCAAATTAAGCCTCCTGTCCAGAGTGACCTCTCTCTCTCATTCTAAAGACCTGGGTTTTGTGATCCCACACAGGAATTGGACCTGGGTGCTGAAACTGGGTCAGCTCCCAGGTAAGTGGCTCAAGAAGAAAATTAGCTGTTCTGGAGAAAATGAAGTCCTTATGACTTCCATCAAAATGCCAAGAGGCTTTTCATTTTCCAGGGTCAGCCTTGCCAGGAGGGGTAGGCTTCTTGATCCTTCTGCAGGGTCTGGTAATAGTAGTACGGAGCCATGTGGACACAAGTAAAGCTGCAGCACTTAAAAACTTGTATTAAAGTAGAGATCAAGCAGGGCAAGGAAAGAGGAGTCAGTATCTGGGGACTGAGAAGCCACTTCAAAGGAAAATGATGTCAGGAATGAAAATCTGGAGGCACAACATTGAATTCTTTCAGTGTCCCTCCATTATCTGTCTGCCTGTTGGAACATCCTCGAGTGTTACAGCAGCTGAAACTGCTGAGGGGGAACAGCGTGAAAAATAATAGAAAAATAATCTCTTTATAAGGAGTGGGGGCTAATGCCCAGAGGCATCTTGACAACAAACAAATAACAAATCCCCTACACAAAGGAGAGGTACTCAAATAAGGCAGCAAGCCTCCCTGACACCAAAGCCTGTTGAACAAAGCTTCTCTTGTAAGCCCTGCCCACTTGCTTGCAGTGGATAAATACCACTAAACCTTTCCAAAAGAAGCTTAAGAAAACTAACAAACTAATCACAAAAAAAAAAAAAAAAAAAAAAAAAAAAAAAAAAAAAAAACACAAATTCCATGAACCTGCAATCTTGGCTCTTTGCCCTGTCAAATGCCCAAGACATTTATTTTGATGTGCAGCCAATAGAGACAATTCAGAAGAAAAATGAGGGCTGGGTCCTCTGATAATATAAATCCTTCTGACTTGATTGCTAGCCCAAAAAATCAAGTGGAGTGGAAGCAATAAAGTGATTTTAATATTAAATATTATTTTGGCAGGCAGATTAGTGCGTTTTCTTTCCTCTCCCCCTTCCCAAGCACGTGTGCTGTTACATTTCTATTTCTTTATAAAGCTAGGTGTGCATCTGATTTGAGAAATAATCAACAAAAGGGTGAAATTTTCCAGAGGATATTTGATGACCTGGATGTCCAAATCCCAGTGAATTTTCACTTGAAAATTTCTCTGATAACACTTTGAGTGCAGTTCTGTCAGATCCTCTCTGCAGGGAGCTTACAGCACTGTAGAACACCTCAAGCCTAATTTCATACTTGTGGTGTTACTTTTGCTGAGGTGTTTGTTCAATTGGAATGATCTGGAACTTAGCAGTGGGGCATTTTTCCTCAAGGAAAAACATTTTGTGGAAGGATGCCAAGAGTGTGTACATATCTATCCCAAATATATAGATATATATATATGTGTGTGTATGTATGTATGTGTATATATATATATATATATATAAAACATATCCTAAAATTATACTTGTGATTATCTGATTTTAATATTTTGTACCAAATATGTGTAACCACCGTGTCATTTTAATGACTGACAGGGAAACACGCTCCCAAAATTTAAATGATGTGTCAGAACACCCATAGCCTGTTTGCCTGCTTGATGATTCACATGTAGTAATAGCAGGATTCACATATAAAAACAACAATATAAAAAATTGTTTATCTTAACGTTTCTAACCTGATTTTCTGGGTAGGAAAACACAGTGTGGTTTGTGTTTGTGTTGATTTTTCATTAGATGGCTTGGATAAGCTTTGGGAGGTGCACCAGCCAGAGATTTGAGCAGACCCAAACTTTTACTGCTTTGCCATCAGGGCAGCACTTGTGCAAGTCCCCTTGATGTCAGCAGGAGCTCAGTGCCTGGTTAAAGTTAAGCTCATGCTGAAGGGTTTTGCTGCAGGAGATGAATGCAGGGAGCTGGGAGTTGTCCTGTCTGTGTTAGCCTGCAAAAATGAGAGCCTCAAACCAAACAGTTACATGTGAAAAGTGTTGTAGCGTTGATTTTCACAAAGACATCACAAAGAAATCTGTGAGGAAGCAGCAGGGAGCTGCTCAAAACATCGTGGTCCTCCACTGAAAATGAATAACAGTGAGGAAAGGGATGCTGACTGGGAGGGAGGGAGGAAAAATGATTGGGAAGTGTTATTAAATAGGTGCAGCATCTCCATTGCTCTTTCCTTAGATAAAAACTGAGCTTTTAGGGAAGTTCCTGCCTTTGTTTCATCCATTTTCTCCCTTTGTCTGAGAGGACAGTGATGTTTGAGGTAGGAGCTGGTTTCCTCTCAGTGTGTTTACAGTGCAATGATGCCCTCGTGTGATGCTGCACTGCCAGGAGTGATGGTGTGAACCAATGCACCTTCTGAAAAGCAGAAATATTAGAGATTGTGCTCTTCAAATCACCAAATGCTGCCTCTGCTTTGTTTCTGCTGAATGACTTGAAGGAGCTGCAAAAGCAGCTTCCCTCTTTGTGGTGCTGGCTTTCAGAGCTCATCTAAGATGAAAAATCACAATCATTTTGAGCAACAGGTTCATGAGAGACACCTCCTTATGTTACAGAAGCATTATTACAGAGAAACAAAGTTATTAATATTTGATTCTCATATCATATGCTATTGGAACTGCAGAACAGTAAGGAACTGCTGACAAGTCAATCAGATTTTTCTTCTGAAGAATTTCACAAAAGCTGGATTTTTTTGTAGCATTGTCTTTAGGTAGATGGGCTGAGCAGGGCTGTATTTTGAATTCAGTCAGGCAAAACTCTTGTCAGTTTGTGGCAGTTTTCTCCAAAAACCTTTTTCTTGCTCTATTTTCTTTAAAACATTTAATTATTTTTTTTTTCATGCAGCAAAATACATTGTTACAGCCATTCCTTGTGAAGAGAGAGTTTGCCACTCTCCTCTTTTGAAGCACCCTTCAGGTCATATCAGAACAATAAGAAAGTTGGGCTGTTCATAGGATTTTCAGCCACAATTTTTTGTTTAAATTCTTATGTGGTGTCTTTATTGTGCACCTGGCTGAGCCAAGAGTCTGGATCCCTCTCATGGTGTTTGTGTCTCTGTTTGCATTGTGGTGTCACCCTGTAATGCCAGGATGTGTGGCTGGATGAAAAAAGAGTCTTTGATGGGATCTTTGTTTCTGAGTGCCAGGTACAAAGATCTCTGGGTCCAAGACTGGATTTCCAAAGTTCTGCTGTGGAAGAAGGAAAGTCATGGTAAAGCAGACAGGGAGTGATGTATTCAATAAGAAGAATGTTTTATTACTTGACATACGTGCATAGAAAAAGTAGGAAGTTTTTGAGCACAGAGACCTTTTTTCAGGGGTTTGTTGTTTTTTTTTGGTCCCTTAACAGCATGGTTGTAACATCACTAAACGTCATTTTACAGCAGCGGTGAAATTTGTTTTGTATCATTCAGCTGGAGAAAATGAGAGTGATGCTTCCTGCAAAATTTTGCAGCCTTGGGCTGCTTTTAAAGAGTGTAAACAGAAATATCAGGTCTTGTTTTCCTGAATCCCTTGCATTTTTAGCTGAGTTTTGAAGAGCAGCTGGTGGAAGCATCAGTTCCCTGGTGGTTTTGGGAGAAGGAGGCACCTTGATAGGAAGTGCTGGTGTCCCTGTGAGAGAGGTTGGAGCTGGTCCCTCCTCAGCAGCAAGCCCTGACACGAGCTCTGATGTCCAGTGCTGTCACTCCTGTGAGATATTAGAGAAATATTTCACTCCTGTGAGATATTAGAGCCTGCTAATTGCACCCAGCAGGTTGCCAATGCTGCTGCCAGTGCCCACAAGGTGTCTGCCACAAATGGGATCAGCACCTCCACCTTCTCCTGTGCTAAAAGCACTGTAAGGCTTTCAGAGGGCAAAAATAGAGTGGTGTCATGTACCTGCTCCATCTTCAGATCCCCACTTTAAAATTTCATAACTGACAAATGATGCTGCAGAGTTTTGAGCAAATGCAGTGTGTGGTTCTTAGAAGGGCTTTTATCATTTTAAAGCCATGATGTTGCTCTCTGTTTTTCTCCTCTTTTCTTTCACTTTCACAAAGCAGATGCTTTATGTTTATGGGTTCAGTTTCTGTATTTCAGCTGATGAAAATGTATTTTGTTTCCTTCTGAGCACAAGAGTTGCCTGCCAGTGCCACTAATCACCTCACTAATGGCACAGCCAAGCACTTCTGTGTTTGCAGGTACATTTTCCACACCAACAGATGGGCCAGGCTAATACACCTTGGAGCAAACTGTGAGTGCTCAAACCTACCCCAGGTGCTAAGGTTACCCACCAGGCAGCTGGGGTGTAAATGCTTTGGTTCCTCTCAGGGTTGTAAAAAGGCAAGGGGAGCTGGAGACTGAATCATTTCTCCTTCAAGCTTCACTGAATTCCCTCTTCTGGACCTACTTGAGAGCCAAGTTTTGCTCTCCCAGTACCTGATGCCACTTTTAATTTTGCTTAGGGAAACACTGAAGGAAGCAGTCACCCTGATGCTAACCTTGGTACAGACAGGGCCCATTCTGTGGCTAAAAATGGCTGAAAATGATGAAATGTTCACTGAAATGTTCACTGTGTATAAATGGTTTAAATTGCTGCCCTTAAAGATCAAAGACTTAAAGAAGAACAATTTACTTCATTTTTGGTGTAGATATCATCCACTGCAGACATAAAATACTGATTTGCCCTAATATGTGTCTTGTTCAAATTGCTGGGAGTAGTGACCATTTCACAGATGACACTTCAGTTAGGGGACAATTGTATTTAATGGTGTGTGCTCTTCCACTGGTGATGATCCACCCAGCAGAAGGAGTGAGGTGCTGCACAGTGTGCTGAAGCAGGGATTAGCACAAAGGGGGTCAGCATCTTCTTGCTGCTGCTAAAATGGGAAACAACAGCAGGTGGCTAAAAAGAGATGCATTTGTTGACTTTGAGGAGCCCCAGATCTGCCATGTGCAAACCAATAATCAGGGATAGCTGGAAGACCCTCACTCTAAGTCAACACAGAAAGCCCTGCCTAAATATGTGTGAGCAAATCATAATTTTAAAACTCTGATGTTGTTTTTTTTAAAAACAAAACAAAAAAATCATGCCAGGGTCTTTCAATTGCTGTGTATTTTTTCAGCTTCTGGTTCTCCTGTGTCTTCCACAGAAGGCAATTTTATTATCTGCCCTTTACATGGAGAACACTGGAGTGTGGGGTGTCTGGTTCCAAAGCTCTGCTTTTGACAGAGGCAGCTCCTCTTCTCAGCCTTACAAAAATGCCCTACCCACAAGGTTATGCTGCCTTCTCACACAGGTATATTATGCATAGTTAATACCCATGAAATCAGTACCTGAATTTTCCACTGTCTCTTTATCATGCTGAGGCACGTTCTTTTTTTCAGCTTCTTGCTTTAGAAAACACACTTTATTTTGGCTTCTTTCATAGCTTCTATTAGAAGTAGTCATGGTTTGATATTAATGTTTGCAGTGCTTTTGACACAGTCTAAAGCATGAATATCTGGAACCAGCTCTGCTTTGTACATTTTGTCAGCAGTTTAATGTCATTTCTCTTGCTGAGCAAGTGAATTTGCTCAGAATACAAAACGACTGTAATTTAAGGAAAAAAACCCAACTCCTGTGTAGCAACTTGCAGATGTGAAATATCAGAGAAGTGAAACAAGGCAGGATTAGGGGGGAGGGTGTTCCATTCATTGATTGGTACATTTTTTGCTATCTTAGCCTGCTTTTGCTAAGCTCAACACTTTAAACAAAATTGTTCAAAACATATCGCATTTATCAAATACTTCTTGATTATTGTTACTTTGGTTGTTGAGTTGTTTGGGGATTTTTTTCCTGGTCAGACACAGGATGTCCTTCAATGATTAAATGCCACATCTGAATAACAAATTAACCATGTTATCTACATAGTGAACTCAGAATTCATCAAAACAAATGATGAGGACTGTTACTTGTCATCTGAAATTGTGTAATCACAGCTCTGCTGCGTTGTGTTTTGATTAAGTGGAAGATGATTACACAGATCCATCTCAAAGAGATGCAAGAGCACCCAGGGCAGATTTCATTCCAGTCCTGGATAATAGAGGTTTTTGAGCACAGTTTTAACTTCCCACTCAGGCCAGGGAAAATTTTTAAAACCGTGCATGTGTTGAAGTCTGTGCACCCATCTGTTTCTTCATTTTTCTTTTCCAAATGAAGAAATGGATGATGGAGCAGAATATGGACAGGAGGGAATATGCAAATTTTGTTACCACAGTATAAAGCACAGATTTCAGATATTTAGCCAAGACTGAGTGTCTCAGGGCCACAAATTGGTTTCTTCAGGTTGCAGTATCCTGAGCTGGAGTGAGGAATCAGGGCTGGCATTTTCCAGCTTGGTTTAGATAACGGGCTGCTGTTCTGAATTAGCCTTTGAAGCAGTCAGAGGTTAGAATTGGAGCAGTTTTCTGTCCAGAATGAGGTCACTCAGAGGTTCCTACTTCTCTACAGTCATTATGACATCGAGGACTTTTTCTTCAAACCCTGAAGTGTCAGCTGAGAAACTGAGAAATGAAGTTCAGGTCTATTATCTGTACTATTTTCCTGAAAGCACAGGATCACCCTCTACAATGCTTCTCCATAAGATAAAAAAATAGTGTAGAAATTTCATTTCAGAGTTCGTTTCTTTTTCAGCTAAGTTTAGAAACATGAAGCACCTCACTAAATACTGAGCACAGCATCCAAACTACTCCAAGAGGCAAATTGCAGAAATATACCACTAGTTTTGTTATCAGTTGTTTGGTTTTTTTAATATGCTGCACTCATGGAGCATTCCCAGGTCCTGTTGTGGTAACAAATCAGGTGACAGGGGAGGATTACAAAAGCTGTTTTATTGGCCAGCTCCTGCCTTTAGGCTGGTATAGATTCAGAGAACTCCACCACAGTCAGTGAGTCAATGCAAAGTGACAGCAGCCAAACTGAAAGTGCAGTTTAGTGTCAGTGCCAGAGGAAAAAAGAGAAGGAAACAGAGGATATAGACTGTATGTCAGTGATGTATTGTGGGGCACACCTCCTAGAGAGCATCCAAAAGATGAGGCAGCTTTCAATGTAGAGCAGTGTTGATGATCGAGGTATGGGCATTTTCTCAGGCAAGAATGCTTTTTACCCTCTGTGGCTTTTGATGTTCTCTGGGAAATATTCCTTATGATTTTGTGAAAAGAGACAAATTGTTGCAGTGTATCAGACTGGGTACATAATGGAAAATTTTACTTGCACAAAAGGCTCATATAATTCACTTATGGCCGGGGTGCTTGTGAGTTATTGGGCTTTCAGATATGAGAAATAACCCTCATAAGTCATTGCTGCTATTGTGACCCATCCTCTTTTCCTTTACACACAGTTTTTCTTCCTTACCCTTCTTTCTAGCTGAAGCATATTACAATTATTTGATTAGATCTGTTACATGCTGCTCTGTGGAGCAAGATGATGAGACTGTTCTCCCAAGTGAAGTTCTGTTTTCAAGAATGCCAATTTCATCCTGAGGTTGTGTGTGCTATTCCCTGTTTAAATGAAACCCAAAAATCATCTCTTCCCAGAATTTTGCTAGTCAATGTGTGAGTGCTCCAGAAAGTTCTTGCAAGATTAACTCTCATTTTTTTCCATCTGTGATGGTTTTCAGGCACTTTCTTTAGCTGAACCAGGAGGGTGAGAGACTTTCTGTGCCTTTCCCAGCCTTGCTGTTCTAGGGAGCCAAGTCTGTGCCTTTGGGAAGTTCAGCCAAAGTAAAACCTGGCAGTGGGACAGAAGCAGGAGCTCTCCTTGCCCCCTCACTAGATTTGGTGCATTTTGACTCTCCCTCCATACCTGAACACTTCAGGAGGTTGTGCCTGTTGTGACAACAATTAGTAATTCTTCACTGATAAACTCTTGGTACCGCTTTGCCAAATCTGGCTGGGCAATCAGATTGTACCAGTGGGTTTGGGGGCTCTCTGATGTCCTGAGTGTCATCACAAATCCATGTCTGTGGCTGCTACCCACAGATATGGAGCTTTTCTCCCTCGAGCATCTTTGGCTTGATTTCATTAGCAAGAGGCGCTACTTAGAAATGTGCCGCTATCTTCATAAAGTTTATTAGGTATTAAATTGTTTTATTGGGTATAAAATTGGTTTAGAACATTACATCCCAGGCTACTGTAGCTATAAAGATTTCAGTGGCAATTCATGAGATTCATGGAGAATTAGAGACAGCAAGACTTCCTAGGTAAATCAAAAAAGGAAAACCCACCCACACTGTATGTGCTGCCTGAGGAGATGACTGCTAATGAGATAAGTGTGATGTACAAATCTGTTATAAAAAATTACATAAGTTGGAAAGATAGCAGGTTCTTCAGTAGATCTTCTCAGGGGTGTTTTCAGGAGCACATTTACTCGTTCAATTTGGAGTTAAAAGGAGCTTTTAAACTCCAGAGGAGCACTGCAGTGAGAAGGAGAGACAGCCTAAGCAGGTTGAGGTATTGGCTGTGAATTGTTAACAAGCCAAAAACCTACAAGGCACTTAACCAGGCATTTAATTTTAACTGTGTGAGTGGTCCTGCTCTAGTCAATGGAATAACACAGAGCTGTGCAGTTAGGCAAGCAGTCAAGTGCTTGGCTGGATCTGGAACTACAGGCAATTGCAAATTGCTTTCCTGCCCTCAGTGAGGCCATGCTGCAGCAGCCAAGCATCACTTCCTAATGATCTCAAAGCATAGAAAAAGTTTCTCTTTGCATGTTTTCATTATGTAGGCAGGCAAGGTGCAATCTAAGGGTTAAAAATGGAGAGCATTTTGGAAGTAAGGTCCAGGTTGAGATAATCCACACAGGGATACAGATTTCATTATGTCTTCTTCTGCTACCTTAAAGAGCTGCAAGCAGGAATTTCTTCCCATGCAGCTGCTTATTAAACTGTCTCTTGGCCTTCTCTCAGATTGGGCTTTTTACATCTCCTGCCATCTGCCTTGGGTTTGCCCTGCAGGAACACCTCAGGGTCCCTGGAGTCCTGAGCAGCCGCCCTGACGGCTGGAGGTGCCTTTGCTGCTCACACAGGGTGGGTTTGGGAGCCTCTCAGCACACCAACAGCTCTGCTGGTCACTTTTTTACTTCACTTTTAACCTAGCATCATATAACAGCTGTCCCAAAGGTCAGCTTCCAAATAAAGTTTCCACTTTCTACCAGAGAGAGACATTTACAGGACATTTTTTTGTGAGCTGTTGTCACACAGCAAGCCCAGCCCTGGCCATGGTTTCTCCTGTTTAGTTATAGCTGTTATTTGCTGCCTACTCTTGAGTTTATTAATAAAAAACATGTTTATTAATATAAAACCATGACTGTACCACTCACAGGTGCAGTAAGTGTGTTCTGCTTGATAACTTTTGGCTTGCTGCACGTTTTCAGACGTGACAAGCAGAGGAAGAGGTTGTTCTTTTGTATCTTGGATTACCAGAAATTGATGCACTGTGCATTCATTATTTTTCAGCTTGTTAATCTCTACCTGTATCTCTTGCCCTGTAACTACAGTAATTCTAGTGTGAGAAATTTGAGGAAAGAAATACTGTTTGAAGAAATTCTAATTCTACAATCAAAGGATCATTAGGCTGAGTTTAGCCTAGTCTAGGAAGCTTGCCTGATTAATTTTTGTTACAGAAAAGTTTTGTATCCCTTATAAACATTGGAAAAGCAAAGTTTGCCAGTTGATGGCCTTCCTTTTGAGCTGTGATATTTTCTTCCTTCCTGATACTCTGTGAATTTGATATACAAGGTAAAATTCCCCAACTTCCATCAGGCTTCTTTAATTAAACTGGCTAATGAAGGGCCAAGTTCCTGACCCAGCAGCTTTCACAGAGCCCCCATTTCTGTCTGAGGTTTTTGGTAAGTTTTAGAAGATGCCTACTCTGACTGCAAAAATCCTCAGAGCAGTAGAGAATTTGCCACAGTGGGTCAGCAAGCTGTTCAATTTATAATCATCTTTGTTGTTTAAAAAGCTCCAATTTATTCTGAAGTCAGAATTTCTCTAGCGTGATCTACCAATTATTAGATTTCATTATGTCTTCATCTGTTACATTAAAGAGCTACAAGCAGGAATTTCTTTCCATGCAGCTGCTTATTAAACTGTCTCTTGGCCTTCTCTCAGAAAATAGATTGGGCTTTTTACATCTCACTCTATTGCACATTTTTGAGGTTAAAAAACACACTTCTGCTATTTAGGAGGAACACTAGTAAATACACTTAATTTGTCAGAGGAAGACAAGGACTTTTTCTTGTCTGTTTGAGCAAGTTTAAGCAAGTTTGAGCACTTTGCAAATGCAGACATGGTTCAGGTGTACCTGCAGAGGTTTCTGGTGCTGCCTGGCTGCTCCTTTGGGCGCTCCAGGAGCAGCTCTGGGGACTCTGGAAATTTCTGGAAATGCTGAGAATTCCCTGGGGCCCTGGCCTGGCTCACCTGGGGCTGCCCAGCTCCTGTCAGAGCACCAAGGGGGATTTCCCTTCCAAATAAGGAAGGTGAGAAAGACTGGGCTGAACACTCATTTTGAAATACTGAGCAGAATTGATGTTTTCCAGCCAGAAATCCTGCAGAGTTCTGCTAATGAGTAACAGCTCTCTGCCTGTTCCAGAGACTCACCACAGCTGGCTGTGTTAGGATAATTTTTTGGCTAAAGATTTTCAAAAATTGGGAAACCTGAGCTCATTTTTCTAGCTCTGCTGTAGGTTCAGATTTTACTTTGAATAAGACATTCTCTTTTTGTATATTTTTTTTTTATGGCAGATGGAAGGAAATATTTATTTCTGTCTGTGTCCATCTTTCAGAGGACAAAATGTTCCTGGATAAATTCAAAATGCATCTGGATAGGCTTCCATAACTGCTGCCACATTAACAGCCACAGTAATCCTCTTTTAAAAACCTGAAATTTACCCTTTAACAGGTCCATGCCAACATAAATTACAGTTGGGTATTTTATTTTGTTTCCAGCCAAGCTACCAGAAATATTATCTCCTCTTCATCTTCATTCTGAGACACAGATTACCATTTGCCTAAACCTCAGCTGCTTGCTTAGCCTTCCCAAAAATGTCAAAATGGTGGAATATATTATAATATATAATATGTAATATATAATATATTATATATAATATATATAATATATTGTGTATACTATATTCTATATTCTATATTATATAATATATAATATATTTAATATATTAGCTATTAATATATTATGTGTTTAAACTATATATATATATATATATATATATAATATATATATTAATGATTATTATGTGTTTAAACTAGACTGTATCATCTTGAATTATAATTTCCCCAATTTCTGGAGCATTTGCACAGCCAGCTCAAGCAGCAGGGATGGGGGAATATGGAAGGCAGGGGGAATGACCCAGGACTGGCACAAAAACATCTGGGATCAGGTCTTTACTTGGCCCAGCCAAAATAAACCACCCAGCCTCCAATTTAGTCTGAGCAATGGGACACAGCACACAAAGAAAGCAGCAGAAAGGGCTTTGTGTCCTGTGCCTCAGGGTACTTGAATTACTCCTTTAAACACAGCATCCTTCATGTAAAAATGGCATTTTTGCTCAGCACAGTTCAGTCAGAGCAGGAGCTGCTGCTGAGCTGGTTGGCAGCAGGTGACAGAGCCAGGGGAGATGGGCAAGGAAAGAGTTGTTGCCATCAGTTGATAAGGCTGGAATCCCTCTGAAAACACAAGTGGTAGAAGCAGCAGAGCATGTAAACATTGACACAGGGCAACAAGGCAGGATTTTGATAGAGTGGACACTGTAGTTAGAGCTAGTGAAGAAATCCCCAGGGGCCCTGACTGTGGTTATTGCTTTTGTCTTATTTTATCTCTGTAGAGGTATTAGCTGCTTGTGACAGCCTGACTCTGAGAAGATGAAAAGAGATTATTTAGAGACAAGAGGACAGACAAGTGGCTTGTATTCCATGTTACTCACAGCAAACGTGCTCCAGGGCAAAATTAAATGAACTGCAAGTCCAGAAAAGTACCTTCATAAAAATGATGTAAAGCTATATTTGTTTCAGATTTTCTTGCAGATGATAGGCAAAGCAATGCAGCCCATGTAATTGTTCTGTTGGTTTGGTTTTTTTTTTATTATCCATCCCATTTTACCGGAAAACCTTTTTTATTTTTTTTTCTGACAAAATTGTATTTAGGTTGAATAAGAAAGACTCTTGGTAATTTCTGTGGCAGCTTAGAATGTTTACAACAAAGGCTCCACAAATAAATAGCTGGATGGAACCTGGAGCTCAGTAAATGAAGAGGACTTGTGACCCAGCAGGGATAAAACACATCAGCCATGTGATGAAAGAATTACTTAACCCTGTGGCACTCTCTCTTTCAGTTCTTGGAAATTCAGGCTTTAATGAAGAAAAGTAGCATTTAAAGATTACTGCCATTCTACAGAAACAAAAAATTACTGGAGTAACAGAGGAGGGGTTTTTTAGTCATTTATTTTAGCCAAGCTGAAGTGCATATTCTGATGTAGAAGTACAGGCACTGACTGGGAACATAAAGTGCTGTGGGTCACCATGTAAGCTCTGAATTTATTCTAATGCAGGATTTTTCTGGTCACATCTGACATGCTTTTAGGGTAAGTTTTGTGCTGATACAAGTGAAGAATTGTGATAAATGACTTAATTAGGGAAGCTGTGAAAAGGCAAAAGGTAAATGTTAATGCCTTCTTTGTAATGAACTAATGATTTTTTTGTCTATAATGGGACATTTATTTGCCAAATAATTTATCTGAGAAAGAATATAGATTTGGCAAGGAAGTGCATGTGTTGAGAAAGGAGAAGCCATTCTATTACATCCTCAAAAAGGTTATTTTCAGATATTGTTGAAACAAAATATTTTGCTGGATCTGAAATGAACTTTCATTCCATTCCTTGAGTTGACAAACACCTTGAAATGTCAAGCACCATTTTGTTCACTTTGAAACCATATCTGTATCTCTATATATTTAACTTCTAGAAATCTCTTACAAAGAACATCCTTATTTGCTCAGCACTTTTAGAATATGAGACACTATCGTCCCAATAAGCTGAAGCTAATATTTGCAGAGTTCAATTGTGAGGACACTTCTAACTCTTGGGAAAAATACAGCCAAATGTGTGTGTGTACTTTCACATCCTTATGCTAGATGGAATGTGGCCTAGGTACCTTAAAGAATAAAAACATGCCTAGCAAAGTCTTTTTTATGTCACCATTGATAAACTTCTGTTGGTTTCGTTATACAACACACAATCACAAAGCGAACCCACCAAACAAAACAATTTGTCAGCTAAAGCAAACCCTAATCTAAATCTTTGCAAATGGAGTAACTGATCTTGAAGAAATGAAGTTATAAGAACCAGTAAAAGGCTGTGGCTGGTGATACACCTCACTTCAAATTTCCCTGGAGAGGCAACAAATCTACAAACCTGACAGCCTACTTTGCAGTCCTGGAATTTGGAGGTTCTTTAGGGAGCTGTCCATCAAAATCACAAACAGCCTTTTTCCTTTGTGTTTTACCCAAATTGCATCCCCTTAGCAGCTCTTTAGGTGATGTACAAAATAGCTTCGTTTGTCACTCATTTCACAGCCTATGATTAATGTTAATATCTGTCCATTAATAGCAGCAATAAAGCATTTAAGCAGAGTGAATCACTAGGATATAATGGCACTTTCTTCTCTAAAAGTTCCTTTTCTGTGCCATTTTGAGTTTTCTCTGAGGTATCCAGAAACCACTCCAGACATCTGCTGTCTGATAGTCAGGAAAGTAAAGTCAAAGCATGTTGTAACAGACTCACCAGAGGGGGTTTTTGCATTTTCTCACGTTCTTTTTGCAGCTCAGGTAGCTGCCAAGGCTGCTGGGGCCTGGGTGAGAGTGCAGTGTAGGCAGAGGCATTCTTCAAGTTTCAGACAAGTTTTAAATCCCCTATTCCAGTCCTTTGTGGGCATTGCCTCTCCTCTGGCACTTTCCCATTGCTCTGGGAGGAGAATATTAATCATGGGTTTGTCATCCCAAGTAAATAAGCATTCCCAGTGAAAGCCATACTCACACACATCTGCATCTGATGTTTATTAAGGATTTGGCACTTGGTGTGTAAAACAGGACACAGCTGAATTCAGTAATTGTGTGTTGTTTCAGTAAGCAGGTGCTCTAGCTGAACTTGTCCATTATGAGCAGGTGATGATTTGTGAGTTTTTTAAGTTTAAATTGCATGTTTAGTTTGCTGATCTAATTCAGAATGGGAGTGTGGGAAGGGCTGGAATTACTGTAATGATTTGTCAGTACTTCCATACTTACTGATATTTTTCTTATTGCTCACCTCAGATATTTACTAATTTTCCTCTGGAGATCAGTTTTCAGTGTAAATTCCAGTTTGATTTCTGCTGTTCAGGGCACAGAATGCTTTAATGTGGTGTCACCAGCCTGGCTGGGCTCTGTGCAGGTGAGGGATGAGTTCACACAATTCCTTACAGCAGGATTATCTCTGCTGTGCACCTACAGCACCAAGACCTAGCAAGATTTATGGCACTATTAAGGATGAGCTATCAGGTAGATCTCCTGGATGATAATAATCATGGCTGTGTTCCTACAACTGCTCCTGCAGGAAGGTCACAGAGGAGGAGCAAGGTGGAATTAATGCTTTGAAAAACAGGAGTGCCCCTTGATCCTCAGGTGAGTTTAAAGAGATGGAAACAGCCACAGGTCCCTGAGTGCCACACATCCAGCCTGAGGACAGTGGGTCCTGCCATTTTTCTGCCATTTTTTCCCATTTTTGCCTCCCTTTCTTTCCTTATTTTTGGTGTCAGCAGTGCCCTGAAGATGGCAATGGAGCAGGAGAACTCCCAGCTCTCACCTTGTGAGTGAACATCTCTGCTGGTGCATGCCTCAGGTGCCAAAGTTTGAACAAATCAAACCTTTTGTGCTTCAGCCACCAAGCAGCCAGGTGACAAATGTCCATCTGTGATGGCCTCATAGAGTGGCCTCTGAGCTCCGTGTGACCACCCATGGCACTGCTGTGTGCCCCTAACACCAAGTTCTTGAGACTTCTTGTAACCATGTACAAAGCTGAATTTCAGCTGAGACATCAGATGTTTTCATGGGCTACAATATTAGTAATTAATCTGAATTTGTAGTGTTCCTGCCTTGGAAGAAGCTTTTACTTTAATAGCCTTTTTTTTTCTTTTTTCTTTTTTTTTTTTTTCCCTTTTTTTTTTTTTTTTGAAAAATGTTATTTTAAGTAGATCAGCATGCTGAAATTTGCATCGTAAAAGATTGTTTTGGAACAAAGCAGGATCTAATGAGCATATAGCAAATCCCTTGGCTCTGCAGCAAAGCCACAATAAGCATAATAGCTCTCACTGAATGAATCCCTTGCAGCCTAAAAGCTTTTTTCTTTAAAATGAAATAGCAACCCTGCAGGATTTAGTGTAGACAATATGCAAAGAACATTTAAGGGTCTGCTGTGGAAAGAGAAAACAAATGAGGATGACTCCACTTAGGGTCCTTTGAAAAGACCCTTTGTGATCACTTCATTAGTCAGTCTGTTTCAATATTTTCTCATTCAAGAATTACTTTATTCTAATTGAAGCATCAATAAATCCCACTCTTTATTCTTCCTCCCTGTGGTCTCAGCTAAAATGTCAGGAAGCATTTTATCATTTTTCAGCCTCCTTACTGAAGGCTGAGCACACAGTAAGTATTATTTCATTAGCAAAAGGCTGGAAGTGTGAATTACTGGGACAAGAACGTTGAGAACTCACTTTGGTGGAAAAAAGAAAAAGTTTAGCAACTTTTATTTTCCATTTTCCCTCTGGCTTAGCTTAGGTGACAATTGAAGGGAGATGCTGTTGCAGGGTTAATTTTGTGCTCTTCAAGAGATTTCTGCGGCCATGTGAACACCTCTGTGTCAAGCAAGCATCCCTACTCTGACCTAAGGTATTCTTGCTGATCTTCCCCTGGCATCTGCCAGAGATTAAATGTGGTTTGGAGACTGCTGCCATGCTCAGTTTATCTAATGTTGGGCATTTTCTGTGGCATTGAGTGTGTCCTGATCCTGTGTTCCAGCTGCTGAGCGGAGCAGCCAGCATTGCCTGGTGCTTTGTGCGGGTTAATAAAGCACTGTCTGGCAAAAAGGGGTATTTTCCTAAGAACTTAAATGTTGCAGGAGCTCAGCTGCAGATTTTCTCATGTAAGCTTAGTGTACATAAGACTTTATCCCTTGCTGGGGTTTGAACTTAGAGGGGGATTTTCTCTATGGTCTTTTGGGATAAGTGAGGACCAAAAACCTAAAGCAATCTCATGAAGGAGATGTGAGGAACAAGAATAACAGGCTGGTCTTTATTGTTGTTTCATATATCCCATATAGATTTTATTTTTCCAAG
Source organism: Ammospiza caudacuta (assembly GCF_027887145.1). NCBI lineage: Eukaryota > Metazoa > Chordata > Aves > Passeriformes > Passerellidae > Ammospiza > Ammospiza caudacuta. The sequence goes on from NC_080610.1 coordinate 10,129,185, forward strand.
GCAAATTTGTTGAATTTTAACAGTTATAGTACAAACAGGATCTGTGCTGGCATATTTACAGAAATGACTGACAGTGATTCTATTGATTTGGGAAAAAAAAGTTGAGTAAATTTGTAAGAAAGCAGAAAATTATTCTCATCAAATGCATTCTGAAGGAATACATTATGAGAAGCATCTGCCTGGGACAATTATCAAACTGCATTAGAGACACCAAATTTCATTTACTTTATAGAGGAAAAATGATTTGTGCTTGCAAAACACAACATATATGGATGGTACTAGACCAGAAGAAATCTGCAGTCTCTTTTAGACTTGAGGAGAATTCAGAGAAAATGGAGTTATTATCTGTAGTCTATGAACTTTGGGGGTTTGCCTCAAAGCATTCTTTTTCCTACGCCTGTCATTTACGTGGTAGGAGCTGTTAACATCTCCTGGAGCATTTTGAGGTGCCAACATTCATTAATTTGCAAAGAAAAACAAGCCTTTGCAAATGAAAACCTTTGGCTGTCCTTTCTCCCTTCTCCCATTCCTCAGTGCTTGCTTGCCTGCCAGACCCTGAGCAGGGATGTCAGGAGAATGGAGCAGAGAGAGTTTGTCCAGCATCTCTGCACTGACTGAACTTCCCCAGCAGGAAACAAGGATTCCTGACCCACCACCACCTTTTGGAGCTTGGGGTATTTTATTCTTTGCCATGTGGAGTCTGTGTGTAAAGCCCAGTGTGGCACAGGGAAATCCTGCCTGTGCAGGGTCAGGCTGCTCTTCTTGCTTTGAATGAGTTTTCAATTTCCATCCCCCATCAGCAAGGCATTTCAGAGACTCTGGAATTTTCCTTTTAGAAGAGAGATTTGCCTCTTCCCCACACATGCTCTTTTCAAATGTGCATTACCCTTTGTAAAAGTTGTGCAAAATATGGGTTTATGGAGATGGGATTAGTGCTTAAAGCATATGGGACATTTTTAATATCATTTTAAATCCTATCTCCTCCCTCACACGGCAGCCAGTCTATTAATTTATCAGCCCTGGTTCTTTACACACAAAGTTTATCTTTACAGCAAGATAGCAGTTGCTGAGTGTGAGTTTCTCTAGAACATGTTTCAATTTCTTCTTGCTTATCTGTTTGCCTCTGTGAGAGGGTTAACAGAAGGGTTTTATCTTCTCTCTGTTGTCACATCTGAGATCTTAACTGGCTTGAGGTTCTGTGTAACCTCTAAGAAACATGTGAAGGACAGCCTCTAAATTTGCTACTGAAAAGCCACCAGACAAATATAAAACATGTATGTGTTGAGTGTCTCATTGCAAGAATGTTATTGCTCCACTGCCTTTTTTTTTTTTTCTGAAAGCAAATCATCTGTAAATACCATAAAACCCTGAGGGATCAAAGCTAAGAGGTCAAAGTCCAGAAAATTCTAACAAATTTTAAAGGCTAATCAAGTATCTGAAAAAACTCTTTAACTTTTCTATAAAGAAAAGGTATCAGAGTCTGCCATGAAATTCACTTTAAATGACTCTGCATGAGAATCTTACAGCACACTCTTGAGCTCTATTGTAATAGTTGTGGGAAAAGCAGCAAGCTTCCAAGTATTCCTCATTGGGACAACTGAAATTTTGATAAAAATAATAATCATGAAGCAGTAATACTAGAGCCACACATATCCTAAAGACTTATATGGCTGCACTTCTCTATCCTTCATATCTCTTCTTCTCTCTTCTAATTAAGTTTTTGCTGTTTGAGCCAGGAAAAAACCATGAGGAGAGCCCCAGGTGAAATGCAACCCTCCAAAAATCATTAGTGCAAAAACACTGCTCTGTGTTTCCAGCCTTCCAGGGCAGGAGTAAAGGATGGGTACTGACACATGCAGGGTAAGAAAACTCCTAATAAGAGAATTAGCTTTCATATTTGATGTTTTGTCACACTCCCTCTACATCTGCTGTGAGCAGATTATCTGCAAACTGCTTTGAGCAGGAGTTGAGAGCAAAAAGGAGGGATTGTCACGGGGTCAATGTCAGGATCAGTCAACCAAGGACCCTTGTGGCTCCTGTAATTTGAAAGCACAGGTCAGAAGTTTATCCTGAAACTTCTGACAAAACAAAGATCTGTGGATCTTGAGATGTGATTTCTTCCTTTGTTCAATCTCTTTTTGGCAGCTGAAAGTCTCTATGATGTGAGCTGGTTTGTCCCACTGTGGAAGGATTTTTGCTCTAGAAGTACACATTAACTAGCACAGGCTATTTTGAGAAGTGACAGTTGGGACTTTTTTAAAAATAATTATGGCTGCCTTTAAAGATGGTGATAAAACAGCAGTTGATGAACAAAACGGGAGCATGTGATTAATTTTTCCATATGATGTGTTTGATTATGACAGCTCCCCAGTCTCTAACAGCTTCCTATGTGAAGTGAAAAACAGAGAGAGCACTTTATCTAGCACAGCTGATTAAATATGACTCTCTAGGCAGCTCTGGGAATACATGCAGGAGAGAATATCCATAAGATTCCATTAGAAAACAAGAAAATGTCAGGCTATAAATTACTGTGAAAGATCAGTTTTCAGTGAGCTACATAAATTGTCAATATCAGAGATGCAAGAACATTAAGTGTGCAATATTCCTATTAATTTTTGGGTTCTATTGTGGCCACTAGAAGAGTTGGCACATCCCTTAAGGTTTGGAGGATAAGTTCAGAGCTCCCTCTTCTCTCTGACTGAGCACCAGGGTGTTTAAGCTCCAAAATTCACAGCAAGGTACAATGTTCTTAAGGCCCACAGTCTTTACTTCCAGTGTAGGTTTTCAAAGTCAAAACTGTCTCCCCAGCTTTTTCTTCGTACTGATGCCATTTTTATTTTTACCTATTGATTTTGCTTCTGGTGAGATCATCTGTACCAAATTAAATAGTCCTGTGCAGTCACTCCAGTGTACACAATAATGTGATATTCAATTTACAGAGCACCAAGTCCACAGAGAGGGAAGAGCCCTCCCTTTAATTAGCAAGAGCCTCTTGGGACCTGCAGCTTCTCTCTTGCCAATGGCAAATATTAAATCCCAGGAATAATATTTTAAATGCTAAAAATGGCAAATATTCAATCCCAGGGTATTTCTGAGCTCTGACATTCGCTCTGCAGGACATGATGCTGGTGGAAGCAGGTCTCACCTGCAGGGCAGGAGAACACATCAGCAATGTTCTCTCTATGTATATTGCCAAGATTTAGGAATTGATTAGCCCAGCTCTACTTCCTACTTAGTGGTGGCCACACTTGTTTAACTCTTTTAAACTTTAAATTTTTTAAATCCTGATAAAGATGATTTCAATCTTCAGCAGAAAGTACTTGTGGGAAAACGCATTTCCTTGGAAAATTTCTTCTCATTTGGCAAGAATTAAAGCTTGGCACCTTATTAGCCTTTCTAAATAATGTCCCCAGCGTGCTTTCAGAGAGCTTTGCTGATGCACAATTGAGGCCATGGTAGACAAGACATGGCCTCATCTCAGATTTTCTCTGATGCATAAAATGTGATGTCCAGCTGGCTGCTGCATAAATAAACATTTTCCTGTAGAACAGCCACACCTCAGGTGTACAGGAATAGCTGATAATTGGTGTCAGTAAATCATTATAGTGCAAGCCACAAACATAATCACTCAGTTTGTAATTTACTCCTGATGGGGGTACTTGTTCTTCTCAATACTTAATATGTCTGTTTATGGAAAAGTTGATTGAGATAATTAGCAGTAAAAATGCTAAGGTAACACGGCTATGGTAACATTTAAATTGCCATCAATTTTGTTTATAGCAGCCTAAAGAGCATTGCTGAAATTAGAAATTAGCTACAATTAGCAAATAAATTGAGTGTCTCTTGGAATTACTTGATCATGTCTTAAAATGTTGCACAGTGAGATGCTCACAGAGGCAAAGCTGAGTCCCTGGGCTGCTCAGCTGCACCAGTCATGGAGAACACATCTTGCTTTGCTGCTGCTCCTGGCCTTCCATGGAGCCTGGGATGTTGCCCCACTGTAGAGGTTTGATGAGTACATGCTGTGAAGCCAAAAAACCCCAAAATTGCTCTCAGGGATTTGCCTCTGCATGGGGGAAAAGAAGGCAGAGTGGGGTTTTCAGCGATGTGCAGCCTTGTGGGCAGCAGCTCAAGGACTGTAACCCTTCCACCAGTGCAGTAAATAAACCTTGAGGCACACATTTACTGTTGGCAGCTCCACATGAGAGGAACAACTTGGGCTGGAAATGTGTTGTTATCCCAGAAGATGAGGCACAGACACAGAAGGCAGTTTTCTCTGATTGCCTGGAATGTGTCTCTTTGGAGGGCCTTGGGCATCGTTTTATGTTCACAGTTAGAAACAGTTTGCTTCCCCCAGTAAGGTTCTTTAAGGACCCTGCTTGATAAATGTTTTACAGAGGCATTTAATTATTTCCTGGCATAATTTCATAGTTTGATGTGGAAGGAAATGTGTTGTCTGCTACTGTTAAAATGGGTCATTAAGTGCAGTTTTGAGAAAGAAAAGAGGATGGGAATCAACAGCTCAGGATCAGCTGCTGACTCACCTCTCTCATACAGCAAAAGTTTTCTCATTCTTTCACCTTTTGTTAGAAGCAGACAGGGAATGATTTTCTGCCTTTCAACTCTGTGTCCAGAGAGGAGAAGGTGAGCTGAACATCTCATCCTCCTCCTTCAAGCACAAGTCCCGAGTATTCATCCAAATCTCACATGATGGCTCTCAGCTGCTGGGATCTTGCCCAGTTTTGGATGTACATGTTTGATTCTACTGCAGAAACTCTCCTATTTAGTGTAAGTTTAAGTTATTATTGGGCTGGAAAGAAAGGAGACAAGATCTTCACCCTGTACTTAGCCATGTGCTGAAAGGATGTGAGGATACTGAGTCATGTCTGTGCTCCCCTGAACAGCACCTGATCCTCAAAGTGAAACAGGAGACCTTGTCTGGCCTGGAAAGAAATTCCCACAGCTGAGGAGCTGTGACATTTGTCTGGGATGTGGAGAAATAGTGGCATGATGATGTTCACCTGGTGATACACATGTATCTGACTCCTGCCCCTGTGCTCTACACCCACTTCTCTTTCTTTGGGATTGGAAATACCATTCTTATCCAGGGAAACATCCCCTGCTGGTGTTAAAAGTTGCATATTCCCAGAAAGAAAACCAAGACATTTGGGGTAAATTTCAGCATCTTCTAAGGAAGAAGAATTTCCTTGAGTATTTTCTGGCTGTTTCCTTTCTTCTTTCCTCCTCTTCAGCAGATGTTGGATCTTTAAAGAGCAAAATCAGGCTGAGGGGAAAGGGAAGAAGTGACTGTCAGGGAAAAGCAGTCCCAGGGATTATGGATGGGGCAGTCACACCACAGGCAGACTCCTACTGAGGGCTGAGCACCGGGATCAGACAGAGTGAGAGTTATCTGGCCTGAGGCTGCTGCTGCCTTTTTTATTGTGCTTCCTTCAAAGCCAGGTGTCTGTGCTCCCTGTGGATTTCATCTGTGGAGAATTTATCACTGATAAATAACTGTTTGTGTTGAATTTACAGATGAGCTAAACTGTTTTCTTTAATGTTGCAGTTTAGTAGCTTTTCGTTTTCAGGTTTGTGCGAGCGCTGGCATTCAAAGGAAATAAATCTGTCACTCAGATAATGTACTTGCCCTTGGTACCAAAATACATAAATAAGAGTTACAAGGTCATTAAGCATATCAATAGAAAGAAAAATGTGCTGTGCATTAAACAGCTGACTTCCAGGTTGGGTTGGGCAAATAGCAGTATACTAAAGTGTACTGCTCATTTCTCCTTCTGATTGTGAAAATCAATTCTTTTTCTTTTTTTTTTTTTTTTAGCACTTTCTCTTTGCACTGGAAACCCTCAGCACATGTCAGTCCAAATTTATGAGCAGTATGTTTTTCAGTGTATTCCATTTATCAAATGTAAATTTCAGTAGCTAGTGATTTACTATGGAGCTCTTTGGAAAGCAGCAAGTAAATATTACCTAACAAAGTATTAAAAAAAGAAAAGCCAGAGCAGAGATTTTATTTGCCACTTCCCAAGCACTTTATCTTTGTCCTTGAAAAGGCAGGTTAGGTGGAGAATGCCCCAGTATAGCTCTGGTATGCATTTTAATGGAAATGTGTTTTTATTCTCAGTAAAAGGCAACCTTGGAAAGTACTGGATTACTGCTTATATTTTAATATCTTTCATTTTCAGACTTTTCTACTAGGTGCAGACCTGAGGGAGCTGGATCCATAAGCCTCCCACACTGTGCATCACTCCAGATCTTGCTGATGCAAAGAGACAAGTCCTCATTGTCCCCTGCCGTGGAGTTCAGACAGTAAACAATCAGCAGGGAGAAAATTGCACACTGTGGGTTCCGTGGTGTCTGGGCAGGCTGGGTGACACAGTCTCCACTCAGCCCCTTTTAGCCCTCTTCATCAGCTCAGGGCCACAGAGATAAGACGATGAGAGCCCTGGAGCACCTCTCCTGTGGAGACAGTCTGAGAGAGCTGGAGATGTTTAGTCTGGAGAAGACAAGGCTCTGGGGTGACCTGAGAGCCCTTTCCATACCCCATTCATGTGTCAAACACAGCCAGATGACACAGCTGGTTTTTGTAGAAGTTTCAGTAACACTAAATTAAAATAGCACCCATGACAGAGGTTACCACCTCGTAATTTATTCTCTGCCTGATGGTCTCAAGAACAGTGATACTGTGGTGAAGGACTTGTCTCTTTATGAATTCTAAACTTATGTACCTAATGCAGCCATCTGCATCCCCTCAGACCCACCTGCCCTGTGCAGCAAGGGGAGAATTGGATGATCCTTTTGAACTGACTGGCAAGCACCCTACACACAGAACAGAAGCACTTGTGTTGCCTCTGGAGGGGAAAGAGAAGCCACATGGCTGTTTCTTGGGTTTCATGTTGCTGAAATGGCTCCTGAGGTATTAAAGTCTTTTTTCCCAGCCCTGTGCTTGAAGAAGTCGGGATTCCTTAGCTCTGGTTTTCAAGGTTGTTTATTTTTCTTTTATCTAATACTTTCTTTTTTGGACCCATTGAGGTCTGTCAAGCAGGTCGGGTTGAGACACACTGACCGCCCTCAGGGTGGTGTTATCTTTTTATACTAAGAACTACATGTACTTTGTTTACAATAATTTTCCAATACCTATCACCTATGTTAGACAGTCTGTCTCTACTTTAAACCAATCCAGAGGTGTCACCATCACAGCAGAAGATGGAGAACAAGAGGAAGGAGAAGAAAGACAGGACATGCCCAGATTCCTCCATCAGGCCTCTTGAACCCTCATTCTAAATCCCCAGAATTCTACTTTTTCACCCTGTGATAAATTCACTAACATTCTACTCAAACCCTTGCTTGTAAATCTTCACACAAAGTCAATCACTTTTTTCATGGACTAAAATGGAAGGCACAGGCATCTTTGACTCCGTGCCAAGGTCTCTGAGCCCCCTGCCAGTGTGTCGAGCCATCCAGGGCAGCCAGAGGCATGTCCTGGGTTCTGACAGATGGTTTCTGTTCCTCCCCCAGGTGTGGCAGTGCGGGGGCAGCATGGAGGTGCTGCCCTGCTCCCGCGTGGCGCACATCGAGCGCACCAAGAAGCCCTACAACAACGACATCGACTACTACGCAAAGCGCAACGCCCTGCGCGCCGCCGAGGTCTGGATGGACGACTTCAAATCCCACGTCTACATGGCCTGGAACATCCCCATGGCAGTGAGTACAGCCCACACTTTCTGCCTGAACACAGGCAGAAAGACAGAGCTGTTCCTAATTAGCTCTTGGAGTGAATGTTGAAGTGTTGTGGGTCCCCAGGATGAGGTGCAAGATGAGAATTGACTCCAGGTTCTCTGAAGGCTGATTTATTATCATATAATATCATATTATATTAATAAGAAAATATAATATACATTAATAATATACATTATATTAAAAGAAATTATATACTATAACTATACTAAAGAAAGAGAAAGGAGACATCAGAAGGCTAGACAAGAATGATCGTAAAAACTCGTGACTGACCAGAGTCCCAACACAGCTGGCTGTGATTGGTGAGTAATTAAAAATAATTCACATGTTTGGATAAACAATCTCACATTCCAGAGGATTAAAACATAGAGAAACTGAGGCTTCTCATCTTCTCAGGAGAAAAATCCTGGCAAATGGATTTTTCAGGAAATATCACAGTGACAGGTGAAGGGTGTTACTACAGCTGCATGAAGTGGGCAAAGCTCAGGGAAAGAGCTTTGGAAAGTGCAAGTTCAGTATGGAGAGTTCTGCCAGGAGAACTTGCTGCCTCATCTAAGTTTAGTTGTGCACTCAGTGCTGACTGTTGTATGCAGTGACACAGATTTATAATTTAACCAGAGCAAAATGTCTCAGGTTTATGTGCTCCCCCAGAAGTCGTTAATTTGGGGCACTGTTAAACTCTGAGGTGTTCATATGCTACAACAGTGGGGACAACAGAAATGTCCATAAATAAATATCATCATTCATTGTGAGACTCAGTAGACCTCACCAGCATAAAAAACGAAGTATGCAATAAAAGAATCACACATTAAATAGTTTTATTGTCCACATGCTGAGAGGTGCAATGTGGGCACGTTCTGCTTCTCACTGTGCATATGAATTGTAGATGGCATGTGGGGGCCTCAAGGAATCCATGTAATATAAATATTAGATAAACTGTAGGTTCCATTTATCACTTAGCTCTGTAAGTATATCACATGCTACATCTGCACTGAGCACAATTCTTGAAGAAAAGAGTTTTATGTTATATCCCAGCCAGGTGGAAGCTGGCTGTTGGTATGTGCCTTGGCTGTGTCTGCATCCAAATTATTCATGAGAAGGGGCACAGGGAGAGCAGCTGAGGGGTAACATACACTGATGTGTAGGTAAGGATGGTTTAGTTAACCCTTACAGCAGGGGTTTGGCCAGAGCTGAAGGAAATAGGAACAGGAATGTTCCCATCAGAACAGGAAAAAATGCAACCCCAGAGGTCTCTGGGAATATTCAGATATGACCTGGAGTTCATCAAAGTCATGGGAGTCTTGTCTAAGACTTCATTAGATTTAGTCTGTCCTAAACACCTACTCATACTTTGGTACCTGGTTAATACATGAAACCCCATTTTCTTTCCCCTTACAGTTTTAAAAATACACATTTTAAAGGAGCAATGTTTCCTCTTTGTCCATTTCATGTGTGAATATGCCAGATATTTTCACAGCTCTAAATTCACTCACTGCTGTTCAATATGGACACTCTGTGCAATGTGTTTTTGGTGACTTCTTTTGGCACAAGAGGTAATCGCAGAGAATTATTTTGCCTTAACAAAAGGCAATACTGCATCACTTTTTCCACACAAGATTTCTGTGACAGTAGGAGGAAGGCAGTGCAGTGTCCATTAAAAATATATGAGCATTTTGGCCCTGTCTGAACACATAAAATACGCTTGCTAAAATGGTCAGTTTTCAATTAGGAGATGAAAAACTAACTGTAAATTTGCTTGCTTGATGACATGTGCAAATGAATTCTGAGAAAAGATGATATTTAAATAAGCATTTACGCCAAAACATGATTTCCTTTAATCTCTCTGAGATTACTTATTGATGCAGTTTTCTGCACTGAGCTACACAGCAGAGCTTTTAAAAAAACCCAGGCACATCTACAATAAAAGACATAAAATCAGCAGAAGTACTGAACATTAAAATTTCCTTTTCATAAAATAAATTGATTGATTGATAAAATGTACATCATAAAAATCAGCCTATTACCTCTCAGGAAAAGGAAGCTGAGAAAAGTTGGTGTTCATGACATTATTCAATACAGATGACAGAAGAACTGTACTTTTGGCATAAGCCATCACAAAAATCTTCTGCAGGGGAATTAGAAACCTTGCTATCTGGTTAGAAAGAATATATCCACACAGTAAATCCTGTGGACACCTCAGTCTTGTGCCATCACACTGTAACCTGCCCATGGTGGCTGCAGCTGGCACAGAGGGTGAGCACAGCTCAATTTGTTTTCATAACTGCTCCATTTGCTGCTCTTGTGCTCTGTAGAAACAGCACTGCAAAAAATGGCACTGTGTTGCCTCATTTTAAATAGGGCAGAAAAGAGGCAGGTAAAACACATGCATTTTCCCATACCACAAAACTGACCCAAATTACTCTTCTATAACTTATATTCTCAGCTTCTCCATATTAACTCTTATTCCCACCATCTTTTTTACAGCTCACAGGTTATTAAGAATGTGTGCATAATGTTTTTCTAGATCAGCAGATGGTTTTGGGCACACCTGCAAGATCATGTTCCCATAACCTTCAGCAGCAAGTCAGCGCAGCTTTATTCCAGTTAACCAAACACTTGGTACATCCCCACTTATGATTTATTCCTCGACAATTTTAGTGATAAAGGAATCTTACATTGGATGATTTATTGCACTGAGTGCCTCAGAGGATTGCCCTCCCTCCACGCAGCCTCAAGTACCACGTAAATTAACATTCATTTGAATGGATGCTGCACTGAGGGCTCCTGACAGAACGTGCATCAGCAAGCAGCAGTGAGCACAGCAAACCCTTTATGTGGCAAATAGGAAAACCTGTTCAGTATTACACTTGTATTCTCTCCTGAAAACCAGGCATCTGTTGGGGATCTTAATAAACCCTGAGCTGAGATTTGCTGCTGTCTTGGAACCCTGCATTAGAAACAATCTTTAGAATGTACAGATATTCTTCTGGAGGAAAAGCACAAGGCACTTCAGAGAGATCTCATGCAAAACTCCCCAGTTTCAGTCCATTTGATTAATAGAGTGTCAGAAAAGGTTTTTGGATGAGGTAACTCTTACTGTCTTAATGTTGAACTGTGATGATTTATAACACTTTAAATCAACAGACTCTAACTCAGGACTCAGCAGTTCTAAATGGCTGGCTTTGTTCATATCAACTTGAATCTTCCAGCCTGTGTCTTTCATGGGATTTGTATTTAAATGTGAATTAAATTCTGAAGTAGAATTATAAAGGTTTTGAGTTTAACTGCATTCTATGGCTCAAGTCTGCAGTTCTAGTAAAAACTGAATGCTGTTCTATATGAATGCTTACTGGAGCTTAATGATTTTTGAGTAGCTTCACTTTGAAGTTTTAACAGATCTGTTCTGACATCATTTACTTCACTGAATACTCAAATCTCTTACTGGAGTAAGCATGACCAAGCTGCCGTATTTTAGATCAGAATTACTGCCTAAATTCTAAATGAATCTGAAAACAAAGGCTTCAGGATTGATTGCAAACACTTAGAACTGCTGTAAGTAAAAACATTCTTATTGTATTCTTATTATTTTGATTTATTTTGGGGTTTCTTTTGTTCTTTGTGCTCCTTTTTCCACTGGCTTTCATTAATATTTATTGTCTGCACTCAGCACCAGCTGTTTGGTGAGCTGCTGCTTACAACAAAAGCAGGAAAGGAGGGAAATACAGCTTGGTACACAAAATGAACTCCAGTTTGATTTCAGTGAAGATAGCAACCATAAAGCCAGCGCAGTGAGATTTCTTTATTCTTTTTCTGCTTTGCAGAACCCCGGAGTTGACTTTGGAGACGTTTCTGAACGAATTGCTCTGCGACAGCGACTGCAGTGCCGGAGCTTTAAGTGGTACTTGGAGAACGTGTACCCTGAGATGAGGGTTTACAATAACACAGTCACTTATGGAGAGGTACAGCATGTCTTTGGAAACACATCACAGCTGCACTCGAGCACTCCTCTGCTTTCAGAGCTGGCTATCAGGATGTACCGAGCAATTACACATCAGCACAGCAGTGGTGACAAAAATGCCCTCCCCTCCTTTTAACCAGCACTAGGGAGTGTGGCTTTGAGAAGCCCTGTTCCTTTTGTTGGAAGGCAGCAGGTTGTAGGGACACAGTCTGGGGTCACTGGGCGTGGGGCTGTGGCTGAGCCCCATCCCCAATGGGCACAGCTGTGAGGAGCAGGTGAGCAGCATTGGAACAACGAGCCATGGAGTGCCAGGGGCACTGAGCAACCACCAAAGGGAACAGAGGGCACACAGGGGCACTGCATCAGCATGAGGGGATAAATGGTTGGGCTAAAGAACAAGAAGGGCAGGTGTTTGAAGCCTTCTGAAGTGACCTGATGTTACTCTGTTTGGGTTGAAGCCTTCTGATGTTGTATGGTGATATTCTGTGTATCATAACTCTCTCAACAGTGACCTATGCTGCAGCACAGGTGAAGTCATCCTTACTGACAATTACACACAACCTCCTTGGCTCTCATTTTAAAACACTGAGACATAAGTTTGAGCCAGTCATTTTCCCAAATAAGATGCCACAGACATCATAAAGAAAACGTCAGTGGTCAACAGAGCTCAAATAATTGTCTACATGAGCCGCAATTAAATCTGAAGCCAATATATTTTCCCACGAGACAGCTAAATGGAGACTGTTCCTTTCTCTTCCATTTGATTGACTTCATACAAAAATAAGTCAGGCACTTGAGACATTGATACAAAGTGGAAGTTTTATTCCATAATATCACTTTGCATCCTAATATAACTATCCCCATCAGGAACTGAGAAAAGACGTTGAGTAAATTCAAGAGGAGCTGTTGGTATCTGTCAGCTCTGAGGAGGTCGTTAACAGTGAAGAACATTGGCAGAAGTGCCAATGTTGTGTCAATTATATCAGACCCTGAGCAATCTGGGCTAAATTTTGTTCCTCTTGAGCTGTCACATAGAAGATTATTGAGTCAAACAGGAAGTTGAGTGACGCAAATATCAAATTCTTTAACATTTTTAATAGAATAAAGTCACACAAGGTATTTACCTGTTATAAACCAGCCTAGGTCCCTTTCAGTCTTTAGGCTTCATCCTAACGACATCAAGCTGTTGTAAAGTACTTCTGGGTATTTTCCTGGAGGAAAAGATGTCTGGATTTTTGTGAGGTTCAAGAAAAATAAATGTATTGAGTAGATGTAAGACAGATTGGGACAGCAGTAAAAATATATTTCCTAGTGACTCACTTCCCCTTTTTTTAAAGCCATCTCATAAAGCTGTCTTCATCTTCTTTAGCCTTTATAGCCCCCAAGCCATAAAATAAACCTCCTGAAATTTAGTTGTTGGTGGGCCCCCTTATCCAATTGGATTCCCTGTTATGCTTGTACACTATAATATGAAGGAATATATACTGATTTTTTCCTGACACCTTATGCAGCAGCTGTTTCTAAATTATGGGGGTCCTCAGACAGGTACTTCACAGTCTAAACCAAAATTGACCTGTTGAGTCTTTTGAGGTGTCTGTCTAAATAACTTCTTATTTATGATATCTCTAAAGTTTTTCTATGTTCGAAATATGTGTGTAATGCTTCCAGCCTCAAGAGAAAGGCTGGAAGTGTTTTCACAAGAGCTCCATCCTAGTTTTTATAGGCTTGTAAATTCTTCTTGTCTAGGAAAGCACAGGAATTTTTTACTTCCTTGGATCTCTGAACTTGTGCCCTTTCATAAAATGTGCTTTATGTCACTTCTGTACATAACAATGTACTATATTTTTAGTTCAGATAAAAATTTTTCACATGTTTTTTTGATTTTATATCAGCAATAGGAAGAAACAAAAGCATGTCACATCCAACACCAATCCTGGGTAGCTCCTATCCTGTTTGTAAAGTCCCATTCTAAACATACAGGGTCAAAATTTATGTTTGCACATTGACAATTTGGAGCAAAACTTGGCCTGGGTGAATTTTAGGAAGTTCTGATCCTTGAGTAATTGCCAAAAATGTACCTCTGACCCAAGGTGTGTAAAGACAGCAGGTTGTCCAAATAATGTCTTTTCCTGGAGCAGATTCACTGCTGGTACTCTGTCCTAGCTGAAGGAGAAGAATGTGTCCCTCAGAGAGCAGTTTTACATGGTATTTTTATCAGGAGCTGTAGCACAGCTGAGATTTAGCTGGGCTGGACTGAAATGGGGATTAATTTCCAGCTGAAGTGTTTTCATTCTGATCTGGTTCCAGGTGCGGAACAGCAAAGCCAGCGGCTACTGCCTGGACCAGGGGGCTGAAGAGGATGACAAAGCCATCCTTTATCCCTGCCATGGAATGTCCTCCCAGGTAAAGGGTGAAAATCCCATCATGAGTGAGAAACCTTGAACTCAGAGAATATTCAGAAGAAACAAAGAGTAATTGGATGTATTTGTGTTGAGTATGGCAGTGTAATTCCTGAGCTGCAAAGGCAAATGTCTGGCTTTGCTCCAGTCTTGTCAGGTGCCTTTTCCAAGGTTGTCCAGCTTGTGAATCCATACTTTGAAATTGCCAGTTAGGAAAACAGAAGGATCACATTACTTGTTTAAATAACAGGGATCCACTGAAGATTAATTAATTTAGGTAGTCTGTGGGAGTGAGCAGTTCTTCTTGCTATAACATGACTTATTCATGGTACCTCTTTAATTTAACTGTTCCTTGGTCCAGCAGGCTCTCGGGCAGAAATTATTTATCAAGCTGCTGATTTGATTCCCCAAGTAGGCAAAAAGTTAAGCATATATTTAACATCAGCTTCAAAGGGAATTAAGAATATCCTCTAAGACTTTTCTAAAATAGGTTTCTCTTTTTTTTTTTTTTGGTCATTCCCTGTGCATATTATTATTTTCTTTCAGATGTCTGAAGATTTAAAAATGACATTTCTTCTTTCCATGCTCATAGTGATTTTACTCATACAAGTTGGATATTATTTAAATCCAGGACTTGAGCTTTTTCTGAAATGAAATTCTTGTTTCTTTTGAAGTAGCATCTGAATCAAAACTATATTAATGAACATTCTCATGTGTAAATAAACTCTGACCTTATCAGGCTTAACAATTATCCAAGGCTCAGTCATGCATTTATTGATTGGGAGTCCTGGCTCATGCATCACCACGGAGGTGAAGTGAGACAGACAGTAATTCCTGCTGGCACAATGTCCACCTTTGGCAGGATCATTATGGACTATTTGACTGACACTCTCCTAGCAGAGGTGGAAGGAGCAGCCTTTGAGTAAGGTAACAAAATGGCATTGCTTAAATAGATGTAAATTAGCTTCTCAAGAAGACTCTCATTAGAGATGTCAAGGCGCTCAGAGAGAGCTCAGTCTCCTGCTCCATCCTAATCGGAACAGAAAGTTGCAAATTTAAGTCCTTCCTGAAAGTCCCTTAGCAACATCTAATCTCTGTCATGATGTTCTAGGACTTAGAAGAGTAATGAAATAAATGGTTCTGACTGTAATTTATTTTGCAATTTAAGTCCTTAACCTACTTGTTTGCGTCCATGATTCCTGTTTCACAGAGTAGGCTTTGACTTTGACTTCAGGAAGAAAATAGATGAGGGCATAAGTTACAGTGATTTTTTTATTCCCTTTAAAACAAACAAACCAACAAAAAACAGGAAAAGAGTTTTCATTCTGCAAGAAACACCAAATGAAGGCAGAAGTGATGTTTTATCTAAGTTGAGTATTTCACAGACAAGCATGGATTGGAGCCACTCAAATGCAGCCAAGTTAATTAATGATTACACAGCTGGAAAACTTCTATAATCTCACCACAATTTACAAAATTAATTCAGTGTGAGAACCACAGCTGCACAAACCCTAATCAAGGATATTCAAGCACATAGCACAAAAGGTGTTGACAGCAAGCGTTTTAATATATTAAATAAACATTTTTTAAGCCCCTCTTCTAATCAGGCTGGGTGAGCATAGTTGTCTGCTGCATTTAGCTTTCCATTTCTGACATGTTTCATCTCAAGCATAGGACATAAAATACCCCTACTGAGCTGAGATTTGGGTTATTAGTACATGTCTACTGAATATAAATTCATATAAATATGGAACTCCCTTTCCCCAGTTGGGTTATCAGTGTTGTTCATATGTCCTACCAACGGGAAAGCCTCTCCCTGTTTAGCTACAGCCCTGTTTGTTTTTCATACTCTTCAATTCTGACAAGCAGATTACCAGTGATTTTAGTGCACACATGGTTCCACTGAAACCCACCCAAGTCAGGTAGGTGTTTAAAGAAAGCTGGGTTAGGAATAAGATTACTGTTCATCTGTGAAAAAATGTTCTTTTTCTCTATGTCCTACCTTTCTGTTTCCCTTGGATGTTGTTGTCCTGCATTACAGTGGCAAAATAAAACCACTCCACTGTGACTGCCTTTTCCCTATGTGTATTTTCAAGATCAGTTTTCCCCATGATAAATCACATCTTTGTAATGATATCAGCTTTTAAATTTCTTTATTCAAACAGGGACAAGCTCTTTTATGGATGCTCTGGAATGCATTTAGCCTGAGTTTACATCAATTTGGTTTAATGAGTTTGACTTGAGCTAAGTCATTGTAAGCTAACAGCTAAGAATATCCAGACAAGGTTTTGCATCAGTCTGAGTCGATTTCAAAACCTATTTTACAGCAAAGTAGTGTCCTTTTTATATGTGTTCATTGGATCTGAAGTTTGAGTCTAATGGCTTTCAGGAAAAAAACATTTGCAAATACTACTGGGAGAAACAGTCCAGGGCTACAGAAGATTTGTAAATAAAGAAATATATTTGGAGGCTTGAACTGCTCTGCATCTGTGTGTGGCTTCCATTGTGCAATCAGCTGCAAAGCCCAGTGGTATTATACACTTTTGTTGTAAAATAAATTAAAAAAAAAAAAAAAGTGAGATTGTGAGGACAGATACAACACCCCCAAAAGTGGAACATGTTGTTCTGGAAGCTTCATAGAATGGTTACAGGACACACAGGTTTTGAACCATCTGAGAACACTGCACAACCCCAGTGGAAATATTCACTGTCTCAGAGCCTGCCTTGAATGCTGTGATGTGGAGCTGATTATATGGTATGTGAAGGAGAGGAGAACATAATGAAATATCATCTTGGGATAGAAGGGCCAGGGTGAACAGCCCCCTTGGCCACCCTCCTCCCTTCCCTTTCACAGCAGAGACAGGGGAGGCTCTGCAGCTGTGAGAGACAGAACTCCCTCTGCATTGAGAGCAACCAGAGGGAAGGGAGAGCTCCCTGCTCGGATCCCTGGGGCTGCAGCTACACAAACAGAGTGAGAGGAGATGAAAGGCTCTGCTTAAGCTGTTGCTAGAGGCAGGTATTTAACATTTTGCTGGGTAGAGCTGTGAGTGCCCAGATTTGTGTGCAGGGCAGCAGGGTGGATGAACAGGTGCTTTCTCCACCTGCAGGAAGAGGTGGGTGGGATTCTGGAGCAAACATGGAAGTTTGATAAGCTGTGATCTGTTTGCCTTGAGGGGACAGGTATTCTGGAGATGTAGGGTGTTTGGGATTCCTGCATTGCTCAGTGTTTCAGTTCCTGTGTCAGCTGACAGCTTGCCTTAACTGCAGGGCTGAGGAACCATTAAAGATTTCCTTTTGCCTGGAGAACAAGAGTGAGAGAGAGGTTAAATTTAGTGTGGAAAGCTACCCGGCCCATCCTAGAAACTGTTTCCTACAAACAATTACCTGCAATCATTTGGTGCTTTTTTCACTTGGCTGGAAGTTAGCAGGAAAGGATTTTTGGAGTCAAACCCTCCAGTTTAAAGCTGCCATTTTGTTACCACATTAATATTCCCGGAGAATCATATTCCATAGGCAGCAGCACTGACTATTTTTGATCCACGTATGGTGGCTTTGATAAACAACCTTTGACATCTTTTGCATTCTGCTCAGATTTCTGAATGTTGAAGGGAAAACTGTCTTATCTGCCATCAGTATAGCAGATGGTATCTGGATTAGATCTTTAGTATTTAATAGAGCACTTGGCTTCAGTGTCATTTGAATCCTTCAGCTCTTCCTAGATAAAAGAGATAAACTGAGTGAAGGTCCATCCCAATGTGATGTATAGAAGTGTGCTTCTGTTCTGCAGCTTGCAATTTGGAGTGTGTAGATATCAAAGGATCTCAGCCATCAAAACTTGCGCAGATTTTTTTGGTTTTTTTAATTCATAGGATTTAACATTTCTTAACAAAGGGAACTTTGTAATTTGATTCTGGCTGGTTGACACTGGGAATGGATTTGACATCCATTGTGTATCATGCCCACAGTCCTGACATAAATAGGAATTATTTCTTTTTGGATGCGTTAATGACACTTAAGATCAAGTTTGGACACAGGATGTATAATTTTCATTGGCTGTATCCCAGTTCATGCTTTCTATCCTATAGTATAAGCAACTTATTTTAATGCTTATTTTATTTTCACAGTTTATGTTGTCTCTAGGAAGTTAAAACAGGAATTCTTTGGAGAAAGATGTTATTAATCATATAGTAGTTTCTTGAACCTTAATTTCTGGTCTGATTTTGCAGAAGCAGGCTCTACAGCTTTCCAATGTAATATGGTCTGAACTGAGATAATCCTTTATGGGTGGGGTTTTTTTCTATTTCTGTATTATTGTGGAATAAGCCTAAGTTTTCAAGACTGTTGGAACAGCCATAAAAACTTGACAGAAAGTGCAGATTCAGGAAATTAGGCCCATGCTGTTCCATTTGTCTCAAGATTGTACAGATAAGAGTCTCCTGCACAGAGCCATCCCTGACCCTGTTGAGCTGTAACACAAACTGCCACTTTCAATACTGCAGATAATTTAGAATAGAGTTAATGTATCTTCCACTTCTAAAGCCTAAGCAGGACTGGTCCTTTCTGCTCTGACAGGCTGCTCTATAACAAAGTGCATGGCCACTGTGACACAGAGCACATGGAGCTCTGGCTACTGAGATTCTGATGACAAAGAATGTTTCAGACAATTTTAATACCAGTACAGAAAATGCTGCTCATCTCAAAAAGGAAAATCAGTCCTATCCTACAGAGCAGATAGCCCATTATAAACAGTGCTTCTGATTATCTACATAAGGCAAAGCCAACAAGCTTGTGGGGCAGTATTTTGGGACTACAGAGAGATAATAAGGACTGCAAGATGAATACATTTTCTGGTCAGTGTTTCAGCCATACCTGCAGTTCATTTGAATTCTGCTGAAAAGCCATTAAATAGAAGTGTGAAATGTACAGTCTGGTTCTATTTAAGAAAAAAAGTAAAAGACAAAATGTTGTGTTTGATTTGCAGTTTTTTAAACAGCTCCTTTTTATGTGAAAAAACAAAGTTAATTTGTCTGACCTGGCAGTCCCTTCAAATTTTGAATTATTTTGCTTGCTTGAGCTTATTTTACATATGTCCCTCCTAATCTCAGAGCGGGAACAACTTGATGAAGTGTGTCCAGACTGTGCCATGACAAAGGCACTGTTCATAGCCAGAGCATCCTCATGTGGTTATCTCTCTGATGTAGGCTCTCTTCTACCTCTGTGCTTCACATGGCTGCTCTGAGCAGAAGTGGCAGGTGGGAAAATGAACACATACTATGTCAAAGAGCATCTGGTCTGGGAGCAAGTAGACCATGCTCTTTTTACCACCAGCAAGAAATGATTATTCACAGCATGATTCTTCTGAGGTTAATAAGGATGGCAGTAGAAAGCCAGACTCTAATTTGAGTTTTTTTGATTGATTCTTAATGATATCTCACACACTGGTCAGTGGCATCCAATAAATGGCAGGCACTTCTGACCTTCCTTCCCTTTCTTGTTAAGTAAGTTCAGCCATATAACAGCAATAGGAGCAGACAGGCAGTGAATTTCCTGGGTGGTAATTGCATTTCTTTGGTGGCTCAGATCCTCACCCTGCAGCATCCAGACTGACAGCACACCAGCCACATAGCTGACTCCACTCTGCAGTCTTTTGGCACCTGGCTGTTGCACTTTCAGAGTAGGAAAGGCAAAATATTATGGTGGTTTAATGACTCTGGGTTTAAGCACAGAAGTGAGAAGTAGATAAGTCTGATTTGATGTATTGGCCTGCTGCCAAATTAGCATCGTGCATTTTTGCTTTAATGTGCTTTACAGAAAACTGAAATACCAGAGTGTCATTCTTTATTATGTAGGCCTGAAGCATATGTTAGCAAATTTGCTGCCATTTCCCTCATGGTTTCTTTTTTTCCTCTCATATTTTTGGATATGGGTTGCATGGCTGGATTTTTTTCAGTAATGTTTATTTACAAAAACTAATTAGACTTGTTGCTATCAATAGCCTCTAACAGAGCTCTTAAGAACAAACTGCACGACAAAATTGACATCGTGTCCTTGTTAAATCAACTCCTGCTGAGTGGGCAGGATTTGCATATTGATTACTTCACTTCCTTGATTGCCCTTTTTGCAGTGACATAGTGGGTGGGGAGTGGTGGGGAGCAGAAGTGTGGGAGAAGGGGATGTTGTGCTCTAGTTTATACCAACATTACTGAGATTTGCCCTTGAGCAGCATGTGCCAGAACCAATGTGCAGAGTGGTGGGGAGTAGGAGTATGGGAGAAGGGGATGTCGTGTTCTATGTTTTACCAACATTGCCAAGATTTGCCCTTGAGCAGTGTGTCCCAGATCCAGTATGCAGAGTGGTGGGGAGCAGAAGTGTGTGAGAAGGGAATGTTATGTTCTGTGTTTTACCAACATTGCCAAGATTTGCCCCTGAGCAGCATGCCCCAGACCCAATGTGCAGCAGGACCCAGGGCTCCTCAGCAGCTCAGAACTCTCCTTTCTCCCCCAGCTCGTCCGCTACAGCTCGGAAGGTGTCCTGCAGCTGGGGCCCCTGGGCTCCACCGCCTTCCTGCCCGACTCCAAATGCCTGGTGGACGATGGCAAGGGCAGGACACCCACCCTCAAGAAGTGTGAAGATGTCCTGAGGCCAGCACAGAGGTTCTGGGATTTCACACAGGTAAGGAAGAGCTGAGGAAGCCTTGAATTAGAGAGGGATGATGCCAAGGAGGTCTTTGGAGGGCTATACCAGGAATTCCCCCCAGTACTTTTTAGAAATAGTCAGATATGTTTTCCATAGATCATGTGCTACCCAGGAATATTCTTTCATTATTAATAGAAATTTTGGGGTATGATTTCTAGGAATTTTTGCTTATCCTGTTTTGGAGTATTCTCAATTTCCGTCCCGATTGTCAAGAATGTGCTTGTAATTGTTTTTTAGCATTCAGAACTTTTCTAGAATTTTTCTAGCGCCTCTATAGGCATTTTTTAAGATCTAGAATCTTCATTTTTAAGACTTTCAAAAGCATTATTACAGTCTCTGGGATTTCCTGTTTCTTGGGCTCTGTAGGGATTCACTAGTGCTTTTTAGAGATTTTCTAGTGATTTGGGGGGATTTTCCCAGCAATTCCTAAATGTACAATTATCAAGGAATTGTTGTGGTACTTTTTATGTATTAACTAGCTTTTCCTAGGAATTTCTAGAACTTTCTGGGCAATATATCACTGATATATATATATAGAAATACGTTTTATAATGTTTTTTAAGGATTTACAGATCTAGCACTGTTTTTTCTAGTCTGTTCATCTTGTGTGTTCCTTCCTTAATCTTTTTTTTCCCACCTTTTTTTTTTTCTAGAATGGTCCAATCATCAGCAGAGACACAGGCCGTTGTCTAGAAGTGGAAATGTCAAAGGATGCAAATTTTGGGCTCAGATTGGTTGTACAAAGGTGCTCGGGGCAGAAATGGATGATTAGAAACTGGATCAAGCATGGGAGGCACTGACTGTGGGGCTGAGCTGCCTCTCCTGCTGCTGTCCATTGCTCAGTGTGCCATATCTCCCGAGGCATTTGTCTTAAAGCAAATTAGTTTGAACAGGTCTTGGCTCTCAAGAGTCCTCCATCGTTGGTCATTCCAAGGAAAGAAAGAAGAAAAAGGAAAGCAGACACACACATGTCCTGTTTGACTTTTCCTTGCTTCAGCAGACGATGTGGGAAGATTAACGAGAGTTTTCTGTTGATTTGGAAATCTTGTGAAGACCAGAACACAACAGGAAAGTGGATTCCTTAAGCTCTCCTAGAGGAATTGACAGATCTTTCTATGCTGAGTTCAAAGGAGACATCCCAATACTGCCTCAAAAAGAGAGTTCTCTGATGGGTAGCTTTTTAGCTTTAAGTTTTGGACTGGTGCACAACTCCTACGGTGAATAATTATGTGCCTTTTTTATTGTACTTCGTATAAAAGAGGACTGGAAAAATCCTACCTTTTCAGCATGTCTGGTTCGTTGTACTAAACAAGAAGATCTGTAAATAACATTGGAAATATATTATAATATATGATACATTTCAAGGTTGATTGTTTAGGAGTCTCTGTTTCTAGAAAGAAACTGTTCTGCAAATGTTTACAGGTGGTTCTCAACCTTTGAGCTGCTGGACAGCAGCATTTTAGAGACCTCTTCTAGTTAGACACAGATAAATGTTGAATAGGTAAAATAGCCACATGCTCCATTATATTGCCACATTTTACATTTGTTGGCTGTAGAGACATCACAGTTTAGCACTTGGATATTTGGCTCTTCTGAGGCAGTAAATGTCCTGGTGGATGGATGGATTTCAGGAGGCCTCAGCTGGCCCCAAAGCCCTGAGTGTGTGTCCTGTCCTGCAGGTCACTGTTGTGTTGTTCCGGAGACTGCCTGGAACAAGAATGCTCCAAATCCTCCTTATTCTGGAAATAAGTTGACTGGCTTAGGTGCCATCTGTGGAGCTTAAAAACTTGGATCTTCCATTTTGTTTCCCATCCTGTGAAAATGTCAAATGTGAGCAAATATGCTGTGTGAGCACTGTCTAGACAAATTTCCTGAATAAACCAACAAAGTCTTTTCAGCATTTGAAAAACAAACACAAGCCTAGTGATAAGAAGGCAAGTTAGAGCAAGAGGTAGGGAGCATATATAAATACTGTTACTCTGAAATATAAATATTTTACTCTAGCTGACCCATTGGCAGCATCTTTGTAAACCTGAATTTAATAATGTATCCAGTGGTTCATGCAGGGTCAGTGCATATGGACAGAGCAGTGACAAGGTTTTTTCCAAAAAGCTGTCAATGTTAATGAGCACTGTCATCAGCAGGTTTTGGATGCGGGTCTGTGGCACACAGCTTTTCTGTACAGATGATTTCAGTCATACTGAAGGAGAGACAGAGATGGTATCTGTTAATTTCACAGTTTAATATTTTATAGTTTAAAAAAAAATTGTTTTGTTTTACTGAGCCAGAGAAATAGATAATTGCAGTCACTGTGGTACTGTGAATCTTGGTGATCTGTTCCTTGAATAACTTTTGCCATTCCTATTTCAAGGCATGCTGAGCAAAATTTAATGGAAACAAAGTTAATTTTTCAAGGGCATGGTATGTAATAAAATTTTTACTTTTAACATGCAAAATCCATCAGGTCTTTTCAAGTCTTGGTTGGCATCTAGAAAGCATATCACTATGTTTTGCTCCAGTTTAATTCTTGAAATAGAGTGTGCAAGATGCAATACCAAGCCAATTCTCCTGGAGTTTACTTGTGGCTAATTGCTGATCTTTATTCATGTCTCATGGACCAGGTTACACGTGAGCATATACTAAAGAGTAATTCTGGGTGAGATTCTAGGTACAAAAATACTTAAAATTCTGTGTTTGTGGTAAGTTGAACACAACCTTTTGAAAAGTGTAATAAGACCTGCAGAGAGAGTAGCATCTTTAATAAATCAAGCAATACTGTATAAAACCACAGACAATCTCAGTATTCAAGCCTTCCTGCAGGTCCAAAACAGGTAGGAAACTTCAGGCTAAATAGGGATTGGGAACAGCTGCCCTGCATTTAACCTCCTTATGTTAAGCTATCAGACAATTTAAAATTATATTTACCATCTATGCAGCAGATGTTGAAGGCTTTGTACAGGAGTGAGTTTGTAAGTGAGTTTTCATCTTCTCTCCAAATACAATTTCCACCTTTTAAACTGTATGAAAGCTTTATTCTCCTTTTGTTTGCTCTGATGGAGTTTTACTCCTTGAGGGAGGTGAGAAAGCAAAAGAAGGAAAAGATGGTTTCACCAGGTGAGATTTTGGGGGAGTAACAGGTCATTCATACCCATTTTAAGTCTTTCCAGTGAGTAAGTGCTAACTATTTTATATGAACATGGCAGGCAGTGGAAATTAATTATATATCAGTGTGACCTATTAGAGTATGAAGTTGCAGTACTGAACAGAAGCAAATATGTCATGTGCTTTCTTTTTCCCTTTTATTTTTCCTTGTCTTGAATTAGCAATCTACATTTGATCCTTGGTTAGCCCCTTAGTGGGGCAGCAAGACTTTCAAACCCTGGGTAAATGAAAAAGGAAAACTGAATATTTAGAGGAACTTAAAGTTTAAATCTACGCTCCTGAAACAAATCTGGCATAGGCAGTTTAGGAGCTTTGAAGCTGAGAGGACCAGATAGATCTGTGTTTACTGACAGAGATGTCAAACCTTCATCTGACACCACCATGATCAAAGAGAATTGGGTTTCTTGGAATTTTGCCCCTCAGGGCATTTGACTGTGGCCACACTGTCTGAGAGTGGTCAGTCCTGGCAGGTTTGAGTGCCAAGGCCGCCAGCTGCAGGAGGCTTGCAAGAACCAGACTTAGGGTACAAGAAGGAAAACAGGTTTTTGTGGTAGATAAATGGCTTTGAGATTTACATAGTAACATAAAAGAAATCAAATTAACTCTTAAAAGGTGGAGTTGGTATTTTATGTGATTGTCATTTTTTTAAGACTTGCTGGAACAATTTCTTATATTTGCAAAACACATCTGTTGGATTAATTTTACTTTATTCTTTATCTGTATGAACCACTGCTTTGGCTGTGGTACTAACATGGTGACTCTGCATGTGAGAGAGTCTTAAATATTCTCTCATCAAAGGAATAATAATAAAAAAAGCCTTGAGTATTATCTGTTTTAACCAAAGTCTATGGTTCTTTTGTCAGTATTTCACCCCTTAGTATAATCTGAAATCCTGCTTAATGGTGTTCAAATTTTCAGTCTTGTTTCCCACAGTGCAGCATTCTAGATCTCATGAAAAGTATTCAATGTAGTGTAATATGCCTTGTGCAGAAAATTCAGATCAAAGGTTTTCTATGCTATTTTGTTTGATTTAGAGGATTATGGAGCTAAATACCAGGTCATAGGACAAAAGAATAGAAGGTAAGAAAGATCAGCACACCAAAGAAAGTCGAGCACACTGTTGTGAAAGCCAAACCAGGAAAAATATTATTTTCTAAGCATATTAGAGTCCCTAAAAATGAGTTTGAGTCCTAAGGTAATAAAAGCTTTTTCTTTTTTGAGAGCTATAGACTATTTTCCAAGCTGAATTTAATTTTGGTTTGGTTGAATCTATTTGTTCCTCAGCCAGAGCTGTCCTCTAGCCTTACTGGCTTGCTGGTTCCTGAGGCAAGCTCCAGTGGGAAGGAAACAAGAGAAACTTGATGCTTTGGAAGGACCCACTGGATTCCCCTTCAATCATGTAAGTTCTCTATTGTGCTCACCCATCAGAACTCTTCAGGCCTGTTCCACATGCAAAAAACCAAACTCAGGTTGCACAGAAGTCTTTTGAGACCAAAATATGGAAACAAACAACTGCTCTTCATACATATTTTCAAAGTGTTGAAATGTTTCTCTCAGTTGAACTAATAATTCGGGGTTTAATGTATCTGAAGATGAAGCCTTCATGGTCCTTCATTTACAGTCCTTTTCATTGGCCTGTCCCTTTTAAAAAACTGATCTAGTAGATGAAAATCTCACTTGCCATGTGACAAGGGGTGTAATCTATCTGACACAGGATAGCTGCAGTTTTAAGTACTTAAGTCATAGCTAGTCAGATTTAATGAAATAGCACCAGTCCTAATCTGTTCTTTAGATCAATTACACCGTGTGTAATTCCTTCAGTATCCAGTATTCATTTGAAATGGTTCATTACCAGCCACACAAAAGTGCATTATGGCCAGTTTCAGGATCCAGGGAGTTGGGCTATAAGAAATACAACAGAAGTTGTAGTTCAGAGGGAGTTTAGCATATTATTATTCAGATAGGGCACAAATGCCTTTGTTTTTCATGAGAGGCTTTGGGAGGAAGAACAACTACAAGAATTCACTTGATTGAAGGCGTTTCTAACAATGATGTTCTATTTTTTCCTGCTGCTATTTTGACTGCCTGCTTCTTAGTGCTGATCAAAGTCAATGGTAGAGGTCATAGCACAGATAAAAGATGGTGTTGCAAATTAGAATATCTAGCTAACAGGCTGGATAGAAACCAAGGAATGATCAGATCTCTAGATCTAGATGCCACCACAGGAAACTTAATACCCAAAAATTCTCTTTGGAAAGAATCCCAAACTACAGTGACCTCTTTAGTGCATTATAATGGATTTCAGAATGGCTCCATAATAAGATTCAGTGACTTACTTTGCAAAGGCATTAATGACATGTAAACTAAAAGGTATTGAGTTCAGGGGTTGTCCTAAATAAAAACAATGGGGTTTGGCCAGGAATGCTTACAAATACCCAGTGAAACAATATATGGCAACCTGCTTTTGAAAAACAATTTCTGAATCAAGAGTGAAGAGTGTCTTCAAAGACATGTCAAAGCATTGATTACTTTTCATAGTATTAGTGTTTCCTATTGGCCATCAACAAGTGTTGTGCAGTTTTCAAACTCTTTGTAATGTTTAATTTTAAAAAATTGCAGCAACTAGAATGCAAGTTGTGACTGCAAATATTTTTTCATTGTGTGGCACATCATCAAACCAATTTGTATTCACACTGAAAAAGTTAATAAATTACTATGCATTTTACTGCTGACACGAGCTGCATGTTTTATCATTGTACATTTGGACACGCATATTAAAATTCCAAGATTCACACAAAGGAAAACTAGAATAGCAAAGCATATGGGCATTTTAAAATTTAAATTGCACATATTGTGTTCTGAAAGGCAGTCACCACGCACTCGTAAGAGACTTGGCCCTGGGGGTGCACAACCAAAACTGGATTGATAACAGTGCAGACTAATGTCATCTACATATCCAGCACCTCATTACTGCAAACAGTCAATAATTGTTGTTTAGAGATATGAAATAGGATGCAGGGAAAATGTAGAATGATCCTTTCACCATGTATGTCCCCCTAATTTCTCAGGGTAAGGCCTTCCCAAGATAGAGGCTCTACACACCATCCCAACCATTAGATTTAATGACATTGGGGCTGTATGTATCCAATCCACTCAGAGCTCTGGGTATCACAACATCCTGCTGTAATAAATAGCACAGTTGCTGTGAGTCAGTACCACAGCCTCTCATTCCATAGGATGCCCTGTAGTTCTCTTATGGTGAAAAGCTGTGAATAACTGCTGCCAACTCTTTTTTAACACCCTTTTTCATTTGACCTCTGTCATCCTGTTTTAAAATATATTGCTGAACTGACTGTCATGCTTTTTTTTGTGTGTCACCAGCAAACAACTTTGTAACTGCGCAAGCAGATGGTCTGTGTCATCTCTTGTGCTGGGTGATAGCAGGGTGAGAACCCATTGGGTTCCTGAACTGTTCAGTGGGATAAAACATACATTGCTGGCTTTAACATTGATTTTGGATCTCAGCCAGGCTGTTTCTCCAGTGTGTATGACAAAGTTTGCAATTTGTGATCAAGGAGAACAGAGCATCTGAGAAAGGATCCAAGCCCTTGTTTCATTCTTCCGTGCCCTTGCTGCTCCTGCTGTCAGGAGGCTGTGGAGCACCCAGGATTACAGCTGAGTGACCAGGATGGGACATGTGCCCATGTTCCTGACTCTCTTACACCCCTCTGCTCAGCTGAATCAGCTGGGTGACACCTGAAAGCCCAAGCTTTTTCCTTCCCAATTTCTGCAAGGACAGTGACTGCCTTAGTGGAGGAGCAGCTGTTGATTCCTTGGTTTTCCCAGAGAAGGTGGGGTTGGCTGTGGTCTTCAGGTGGGTGACAATACCACCAACCTCAGAAGGAATGGCCTGATACAGCTTTGACAAATTTAGCTCCATCCCCAGGATCAGTCTTTGTGTTCTTTCCCATTTCTTTGTAACTCCATGCTGAGGACTCTCTGTAGAAACGCTGCTCTGTTTTGAGCCAAGGTATTCTGTAGACCCAACTTCCTATTGTAATCAAGCCAGCATTTCTTGGAAGGAGAAACATCACCTTTGAAGGTACCATATGCTTGCTAGAATGAATGTTTCATGAATAATACCCAGCAAAATTAGGTTTGTATAAATATTTTGTCAGCAGTTCTGCATCTGACAACCTTTTTTCTGCAAAAGTTGTCCTAAGCATGAGTTTTTCCACTGTGAAGAATGTATTCCGTGGATGTAGCCACCCTTTTGTTTAATCTTCATTAACTGACTGTGAATCATTAATATGTGCCTGTAACTGAGCACTGACTGGCAGTGATAATGATTTTTCAGCCTATAATGGCTTGGTCATGTTTTTGTTTTGTTTTGCCTGTCTATTGTTGCTGTAACATAGTTGAACACCTTTATTAGTTAGCCTTGCCTTTGCATCCTGACTCATTATCTGGAATTTAAAGGAAATAAAGACTGGGTATTTTCCTATCTGTTATGTTGAGGTAAAAGCAAACAAGCAAACACAACCTCCTTCCTTTGTTCTAGAATTTACTAAACATTTCTAACTTGTGAATTAATCCAAGAGTTTATTTCCGTGTTTAAAACTAACTGTAATCCTTAGAACCAGCAAACAAAACCCATGCAAATTTAGTGCAAGGTTTTCCTGTACTTTGTTCTTCTTACCATTAGCCCACTTTTACTGCTTCATCAAATCCTACCATTTTCCTTTTAGGATTCATCTTTTTCTATCATTCTTTCAGGTGTGTTACTGATGTAGAGGACATGTACTGGAAAAAAAAGAGCATTCTAACTAACAAAATTCTGTCATTTACAGAACTTAGGGGTAAAGCTGTGATCAACAAAGTGATGTGACATTCATTGGACCATGTGTGCAACATTATTTATTTTTTAAAAGCCAAGCAGAGCTTCCTAACAGCCTCTGTCCTGCTGAGAGTAGAGGCTGTAAGATGACTCTTTGGGTCGGCCCAGCTGGCAGAAAAAATTCTTGAGGAACTCAGAGATCCAGTAATGGGATGGGAAGGGAAGGACAAGGCACATCAGGATTTCCTTGAACTGCAAAAGTGAGAGTTAAAGGCAGACTGAGCTGCACTGTCCAACCTGGAAAGCAGGAACTGACATACAGCAATTCACCTGGTGATAAGGCCCTGGCATCTTTACATGGATAACAGAGCTTTAATAAAGGGATTTTAATCAGAATTCAGGAAAGATTTTTCTGCTTTTGGAGTTTATTACAGTGAAATCTGCCTAATCTGTTGACAGAGCTCCAAAACACACAGGTCAGTGCTGTGGTGTGTTAGCAGTGAAACATTTGCCAAAACCTATTGAAATTCTCTGTGTACTTCAAGCATTGGCATTCTGAGGAGAAGCTGGTGCCACCTATCATCAAAAAGGAGGAAATTAAACACCAAAGTGATGTGTTTAAACTGGAGAAACTGCTATTTTCAGTGCAAAGCTGATTGTTTTATATTAAATAGGCAATTAGCAAGATGTTGGGGCTACTCAGGATGATTCTGGGTGAGGTGCTGACCTGGCCACTCTCACCCTGCAGAGGAGGTCAAGGCTAAGCAGATCCTGGATGTTCTGGTCTTGCTGACCAAAGGGAGAGTTATAAGATTACAATCTGCATTAAGGGTGCAAATGCAAGTCCAGCAAGATCAGTTGAGGTCCAACTCACCACAATTAAGTAGTTAAATATTTTTGTGAATCTGAACCTAAATAACTTTTGCTCCACTTTTCCTCTTTTTAGATGGTACAAGTCATTTTGAGTCATTCTTGAGAGCAGAGTGTGGGTTTATTAAAGTGGCACAGGTATTTTGAAAATATTTTGTTTTTCCTTTTTCTTTGGAAAGGTACATTTGGAATCATAACCCTGTTGGAGTTTTTGTTTAAAATACTCAGAATACATCCTAGCATGTCCAAGCCATGTTTTTTCCTCACAGTCTCAAGCTATCATAATACTGAGGCCCAGGATACTGCATTGTGCCTTCTTTTGCTGAAAAGAAGGGAATTTCAAAGCTTCAGTGGGCTCCTGAGGAGCAGTGAGGGATTTGTGTTGTGTTCAGCTTTATTGGGAAAAAAAAGTCGTGACACTTTTCATCTCTTAGGGGTCTGCTTCATGTTTTGATCCTGGAGCCAAATAATCTTTCTTCAGTCTGAATCAGAAACCCTTTTTGCCAGCCACCAGGCCAGGGTGACACAAGGCCTTTCTCCCTCTTTATAACTCTGTGTAACTATGAAGCCTATTCAAGACCTTACAATTCTAATGGTTTTTGAAGCACGTTTTTAAGTTCTTTGCCTGAGCACAAGTCAAAGTAGACCTTTAGGTTGTCTTTCTTTCTTTTCCTTTGAAATGCACTGATAAATGCAAGGGTGATAAATTTAGTCTGAGGCAAATGCACACAGCATCATGTCTCACAGATCTGTTCTTTGATACATCCTCTAAAAATTGAGATTAAGTAGAAAAATGCTGGCTGCTTAGAAAAATGAGGCTCCTAATCAGTTAACTTGTGCCAGGCCTGAGGACTTCATAAAAACCTGTGGGTTTAATGTGCCATATATACATATCATCTATATATTAATACTCTAAACACTCTAAAATAAATAACACTCTAAAAACTACTCCTCCTCCTCTTGTTAGTGTGCTGATAGATTCTGATTCAAGATAAGGTTCTGACTTGGTGTGTAAATATCAGTGTGACATATATCACAGAGCTCTTATGGCACACAGAGGCCAAACAGTAGAAGAGCATCAACAGCATCATGAAGGACATGACAAGTAAAAGCTATTTTAAATGTGTTTTTACAGTCTACACCTCCACCATCCCTCCCTCCCTCCATTCCCCAAGGTGAATGTCTTGCTGCCAGAACTAAGTTCTGTTCTAGTGATGTTTTGTTGTACCTTATCACATAAAACAAATGTTTTTCCAAAAGCTTTCTTGCATGAAGGCAATGAAGTAAATCTAATCTCTGATGTTTAAATCAGGCTTACAGAAGGGCAAAGAGGGCTCACTTTGGCTTGGATGACATTTATGGCCAGCAAGCAGCTCATGGACAGGAAAAGGCAGCATGCTGTTCTCTGTAGGGTGTACAATGTGAAACAATTTTATCCGAAATGCTAGATAAAAATCTTAATAAGCTGGAGTTAAACAACTGGGCATAACAACTGGGTGGTTTTATCTTGGAGGCAAAAAAAACCCAGAAACCAAACCCCACTACATTTAAAATTTGCCATATGCACAGTAACTTGCAGTTAGTAATTAAATTCGCACAACATCCTTCCACAGTGCCAGGCAGAGCATATTGGCTTAGGTTGGCCTGGTTGTCGAGCGTGAACTGAAATGATTTCTAACAGCAATCAAATACATTTTGAAATATGCTCATAAAAATGCTAGCTCAGAGGCTCAAAGCAATAATGATTCATGTATTAGCAAAGGAACCTGTCCTCTGCAAGCTAGCCCCTGAAATGTAATAAGGGGTCAGTCCAAGGAAAAGGAAAAAATGTGTTTAGGAAGATGTTGAGAGGTAATATTTTGGAATGGGAATTTGGGGTGACATCTCTTCAATATCTATGGATTGAGGTATTGGACTGGCCTCCAGAAGCCAGTCTTCGTCAAGGATGCCTTTATCGAATCTATATCCACAGAGGGATTTAGGCAATGTGTTTGCCAGAATCCCTCTGTCCCTTGGGAAGATCTTTGGTTCACATATGAGCAAGACTGGGACTCAGAGAAGGTGAGAACAGCTGTCCTGCATCTCCTGTGCTGTGAAGATGATCAGGAAAGGCCTGTGTGTGAAACCTGGGAGATCTCAGATAAATAACAACCACCTTCCACTACCTCTTCTGGGCGTGTCCAAATACACTCTGAAGGGATTGTGAATTTGAAAAAAAGGGATTGTGAATTTGAAAAAAATTAGTAATAATCTCCCCTGGAGCCTAATGGCATGACCAGTAGCTGCATACTGCCTAATCTTCCTTGTTTTGAGCATGAAACAGGGGTCAGAGTCTCTCTCTCCTTGAATGTTCATCACCTGGCACTCAGAAGGGCTCACAGGGCTGGAATTCTGACTTGGTGAGCCACAGAAAATTGGGGGCCCAGGCAGCCCCTGGGCTGGGCTCCGCCATCATTTATTCCTGCACTCTCAGGCACAGCACCATCAGTAAGAAAATGGGAACAGGAGAGGAGCTGCAGCATGGAGATATAATTAGTAAGAACTCAGGTATTTTATGAGAGCAGAACAGCCTTAAATAAATATCTGCACAGAACCCCACTCATGTACCTGAGATGCTGGTTCATTTTATCCCACTGGTTTTAATTTGCTGCCTGAGGCCACTCAGCTAAGTGGCATTTAGTGGCTCAGGGATGGAGGGGACAGCAGAGCAGCCAGTGACTCCAGAGAGCCGTGACCTTTCCCAGCGCCACTGAGAAAAGCTCCGATCTCTCGAGGAGTGAACAAACCCGGGCGTCGCGGGCAGAAACCGGCACTGCCACCATCTGTAAAAATGTCACCTCATTAACCCCAGGCACAGCTGCCATCCCTCTGCCCCAGGGTGGGGGCACGGGTGGGGGCACAGGTGGGCACACAGAGCTGTACCCCAAGGTTTGGGGACATGGCTGGAACCCCACAGCAGAGACCCTCAGGGACCAGGCCTCAAGCAAATGGCTGCCGAGGCCTTCTCCGCGTATGGAGGGGCCATGTTGTGCCTGGGAGCAGCCTTTAGCTGGGACACAAACACTGTCCTTGTGTGTCCCTGTGTGTCCCTGTGTCCCAAGGTTTGGGGGCATGGCTGGAACCCCACAGCGCAAGCCCTCAGGGACCAGGCCTCAAGCAAATGGCTGCTGAGGCCTTCTCAGCCTATGGAGGGGCTGTGTCGTGCCTTAGCTGGGACACAGCCACTGTCCCTTTGTCCCTGTGTGTCCCTGTGAGGGGGAGCTCGGTGTAGTGCAGCTATCCTCCCTGACAGCTGTTGCTTGTGGACATGGAGGCCTGGAACAGATGCCATAGGGACAATTTTGGAGGAGAGCCAGGAGAGCAGGAACTCCCAGCCACCTCAGAGGGATGGCATAAATGTCTTTTCCTGAGGGGCTGGAGGAACAATCCCACGTACACCCCCAAAAGGGTCAGCATTAATGAGTGTCAGCTATGGCAAACACCCTGTGGTGTCCATGAGGAGGCTCAGGGATGCTCTGAGCTGCTTGCTGGGAAAACTGGAAGATCCTTGTTGCAACAGTGAATCCCTGGCTGGGTAATAATTAGCATTGACTCCATGATTTATGGAGGGCTGATCAACCTCTTTATTATTCTTCTATTCTTATTAAGAAACCCATTGCTTTTATAGACAGTTATGGTACACCTAGACCTAATTGGTCCTCCGATCCAAACAGCATCACCACTGGCTAATTCAGAAACCACCCTTTGGTAAACAAATCTCCATAACACATTCCACATGTTCACAACAGCAGGTGCAGCAAGTGAAGATAAGAATAGTTTCTCATTCTTTTCTCTGATCTTCTCACAGCTTTCCCCAGGACAATGCCTGGAAAGTTCTGTGCTGCTCTCTGTAGCCAGAAATCTGCTGCCACAGATCCTGCCCGTTCTGTCCATTCCTGGAGGCAGAGCTGGCAGCTCAGAGCCAGACAATGGACTCTGCTCAGTCCAGGACACTTGGGAAGCTTGGCATTGCAGTGCAGGAGGCACAAAATGTGGACACAGACTGGGTTCATTGTAACAGCTCCTGTGTATTCTGTGTGGGGTGTGGGCCAGAGCAGTCTAAATACACTACATGCACTAAATATATTTTTCTAGAACTCAGATAAATTTATTTCCTTTCTGAAGCCTGTGCATGTCTCTGTTGCCAAAGCTATTTTAAGGACTCAGGTGTAATATCCCTTTGGCTCCCCTGCAGTCAGATATGTGTTCTTACAGGTTCTTTGGATGCTGTGCAACCTTTAGACACATAAATCTTTATAAAATAAAATAAAATTGCTCCTAAAATTCTTCTCTCTCCCCATGAGGCAAGAATTCTTCCCCATTCTTCCTTCCCCAAACATTCATGAACGTTTCAAACTTTGAGACAGCAACCTGATACTGACAGAGCCTGGAATTTTCTCATAGGAGGTGCTGCTGGGAGATCCGAGGCAGAGATTTAATCAGGACTAGGGGCAGCTATAAGAGCAGGCTGTCATGCCTAGGAAACCTCAAATTATGTGCTAATTATCCACCTACACTGCCAGGGAATAAATAAATAGTGACTTCAGCTTACTGTGCTAAAGATAATTCCAGTTGTAACAAGATTGCAGGCTGAGTTTTTCCATGATGTGTTGGAGGTGCAGTAAGGAACAAAAAGGTTTGCTCAGGAGTGCCTGGGTGGGTTTTGAGTCCTGTGGGCTCCAGAGCAGCAGAATCAAAGCTCAGGGTGGTCACTTTGGAAGGGTGACTGCTGATCATTGCCTGCCTCCTGAAAGGGCTGTGTAATGATGTGTGGATGGGTATCTGCTTTTTTCCACTCCATTTTCTTGCTCTGTAGTGTTGCTTTTAATCACAGGAAAGGATTTTAATCAGAGAAACAGGCTTTGTCCTCACCTTGACCTTGCAAACAAAAGAAAATGCTGAAAAGAGGATCCTTTTTGAGTCAAGATATAAGATGTATTGTTCAAACCTGAAAATTTCTAAAGCTGTGATCAAACTAGATTAAGTTCATGCATGTGAGTGAAAAATAATGCCAGTCTTTCTTTTAAGCATTGGAAATGAAAGTTTGCCTGCTTTATTATTTAAAAACTAGAAAAAAATAACAGTTTTTCCATTCTAGGAGTTCAGTGTTTGCTCAAGTACAAAGGCTGCTGGCAATATGGGAAGGTATGAGAAGAACTGTGAAATTAATTAAATTGACACTTAAAGAAAATACCTTGTTGCAATCCTCAAAACAGCAGTATAAAGCAAACTTATGACATTTTGCCAAATGTTATTTTTCATGAGTTAAGAAAAGGTGGAGATTTTGCTAAACTCTGAACCCCTGGGGTCTGGTTTGATACACATTCTGAGGGTGAGAGCAACTGTTTGTTGAACTGCCAGCAACCTGCCTTTATCTCTCCTTTCCTGTAGCTGTCAAATAATGAACTGCTCCTGGATGGCATTTTTCTTAATGATTTATCATTAAGACTTAAGTTCAAATTATGTGATAACCTCTTTGTTTGATTTTTTTAAAGTACAGTGCATGCTATGAAACCCATACAAATCAATTCCTTTTTCTTTAAGGATCCCAGTTGTTAAATATGAAGGATAATTATTTCTTATTGTTCCTGTTTAGGTGTTTTCATCTCCTTTCCTAGATCTTCCTTCCCCCTGTTTTATATTTGGAATAATTACCTGAAGCTGGTGAATTTTGTTAGCATCAGGAATAACTCCACCTGGATTTGAGGAGGAAGGGAAGCAGAGAAAGCATGAGAAATAGGAGGTGAGGAGAACAATGTAGGTAAGAAAGACTGACTATTCCCAGCTTGCAAGTCAAGGTTTAGGTGGGGGGTTTTTTGTTTGTTCAGGTTTGGTTTTCTCTTTTTTAACCCAGCCATTGAGCATTGATATCTTTTTTCTACATGGGCCTTTTTACTGGTGGAATTCAGAAGCCTGTACATGGCTCTGCTTCAGGGTAATTGATATCTGCTGGGCAGAACAGAAACCAGTGCAAGAGTTCAGACTGCAAATCAGGGCAGGAGGAACAGATGAGTCTTAACAATGGCCTTGACTGCAGGGGTGAGTTTTTTCCATGCTTCACATATTTGGAGACCTGGATTCGTTCTATAAAGTGATGAGAAAAATGGCCCACGTGGGAAACCATTATTGATTGCCTCCTCTGCCCTTCAGTGATAAATATTGCATGACTATCTGCTCATCCTTTGCATTAAAGGAACAATCCAATATCCATTTGTGTTTTCCACACTGTGCTAGCATGACAAGCTCTTTCCTACTCTTCATATAAAGCAAAACCCAAAGAGGTTTCTTTGGAATGCTGGATGACAAATAGGAGAGTAATGCCTTCCACAGGAAATCTCATGTTGCTGTTATATACACTGTTGGGACGTTTTTTTCAAAATTGATAGTGGAGAATATTTCAGAGCCATTTGTATGGGGGATAACTTTATACCTTGAATGTGTACTTACCATTAGGATTCCCAAGTCAGCTTTTGAAAGACACTTGAAAATGTTTTTGTTTGCTTGTGAAATCCTTACCTGCAGGCAGACTCTCTTAGAGCTTTTCAGAAATATATTGACAGAACAAAAACAAAACTTGTCCTTTCCAAACCCCAGTACTCAGCTGCAAATAGTGGTTTTATTTCCTTTAGAAAAAGATAAAGGATCTTGATGATCTCAAGGAGTAAAATCAATACAATAAAATTTAGGAAGTTTTTTTCCTTCCAGCTGTTCAATCTTTAACCAAATATTGGTTTCTTCTGCTCTGTAATTATACAAATTGTTATGAACAATCCAGATTTTTTATTTAAACAATATGACATAAAATTTCTCAATTATTTCCACACCTTGAAGCATTAACAGCTGAAAAGAAATAGGGCCCTGACAGGTTTGTGTTGAAATCCCCATCTCACAGTTCCACTGCTTACTTCATTGTGTTTGAACTCTGCTTGTAAATTTTCACTCATGGGCTCCTTTGGGCAAGGGACCTGCTTGACCTCTGGGTGGCCCAGCTCTGATACCCAGCTGTGACCCCCACTTATTTCCCTTTTATTGTTTCCATCTCCTGAGTTGCTCTGCATGTTATTATGCTGTTCTGGATGGGTTCTTAATACCATCCCTATTGATTTCCAGGAGATAAATGTCAGGCATGGTCTGTATTGTCACTGTGATCTAGCACTGGTCAGCCCAAGTGAACAGCAGAGGTGAGAAGCAGGGTGACAGCGCCACACCGCAGCTGGCACCTGCTCTTTCCCCAGGGCAGACAATCATCAAACCTTACATGAATAACTTAAAGAGAGTTTAAATAGGTGTTGGTTGATGGAAAGCTGCTGAAGAGTCATGGGTAGGTGGTACAGTGCCTTGCTGTGGTCTGCTGGCGCTGGTCCAGCTGATAGGAGATTATTTATTCTTTGCAAATCAGCCCAAAATGTAGTTAATTCATCAGTCTTTCTTCATGCAGCTCATTGTAGCTGAATTTTTATGTTAACAATACAGAAATATTGGGAGTGTCTTTCCCCACTGGTGCAAATTGGCTGCTGGGAGGGGCTGATTTAGTGCAGCAGTGACTGCAGCCCCTTCATGGGGAGCAGCAGCTGCTGGAAGGCAAGCATAAACTGCACTGGAATAGCTGCTCTGTGCTGCAGAAACTGCATGCTGGGTGCTAGAAATTTCCATCCACTCATCACTTTGTTTAGGCCATTAGACAGGCTCAAATTACCAGATTCTGTGGAAAGCTACTCCTTAACCTTTTCCTATTACTTTTTCCTGGTGTACGTCAATAGTAAAGAGGGGAAAAATGCATATAATTTGTGAATTTCAAGACTTTGGCATGTAGAAGCTAAAAAAAGTCCTCATAAAATGCTGTGGTTTGCACTTTTGGAGGCTGGGGGGAGGCTTGTGCCATATATTCATTATACACATGTTCTTTCATTTGGTTATTATAATACAAATATCCAGGGATAATTGTGAGGGAAAAATCTTTCAGCTGTGTTAAATCCCAATGTGTTGTTTGATAATAGCAAGGCTTCAGCATTACCAGATGAATTTTTAACAGCAAAATATCATTTTGGGAAATGTTAGTTGAAAGACAGGATGGTACTATTAAACTTGGGTTAGTTTTTATCTTTTTATCTTGTCAAGAATAAGGAAGAAAATTCTGCTTCCTTATTATGCCATGTAAAATATACATAATTTAGAAGTTTAAAATTATATTTTATTTCATTTAGCATAAATAGTTCTTTTCTTCTGAAACTGTTTTGTACAATATGGACTTACTGAGAGAACCTTTGTTTTGGTTTTTCTGGTTGTTGTAGCTCAGATATATTCTTGGTTTTCTTTTGCAATTGTTCTAAGGAAAAGTAGCGCAGATTCTGTTAAAAAACTCATTGCTCACCTTGGTTATTATCACCCAGCAATTTTCCTCAAAATTAAATGTTCTGGAGTAAACAAGGGTTAGGTGGCATGAATTGAGACCAAATTTAAGCCAGCAAAAATATACCAGATGGATACTGTGAGACAGGGAGGGGGGATGAAAAGGAAAGAAGAGTAGAAAAGGGAAAATTAAGAACTAAGTTAGGCTTCATGTATTGTTTGTTGAAGTTTGTTGAAGGGCAGAGCTAATATCATGGAAGGAGATTTGTAGGGTTTTTCTACTCTAAAAAATTGTATTAATATTTAAATGATAAAATATTTAAACAAAAGGGAAGTGCTTAGGTTCAGACAGTGCATCACTTTGTCAGTGGTTCACAAGATGATTACTCCAGGATACATTTTTTAACCTAAGCTTTAATCCTGAGAGAAAATGAGAGAAGAAATCTGAAGGGTCAGAAAAAGAGGAAAACTTGGAGAAGGAAGTGAGAATTCCACATTCATGAGAGCAGAAGATTGGACCTCCCTTCCCCTTTGGCAACAACTTGTGCTCCAGGCTCCCTATTCATTAGTTGGTTTGCTTTACTACTTTCCTCCCTAAAGAACTGGCAGTCCCTGGACAGTTTTAAGCAAGCTTTAAGGAAAGACTTAGACAAGAAAATTCATATTAATATTTTTCTGAGTAATCAAACTTTGTACTATGGCGAGCTGTTCCCAATTCTCCAAACCCACCCATCATTTTTGTCATATGCTACACAGAGTTTGTTCTTTCCCAGTGCCTCAGCAGCAGCTCACAGGACCATGAGCACACAAATTCCTGTAGCACTACATGCAAAAGCAATCCCTGGCTGTTGCAATTGTAGTTCTAAAGAGGGAAAAAGCATTTACAGTTAATAATCATATTTTATTGTGGGACTAGCAGTTACAAAGACAGGCTGTTTCTTCAGTACTGCTGTTTCTTAGCTACCTAATGAGAATGTGTTGCCATGGCAACCAATGCCATAAATTTGGGGGTTTTTTTAAAAGTAATTAAACTTCCTAAGTCAATTTTCCCTTACTTGCCAGGTTAGGAAATGGAATGTTGCTTATTGTTTTCTGCTGGAGCACTGAGGTAACTTGGAGGGCCAGCAGGATTGGAGCTACCTGAGGAGAGATCAACTATGCAAGGCCTTTGTTAGTAAATTATTCTTTTTCTGATGTGTGGCAGGTGTGGGAGGACTCAATGAAAATTTGTGAATAATTCTATTCCAGCTGGATTGGTGAGGAGTTGCTAAATGGAGACATGAGGTTAAATACTGAGGCTTTGCTTTGTGACCAGGTGAATGTACAGGAGATGAGGATGCTCAGATGCCATTGAGACAAATGTGTGTGAGCATGATATGAAAAACAACATCTTTGCCAGGCTGATGGTAGAATGAGACAGACAACCCTGATTCAAGCTCTGCTTGGTGCTGTCAGATTTATTTACCAGCCCTCATATGCTGTACAACATGGAGTTTATTTCCAAGGCACAGAATGCCCTTAGAACATAATGGAGGGAGGGGACCAAGCCTGCTCAATTCTTGCAGAACAGGGATCTGTAAAGTGCCCAGTTCCCTTTGCTGGAGCTTGATACACAAACATTGCTGGCTGTTCAGGGCATTGTCTGCTCAGAGCCAGCTTTGGGAATACCCAGAACATATGGGCCAGCCACAGAGCAGAATGGAAGAGTGAAGCCCATTTCATGCCTTCTTTGATTCTGCTTGAATTTCCTGCAGTCACTAGATTCCTTTCCAAATGCCTGTCAAACTTCATCTTAAAAACTACAGCTGTCAGCTATAAGATCCTACAAAGTTTATTTTAGCTACACTCTGCTTGTGCCCTTTAGCTCAAAAGAGAATGAGTCTCCTGCAGAAAACAGAGGAAAGAGCCCCTTAAGTGTTTTAATTTTTAACTGTGAAAAGGCTCTGCTTAAGCATCTCAGACAGAAGCAACAACCCAGAAAGCTGCAGATACTTTAAAGCATTTGGTTTTTATTGATCATACTGTTTGCTGTTCCACTGAAATTATATGAAATAAAGTATAAAGAGATCTTTGTAGAATGTTTGATATCTTGACTTCTGTAGGACAACAGAAGATCCAAGCAAATAATGGGGTTTCTTATGTTTAGTGGCTTAAACTGGAAAAAAATTTTCTTTCAGCTTCACCTGAATGCCACACTTTAGCTTTTCATACCAAACTAAAATTTGACACAAGTAGTCTTGGTTTAGAATGAATTTTGTTATTGATGTGATTTCTTAACATAACACTGAATTTAGCTATTAAAAATTACAAAACCTGCTTATTTTCCCTTAGAGCACAGTTTCTTCCTGCTACCTAAAGAACATCTCTAACTTCTCCAAATACGTCTGAAGGCATATTTGTATGTCCCCAACCTAAGCCAGTGGTTTCCTGCTTCCCTCTCCAAGTGCACTGATACACGACAGGGCTCTTTGCAGTATTTATTGTCTTTGGACTGGCCTCTGCCCTGAGGGGCTCTCTGGGTGTCTCACTTGAACCCACTACAAATCTGTGACAGCATAATTAGGGCAATCTGCTGGATGCAGGTGCCTTTTTAATTTACTCTGGTGAATATGGAGCATTTTCACAATGTCATTCCCCCCTAACAAATCAGAGCTCACAGATTGTTTTCACAGCACAAGTTTGCTGGCTCTCAGAGCAGGTGAGTGATGGAGCAGGAGAGCAGCTTTGACACCATGTTTTATTTTCTTCCTTCCCTCTAAAGCCTGGTTAGCTGATATGAGAGCAAGAAGGCATTTGTCATGTAGGCTTTTGTTTCCCAAAGTGCAGAAGCTTACCTCTAAAGCTCAGTCTTTGGGGATGAGGGAAAACATCTGCAACAGGTTACTACTCATGTTTGCACGTGGGAGAAGGAGTCTGGCACCATCAAAACATCCTGGTATGTCCCTGAGCTTTTAAAATGTGGAAAAAAAATAAGAAGAAAGCAATAATGAGAGGAGTCACAGATATGACACAAATAAGAAAGAGTGAAATATAATGTAATTTGACAGCAATGAGGAAAATACTGAGAAATCTATCACA
This sequence comes from Ammospiza caudacuta, assembly GCF_027887145.1. Taxonomy (NCBI): domain Eukaryota; kingdom Metazoa; phylum Chordata; class Aves; order Passeriformes; family Passerellidae; genus Ammospiza; species Ammospiza caudacuta. The sequence continues at coordinate 10,170,325 of NC_080610.1, forward strand.
TCTGTGCTCCTGGTGTTAAGAAGGCAGTGAGAGCTGTTAGGAAGGCACAGAGCATGAACTCACAGTACTTTTATGCAAAGGCTACAGTAATGAATTCCAATCTTGCCTGGGAGCAATTCTTAAGATAAGTACAAAGGTGAGTCTGGAGTATTGATTTTTTTTAAAAAGACGATAAATTGGAGTGAGTTGTAAAAAGTTAGTGCTGCCTGGAACAGTTCACATTAAATCAGTGCTCAAGTAAAGAGGTGCAGGCTCAAAGGGGAGTGTATCAGGATTGAATTTTGGATCTTGGAATCATTGCACAGTAGGGTCATTCCTTGTTCCATTCTGTTCTCTTTCCCCTGCCTCCTTTGTTGCAGTAACCCCTGTGGATAGATCTCCAATTAATAAAACTTACCTTTATGTATGCATTATCATAATACAAAGGCTCAAGGGGAACACAATCCCTTCATGCCTGAGCAAATTTAAAACTCATGATTCTCTTGGGATACTTGCTGGGAAATAGAGAAAGGGAATAAAGGGCATTCTAACATTTCTGCTGAATGATTGCTACTCCTTGCAAAGTGCTATGAAGCTTGTTAGATTCTGAACATTTATGGGAACCTTATTGCTATTAGATCCCTTGAAATGACTGTAATTAAAAAATTCTGGTCTTTTTTACATGGAAGATCTGCACTGTGTGTTAAATCATTTTCTTGGAAGAGCCTGGGAGAAATTAGAAATGTGATTGGTACAATAAGAGAAAATGACCAGAAATATTTAAATTGCCAACATATTTTAATAGAAAATACTGTGAATGCCTGGTTTGAATGCACACATACATTGGCCCATATTTTATCCTTGGGACACAACTGTATGCTTATAATTACTGTTATTAAAAATTCTAAGTTTTTTATTTTTTGTGTGTGTGACTAGAGGAGTCAGGCTCATCATAGCCTGTGCTGTACAGAGCATTTATGGAAAGGCAGATGCCCCAAAAAACTGTTAAAATCTATCAGGGCTGTAGTGACAGACTCAGTTAAAGAGATGGGGTGAGGGAGAAGTCAATAACCCAGTAATGCAATTATGGCAGAGTTATAATTAGTGATCAAAACACTCCAGCTTCCCAACCATTGCCAAGTGGTCTCCTGCATGCCAAAAAGCACAACTGCAATCCAAGACTTGGACAATAACTTTGGTGGTGTTGGAGGATTTGTGTGAGTTCACACCACACATGCACATTCAATGCAAATTGCTGCCCATTAAGCAAATTTAATAATACTTTGCAAAATTGTTACTTTCATTAACAATCACCTTGGAGTGCCAAAGGGACAAATGAGAGGATGAGTACATTAAATAAAGAGATTTTTACAATTTGGCCTCTCTGTAGAATACAACAACTTCCAGTTTGCGTTTCTCCAAGAGTGAGCACAGCCAAGGAATGTTTAGGGCCCAGGAGGGGCCCAAAGGAGCATGAGTTGTCTGTTCATGAAGCTGGGTGTCTAACTGCAAGGAAATCCTCTTTTGCCAGAAGAGGAACTTGGAAACTCACTAAATACCTATTTGACTAAGCCAGGTTCCCCACAGATAGCAAAGAGTTTTCACTTTGATCTAAAACCTTGCACATGAGCAAGGCATTTGTTCTTTCTTCGTAATCCTATGCTGAGTGAGAAGCCAGCCACAGATTTATGGTCCAATTTTTATTTTCTTCCATGTTCCATCCTGTTTTCTATGGATTTATTTATAAAAGTCCCAAGTGAGAGTGTGGGGATATTTCTTCTTGGCTTTATAACCTGAAGTTCATGAAAGATTTTTGTCCCAATGGTTTTGAAAAAGGGCAAGTTCTTGCTTCCCAATCCCAAACAATTCCTAGGAAGGCAAGGTCATTCCTTGGTGAATTCCTGTACATATTTACTTTTAGCAATACCAGATAAATTCCCACGGGGACAAGTTTAATTAAACCGCTTGCTAAGTCATGTCATTAGCAGCTAGTAGATAAATAAAATGAACTCAGACTTATTTGTTATTTGTTCTCAGTCTTTGATCACCCAATAGTAATTCCATAATTGAATTAAAGTACTTAACCATTCTAATGCAAATTGTCTGGCTTACAGTTCTTCAATGAGTAAATTATTGCAAATCAGGCACCCATGATATCAACATTATTCACTTACAGTTAATTTATCTTTATAATAATGAGCTAATTTTTATTTATTTCAGAATTTGATGTCTTTTCATTTGTGAAAATTGAAATTTGAAAATGTGGATGGCTTCATAAAACAAAACTCTCCAATTTTTTTATCTTCTTTTTTAATATTATTTAATGTTTTATCAGAGTAGAAAGAGAACCCAGGAAGAATATGGATCATAGCAGCAGGCCAGCTTCCACTGCAGTTTCAATAAAGTGCAAACAAATGAAGTGTAAACAACAAAAACATTGTTAAATATCTGAGAAGGAATATAAGAATATTTATGAGAGCACACACACTGTTAAGAACTTCATGGTTTAAAAGGGCTTGCCTACAAAGAGGAATTATCCTCACTAAAAGAGCATTTTAATTAGAAAAATTACTTATGATTTTCACAAAATAGTAAAATTATGTGCTACTTCAAAAATATGTTTATTTTGCTTTTAGAATACTAACTAGGAGGAATTTACTAGAGAATCTGTACCCAAATAATTCTGGAACTGCAACAGACAAGTCAACAACTGCAAGTTGCAACCTCTGTGCCATGAATAGAAATGGTCAGCAAGGCATAAGGTAACTTCAGACAGATAGGCAGCTTCTTCTCTGGTTAGAGCAGGGCAATTGGACAAGCTACAGCTGCTGGGGATTTGGTCTGAAAAGGTGAAAATGCCTCCTCTCCTAACTGATGTCTGATTAACCTCAATTAGCATTTGGTAAACAGGTGCCTTTAGCAATACAAAAGGATGGTGGTTGAGCTGCTCTGTTTTTCAAATCTGTTAAGAGCTTAGAGAAGTCTTCTAAAATTATAGAGAAAGGGAAATTATTTTTGTTATGTTCTTGTTGTATGTGAGAGTGCTCTTGACTTTGTTTCAGAGAAGCAAAATATTGCAATATGAAGAACTTCCAGGAATAACAAAAATTGAGAGCTGCTGACTGCTTTTGAGGCAACTCCTGTCAGCTGTGCAGAGGACTGAGTTTTCCTTCTTCTACAGAGGAACACGTACTGGTGAGTTCATAAGGGCTGTGAACATTTTGTTTTCCCTTATAATTTTTTTGCCTGGTCTTTTATTTTGTTTGCTTTACTTTTTATTTGTTAGCTTTTGCAATTCATTGTTTTAGGACTGAATTCTGCACCAAATATTAACCTGATGTGTCATCTGCCTATAGATACATGAGGGGAGGAAAAAAGCTTATTCACTCTGAGGATCACTCAGTCTTACAATAAAACAAGCCTAATTTGATAAAAGGCAAAGGATTATTTTATGTGCTGATAGCAAAGTATATGTGCCCTTATTGCTTTGTTTGAATCAAAGAGGAAAGTCCTGATGTGGATTCAAAGCCTCAAGTCAAAGTTAAGATACCAGGATGGGAGGTAGGTGGCATTTATGTGCTGCAGTAAGCTTTAAAACTTGTGCCTGGTGCTGGGGTAGTCTTTGATGTGTGAGTGCTGTGTGTGATCCTTGTCATGTGGAGCCTTTCAGGAAAAACCAGTGAGGAGCTTTGTAGCTCCCTGGATCTGTTGTCTGTGCAGTCTCTTTTCACTGCCTCAGAGGTTTCAGACGAGTTCGCCTGCAGGTGTAACTCAGTCAGATGGGAATGTCTGAAAGAATTAAACAGAAATTGCCTTCACAATTTCTGAAGTAATGATTAGTGGAATGTCGTTGTTGGAAGGAGACAACAGCTTAATATTCTCCTTCCTCTATGCTCTTATAGTTAAATGCTGTCACTTTCTGCTCAATGGGTTGGACAAAACCGTTTGAGGCTCCAGAGCAAGAACTTGTCACTCTGTCTGCTGGAGCTGGACCACTGATGGGAGATCATTTGCTGCTATTTTTTGCTCTCTTGCCGGGATGGCTTGGAATCTTCTTAGCTTGCTCCTGCTCTTTCTTGTGTGTCTGAATTCCTAACAAAAATCCCTGTCGTATTACTGCTCAATTATCCTTTTCTGTACAATGACTAATCCAATAGAAGCTTGGGATGGGATTGTGAATGCTGTTATCAGCTGCATGTGTAATACCCTTACTTTTTACCTTTCAGAGTTAAACTATGTTAGTTTATGGTATTATTTTTTTTGACAGTGACAAATAAATGCCAGGCACACTGGGAGATCAGAGCACAAAGTGGTTTACATGAAAGAGCTTTACCCAAGGTTAGAAATTAGACTTACCATGAAAGGCAGCTAATTGGATTGCCAGGCTTGCTTCCTGTTTGAGGAACATCAGATGTGCAAATTCCCCCATTGTTACACTTGCCACGTACTGACAATTAAAGCTTTTACCTGAAAATACCAGACAATTGTACAAATGTAAAAGGGGGAGAGGGAAAATCATTCTTTTTGCAGTATGCTGGGGAGAAAATGATGGCTGGTACCTGATTAGGGTAACAAATGTACAGGAAGTGTAAAACTCAGCTTTTAGTTTGGCTGGCTGTTTTAAATGAATGGTTTAATTTGAAAACGATGTTACAAATCTGGCTGGACTCTAACTCCCACTAACCTCTGGCTCCTTGAGTCTCCGCTAATGAGGTGCTATTTATCAAACTCTATCATGAGCTATACTTTCCATAAAATTGCTCTGCTGGCAATATGATTATTTGATTCTAAGACTGTTGCCTTTGTAATCTCTGATCATTAGAATTATCCTCTTTCACTTTGCAGTTAAATCATAATTTCTGTCTTGACAATGGATTTGTGTTGGCTCAACCCTGAATGCCCTAACCAACAGTTCTGGAGTCTATGCTCTTTTTAATCCTATATCAGACTAAAACATCTCAAGAATATTACATTCTTATGATCTGTCTAAGCTGGGAGTTGGTGCTGGTGCTGTGACCTTACTTCAAAGTACTACAATGTGCAGAGTGAAATGATGGGAAGTAGGTGTTAAGCATCTCCCAGAAACCTGGGATACTGGCTGTTAAATATCTTCTTTTATTTCAGCAGATCTGTAACAGTGGAGATCAATGTGGTATTTATTAATTCCCAGTGCTTCTCTTAGCAATGTACAACAAAATGGTGGCTCTTATCCATCAGTGGAATGAAATTCTGAACCAGTCTTATTCTACCTACAGTGGGGCAAGCAAATATTTGTAATTTGTGTTAATGAATGAGATTTTTATGATGTGTTCACAGTAATTGCACAGGTTTAGGCTGGATGCAGGAGTTACATCCCACAGCTGTTACATCCCTGTTGTTTATCCCCATTCTGCCTTTCTGCAGGGAAAGCAGAAAGGTGGTGTGAGCCACTGAAGCCCAGGCAGCTGTTACTCTGCAGAGTCAGAGCCTGCCCTGTGCTCCTACCTCAGCCTCATGAGAGCTTAGCTGCCATAAGCTTGGAGTGTTCCAGCTGCTGATTTCCTGCACAGCAGTGGGAAAATAATCTGTTATTTTCCCTGGTGTTGCATGGGATTGCCCTGTTAGACCATGGTGTGTCTTTTGTGCTTTGTGGTGAAAAGGTAGAGATGAGGCAAAACATCAGTATTTTGTAGAATAAAAGAAATACAACTGAAAAAAAAAAAAGGCACTCAGGTCTCTTATCACATGTGATAACTGAGCATGAATTTTATCTCTGCAGCTGAACTGGACTGATAAGGAAAGGAAGGGGTTAAGCAAACTGTGGTTGGAGTTATTGCCCTTTCTGCATTGTGTCTGTAGACAAAGGTCTCTCCTGGAGGACAGAATGAAATTCTTACACCGAGTAATGTGTGCTTGCTGCAAGTTTTGGTATCCCTTTACTAATTATCTTCACCCTTTACTTTCCCCTGTACTAATAAGTGGGCTGCTAATATCAGTCACTGTTTGTGACTGTGGCTTACTGTAATTGAGAATAATGATAACAGAATAATGATAATGGTCTGTACTGCAGCTCTGTCTCCAGGCAGTGGAAGTAGGATGGAATTCCCTGTCAGTTAATGAAAAGAAAAAAACATTGCTTGAGACCTGCAAAGGGAATGATAAAGTGTCTAGGAAAGCAGTTGTAAAAACCTCCTGAAAAATCTGATACAATCTGTTTTTAAGATGTGCCAAATATGTTTTGGGGAACAGTAAAGATGGTTGTATTTAACCAAGCATTAGCATGATCTGTGAAAACAGATGCTCTCCCTCAAGGACAATGATGAAGCATTAATTACAGGTAGAGATGATTTGAAACAGAGACTGGAAACCTGCTGCTACCAGAGCCTTTTTTTATGGTAGAGCTGATTTATTGTAGCTAACTGTGGAGTTTAAGTCCTAACAAAGATGAACCTTGAAACCAGGCAGGCAAATGGATTCTTCTGCAGCCCAACATGATACATTGAATTTACATCATGTTGGAAATTAGGCTTGGTATGAATTGCAGTTGTAAGGAGCAGTTTGCCCTGTGATTTCAGTGAAAGCACCTGATGGTGATAACTGCCTTACAAATGCCAAGGACTCTTACTCTTCTTTAGAGCAAATTACTGCCTGGACCACATCAGTCACAGCGTGCTGGAGGTGCAGCAAGCCTAAATGAAAATGAATAAATTCAGGTGGGTAATTAAATGTTGCTGCCTGTGATAACTGTAAGGCAAGAGATTAGCCTTAACTAAGACAGAATAGGTCAATTTATGGTGGGGTTTATTGAGTAAAAAAAAGGCAGCTGATAGAGGCAGAGAATATCACACCTGTGAGTGTGTCAGTGCACAATGTGTGTATATAAATGAGCACTGGAAGCTGACACTTAAAGCAGGGTAACTACAATCTCCTGGTGACCAAAGCAAGCTAGGAAAATGCAGCAAATAAGAATATGAAAGCTTTTCATGACTTAAATTACTGTACAGTCTCACAATTTTCCTGGTTTTCTGATTTAATTTTGAGCTTAAATCATACAGTTAATCTTTCGTGGAATATACTTTTTTTGATGGTTGTGAAGACAATAATATTCTCAAGAATTTCTCAGTTATAAAGCCATCACCTTTCTCAGGGAAAACTGAGATCCTGTAGGGCTGGGAGTGTGTGAAATTTACATCAGCAACTGTTTCTTGTACTGTAAACATGAGTGAGAGGGTGTGCTACTAGTGTAACTAACAGCAAAGTGGGAAAGGCTTAAATATAGGCATTGATCATGCATCTGGAACTATTGGCAAAGTTGATTGCAAGGGGACAAGGGTCAGGTATTGATCAGATTGTAATGAAGATTTATTGTGAAGAAACTGGGAAAGTAGCAATCTGTTCTTAAACAGAATAGGTAATTTGGGTGTGAAAGAAAGAGAATTAAATGCTGCTTAAAAATTCTTGCATTTTCTTGTGTTCTGGGATTCAGGACAGTTTAGTATATTATATATTGTCCCACTGACATTGGGGAATGTTTATATAGCAGCTTTCTGGATCATATTTGGAATAACTGCAAGGCTACTTAAAATCCTTCCAACACAAGTGCTCTGACTGCTTAAGGCCTGTGTGGTCCAGGTTACACTGCAAGAAGCACAAGAATTGCATCACCTGCAGAACTAAAACTGAGCTGTGTTGCTGTGGAGACCCTTCCAAGCCTCTGGGTGTACCCATGACCCCCATACAGAGGAAGTTCCTCTTTGTCTTTTAAAGGCAGACATCTGGCTGAAGATCAGGCTGATCTCCTTTCTCAGAGGGAATTCCTTGGACCTGTAGCTAAACAAAATTTTCTCCTGAAAAGACAAAGCTGCTATTCTCCAAAGCAAATCAGCAGCTCCTTCAGAAGATGTGGGCTGAGCCTTGCCAATAGTACAAATCTATTGATTGATTTCCAAGCGCTTGAAAATGGATTAATGTTGTTTCAACTCCCAGTAGGTTTTCTCACAGGAATTTGAGATTAGTTCAGTGCTGTAGCAGCTGCCTGGTCTCTGCTCCTAGTCCATGTGCGCTCCTATTTTATCAAAACTTAGCTCTTGTTTGGTTTCCACCAGTGGAACCACTGCTGCCTCTTTTAATATGTCTGGGTGAGATTCTGCTGAACTTGCTTGCTGGCTAAAAACTCAGGAGTAATTTTAAATATAATTTTTAATTTACAGCAATACAGCTTACAAATGCACAGAAATGTGTCTCTGGGCTGCACTTGTGTGTGTGTGTGTGTTTTATTCTACTTTCACTCTTTGCAGCTGCTCCTGTGCAATTGTGTAATGAGTGCACCAAGTCACAGATCTAATTGAGACAGGCTGGCATCCCTTCTTGCCAGAACTGTTACACTATGGCAGGGTCCCAAGGGGGATTTTAGAATTCACTACAACAGGTTAAGACAAGAAGGCTGAGGTAGGCAAGGAAACAGTAATTGAAGATGACAGTTGTCAGAAAGAATAGTTTGCATGCCTGCACATCTTCATTGATGTTCTGCAGTGTATTCCCCAAATAAAAGCTGACATTGAAACAATGAATTGGTCATTCCTAGAGAAAAACAGTAGTTCTTGCTTGATTAGCTGCCAGGAAAACGCTGCTCTTTTTCTAAAGTTTTTTGATGAGTATTTCCACTTTGCAAAATAGGATTGTGGTATCAGCCTTGGCTATCATCTTTAGTTTCTCCTATGGAGAAAGTTGGAGAAATCTACCTCTAAAATATCCTCAGCCCTGGGGGAACAGCATTCATTTCATCCTTTTCACCGATTTTCTTTGCTGGTTCCTGGATAAATAAAAACATTCAAGTTGTAAACATGTTACTGCTGATGAAGCTGATTTTTAGTTTGTTTTGGGTTTTTTTTAGTCAACGTTTCTGTGAATGTTGTAAACACTCTCAGATGACTTTCAGCCAACTGCAAAGATTACTTTAGTTGTTCCAGCATCTATTCCTGATTTTAGGGCTGCCAGTTATGTTTTGTGAGATGTGCAGAATGGATGGAAGCAGGATAGAAAACTTTAGATGAGAGCAGCCAAAAGTTAAACCATAAGCTTTTCATAAGTAAACAAGAATAGTTCTTCCAGGAATGTCTTGTTTCAGGGAGCTGCATTCCCTGTGGAATGAGGGGCTGCCCAGCCACTGCTCAAGAGATGGATTTACTCCCATCTCTGGCATTTCCATGGCAAATGGAGGCAGATGGTGCAAATGGCAGCTCTGGACCATTTGCTCTTGGTTTGCTTAGTTGGTTCCTCCTTTGTCTGTGTTTGTAAGTCTGCCCTGGTTTCTGCACCTGCTCATTTGTGAAAGATGAATGGGCTCTTCTGCTGAGCCTTGTCTGTTGTATTTCACTTTATTTCCCCTGACCACATTTTTAAATGTCACTTTCTGGGAACTGCCAAGCAGTGACTTTTTGAGCATTTGATTCAAAAAGACCCAACGAAAGCAGCACAAGGAATTAAGGGTGCAGATGTCCAAGCAGTAGCACAGCATTCCTTTCAGATTGCTGATTAGTACATCTTTTCCCTGATGCTGCTTTAATTTCAGTGACTTTGCTCTAAGTGCTCCCAGTTTGGCATTTGCTAATGCTTCAAGTCTAACTGCTGATAGATTGAAAAGAATTGATTGTAATTGTTTTGGGTGGCATTTTGTTTAGCTACTGTAAGTTGAGCCTGCCCAACTTAGGCATCATTAAGAAAAATCATACGTTCCATAAATATTTTTATTAAAGCTTTATTCCCCAGCTGGAAGACAGAATTATCATTCTAAGATAACTTACAGGCATAGTGCTAAATCAACATTACACTGTCAGGATGCAGAGAGAAATTTAGTCAAAAGAGGCTGTCACTACCAAAACACTCCCATTCTATAACAAAAAGTGATGTCTATTCCTAATAGTGTTGAGTGAGCTCTTAAGCAAGTAATTTCTTTTAAAATTCTAATTAGGGCACAGTGTTGCTGCTAAAGATGCCCTGTTTTATTCTGTAGCTGACAAGGAGTGGAGATGTGAATTGTCAGTGTGAAGGAAGCAAGCTGCTGAGGTGGAGCACCAGGTTTTTGGGGGCCTGTAACATTCCTTAATGCCCCTTCCTTTCTTCTTCTCTGTCAGGTGATGCCTTGTGGCAGGATTGTGGCTTATTGGTAAATCCTTCCTCATTGTGCCATTGATTTAAGCAGAAAAATACATGTGAGAATTGGCTGAGGGAGCTGTGTAAGAGCTTGTAATGTAAAAAATCAGTTTGCTGAGTCCAGTGGCTTCTCTCCAGCACTGGTAGCACCAGCTGCTCTGGTACCTGCAGCCCTTGCTGCAGTGCAGTACCTGCAGAAATTAAACTCTGAGCTCTCTTTGTTAGGGCTTGGCTGGGTTAAACACCTTCACCAGCTCTTTTAGCTGCTCTAATCATGGCTAGGTTTGGACTTGGGCATTCTTCTCACTGGGATATCCTCATTTTCCAGCATGTCCTGCTGCTGGTGGCATCTGCTCAGCTACTTGTGTCTGTCTTAAAACACCTCCCTTGTGACTTTGTGTCCTCACATAGCCATAAAAAGGACATTAGCAAGCCTTCCCAAATGCAGAGCTGGCTGCTATAAATGTGCCTCCTGCCCCTGCCAAGCTGCAGAACCCAGAGGGGTGAGCCAGTGAGGAGAAGTTGAGTACAGCAAGTGCCTGCCTGGCCACAAATCTCCTTTTCCCTTCCGTTTGCTTAGGTGTGTGACAGATGTTTACCCACTAAGATTGATGAGGAGGCTTATATAGAAAGATTTGATCTGGCATTTGAACCACGTTCACAACTGGGAACATTTTGGAAGATAAGTTGATGAATAGACCCATTTGTTTAGCCAGGTTGGCTGAAAAGTAGTTTTAAGGTGCAGAAGATTCATCTAGGAGGAACTACAAATATAAGAAATAGCTATTTGAGCTGGAGAATGGTGTTGATGAGAAAACACTAAGTCATATAAAAAGAGGCTCTGGATAAATTCAGAGTGGAATTTGAAGACTTACTATTATAACATGGTTTAAATTGTGTTTCAGTTTGGCTGGGTTTTTTTGACAAAACTGAGTTTTAGAGAATATTGGCTGAAATCAGTCTGAGACAGAAAAGCCCTTGTGACATCAAAGACCAGGCTGCTATTCTTTGAAGCTAGTCCTCCAAAACTTGCAAGACTCTCTCAAGACTCAGTGGGAGATGCTGTTAAAGCCAAACTTTTAAATCAACACTGATATTTCCAGTATCTCTATGATTTAATCAAATTATATCTGTGTTGAGACAAACACTGCTTCCTTTATAGTTCTGTGATTTTTGATCCATTTTTATTTACATGTATTTTACTGGATAAAAACTATATGTTTTCAAACTTAGAAGCCACAACCAATGAAGTTTGGAAGGCACTGTTTTGTACATTTCGACAATTTCCGAGGATCTCAGTTTCACATTTTAATATTGGCAAAATTAACGTGGAATCACATTTCTCCAAATTCCCATTGTAAGTTAAAATGTACTTTCTCCTAATTACAAAGCACTTACTGGAGATTTTTATGGTAAATCAAACCTTTTCTCTGAACAGAAATGTCACTTTTACATGTTTTCCATTCGGAGGTGTGGAGATGGAAAATGTCAAGAAATGACCAGCCAGTTTTTCCTACCATCCCATGAATGAAAACCAGTGGAGAAAATTAATCTGGTTTTATCAGCCCTGACATAGAGTGTGCAAGGTTGGAGCAAATATTTTTCAAATGAAAACTCTTCCCTGAGATTTTTTTTTTCCAATCTTCATCCATCACCCCAAAAGATGAGGGACAAATAAAGGCTGAGATATGAATATCAAAATAATGCCAAGAGGATGTACTTGCACAGCAGTCCAGGGGAGGCTTTAATACCTTCCATGTAGATGATGATATATGTTGATTAATCCATATCACTTGACTCACAGATGTGCAGAAATTCCATCAGATGCTTTATTGCCTACAGAGGGAGTTGCAGTTAGAGTTCACCTGTCGTCTGCTCGAAATTTATTTAAAGAGGGAAAACAACAACCCTTCCCCGAAGAGCTGCAAAAATTGAGGCTGGTTCCACATTCCCTTTAATTTCAGGGAGCATTCAGTCCCCCACCAGTCATTAGCATCCTTTAAGCACAGTGAATTGTCTCCTGTTTTCTCAAGGAACTTCATTTTCCAGGATGCAAGGCACTGAATGTGCAGGAATAAGTGGAAAAGAGATTTCCTGCAGACCAGCAGCTGGACTGAGGGGCAAATGGAGCTGCTGGTGGGGAGGGGAGTGAACACAAGGCAGGGAATTTCACAAGAGGAGGGAGAATGGAAGTGCACAAAAAGTGTGAGGCGGTTCTGCAGTGAGGTACTGGGTTGCTGGATCATGTGTTGCACTGATGGATAAAGAAACACAAGTTGTGCACAACCATAAAACCAGAGGAGAGTGCTCAGTTTGAGGAGATATCATGACTTTAAAGCCACCTGGGTTCATTTACTTAAGAACTAATTAGGTTAGTTCTGAAGAGGGTGGGGCTAGTCTAGGATGACATTCATTTAGGCCTTCCCATTCTACAGGAAATTATTTTCACTGCTTTGCCAAAAAATTCAAGGATTCAACTTCTGGTGACCCATTCTATTTCTCTTGAAGAAAACAGCCCACTTCTTTTACATCTGGCTAGACAAATCAAAGCCAAAATAACATAGGGCATTTATCTCCTGGAGCAGCCACTGCTGTTTTCTGTTCTGCCTTCTGATCTCTGGACCTTGCCTAGTGGGAAGTCAGACTGGCTCCTCTTAGACCTTACAAGAAACTGTGGGGCTGAAAATTGCTAATTTTTTTTTCTTCCAAGTCAGTCATCAATACTCGTTATATTAATACAGCTTGTATGTTTATTACCTTCTTCACTTCCCTCACTTCTGTAAAAAAAGGGACTTTTATGAGAGTCATGAAGGTGAATGTCTGAACTGGCAGTTTCCTTTAATAAGCTCTTTTAAGAAGATTTTCTTCTTGTAGTAATGAGAACTCTATAAAGATATTTTATGCAGGATGAGCAATTCTGGCTGATGGCTTCCACTAGGACAAAATGACCAGCTTGTTAGTTGATGATGCCACTCCAGAAGGAAATAACCATAGATTATTATACTAAAATGAGAGAGAAACAAGGCTGGCTTCCCTGACAGCTTGAGTGGATAATCCAGAGAAATTATTTCAGAAGCAATGCAAACACAAGACTCTCCTTTTTCTCAATTGAACCTATCCCTGTACTTTTATAGCTGGGGGTTATTTTTTGGAGGGTTGTTTTTTTTTTTTTTTTTTCTTGCTGTTTTGGCTTGGAAGGGGTGGTGTTTCTTTGTATTTGTTTGGAGGCTTGTTGGGGGAGCTTTTTGGTGAAATTTCTATGTTTGGTTGTTTTTTTCCCCTTATCAGGGATTAATTTTTTCCTTGCAGGTACAGAAAACTAACTTTCCTTGCTCATAAATAATTTTCTTGTCATGGAGTGTCTAATGACCTCAAATGGCCAAGGGCTTAATTTATATTCTGTAAGACGGTCTGCCCTAAAGCTTATTTCAGAATTAAAATAATTGTCATAAGTGAAAAACTATACAGCAAAGGCAAAATTTCAGGTGAGAAGGAAAAAGGGCAGCCTGAAAAAACTGCGTGTAAATAAATGGCTTGTCGTAGACATAAAAAACAAAAAATTATTCTTCTCTTGCCAGAAGGGCAAGGAATTACTGAAGCTGCAGATATTCATGCTCCTGATTCTCACACAAGGATTTATGTGAATGTGGGTGTACATATATATGTATGCAACTACATTTATAGGCTGCCTTCCTATGGAAATTGCAGGATTAAATGATACTTGCTCCAACTGAAGCAGTGTTTGGTTGTGAATTGGTCATGCATCCACTCTGTTTGATTTGTTTGGGGTTTTTTACTTTTTTCCCTACTTCCTCCATCCCCATCTCCATTCACAGGAGGTTTCACTCCTCCTGTGGTACTTGTTTTCTGCAGCCAGCATGGGTATCCCTGGCAGGGAGAGTTTTATGGAATGGTTAGAAGCTTCTCTTTCCATGTCCGTGCCCTGTATTGCAGCAGCAATGGTGCTGTGGGTGTGGGAAAGTCATTTCTGTGTCCCTGTGGTGATGAGAGGAGAGCCAATATCTCAGTCTCTTCTTTGGGATAAACCCTGAGCTCTACCACTGTTTATTTTCATCTGTATTCCCCTGAACTGATGCCTCCCCTTCCTTTGGGGCTGTGGCACCTCATCCATGCAGAGTTATCTCCCCAAGTGCATCCTCTTCACCCCATCTCCTGGAGGAGCTGTGATTACTGCAGGGAAACAAGTGACAGAGCCACTTGGAGAGGTGCCCCCAGCACCAGTTCAAGGCATGCTCAGAAGTGCATTGCTGTCATCTAGTGATGAACAATGACAGCCTTGCAAATTAATTGTATGGATCACGGGCACAGCTCGTGCAGCTGTTACCAGGTTTACTGGCCAAATCTGCTGAAAAAGAGCATTAGTGAGCTCTCTAACAGATGCCTGGGGGTGGACTGTGGCCAGTTCTGCAAGAGAGAAGCCCACCAACCTTTCCTGTCCTGTGTCCAGTTGGAAAGGAGCCTACAAGAGTCCCTGGGGGAAAGGAAGGGAGACCTCATTACCTTGATTCCCAGCTTTGGTTCAGCACAGGCTGAGCTTGCACGGCCTGAATGGGGTGATGGAGGCTGCAGAAGACACTGGGGGATCTTGTGCTGTGTGTGGGAAGACAACGGTGTTAAAATGCCTGCCTGTCACACAGGGAATGCAGGATATGGGCTGTGCCTGTGCCTGGGAACAGCAGCCAGTGCAGGCCAGGAACAGTGGCCCAGCATGGCCACAGGAGCCTCTGGGAATCATTTGTGGATGTGGCAATGGCCAGTTTGTGCCTCCATCCAGTTACTATCTGACCTGTAACATGGGACTCCAGAATAAAGCTGAGAGGAGGAATAACCTGTGCTGCCTCTCCCCTGCCTTAAAGCTTTTGTCCTAATGTCTAGTCACAAAAAACAAGAAAAAAAGCTACACATGGCTTAAAACCATGAAGTGGAGATTTAGTGGACCCTAAAGATTTGGGGTCATCTGCCCACATTGCATAGCTGTCTGACACCCACTCCCCCTTCAACTTTGATGGATGGTTTCAGCCTTAATGAGCATCCAGTGGCCAATGAATTTCTCAGCCTAATTACATGCTGTCAGATGAAGTGCCTGCATAGTGTAGGTTTTCTTTTTTTTTCCCTAATCTGCCATCTTGTAGCTCTGATTAGTGTTGGCTCCCACCACTAGCAATAGGATTGGCATATGGCAGCCCAAGCCTCAAATACAGAGGGGTCTTTTTTGTTCTATCCTGCATATCCAATTTTTGGAAATGCAATTATGATGCCATGCATGAGCTCTCAGGCAAAATCCAACCTGTGCTGGATCCTAACTGCATGAAAACACATGGCACCTCCAGATTTATGGCAGTAAAACCATTGTACTCCAGACATCAACAGTGTAATGCCAGTCACATCCAAGAGCACCAGGAAAGCTTTGCCTTCATTAGTATTCTGATGTCTGCTGGCGTTCTGTTTGACAGGGAGATTATCCCTTTGTGATTGCAGACTTATCACAGCTCTTCTTTGTCTATTAGCACCATTTCCCAAGGTGATGGGAAGAGAATTTTGCCATCTTCCATCTTTCCTCCTGGAATTATTGATTATCACTTTCACAAGGACTCTGAGTCTGCTTTGTGAGGAAGGTGACCCTCACAAAGGAAAGTGAGGAAAAAACTGGTGGGATTCTAATGTTGAGCAAGGTCCAGCTTGGTCACTAGCTTTACTTTCTATGTGAAAAATTCCTTTTAGTTTCTCTTTTTCACTGCTTGCTATGTCAGAGGAGAGGCTAGCCTTTTTCAAGGTCCCTCCTATCCTCTGTGTTCATAGACCATCTTTGTTTTCACTGAAGTGTGGGTGTGTTTCTCCTCAATTAGTAGATGCAGAGATCATACTCTGCATGATTAGATCTTTCCACTTAGTCCATGAACCAAAATCTTAGAAATGAGCCCTTGCAACCAATGCTCAATGTTACTAGGATCTGTACCACAGTATTTTATGCCTCTTTACCTATGGCTCAAATGAGGTTGGGAGTCTAGATTGCAATAAATTGTTTCTTAAGAATAAATACTTGTTCTTTTTACTTTTTGGAAGTTATTTGTATCAAGTTTAACAGTCTAGATCCTGCTGCATGCAATAGCTTTCAGTGCATTCTGCTCTGTTGTCCATTGTTCATTTTAAAGACCTTGTAGTTTCCAGGTTATCATTTTCTTTTTTTTCCCTTAATGTCATAGCTGACAGCATCTCCTGACTGAGTAACTTCAACTGCAATCCAGCTTTTGGGAGTTGAGATCTACAGCCTGGGAGTGGGGACTAAAGAGGGAATTGATTATAGTACAGCTATATAAAAATAAATTTAAAAAAAGATACAAGCATGAATCTGTCAGAGGAGAAAGTAATAATCTTCTTCCATCTTCTTGTGTGTAATCTTCTGTTCTTTATTGAAATGAACAAAATATGCTTTGCTTCAAGGTCTTCTGTTTGATAACTTATCCTCTGTGATCTCTTGTCTAAGCTTTCTTTTCACTCCCTGTTTTCTTAGCTGTACATCAAATTCTCTTGTTTATTTAACATGAAGACTCCAATGTGTCCCCTTGATCATTCCTAGACTTTGCTCTGCTGCATTTTAATGGAGACAGGAACTCATCTGCTGCAGGTATCTTCCTGAGGCAGAATGATTTGGGGCACTGTAAAAGGAAGGGATGCAGTGTCTTGTTCAATCCACTTTCCCTTTTTAGCTTTAATTATGGACTTTGAGCAGGAAAAGGTTGGCATTACTTAAAATTACTGTTGCAATTGTGTCCTCCTGGGGTATGTGAGGAAGCCAAATATTCAGAGCATATAAAGAATGCTGGGGGAAAAAAGGCACTAATGGTGAAGCAGTGCATGCCTTAAAGAATAGTTAGAACAAATCACCAAATGCAGCTTCAGTCCTGCAGAAAACTCTGATCATCTGAAACTTTTTTCTGTCACAGAAAAATATGTCAGGGTGGAAACTTGTGCTGATTTTTGAAAACTTACTACCTAATATTTTGAAAACATGCTGTGCATCAGGGCTCCCTATGCAAGGAAGATTTTCCATGGTACCAAAATACCATGTTGTTTGTTTGGAAAGATAAATGCTTTCTTGAATTTTCCCATTTGAAAAATACTATGCAAAAATATTTAAAAATCACACATGCCCCATTTTCTAATAGGAAATCTTGGTTTTATTTGTGGTCATTCTGATATTATCTAGACTGATAAAAGCAGTCTATAAAAAGAAGAGAATATGTTTATTTCAGGATTTCTGTCATTGAGAGACAATACATAAATAAAAGACAAAGTTTATGGTTTGTGTTTACAGACACTCACCTCTGTGGGAAGGAGAAAAGGGCTTCCATATGTTGTTGATTTAGAGATGATATCTGGTTCTCTCCACTTGAAGTTTGAGTTAGACCTGTTTGTGAATTAATCATGTGAGATTTGAATGTCATGTGATTATTTTTAGCTTATAAAAACTTTCCAGGATTGGACTGGTTTTCAAATGACCAAATGAGCTAAGGTCTTTGCAATTGTTCGGACCTTCTAGTGCTTTAAAACAGAAGCTATGTAAATTGAACTTTTTTCATAAAAAAAAGTAAATGTTACCTTCTCATTTTAGTAATGGGCTTGAATAAATATTATAAGAGTTCAAGCTAAATGTAATTTTGTAAAAAGATAGAAAGGAAACTTCAAAATTAACATTTAAGTCTGACATCTGTACCTGGCTTCAAAGAGAAAAGGTGAGGACAAAAGCAAAAGCTCTGATAAATCTTGAGAAAATTGGACCATCTAAAGGAATAATAGGATCAGAGGCCAGATTACTTTATACTTTGAGGTCTAGAAGGGGAGAAAATTTTCAACTGATACTTGAAAAGAAAGGTTTAGAAAAAAAAAAGGAAACATGCAGCAGAATTTAAGAGTCTTGCCCTGAAATGTGATACTAAAGGGAGTGTGGAAAATGGAGGAGGAGTGGCACAGGCTGATATCCAGTGGAGAAGCCCCTCCAAAGCTTTTGGAAGTAAAGCAATTGGAATCCTTGGAGAAGGCAATGTGTGATGTGTGGCTGTGCTGGGTAGGGGAGAGAAGGCCAGGCTGGGGTTTCTGACAGAATCTCCTCTGAGGAAGAGCCCTCCATGCAGGTGAAGCTCCTCAGCCTCACTCCCTGCCCTAAATTCCCCTGCCCAGCCCTTTGTGCCAGGTGCTGCCCATTGACAGGACAAGCTCAACCTCTGCAAGGTGAAAGGCAGGGAGCAGCGTGGGAGGTGTGATCTGCGAGGGAGAATTGATCCTGCCATGAAGATCTGCTGCCCCAGCACACGGGAGGAGGCGTGGATGGAGCCTGAAAGCTTTCATGATTGTTTTCAGAAGGTTCCTGTATCGATCCCTGCTGGTTAGCAGCAGGGGCTCTGCAGTGCTCCAGCTCTGTGGGAAGCCCTGATCAATAGCTCAGAGCAATGGCCTGACAGTTATTTACTCATCAGCTCATTAGGGTGGGAAGAGTAGATTACACTTCTCATAATTTCACTATTGACTGGCACACTGCACTATGGTTTTGTTGTTGGTTTTTTATTTTTTTTTTTTATGAAGTACTCTGTAATGAAGATGCCTGAAGGAGTAAAACCACAGTCTTTTAAAATGAAAGGTGCTTGTAAAAGCAGAGGAGATTTATTCATGGCAAGACAAAGAAACATCAGGCATGATAAAGAACAAATAGGAGGAGGGAGGAGCATGGGCAGCTCAGCCCTGGGTAAAATGAAGTTTTTTATTTGCATTATATTGTGCAAGCCAGAATCCCTTGCTCTGTTCATCCAGCACTGTTAACTGAGGGGGGAAGAAGTGAGTTTACTCTGAGGTCAGTGGTGGTGTGGCACTGACCAGCAGACTTGCCCTCACACTTTCCTGGAAAGGCTCCAGCAGGTAAAAGGTATTTTAGGAAGCCTTACTCAGCAAATGTGTTGCTTGCAGTCCCTTATGAGTTTTACAAATTGCTGGTGACTATAAAAAAGGGAACCAAGACCACTGTCACTGCCCAGAAGTGTCCCACTATTATGATCTCCCAAGAATTTGAAATTGGTACCAAAACTTTGAAATTTTTGGTGTTTGGATGGATTTCATTTACTTCAAGTGAACTTGAAACAGATCCTTTTATTTTTGAAGTTGAGCATAATTATCATTTGGAACATGTTGCTATAGAGAGTTTTGCCTCTCTCTTCAAGCCTTTAAGACTGTGGCCTGTCTGAACAGTTTTGATTTAGATTTAAATGAACAGAATTCATTTGTCCATTGAAGGAGTAACAGAATAAAAAATCTGCGCCTGTGTTGTACTAGTAATTTAGACAAAATAAGTAGAACAGAAAATGTGACATTTCCAAGGCACCCCACTAAAGAATTTGCTTTAAACATGAAACTTCTGGTCTAATCTAGATTCATGTTCTATAAAGTTGGAGCTCCTACCTGAAAATTCTTGTTCACTTCCCTGACACCCTTGTGATGCAAAACATATGAGCAAGGGCAGCACTCAGTTAGAAACCATGGGATTTATGTACTCCATGGAATTGGAGCCTCATTCTTCTACTGAACCACTTCAAGCAGACATATATACCAGGGCCTCAGTTTTCTTGATTGCTTGCTGAGCTGCTGCTTTTTCAATTGCCTATAAGGAGTGTTTTTATAATTTTGTACCTTTTTGATATGAGGCATTAATATTTGAGACCGACTCTCCTTGATTTGATATATCTTCCACTTTTTAATTTGCTTTCTATAGAATTCTTTTTGGGATGAGCAAGTACATTATGTTTTGGGGAGTGACTAGAATGCTGGATGCAGACAGTGCTAAATCTTTTATGAAGCAGAGCACTTCAAGAAGCTAAAAAACTAATTTATGAGAGCCATTCAGAAAAGGGAAGGTGTCAGGAGAAGAGTTCAGCCCTTGCATTGATTTTTCTGCAGCTCCTTGCATTCTGAACCAGGGCTTATATTCATTGCCTGAAAAACTGTCTTCTTTGCATCTCCTGCCAAGGGTGTGTTTTGTATTTTTGATTGTAGTCTTATAAGGTCTTTTTCTCTTTTGCTTTTCATTGCCAAGAAAGAACCAATTTCCCCATTGTAAGAACTAAATGGCACTGGGAGCTGTTTGTAAAGGCATTAAATACCAGTTTTACTCACCGGATTTTGTGAAATATTGAGGTTGGCTGATTATTGCTTGCCTCAAAAGCAATCTTCCAAAATTAGACACTAGGCTATGTAAATGGGCAGGTTTATTGTGAAAACATTTGAAACTGACCCAGCAAAAAGAGGCTGTCAGTGGCAGCTTTTCCATTAGTTTCAATAAGCCCTAATCAAGCTCCTGTAATAACAGAGCACTTCCAAACCATGCTGCTTTAGGGCAGTTGCAGGTCATTGGTGGAGAGCTGGATAGAAGAGATCAACAAAAAGAGTTAATCCATGAAACATTTATACAGGCACATCTTTAAAGTGCCATTGTTTCCTTTGCAGGCAGGAATTCTTGTCCATTAAGGCACTATGGTCTTCTGATACTTTAAAAAATATATAATAAAATATCCAAAGCCCTGTAACTTCCCCAAAGAAGAATGTGATGGCTTGGTGAACAGTTTTCTATTTTAGTAAATTGAGTTCTGAGGCAGTGTGTGAACCAGGGTTGGGAGCAGCAGCAGCTACCCCAGGGTTACAGCAATCCCACCAGCAGCTGTGCAAGCGCTGGGCTCAGCAAGGTGGCTGTGGATCCATTAGCACTGCCCCATAAAACATCCTCTGCCAGCCTTGCCCTGCTCCCTGCAGTGGTTACAGCACAGCTGACTCTGCCTCAGCAGAACCTGCACAGCCTAACCCATTTCAATTAACCATGAGCTGAAGGACTGACAGTTTTATTCTATACAAAGAGAGGCAGGGAGACCCTTTAAAATGCAGGCAATGTCAGGTTAAGCCCTTAAAGTCATGTTTTAGCACTGAAAAAGGAGCCAAGTTTACTGGCTAGGACTGAAATTAAGTGGAGGCAGGTTTGGTTTTGCAGCTGAGGTGTGTGGTTGGGGCTTCTGATTGCTGGGTTTTATTGGGGTCCAGGGAAAACCACAGCACTGCAATCTGCAGGGGGATGAAATGCATGGACAGGACTCCCAGCTCAACATTCTGCTGATAGATGACAAAGACAGACTGAGTCCATCATTTCTACTTGTTCTCCTTCAGCATCACTCCTCTTCACAGAGCCCTTGAGCAGTGTCCTGATTGACACCACAGAATAAATGCCAAATTCTAGGAGCAGGGACATGGCAGCAGTGAAGCTGACGGGGCACGACCAGTGCTTAATAAATCATAAACCTGTTTTATGAGTCCTAGCCTGGTTGTTGTTTGATCCCAAGATCAGCTAGCTAGAACTCATTTAAGGCAAATAGAGCTTGAAAAATAAACACAAATGTGAAGCAGAGTTATGCCTTTTAGACAATATGTGCAGGGGATGATTGAGAGCATGAGGTACCAAAAGGAGCAGCTGTGGGGCTGACAGCAGCATGGCTGTGGTTTTGGGGCTGATTGCCTTCTTGTATTTTCATTTTTGAGAAACAATCTCTTCCTACTTTTTCATTTTCCTTTGTTTTTCTACCTTATTCTTCTCTCTTCCAACCATTAAATGGAAATGCGTGCCTGGAGCTTGCTGCTAAGGTGCTCTGTTTAGAAATGGTGATGTTCACTAGAGATAGAAGCACATAAATACAGCAGCTTTGTGTCGTGGCCAGAACACTGCTCTCTGTACCACTTCCCCACTGGTCATCTTTGCTCATTTTTCTTATTTAGTTCAGTATGATCTTTAGTTTAAATTAATGTTGTGTGATATTTTCTAGGGGAAGTGTCCTGTGAGCTCCAGCGCCACAGCAAATATGGTGCTTGCTCTGGGAAAGCTTCAAAATTTAACATCGTCTTTGGGAGCATCAGACACTTTAATTTTTCAGAAGTTCTTTGCCTCCTTCCTGGATATAAATGTGAGACAATGATTGTAGATGCTCCAGGGTAAAATAACAGAAAATGCAGTTGTGAGCAGAAAGCAGCAGCGAGCTGGAGACAGAGAGCACAACCCAAGAAGGACAAACCTCGTGCCAGGAACTTGCTGGGTGCACTCAAATGAGCAAGCAGGAGCTGCAAAATCTGTTTGGAGATGAAGGGAGCTAAATTTAGAAGCTAATTTCAATGCTGCTACCCTGCATGTCCTTGGCTGGGACAGCTGGTGCAGTGCTGGCCCTGGGAGCCTTCAGACACACACTCAGCTCTGCTGGTGGCAATACCTGGCACGTCCAGTGCCTGAATTTTTCCCAATTTGCTGATGAAGTCAGGAGTTGTTCATTCCCATGCCCTTTGTAAGTGGCTGATAAGCACATTCACTAGAGGTCTGCAGCACTGTGGCACTTATCATGGTGTGCAGTCTCCAAAGAAATAATTTTTTATTGGCCTTTTAAAGGAGGAGAGGCAGACAAAGTAGACAGCACGTTGATCAAATGGGTGACACTTGTTCCAAAGCTTTTTCCCTGAAGAAAATGTTATCTCTTTATTGCCATCTTTCAGCTTGGAAATAAAAAAGAGCTAAACTTTCCCAGCTGGACCTTGATTTGTAACTTTACTTCTGGACTCAGCAGTTTAGATAGAAATTTTAGTGGCATACTGAGGATGGGATGGAGACTTTGCCTTTGTGAATGTGTGATATTTAACCATTTTCATACGAGCGCTCTACTATCTCAGGGAAAAATAGTTTATTTTAAATTGGGGTTATTCTGGGGCTTCTTCATAAATTCAGTCTAAAATTAAGTTGTCTGTTGACTAAAATTGATTTGTCCTCACAGAACCTGGAATGAGTTTGTCTAAATAGATTAGAAAAAGGCAGCACAAATGTGGAGGTCAAGGTGCTCTATTAAAGGTTTTGTTTTGGAAGCTGGAGAAACCAAATGAAGAGAAAGAAATTGTTTGCTCAGGGGAGGGCAAGGAAAGAGAAAAGAGTTGTGAGCAAAGCAAATTTTGAATAGCTGCTGGACAATAATTTTTAAAAAGGACTCCCTCATCCCTTGAAGAGCAGGGTGCTCAGGGTTGGGATGGGGACAAGGATGAGCTACTCCTGTAACTTTTGGTCTCCCCACACCACAGATGAGAGGGGCACAGAGGCTCTGGGTTGGATCAAACCAAGGGCTGCCTTCCCTGAGCTGCTGTTTTGTAGGCAGAGCTTGTGTTGAGCATCTCTGCAGTGACACCTCTGCAGTGCAGCTGGCAGGGAGCACCACGAGAGTGCTTGAGAACAATTCCATGGCTCAGAGTGAAGGGATTTCCTCCTCCAGGTGTAATGTAGGTGTAACTCCCTCACCCTTGCTTCTCTCTACAGCCACAAAGGATTAGTGACTGGACGGCCCAGAAGCTGTTGGCTTGTTTACCCACACAGCACAATTTCCCTGGCTCCCCCACCTATTGGCACTAAAAACCCCTCTAATTCCAAACCTGTGATACAGCAATACCTGTGAACAGACCAAAGTGCTGCCATTCAAGGCTTTCTTTAGCTCCTGTGTTTCTGAGAGGGATGTAGGTCAGCACCCAGCACTCACCATTATCACTGACATCTGCCAAGGGCAAAAGCTCACTTCCTTCTTACTGCCCTCCTGGGAGCAATTGCAGATTTAATCTTGCTGGTGCTGGGTAACTGCAGGACAAGGCTGAGCAGGAGTAGGATTTATTAATGGACAATTACTAGGATGTAAAAAAAAAGTAGGGCAATCTGTTCTGGTTTAGTAAAATTAAGTGCTGGGCTTGGGTATTGCAAGTGTTGAAGAGATTTTGTTGGTTTTTTTTTTAATTTTTATGCAGCTGGGAAGCAGAGGTGTAAGTAAAGCTCAGGCTGAGCTCACTGGGGAAGGCAGGAGCTACCTGTGCTCCTGAGTTCCAGATTCCAAGTTTGGATCTCTGGGAAGAAAAGAATGGGACTGGAAAAGTATAAAAGAGTTAGCCAACAC
Organism: Ammospiza caudacuta; assembly: GCF_027887145.1. NCBI lineage: Eukaryota > Metazoa > Chordata > Aves > Passeriformes > Passerellidae > Ammospiza > Ammospiza caudacuta. The sequence continues at coordinate 10,194,444 of NC_080610.1, forward strand.
TGGGACAGGTTATAAATAGGAAAAGATGTCTCAAGGCCCTGTGCAATATAATATTTAAGAGGAAAGCCTATTAAACTTGCCTGATAGGTCAGTGACAAGGCACACTGGGGATTCCTTTCACTGTCATTATTAAAACTGGTGAGAAAAGAGAATCAGATCTTCACTGATAGAGTATCCTAAACTACTTGAGTCATACTGAGTAAACTTAATCCCTGACTTGTGAAATATTCCCAGCCTTTTGTGCTTCACACAGATCCCAGAACTTGCCCATAGAGAAACACTTTGTATTCAAATAGAGTCCAAAAGGGGGGTGTTTTATTTCCCCAACAGCAGTAGAGAGCCAGAAGTTTTTTTCTTTTTTAATCTGGCAAGATCTTTAACCTAAAGTACTTGGGAGACCAAATTACAGAATGGAAGCAATGAGCATTCAGAAGAACATCTTGTTGATGCTCAAAGTTGTGGTAAATTCAGTGTTCCCTGCTGCTTGCCATGAGTGTCCAAGGAAAGGAATTAATCTATTTTAGAAGGTGCTTGGGAAGTTTCTGCCTTGACAGAGTTCATACAGCAAAGAAGCCAGAGACATCTGCTTGCCTGTGTTACAAATAATATAAATATTTAAATTCCTTATGCAAGTATGGTTTTATCTGTAAACCTCAAACAAGAAAACCATGCTCAGTGGTCTTCCAGATCAGTCTCTTCTTACACAGAGAATGGTGCCAGTTGGATTTGCTATCCCTGTAATCTCCTGTAGAGCTTGGAGAGATGCAACCTGTGCAAATGCACAACCCTTTTATCTGCAGCATTGATGACACAACTTGCCTTATGTTTTCACATTTAAATGCCAAATCCTTCTTCAGTTGCATAGAAAATTGGTTTGGTGAAATACAGATTATCAGGCTTCTGGGCAAAAAAGGCATTAACTGTGTTAGAAAGTACTTTTATCTCCACTGGAGTGTTGTAAAATTGTCTGCTGTGGAGTTTCTCTGGCTTTCTTTGAAGCATTTGTGGTTGCTGATTGAAACGCCACACAGGATTAGCTTGCATGCTAATGTGTTATGAGAGGTAGCAATTACTTCTTTTTCCAGACCAGAACAGTGGGTGCCTTTGTGATTAAATGGTTTATCTAGTTTAATGGTACATAACAAAATCCAAAATTCAGGCTGCTTTGCAAATCCCAGGTCTAGATTCTCCTTTATAGGTGTTACCTGAAGAGCTTGGATCATGCAACTGCCATAAAAGTAAATTCAGACCCAATATTCAACTTTTTTCCGTCTTTGCTCCTATTTCTGCCCATTGTTGCGTACCTTGGCCAGCTTCTTGTTTAATATGAACCAGACCTGTGGCTGTTCCTGTGCAATATAAGGTGTGTTTGCTTTCACTTCTACAAGAGCTCTGAGTCAGCCACCACATCACAAAAAGCCTAATTATTTGTTGGACCTCCCTGCCTTTCCTCTCTTGCCCCATGATTATTATTTTTACCCGATTCTCTGTTTCTTGAGCATTTGAATTCACAAACTGGCATAGAAAATGACCACAAAGGGACAAAAATATTTTCCTGCCTTTTTTGTCTGTGTTGTAGCAAAGGTTTAAGACAGTGGTTGTACAAAGCACAGAGGAGTGTAGCAAAGGCAGGTGGGTCAGGGCATCAAGGGACCTGGATCACACAGGCTCAGAGCTTTAAATATCCTTGTCTAGGAACTATATTCCTATCTCAGTGTGCAACTTTAAATTTATACTTCACCACTGTCTGTAAGATTCCTTGAGAGACTTCTCTTGTTTAATGTGGAATGGGATTCACACTCAAAAATAAACTGTGACAGTTAAAATGTGTATCACTCACATTTTAGGACAGCAGAAACTGATTTAAAAAATAAAAAAACTTGTTTAATGGATTTTTCGTATCAAGTGTTACTTTGTGCATCTGAACCAGTAGAAAATCAATCATTAGCTGCCAGGGAAGTTGTGATCTACAAATGTAGATGGCAGAGGGAGAATGAAAGAAAACATGGCTTTAAACTATGCAAACACTTTGCTAGAGCAACCTGCTTTGTGGGAGGCATGTCCAAAAATCCTGGCTCAACCCTAAACTCCATCTGGGATGTGACGCTGTTGCAAGGAAAGTTATGGAAATAGTTATGGAAAACATTATGGGCAGTCAGAACCAACCCACCTTTCAGGTTTTTGGATTATCTCATGGACTGAAACATCACAGACAGATGTTTTTAAACATGCTCAATTATCTGTTATAATTAATGAGGTCTGGTGACTTCCTTGCCCTTGGATAGGACAGGATGTGTTTAGGTTAGGTAAGGACCTGCTTCATACCAAGGCCATCCTTCCTTGTGAATGCTCTGCTGTCTCCAGACCATTTCTACAGCTCTGAAACTGTTTCAATTACCAGCTTCTGTCAGGCTTGTGCCTCATTAGGCTTCACGACCCATTGCCTGGAGCAGTGGCCTGGATGGCATCCCTTGGAAAGCAGAACTTCACTCCAGTTCTATGTGGTTTTATACTGATGCTGTTTCATTTTCTAAATCAAAGCACAAACTTGAGGCATTTTACAAATTACAGTGTTGAGCATGTCAGACAAGTCCTTGTTTCAGGGGAGATAACCAGTAATCAACCCACTGTACAAAGCATAGAGCAAGCAGAGCTAGCAGGGGGCTTGCAGGTGAAACTTCCAGCTCCATATGTTACCTTTTATTGTGCACAATTACAATCCTGGCAGTTATTTGAAATGAAGAGCTCCTTTAAATGCAGCGTGCTATGTGCCTTCCCCTATTCTTTGATATTGAACTGAAATTTTACAAACCATTAGTCCTTAGAAGTCTTTTTATATCTTGAAAGCAAAAACCAGAAAAGCTTTATGTGATATGTCTCAAGAACTCGTGGATGTTTGTGTATGGAAAGCAACTCTTGCATGAGTATTTTATAACATTGAACTGTTTCAACCTGATAGACTGAAAAGTTTATTAAAGCTAAATACCCCATGCACTAAATAGCTTTTATCTGCTGATAACCATGGTGCACACTGAGGATCTCTGTAGTAGTTTATTTGCAACAGGAAAAGTTCATGACATGTTTCTTCAGAGGGAAATGAGAGAGGTTTGAAGACTGTGCGATAGCTAGTTAGTTATTTAGTTAGTTCTGGAACTACAGTTTTAGAAGAAAATACCCACTAAAGTAATAATAGATGAACACTTCCAGGCTCCCTGACAATAGAGGCATAACAGCATTAAAGGACAGACCTAATTTGAAGCAATCAGTATTAAGCATTCCTTGGCAAAGGGACAGGTTTTCTAGCTCACTAAGCTCACTTATGTCATTGAAAACTTAAATTGTCCATAAATGAAAGCACCAGGACTGTCTCTTTCACTGGACACTGACCAGGCACATCTCAGAATCACCTTCTTTCCTCTTATGCCAGGCAGGATTGTGTGAATCTGACTCTTCATTACCTTCCCTTTCCTTCCACATGCAGATGGCAGGTCCTACTCTCATGCCAAATTCAGTGGGCAGCAGACTATTGAAGAGCACCACCTCTCTTCTGTGCCTAAACAAAATATGAACTGAAGCAGCTGATCCTGCCCCAGTTTGGCATCTGGCTCCAGGTGCACAACGTCTTGGGGTGGCTCTTTGCCGCAAAGGATGGGGACAGGATGGAAGCAGTAATCAACATTTTGGTGGGTTTGCAATTTTTTAATATCATATTCATTATGTGCTTTGTGTATTTTGATATCTGGCTGATGTTTTGATGCCTAAGGTTTTATTGTGAGTGATTTGATTAGTCCAAATTCTCACAACTGGAAAATACCACATGTAGTACATCAGAAGCAAGAAACCATTACCTGGGTGTAATGTAGGGCTGCTGGAATATTATCTTTCTGCTGTTCCCTGACTAAGTAGATGCCTTTTTAAGCAGACTCGTGTGCACAATCAAAATGTTCTTGACACACTCTGTCGCTGGTTGATGGATGCGATAGCTGAGACTCCGCAAAGTCTCTGAACACATGGAGGGATTTCAGCTCCATGCTATATCATCTCCTGCTTCCACCTGCTCAGGAAACTGCATTCCATTTTATTTTAATTAAAACCTAGCAGATGTTTCATTAGGGTTGATCCAAACAAAAAGAGTGCCAGTTTCTCAGCAAAACAAAACCGAAGTAAATTGCAGCATCTTGTGCTCCTACCACCTGGTCCATAAGGTAGTACCTTTGTCCATAGCCCAGATTATATGTCTAGAAATTGGTAGGTTGCAGAGATTTTACTCATGACAGCTGGTTAATGCCTGATTACTAAGTACCCATAAGCATTATCAGAGCAGCAGAAGGTTCACCTCTGTGCTGAAGAGCAAATCTTGTAGGCACGCTGTTAGCTTTGTTAAACCTCTCTTCCTCACAAAACCAAATCCTTCCCTACATTATTATTAAGCTTGATCTGAGAAATAAGTAATTTAGGAGGCAGACCTGGGCTTGAGAGGCCTGAGGTTGGAAGTGCAGCTTTGTGCAGATGCACAGCACTGTGTTTTCCATGAGTTTACTGAAGCACGTCAGGCCATCTGCTCCACGCTGCTGCCTTTGCCTCTCCACCAGCAGCACCTGAGGCAGAGCAGCAGCAAAATGCTGCTGTCAGACAGGGTCCTGCTTTATCCAACACCTCCCTGGCTTGTGAATAAAAGGGCTGACTTCAAGCAGTCACTTTCAGTATCAGTTCACCAGGAAGAGGAAAGATAAATAAGCTCAGAATTTTACGTTTTGTTTCCATGTGCACACACTCATGTTTGAGTGAAGCAAAATTACATAGCACAGATTTTACAGGCAGCAAAAGCCTTTTCCACCTCCTGTAGTCACCAACAGCATCTTTAAAACAATGGGAGTGCAATGTTTTTTTAAAATCTTCTATAAAAATATGAGAAGGCTGTTTAGTGCTTGCATTTATTTAATATTTTGTAGGTTGACTGCTTTTTTTTAAAGCATCCAGCAAGGCTGGGAGAAGTTTCAAGCAAGGCTAAACATGATTTCAAAGACAAGCTGTTTTTCAGCTGCCCTACAAATTCTTTAACCATGTGTACACTGGTGAAACGTGACATCTACCCAGATTAAGGGTGTTTGGATATGGAACTGCCTGCTGTGATAGCTGAGGAAGAATCAAAACTAGAGGTTTCTTATCTAAGGTGTGAAGCAAATCAGTGAATTATTTGGTATTCAAATGTAACAAAAAGAACTCTTCACAAAAGTTGTTCAGATTCCCCCTGGATGTCTGTGTGCTGGAATAGGACTTTGAAATAGCAACTGAAATTGAATTATAAGTTTGATACCACCTCTGCCCCCGGGGTTTCTATAATTCATGAACTCATGAAAATTCAGTTCAGATACGGCATCTGGCTCTCATTTAAGTTCTTCTCTTAACCTGGTTTTCTAGTATGGTTACTCAAAAGTCAAATGTCCTTTTTTGAGGTCAAGTACAAAGCAAGTCTTTCACTGACTTCTGTCCCAGAAGATTGAGTTTGAAGAAGGTGTGCCGGGAGTATTTGCTGTATCTTCTTTTTCTCCAAAATAAACAGTAGGACTGCCTAGAGCAAAATGCCAGAGCGTCTCTGGACAGACTCACCTGACCACATATTGTGGTTAGCCATCTAACAAAGATTTCTGCAGTTTTAAACTTTCTTTCAGAAGGAGTGGACAGTCTTAATGGAGAATTATTTTGACATCAAATTTGCTTTTCCCTGTTACAAAATTCATTGTATAAAGGCCAAGTCCTCATACTTCATTACAAATTTCCATGAAGACCAAGTACACCAAAAATCAAAAAATGCCAGTAAGAAATATTATTCTTTTGTTACTCATAAATAGTGTTCTCTCTAATTAAAGGGCATGGACAGTGCTTTCTGCCAATGTTAGATGTTGCTCCCACTGTTCTGTTCTGTGCATGCCCAGTTCTGGCTCTCTTTAACCCATCATGCATTGATATCCATCTAAAGTGATATCTATCTAATTTGACAAAAGGCATTAGGAAATTTCAGAATTCAGGACAAGTTCTAGAAGCTTAGAATGTGGCAATACCAACATACTGCAATTCCTCCATGCAGTATTAAAGAAAGATGAAATGAGGCTGTGAGATGGACACTAAAATAGTGGCTTGTGGGCACTGGAAATTATATTCCATGGTGGGAGAATTTCAGCTGGAAAATATTTTATGCTTATGTGATCTCTTCTGCTACAAAGAATGGGGTGAAGAATTTCAGACAGATAGTCCTGTGCTGAACAGAGTAGCTTGGTCTGGGCTATGGAAGATGAGCAGCTTTGATTTGAAGGCAATGAGAGGGAGAATCAGCCTCTTTCCCTCATGATATGTTCCAAAGGTTAATCACCAATTCATAGCTGAACACTCTGAAAAATGACTGTGTGTTGATTCATCTGTTTCTGTCTCTACCAAAGCATCAGCTCTTCCAAGGTTTAGGTGACCTTGCAAAATATCTAAACCAAAATTTTTATTTGATAATTGCATCAGTTTCACCTTTGCCATCTCCAAAAACAATAAGAGAAAAAAAAAATAAAAAGAAAAAAAAAAGAAAGAAAAAATGAACATTACTGCAGTATATAGTGTGGATATGTAAGAAAGTGCTACAAAACTTCAAGTAAAGTTAGAGGGTTTTTTCCCTGCAGGCTATTCTGACACTGGCATTCTGGTGTACTAAAACTGAACTCTGAATTCCTGTTTTTCATATGCATAAGCTCCAGGAAACTGGAACCTGGGTGCCATTGTGACCTCCCAGCTTTCTGAGGAAAGTAGAGCAGAAAAGATGGAAAGTTGTCTCATACTAAGATAAATACTCCTGCTCCCCTGAAAAAGAGAGAATTTCACCCAAAGTGAGATGATTTACTTAGGTAAATTTATTTGGATTCTTGCTGCTTACCTGTGTGGGTAACCCATGCTGGGATATAGGGGAGATTCAGCTACTGGAGACATGAATTCAACTCACTTTCAAGGGATCTCTGTCTGTGTCTCCTCAGTGCTAAATGCAATGAACTCTTGGAATTATCAAAATAAGAAATAAATATTTGAACTATTTAGAGGACTGCTCTGATGGTAATGGATGAATTGAAAGGACAGAGGCTGAAATATTTTAGTATTCCTAGTGTTTAGGGTTGTTTGAGGCTTGTAACACATGTCTTTTCTTTTGTCTTCTTGGCTTTATTTATCCTGGTTTTGAAAACCTTGGGGCATTTTAAGATGTCTTTTTCCTGAAGTTGTCTCTGCAGTGAAGAGAATGAAAATATGGCTTCATTTAACTTCAGACTGAGGACTTCAGCTTTTTTCAACTAAAGACTGACTTGAGCAAATGTAACACTGTGAAATAATATTCTACATGCAACACCAGTAGTTATAATACCTGGAAGCAAATATGAAACATGAGGCATGAAGGTTTTAACAGCAGAGAATTAAAAAGCCCCCGCATTTAAATGGCTATATGATAGTAAATTGAAATTCTGTTCATTAATGGCTGCAGCACTTTTTAAAATGCTCAGCATACACCTAACAAAGCAACACACACACACACACAGGAAAGTTGTGAGCTGCAGCTACTTGTGTGCTGAGCAAGGTTATCAGAGCAGAGAGACTGAGCCAAGACAAGGATTAGATTGTCATCAGAGTAAACACTGAGATAGCTGAGCTGTAATTCTGCAGTGGAGCTGTTCTTGGCTGGCCATGCACACTCCACTGGAGAAGTGTTCTAGATGGTTTTTCACAAGCTGAAATGGAGATTTTGCGGGGATTTTGGAGGGAGTTGTCCTATTGTAATGCTCAAGTGAAAGGGAAAGCTCTGGGACTGGCTGGATGATCCCACAATTCAGAACTTGCAACCAAGAGAATAAACAAATGGTTGAAATGCAATAATGAACTTGAATGTGTTTGGTAAAGCTGCTCTGCCATATGAGGGTGCTGTCCTACACCTGTGAGAAAGATTTTTTTTTTTTGACCTTAAGATCAGTCACTGATGTTATTGGCATACTTATACTATTCAATATATATATTCAAAATTCATTCTGCATGGTAAAGCATTTTATTTATATCCCCCTTGTTCTGCCCTGTGTGAAGCACAGCTGTGATTAGAATCACTGTGTTTTTCCTGACTTTATACATTGCAGAAGTGGCAAATGCAGCAGCCTGTCCTTCAAACTCAGGTTAGTGGATTTTCCTGGAAATTGTAGTGTCCAGAGCAGTCTGAAGATCATGTACCTGCCAAAATAGAAGATTCTTTTGAAAAACTCCAGACAACCAAAATAAGCATCTCTCAAATTGGCTTTGCTCTGAGGAAATTCATTGGTTTTGTGTGGAAAATGTAGGTTCAGATACAAAATATCATGGTGGAAAATTTCACTCAAAGTAAAATAATATAATTTTGATTAAAATGGGCTGGGGTGACAGGACTCTTAAGATTTGTACAAACAGAATATGTGACCTTCAGAAAGTCACTGCAATGTGACTACAGGTCCTACAGTCTCCTCTTGCCCCTGATTTCCATCATCTGTTGGAAACCCAGTGGTTCTTGTCCAGGGCAGCAGAGGTTCTCCCACAGTGTGTGCCCAAAGCTGCTCCTTTGAACCAGCAATAACAGTCTGGGCACAAACCCTGCTGCCCAAAACAAGGGGGATTTCAGCTCTCTTCCATGCATTCTTTTTTTCTTTCTTTTTTTTTTTTTTTCCCTTACATTATGCTGCTGGAGGAAAAAAAAAAAAAAAAGCCTGAGACAAGCTTAGGGATGTTTAGAAAGCAGATATTAATCAGATTACATGGAATTGTAATAAAACCAGCTGTTTGGGATGTGTCTGTCCCTACCAGCTGGGACTGATGTGGTCAGTGCTGTCACCTCCCTACTGACTGCTTGAACAAAAACCTCTTTAGCCACAGTGCACCTGGAGGCACAGGGAGGATGTGGATTACAAACTAGAATTAGTGTGCAAAATAGGAATCAAATTTGGGATTTAATTATTCCCATCTCTGCTCATTACCTCTCCTTTGCTGAGCAGCTGGAGGATGCATGAGAGCCATTTCCATAACTGAGCTGGCAGGCAGGAGCTTTGGTGTGTGCTGGAGCCAGGAGTGAGCTCCTGCAAATCTTCTGAGACCAGGTGATCGAGTTTCTTCTGTCAAAAAAGCACAAAAGGCTTCCATATTTTCAAAGAAAATACATTTGGTACAGCTCAATCCACTGGGACCCACAGAGCTGCATTGTGCTGAATAAAATAATGTAAATATTCCTGGAGGCAGAAGTGTTGTGCCAAGGAGCCTTATGGAAGAGTTGGGACTTTCAGACACAGTAGTGTGCTATTATGTAAATCACTACTTTGTTTGACAACTGAATGGTATTAAAACTGTCTGCAAGTTTATTTCTTGGAGCTGAGAGTTCCTAAGAGCTACATTTGACATCATTTAAATTACAGCGGTGCTGTGTGGTATGTAAAATATCTGTCTTTGTTCAGCAAGGTGTGTATGCTCCTCTCTCCCCGCAATTATTTCAAACCCAGGCAAGACCTTTCTCCACAAAATGCAGTGTTGAGCAGACAGGGGAGTATTACAGAATTTTCAGAAGAACTTGGTGATAAGAGGAGCGGCCCCAGTGAAGAGCTGTGTGGCAGAAGGCTTTCTCTGCCTCAGGGGAGCAAAGATGTGCACTGGGAGAGGAGGAATCCTTCAGAGGAATTGAGCTCATGGATCTGATCCTCAGCAGGAGGAAGGGCTGCAGGGCCAGGAGAGGGATGCTGGGCTTGGGTGCCTGCTGGGAGGACACAAAAACCTCCTGGGAATTTGGCATACTTGTTTTTTTCCTGCAGCAGGTCTGCATGGTGTAACTCAGGAACAGCAAGGTGAGGATCAGACTCCAGGTATCCCTCTCATCCCTTCTCCCATGAGGCTGGATGCAGCTCAAATACAGCTCAGGTGTTTTCCTGTCCAGCACCCTGGTGCTAAAAGTGAGTCAATCACAGGAGTGCCTGCTCAAGGGAATGTTTGTGCTTCCTAACTCACACTAAGGAGGTGAGAACCTGTCTCATCCTGACCTGGACCTTAGAAATCCTGCAGTTCCTGGAGCCTCTAGAAAATGCATTTTCTGCCATTTCCTTAGATGACAATAATCTTTCTCTTACACAGAATGGTAAGAAATAGGAGTAATTGCCACATGTAGGACCCTGGAGTGGTTTCTGGGCCAGGCTGGATGGTGCAAACTGCATGGAAAGGGGGAGAATAGAGCCTATGGCTCAGCTTTTGCTGTTCTGCTTCCCCCTGCAAGCTCTGTCCCTGTGAAACATCTCAGTGTGTGTAGACTCACCTCGTGGAGAAAGAGAGGTGCCCATCAAAATCTTCAAAGGCACAGACAAGTGCAGAAATCTCCTGATTCTGAGTGCCCAGACCCTGAGAAGCTCCATGTGTGAGCAAACAGGAGGCTCCAATCTTCTATTAAAACCAGGAGGCAAAGAGCAGGATCCTTTCCCCTCCCACAGGTGCCTTTGCAGGCATCTTGTTGGCCAATATCTTGGTTTTTTCCTCCTGTCTCTACACAGAGAACAGCAAAGGGAGAATGTGGGGTTTTGTGAAAGCTTCAAGTGTGAATAAAACTTGCTCAGTTTTCTCAGGAGTCCAGTTTCAGTGCTCCAGTGGGAACCACTGATTTTTGCTCTGGGTTCTTTCCCACCTGAGAGGTTGTGTGACTTGCTGGTTCAAAGAGGGAAATTTAGCAGCCATTTTCTAGCAAATAGCTTTATTTAAACCTTGTATCATGTGCTGAGTGCTCCAGAAGCATAAACCTGTGCAACCAGGGACTGAATGAAATATTCAGCCTTTCCATTCTCCTGCAGTTTTTCCTGCCTGCTTGGCATATGGAATCACTAGATATGCTTGCCAATAAAGAACTCCCCTGGAAGAAATCATTTAACAAGGGATGAAAATGTGATAAATGTTTTATAATCAAGGTCCCACAAGCAGAAATGAGTGTTAGGCAGCTCTCATCCGAGTGGGAACTGGCTGGAAGTTTTAATATTCACTTGGCACTGGATTTTTCTGAGTTTTGATGTGAACAGGCTTCTTCTAGCAGGCTCATTTTTACAGGCATTCATCTCTGCTGCAGCTGCTCCTGCTATAATTTATACAGATGCTATTACTCACAAGCAGTCTTGTCCCCAGTACTTTTGATGTTAAAATCTTTTTGTTGTTGTTGTATTCCAAATCAAAAGATCTACTTCTACAAAGTATAGGTAATTCATGCAGTTCCACTTATCTGCATGCTGATGCTAAGGAGCCTCATCTAATTAAAAAGCTGTTATCAAAAGTCTCTTCACCCCACAGAGAGCAGATAAAGTTGGTTTACCAGCTTCATTTCTAAACTGCAGGCTAATGAATATAATTTTACTGATGAGGGATTTCTGTACCATTCCCCATAAGAGCTGCACGTTGAATCTAAAGGAGGACTGGCTGAGCTTGCAGTGACAGTCAAGTCATTTTTCATGCTGGGGCATAGTCAATATCTTTAAAATCAAATTGTTACTCTCTATTAATTACTGCAATGTATTTATCTGAAACATAATAGGTGGAGTGACAGTGCTTATTACCAGCTAGGCACTTGTAAGTATGGTGGAAAGATCATAAATGAGAATTGTGAGGAGCACTAATGAGAGACAGGGGAATATTCAGTTCTGTGCAGGGAGGAATTTCAGTGTGTGGGTACCTGGCTGCTGCCTGTGACATCTGTCAGCAGCTGTGGCACTGGATCAGCTCACAGCCATCTCTGGAGGCCTCGTGCCAGCCATGGATTAAGGCTACCACAGCACAGATTTTAAATTTACCATCTCATCCAGGGATGCTCAGGACAGACAGAGGCATTTTCCTACTCACAGAAAGCAGGGAATTTGAAGCAGAGATGCAGCAGCTGATGTGAGGGGAGCTGTGCCCATGTTTAGGGGGGTGGCACCTGCTGCCCGTGGGAATGTGGCAAAGTTACTGCCCTGACCCCTTGGGAAGCACCAAGCTGCTTTCTGTAATGATAATTAGATGGAAACTTGGCTTGGGATGTGACACGAGCTGAAATAGCAGACCTTATTTTTTCATTTTACAGAACTCAAGGCTCTTAGAAAGATGTTGTGTTTCAGATTCTGGGAAGAGCAGAACCCTCAGCCAGGCTTACCAGCCTTGCTCTCATTCTAGGATAGGCTTTGTTTCGGAAAAAGTCTTAGGATTTGAGGAGGAAAAAATATCCATGGTTTGCCAATCTTGTATGGCATCACAGTTTTCCTAGTGTCTCATTATTCAAACAAAGATTCACCTAAATCTGGTCATTTAATTGACCTCCTCTACTTCCTAATCAGAAAACCAGCATGGTCATGAGCTCTAAATCTGTCCCCTGGCTAATGTCCACAGAAATTGTTACTGCTGCTGAAAAGTCAGCAGACTTATCTGAACCAGGGTTTGTTCCATTAGTATAGCTGCTAAATATCCGAGATTAGGCAAGAAAAAAATCTTTCTATTTCTCAGCAGTTAAACACTGCTCTGCATGGCCATTCAGTCAGGTCACAGAAACCAGGGTAAATTTTCAAGTAGCAGATGGTTACAAACCTCTGTAAAATCTGCATGTGTTCAAACGTCAAAGGCAGCACCGTTTTGAAAAGCCAAGTTAATTAATACCTGTGATTTTGTAGGAAATGAAATGCAGGAAGCTTTCCCTTGTACCTTGCCCCTGACTGGATGGCTGGAACTACAGTAATTACCTCATATCAGGAATGTCATTTTTCATTTCTTGCAAGTCTTGTTTAGGCAGACAGGTTCTTAAATTACTGTTCATTGTCTGCTCTGTAATGAGGCAAAGCTTTCAGTGCTGTTTTCCACATGTTGAAGCAGGAATTCAGGAGGTGGCTGACACGTACTGAGCAAAGGCACGTGCTGGGCAGAGCTCTGGCAGATCCATCAAGCTTTGTTTCTGCCAGCAGTGGGCTGCTCTTGGTCATTCTGACTGATCCCACAGGAAAGGAGAACATGAAAAGCGTCCTACTGTTTAAATGACTTCAGAGATGTTTGTGGTTCTGCTTTGGGCCACTGCTGGAGCCCAGGGATAGTTTGTGGTAGGGTAAAGAGGGGAGAAGTCACTCATATTCACCTTATGTTCCTGATAAAATCTCACGGGGATCTGGTTTAAATTTTTTCCCAGAATCTAATTCATTAAGCTGTTACTACTAATGAGGGGTGTTTTTCTGGGACCCACAATTATCAGGAAATAAATCCCAAGAGGCTGGGAAGAGAATCAACAGGTCCCATTCTAAGGTGAAGATAATCCCTTGGCCACAACAGAGTTGCCTTTTCCCAAAAAGTAAATCTCACATTTCTGCTTTGGCTGAACTCAATCAAATGTTCAGGTGTGCCCAGCTTTAGGTACATGGGACTTTAATGAGGTGTGAGCTGGTCTCCCTAAAATAAACATTACTACTTCTTCTCTTTTCAATATGAACATGAATAAATCCAGTGTACATACATTTCCTTGTACATACTTTTTATTAACTCTCCTTGCTTGATCCTTATGCTCTTTGTATCCTGTCAATAATTTCTAGACCATGGATGTTTTTCTTCACCATCCCTGGGGTAAGTTCTGCTGTCTGGTTCATATGTTTAAAACTCCTTAATCTGTGTGCAAAAAACATCCCCCCATGTTCCATGTGGGCAAAGTTGGGCTCTTTATTATTATTAAGGCCCAACATAATTCTCATTAAAATTCTAAAACCTGCTAATGCAGATGACTAGTGCATGACAGATTTTCATTAAATATGCTTTATTCATTTACAGATGTTTAAAGGGATGATGTGCTAAGAGCACTGAACTGATTCAATCCAGTGCTAAGCCCTCTGACAACACTGTGAATGTATAATTCTGGTGGTAGGATCTCAGCAGAAGTGTTGCCTTTAATATCTGGTCCCTGGCATCAGTGGGGCTTAAGAAATAAGAAACTGGCATATTTATTCACCACCTAAATTTTTTAACAGCAAGAGTTCTTAAAGCACTTGCTGAAATATTTAAGCCAAGCAAATAACAAGTAGATGATGTGTGACAAGGAGAATAAATTCCCTGTTTTATTGAAGAAAAGTGAATTCTAGAACATAGTGTGAAGAACATTCTTGTTAAACTGACTGGAGGTGATTCCCTAATTAAATTGTTCACAGTAGATTACTGAATTTGAGAATGTGTAAAGGAGTTCCAGCCCAAGGTTGTAATCTGACCATCTAACCCTTGTGAATGTCAGTCACTGGCAGAGATTAGTCTAGAAAGGTTTGCAGAGCTGTCAGCAAGTTCACCCAAAATCAGCTGCTTGGCAAGAATAGATTAAGAAGGGACTTTAATGTGTTAATGCTGCAACCTGCCATCTCCTTCATTTTGTGCTGGGAGTGGGAGAGAGAAATCAGGTTTTGGGCTAGTGAAGTGTCAGACTCACAGTTCTCTGACAAAAAGGAATTCACAACCTGGGTTTCTGATTTAAAGCTCTTCCTTTGCATCTTTCCCCCCTTTCCCCCTTCTTTTTTTTTACAAGGAAGACTCTGAAGGGCATCCAGAAAAGATAGGATGGAGAGGGAGAAACAGCAGATGTACAGCTCTTATAAACACTCACTCTTTCTTGGCATTTATGGGCTGCATCATTTTAACAGCTGGATATATGTTCCTTTATTTGCAGTTGATCTCTTAAAGTGGCACTTGTTCAGTGACTTTTATGACCCTTTAGACTTCAGATGCCTGTACATATTTTGAACAAAAGGCAGAAACTAATAAACTGTGCCAGTCCTCCTCAGAACTTTCCAAATTTCCCAACTCTGCAGTTCAGAGCAAGCTGCCAGGTTTTGCTGGTGGAGGAGGCTGTGGCTCTCTCAAAGGCAGTGTGAAAGGAGCAGGTTTCACTCATTTCCATTCTGGCTTCTTCTCCCATGCAGACTAAACTGAGAGAGGCACTGGGGCTTTTCCTGCCAGCAGCAGAGCTGCTAATGAAGCTGCTCTCACTTCACCTTGCAACCCCAGTGCTCCCCTCCGGCTCAGGGCATTGGAACTCATTTCTTCTGTGGCAGGGGCTGGAAACCAGGGAGAGAGACATATCTGAAAAGCTTTGCAAACTCGTTTTGCCTTTTAGATTTCTCTTTGTGTTTGGGATGAGCCAGCAGATGCTAGTCTAAGATAAGCAAGTGCACTGAATTCTCCTGGGAAGGAAGGGTGAATCTGCCAGGAACCCTGGGGAGCTGTTGGCTGGCTGACTCTGAGCAACACCACAGCACTTAGACTTACCCTCCTCTTTATGCTTAGCCTCACATTGCAGCTGATGAGAAGGAGGTTTTAGTGAATTTGGGAATAATCCAGCAGAATTCTGGTTGGTTCTTCATGCTGCAATGTCAAGCTGTGCTCAGAGCAGGTCATAAGGCTGGTGACAAGGTAATGATTCTCCAGGATCTGATCACAGAGCAGTTCAGATGAAGTAGATGATGGAAATTTTACTTCAATGATTTGGAAATAATTAGGCAGATGACTCAATATTTTTGGGATAGAAGATGTAACTTTTTAATCATATGCTTACATGAGCATTCATGTAAGGGTGAGGGGGTTTTTTGCTTCATGACCTTCCTTAACCATGGAAGGTCATGTATAGAGAGTGTATTAGAGAGGAGAGGAAAAATACCATGGTATTTTTTAGGCTGTGAGCCAGAAGTTTTCCTTCAATGTTGGCAAATTATATCACTATTGTTCAACTTAAGTATTTAGAAAAATCTCCCTGTCAGAGCCATGAACATTTCTCTTTTACAATGAGCCCCCAAAGTCACTGTGTTCATGGCCAGTTTCCCCATAACACATCTCCAGGAAGCATGCAAATGGAGCAGGTCAAAATCCACGTGCATAACACCTGAGCAGTTTAATACTTATCAGCTCTTGACCCTGAATTTCACTGGGTTCTCTTTTCAAGTGCATGACTGCACTAACCTTGCTGTGTCAGGAAACTTTGTGTCCAATCCTGTAATTATGCATTAGATGTCCTGGCAGGAGAAAGGCAATGGAGTTTCTTTGCTGAACTCCAACTGCAGCCTGTCATTATTTATTAAAGGCCAAGTAGCTGAAAATTCAACTATTCTTGACACTGCAGCCTTTCCCAGCCTTATTTGTGCAAGTGGTAAAGTCATTTGCAGAGAAAGACATCTCCAGACACTTCTGAGGGAGCTGAAATGATACATTTTTCTTATTTAGTGGGGGCATCTGTTTTTATTCTCATTTCAAAGGTGGGACAGCATGGTCAATTCCCCTAATGCTTGCAGCTCTCTTTTCAGCACGCCCGAAAAGGAGAGACCCAGCAGAAATCTCAGGAGCAAGTTGTAATTAATTGAAGCAAGCAGATGGCTCCAGCTTGGTGTGCCTTAGCAAAGTGACAGCCTCTGATGGAGGAGCTGTGGCAGCACAGGAGAGAGGGGCTGGGATGAAAGCAGGCATGAAAGCTCTCCATGTGCATCTGCAGCGGGATTAACAGGGTCTGCATTCAGGCAAGTGTCACCTCACCCCTCATTGAATTATCTCTCTCAAATGGCCTTGGGCAAGGGATGGCTTGTAAGGTAAGGAGAAAGAGGTGAGCCAAGATTTATTCTCAAGGAAGTGTAGAATAAGATGCTAAGTTTGAATGTCAGGCCATAATTGGCTCCCAGTTGGCTCTGTGAGTTGTTTTTTTCTTATTTTGGAAGAGGAGTGCCTTTTCTGAATAAAACCCTCTTCTAAATGGATTAAACAAATTCAATTAAAAGTCTGAAAATGCTGTTCAAGGATGAGCACAATCACACATGAGAGTCCAAAGTAACTTCTGGCATAAATATATCCTTACAAGTGTAAACAATCAGCTCTGTGCCATTTCTGAAGGGTGTGTTTGGTCTTTAAGGCAGGGTGGTTTGAGCAGAGAAATTCAAGAGCATCTTTTCTTTAGGAGACTCCTTCTGGATACATAAAGTGTGACAGATGGGGGAACTCGCTGGCTCTTGGATAAGTTACTGAGATATTGCAGAGCTGCTGTAAATATTGTAGGACCTCCTGACAGTCAAAGAAGATGAAAAATGACACCTCTCCAGAAGGGCTGCTAAGTGTTTGTAAACCTCCAGCTTTTAAGAAGAAATGAATTTCCATCTGCCTGCAGTTTGGGGTCCTTGGACCTCAGTCCTCTAAGGAGAGCCATGGTGAAATGGATCTCCCCACACCCCAACAGTGTCTAGAGAAGGATCCTGCAAGGTTTTATGACAAAATTATTTGCTGTGGGTTCAGACTGCTCCAAACCACTTCCCACAGTGCCAGAAGTATTTGGTTCTCAGGGAAAATCAGATTCTGGCCTGACTTTTGTAACTGCAAGTGACAGGGGTGGTTCAGTTTTCTCTTTAGCTATGTCCTCTCTTTCTTTTGTCCGGACATGCCAAATTTGTGCCATAAGCTTAGTGCCTGTTTCTCCCCAACATTCTGAATCCACAATTAGAACAGATTTTTCTTTATAAGGTCTCTATGCACTGCAGCCAGCAGTTTTTTCTTTTAATCCTTATACCAATTTAATCTCATGTGTTAAAAAAGTTTTATTCATTATCTTGACTATTGATTATCTCATTTTATTATTATCTTCAGATACTCTGGAGTTTGACTGTAATTTCTTTTTGGCTGCAATTTCTGATTGTGAGGCCAAGCTGTCATAAATCAGCACTCTCTACAGAGCAGCCTCTCAATCTGGATGGTTTTGTACCATTCACTCAGGTAAACTCCCAGATGTGGCAGGATCAGGCCTCTTATTCTGAGATTCCTGATAATTCAAGCTAAGTTTTCCATCAAAACTTCTTCGAAGTTCAGCATAAACATAACTGATGGAGTCAAATCCAGTTCCCTGCTAGTGCTAATTTAATACTCATCATCTTCTGATTCCAAAGGCATGGCTGGATCAATCTTACATGGCCCTTCATGGAAATATTTTCCAACTTTCTTTCTCCCATATCTTCTGATTTTGTGTGTGTATACACTTTTTAAAAAGAAAAACTTGCTTATGTGCCAAAAAAAAAAATTCTATTGCTGTTTTTTCTTTGTTCCATGGTTTCTCTGTTTAAATTGCCTCACAGCAGTTCCTTTTCATTCACATGTGTTTATCAATTTTTAACAATTTCCAATTACCATATTCATTTCAAAAAATTGCAGGAGTAATGTTGCTGATAGAAGCTTTATATTTATTTACTGCCTTGCTTCCAGCCTGCCTGAAAAACACTGAAAACAAGTGTGCTGCTTGCAAAGATGTCTGACTTTGAGTCAACAGCCATCCAAACCAAACTGGTGCACACTGACATCTTTGGGATCTGAAGAATCCAAATTAGTCCTTACTTTGTAGCCTACAACCTACAGGTCTTTTCTGGGAAGAGTTGGAATCAATTACCTGAAGGGACATATTCTCAATTTTCAGTATTTAGCATCTCATCCATGTTCTGTGCTTACCAAAAAACTCCTTTTTTTCTTTTTTTTCTTTTTTTTTTTTTGCTAAAAAATAAAGTATCTCAAGCTGTAAAAAGTTATCTGAAAATGTGGAAAACACAATTTGACCTGCACATATCTTTCCCTTCAAACTCTCCTTTAAAATAAAAAAGGAAGGCAAGCCAGTTGGAAAAATAATTAGCAGAACAAACACTGTTGTTCCCAGAGGAGATGCTGTGTGCCAAAGCAGTGAGTGGAAAGGATGGGCACAGCCCAGCCCTCCTTCCCCCTCTGGAGCGCAGACTGGAAAATGCTGACAGACCCTGAACTGTGTCTGAGCAGGTGAGAGTCATGCTGCAATAAAGCACACCTCTGGCAAACAGAAAAAACCTGGATTTAATTCAGAATCTGATGCTTAATTCTGCATCATCACTCTTCATACAAAATATGTACTGTTTCCATCTGTTAATACTCCAGAGCCTGTTTGACAACTGAATGCAGCTGAAAGCTCTTAATTCTTGATTTGTGTTTTGTTTTTTAGGGGATGGGCCTTTTCTTTTTCCACATGGCAGTTAACACAACAAAGCTAGATGCTAAGAGCTGGCCTGTTCTTCACTGAAGTTTGCCCAAAACAGAACAAGATTTGGAAGAGAAAGCTCTACTCCAGAGCTTATTAAATAGAATTTGAGTGGATTGACAGTTATTTGAGGCTGGTGTCTATTAAAAAAAGTACCCTTAGTGAATATGTAGGAAATCCCAATTTTCAATAAACAAGGAAATTGAAACTATTATACAGATGTTAATGAATGGAACTCCAACTCTGTCAGAATTAGCCAAATTCATCCCTGATATGTAATGCCTAATATTTTACAAAATAATGAAATCTGAATGAGAGATTGGTTGTGCAGAGCCCTGTGAGCTCCGCTGGGGGTGTTCTGTGATTTACAAACTCTGTGATTCTTGTCCTGCTGCAATCCAGAGAAAGGGCAGGGGGTGATGGGTGGGGAAATATACAGAGGTGATGAGTCTGAAGGGTCCAACCTGAGCACAGAGCAGGCAGTAAATGCACGTATTGGCCCAAAAGCAACCCTCCCAGGGGCCCCCAGGTGCCTTCATCCCCATTGTTAGGTGCCAGGTTGTCACATTCATATTTTCTGAAAAACCTCTTTGCCCGGGATTTTTCTACTGGGAAGCTAGGAAGCCTCAGAGAAAAAGGAAAACAATTATTATCTCATTTTCTTCTCCTGTGTTTTGCTCCTTTAGAATGTGTTTGGGGATTGTTTACCCACAGGTGATTGTTTCATTGGATTCTGCTGTGAGTTGTTTTCACTCTTTGGCCGCTCAGGGCCAAGCTGTGAGAGAGTCACGAGTTTTCATTATTATCTTTTAGCCTTCTGTCTGTATCCTTTCTGTATTCTTTAGTATAACATAATATAACATAACATAATAATATAATATAATATAATATAATATAATATAATATAATATAATATAATATAATATAATATAATATAATATAATAATAGCCTTCTGAGAACATGGAGTCAGATTGATCATTCCTTCATCTGGGCACCCCACAAATACAATACCAGGTCAAGAAATTGGAGAGTTGTCAGTGCTGAGGTGGTGGCAGCACAGCCCTGCTCTGTCCCCTCCCCTGGCACCTTCTGCTCCTTTTCAGGCAACACTTCTCAAATACCCAGATCTGGCTGAGGTTTCAGGGGTCTCAGGTCTCCCTTCAGTGGCTCAGTGCTGTGGCTGTGCTGGAGATGGGAATATAATCCAAGATTTGGGCTGGGAGAGATGCTCTGGGTCACCCCAGCATGGCAAACAGGGAGTTTGGTAATTGTCAGCTGAGGCAAAAGGAAAGCAGGAGGCACAGCAGGACAGTGGGTTCCTCTGGCACAGCTGATTTCCAGGCTTCTTCTGGTGTACACACAAACCCTATGGACAATTAGGAGCACAAAACTCTCTGTTCCCATAAAAAGGGGGTTTCCATTAAGAAAAGGTCCGGCATTTCTGCACAGCAGCAAAGGTCCTCTCACCTGTAACTTTCCCTCATTCCCTTGCAGTTGCTTCCTTTCCAGATGAATTCAGCAGGCAAACCAACACCTTTCCCTGTCTTTGGGGGTACCTGGGCTTACTCCAAGCCACACCATTGTTCTGTAGGCTGAGACTGCAGCCTGGAGGAGCCCTTGGTGCTCTCCTGGGGCAGGCAGGACACCCAGCTGGATGGACCAAAGCTCAAACCTTCCCCAGCATCCCTTCCTCCTCTGCCAAATGGAGCTGTGGCAGCTCTGTGTGAGAGCACAACCAGAGCAGAAATCCCATCTGTGCAGCAGAATCATGCAATGGATAAGAAAATCTAGTTACGCTAAAATTTCTCTTGCTCTGTCTTTTGACCTTTTGTGGCACCTGGTAGCTCATTTGTCTTCCAGCACTAACAGAAATAGGAAGAAGGAAGCAAATTAAAACTTCGAGAGCTCAGAAAATTGAACATGGATTCAGATGAGACAGGAAAAACTGATTTTTATTGTGGATGTGTCCATTATCACTCTCTACTCATCCAAGGTAGGTCAAACTTTTCAAACTTGGAAAATATTTTGTATTGTCTGTTGAACTTAATCAAGGCATGATTCAATTAACTGGATTGAGAAGGATTCTAGTGAGTTATTTGTGCACCTGGCAGTGTGTGCTGAATACTAATAGTCTGGGTAATGTTCTCCAAGTTCTTCATCAGCAGCAGCTGGAGCAAATTTTTTACTTTGATGAGTAGGGAAAAAGAAGAAATCTATTTCAGTGCAGCGACAGTAGTAAATTTACATTACAAACACAGCAATTGCTAAGCATTACTGGAATTCAGCTGCCAGAATAAAAGCAGTGGCATTCATTTAGTTTCATTTCCAATTATAAGAGATCCTGATGAGTTTTTTTTCCTCCAAAGTAAAATCTTTGCAAACCTAGCTTAATTACAAAACTACACGGGCCACTACCCTTCTTGTCTGTCTGTGGCTGTTGTCAGCTGTCAAACCAAGCATTTTGAACTCAGTTGGGTTTTGGGGAGGGAAAAGGCAGTTCTTGGTCCTGTGATTAGTGTAGAACTTATTTCCCAGCTAAGCATGGCAGTGGGCAGCCTGGTTCTGTGAGGAAGAGCTGTCCCTGGTAAATTCAGGACATCCCTCAGCCCCTTGTTCACTGTGGGAGCTGAATCTCTGTCAAGCAGCTCCTCTTACTGGAGCAAATTTTTAAATTCACAAATTTAAACTTTTAAGTTCACCAGACTGAGATTTTGAATTTTCTGTACACTTTACCTGGTGTCTGCTCCAGCCAGTGGGAGACATTCTATAAACTCCAGTGTAAGCAAGTCAGGCTCCTCCGGTGTGGGTTGGACAGGCAGCAAGCAGAGGGCTGCTGGAATAATTCCCTGCTAATCAGAGAATTCCTACAGCAGCAGCAGTGCAGGAGGGCTGCTGGGGACACAGCTGAAGGACAGCAGTGCCCCAGGATCAGTCTGGTCACTCCACTGCCTGCAGCTCCCATCTCAAGGCAGGTGACCCAGCAATAAACATTATTCAAGGGAATTTGATGGGAACAGATATTTTAAAGATGAGGCACATAGAAACAAATCCTGCCGTCAGCATAGGAGGGATTTTATTGAACGAGCAGGGTGGAGAGGATCTTTCCTTTTAAGTTCTGCTCAAACAAGGTTACTGAGGCTCTCCCTTTGCTTCCACACTGAGGCAGGATGCCCCCAAACCCTTCCTGGGACCCCAGCCCTTTGACCTTCCTGCAGAGTTTCAGGGAACCTGAAGAAACCAAGACATGGCAATAGGCACAGTGTCTAAAATCTCCTGCCCAGGGCCCAAATTTCCTGAGCTCACACCAGGAATGAAATATTTCAGCTGTGACATAAAGCCTGTCATGTTTGCTGAGCAGGGCAAGGCAGGGATCAGATCTGATTCATTAATAAACTTTTGTGTGCAGTAACTCTGCTTTTTCTTCAGGCACTTGCTGCTATACAATGAAGTACATGATTAAACCCAGCAAATGTCAGCTCAGAATCAATCTGGTTTGAGCAGGTTCTTTTTAATTCAAGTTACTTCAGTGGTGTTTTCAGTTGCCACTTGCTGAACAGTTGGAGGGTATTGGTTATGTTACAATCCTCAGGAAAAATTAATTCTGTTCAGACCTAGTGCAAGCAAATTTTATTGTGCATGCAGCTGCTCAAGATTAAGTAATTATATGGTGAGGCTTTGGAGGCAATGAATTTTAGATGAAGCCTGTACATATTTTTATTATGCATACATTTTTCTTGATCAGTTTTCTCTTCATTTGGTCACTCGCTTATGTAGAAGCAATGAGCAAAATCTGCATATTTCACTCTTTAGAAAGAAAATTTCCATTTACAAAGCTGTGATGCTTTCAGCCCACGCATCCTTTAGTGAATTTTCAAAATCCACTGATCTATTACATTCCACACAGCAACTTCAATAAACAGGTCATCTCAGAAAGACCCAGGTTAGACCCTCAGCTGGCTCAACAATCTTTTCTCTTTTGAGCTCTCTTTGAGCTCATTTAGAACCATTTCACCTTCAGTTGAACAGGGGTGGCATCATGACCCAGGTCTCATCAGGGGATGTTTTACATGGGGTTTTTTGTTGTTTAGAAAAGGTTATAAATCAAAAGTTTCCTCTCTTTGTTTTGTTCTTTCCAGGCAGCTGAAAGTTCTTTCTCTTAAAACTGGTTTCTGAAAAAACACCAAAAGAAGACAAAAGGGAGAAAAGCAATTCTGAAACAAAGAGCAAAAGGGGATGCTTTCAAAAAGAGCCTTTCAATAGCTTCACAGTCCACATGAAGTGTATTTATGTAACTGGTCCAGGCTTAGCAAAGCCTGCAGCAGCTTTGGGTTTCAGGTCAGATCTGCTCACCATGATTTTGGCTCCACATCTCAAAGAGGGGTTCTGCTGCCCTGAGCACCCCCCTGCTCAGACCAGAGGCTTTGCCCTGGGGCAATACACCCTGGAACTGCTCCAGCACAGGCTGAGGGGTCATTCTCCAGGCTTTATACCAAATTCATGCTCTTGTGGGGACCATCTGGCCACATGGATTGGAACCAGATCAAGCCTGCAATTGCTTCTCTAGGGAATTGGTAAAATGTAAAACAAGGAGCTTCTGTTTATTTCCCGGTAGCTGAAGAGGATATGGGATCTCAGAAAATGTTAAAGTGCTTCAGACAGCTGGTACATGATCCTGACAGTGAAAACTGGTACATGATCCTGACAGTGAAAACTGAACCTGTCAACTCTTTAAAAAAATTGAATCAGCAGAGCAAATTCATAGTGGGTCAGTGCTCTGTGTCTAACAGCTGCAGCAGGTTTGGTCTAAGATGGATAAATTATATCAGTGAACCATGATGTGAGCATGCAGAAGATGTGAATGCAGCTGAGGGAAATGTGTTTATGTCAGAAAAACACACCCTGCAAGACAGCTCACCCTAAAGCTCTTTGGCTACATTATATTTGAGCCTCTGTCTGAGCCTTTTTCCATGACTGCCTTTCCTACAAGACAAATTTTTGCAGCACATTACCATGGTGTGGTACACAGAAATACTGATGCTGTATTCTGAAGAGGTTCTATAGCAGGAAAAAAAAAGGTATATCTATGCATTTACAGGTATTTTTAGATAAATAAATACAGGTACAAAACTGTCCCTTGTCACATGGCAAAATACTCAATGCCTGCCTGTGTGGAGCATGAGTCAGCTTTATAAATTCAACCAGTAGAAGATTTATTTTATTGTAAATACCAACGAGGATTGCCATCACTTATCTGCTGGTGAATGAAGACACCACAAGCAGGTGATTTTAATGGTGCTGCAGGAGAGTTCTGTGTGCTTGGAGCACTGATCAGGGCTGAGAATCTCCATGAGATCTTGCTGTGGAATGAAAGCCTGCTCTGTCACTCAGCTGTGGTGGCCCAAGGACTGTCCAGCCCCCTGATGCCACATCACCAACAAGAAACACAGGTGAGCCCCAGAAAATCTGCAATAATTCCGTTGTAATGTTGTTTTCTGTCACCAACTCCTTTAAAAAATCCCTGATATTGTTCAAAACAATGAGTATGAAAAGTGATATGTCTTTGTGATCCCATGCACTTCAGCACTGCATGCTTAAAAAAGGGATAGATTTCTTTTAGGCTGTATTTTATATTACTGAAGCTGTCTTATCTGTTCAGAGTGATGCCTCTTGTTCTGTATTTTATCTAAATGTGTGTTATAAACTGCCTCATGTGGAGGCAAGAGCAGCAGTGTGGTGCCAGAGGGGCTCAGGGGCTTTGCTTAAATCAATGTTTTGTTGACTTTAGTGGAGCAGGGTGCTGACCCCCTAACAGGGATTTTCATGATACATCTAAAGCCACTGTTTGTACTGCAGTTGCCAGTAAATGAAACCAGCAAATTCTTTATCAAATGGGCCTTCAGAAGTGAGAGGAGATTTGCCATGATGAAAAACAGGCCCTGAACTCTTAAAAGCTCAGCTGTACCCATTTTTTCTTGGTCTGTACCAGCCATGGGTAATGATAATTACATTGCCTGTCCCCATCTCATATGCAGGAAAAACATACGAATAGTTGGAGATATAATTTTTTACTTTTAGACATTGTAAAATGAGGAGGGGGAAGAGGAAAAAATCTTGTTTTTATGAGTAAGGATAATAAAAATCAAAACTGGAAAGAATAGCAGAACACAAGACAAAAGCATTTCATTTTAGCTTTTGGCAGTTTGTAAAAAAAATCTTTTAATGAAAAACCGTTCTGCATGAGAAAACTGAATATCTCAGTGAAATGTTTTGACTACTTTTCATGGCTTTTTAAATGGAGCTAAAGTCCAGAAAGTTGTACAAAATAATACCATGGTGTCCCAATGCCAGTATTTCTTATTTTTGGTGCTCCAAAAGCATAAGGAAAAAAAATTTCTGTTTTTCCTCTGAGGTTTTCCAGTTTAGGGGCCAAGTTTCAGTTGCCTGGCCTGGGTGTGAGGCTGTCCTGGCTGCACATGTGGCATGTACAGAAACTCTGCTTTTCAGGGCATTTTGGGGTTCACTGCAGCTGCAGCAGGGACTGCTGCAGTGGATTTTTCAAACAACACACATCAAAGATTTTCTTTTCTAAATTTCAAACCTAATTTCTTGCTAGAAGAACTCAGCTTTTACCTGAGAGGTGTGCATGAAAGAAAACTTCAGAACAATTACTTTTATGGCATCTGCCAATATTTTCATTTTAGCTTAACGGGGGATTTAAATTATTATTGAGTCCCATTTTCTGAAGAGAGCAAATGCTCTCTTTGAGAAATCTTATTATATTGAGCCTCTAACTGAATAAACACAATACCAGCCCCAGTGGACTAATTCCATTAAGATTTGAACTATCCACCTTGAAGTTGCTCATGAATACAAAGTGCCAGAGCTGCTGGCATTGCTGGGTTTGCAAAGCAACTTGTACATTTATGTGTCAGCTAATAAAAGCCATATTTATTTAGATATTCAAATGAACAGATTTAATAATATATTTTAAAACATCACTGCTACTCCTATGGTTCTTCTCTCTGCATGAATAATATTCTTTATTACAGCTGTACATTACCTCCAAAATAATTCTTGCTCTGAACATGGCAAGGTGCTGGATCTGTGATCTGTAACATAGACAGGTGGGGAATTTTAATTTTCACAGCAGAAATGTTCATTTCAGTATTTTGCCTGTCCAAACTCTGCTCTGTCTCACCAGTTTTTTAATTCTACCTATCTTTTAGATAACTCTTTTCTATCTAAATAACGTATTACTGCTGAGGTTTGGGAGTCATTAGGGAAGATCTGCCCAATTAGCATGTTAATTAGGACCTACCCAATTCAGGGATAGGGAGGGGATTGTTTTATTAGCATTCTGTGAGATGAAAGAAAGATTAATGACTGTGCCTGCACCCCTTGGGGGGTATAGAAGTAACACTTCTTATTTGAGATATCTGTGTGTGTGTGAGGAGGTGTTGGAAATGGCTGGGCTTACTGAGGGAGTTGCCTGCTGATTAGTTATGCCTGGAGCAGAGAAAAATATAATTGAGTTTGTTTCTTGATGAGAAGAAAATGATAGTACAAAGCAAACATAGCAGGGCAGGAATGTCTGCTCTTACCAGTGCAGTTCTGTTGATGGATGGAGATCAGCTGAAACCCTGAATTGGGCTGGCAGGGAGAGGTTCCTGGCTGCTCCTGGTTTGTGCAGGTCCTTAGAAACCTCATGGCTTGGATGGAAGGTTAATTTATCTCGGGGCTTCAGCTGGTCACAGTGACCCTGAGATGTGTCAGAAAGTCTCTTTTCCCACCCTGGTGGTCAAAGAAGGAGTCAGAACTCTTCTGCTCTCGTTCTCAAGGTTGTTTATTGGTTATTATCTATAAAATTCTGTCTCCTGGCCTGCCAAGGTCCGCTCAGCAGGTCAGACAGACGCACACTGATGGCCTCAGAGGTGGTGTTATCTTTTTATACTAAAAACTACGTATACAATATTTACCATAACTTCCCAATACCTGTCACCTCTGTTAGACAGTGAGCTTCTACTCTAAACCAATCCAAAAGTGCCAACATCACAGCAGAAGACGGAGGCCAAGAAGAAGAAGGAGAAAGGCTGGACACGCCCAGATTCCTCCACCTTGCCTTCTGAACCCCCATTCTAAAAACCCCAAAAATCTATTTTTTCACCCTGTGATAAATTCACTATCATTCTACTTAAACCCTCTTGACTTGTAATTCTTCATATAAAGGTTGGTAATTGTTTTTTCCAAGGGCTAAATCAAAGGCACAGGGGTCTTGGGCTCTGTGCCAAGGTCTCTGAGCCCCTTGGCAGTGTCTCGAGTCCCCCAGGGCAGCCAGAGGAATTTCCTGGGTTCCGACAGGTTTATAACAAAAATCTCTTCCAGATGCTGTTTCCTCCCAGCCATGTGCTGCCCTGCAGCCACAGAGTGGCCCACGGGTGCCTTGAACAGGTTGTGCCCAGGGCATTCAAATTCAAAGGGCCTAAAATAAGGTGCAGGAGCCTCGGGGGATGTGTTCTGGTTTGGCAGACTGTTGGTGCCACGCAGATTTGCTCCTCTTCTCCCTGTGATGCTGGGAAACTGATGCATTCCAAGATTATCTGGCAAACACAACTCATGCCTGTCATTTTGTTGCAAAACTCCAGCGCTGATTTATTCCAGGCTCCTCAAATATTCATGTGCCCAGGGAAACACCAGATTGTTGGTTTCTTTGCTGCCTCTGAGTTCTGCATAGACAACACCTGTTTTGGTGCACTTCTTTCTGAAATGAAAACTTTGTTCTTTGTTTTCTTTGTGAATTTTTTTCTGTAAGGAGTGTCAGCTTCTCAAAATGCAGAGGGTTGTCAAGGTGGTCTCATCCAAAAATGCTCAGAAAATTGCATTCCTGGCTTTGGGATCTGAGCATAAATTCCTTGAAAAGCAAATGATACCTTCTTCCCTAGGTTATCCTCAACAGTACAGAGGAGACCAAAACAAGATCCCTGTGGGCAATATCAGTTTACCACAACTCGTTCCTTAAGCCTTTGTTCTGGTTGCAAATGCTGTTCTTTAAGCCTTTGTTCCATTATTGTCTGTGGTGCTCACCTACAGCTCTTTGCTTGTCTGTCACTCATGCCAATCTTAAAATTTCTCTTAGAAATTGATGCAGCTCCAGGTAGATCTGCTAGAGGAAACCCTGTCATATTTCGGTGTTTCTGTTTGATGATCCTAAAGAACCATTTGATAGAATAAATTTCCAGTGCACAAGCACAGACCTTATGCTTTCAACATTTTAGTTGACTCAATGTTGGGATTTTTTAAAATCAAGTAGAGCTGGGGTGAATTGCTTTATTCAGAAATTTTTTTTTCCTTTTTTGATGCTGTGTCATCCTTATCCATGTGAATGCTTCTGGATCTGGATTGTAAATTAATCTCTTGCTGAGTTTTAAATTGGGGTATGAGCCACTCACTCATCTCCCAGAGAATGCAGAAACCATGAGATAAGACCTCTGTGCTCACATGAGTTACAGTTCAATATAAGCTGCAGACAGCCACAGTTTGTGATAACAATGTGGTTTTTCAAGTCACCCTGAGATGGAGTTTGCTATTTGTCAAACAATACCATTTTGATCAAATAAAAGTAAAAGCTGCCCACGTTATCTTTCCACACAACCAACAGTACCTGTGGGAGACACAGTTCTGTATAAAACAATTGATTCTACTGATATAAGCAAATTAGGTTTTTGTGACACAGGGAGGAGTTTTCCTTTTAGTCTAAAATGCTCCCCATTGAGAACTCCCACCAGGTGTGCTATGCTTTCTGAAGTCATTAATGCAGATCAAAGAATAATTAGGTTTTGGCAAGCATAAGGGGGTTTGATTAATCAGTCTGAACAGCATCCTTTTATCTCATAATCCCAACTGTTGAATCAGTGTGGTGTGGCCAGGCTGCAGGAAAGAACCCACACAATTGTTTTGCTCTTGCACAAAAACACGGCAGGAGCATGAAGCAGAATCCATCCTTTTGTTTCTCACCTTTCTCAAAACTGAGGACTGGGGATAATTGTTTATAGCAAATCCCAGATCCAGCACTGAGCACCGAAATCTTTGTGACTGGTAGAGACCACCCCACCACAGAGAAATGGAAAATCCATGTAGTAGATTATCCTTTGAGGGCAGTCCTGTGCAGTGAGACTGGTTCTAACTCTGTGTATGTCAGAGAACACACCAGGACTTTCTTGCTCACTTACTTGTTTTACTTTTTGAAACTTTTGTTTGCTCTTCATAGAATCTTCCTGTACTTTTTGAAGACATCTATGCCATAGCTATGTAAAAAGCTACCTCTGCTTGCAGGTGGGATATAAATGCTGATAAATGCAAAGGGAAGAAAGTCGATGTTGTTAACATGATCCGGTGCCTATAGAACACCAGCAAGACTGTCTGGTATAAATGTGATCAGGGTTTGGCCTGCAGAGACCTCTCTGGTTTAATCACCTGGCAAGCCCCAGAAATTTGCTATCAGCATTTTAATATCCATTGATTAGATTAGTCAAGAGGCAAAGAATCTGACCAGAATATTTTTTAATTGGCTTTGCATGCTTCTGTTAATTAAGAGCACTCAGTCCTTCTCTGGGGGGAAGGCAGCAGCTCAGGTGTCTTTTTGTGCATCCCTGGAGAGAACAGGGAAGAGCAGGTTCTTCAAATGTGAAAGGGGACTGTACAAGGCACTCACCAGGCAAGGAGAAAAGGGGAATATTCTTTTCCTTCTGCCTTTTCTCCTGAAATGGTGCTGCTGGGAGAGCAGCAGGGTGCAGGATGGAGGGGCTGGAGCAGCAGCCCCTGCCCATCCCAGTGCTGCTGTCAGAGCCCCTCATGGAGAAACAAGGAAAGAAGATGTTACAGCAAGTAGGCAGCATTTTCCTAACAATATTATGCTGTTTGTCTTCTTCACTTACATCAACATTTCAGTGAGAAAACAATGAAGTGTTTCCTTCCACACAGCAGTAAAATATATCTCAAATAAAATGGGGGCAGTAATGCTTTTATTACCAAAGTATCTGCAGAACAAAGTGCTTGCTTTCTCCTGCTTATTTCTAAATCATATCCACACTAACTGTTGCATCCTTTTTCTGCATCCCTGACTGTGTGAGAGAAACTTGGGGAGAAATTACCTCAATAATGCCTTTCTAATCTTCCTTGTTTACAGCACACTTTTTGTTCAAAGTCATTATGACAGTCATGGAAGATTCTGAGTATGATGCAGTTATTGAATTTTAAATGAAAACTAAATTGGCTGTGGTAGAGGGGAAAAATATCTCATAACACAGTAATTTTTCCTCAGGGTACTGTTGCTACATTTTATTAGAAATAAGCAATTTTCACCATGTCTCCAAAATGTATAGTGCAGATAAATGTGAGATATTAATCTAAGGAAAAAAGGCTTTTACAAGTATTTAATACCAAATGGCTGTTTAAAGTTTGCATGTCTTCTCCATTTTTCTGGTGTGCAGCAGAAACTATTTACCCATTTTACTGAAGTGAAACATACCTCAGTTCTCTGCCCTGGTCAAAAGCCTCCAGTGGTGCCAGTTAGATGGGATTTAATTGAAAGGTCTGGAGGTTTTTTCTGCTTGATTTGTGCATTTGGGAAGCAAGGAACATTATTTGCATGTGGAAGGCATCAAGGTGCCTGTGTGGCTGCTAAACAAACCTCTCTGCAGGGCAGGCACCGCTTTTCCCATTCCAGCATCCCCCACTGCTCTGTCCCCACCTGCCCTGAGGCTCCTCAGGGGTTCTGCTGGCAAGGAGGCAAAGGGGAGGCGTTGGAGAGGATAAATATGGGGATGAAATAAAAAGCACCTTCCTCCCAGGGCTGCAGCCAGCTGGCAGGTGTCAGTTCACAGGCTGGCTCTGTCAGCTGGCACAGGATGGCTCATCCTCATCAGAGGATGCCAGGAGGGAGCTGGAGCAGCCCAGAGCCCCCTGAGCCCTTGGGCACCTCCCTGCAGGGCTCTGCAGAGCAGATCCTGCAGCTGCCCCTGCAGCATCCTCCCTCCAGCCATCCCTTCCTTGGAGCAGCACTGCTGCCCTGGTTTATGGGTTAGATTTGCTTCTTTCCTGCAGCAGCTCCCAAGTTAGGCTGCAAACAGGAGCAGCATGTGACCGTGCTCACAGGGGTCTGAGGATGAGGGAAGAGACGAGGATCTGACTCCATGTTTCAGAAGGCTTGATTTATTATTTTATGATATGTATTATATTAAACCTATACTAAAAGAATAGAAGAAAGGATTTCATCAGAAGGCTGGCTAAGAATAGAAAAAGAATGGAATGATAACAAAGGTTTGTGGCTTGGACTCTCTGTCCGAGCCAGCTGACTGTGATTGGCCATTAATTAGAAACAACCAACATGGGCCAATCACAGATGCACCTGTTGCATTCCACAGCAGCAGATAATCAATGTTTGCATTTTGTTCCTGAGGCCTCCCAGCTTCTCAGGAGGAAAAATCCTAAGGAAAGGATTTTTCATAAAAGATGTCTGCGGCACAATACTCCAACCAGTGTTTAGTGAATTCTCATTAACCAGGATCAGTTCCTGCTCAGCTTCAGCTCCAGTTACAGTTTGTCAAACAGGGAGTAAATGTGAATGAATGGTTGCAGAGAAAGAGGTGGGCTTCAGTAGCTGCAAATACAAATTAGTGTGGGAAATGCATCCACACATGCTTGGTGGAGTCCATAAAGTCATGGTTTACTCATTTACTCATCCTGGCTCTGAGCTGCAGCTGCCACCAGCCCAGAGCGTCGTCCCTGTGCCCAGCCCTGCTGCTCCTGTCTCCTGTTTGTTCCATGGCTGTGGCTCACACTGAAAACCTAAACACAGAGTAGGGAAAGGGTTCAGTTTGCTCAGAAGTTCAGTTTGCTTGACAGAGGATGCAGTTATGGGGAAACCATGGTTAGCTTGGCCTCAGGTCGCTTTGGCCTTTGGGGGGTAAAACCTGCATAGACAGAGTCCAAAATGAGCGTTAGAGGCATGTTCAGGAAAGTGCAGACAGGATTCTGCATGATCCTCATCCATTTGCAGAAAATCTGCTTTGGAGTTTGAATTTTCACACTTCTGCCAGGATGCTAAAATAGAAATTCCAGGGAGGTTTGCAAGCAGGCTCCCAGCAAACCTCACACTAAGTTAATTCAATTTATTAGTCCTGGTCGGGTGCTGGGATGAGAGAACATTTAGAACTGAATACAAATCTCTTTCCAGATTAATCACAAGCTGTTATATTTTTATGATTTAGTGGTGCTGTTTATGACTAACATTTATGGAAGATAACTAGTAAATTTTCAATAAAAGCTTTTCACCTCAAACTAAAATTATAACAATTTTAGGGGTAATTGGGCAACTGTTGAATTCAAAAGCTGATAAATATAGGGAGTTTTTCAAAACTGTTTATTGCCTACTGACTTAATGGCAGGTTAGACTGCCAGATGCATCTCTCTGTGATGAATGTATAGCTTGCTAAAAATAATGTTGTTGTTCATCAGTTGAAATATATGGCAGCCTATAAGCAAATGAAAAGGGTCCTCTCCAATTTCAAATTAAATCAGATGTGAAAAGCATTTCCTAATTAACAAGCCTTCATTTTAGAGCAAATAACAAAATCCCTTGTAGTATACATTTCACTCTTCTGTATTTTCTTTGTAAATATGCCATCATTGGTTATTTTGCTTCCCATGTTGTCTGTTTGAGCTTCACAAACTGAAATGGGAGAGGTGTGTGTAAACAAAAATTATGAAAAATTATGTGTACCTCACTGTATGATCTGTGAGCTGTCTACAATGGCAGAAAGGAAAGACAAACTTACAGCCATCATGTCTAAAGAGTTTTACAGTAATCTGCATCAGCCTAGAAAATTATTTATAGTAAATAGGTTGAAAAAGGTCAAAAATCTCTCTTCTAAGGGAAAACTGTATCCCCTCTTCCTCCCAAATGGAATTTCGTCTTTGCATTTTGCTCTCAAATTTCCTGTAGAAGTGCTTGAATTTTAGTACAATTGCTGTTTACAGTAATTTCACGCAAAAGCACTCTTCAGAATTCTTCTGCAAGTGCATGGGCACAGTTTTCTTGAAGTCTATCCTCCATTTAATGATATTTTAATTAATTGTTTCCCGGTTTTCAGCTTCACATTGACTGCTACCCATTCAATCTTGGCTTCATATTTTGGACAAACTCTGCTGTAAATAGCATTTCAATTTCTACACAAGGAGTGTAAATGTAGTTCTCATTTCCAGCATCATTCAAATGCCCACATAATTCTTATCCCTGTGAAAGTAAATTGAATCTGTCACGTCATCTTCTGTGGCAGCCCTGATTCTTGGTAACAAAAGATATTGCAGCTGACAGATGGAGCCACACACTACATAATTAAGTCTCCAGTGTGTGTCAGCTGCAGCCTTTCAGACACAATTAGAGTCTGACCAGTTCACCCATTTAGGTACTTTAAATAAAAACAAAAAATATCCCCTAGGTGGATGTTTCTGTTAAAAAAAAAAAAAAAAATGAACTCCAAAATGCATTAAACAGGAAAAAAAATAGGATTTTGTTCATTGCCAGACCTTCCAGTGATAAAATTTGATACAGGTCTTTAAATCCTCGTTTTACCTCCTTTTCTTTTGCATTTATTATGTCCTTAGTGTAGCTAAGCATAAACTCTTCCCAGTAGGGAGGCTCATGGAAGCAATGGATAGAAAACACATTTTCTTTAGAAAACTGGCTCCAGAAGCCCCCAGCTGTGCAGGAGATACAATCACACTGGGTTTGTAACAGAAGATTGTAAAACTTGGGCAGAACTATGAAACAACAGAAAACTTTAAGGAAAGACAAAAGGCATTAAATGGTGTGTGATGCACCCAGAATTAAAGATGAGCCTGATGCACAACCTTGTGATCTGGCCTCAGCATCTGCCACGTCTGGGATCTCCGTGGTTTTGTGACTTTTCCTCATAAAGGGATTTTGGATAATCGGCTCCACTGCACTCCTGGGAAGGGATCAGGTGCCTTACACCCATCACCTCTGCAACCTGAGGTGCTTTGGTTTATAAGAACACTGAGCAGCGCCAGATCTCAGTGTTCTCCTGTGGTTTTGACCTCCAAAGCTGATTCCATTGTTTCTGGCACACACTCCTTTGCTGAGCCTTTCTCCCCTCCCTAAAACACACCCTGCCATTGCCTGATAGTCATTACATTGATGCACCAGCAGCAGCTCACAGAGTTACAGCTGCTTCTTCACATTCTTTTTTTGCTTTTTAGGTATGTTTTGTTTCATTAGAGAGAAGTGCCATGCTGCTTTTATTACTCTGACTACTAATGAAGGATAAGCTTATTAATTCAGAAGTTTTAATTAAATCACTTGCAGAGGGACCTGCTTGGCATGAAAATAAATTCGGTGTCTGACTGAAAGGAGCCCCTGGTGGTGCAACCTTCCTTGCTGACCATCCACATTGGACACTTGTATTCCAAAGCAGCATGGTGGGGAGGTCAGGAGGCACAGGGATGCACTTCCCAAATGAAGATCTTCAACAACCAGGGCAGAATTTCAGCTTTCAGCAGACATCTCAGATGTCTAAATGTAGAAAAACAGGTGGCCAAGAAAGTCAGTCAACTTTTCCTACAAAACCAGTCTAAAATGGGATTGGGTGCCTCATAGTTGACCCTATTCCATTACTACTTTAGGCTGAGGAGTCACTTGTAGCAGTTCTCACTTCTAGCAGTTTGAATTAGGACTGCAATGAAATTTAACCCCTCCTTTTGAGCCTGAAATCTCCAGAAGGTGCACCAGCACCTCTGTAGTGCATCTGCATTGAGAAGTCCCAGGACTTGGTTTACCTCTATGGCTTATATCAGATAGACTTGATTTTAAGAAATAAATGTTTCCCTGGGGGAAAAAAAATAAAATTAAGCTGATTTCTTATTCTGGGAACTGTAATTGTTGGTGAGTATGGCCTTTGACTTACCTCTTTCATGCTCCCTGCCCCAGTCTGGCATAGATTAACAAAATTGATTTAAAGACTGATATTTCTTATTCTGTTCCACTCTCCCCCCTCTCCCCTACCTGCCCCCAAAGCAATCAAGTTACAAAGCTTTCCCCTGATGAAATGCATTCTTGAGAATGCCATCACCCCAGGTGGACTCAGGCAAGAAATATTTTTCCTTGCACTCAACAAAAGAATAGGAAAACACAGAGAAAAAGTCTTGACTTCATTTTTCAGACTTTCTCCTGCTGCTTCCCTTTGGCCCATGCCTCTCAGATCTGCATTGCTGTTTGAGTTTTCACAGTCCTGCTCCTTACAGGGCTGTCATGCTGGGAAGGTCAGATTTGGGTCTTGGACACTGGTGTGAGGCAGGAGAAACCCCCAGGCAGGACCTCACCACTGCAAACCCATCTAAAAGCTGCAACAGCCACCATCCATCAGGTAAAAACCTGGAGAGAGCAAATGCTCTTATCTCAAACACTGAAATTACAATAATTAACAATTGTAAATGCAATTGCAGTGTATTATAGGCTGTCCTTTCTATGATTGTGGGGAATGGAAGTTAATGGAAATATACTTGATAATAATTGTTGGCTGAAGGGCTCCCATTAGCTGATCCAATACCTCCAAATGCACACTTAGGTAATAATGCAGTAGATGAATCTGCAAGAAATGAATTGGGGTTTTTTGGTTGGTTTTGTCATTGAGAGAGATAATAAAGATGTTTCTCAGTAGGCTCAGCTGGGATATTACTGCTGTTCACATAGCCAAGTGTTTTGTTAGAGAAATGAAGTGCTGTGTATAAACTTGTTCACTACCAGAAACCTGACAAACACTGAGCTAATATCATGTCAACAACAAACTGGGGGTAATGCCTTTCCTCTCCTTCTAATAGATTTTTCCTTACATATAATCATAAGCAATACTAAAAAAAATTACAATGGGGAGAAAAGAACAGCCTCTGGAAGGTGCCTGCTCTCTGTGATTCACAGTTTGTCTGATTCCAGGTATCAAGTGCAGAGAGGATGAAAATAATTTATTTGGGGATTACCTACAGAAAGAAACTTGGTAATCACTCGAGTGAGTAGCTGCTGCATTTTTTTGCTACCCTCTTGCCTGGTAATTGTTGTTGAATGCAATGAAATTATTGTTTCCAGGGGTGGGGAGTGAAGGAGAGCTCATTGCTCATGGAGCTGCCTCTGCTTCCCTGTGCAGAAGGGTCAGCAGCCACTTAGCAGGGCATGGGCTTATAGAGGGCTGTTAATTGGATCTATAGTCACTGACCAATTAATGCTGTTTGGGTTTTTTGTCATTAGGGAAACATAAACACATAGCACAAACAGGGAGTTTAATATACAGACCAGTTTAGTCCTCAGCAAATGCTTTGTGCATCTTCAACACAACATGGCACTGAGTGGCACACATGAAATCATGCTTTATAAAGATTTTATAGGAATGGCCAGAATAATATTAATGGTGTGTGAACTTAGGTGACAAGACTTGATTTATGTTTCAGGCAATTACATTCTACAAGCTGAAGTAGAGAACAGAGGTAATTAACAAGAATAATGAAAGCACTACCTTCCTCTAAATCACTGTTAAAAAAGAGTAAATAATAGAAGACAAAGGGATTATGAGTCAAGTTGTGTCGTTATTCATCAATTTTAGAGTAGAATGGTGGGTTTAATTAGGGAAATGGCATAGCACTTTTTGCTGCTTTTCAAATAGTCTCCATGCTCTTCTATCACTGGGAGCAAACATCTGATTGAATGCAAATGGCAGTGATTGCCTTCCCCACACTCCTGATCAGGGAAGGAAATTTCCCTTTGTGCTCCTTTGAATGAAGCAAAGGGAATGATTAGTG
Organism: Ammospiza caudacuta; assembly: GCF_027887145.1. NCBI lineage: Eukaryota > Metazoa > Chordata > Aves > Passeriformes > Passerellidae > Ammospiza > Ammospiza caudacuta. Next base: position 10,231,361 of record NC_080610.1, read on the forward strand.
GCCAGGCTGGACTGGGGAATTTTGCAATCCTGATTGCAGGTGAGGGTCCCCCTAATCTGCAAAGGATGAAAGCTCCCACTTCTCCAGCATTCCAGTTTTCTGTGCGTTGTTCAGTTCCAGTTTTTAATCTGCAATGCTTTTTGGATAAGAAAGCAAATCAGTCTCCACTGTGAGGACCCTTATCTATTAATTATTTTTGCCCTGTCTGCTCCTAGGAGAAGACATTTCTCATGCCAAGCCAAGGGAAGCTGATGCAGAATTGCAGCACCACGAGCAGCAGGAGCAGGATAAACACAAAGTGCCTGCTCAGACAGCAGAGAGCAAGAGCTGCCACAGTCCCAGAGCAGGGTCACCAGCTGGAAAAACACCCAGCAAAGTTTCTTATTGTAATATTTTAGCTGATACAAGGACTGTTCCTTTGGAAGTTGTTTTATATTCTGTTCATTCCTCTGAGAGCTGAGCAAACATGGACTGAAAAAATGACTGACTGAAGAGAAGGATTTTTTCATCCTGATCAGCTTGGGCTCTGATTTTGTCTGGCTTTACAGACTAAGGGATAAGATAGTTGCTGCTTGTAGATGCATTTGATCTCTCAATGCCAGGAGGACATGCTGCCATTCTGATAAGGAAAAGTAACACTGAGTTGTTTCTCCATTCTCAGAACACAAATCTGGTTCTGCAAGCAGTTTGCCAGATGTGATATCAATCAGCACAGCCTCTTCACTAATCCCCAGTCAAGGGCCAGGACAAGGGTAATGGAAGAGATCCTTTGTGAGAGGCTCAATATTTCCTTGTGCACTGAGTCAGGGAAAATCTCTGTGGTTCAGAAGCAGCATTGGCTGACCAGAACCATGAGGCAGCCTTTTGGGTTGAAGGCCTCAAGAACTGGGACTTCCCAAACCTTTTTAGATCTGACTGAATTAGAAACTTGGCCTGAAAAAAAATATTTTGTGCTGGTTGACTTAAAAACCCCCAACAAACAAAAAACCCCACACAAGAAAAGAAATTATTCCCATCATTACAGAAAGTTAAATCAAACTCTGCACATCCCACAACTCTTCACAGCCCAAAACTCAGTGCAAGTTCTGATATTAGGCTTCCTCCACATCCCCAACTGGCAGGCAGCACCATATTTAAAAAGGAAAATGTGGAAGGTTAGCTGTGCTTCTCGGAGCCTGTCCTTGCACAAAGGCTCTTGTGAGCTCAGTGTGGCTGCACAGGGGTGGCATCTGTCCTGCAGCTGGCACAGCTGGCACAAACCCAGTGCCAACCTGATCTGCTTCAGACCTGTGTTGCCAGTGTGTGACTCAGAGTCAGAGCTCCACAGAGCAAAACAGCTTTTTTTGGTGTCCTGCCTCGTTGGGAACTGGCCAAGAGAAGCTGCTCCTGTGGCAAAATCCTGGCTTGTTGAAAGAAAAGCACATTATGAAAGTGCCTGTTTTGGAGAAATAAGATAACTTTCCGTTCTGAGCTTCTTGGAAATTAACACAACAATTTTTTCTTCAGGAAAAAAACAAGTGTTTTCTTGGGGTTTAATACTTGCACTTTGTATGAATGTGTATGTAGTGCACAATGTACAAAAATGTTGTCCAATTTCAATGACAGATTTCTTTCTTGATTGAAACACAATGTTTCAGTGGCCTGAAAATTAATCTCAAGTATTTTAACTTACAGCAAAAGAAAAAATCTGAACACAAAAAGTCATGTGACAGTTTCATGGAAAACAGAAATTCTGATTTCAGTTTAGACACCTCTGCATTGGCTACTTTGAGTTTCAGAGCTAATGGATAAAGGCATAGCAAGAATTTTCCTGGAAATCCTTGCAATTTCAGTGTGTTGGGGGAAAATTCTTATTCTTTATGTTCAGCCCTTTTTTTGCCTGAGTCTGGGCTTGGGGAGTGAAGCAGAGCTACTTTAAGGATGCCACTGAAAATCAGGGGAGGGAAGAAATGCTGCAAGGCTTGTAGTGGGCGTGTGGAGGGAGGGGGGATTTTAAACAGGATTTAATGGAGCTGGGAGCTGGGTTATTTAAAACTGATGCAAAGATCCTTTGTATTGACAATTCACTGTATGAGCCATAAACTCTTCACTCTGTGCCTATAAAAGATGAAAGGACCAATTACTTATTGAGGCATTAAACACCCAGGGGACAAAGATGCCTGTCTAGCAATAGTAAACATATTGACTGAAACCCATTTGAATTTCAAATTGCCAAATGTCCCGATTTTTTAAAAGCTTCCTATGATAACCAAGGTCTGGAAAGTCAATTGAAACTTAATTTTCCTGGATATCTCATGGGGAGAAGGTACATGAATCTGGACAGATTCAATTATTTAATTTTAATGAAAAAATAGATAGCTGCTTTATAATTTTCTTATAGAGCCGTAGATGGGAACTCAGCTCCTTTTTCTAAGATGTTATCCTAGGATAAATTACAACAGTGGTTTGGCAAACACAGCTTGCCAAGAGGTTTGTGTACAAGGGTTTTCTGCTTCTTCTTGTCCTTAGATTTTCTTTTTCCCCTCCACCTGGGACCAGGACTCTCTGATATGCCAACCCAGTCCAGAGGAGCATTTCCTCCCTGCCCAGGGACAGCACAGGTGGAATTTATAAAGCATTGACCTGTTGGAGGATGCTGAACATCCCCACCCTGCACAAGGACACATTTCCTGTCTCCTCTATTGGAAAGACTCTCACAAAACCAATCACCCCAGGTCAGTGCTGCTGGTGAGATATCCTGTGGCTGCCACAGGACAAAGTCAGCCCTGACAGCAAATGTGGAAAAACATCTCCTGGAATCCCCCCACCCTCTGATGCCCCTGGGACTGGCCATGATCATCAGCTTGATGGACTTGCCATCAGCCACTTGCCAGGAGGCAGCTGGGCAGAGCTCATCCAATTAAAAGTTACAGCTAACTCCCCCTGCCTTCGCTGCTCTCACCACATTCATTAGCAGAACAGCTCATTGTATTTAATTGCCATTACTCTGAATACCAGTGGAGTTAATTACTTGCTCTGTATGGGCAGCACTGCCTGAAACGTTGACTCCACATAAACCCATTAAAACAATTAGTGCAGTGTAATTGTGGGTATTTACTGGTGGATTCATTTTCCTTTTGTTTTTACTGTAATGTCATACACAGAGCAAAGGTCCACAGCAGCAGCAGGGCTGTTATCAAAAACTCAGAGGGGTTTATCCTCCTCTTTAAATGCTCTGCACACATGGAGGGAGCATCCCTAATCATAGCAGCTGTGTGTGTGTAGTGCTGGGCAGCAGAGACACCACTGCACCCCTGTCCTTGACCTTGGCATAAAAAGGCTTTTATCAGATGCAGCCAACAGGAGCACACTCAGTACTCCTGCCTGAGCGAAACTGGTGTTTGTTGTTGCTTTTCTTGCAGCAGAACCTCATTACAGGAGGATGAGTGGCTGCATCCTCTTGTAGGAAGAGATTCCATCTCCCCTCCTTTGTTTGGGGTGGTTTCTGTTGGGATTCCCATCATGCAGTCATTTTTATGTATTCCATTTTCTCCCTGTCTTGATGTACAATCATAAATGAAGGCAAGCATTTATCACCAGAGCAGCTTTAAATAACAAATGCTTGATGAATTTACTCTCAGCTGGCCGGAAGCAATACTGTGATTGCAGCATTTTATAATCATCAAGACTTGTTTCTCTAAGCTGAATTAATTTGCATGGGCAATGTGTTATTAACAAAGTTGCTGGTAACTGGTGTATACAAGCAAACTGTGGGAGAGGATTCTTCCTGCCTGTGCTTTCCTTGGGCAAACTTCACATTGTGAGGTGTTTTAGATGGACGGGTGGAGAATTGTACCCAAGGCAAAGGTTTGAAGTGAGAGCAAGGATTCTGACTCCATGTGGATCCTGCAGAGCCAGGCCCTGTCTGTGGCCATACAGGACATTCCCATGTTACTGTCACACTTCTCTCCAGCCAAGGTCTTACAGAACAATAAAGCCAGCACTAGGGCTTGTAATGCCAAGTCAAAAATACAGAGAGAAACATTTTTCTTGCAAGACTGTTCAAAAATTCTTGGTGTACCAACACATCAGGTATCACCTGCCCTTCTTCATGCAGCCAGAATAAACCAATTGATGCTCTAGGTCATGTCTGGGGATAAATTGACTGGAGTAAACTCCCTGTTTACACTTCTCTAAACCTAGTATTTACACTTAGGTGGGCTGGTAGTTCATGGATCTGGAAGGATGTTCCAGATAATTGCTTCAGTGATATGTGATATGTGGCCAGCATTTGGCTTCTTCTTAAGATGGTGGAAGGTTTCTCCATCATGTCTGGGGGTGGATTTTTGTGCCTCCAGCAGAAGCTTCAGCTGCTCCTTCCCATGAAGGTTCTTAAATGCTTCTCACAATTATTTTAAGTGGAGGGCACTGTTTACACTTCCCAGCCTCAATGAGGTTTCTGCAGCTCATTGTGGTATTTATTGCTGTATTAATCGCTCCTGCACTAAAGCTGGTGGTGGTGTGCAAAATGCTAATGATGGATCCTAATGATGGATCCTAATGACTGTGCACCTCCCTCTCCTCCTCTGGTCTGTGCTTTATTGATGTATTCATTAAACTGTCTGAGCAGCAAGGCTGGATGCACATACCAAAATATTTCCTTTTCATCAGAGAAAAAGACAGACCCTGAGAGAAATTGGTGGTTGGAAGATGCCAGACAGTTCCCTCTGAAGGATGAATAAAGGCACTGTGAATAATCATGCAAAAACTGCCAGTCAGAGTGAGAGGCTGTGCCTCACAGAGGGAGGGAGGTGGTGCTAGGATGTTAAAGGGCAATTTTTGCATTTTTGAGAAACTTGACTGGAAATGGGTCTTGATCTTGTCGGGATGCTGGGAGATAATTATATGGACATGGATCATGCTGTGTTTGAGGGAAGATGCATAAGAAAAAATCTAGTGGTTAGGTGTTTCTGTGTGATTGTAAAGGACTGAACACACATTGAATTGAGCTTATGATCCTGGAGTGTCCCTTAAGAGAGTCCCCACTTTGCTTCAGGATGGAGATACCTGGCAATATCAGCTTTTATTATTTATTTTTATTTATTTCCTTGAGTATGTTGAGAGGGAGTTGATGAGGAGAGGCTGTGGGCAGCTTTGGGTGCATCCCTGTCATTTGATGGAGTTTTCCATCAAGAGGCATTTCAGAGCTCCTTACAATGGAAATACCATAACCTCCACATGCCAAAGGAGAAACCAAGGCACAGAGGTGTTCAGGAGATGAGAAAAGGGCTAGGTGTCCCAAAACTTCAGTATTTTGTCAACTACCTTCAGTGTTGACTTTAAACTGTGTCTTGCTGTTATTTGTCCTGCTATTATTCCATCTTTCTTTCTTCATTCCAGGGAGCACAGGGAGAAGGCAGTGATGCCACACCATCTTTGTCAGTGTCATAAAACACACACTTATAGAACAACATCTATAGCATTATAAAAGAATATAAAATATTCTATAAAATACTATTACAAAATAACAGCATTTTTTCAATTCCTAATCTGAGTTTATGCCAGAGCTCCGTAGAAATAATTGATTAGGTTTCAATTTATGCTCAGAATGGTAACTGACATGGTTGCAAATGTGTTCATTGATATCTAATTTGGTGTAGCTAATTTCCTCAATGTCAGCTAAATGCTTGGGTATTTCTTATCACATTAAGGTATTATCTGAATCTTGTTGCACATTTGTTCAGTGCTTCTGTAGCCACGACTTAATTACATGGTAACTGAGTTTACACCCTGGCATGGCAGGATTGCTCCTCAGATGGTTTCCTCTGATAAACAATAGATAATTGCCATACTCCTACTTTAATTAATGTGAATTATAAGATTATTTGAATGGTCTTGGGTCCAGCCTTGCTAGGACACAGATCACATCTCCAGTCATGCTGAGCTCCCACAGCACCCACTGAATTTTTCAGAGCAGGTTTTCACCCAGCTCCACAGAAATTAGGACTTTTGCATAGGAAAATGCTGTCCCTCAGTGTGAGGGAATGACACACACACAACAATATTTAAAATTTTGCTCCTTTGGCAAGAATTGCAAACCCCCACCCCTCAGAGGCCGTGCAATGCAATCTTGCACTGTGTGACCTACTTGAAACAAGTGGGAGTCAATATCTATTAACTTGCCTCTGTTCTGTAAGTCAATACCTTGTCTTTAAAGCAGTTGTTTCCCTCTCCCTGCTGCACAGAGGGAAAAGGGAATTTTCTCACCTCTATCCCGCAGTACTTTTTCCCATTAATGCACCAAGGGAGTGGTGGCTCCCAAAACCACCCAGGAAAGGCAGAGAAGCAGGAAGGGATGTGGAGGATCCCCTGTGCGTGAGAAAATCTGGTTTTCTGTGCCAGGATTCAGCTCTAGGTGTGTGGCACAGCTTTGTGAGCAGAGTGAAGGGAATGCTCATGGAGTGGGAAATGCTGGGGAAAAAACAGGAGTGATCCTTCAGGAAAACTAAATAACAATTTGTGACTCAAGTGAAATGCTCTCATTAGGCCCTCTGGAGGAGAATTTGGCATTTTCTGTGCCACCTGCAATATTAAAAGAAAATGCTGCTGACTTCTGCATTGTCTCCTGAAAGGCACAGGGCTGACAGAAATGTAATTAAATTACCTGCTGCATTCATCTGTTGTCATAGCAGCCCTCACAATGAATATAACAATAATTTCATCTGTAGCTTAGCTTGATGCAGTTTTGCCTACAGCAGCCAGAAGACACTTTGCTATTCCACATCTGACAGAGTTCAAGGGTTTCCATTTAAGTTCCACCAACAAAGGTCTGCAGTGGGGTAAAATCACAGATGGAGCCTTTGCTGCACTGCTCCATCATCAGCCAGCACCCACAACCTGTGGGTGATCTCATGGGACCCAGGAGCTCAGATTAGATGTTTTTATTTTCTTTTAGCCTTAAAAATCTCAGAATCACTGCCTCAATTTATAGGCACATAACAGAAGCACAGTGAAGTGTTCTTCCCATTGATTAAGCCCACCAGAAGCTCTGGCTGTGCTCTAAACACACACACATCCATAATTTCCCTGGGGCTGTGTTGCAGGCTGGATATGTGGAGCCCAGAGAGGACACAGCAGTTTTGGCTCTGATGTAGGGCGCAGCAGACAGGGTAGAATTAATCTTTTCCTTATTTTTAACTTGCCAAGGAGGATGTTTTCAACTGAGGCATTATTGATGGACCCAGGTGGCTCCAGGCACTTCCTGGCTCTCCTCTGCTGAATGTGGGCTGAGCTCCTGGCTCGGCTCAGTGCCCTGCAGGGCAGTGATCCTGATCCCCATCCTGTGCTGAGGCTGAGGGACAGCAAACTGTCCAAAGGCTGAAGGACTGAATTATCCTGAACACCTGGAGAATGTCTAATACATAAAGGTAGATCATCCATTAAGTCCAAGAAAAGGTAACAGGCTACTCCTAATTTCCATGGCTTATCCTTCTTTGGATATGGAGGAGCTTGTCATTGATTTATCACTGTAAGAAATTTCAGAAAACCTTGCTTTACTTGCTGATATTCAATTTTCTTTCATTTTTGCTGCTATTTGTCTACTACTTTCTTCTAGGAATGCCTGCCATTTACCACCTTTCTCAATTAAGCAGTCCCACAATTCAGTTATGTAGCAATAATATTTCAAGAGAACAATTAAAAACAAGCCAAGAGTAGAAGAATATGATAAATGAGACACACAGCATCTGCAACAAATATGTGGCTCCACCCAATATACCTGGGAAATATCTGCTTCTTTTTGCTTCTATCCAATCCATTCCTGTTTGGGGAGGTTTAGGCAGCCAGGGTTCATCCTGCAATGACTTGTTTTTATCTCTCATATTCAGGACGGTACAAGTTGAGGGGTTTTAAATGCCAGGTGAAGAAAGGGCGACTTGTGCATGGCCAAGATAAGCTGATGTGTGAGCTGAGGCTTGTCTGGTGTGTGGAATATTCCTCCTTCAGGCAAGCTCTGCTCAGAGCTGGGGAGTTTCCTCTCTCTCCACAAACCTTCCCAGGCTGAGCAGTGCTAAAAGGAGTTGTTGCAAATTGCTTCTGTGTTGGCATTTTACTTTTCCCTGTGTGAATAGCACAGCCAAATGCACAGTGCCTCACCTCTGATGCTCCCACATGCTTTAGCCAGGTGCATAAATGACATTTATTCCTCTTTTACAGATGAGGTAAGAGGATGGCAGCAGCAGGAGAGCAAAGTGTCACTCAGCAAGAGGGAGATGTGCCTTTGCCATGCTGGATGATGCCAAGCAGAACTGTCTGAGATTTTGGTAAGGATCAAATAAATATCAAAGGCAGGTCTTGCTGAGGGGCCAGCAGTCAGTGCCTGCAGTGCAGGGCTGTGAAACTCAGCCCCTGGTACTTGGCCTCCAAGCTCTGGAGTGAAAGGATTTGCTCTGAGTTGCAATGCAGGGCTGGAAACTCTGAAAAAATATCAATGGGCTCAGCCACCATGGCCAGATAACTGAATTTCCTGTGATCCACATGTTCTTTTGGAAAAGCTCCAGTTTATCCTTTGGAGAATATTACAGCTTGAAATCAATTAAATCTGCCTGAAATCACCCCCCTGAGAGGCAGCAGCAGCAGGTTTGTCCCACAGCTCTCAGCTTTGTTCTCCCTGGGCTACAACCACGGTGCCTTTGAGCATCACCCTGCTACAGGGATGTGGGGAAAGGATGGAACCAGCTTCCCACATCTCCTCCCCAGTCCCAGGAATCCTTGGCTGATGGGTTTGTAACCTGTTTGGGAGCACTGGAAATGCTCCGTGTTTCAGGATTCCACAAGGGATGCTGCTGCGGAAAATCAAGAGCTGAGGAAGGATTGAATGGCACCAGTATTTCTGATCTGACACAAAAACGAGGTCAGCTGTGAAGGAGTAAATTAAAGACGGTTTGAAAGATCCAGCAGTAAATATGCTGAAGGTCATGGGACATCACAAGTTAATAAACTCAACTGGATAATTTAATTCAGCACAGAGAAGCCGTCTGTGTGCACTGAATAGAAGGTAAGAGTTTGACATGACGAGATGGAAAAGCTTTGTTATCCTCTTGTCTTGCCAGGATTTGCTTCAATTACACCAAAGAATGTTACTTCATTCTTGCCCTAATAACACTGTAGAGGAAATTAAATTACTCATATATAACAAAAGTGAACTGATTTTGACATCTCTTCTAGGCAAACCTCCTGCTGTATTAGCTCCCAAGCACATTCTCCCTCACTTAAGGTCTCATGCATATTTATGATTATCACTCATAGTAAATATAAGCACTTTGTGAGAACACAAATTAACTGCAGGATGTAATGGAGGTTGCCAAGGGTGGTTTTTATTGTTGACTGTGACATGAAGTCTGCAATATGGGCACTGTAATGGATGGATTGTGAGGCATGGAGAAATAATCCCATCACTGAGGGCTCTGAAATCAGAAACCACAACAGCAAAACCAGTGCCACTCCAACCTCAGGCTGGTTTTACTGTGTTTTATTTAATTTTATTTTAAAAGGAGCTCTGGTTTAGCTTGAAATCTTTTCTTTGTATTTTTATAACTCATCGATTAGTGAAACTAATTAAAGGTTGTAGAGCTAAGAAGGAATTCATTTAATTTTTAAGGCTGACAGACCTTAGCCTTTGGTTTTAGCTGGATTAATAATGGTGGGTTGTCTCTGTTGCAATGGCTCTTTCTTAGAGTTTGATTGCTTTTTCATTACATTAGCTAGCTAGCTTTTGGAAAGATTTTATACAGTAAATTTAGCCTCTAGAAATAAACCTCACAACCTTTTAACTAAGGTTGAACCCTGCAAGGCAGAGCCCATTGCATCAGTGATGGCTCTTGCAGGCCTTCATTAGGAGGAAGCTGGCACATCCTGAAAAATACAGCATTTAAAAAACAATGGAGGCTTATTTTAAAATAACATTATTTCTCCCAGCCCATTCCAAAATTATTTCTCCCATTCTCTCATTCCAAATGTGGCTCTCAGCCTTTGCTCCCCTCAGAAAAGCAGCCTCTGTCTGACCTTTAACTGGAACCTGCCAAGGGCTCTGCCAGGAATGGGTTCAGTCTGGAGGTGGATGCAAGTATCATTATAGACATGGTTTATATTTATATAAATATATATTATATATAATATACCTCATATATATTATATATTATATATTATATATTATATATTATATATTATATATTATATATTATATATTATATATTATATATTATATATTATATATTATATATTATATATACATGTTGTATACATGTTATACATATGTGTGTGAATATAATATAATAGTGTATTATATATATATAATTATTATTATATAATATATATCTTGTATACATGTTATACATATATGTGTGTATATATATTATATATATAATATTATATATTATGTATATTATATATATTATTATTATATATATTATATGTGTTGTATACATGTTATACAATTTTTTTTATATATATATATATATATATATATCTATCTCCCATAATCTGATATCCTGACAGTGAGAGCCTTTTTTAAGGTGGACACTCCTTCAGTTTTTTCCATAACTTCTGTCTGGAGCCTCAGGTTCTTCCTGTGAAGTGGAGGTGGAGTTTTAAGGGGCATTCCTGGCTTTTTGTTTTAAGCACATCACACAGGTCAGGGCAGGGATCCCCAGGGGCAGCAGAGCCTGCAGCTGGGTGCTCATCCCAGGGAGAAACCCTCCTCATGCTGCCTCCAAATAAAAATTCCAAATGCCAAGAGTTATATCAGGCAGATACAAAAAAAAAATAAATGAAATACAGGGACTAATAGAGAGTGGAATTTCTTCGTAATTTACCCACCATCACTTTTGTTTCTGAAGCAAAATGAGGCTGGCACGGAGACGATGGGAAACACAGCACTGAAATGACACTTACAGCATCCCAAAGGACCACTGAAAGCAACAAAAAAAAAATGTGATGTCCTTAAAGACTGCAGATGGTTTCTTCAAGGTGAATAATTTTATTGTTTATTGCCTGCTCTGTGTACTGCAAGGAATGACATTTAAGAAACTGCTCAAAGATGTTGTTTCAAGGCACAAAGCAAACATTTTGGAGCCAAATTATCCATACCAGTGACTGTGTCATCTCCAGAGCTTGGGGCTTGGCTCAGAGGCACATAATGGATTTGGGACAGTGAACTCTTAGAAAGCATGGTATGCAGGTCAGATTTGTGTTTCTACAAAAATATAAACATTTGGAACTGGAGTGCTTTTACATGGCATGTGAAAATACACACTGTGAGGGGAAAAGTGCTCTTATGAAAGCAGGTGATATTAGGAAGCTTTTATTGTACAACTTTTTCAATTTTCAGGAGAATTAAATACCATTCACAAGCTCTCCTTTTCCAAGATATTTTAAAGCTTCCAGATCTGACCAAAAAGGAGATTATATAGTTCAGTCATATTTGGAAAGTGTCTTTAAACCCTTTGTAAGCTTGTGTTCAAAATTTCATCAGCAGTAAAAATTTAAATACATTCTATTTGGCCAAAAATTCCACTTCATTTTCAGGCTTGGATTGTTTGGGATTTTTTTCATTTTTCCTCTTCATATTCATATTCTCCCTTCAACTCCTGTCCCAACAGATATCTGTCACTTTTCCAGGGGATATTAACACCAAATAGAAATTCAGGTGTGACCTTTTCCACAGGTAAAAAATGAATTGCTCATTAGTGCAAACTGGTTGGAGACTGCACCTCTCTGGTGCTCAGTCCAAAGCTTTCTGCTGCCATGGCTCTGACCATTTGTTCTGATTCCTTCAGATTTGAAGCCTCTAAAGCAAGAATATGTTTTGTGAGGGGAAAAAAGAAAAACACACTCTCTGAAGGCAGAAGAAAGAAAATATCTGTTTATAACCCTTTTGTTTGGCTTAGGGGGTTTTTTCTTCTTTTTTTTTTTTTTTATTTTTTCAGTTACTTGTGGAAGGATGGTGAAAAGGTCACAGCAGAATTACAGGAGAAAGGTGTCCATAGATCAGCTGTGCAAGCTGCTTTCAAAGCAACTTTTTGGGACAAAAGGATAAAACATAATCAAAGCAACAACTTTCCTTTTCTTTTACCTGAAAGGCCATGTAAAATTTGATGTTTTAGAAGGATTGAGGGAGAGGCAGCCCCCTGGAGCAGGCAGAGCATCACTGGTCAGCCACCTGTGACAGCTCCAGACTCCTCACCCATGGGGAAGGAGAGCTGCACCTTGGGACAGACAGTGTGGTCTTTGTTACATTAGGGTTTTTTTATTAATTTAGACCTGTCTTTTTTGTTTTTCCAACACAAAAAGAGAGCTTCTCTTGCAGCTGAAAGCCTGGGCAAATAAATATCCACATGCTCAGAGAAATCTGTGAGTTGTTAAATGAAGCAGCAGCAGCAGAAAGGCAGAGAAGGCAGCAAGGCAAAGTGGATTTGGGGGTGTTACTTTGATTTTTATTCTCAGTGCAGGCCTGGGGTGGGGGAATTGGCAGCTGGGAATGACTCAAGCAGCCAGCTCTGTTCAGCTTGCTGGTGCAAATTAGTTGGGGAAACACTGTTAAATCCAATAAGCAGACACATGAAACTAAACCAGAAGCATCTCACCACAAGAGTTATGTGCAAATTAAAAGAGATTGTCGAGAGAGAACTTCAGGCTCAAAGTCAAGAGCATCATCAGGAATGGGTGGATTTCCAGAGCCAGGAGCACTGGGCTCCTGATGTCAGAGGAGGGTTGGAACTCCCTTCAGATCAAATATTATCCTGCCCTGGAACTCAGCAGAGTGTAGAGAGTGTCACCAAACCTGCCAGGACACATCTGATTACAGAGTTTTTGGTTTTTTTTTTTTTTTTACTTTAATGTAAATTTCATGGCTTTAGCAGTGAGCAAGAAAGGAGCTGGGATCAGTGGTTGGAAATATTAAAATGTCAGAGAGAAAACTCCTTTCACACAATAAGGAGCTGTTCCAAGTAGGACTTGTAGGATAATGAAGGATAAGAAGATTTTGGGTTGTGAGTCTGGCTGCTGTGATTTAACAGGCTGCAGAAAAGGTAGCCATGGAAAACAGAGAAATCCCACTGGATTATTGTGGAATAATGTGATGTTCTCCCTTCTCCCATCTCTCTCCTGCACTTGGAATCCCATATCACAGGGGAAGGAGGGCAGCAGCTTTCCTTCATTGAAATCTTTCAGATTTAGGTGCTGGTCCTTAGCAGAGCTGTAACGCAGAACTCCCTTCACCTGAGCATGGGCAGTCTGGAAAAGCACACCTTGCCTTTACCTTCTTTGAACCATTAAAGCCATTTCCCTAATTGATTTATAGCTGTTGTAATGTGGTAGCTTTAGCACTGTGAATGAAGATTCCATATGATTAGATAAGCAGTTTAGAAGCTCAGAGAGCTGAATTAATTGTGAGCGTTTATTAATTGTGCTCACTCATTTATCTTTGTGCTTTACTTGTGATACAGTCTCTGAAACCTTAATAAAACTGAGTCACAAAGAAAAGCTCATTAGTTGAGAAAATAAAAAAGGTTTTTTGCTGTTAATGAGTTCAGTTTGTGTGGCCCTGCACAAAGGGGTCTTGCTGTCCCCTGGTGTGGGGCAAGGACCTGACTGCAGGGCTGAGGAGCATTGTCCCCTCACTGGATCACCTCAGAGAGAATCACAGGCACACCTGGATGGTTTGAACTGGCAGTTTGAATCGTTAAAACTGATAAATTTCTTTCATAAAGTCTCAAAACTCTAAAAACCACCAGTCTAAGTAGAATCATGGTGATCTGCTTTCAAATCCAAGGCTAAATCTTCATGTCTTCCCTCTGTTTGAAGGAAAGGGTGAAGGTTTGTGGCTTTGGTCTGTTCCCCTGGCTGATAAGAGATCACACTGAACTACAGAGAAGGTTTCAGCATTGTCTATACATATTTTTAAAGAAGTGGCAAATTAAAAGTAATGACTCAGGCATTTTGTGTTTGCTCTTTCTCCTGGCCATGATAAATCTTTACACAGAACTGCTGAAAGTATTAACTCACTCCAGAGCAGCTTGTCCTTGCTCCTCACTGCGGAGACAATAGGATTTTAATAAACAATATCTTTGATTAGGTTCAGCAGGAAAGCCAAGGATAACCAAGTATTTGTATCTGTCAGGGATTCAGCAAGAATCCTTGTAATTCACCTTGACTGCAAAAGCTCTTGCAGCCACATGCAGGATTTGATAATAGGTGTTGGGTGTTGGGGAGAGGGGGATTCTCAAATCCAGGGATACACCAAGTACAGCAGCACCATCTCCTTTGGAGGAAAAAATTCTCTCTTAAATACAATGCTTGTGCCTGGGTAGAGAATATGATGATAATAAATGCTTATTATGATAAATGGAGTCATGTTCCTCAAAGAAGCAGCAAATCACAAAAAAAAAAAAAGCCAAGGAAAATGAGGCTGAACTGGCTTGATGAACAGTAATGATATATAGCCACCAACACAGATTTGCAAAATGCACTTTGACTTAATTTTAGAGTTGCCTAATATTCTTGTGATAGCTGTAATAGGCTCCAAGACAGACTTTACACTGCTTTAAACATGTTGTTATTTATGTTCCAGCCCCAGTGAAAAGGGATGCAATATGTGGCCAGTACTTAAAATGAAAGAAATGCCCAAAATGAAAGTGGGCAAAGAAAACTGAGAGCTTTTGCTTCAGAATAATGACAGTCCCAATGGGATCATTAATTTCCCTTAGAGCAGCTTGTTATTTTTCAAAGATATTATACTTATGCAGATTTAACTGTAGGAACATCATATTGTTGTAATTTCTCCAGTGTGATGCAGCTCTAATTACTCACTGCTCAGAGCATGAAAAGGAAATGAAAGATGAGCAGCAAGTTAATTTTTATTTTAAAAACAAAGATAAGTTTTAAAGAGTAAAATTAGACCATTGTGTATCAGACTGGGAGCATGGATACATTTAATGGAAAGAGGAGCTGCAGTAATTGCGGATTTTCCCAGGAGGGTTTTGCCAGAGGTGAGCCACAGCCTGGAAGGAGCTCGAGGTTATTTACAGCAGGATGAAGGCAGCACACCCTGAAGAACACCCACCAGGGGCAGGAGCTGCAGCTCTGTGCTCTGTCACCTGTTTCTCTGGATTCACCCTTCATCTGCTGCACACGTGAGCTCTGACAAACCTTCCCCAAAGCTGAGGATGCCGTGGTGCCCTTGGGGTGTCTCGCTGCTCCCAGGGCACATCTCCCAGCAGCAGCCCCAGGGGCACAGGCTGCTCCTTCTCTCTCCTGCCTCTGCTTTGTGGCTGGGGCTCATGCTCTGCCCTTTCAGCCACCCAGTCGTGTTCCCAGGCTAGGAAAGACATTTTCTGTCTCATCCTTCCTTGCCTCTCCAAGGCTGCATACAGTGTTGGTCCCTGCAGACATTCAAAGCTCCTGATCCCTCTGAGGGTTGGAGCAAAATGCTCAGAGCAAACAAACTCTGAGCTTCAACACACCTGGAGAACAAAAGCTCCTGATGTAGCAGCAAGGAGCAGAGATCTGAGCAGGTGCCTCCCTCCAGCCACCAAGCTGCAAACACCTCCTGCTCCTGAATTCTGAATTCTGAGTTTGTGGGGATTCACTACTATGTCCACCTTATTTTTTGCTTCTGTAAGCAAAGTCCCTTTCTGTAAATGACCCTTTGTCATTGCACAGTGAGGTTCAGGCAGGCAGCTCAGTGCCATGCAGAGCTGGCAGTGCAGCTGGCACAGCAGATGCTCTGGTGGTTGCTGTGGTCACTGGGATGCTGTGAGCCCAAAACAGCCCCAGCACACGTCAGCAAAACCCCAGGGGAGCAAAGGATGCCCTGCCCTGCCAGCTGAGCAGGATCAAGCCTCAGATTAAACTGAAATAAACAAATAAGCAAACACTTTTAAAAGGAGCTAGAGCACAAACACTTTTAAAAGGAGCTAGAGTACACAGGGTGCCTGTGGGCAAGGATGATGCAGCAGAGTGATGACACAGGGGCACGCTGGCACAAATAAAAGCTGTGGCTTTGCCCTTCCCTTCCCTCCCAGCTCTCAGATCAGCCTGGACATCTCCTTTCCAGCCAGAGGGGTACTCAGCACAGGGGCCAGGGTGCTTCAGTGGCCCTGGAGGGATGGGCAGGCTCTGGTTTGTCCCTGGCTCCTGCAAAGCCCCTGACAATGTGACCTGGTCCCTCAGCACCCTCAGCACAACCCTGCCCATCCAAAGCTGTGCCAGGACACCTCTGTGAGGAGGGAAAAAACCCATCAAAAATCAAACAACAGCAGGCAAGCTGATTGCTCCCTCCAAACTGTTTGGAGGAACGTGCTCAGGCACAGGGAGGTGCCAGGTGCTCACGCTGGCAGCACCTGGACCAAGTGCAGGGCATGAAATGGGGCACATCCCCAGCAGGGACAGGAACTGAACAGAAACTGAGTGCCACGGTTCCATTCTCACCTAACAACGGCCAGAACAAAGGCGGGGAAAGGAATTCCTTGGCTCAGTTGTCATGACAATGCTCTTGGAAAATCTCTGCCACTGGAGCAGCCCTCGCTCTCCCCTTCAGTGCAGCTCTGGCTCCCAGAGGAGCTCCAGGATGGAGCAATCACATCATGGGCTGCATGTGCAGCCAGCGGACACCAACAGTGCAGCTCACAATGCATTGCTGTAATTAGCTTGTGAAATGAGCACTGCATGGGGAACTCCTCAGGCCATAGCATTACTGAGAGAATGGGATAATTGCAGTAGTGGTTGCATTGTATTTCTTTTTTATTCACGATTTTCATTGCTTATAATCTTGTTAAATAGTGGCAAGTACAAATGTTCGTAGCAGAAAAATTAAGTGCAGATGCTACTGCCATGTTAAAAAAAAAAAAAAAAGAAAAAAGCAACAACAAAACCCAAATATGCTATATTTTTTTCTGTTAGTTCTACTTCTATGGTGGTCTTTGGACTCACACTCCTAGGATAAAAATGCAGCATTTCAATGGAAAATGATCTTTGATCAGAATAAGATGACAATTTTGCTCTTATTCTTAATATATATTATGCTATTATATTAATATTTATATATTATTTGCTGCTTAGCTCTAATCACAGTTCTGCTATCTCTGAAGTTTGCCTTTTGCAGCTTTCCCAAAACCTCCTGATTTTGTAGATTCCCACACACATCCTGGGCACTCACTGGGAGCTCAGGAGGGCACAGCTGCATTAAATGTTCCTGTTTTAGCCCAAGCATGAGCTGGCCCAGGGCAGCACCACTGACATTGAAAGGACAAGATTCATTAAATGAGCCTCTTGCCATCCTCCAGTCCTTGCTGAGGTGACCCAAGGCCACCTGTGCCAGCTCATTTGTCCCCAGAGTGGTGCAATGTGACCCACAAGGGGTGGTGGGGAGAGCAGATTCCTGCAAGGCTGCAATTTGCTGGCCATCAAATAGGTGTGGATGGCTTGGCAGATCCAAAATTACAGTGCAAGTAGGAGTACAGGGGAAATTATTATTGTCAGGATTTTATGGAGAAAATAACCATGTAGAATGTATTTTAAGGTGGTAGTTTAGACAGGAGCATGATAGCATCATAAAGCATAAGAGGAAAACTTGAGGCATTTAAAAACATCAGAGGAAAAACGAGAGTGAATTACTACTGCCTCTTCTTTCCTAGTTATTTGTTGTCTTAAATGATATATGTGTGCCTGAGAGTGCATTTTTAAATATATTTCCTTTTTTTCTCTTCAGGTAGGTTTTACAAATGGAAGAGCTCACAGTGCTGCTGTATTAAGGAGTAAAAATAAAAATCTGTGAGTCTTTACAAGTGCCAGCTAGAGAGAGCAGGTAAGTAACTGCATCCCTCCAGAAGATGAAGGATGCCATCAGACCATGTGCAGCCACCAGAGCCAGCAAACTCCCTCTGAAAGCTCCCACCCTTCCTCTGAGAGCCCTGCCAGAGCAGGCACACACCCTTATAAGTAGCTTTGATTTATGATGGGACCTTCTCAGTGCTCCTTTGTGCCTCAGCTCTGCCTCTGGAGTGGGGGCCAGGTCCAGGTTAGAGATGCAGGGAGGTCAGGATGCACCAAGATGGAGCAGCCCAGATCCTCAGGGATTTATGGAGCCAGAGCCTGAAGTTCACCTTAAATTGCACTGCACAAGGAGTTCCTACACAGTGGGACAGGCAGGGCTGTGAGATGTTCACCCACCAGCATTGCAGTGTGTGCTCCCCAGAGCCAGCATGGGTGACACTCCACATGTCCTCCATTTGTCACAAATGAATATCACAAACAAATGTCCTTCAGGGAGGAACTGAATGTCAGCATTCCCTGAGCCTTGTTAGCCAGATCCACACTGTGCTAAGGATCTCTAGAGGGAAGCAGGAGGTCTGAGTGCATGGAGAGAGGCAGTGGGATGGGAAACACCTCATCTTCCCCGGGTGGCAGAACAGCTTTTTTGGGAGCTGTTTGTTAGCTGAGCTCTCAGCTCTGCCTACTGGCCTATCACTGAAAGCTTGTGCCTGATAAAAGAAGGCATGGATGAAAGGCTAAAATGTATTTAGGCAACTTTCTAGGAAGGATTTTCTCTCTTTTTCAAAAGTACAGTCAGGATCTGCTCTGTTTTGAGACTACCCCAACAATTTCACTGCAAATCACCAAGTGGGAAGCCGATGGATGAAGTGTGTGGTTGACACAGAGAGGCACAAAGTGATCTCACCCTCGGGGGAACTCCCACAACTTCCCAAGTTATCATTCCCAAATTCCAACTTTGTAACTTTTGGAAGTTTTGGATGACAAAACACTGCCTCCCAGTGCAGGATAGGGGGACAAGGCAGAGCTGGGCATCTCCCAGGGCTGAGATCTGTCCCTTGTGGATGAGCTGGCTGTGCAGAATGCTCTGCTTGCACCCATGTCCCAGCAGGCTGTGGCTGAATGAGTGGCTGTGTCAGGGTGTGGGCAGCCAAAGCCTCAGAGGGTGAAGCTGGAAAGGCTGGGAAGCCCCCAGATCCAGCTCACCATCCTCTTCCTCTGCCTCCTGGAACATCCACTGCCCATGGGATGCCCAAACCCTGAGCAGCTTTCACCACCCAGTCCCTTTCAGACCCACAAACTGCACTGACACTCTGAGGGCTGGCTGTGGCACGTGTCACACATCAATAAATACAGCAGAGCTCACTGCAGGCACAGTCTGAGAGCATTTCAAAATCTGCAGGCATTTCTAGGTGTAAGTGAAAAACAGTTCCTCCCCAGTGAACAGTTTCACAGGTGGTGCAAACCAGCCTGGATGCTGATTGCAGTGGGGCAATGCAGGTTTCTGCAATTTAAAGCTCTGTCCCAGAGCATTTAGAAGGTGGGACTCCCTTCATGCCACTCCCAGGGTGTCTTCATGTCCCAGCTAGGAAATTGTCAGCCAGGAGTGTGAGTTACTTCAACAGCTACATCACTTCTGACAAAACCCAGCCATCTGCTCTACCCTCTAATTACAAATGCAGAAAACATAATTCACAACCAAATCACATATAAAAAGGCAAGAAAATGAGCAATTAAAATGCACATTCTGCCAGGCAAATCAAGCTTCCCTTCCCAGCCAGGCTGTACCACTGCTGCTCTGGCCTGTCACAGGCAGGGTCAGGATTAGTCCTGGATCACTGGAGAGCCTGGTCCTGCTGCTCTGTCTGATGGCAGCTCCCAGCAGCCTCCCAGCCTTCATCCCCTCTTCTACCAGGGACTCTCTCCAGCCCCAGCCTGCTGCTCTGCTCACCAGGGCCTTGCCAACCCTCAGGATCACTTTTTCCAAGGGAGCAACTTATCTTTCCAATATGCAGACAGATCTTTGTTGTTCCCCACTCCCTGCCTCTCTTCTGGAGTGCTCCTGGCTCACAGGTGGACACAAACTGGAGGGAATAAGCAGGGATGGATGGTGCTGTGTTTGCCAGCAAGCACCCCAGGCTGAATCCATCAGTGGCTGCACTCAGTGAAGTTATCATCCCCTCTGGAGTGTGCATTAACATTCCAGCATCATTTATACTCTACAAGTAATTCAAGCCCACGGGGGCAATCTCTTGCATGTTCAAAATTCAAAGTCTCCTTCTGTAACATCAGCTGGCTCAGAAGGACTGAAATGCATCTCTGAGGGTCCTTGGGGAGGGATGTTCCACTGGGGAGGAGGATTTGACCTGGCCCCCACATGCCTGACTGGGAGGCTGGATGACAAATAGGTCTGTCTGTCAGTCTGTCCATCACTGATGTTTGCCAGCTCTGTGTGTGGGAGATGGGGCAGAAGGGACTCAGCAGCCTCAGATTCAGCACCAGCAGAGCCCTGTGACCTCCCTCTGCTTCACAGCTACACTGAAATCAGGATTGCAGGGGTCCCACACTGAATCAAGACAACCAAAGAGCTCCTAGCAGGGTTGAGGATTTTGTCCTGCCCCTTTGCTTAGCAGCCCCTGTGCTGAGTCAGTAACAATCCCCTATAACTTCTTATTTTCAAATATTTGGATATTTAAAAGTCAAACAAAAGACATGCAACAAGTTATAAATTCAACGGAGATTTTTTTAGGTGCCAAACTGCAGCTGAACTGTAGTTACGGTTATTATACCTAAACAGACATAAAGCTATAATGTGGATCAACACATTTTATCACAGTCATTCACTGAACATTGAGTCCATGCAGCTCAGCTATTGCCTTTCTACAGTCCTGGAAGATTTACCCTAGTTTCAGATTAATCTGGAACTTTATTATGTAGTTATTTTAATCTCACTTCATTTCATCGCTGCTTGGAGTCCTATTATCAGAGTAAGATCCTGTTAAGATACAGCAATGATGAATGGTGTTAGAACCAGCTGAAACAGAAACTGAATCCAAATCTGTTTTGCTATATGCAGTTAAAAAAAATATCAAGAGAGCCTTCATGATGCATTATAGAGAGATAAAGGGGTTCCTACACAACCAGCAGCTCTGGGGACAGAGGTTTCCTGCGTGATTGCACCGAGTCCTTTGTCTTGCCATGAGGTTTTTGGAGCACACCCTTTTTGGGATGAAGATATTGCTGTTGAAGGGAGCTCTGAGAACAGGCCTGGTGCTTGGGGCTGCAGCCTTTGCCCTTTCAGGGTGCTGCTCAGACATTCCCTGGCTTTGCAGCCCCGTTCCTCAGGAAGGAAACCAGGGGAGTGTTAAAGACAGTCAAGTGCTCTAAAGCACAAATTTACATTTCATCTGCCAAGATACTTAAAGCATATAAATAGCTAAATGCTACCCTGAAACAGAATATTTTCCTAAACTGGGACTGAACGTTTTTAGGACATGGTTAAAGGATGAAAGGCCACATGAGGATATTTGGGAAGAGGCAGGGAATGCTGTTCCCCCAGCAGAGCAGTGCCAGCCAGCACTGAACATTGCCAGGTATGCTCATCCCAAAAAGGGTGTGCTCATCCCAAAAAGGTGTGCTCATCCCAAAAAGGTGTGCTCATCCCGAAAAGGGTGTGCTCATCCCAGAAAAGGGTGTGCTAGCCCAAAAAGGGTGCGCTCATCTCCTGTCCCCACTCCGCAGCACCTGCTGGGACACCCTGAGCCAGCCCCAGCGAGGGGACAGAGTCACACACCCAGCCCCGAGGGCGATGCCCGGCCCGGGAGCTGCAGAAGGGACCGGATCGGCTGCGGGGGAGCAGCCTCAGCACGGGCAGAGCCCCGCGCAGCGCCGCGGGCACCGCCGCCCGGTCTGCACCGTCCTCTAGCGGCCACCGCGCCCGCTCCGCCGGCCACAGGGCAGGGGGAGCCCTTCCCTTCCCTTCCCTTCCCTTCCCTTCCCTTCCCTTCCCTTCCCTTCCCTTCCCTTCCCTTCCCTTCCCTGTGAGGTGGCACTGCCACCCCTGCAGGGACACTGCTGCTGTCACACTGGGCTGTCTCCCTCTTGGAAACTGCAGCTCCCGGCCATCAAACCTCAGTTTCCAGCACCACAGCACCTGGGATCTCCCATCTCCAGCAGAAATGACTGAAATGTAAATCCTCACACTCCCAGCGTGCAGGAAACTGATGTAGGAAAAGGGATGTGATGATTCATTTGTTTTGTATCTACGAGCCCAACGCTCTTCCCCCAAGAGCAGCCCGAGAATGCACCTTGCCACCCACCTCAGTATTTGATAAAAGTTACAGGAGCAGCGGTGATGGATGCTCCTCCTCACACAGCGCTCCAGCCGCTCTCTGGATAACGTGGGGTGTTATTGAGGCATCAATTATCTTCAGCACGAGCACAGCTCCATCAGCAGGCCAGCAGCCTGCTCCTTTTGATAAGGTTCACTCTATGCATTTATCAACAAAATGGGGATAACCAGCAGGACACGGAGTCTGCAGCTTTTAACTCTGTTAGGACAGAGATGACGTTCACATCTCTGCATGCACCATCAAGCAGAGCATCCTGTCTGCTGGGGTTTATTCCTCTGCAAGAGGAAGGCAGTTTCACTCTGATTTTATCTCTTTTGGCTCTACTGACATGCTCCAGAACTCTCTTTTTAGAGGTGCAAGTATGGCCCGGGGACAGGGCAAAGAAACTGCAGAAAAGCAATTCTTTTTAGTAATAGATCTCAAACTTTCTTCATAAACTACACAAAGATAGACTCTTGGCTTATTAATAGCAGTAAATCTCCAAGTCCAATAGGCTTCAGTTAATGAATATTGATTATGATAGTGCTGGAAAAAGCCAGTGTCAGTGGAACTGAGATCCTGTAGCCCTTTTTGCCTGAGCAGAGCTGTAAATTAATTGAGAGCTTGTTTTTCAAAATTAGGTAGAGGAAAACACAGGAGTTACAGCTGCACTGTAGCTCTCACTATCTCAGGGATATGAAACCACCTTAATGCTAATAGCAGCACTCATTTACAGATGTAAATTTGCACTTCCCTCTATCTCCCAAAGAATATCTTAAAAGTAAGAATCTAAGCTGATTAACACAAACATTGTGGCCACCTCAACCTTTGACTCCCCAGATAAATCACATCATGCTCTTGCTGAGCAGCTCTATTTTGCAGCCAGGCTGGGATGCCTTTGAATGGAAGCTCAGGAAAATAAACCAAGGGCAGTCCATTGAGTCAGAGACCTTATTGTTACCCTCTGGTGGGGGACCAGGGCAGTGATGGGTGGGGAGGCTGCAGGGTTATGTCAATGTTTTCATAAAACTATGTTTTATGCTCATTGAAATAGCCCAACAATAACAAAAACCCCCAGAACAGCCCTCTCCCCCCTCCCCACATCTGATAAAAACCAAATAATAACAGGAGTGACTTATGCACTCGCTGCCTGGAACTTCAATCTGGCCTTCCAGTTAATACACCCCATGATTAAAGCATCTATAATCTACAGTCTGTGGAGACCTGGAGAGCAGGAGCAGCAGCAGGTGTGCAGCCTGATAAGGCTTGCTCACTCTGTGCAGATGAAACTTTCAATATTTATAACTGCTGATTTTTTTCCTAGATGCCTCCTATTTGAGGGGAAAGGGGTGAAAGCTGAAAGATAAAACCCTGATGAAAGACCAGGTGGAACGTTTTTCCAAGTACAGGGAGGGGCTTACAGGCATCTGCACCTAAGAGGTGTTTTAAAAATGCAGCTCAGGTAAGAGCAGCATCAGAGCTGGGGGAGTTTGAGGAAGACCTTCAAGGCTTGTCTGAAGTGCACCCAGGCTTTCAGCTGTAAGCTCCTCTGAGCTGTCTGTGGTTTGATTGCCTGCACCAAGCACAGTGGGACTGTGCTGGGGCTGCCAGGCATCATCACAAAATAATTAAGTCACCCCAGGTCAGCTGCAGATACTTCAAGTACCGCACTAACAGCATTTCCAGCTCAGCACTGAAATGTGCTGAGGAATCTGGAAACACCCTGTGTCAGCCTGAGTCTCTGCCTCTGCCAGCAGGAGCTGCCACGGGCACCACACACTCCCAGCACACTGGGAATGCCCTGGAAAACATGAATTGCATCCTGCTCCAATGCAGGCACTGCTCACCGCAGGGTGGCATCCACAGCTGGTGGAACACTGGACATGCTGGTGCCTTTGCAGTCCTCCTCCTGGAAAACACAGGGATTTCCATTTCCTTTTTTCCATTTCCTTTCCATGGCATCCTTTTTCCTGGTGCTTGGAAAATGCTTTAGGCTGTGGCCATTTGGTCTCAGACACAAGGCAGCAGAGGGCCACACCACAAGGCAGGAGCTGCTGCTTTCCAACATCCCCCACCAAATCCATCTGCCTCTGGAGCAGGGTGTCCCTGTTGGTGCCAGGAGAACCCAGAAGGACAGACAGGCACACAGGTCACACAGCCCTGAGGACAATGCTTACCCTCTGTCCATGCAGAAGAACACAACCAAACTCCCTCATTTTCAGCACTTTGAGATGTGGGTTTGCCCCATGCCCACGTGGTTTAATATTTGTGCTTTCAAAAAGAGCCCAACACTCCTGAGTGTCAATATAATCACAGAAGTGCATGACACTGCTCACCAGCAATTACACACAGACATAATTCAGCTATAACCTGAATAAAATAAAACTATCAGAGAAAGCCATTTTACACAGACATTCATCCTTTCAAATATAGTCATTAATTCCATCTGAGATGATACACTGCCCTCTTTCAAAGTGAGCCATGTGGTTCTCATTGCTACAGCCGAGCACCTCAAGATGTTTACCAAACACAGACAGACAAAAAACCCCATGACAAAGGGAGATACATCTTAGAGACGAAATACAAGGCTTGGGTGAACCTGAACTGAGATCCCTCAAGTTGAAAGTTCCATCTCAACCATTCTGCCTTCCTACCTCAGATACCACAAGTCAAAGAAAGAAGAAAAGCAGGCTGGCCAGGGAGGAGGCCTTTCACCAGAGAACAAAGAAAGAGACTTCCAAAGAAAAAGAGGAGAAATATCAATCCTCAGAAACACCCCATCTGAATTCAAAAGCATCAGAAAGGAAAAAAAATAAAAAAGATGTAGAGCTCTACACTGTGAGGACACATCCACTGTTTGGAAAGCATGAAAAAACTGGATGAAGAAAATGTAACACTTCAGTGTCTCCAAGACAGCTGCAGTTTTCCTTGACTAAACCAGACTTGGCTGCCAGAAATTGGATTTTTTGGCCTCTGCTTTCTTGATTGTAATTTACTCTTCCACAAAATATGATTTCAAATTATGCAAGCAGAGTTTAAATCTAAGGAGGTAACATTAAGTTGTTGAAAGTGAGTTTTAAAAAAGTCCTGAGTTCATTTGTGAAGTTAATAATGAGTTTATCTCAAACTTAAAACCTTGGGGGGAAACCCCATCAAATGGAATTTGTGCATGACTTCTGCAAGTATATGAAAAATTAACAAAAGCATCCAGTAGCAGTGGAATTAAAAAGTTATTAGCCCCTGGATACACTCTGGCCAGAGCTCCTAAAACACATGCTGCAAGCAAAACCACAGCAAGCTGCTTATCATTCTGAAGCAAAACTCAAGGATTAGCCTCCCACTGCACATCAGCTGGCCTCCCTGCTACAGCAGCACCAGGATTATGCTCACTTCCAAAGCTCATGAGCATTTGGAATCCAGCAACCTCAGTGCATGAGATGGGTGTAGAGGAAGGAACACCAGCAACATTTCCTAGATGGATTTA
This sequence comes from Ammospiza caudacuta, assembly GCF_027887145.1. Lineage (NCBI taxonomy): Eukaryota > Metazoa > Chordata > Aves > Passeriformes > Passerellidae > Ammospiza > Ammospiza caudacuta. Next base: position 10,256,981 of record NC_080610.1, read on the forward strand.
CTGAGCACCTTCTGAGCTGTCAGACAAACCAGTTTCAATGCCTTGAAGTGGGAGTGCTGAGTACAGGAATATAAACATCCCTCTCAAGATGAGCTTAAAAATGCATATAAAAATATAATTATAATACATCAGGTGATTACACTCATGTATTGAAGACATTTATTACAAACAGGCTGTCAGCTCTCATATAAAAGTAAAATATGTGAAAAATAAGAGCAGTCAGAGAATGCAATTCCCCTCAGTCCCATGGAACAGCAGTGAGGTGTCTGTTGATGCAGCCCCTGGTCACAGCCAGCCCCAGCAGCTCTGGGGGAAGGACTGGGATCCCAGCCATGAACAAGTCCAGAAATCCTTGCTCTGAGGAGAAATCCCTTCCAAATACCAGGTGGCAGTCTGCAAGTGTGAGAAACACAGCAAAGTCCATCCAGGAGCAGGAAGAAGGCTGCAGCTCTCCTCACAGAGAAGGGCTGCAGAGCACAGGGGAGCTTTCTGTGTCCCTAAGATCCAGCTGCTGACAGATGTGTTTTGGTAAGAGATGGCATCAGTCTAAACTGAAGTGCTCTGCAAAAATATCATTCTTCTTCCCAAACAAACCTCGTACAGGCTCAAACTCCAAGGGCACATCAACAGCCTTTTTCTTTACTTCTCTATCAAAAAGCTACAAAATAAAAACCAGAAAATATTGTCAAAATTCAGCACAGGCTCTTCACCCCAATAACACTGCACACTCTAAAGTCTTAAAACATCCAGCAAATAAACACTTCAAAGAAAAAAGCACTGTTGCTCATGCTGTTATTCAACAGACCATTTTCCTGGTTTGCCCTGGTAACCAAGTCAGTGTAGCTCCCTCCCCAGCAGCAAGGCAGATAACAGGACATGGCTGCTGCATGCAGAACCTCCTTTCCTCTGGTTCCAGTCATTCACAAAGGCACAGCAGCATTACCTCAGCAGCTGAGAGCTCCAGGAGCCCTGATATGTCATCCTCCATTTCAGACAGGGACTGGTTCAGGACAGCAGCTGCCTTGGCCACATCTGGGTGATAATGGCTCTGGAGAGACTGGAAAAGCAAAAAAAATGGGAGATTATCTAAAAGTACAGGGTAACACACATCCATCTGCACTGCCCATTTGTGGGTCAGATCTCCAGTGACCACCAAATTCCATCAGATCCAAGTTTGCTGCACCATGCTACTACAAAGTTTCAAGAAATCCTCATTTCAGGCATCTTTCAAAAACGTCAAAGGCTCCTCTCACATGGTCACATCCAGCTCAAGATAAATTCATCTATAGGCCATGCTTGCACTGCATGACCCAATTCTGCCACCTCACAGTGCCCTCATGCCACACCAAAGCTCCAGCTCTCCAAGATTCCAGCTCCTGCACATCACTCTTGCTACAGCCCCCTACACAAACTCCTCATCCATTTCTAGAGGATAACCTGGCTCGACTCAATTCACTTCCATCATGCTCACCAAGTTCCTCTCTCCCCTCCAGAGCCTGGTCCATTTACAGTTATTTAGTCTGTTTCAGCAAGTTCAAATGTGAGCTCACAAGCCACCCACTAATCAGCACATACATCTCTCCAGTGTATGGAATCCTTTGCTAGGATAGAAAATGATGCAGAGTAAAAGAATTCATCTCATTTGCAAGATAAATGTCAAGCAGGTTCTTGTGAGAGGGGCTGTCCACTGCCAACACATGTCAAGGAAGCAGCAAGGGTGGAAGAGACCCATACCAGAGCAGATGCTCATTTTGGGATGACATACCTGAATCTCCCACACAGAGCTCTGCAAAGCCCTGCTTTCAGATGGCTCCTCCTCCTCCATAACATATGGATCTTCTGACATATCTAAGGAAACAGGAGATACACAGCTAACACCCCCTGTGTGGTGCACATAAACCCAAAGGGAACACAACCTCAGAGTGGTGCTGCAGCCAGAGTTGCTCCTTCCCAAGTCATTTATGGTTCCAAGGACCATAAATCCCAGCATGACCCAAGAGTCACTGCTGGCAGCACTACAGAACCATGTTACTTTTAAAGAGCAGAGCAAGTAGAGCACTTGGAACAGCTTTGAGTTTAACAGCAGGAGCCTGCTGACCTTCCACAAACCCAAGGGACAGGACAAAGGCATCCTTCCAAACCTCAGAACTGCCATCTCCCCTTTTCCTCCACAGCTATGCTCCTCTTTATGCTGCCTTAAAGGCATAAAACAAGCCCCCCCTTACCTGCTGGCCCTGCTGGCCTGTGCAGCAGCACCTTGCAGGCGGGGTGCCTGCGGAACAGGTTGCAGATGAAGGGGAGGATCATGAGCAGAGCCTCGGGAGGAGCCGTGAGCGCCAGCCGCGCCAGCCGCTTGATGAACGCTGCCACCAGGTAGGCTGGCAGGTGCCTGGGGACAGCAGGGGACAGCCTGTTAGAGCCCTGGCAGGACAGCCAGCAGCCTCAGCCACCCCAACAGCACGGCAGGGGGCTCGTCAGGCTGTTCTGGCTGTGGAGTAAAGAGAAGCTTTAGGAATTGTGGTGTTTGTGAGGGTCCCCAGGATGAGGTGAGAGATGAGAATGTGACTCCAAGTTCTCAGAAGGCTGATTTATTAATACACCATATTATACCATACTATATGATATTCTACCATATTATATTATATTATATTATATTATATCATATCATATTATATTACATTACACTATACTACATTATATCATATTATATTACATTACACTATACTACATCATATCATATTATGTTACATTACACTATACTACATTATATCATATTATGTTACATTACACTATACTACATAATATCATATTTTATTACATTACACTATACTACATAATACCATATTTTATTACATTACACTATACTATATTATATCATATTATATTACATTACACTATATTATATCATATTATATTACATTACACTATACTATATTATATTACATTACATTACACTATACTATATTATATTACATTACATTACATTACATTACATTACATTATATTATATTATATTATATTATATTATATTATATTATATTATATTATATTATATTATATTATATTATATTATATTATATTATGCTATACTAAAACTACACTAAAGAAAGAGAAAGGATCCTCAGAAGGCTTAACAAGAATGAACAATTAAAACTTGTGACTGACTCAGAGAGTCCGACACAGCTGGCTGTGATTAGTCATTAATTAAAACAATTCACATGTTTGGATAAACAATCTCCAGGCTACATTCCAGAGCAGCACAACATGGAGAAGCTGAGGGTTCTCATCTTCCCAGGAGAAGAATCTTGGGCAAAGGGGATTTTTCAGAGAATATCACAGTGACAAGGAATCTCAAGTTTAAGCAGCAATGTGTTGTGTGCTGGCTGGAACAAATTTTGGGGGAATTTACATTCAGGGCATGAAATATCTCAGATCACTGTGAGAGTCAATCCTGACACGTGGCACCACTGCCAAGCACAGCCCCTGCACACAGACACTGTCATGGCAAACTTTATTCAGTCCTTCCATAAACTGAGTGCTTGGCCAGGGAACCTTAATTATATTCTTCTTATGTCATTTTGTGGGTTTAATTAATACACAGGCCATGATGTTAAATTTACATAACATTTCCAAGCACTGCAGCTGTTAATGGGAACATAAAGCTCCCATGTAGTGTAAATGTGCAGCATAATGCTTTTTTTAAAATGGTAAAAATGCAAATTTCTAACAGCAACCACAACATTTAAGCCCCTTCTTCACATCAGAAGATGAAAATGACAATTTTCAGTCACTCAGGCCTCACTACACCTGCAAGGCTCAACAAAGTTACCCACAGGTCTTGTCACTCTGTCCAAAGTACACGAGGACTACAAGGGGTTGGATATGAAGTGCCTGGTGCTGTGCTGCTCTTGGTTTATTTTATAACATATGACAGCAACTATATGACCAGCTGCCTATCCAGCTTCTTTCCTGTGTACAATGAACTGACAACATCAAGACAGGCTGTCAAACACTTCACATTTCAGTGCTTTATGTCTGCAAAAAGCCATCCATTTATCAACAGCTTTGTAATCTATAAAAACCCAGCAAATTTTACTTTTCCATTTTTACAAAGACAAGACAGAAAATTCATCACTTTCACCCAAAGTGGAACAGAGATCAAAAACACATCCATAAGCACTTGCAGCTCAAACTCTGATAACTAACTGCAATTCTTCCTTTCTGAAAATCTATGGCTGTGAGGCAAATCTTCAAAAATAGCACATGAAATGTTACACAAGACTACAATAATAGTCTCAGATTCAGTTTTCTCCACACAAAATGTATCTAATCCAGCAGGAACACTGAATACATTAAAATCCAGACATGTGGGAGACTGCTCAGGAACAGAAAAGCAGGAGGAAAATATGTGAGCACACATAATAAAGACGCTACTTACGATGAAGACAAAAAGAGATCAGTCAGGTGGAAAAAGCGAGCTCGGTACTTCACGTGATAGATGGAAGGGTCTAACAGGCTGTACAGCTTCTTGTAAAAGTCAGGGTACTCCCTGTTGAAAAAAAGGAAAAATACAACATCCATTAGAGGTGTACAGTGGGGCTGTGTCTAAATGTCTTTGTGCTTTCATTAAGAGCATCCCAGCCCACTGCTGGGCTCTGTTTAGCTCTCCTAGGCTTCCCTCTACAGTCACCACCTGAAAACAAACTGCAAGGTGAATTTATGGCTCTTGCAGTGCTCAGCCACCTTCAGGGTGTGAAGCCATGACCAGTGACTGCAAATGGTAGAGGATGCAGTGAAAGGGACACCAAAGACGATGGCTTCACTCAGTAATCAGATCAATGGAAATTGATTTTTAAGTGCTGAGCAACCACAGCCTAGAGAACAGACTATTTAGGTTCAGTTGTAAAAGAAATCAGACAGCCAAAAAAGCTCAGCATCCAAACAGCCTGAACCTCTTGTGCAGTTTGGCTTTCTCATGGGGAATTTCAAAGCCTGAAGGTGTGGTGAATCCATTTCAGTTCCTCTTACATAAAGACATAAATGCAAAAACCTATGTTCCTTTAAACAACATACTCTTTTTACTTACAGATTATGCTGATGAATCAAAATAAACAACCCATTTAGGGCTAGAAGACTGATTGCTCCACCTGTAAGAAAACAGGCAGATATCAACACAATAAAAATAACTAGAAAAAAAAAATCTTTACGTTTTTTCTATAATACAATCTTCCCAGAAGGAAAGCAAAACTGAATAGCTGAAATCAGAGCCAGTGTGATGGCTGAAAGGTGAAACAATTTCTTCTGCACCCCTCCAGACTCCCAAGTTTCTTACAAAGATTAGGCTGCAGTTTAGTTGAACAAATGTTCAACAACTGAGACATAAAAATGTGCTGCTTTAATTCCTCAGCAAAGTCACACTGGGGAGGCAAAGGTCTGCTCAGAAAGGACATTTCTGCAGCAATCTGTGGATCCTGTGTTTGGATCAGCAGCACTGGCTGAACTCTGTATTTAAAACAAATCACTCCAGTATTCTACGCTTCCCCAAAGCCTTAAAAATTATTTTCCTTACACACAAGGAGCAATGACATTGACAAACACAGGGTAAAATCATCTCACTTTCAGGGACAATGGAGTTGACCCTAATTCCTTAGCTCCATCCAAGCCAAAAGCACACATATTCCATCAGCCAGGGTGTGGTGCTGCATCCAGCAGAGCTTCCACGTCCATCTGTGCCATGCTGGAGGTGCCACAGAGGATAGAATGCTGTTCTCACTCACCTATGCCATAGGCCACTGTCAAGAAATCCATCATGAGAGTGGGCTCGTTCATGTAAGGCAGGACAGAGTCGTGCAGAATGACAAGAACCTTCTTGTAAAGGCCAGGGGGCAGCTGTGAAGGACAAAACAACAGAGAGGAACAAGCACTGCAGGGAGCACTCAGTCAGCAGCAGCAACCTGTGGCTCAAAAAGGCAATGCACAAGCAGAAGGGAATGTGACAGGAAAATAGAGAACAGCAGGAAAATACAGCTTGCAGCAGCAGTTCCCAAATGGGAGAGTTTACAGGTGACACCAAGGAAGTTCATTCAAGAAGCAGGTGCTCACAGCTAAGTGTCATCACTCATGTGGGGAAAACCACCAGGAAAAAGGCTGGGAAAGTTTCAGCTTGTGAGCAGAGATTGTTATGCTGCAGATCACCCTTATGGGCAGAGATGTTTAAGGTAGGGAAAAAAGGCTGAGGGTAAGGAGAAAAGCAGACAATATATGAGGTCACGTTTCTTGGCAGAGTGATCCCACAGAAATGGTCACTGGGCTGTTCCCACCCAACACCCAAAACATCCTGGGGTCCCACCAGCAGCTTCCTGCAAGGCTGGACACAGCTGCTAAGGATCAGCAATCCTTAAATTAAAGAGCAATGCAGATCAGAGGCAGAAATAACACTCACCTTGTGCTTCAAAAAAGTCAGCCACATTTTTTCAAACACCTGCCTGTGTGCCTTAAAACAGAATTGCAAACAGTGAGTTAAACACACTGGTACAGATAATGCTCTATTTTAAGCAGACAAAATTTCAATTCTAATGCACCAAATGAACAGTTACCTGCAGCTTTGAAAATTTCAACTCCTCACGGTTATCTAAGAAGAAAGAGAAACCAGATGTTGAACTTTAAATGGATATTTAAAAAATTAAGATGAACCTTTTTAACTTAGCTCTCCGATGCTCTAAAAACTTGGGCTGAAGTACCTAATTTGATACAAGGCCATAACAGACCCCCCTGTAGACTGAGGAATGTGGATTTTTAAGACTGTTTAGAATCACAGTGATCAAAGACGCAGAAATTCTTCATCAGCAAACAATAATAAAGTCTTTACACACTAGAAATCTTAACCTGATTTTCCTTTTCACACACAGTTTATCATGCAGAGTTCACTAACCTTGCTTGACCATAAATTTCACCATCTCAGACTCTTTGTTTGGCATGTTAATGGGTGAGATGAGGGAAAACACATTCTGCTGGTAAAAAGGCAGTGGCCTCTGAGGAAAAAAGGAAAAAACAAATATGAAGCAAGTTCCACATCAGAGAGCAAGATGCTGGGCTTCAATATTGCCCTGTTTCCAAGTACTGAATATATTTAGGAAAGAGAAAGAGAAAAGGATGACTAAAAACTACATCAATAAACTACACACTGGTATATTCTCTGTTGCAGATCAGAAAATTATCTCTGCTTAACAAAACTGGTGGAGCCAATGAAGGAAACAGGTTCTTCCCCTGCAGTAGAGCACACAGAATAAAAGTTCTCTGTGTGTCACCCAAGCTGTGAAGATTTGGGTAAAACAGAAGCTAGAGCTTAGACCAGAAAGAACAGTATGTGTCTTGAGTAAAGCCAGTCTTGGCATACTGATGTATATAAGAAAAAAAAATCAATGCCTCAGTGGGCACACTCATTTCTCTGGCTTCCAAATATTTCCATATACTACTAACTCCTCCCTGCTTCACACACAAGATTCACAACCCAGAGCAGCTCATCCAGAGCCACCTGAGCAGTAACAATTTGTTACCCCCTTTGTCTTTTGCATGACCTGCCCGATGCTGGCAGTGACAGCCTTCATGACAAAGTAGCGAACATCATCATACTCCAGGTACTCCTGGAAGCGGGAGATCAGCAGGGAGGCGTCCTCGGTGCTGGGGAGCAAACCATCAACAACCACCTAACAAGGGGTTTGGAAAGGAAAGCAACAAGTCAGACTGGAGCACTGGAGACCCACAGCAGTGGGAGGCTGAGGGCACATGAGTTTGTGTGCCATTAGGTCACTGACAGGAGGGACTTTTCAGGTCTGCAGCTTACCTTGAGAAGGTCACATGGAAAAGTTAAAGTTCCTTTCCACTCTATTTTGATCAGCGGATACTGTGCCTCCAATTCTACAAACTTCATGAGTGTGCAGAGTGCCTGCTCCTTAAACAAAAAAAAAAGAAAGCAACATCACAAAAAAACCCCCACAAAACACTTAAACAAGAACAGGGGTCAAACCCAAAGGAGGTACCTTCAAGAGGAGGAAGAATGAAATGAGATATTATTTCCTGAGAAAGCTGCATACTTGCTGCTGGTGAGCAGAGGTGAAGCAGAGCATCAGTGCTGTTTTACAGCCCTGCCTGCCCTCCCACACTGAAACACGGGGCGAGAGCCTCAAGGGATCCCCTGAACCCCCCGCGGGTCCGCAGCGAGCTCAGGACCCACCTTGACCTGGAAGGCTTCGTGCCCCATGAGCTCTCCCAGGCAGCCCACGCAGTCCCTGTAGCGGTGCCGCATCCATATCCTGTACTTGTCCTGGGCGCTGTAGCTCTCTGTGAGGGACAGACAGACACACAGACACAGGCTGGGCTGTAGCTCTCTGTGAGGGACAGACAGACACACAGACACAGGCTGGGCTGTAGCTCTCTGTGAGGGACAGACAGACACACAGACACAGGCTGGGCTGTAGCTCTCTGTGAGGGACAGACAGACACAGGCTGAGCTGTAGCTCTCTGTGAGGGACAGACAGACACACAGACACAGGCTGGGCTCGAGCCGGGCCGCGCCTGTCCCGGGCAGCGCCGCGGGCCCCGCTCCGTGCTCACCGCCCAGAGAGGCGTCCTGCTCGGGCAGCGGCCCCACGAACAGCTCCCCTCGCTCCAGCAGCGCCCCGAAGAGCCGGCCGCAGATCCTGGCGGCGCTCACGATGTCCTCCGGCTCCTCCTGGCCCTGGGGAACAGCGTGTTAGACCGGCGGCCCGGCAGCCCGCTCCCCTGGCCCGGCATAGCCCAGCCCGGCCCGGCCCGGCCCGGCCACGCTGCCCTCCCTCCCTCCCTCCCTCCCTCAGCCCGCTTCCCCGGCCCGGCCCGGCCCGACCCCACCCGGCCCGCACCGCCAGCGGCTCCAGGAGCTCGAAGACGCGGTTGGCGCTGGAGCGGCTGCCCAGCACGGCCTCCAGGCAGGCGGCGAGCGCGGCCTCCCGCGCCATGCTCGCAGCGGAGGAGGGAGGAGGAGCCGCGGCCGCTCCGCCTGCAGGCGGGGCCGGCAGCGGGGCGGGGATCGGGGTCGGTATCGGGATCGGTCCCTCCCGCCACCCACACCGCCCCTCCCGGTACAGAAGGCAGGGCGAGGCGGCGGTATAAAAATGTACACTTTATTACACCTTCAGGTAGGATACAGCACTATTCCTTATCATCCTACTGGGGCGAGTACAAATGTTCATCACTTATGTACAGGCTGACTTCCTAACACACTCCTGGGAGAAAGACACACCGAAAGGAAGAAAAAAATAATTAGAAGGGAAAAAAAGTAATGGTGACTTTTTATCTTCATCAACTGACCTAAACAAGAAACAATCGCCTCTTTAGACACCAAATCAGACCAGCACAACGACGTAGCCAACAGCTCTCCCACTGCTGGAACTGTTCCCCCCCACCCTGACCTTCATGCACATCATAAAAGCTAAACACTTAAAAGTAAAACTGGGGCTACCTAAGCAATATTTCTGGATGAGCAAGGCTATACTGTACACAGTGTCACTATCCATCACCACTGCATCTGCTTTGCAATTTAACCTACTCTGCTGTCAGCAGTGCCAGCTCCCTGGCTGGCAGGGAAGTTTAGGGGATGGCACACGCCAGGGGTTAGCAGGGTCAGGGGAATACTACTGCATGCAAAAACAGCTTTAAAAAAACCCAAAATGCCCTTGTATTTGTACACCTGAGGGTGCAAGAAAAAAAGTATGCAGGACAAAAGAGGTATAAATTAAAAAAATCAGGAACGCTGCCTGAACCAATGTTAACTTTGTGATCTGAACAGAATTGGCTGTACCTATCCCAACTAACACAGAGGAGCTGGCTGAGAATTCTTTCTTGTTTAAGCCATGTGGATTGCCAGGTACCAACAAGTGTGGATATACAGAGGTAAAAACAAACTACATGCTTTCCTTGCCATTAAATAGGCTCCTTTCCTAAAAGAGTAAAAAGATCACAGAATGAAAAAATAATTTTAAAACCATCTCAGAAAAGGAATGTTGTAATTTTGTCTGGATTTTACACATTGTGCAGTTTTATGGCCAAAGTAAAATAAATCCCTTCAAGTCACCATGGGCTTTTTGATTCCTCACTCAGTGCTGTTTGCAAATTCTGTTATTCACTGTATGCAAGAAAAGTAAAGAAACCCCCCACAGTTCTATGCAGCTTTTTGCTTTTTTTTTTTCTCCATAACAATAAGGCAAACTGATTCGGAGGAAGAGGCCACACTCTATTCACATCCAAAATACCCACCTGAAGATACATTCATTGTTAGCTTTAGTAAAAGAATAGTACAAAAGTTAGATCTTACTCTTTACACAGTTGAAGAATTAAGTCTTAGATTTAATTTCACTATTCTCCCCTTCCCCCAGCCCTCCCCACCCCCTAAGCTGAAAGCCGTGTAAAAAGTACTGAACATTTAAACATGTTGCAAGAGCAGAATGAAACTGAGAGATTCGATTTTATCAGCTGGAGATTTTTTGTGACAGAAGTCCCATGAGAAACAGCTATGGATCATCTGTTTAGCTGCATCTACTGAACAATTCTTTTACAAAAAAAGAAAATGGGCTACACTTTAATACACATTTACTATCAACACAGTATTTACGCAGCTCATGCCTAAAATATCCATTATTTTAAAGTGAAATACGAGAATGAGCACACAGGTTGGGTGATTCAGTAAACTGTACACAAAAACTACTAACAAACATTTTAAAAGACTTACAAAAATGGAGAATGAAACCTTTTTTTTTTTCCTTTTTAATTACATATACTTACAGGTTTTCACATTTATTGGCTAAACTTTGCAGGGAGCACTTCAAGCCTGTGTTAGATCTTCCAGGGGTCTTTACCACAGGGAAGAACACCACAGAGCTTTTGTACAGATGGGTAATACTGTGCAGTATCAGGTTCACCTGGTTTTGTGTGGCTTCACTGTGGGTACTGAGCACACACTGAACTACAGCAAGGAGCTGCACATGCCCACAGGCAGGTGTGGTATTTTAACACAGATGGATTTTACTGACATTCGTGGCAGATCACCATTTCACTTTTGAGAAGCTGGGCAGAATTTCAACCTAAGTAATGCTTGCTTTATGTGGTTTAAATGAGCACAGAGAACACAGAGGCAGAATGCATCTTGTACAGAGTTTGAGTGCTAAACAGTTGCTAATACACTGAAGTTACATGTGAGTTTTCATGTTTAAATGTTCACCAGCAAGAAACCTTCTGCTACAAAAAAAAAAAAAATAGAGGTGTTTTATCTTCATTTGGATGTTTGGAGTAGCTTCTCACTTGTCTCAGCAAACACAAAATCCTGTGTTTCTCTGTTATTGCAATAGTTCAGCTTGGTTTAGTAGGTGCCTTTAATCTGACAGTCGGTGTCCTCATCTGTACTTTTGCTTGCTGACTCTGGGCTTCAGGTGTTGCTGGTGTCTGGGCTGGGTTCTGTACACCTGGAGCCTGAACCTGGGGAGAGGCTGTGGTCACAACCTGCTGCTGGATCAGCTTCTGCTGCACCACCTGAGCAGTGGCAGTGGTTGCAGGGATCACCTGAACCTGCTGTTGTCCTGCTGTCGTCTGAGAAAGGGTCACGGTTTGGGGCTGAGCCTGTACCTGCACAGCAGGAGGAAAAGACAATTACAAAATGGTTCAGCATTAAACTGAGAAGTCCTTACATTTCTGCTCTACAGAAGGAGTCCTGCTTCCTTAGGTATTTGCTCTCTTAACTGACAAACATCTCAGACAATGATTCTGGGAACAGAGGCTCTGGTTTCACTGACAAACACCACTCTGTCACATTTTCTAGAGCCTTATAAATCAGAACTAGGAGCCAAAGTGCCTGTAACTCTGGTCTCTGCAGTGCAAATCCAAGGACATGCCCTCAGAGACATTCAGAAGGCAGATGAAAGGTATAGAAACCCTACCAGATATGTAGGAAAATTCCTGTACTCCATAAGTGAAGGAGCAGGGAAAAGAACAGAGGGACAGCCAGAGGACCCAAGAGGTTCAAATGCTGACTCTGCACCCATATTGTGACAATAAATACAGCCACTGAGGCTGCCCAGCAGTCTCTGCCATTTCCCTTTCAGACTACAGCTGCCAGTCTCTATTGCCAATTTATGGCAGAATAGTTTGAACTCCATCCAGATATCTAATTTTCATAGCTCTACCCAGAGCAAGGGAGAAAAAAAAAATCAACATCTCCTTGTTCAGAGGACAAGGTAATGAAAACTGAGCAGCTTCAGCTGCCTTTTTCAGGTGCAGAAGCCAAACAAAGCTACAAGGACTTCTGCAGAGGAAAAATTAACTCTTGAATGATCCAAAAGGATTTCAGTGGGAAGCACTAAAAATGCAGATAAAAAGAATGCCACATACACATAAAGACCATAGTTTAAAAAATATTTATCATGGCCTAAGCCTACTGCCACTGAAGTCACTGGTGTACATGGGAGGGAAATTATTTCTCTTTTTGCCACAGACACCAAGTCACAGAGTTATGCCACCATTGATGACTTCTGAAAATGATTTAGGAGCTCTTCCTGACTACAGAGGGCAACTCAAGTTATGTTGACTGATGAGGTTTCTACCTCCTGCTGTCCACTTTGCCCTTGAAGCATTCACATCTGAGGTGGTTATCAGACAGCTCACACCATTTTATCACCATTTGGAGATAAACAGTCACAGATTTTATTCTGCACTGAAACACTGCACTGTGAACTGTGGCAGATTAAGAACTGACTGGCCCAGATTTTTGTGCACCAAAGGCAAGAACTCCATCCACCCTCCAAAGCTAAATCATTCCTGCCAATCAACTGCCTAAGTTAGGCCTGTTGCTAATGATCTGGATGACATTGTTCTGAACAGTGATAATTAAACTGCCTGGTCCTTAGGGGAGGGGAACCAAACCACCTGAGCTTCTCCTGCCCAAGCCCTGTCTGTTACAGCACAGATTTGAAACAGCCACCACACCATTCTGCCTTCTACAGAGCACTTGGCACAGCTCTGTGAGCTGAAACAAAACAACCTGTAACCTTCAATTTGTCCTAATTTTTGTGGAAAAAGCTCAGATGGTGCTCATTAGTTCAATTATTTGCTATATTGACTATACATCACCAGAAACCAATTTTTAAGCATCTTTTCAGCTCTAGAAAACACTTTTAAAAATCTGTTTTTCAGTTTATCTACAGTGATGAATAAACATTGCTACATCTATGAAAGTTTTAGACCAGAGAATAAACCTCAGCTGATTCAGTATTCAAGATTTATTTTTATAGAAAGGCACTTGCTATATCCTTCAAAAATACTACCTATGCCACACATAAGGTGAAAAACACACACATTCCAAAAAAATGAGCTTTTGTAAAGATCATGTTTCTAGTGCTATATTTGAAAGAGCAAAACCTACCTGTTGAGAAACTGAAACCATCTGCTGAATGTTGGCAACAGTAGCCTGTTGCTGGACCACTTGTGGGAGTTTTGCAACCTGTAGTGATATGAGATAAAAAAAGATTGGATCAAAATAAAAAGCTGCTGATAGCAGCAAAACACCCAGGCCTGTTCCCGCTAAGTTGCAGCTTGGCATTTTCAGTGAGGTTGAATGTTTATGAAACAGTTTAGATCTGTGAAAATAACTTAGCTAGGGGAGGAAGATAAATATTTTCATTTTTAACCACAACAGAGTAATTTCATCCCAACTACCTATAAAACTGAAGGAAGGACATGAGTTCTAACAGGTTCCATTATCCGGGAGATATTTTGAAAGAGTAAGGCTTCCCATTCCTAACCTCCTTCTTTTTTCCTTGGTAAGGCTGATCCAGTTATGCAGAAAAGAGAGTAAGTGAGTTGTCACATACTCTTGGCTCCCAGAGATTAGGCTGTGATGCAACACCAGAAACAGGAAAACCTCTGGCTGAATTTTCCTTAGTAAACACAGTATGGAATCCCTTGCCTAATAAAAAGGAGTGACTAAATTATTTTATTTCAAAGAGGAAAGACAAACTTGCAGCTCACAGTTGCTCTGACTCACTGTAAGGCCACATATGCAGCACCACTGAAATTTATTAAAAAGTCAATTTAAATGAACATGTGACTAGAATTAAAATGAGTGAGTGCTGAATTCTACCTCACCTGTTGTCTTTACAATTCTCCAGTCCCAGTACAGTTTAAAGGTGTAAACCTGTGTTACCTGTACCTGAATCTGGGCCTGCACTTGCTGGGTTCCACCTGGTTTCTGAGTTTGGGAAATTGGAGTTGTTAAGAACTGGGTTTTAATGGCAGGCTGTGTAGCATAAGTTACTTTTTGCTGCTGTGAAGTCTGCTGTTGGGTCTGGACTGTGACCTGCTGAGCATTTATCTGCACAAGAAAAAAAAAGGCATTAATGACTACAAAAGGCAAGTGTATTTTAAAGAGCAGCTATGTGGGGGAAAAGAGACTAATTACATTTAATTATTGAAAAAAAAGCAATTCAAAAAATGAGCACTAGATGAATGCCTTCATGCATTTACACAAGTATTCAGAATTGAAGTATTTAAAGAAAAGTTTCTCTCTTATACACAACACTCACACAACAATACACTTACTAAAAACTACCAATCAACCACTTTACAGAAAAAATTAAGCACCTGAGAACCTGTTCTCTCTACATATACCTAAGATTCACCCCTAGAAATCCTGACTGACTCTCTAGGGGTGTCCTGGTCACCCAGAACCACTGCACTAGTTAATAGAGAACAGACAATGGTACCTTTTGCTGCACAGTAGCTTGTCCCTGTGCAACCTGGGGCTGGATGGCTTTCTGCTGCTGTGCTGCTTGGTGGTGCTTGAGTTTCAGCAGCTGCTGGACATGCAGTGGCTGTGCAACTACTGTCTGGCCTCCTGAAAATTACAGAAATAATTAGAACTGTAAGAGTCTTCAGTTTATTGCTTTGTACCAGTAATCACAGTCTGCACACACAGATTCTGCTTTTACAGACTTGTACATTTGCACAGGTTTGAGCAGTAACAACCCACTGATTTTAATGGAAATAAGACATGATTTTAATAGTGGAGAAAATTTCTTCTCCAAGGGCGTGAGTAAGACAATTTATTGTTCCAACAACAATTTTCCTATAAGAAAAAAACTGTCTATACTATAGGAGACTGGTATATAATTATATACATATATATACTTGGTATATAATTGTATTATATATAATTTACATACAATTCTTCCTATATCCAACTTGCTTTCACATACCTGCTGCTTTCTGTGGCTGCCCAATGGCAACACTAATGCCTGCCACAGTCACAGGGAGTGTGGTGACTCCTGCAGATGACACAACAGCAGCTGGAACAGACACCACTGGAGGCTTTGCCAGAGCAACCTGGGCTGCTTGTGGAGTCTGGGCCTGGATCTGTCCTTGTGCTTGGAGCTGGGAAGCAGGAACACGAGTCTAAGCAGTAAGGAATGAAGATTATTGTACCAGCACAGAAAGATTTGCTGCATATAACAGGTGATTATAAAGTGATAGCTGTAAATGTAATGGCTCCTGTACAGTGACACAATTCAGAAATGGTATCAATGGGTAAATAAATACAATGTAAAGGTACCTATGGTACATCTGCTCCTTCTGCAGTGCCAGAGCAATGCAAAGGGCACTTGTGAGTGAATGAGCAGTGCCCAGCTCATTTAAACCAGCCAAGAGTGAGATGTTTGGGACCGTTTTTGCCAAGTCAAAGGCAACTCACCAGGCGTGCCACTTGCAGGTTGGTGACCGTGGTGCCCGTGAGGACAGCGCCAGGACGAGGGGCTGTCACAGCAGTGAGCTGCTGGGTTTGCTGCTGCTGCTGCACTTGCACTTGTGCTGTTTGCTGCTGTGCCCCTTGCTGGGTCTGCTGGGCTGCCTGCTGCTGGGGGAGCTGCAGCTTCTGCTTCTGCAACTTGAGCAGCTGCTCCTGCAAAATTCAAACACCTCCATCATTTCCAATAGTTTACATCACAGGAGAAAAATAGAGATGAATCCAAAGCTTAAAAGGAGAAACATTCTGTACCAGACTAGAGCTAAGATCAAGTACCTAAAATGTAACTCTTTTACACAATGGCTTCCAGTGAGCAGCACTAAGTGCTTTCCATCCTGCCCTACTCTACTATTGCAAGTGCTGTCAAGACTCATTGCCTGCATGAAATTTTAGTAGGATGAAATTTAAGAGGCAAATACATGTCACTGTAGCCCAAGAAAACAGAACACAACACACACTGCTAAGGAAGCTTACAGTAATGAGAGAAATGTGCTACATTACTTCATGAGTGGTTCCTCACCTGTGACAGCTTCCCTACAGTTTTTATTTGAGCTGGAGACTGGGCTTGTGCCTGAGCCTGGATCTGTGGGACCTGCACCTGAGCAGCCTGCTGCTGCTGCTGCCTCAGCAGCTGGAAGTGAGCAGGGGTGATGGTTTTGCCTGATAGCTGGACTGTTGGTGTAGCTGTGAATAAAGAAAAAACAAAATGTTATGACAAATACATTTTAACATTCAGTTTCACTCATGAATTTCACCTGAGAAGTCAAGCTGTTAAGTGCTTATTTTTCTGTTCCTGCACACTTTGTGGATTTACTACATGTAAGAAGACATTATCATGAGCATGATGTAAAAGCAGAGTACATCATAAAAGAGAAGGGCCTTTCTTCACAATGGTTTTTAGTCAAGACAGTCAATTCTAGTATTTTACTGCTAGATTTTAAATAATATTTTTAAATCACAATGCCCAGGGGCCAAGCTCTCTATTACCATACTTTATCCAGAAATACTGGAGATAAATGTCATCTGAGCACCAACAATAAAGGAAGTTAAAAATCACAGCCCTGTTTCATTGTGTCCCAGACTTCCAATATTGTGGGGCTGTGGTGGTGGATCTACAGGGATTCTGGGAGCCTTTGTGCACTACTGGAAAAAGTGCCTGAACACAGGATTGCTGCCACATTTCTCTTCACAGAGAAAAGCAAGGCACAATTCTTCCCAAGAATATTTCTGTGTTTCTCTGAGGTTCAGAGAATGATCAAAACAATTCTTATCTCATTTGCTGTGCCTGTGTTGTGCCAAAGTAGAATGCAATGTGGAGATTGTTTACCCAGAGTGATGGTGTTTTGTTTCCTTGGCCTATCGGGTGTGTGTGTTGGGACTGTAGGCTCACAGTCAAGAGATGTTGTGCAGTGGAGTGCAGCTGAGTGCTGGGCAGATTCAGTTTAGATGTAATGTAATATAGAATAATATAGTACAATAAAGTCATTAATTAGCCTTCTGATAAGGAGGAGTCAGACGCGTCATTCTCTCCCCCTTGTCGGGGGCAAAACTATCCGTTATACAGGATCATCATATCTGCTATACAGGATCCTTACCTGGTGTCACCTGGGTCACCAAGGACCGTGTCTGGGTCTGCACAGGGGTGAGGTTGGTGGTGACCACGGCTGAGGCTGTCACCGATGTGACGGCGCGCACGCCCTGCGTGGAGGCGATGGTCACCAGCTCGGTGGAGGCTGCGGGCGCCGCGGCCGCGCGGGGCTGGCTGTGAACCACCTGGGCAGTGGCCGTGCCTCCCGAGGTCTGCAAGGGAACACAGCTTTACTGCTCCCCTCCCAGCCTCACATCCCCTTTCTGCAATGGAATATCCTTCCAGGCAATTTTAAAAGCAAAAGCTCCAAATCTGTCTAACACATCTGTTTGGATGGATCTTAAAATCAGCATGTGGTTAAATCTTTTTCCAACAGGCTGATCGCCAAACCCTTCACTCCATTACAGACATTTGATTTTAGTGCCTTTCAATATTTTGCTTTATCTTCCATAGTCTTAAACCATTAACATAATAATAAAGATCATAATTAATAAAGCACAAAACAATTACAGGCTGAAAATGTTAATGACATAATACATTGCTTTTAGCAGCACTTTCCTATAAATTATTTTTAACAGTATTAAGCATTTTTTTCTGATACGCCATTCCAGTGTGTTCTGATGTTTGGTAAGAGAGAGAAGTTTGATAAAGAACCCCAAGATGCACATGAGATTTGCAAGAAGCAGAAATTCCGGAAACATGGGAAACTAAAGCAATGCTGATAAAACATGGAACCCAGTGTGTCCAGGGACACAACTAGTGACAGGATCTACTCACAGTCAGGGTCCCAGGTATAACAGGTGAGGCCAGACGTTTATTGATGGGCTGGAAGGTGGCAGCAGGGACCCCAGCAACAGTGTTCACAATCACATTTCCACTCACTGTAGCTGAAAGCAAGCCAGGATTAAATGTGAGATTCTGAGAGTGAAAATCCCAATGTCCATCACCTCCTATGCCCAGTTATAAAGTCTCCTTACCAGTCTGGATGCTCGTTCCCGTCACTGCTGTTTTGATGGTGCCTGCCTAATTAGAAAACAATTAAGGTAACATTTCAAAAAAACAATAGAAGAAAACTGAGCATTGCTTAACACAGTGCTGTATTCCAGAAGTGACCAAATAACAAAAAATAAATGGAACACACAGATTTCTGCAGTTGTTCATAGACACTACAGATCACAGCAACTAACGCATACATAAATCAGGATTCTGCCTCACAATGAGCAGCTGTAGACCAGCCATGTGTGTGGTAAACCCTGGTCACTGGACATCCCTGTTAGCAGAGGAAGGGAGCAATACCTTGGACAGCCACTCACACAGGAACATCACTGAGCACTTCATACACAGCAATGCTTGTGGGTCAAAACACATCCTCTGTGTCTTTCTGCAAAAGCTGTGGTACTCCTACTCTGCAGCAAACAAAATAAATCCACCACGGCCAGCACACATTACTAGGTAAACTGGACTGATTCTAAATACAAAAGCCACAGACCAGTCATCAGACTCATTCAGACTCTAGATTTTGGGAAGACATGAAAACTTTGCACAAATTTGCAGTAAAAACACCATGGTATTTCCTGCAGGATGCATCATTTCATTTGCCTTGCAAAGGTTAAAGAATCTTTGGATTTTAAGCTCTAACTGAATCATTCTTACAGCTACATTCTCTTTTATTCTCTGTATTCTGCAAGCTCTCTGTATAAATACATCTCGTTGACCATGAGCATCTATTCACTCAGACTTCATTAAATAAAAGTCTAAAGTGAAAAAGGAAAAACCATCTTTTCATGGTGTTTTTCCATCTCAGAATGCCAAGATCTGTTGCTACAACAGTACAAATAGTCTTAATAAATCAGGGAACCAGAAGACACCCAGAATAAACAGGAAAAACAAACAAGAAAAAATATCTTTGATCTCACTATACTGACCTAAAATTCTCTTCCCAGAGAAAACAGGACACAAATACAGCACACACAGAAGAACTGAAGTTATGACATCAGAGGCACCGAGCTCTCCCTTTCTTACCAATACTGCTGTGTTGGCCACAGTAGTGACTGCAGTCTGCACCACTGCCTGTGGCTGCTGAACTACCTGTGCTTGTGCCTGTGCCTGTGCCTGTGGCTGGGCCTGCTGCACGGGGGGCTGCTGGGGGGGCTGCTGGCCCGCCTGGGGCTGCTGGGGCTGGGGGCCCGTCTGCTGCTGGGCCCTCTGCTGCTCCGCCAGCGCCTGCAAGGAAAGGGGCACCTTCAGTCGTCAAGCATGGAACAAGCAAGATGTGGTTTTTTAAAACTAAACAAAACAACAAGACAAGACATCTTTATTTCTATCCACAAAACTCCTTTAATTCCAGCCAGAGACAGCTCACAAAGCTGCCCTCACTTTTTAAGTCCAAGTTACACAACATGACTCATTTCAATCTACAAGGTGTACTCATGGTTTTGTGGCTTAGAGCACAGCACAACAAGCAACTTATCATCCACAAGCAAGGACAAGTAGTTCTTTCTGAACAATAAAAGAAATGAGGCTACAGAATGGTCAAGAATTAAATAACATTTTTAAATGTTTTAGCATCTTTTGCAAAAATATGCTCCTCATTGTTTAAGGGGTCTGAGAATGACAAGAAGGACAAGGAAAGGCCCCGCTTTGGGCCTTGGTTATCTAAACCACTGTACATGAACAGTGTGCAGCTGCTCATAACATCCACTGTAGTGCCAAACTTCCCCCAGGACGTAGCTTTGCTTGTACCTCATCTGCTGCCTGATTTTTTAGTTACTGCAGCCATTTGTGCACAGAGATGGGTCCATACCTTTTTCTCTTTGGCAATGCGCTCTGCTCGGAGGGACGCGACTTGAATCGGAGGGAGGGGCTTATCATAGTTGATTCCACTAGAAACAACAATTAGACAAAACACACAATATTTAGAAATAACTGAAACCTTAAAAAAAGAAAGAAAAAGGAGCATTTTTATGCAATTTATTACTCCTTCAAGATAGGCAGTGCTCACCTTTCAGCAAGCACTGATGCATGCTTTGGATTCTTCTGGAAAGGATTCATGCCAAGTCTGAAATGGAGAAAAACTGTATCACTGGACAGAAAAACTTTAAAAACAATATTTCATTTCATCTATTTTAGCATGTAACACTGCACTTTTGGTGAAGTTTCCATGATATTCCAGCCAGCACTGGAGCCTGCATACAGACAGACATTTAACAAAGACTCAGAGTAAATACAAAATAAATAAAGAAAAACTGCAGGAAGATACATATGAAAGAATGTACTACTGAACAGTATAGTCAGTAAATTGTCTATAGTTCAAGCAAATTGATAGATATAAAGTAGATTTTAAAAATTCCAACTGAATGCAGCTCTGCTCTTGATGACAAAGGGCAAATTCCTGCAGTGAGACCCAAACACATGAAATATGGAAATGTTTCCATTAACACAGAACACATAGAGAGAGATCAAGAACAGAGAAACAGAGTGCAGAATAACTCTGGGTTTTGAGAGCCATTCAAAACACATTTTCCAGGAGATCTGTGGTGACAGGAGATCAAATGATCCCAGGTAAACTTACAAAGGTTTGATAGGTGGACTTCTTTTCCCTGCAATCATTTTCATCATCTCAAAATGATTAGTATAAAGCTGTGTGTGGGTTGCACCCTCATCTTGAGCATAGATCTGATTGGTACGAAGTGGGCGACTGTTTTTAGTCTAAAAAAAAGAAAACAAACCAACTTTCAATTGCAAACTCACCCAACAGGGCATTTTGTCTATGTTTAAACACAAGGCGCGCTCGTAGATTATTTAAAAACACTCTCCAACAAATCTATCACAGACTGGTTCCTGCCTCGTGTCACTGATAACTTACTGTCACACAAAACTCTATGGGAAATGTATAAAGAAAGAGCAAAATAAGGAGCAGTTCTCACGGTCACACTGGCATCAGCACTTGGGGACATACAAAATGGCAAACTCTAATTTGAGAAAGAATCTTTGCTTTAGTTTAGATTTTGCAAGTTTAATTCATTACCCAAACCAAGAGCCCATTAGTTTATAGTTATGCATAGCGCACACGTAAGGAAATAAAACAAAACCATCACTGCACTGCTCTCCCAACAAAGCTAGGTTAACATCCACACACCATGCCAGTCTAACATTTGGCTTCTCCTAAGCAGAAACTGCCAGTCAGGGACAAACCTCCTTAGCAGTCAGAGAATGGGACTACAGCCAGAAGTTCTGGATTCTCCACCCAACTCTGTCACTAAATTGCTGTGTGGTTTGGAAGAAGGTGTTCACAGTCATGGAATTTGGTTTTGTTTCTGTAGCATCCTATCATCCTCATTTACTAAAACGTGTTTCAGGCATCAAATTCACTACGTATTTGTAATCCACTTAGACTCTAGCATGAAGTTCATTCTTACAGATCTTAAATACCATCAGGATAAGATACATGGTGGAAAAATGCCAACTACAGTTTAAGTGAAATCACAAACTTCTTGCATGATCTAAAATTTATCTATCAAATCCAAAAGCTGAAGTCTGGTGTCAATCCACTGTATCAACAAAGAAAGGAAAAATAAATTTGGAATTTTAATTGATGTTTCAGAACTCAAGTAACACTCAACATGGATCTCAATGAATTATCTGCCCACCTCCATTGCTGCTAAATACCACAGTGTCTAGATTTGATTTTGAAAGAATACCAATGCACACCTTATAAATACTTTTTGTCTTCTTTTTAGGATTAGCTTCGTACATTAGCTGTAAAATAAGAAGGAAAGTTAGATGATCTTTTGTGGAAGATTTTGTTCAGGTGCTTTTTCTTTTCAAAGAAATCACATAAAATAAGTGGAAATCCTGATGAGAATAATTTAAAAAAGATCTTTTAAAAGTTATTTATTTACACTGTTGAAACGTTTAACAAAAAACAAGTGTTTATGGAGTTAAGGAAAAAAAACTCTACAACTTAAGGTAAAAAAAGGACGCATCATTGCAGGTGAGCTCACCTTTCCTTCCTCCCTGGGGATTATGACATTCTCGTAGCGGTTGCGGCACTGCTTGGGCGAGCGATAGACTCTGCTGCAGGAGTTAACAACATCACTGACCAGGTCCCAGTTGGGAGTGTGTGCTGGTGACACAACAGCAAGGTTTAAAGGAAGCTCCAGCAGCTGCTTCACTGCCTGCAACACAGAAAGGCACAAATGCATCAGGTGACAAATCATTGCCATCTTCCAAACCTTCCCTTACCTGCCTGTGCTCACACACAGTTACCACAGTGGGACAGCTCAGGACTAAGGCTCTGTGTTCAGCTACAGTCACAGAGAATAAACAGGCATAAGGTGCCTTAATGCTGACTGATGTGCAGGGAAACAGTTGGAGATTGGTATGAGAGGGAAAGGGTGTCATCATCATATTTTCTTAAAAGTCTTTGCCCAGGATTCTTCTCCTGGGAAGCTGAGAAGCCTCAGAGAAAAAGGAAAACAATATCATCTCATTTGCTTCTCCTATGTTTTGCTGCTTTGGAATTCGGTTGGAGATTGTTTATCCAACATGTGAATTGGTTTGACTTAATGAAAAACCACAGTCAAGTTGTGTCAGGACTCTGGAAGGAGTCACAAGTTTTTCTCTATTCTTTAGTATAGTTTAGTATAGTATTCTTTTATACAATATAGTAACATAAAATAATAAATTAGCCTTCTAAGAACATGGAGTCAGATTGATCATTCCTCCCTTTGACAGGAGTCTCTGAAAATACCACAACAGGGAGCTGTTATTCAAATGCTGCTCCCCCCTCAAAGGTGGGAAGAACCTTAGCTGCATTATCCAGTGTCCAGCCAGCACAACTAATCTGAATAATAGTAAGTGCTTTCTAAAACAACAATAGAGCTTAATCATACATTTTGTACTTTAGCCTTTAATTTCTCCTTAGAGGAGCACAAATGACAGGCAAGCTGTTCCAAGTTATGACAGCAAATTGCCACTAAGAATTAGAAATAACCTTGAAGAGATAAGTGCAGAAATAAAAACATAATGACAGCAGAAGCTGCAGGTATCATCTGACCTGCAGAAGGGCCCAGTCTTCACTGATCAACCACTCTGGATTATCCTGTCCAGCCTCAGTAGCTGGTTTGACAAGAGTTGGCAAAGGCTTTGCAAACTGTGTCTGTTGTTTCAACAAGATGTTCTTCTTTTGCTCTTTGCCCTCCCGGCGCATTTTCAACATTCCCGGAGTCGCTCGATCAAAGAGCGAACGAGGTGGGATAACTGTCTCCCCATGACGCTGCTTCTTCTTTCTACCTGCTGCTAAGACAAAACATAAAGCATTATTGGCAGATACTGTCAGTCTTTGATTCCTCTGCCTACAGCTGCAAAATGCTCATACATGTACAGAGTATTCCCCACTGTATCTGAAAAGCACAGCCAGGAACTAAACAGAGCCTGTTATAAAGGAAGACCAGCCCTGTTCTAACTGACAAAGTAGACTATCTGCTGTCTAAAACTGTCCTTTAAAGAATATCTTCATGTCTAAAGAGAAGACACACCATAAGAACTGGGCCTTCCAGTCATTCCACTGCTTCAAGGCCATGGTGGGACAAGAATTTTCATCCCTTCAAACATGCAGATTTGATCTTTACAGGACCAGACTCCAACACAGATGCTTGAATTCATTAAACATAGAAACATGGGTGTTTCAATGCATTCTGAACATACAGGAGGCATGAAAACCCCACTGATTTTTTGAACTTTCAGCAATAAATCCCAGAACAGTTTGAGCATGCACTCACCAGAGGGATCTGTTTTGTGTCGTTTACGCTCCTTCCTGACATAAACTGGAGGCAATTTTGACTCTGGAATAGGGGTGGTATCATACATCAGGCACATAACAGAATCTATGTAGATATCATTGTCATCTTGAGGTGGAGTAGGAGGAGTCCAGAGCTGCACAGAATAAAGTCTGTAATTACTGCAATGTTGACTCTCCACTGACCTTATTGTTTCATAAAATAAAAAAGCTGTTTAGGCTGCCTGGTGTTACTTTTACTTACTGGCATAATTTCAGTTTGTCCATCTGGACCTTCATAGACATATTCCTAGACACAAAAAGAGAACATAATTCAAATGATCCAACTGAAACCTGAAGGGTAAAGGTATTCTCAAACTGTTAAGAAATAACTATTTAGAAAAAACAAGACTAATCAGCAATTACTTTGTTGTATGCATCCTCCCGAGTGTAGGTGAGAAGCTCCTCTTCATCCTCCCAAAGCATTCTTTGCTCTCTTTCCTTTAACTCCTTCATATGCTGGACTTCCCAGGCTTTCTTTGCAGTTTTCAGTTCCATCTAGATTAAAGTCAGACTGCTTAGAAACTTTATACAGTAAAACACCAGATTAGAAATCATAAATTTGTAATTTTATGGATAAATGCCTTGAACTTTGACATTTTCAGATACAAGAATTTTATAGGAATTTCTGAACAGATACTTTCCCAGCCATTTTTAAGATATTTATTGGTCTTTGTGGAGGGTTTTAAAATCATCAATATAAACCAATCAAAGAAATTCAGTTAAACAATGAAGACAACCAGAACACAGGCTCACTAAAACTAATGAAACTTTTTCCCCTGCTATCAATGGAGTACAACAAATATTTGCTGAGCCTGGCTGAAAGCAATTCCCATTTTATAAAAAAGAAATTAAGGACTGACATCTGCTTAAACCACAGAATCCCAAAATAATGAGGTCTCTGTAAGACATTACGCTGTTCATAAGGTATAGCAAGAAAAGATCACAGAAGTGCCTACAATATATTTCACATCATTGGAGAAACTTCCATTTCATATTGAAAATATAATAAATGTTGTTCTGTGACAGAATAACATGGCAAAGAAAGATTTGTTTTACCTCACTCAACCGTGGCTCATTGTCATCAACTGAACCGTGGAAGAGCTCCAGATAATTCAAAGCATACTTCTCAATTGGAGTCAGCTGAGGGAAGTATCAAAGGGAAAAAATGTTACTTTGAGGATAATAAAAGAAACATTACATGAAGTATCAAAGCTCTCCTTCAAACTCATCTTATCACTCTAAAGCAGTGGGAGATCTCCCTTCCTTTTAATGGGAGAAACAACAAAGTTGCTTTAAGGTCAGACTGCAAAGAAATTGAAACATTTGAACTAAACATTACATTCAAGGGAAGTCACGGTACCTGATCCACAACAGCAACTAACTCCTGCAGCTGTGAGGGCTCTTCATTGTATTTTGTCTCACAGAGCTCTGAGATTAAAGGTTCAATGCTTGACTCAGATCCTGTTTCTTGTATGTGATCATTTGACTCCTCATCCTCCCGTTCAATGCTGTTGAGGGCCTTTCAGAGAGATATATTTTAAAAATAATTAAGACTGAAAAAATATGGAAAGGAACTCCATAAGGAGTCACTGAAATGCAACACAAATTTCTGGGGTCTCTGCTGCAGCAACAGAAAGAGTCCCATAAATTATAAAACTCAGCTTTGGGCTTTTGGAAGTTTTGTCACAAGGCAAATTACAAAAGAGCATAAAACTACAAGAAAAAGAGACTGACAGAATTCACCCCCAAAAAATGGGGTTAGTCAGCTGTTTAATACTAATGCTGCACAGCTGTATTTTTAATGTGTGTGTTAATCATTACCTCTATGAATGGTCTTGCAACTTTAGGTGAAATATTTTCTGCTGGAGACGGCTCTTGAGAAAGTACTACAAATTCTTCTGCTTTCACTCTAAATCCAGAATCCTCCATAGGAGAATGAACCTCAAACAATTCCTGAATTGTTTGCTAGGTAAATAGAAAGAAAAAAGAGAAATACATTCAGTTTTTGGGAGCATACTATTTTTTTTCTATATCAGGAGTGGCAGCCAGGTTAGCCTGGCTTCACCAGTGCAGTCACTGTCTCTTCTATTTTCAGAGCAGCAATTCAGAGACTATCTCTCTAAATAGCCACATTTATTAAACTTATTTCACATTTTTAAAGCTGTTGAGACCTTCACCCTTACAAGCTCTGCAAAATTTTGCAGCAGGGTGAAGAAACCACAATATATTAAGTCATGGGTGATGTCTGTGCATCACTACGCAAATAACAAAACAAAACAGATGGACAATATTTGAAAGAATGTGGCCCCAACACAGAGTTCAAGCAATCATGAAATCCAATATGCCTTCTTATTAATTCTAGTCCAGACAGATTTCTATTAAACTGCTATTAAACACTCCAACACAGCTGCTTGAATTTATTAAACACTGCAACATGGGTGTTTCAATGCATTCTGAATATTAACTTACCTGTGTTAAAAAGGCCATTGAATAGTCATTTCCCTGAGCAGCCACTTCTCTGATCAAGTCTTTTGTGCCATTTTTCAAAAGTTTCTCTTCCACAGAATTACCACTGACAAGCCTAAAAAAATGGAAAAAACAATAGAAATCTGGTAAGTCGTTTCCAAACCAGCTTTCAGAAACAAAAAGACAAACTGTCCTTAGAGAATACCACTAAATGTTTAAAATGTGGTAGTATCTGGGAGTTCTTTTAATTATGTTGCAGGCCCAGAAAAAAAACACACTACCACCTTTACTTTAGAGTTTTCTTTTAATAATTTATGTAATTTAACAAAAAAAGAAAATCAATAATGAAAAGGATCTCGTCAAAAATTCCATGTAGACTAACACACAAAACTCATGCAGGCATGATTAATTTACTACATTTGGTGTTAAACCCCCCCACTTTTTCATAGAATACTCTGGCATTTTTTATTGAAGGGAAGTGGTTTTCAGCACTGTTTCCACTTTATTCCAGATCATCCAGGGCAGCACCCTCTGAACTAACCTCACATTAAAACATGTTAAAGAGCAGATGTTGACTGTCACCATCACCTGTATATATGGATATCTTTACATCTCCCAATTCTGTCACACCACTCCTGAGCTTTTGCATCCATCACTGGGTTCAGATCATTGTCATAGAACACAACAGTGTCTGCCTCGACAAGATTGACTCCTGTGGAACGGCTGTGAGAGGAGAGGATGGCACAGAAAATGCGCTTGTCTCTGTTGAAAATCTTCATCAGCTCCTACATAAACAGAATAAAAGCAAGGACTAAATAAACATCAAAATAAAATATCAAACCAAATTCACTATAGCTTAATAAATAATGGGATAAAAAGGTTTCAAGTGCTTCAAACTGAATACAAAACAAGGAAAATTTCCTTTCTCTGCTGTAGTGTATAAAAGCCTGGGCAGCACTTATTGCTGTACCAGTGGGCAGCTGGTAGGGCACACTTACCTGACGTTGTTCCTGGTTGGCATATTCATCAATCCTCACAAAGGTGAGGAAATGGAAATTCAGGAACAACTCCAGTATGTCCAGCATCAGAATCATCTGTGACAAAATCAGCACACGACGCCCTTCAGATTTCAACTTCTGAAGCAACACAGCAAGAGCTTCTAGTTTTCCTATAATTCAAACAGAAAAACCAATAATGGTTTTATATACAAATTCCATTCATGTCATAGAGGAAATGACTGAAATCTTGTCAGCAAATGTCCTTTACCTGAGTCATACTGCACCAGCCGGAGGTCAGGGAACTGCAGCAAGTGAGGAGTTGTCAGCTGCTGCAACTGATGCAAGTGTGGAGCTGCCTTCTGCCTCAGGCTGTGCTTAAGGAGTTTCAGTCTGTGACTGTATGAAGGGGGAGGATTTGCTACATAGAAACATGGGGGAGCAGCAACTGCAGCTGGTAACACGAAGAGAGCCCTGTGATAAGCATCAAAACAAGGCAATATTGATTTAAAAAGCTACACACAAAATGATCAGCAATAATCATAGACACAGCAATGAAAGTCAGGCTTGGCTAAACCAGCTTCTGCCTGCATCTCTGGGTTTTAATTCTTGTTAGCTGGGTCTAAGTGGTACCTATTCAAATAAATCCAAAAGCATAAGAATTAAAGTCTAAGTGAGCTGAACTTGGGCTTGAAATTAGGAAAGAGGCACTGAAAACATTTATAAAGATCCAAAGGAAACAGGAAGTGACTTATTTTTACTTCCATGCTGCACATCATCTACTGCTAAATAAACCAGTCTAAACCAAATAAGCTCATCAACAGAAACAAGGTTTTAATCCTTTTTGAAAAGTGCTTTAGAAACAACTAGATGTGTAGAGGCTTGATAGGCAGGGTCACACATTACCTGTCAACAAGATCCTTTAGAGATTCCTGTTGCTGAACCAACCCCAGGATCATTTCCCTCAAGGGGTTACTTGGGCCTCCGCAGGCACTTGAGGAAAGGCAGCAGTTGACAAAGCCAGCCCACCTCCAGCTGTTGGCCTGACTGGAAGGCAGCTGGGAGGCCTTGGTGTCCCCAGCCAGGGAGCAAGCCCTCAGCACGTCCCGGCCGTACACCGGCGCCCGCAAGCAGCGGCGCTCGTTGCCCGAGAAGATCCGGTCCAGGCGCTCCTTCAAGAGCCGGTTCTTCTCCTCAAACGTCTCCTTGGCCAAGAGAAGGGGAATGAAAACCACATCTGCTGCTCATCACAGTAATAATACGTGAGGGATTTGAGGTTCTTTAGAATCTATTTGAGTTTCTTTAGAAACTATCAGGATCAGAGTACAGATCCTAGAGTAGAATTACTACTTAGACCAAAATACCTTCCAGATAAAATGTGAAGACTACAGCTGAATTCAGTTCCTATTAAAGAGTCAATTCTACCTTAGCTTAGTATCTTCTTGCTTTTTAAAGGTGTATTTTCATAGCTTTTGATATATTCTTGATGTTTCCCTGCACTTGGTAAGTTGCTTGAGTATCTTATCCAAAATCTTGTTAAGATTAGAAATCTATAAAAATTTTCCCAGTTGTGTTCAAAACACAAAAAACCCACATTTCTTTATTTATGCATTACTACATAATTAAAATCCACTACAGTTACAAGAACCTGTATATCACAGCACAAGAAAGCTGTCGACTGCCTCTGATTATTTTATCTACATCTGATTATTTTATCTATGGATTACAAATATGTCAGATCTGTCAACCTGAAACATGGACAGAAGCTGGGATATTTATCTACTCTATAATCATCAAAGTCCCTAATTAATTCCAGCTCTGCAAATTATAGCTTTCAACTATTACACAGACTTACTACTGATTCTGAAAAGTGGTGTTTCCAAAAGAAAATAAAAATTGAGTACCTGTGACTGTCCATGCAAAGGTGCTGGTTTTAACACTGCTCCCATGTCACCAGATGGCAAATTAGTAACTGCAGCTCTACCTGGAATACAAACTGAGGATAAACCTTGTGTTTATACATTTATTCATCTGAAAATTGGTCTCTTTATTATTTTCAGTAAGTAGACATTTCATAGCTGTAACACATCATTGCTTCAGACAAATTTTTAGTCTAAATGTCCATTGAGTATTGCAAATTTGTACTTTGTTATACATCAGATCTCTGAAAGATATTCACATGAACTGTTCGCACAAAAGTCCAAGATAGATCAATGGAATTTTATTTTGCTTTGTACAAAGCAAAGTGCTGTGCTCCATTCGTACTTTATTCAAAATGTCATGCATAGTGCAACACACATTGACATTCAGAAAATGTTAATATGAACACAATAGAAAATAGAAAATGTTCTAATTCAGAAAAAGATTGTTTTAACTTATCTTGAGCAAATAATCTAAGATTTTTCAGAAAACACATTTGAGTGTATCTACAAATTGGTGAAAACATATGATGGAATCTCAGTAGCATTCTTGTGATTTCAGCTATTAGCAGATGTTTACCCAGACAGTTAACTATACTGTAAGAGCATCACACCATTTTGAAGGAATGGTTTTTTATATGCCAAGAAAATTACAGCAGATGGCCATTTTCAGGGAATGAACTCCAAGTGTTATATTATCTTCATTTAATAATCTGTTTTGTTGTAAATGCATAAATTTCTCCATTATTTCTGTCAACATCTTGGTTGTGTTTTTAAGCAAGGAACTGATCACATTTACAGCAAGGCACCAAATACCTAAGCAACATTTGCAGAGAAAAATGGAAAACTGTGGCTTGATCAGCTAGAAAAGTGAAAGAAATTAGATAAAAGCAAAATCAATGTGGAAAAATGGAGACAATCACTGGACATTTTCTGCCAGTATAAAAAATTTTGTCCCTTGATTTTTCCTTGCAAAAATTAACAAAGTATTTCAAATTTACTTCTTCCCAAAAAAAATTTGACCACAGGTGAAACTGGTAAAAAAAAAATCTATAATTAAGTTACATGCTCTCCTAAGTTTGTACTAAAATTTTTCTTAAAACTTCAGCACACATGAAATACAAACTGCAAAGATTTCCCTCATAGTTTACCCACTTCTGAGCTCAACTTAGAGAATTACGATTTGCAACAATTTGGAGTTATATAAGAATGTGATTTTAGCAATTAAATATTCAGACAGAGACATTTCTTCAGGCTGGAGAACCCACCTTGCTGTGTGACTGCAGTGGAAGCTGGGCCACCTGCCTGGTGCTGGTTTCCTAAAGCATTCAGGGCATTCTGCACAGTTCCTGCTTGGGAAACTGTCTGCATGACCACAGGGCCCTGAGGCCTTAGGTACTGCTGCCCAGGGGCTGACACAATCTGAAGGACACTTCCTGAAGGGAAGGATTTTAACACACATTAGGGTGGAAAAAAAATTTGTGCTCTCTAGCAAAATCTATTAGTGTTACAAGCTGAAAATTACTGTTTCAAATTCTACCAGACACGTTCATTACACCAATCTGCCAAAAAGGAGGGAAACACCCAAGTATTCATAGCTGGAGAGGAATTTCATGTCATAGGGGTATCATTCTAATCTAGGTATTTATATAGAATTTGGACAAAATCCAGTCAAACAGAAAGTCTTCATTTAACATTCCCTCTATTTAGTTGGCCACAGAGAATGAAGATATGCCAGTTCTCCTACATTTGGCAATACACATCACCAGCAAGGGAGATTTGAGAACAAAACACCGTGTAGGTAGAGCACTCAGACAAGGGCAAAAAATTCAGAAGAATGCCAATCTTGAAGGATTATTTACACAATTTCAGAATACACCAAGAATGTTCTCGGTTTTTCTGCTTCTGCTCAGCAGGGAGTTTTTATGAAATAATGCCTCACCTTACTTTAGCTGCACCGCTTAGGTGTGGAAACAAAGGAAATAACATTTTTCAAATACAATACAGAAAAAGAAACTAACCATGTCTTTCATTTGATAGGCATCTATTTTTCAAACCAGAGCTACCTTGGCTCACAGAAAATAGGAAGAGCAAGACAATACAAGCACTGGGGATGGAAAAACCTCCAGCAACAAGGAACATGGTGCCCATATCAAAACATGAGCATTGTGAATAATGGAAAATTTCCTTTGTTGAAGTAAGTACCTTGTAGCTGCAGGGGCTGCCCTGCAGTGAGCTGGCGGAGTTGGCTGTGTGACAAGGTGAACTTGTTCCCTTGGAACTGCAGAGTCACTGGGGTCTCTGGCTGAGCAATCCTGCCTTGTGCTCCTGCTATAGAAGCCAGCTGGGCTATTTTTACTACCTCACCACCTGTTAAGGAGGGAAACAGGCATTAAAAAATCAAAGTGGGAGGCGAGCTGTTCAATATTCACAATTCTACATTTTGGTTAGTAAACTGGTGCTGAAGCGCCTTCCATGCATAATTATACTTAGTGCATCAAAAGTGTCATATAAAAGTTAAGCAGGTATTGCTTTCTATATTTGTTGGACAAACTGGAAAGAAGCTGATTGTTTAAAGGGTAAGAACATCAACATTTTAGAAATTACCACTTTCATTAGCAAAAAAGTTAAGAGCTACCTGAAAACTCATGTGACACTTTGTAACAGAACAAGTATAGACATTAAAGTCATTTTCACTGCCTTTTCAAGAGCATGAAGGAAGGTTTAAGGAAGAAATTAAAATATTCCTATGTGTGGCACATTAAATACACATTCGAAATTTGCTGATGAAACATGATTTATTTTAAGCAATCTGCATTTAGACAAACCAAAAAGCTTTGACGTGGCAAGGACCAAGCTTTTTGTGATTTAAATGCAGAAAGGTTAGAGGAATTTCAGCATTAAGTTTTAGGACATTGAGAAAATATTGGTGTGAAAATTCAGCTTTTGTAAAGGCAGTGCATTACCCCAGAGATAAAATTAATACATCAGTGCTCAGTACTCTCTACACATGCTAATAGGCAGTGCACATACAACCTTAAAGCAAAGCCTCATCACTTTTCTCTGCCTAACAGTGGCGACGCTCCTCTCCGCCAGAGAGGCCTTTAGCAGATGGATTAGTGTTTAACATGAAAGGAATAATTAGGAGAGAGCTAAAACATTTGGTCTGAAGGAAGTCTTGCCAGCAGAAGAAACATGCAGAAATAGGAGATTAAGTTGACACCGCTAATGTATGTCCACAGCAATTCTATTGTTTCTTATCCAATTTTCGATTTTCCTTGGTCATAAGCAACGTACTGAGCAAGGCTAATCAGAAGAGTGAAAAAAAAACAACGATTCTGTACACATCTTAGGGTGCCTAGTAACTTAACCTCATTGTAGTACAAAGGTGGGAGAAACCTTGAAAGGGGAGGCCACTTACTAGGCAACCGTGCCTGGGCCTGAGAGGTCAGTACGAGCCTCTGAGGCAGCACACTCTGTTGGATGGTGTGCGGGGGGGGCTGTGGCTGTGGCTGTGGCTGTGCCTGCGGCTGGCCCGGCTGCGGGGCCGGCGCCGCGCTCTGGCCCCGCGGTTTCACAGGGTTGGCTGCGCTAGTTGCTGTGGTGAAGGTCGCTGCGGGCTGGTGTCTTGGAGCACTGGTGGAAGCCTGAGTTGTCTGAAACTGTGCTGCTGCAGCTGCAATCAATAAGGGTTGTTTGTGCAAGCTGTTAGAGGTTTTAACTCCGCTCTTTTAAACAACCTGCATTAAAAAGAAACCTTCCGACAGGATAATCAAACGGCTACAAGAACGGCTTTGTCCTTACACACCGGGATTTCTAGCCACACCTCTTACTCCATCCTAGTTTTACAACATTATCTATTTGGAAAGCATTGTTTAAAGGCTAAATAAATACAGAGAAGCACTGTACATTCCCATCTTTGACAGAACATTACATGTC
Organism: Ammospiza caudacuta; assembly: GCF_027887145.1. Lineage (NCBI taxonomy): Eukaryota > Metazoa > Chordata > Aves > Passeriformes > Passerellidae > Ammospiza > Ammospiza caudacuta. The sequence continues at coordinate 10,290,549 of NC_080610.1, forward strand.
TTCGGGGTTTAAATATCAACTGTGGCATATTTACTCCATAAGCTAACAGATTACACAAAGCTTAGTTTTGCATTATCCTGGCAGATCATACTGGAGAAACTAGTGGGGAATTTTACTGGCAATTAGTCTCTTGGTATATTTAAGCCATTAGTATTCTAGACCAATAAGCTAGAGGGAAAAGGAGCTCTATTAAACACACTAACTTGTATCTGTCTACACTGAGGTGCAGGTGAGCAGGGCGGCACTGAGTGCCTTACCTTGATTTGAAGACACCGTGGCTATGGGGGATCTGCCTCGAACCTGTCCCTGCTGAGTCACCGTTGCCGTGGTCACCGTGCGCTGCACTTGAGTGCTTGGGAAAACCACTGTCCTGCCCTCGGGCTTCTGACCATACTGCACGGGCTGGAACAACCTGGCAAGAGCAGGAAAAGTCAAACTCCACAGGAAGATCATAGTTTGGCCTTTAGAGGTAAACTCTGTCACCACAGGAACATAGAAACTGATCATGTCAGATGCTGATCTTGCTGCAGGTGGCTGAAGCTGGCAAGACTCATCACTTCACAAGCTTCCTGAGTGAACTTTGTAGAAAGTGATTTTGCTGAATCCAAGGAAAAAAACTTTCATTGTCATATACCCAGTTTAAAGCAGGATGCTTCAGAATTACAGCAAACATCTTAAAGAGGCTAGGTCAATATCTGGGAAAAGATATATCTGAAGATATCTGAAAAAAAAGGCTCCCATATAATGTCCAAAGAGACATCAGCATGCTGCAGGTCATCAGGCAGCTCTCTCGTATTAGTTCTACATTACTTTGAGAACACTACTTCACTAGAAGAAAAATACTTTAGAAAAATGTACTGCTATAGAACTTCATATGTCTCTGCCATAACAGTGAGAGCACAGCTGACACTGCAGGCCCAAATTAGACTTGAATTATCCTCATGCTAATTCAGCAAAACAACACTCAATTGCCATAAACAATGTCCAAGAACAAAGCTCATCTACTGCTGAAGTAAGGACTATGGGAAATCCATCAACAAACTTCAAATGGAATTGCATGCCTCAAAGAACAGCATTCTTATTTTCAAAGGTAAACACAAAAGATAAGAATTAAATGCAAAGGTAAGCCTGAGGTTTTGTGTGAATCCCATTAACAGAGATGCAGAGAGAGCTCAGTGAAGACTGCAGCAGAAGCACCTTTTGCTGCTGTAATTCTAGCTTAGGAGGAGTCTAGGTGTACACACCTGCTTGGTTTGAGCTTCACTGGGTTGGGCCTCGCTGGTGGTGGAGGGGAGCTGTAGATTTCTTCAATCAACTTTCTAGTAACCTTCTGTTTTGGCAACATTTGTGCTTCATAATGAGTCATTTTGTCTTCCATTCCAATGAGATCAAAAAGAGACAGGTCCGATTCCTAGGGATTTCAGAAAATGAATTGTTTTATGTGATGACCCGAACAGTTAAGTCCTCATAACATTCAATGCTGAATTCAATTTCTATATATTTACTTTTTAACTTGAAATAAATGGTGTAAATTTAAGAAATAAACTATTAATTATTAGCCAAAACTGTCCAGAAACCTTGGAAATAAATCTTAAACTGACAGTCCCATTTTAAGTATTAGAAGAAAAAGAATTTAAATAATTAGCCAGTTATGGAAATTAAAACAAAACACATTTAACAATTCTTCATATATCATAGTTTCCAAAGAATTAAATAGAACTCTTTGAAGGTTAACTCTCAAGCTTAAATGCCGAACTATAATTCAGGAGTAGAAAAATATGAAGGATGGAAATAAAATTAAACAAAAAATGTCAGCTGTTTCATTACTCATACTTCTTTTGTATTTTCAGGTCAGGGAGTGGGATCACTTGTTTAACAATAACATAAATAGTGGTACTTCAAATGGATTGACATGAGGGTACTAATTTAGTCATAGTAAGAGAATGTTTACTGTTTTGTGACAAAGAATAAGTCTTGCTTTCCTTCAGTGAGTAAAAGCAAAAAGAAAATTGCAGAATGCCATAAACAAACACAGGCTACCCAGAGTGACTTCAGTGTTGGAAAATTCCTGCAAATATGAGCATGATAAAAGCAAGGGTAATTTCTCTTTGACCTAGTAGTTCGTGAAAAATTACTGTTTACAAACCACTTGAAAAGTTCATACCACTACAACAAAAAAAGAGATGCAGCAAGAACTCACTTAGTAGCCACAGTTATGGAAGAGTGAATTCCTTCTATTTACAAACTTCTTTTGTTATCACATATAACAAAACAACAGTAAGTACTGAAATTCTGCCAGGGCGCTAGGAGAGGAAAAAAACCTTCACTTTTCTACTGACCTTCCAAATATCCCTTTCCAGGGCTCGCAGCACCAGAGAGGCTGTTCTGTACTCCAGGGTTTCTGATACATAAGAGGAGCTGGAGAGCCGGGGGTTTATCAGATCAGGATGGTTACAGATCCTCTGCAGCTGCATCAGGACATGCAGGACACTGATGAAGTGCCCACTTTTGAGGGCTTCCTGGGTTCTACCAAATAAATTATACAGAAAGACATTGATTTATGTGCAGCTTTCATGGAGGTGTCCCTAAATCAGCAAGGTGAGAATGGACAATGCAGTATGTTATGCAGAAGTCTTAAAACAAGTTTAGATTTCACCAAGGTCTTCTGCAGTATTCTAAGCAGCACTGTACTAAAAGTAAATTTGGAAAAGTGAAACTTAAAGACCCAGGGCTGCCTTACAATCAAATAGAACCTATCCAGCCCCCCATCCTCTCCCTGTTTTGTTTCTGTTTCATCCCTGCACCTATCAATTACCACTGGCAGGGAGGCAGTGAGGAAAAACTCTGGGCTTTAAAAAAATGAAGAACCACTCATTAGAGATAAATGTTAAAACAACACAGCAGAAGACCTGACCATCATAACTGGATTCTTAGGTTCCAGAGATAAATGCACATTTATCACATCAGCATAAAATATCACAAAATTACACCACCTGCTGTAACTCTAGTCTATAATGCAATCACATTTTATTCACAGGTCATAATGCAAAATTTCAGAGAAACACTAAAACACTTCCCCACATGACAATAATTTCTTTCCTTGCTTAAGCACTAAAAGTGACAGCATTGTATATCTTCTGTCCCAAGCCCTTACCCTGGCTGCAGTATGACATCCTCATACATGGCTTTTTGTCGACTGGACAGACGGCACTTGAGCACGTGCTCGTACTTCTTTGTGAGCTGCTTCTCAACATCCCTCTTTGATCTCCTCAAAATAAATGGCTGAATCATCTGAAACATTGCAGAATCGACAGGAAAAAAATTCTCACTTCAAAGACTTTACAACAGGAAGCTAAACTTATTCACACCTAACAGATTTGATGTGATAAATTGCATATGCTATATATAATCATTCTGCTAGGCACACAGTTGTATAGACATTAATTTGCTCTTTAATTTCTGCATGCCATGCTTCAAAATCTGAGCTTTGTATTATTTTTAAAAGAAATCTCCACATTCTCCTGGTAGCAGAACCCTCTGCTTTCCGCAGGATTCTCTGTCTAAACTAAACTAAGTGTTAAGAAAAGACACAAATTCTGATCTGGGCCACATATTTTTATTCCCCCTCTCCTAAACAGCATTACTCCTTTAGTAAGACATATGAGGAAAAATTCCAACATACTCTGTGCAACCTGATGACCAGTTTATGGCAGTAATCCTGGTTTTCCTCATTAGGTGCTTTTACTGGAAAATCCAGGTAAGGTCTGGAAATTCCCGGAATCAAAAAATGCACCATGGTCCACAGCTCCATCAGTGTGTTATGCAAAGGAGTGTCTATCAGAAGTAAACGATGCTGGCTGTGAATAAAAGAAGATTTTTAATTGACTGATTATTGTGCCTTTATGTTTGTCAGATATACAGAAGAATTATGTAGATATAACAAAATTAAACCCAAGATAAAGTATCTTTTCAATCTTGAATATATCACCAAATAGCTTCTTCATTGCAGAGTATCAGAACATACAAGGGAATCTGTTTGGGAGCACAGAATGCCAGCAAAGAAGAATTACAGGGATATGATAGTGGAAACAAAAAGATCTCAAGCACTTCTCTGAATCCTGACTGTTTCAAATAAAAGTACTTCTCTATAGGTGCACATTGCTCAGGAATTCAGGTAGACTAAGTCAAGAGGGTTTTTTTAATCAAGTTTTCTGTTAACAAGAGAACTGTGTGACATGAAAAGAGAAAAACTCACTGCCAGCAGGAAATCAATTCTCTGCTCTGTACCTGCGGAGATTGAAAAGTGCCTCCCAGTGTTTCTCAGTCATATTCTTGATTTGCTGCATCTCATCTACTATTAAATATTTCCATCTCATTTTCATGAATGCCGTGTGGCCTTTGAACAGCTGCTTGTAGGAAGTGATGCACACATTGAAGCTGTTGGGTTCTGTCCATTCCTATGGAAAAGGAAAGAAAGGATGAGACAGAAAAGTTAAGGCAGAACTCTCAAATATCTTACAACCAGCTACTTCTTCATTAGAAAAGACATATAAGACAGATATACACAGGCTAAATGTACAGGCAACAGTGTAAGAGTTGCAAAATACAGCACCTGTCTTTTTGCCCTAAGTTCTCTTTGGCTCCCAAAGTAGAGAAGTATTTTCAAGCCTGGGCACCAGCGTTTCAATTCCAGCTCCCACTTCAGTATGTTACAGCTCCGGACAACAACAAGGTGGGGACCCCAGTTCCCTACAGAAGGGGAAACACAGCAGTTAACACTGGAAAGAGACTCCTTACAAGGCATGTGGCTCATATTCTCCCTTGATTTTTTAAGTGCATTGCATTAAATTAATCATTAAAAGTGAGATCAAATAACAACAAACAGAGGCATTTTAATTACTAATCTACTCCTAGTCATTAAACCATTTGTAAGGTTTTTCTCTACTAGTAGGAATTTAAAAGAATTCAGAAGAATCTCTAGAGGGTAATAGGTTGATCAGACACTATTCTTGACTAGATAACACTATGTGTTATCTAGTCAAGTATAGTGTCTTACTTATGTCACAAAATATCGGAAAGTTATTCTGACACAATCTTACTCCTATCATTAACTAAAGCCTGATATGGTTCAGTAGGGGGAAAAAAAGTGACCCTAGTCTACAATTCACAAAGATAATGTGGCCTAGTACCTGTCTAAAACTGTTAGCCAAAAGAACTTACCTTCATTACAAGCCAAATGGGCAAAAAAGGCAATAATTTGCACTGTTTTTCCAAGCCCTGCCTCGTCTGCCAGGATGCCATTGAGATTCTTCCTGTACAGCTTTGCCAGCCAATCCAGCCCAATCTTCTGATATTCTCTGAGAGACCCATACAGCAGTGATGGAGTGTTGTATTTTACCTGTAATGTGGATAATTTGATATTCTTTCCTGAGTTAAATTTGCAGAGCATGGCATAAAGCATAAACATTCAAAAAAGTTAACTCAAAAAAAAAAAGGAATTTCTTGCTAAAAGCTACAAAAAAATGAAGAAAAAAGCATTCTTTATGTAAACATCAGCACATAGAAAACAGGGATTCTTACTGCTGTTGTTATCCTGGAGCTGCCTTTAGGTAACAACATCTCTGCTGCAGCAGCCACTTCTGCTATGTCTCTCATGTTCTTCTTGGGAGGACTTGACCTGTCCATGACCTTGTACTGATCAATGGTGAGAAGGGAGTCTATGAGGACAATTTCTTTCTGGGGACTTTCCCTATCAGACATGTGGTCTTCCATTTCTAGGAGAGAGAGAAAAATTACAGTGGTATCTAAAATATACTTCAGTAGCAGTTACACAAAGGAATTGAGATAACCAGGATTCAGACACAGGTCCAAAGGAGTCAGCCAACTTTTAAAAGCATTTCTGTGATTTTCAAGCTAGTTCAGGTAAAATGCAAATAGCCTAAGCTCAGGTTCATGTACATGTTGTGGACATTCACACTAGCTAGGCTAACATGGTATAATTATAGCCACCTATGAAGTCTGCTGTTTAATTCAGTGTACAGAGGCTTTTCTATGGCTCAGTACTGTACTTGAAAATCTCACACATCTTCATTTAGGACAGGCAAATACTGCCCTCTTTTCACAAACTGAGAAATTTTAAATGTGATTCACTCAAGATGTGCTTTCTCCTAGAACAAAATGTCTTTTCACAGAGTCCTGAAGAGTCAAGCAACTTATTTCACCTTGTAAATCAGCACAACTACTTCTAAAGATAGAGTAATTTACCTTCCTCACTGCTCTCCTCTTCACTGTCAGGCTTTGGCTGGGGCCAGTGAAAATTTTCTGCAAAGGCACCTTCATACATCTTTACCAAATCTTCCAGAGGCAATTCAGCTGAAGGTTATTAAAGGATGGAAGTTTTAAAAATACCAAAACTTGGAACAATAGATACTATTAATTATAATCTCATTACATTCTTCACAATTGCTAAAGCCAGTTTTCTAATCAGAAGTTAACTTCAGAGGTAATTATTAAGTGAATGATGGCAGTATTTATTTAATAACCTTGATTACAGAGAATGTTTGGCACTACACCAAGCAGTTTGCTCTCATACTCTGCTTTTTACTGCATTACAAACAAACCCTACAACCTTCAGTAAATCCCCAGCTGGGAAGGAAGGGACATCAAATGCAGTTTGACAATGCAACACTTCAGAAGTTTCAAATCTGAGCTGTAACTCCAGGATCCCTTGTCTGAGCTGCTAAAGCAGGAATGTACATACTGGCAGTGGCCAATCAATCAGCAAATATTCTCATTAGGAACCTGGCTGACTGGCCAAGGGTTATAATCCCTCCAACTGGCCAGTTCAGTGCAGCCACTAAGCTGCCAAACAGAGCAAACACACAGACCTGGAAATGGCATTTTCATCACCAGGCACGCTCAGCCTCATGGGCAGCCTGCCTCTGAAAATCTGCTTTTACCAGGCTAAGTGATACATCTCTGTGGGCTACTTTGCACACATCAAGCTCAGCACAGCAATCACATTGCTAATGAGAGAGAGCTGCTAGCCAGAGCACTGTCCCTAAAAGCACCTTATATTCAAATATTTATAACCTCCCTTCAAGATCAGCACTTAAGTGCCACTTTGGAGCTACTAAGTCAGTCACAAAACCCTTCTGGGATACTCAAGCCAGTTGATAAAGTGTCCATGTTCAATCTGATCCAGCCCTGGTGTTAAGTGTTCATCATGCACTCCTAGAACTTGGGCTGAGAGTCTTGGTGGAAGGTTTTAATGCAGTGCTTCACTAGAGAACTGCTTTTGCTCCAGCCACCCTGTGTGATAACCAGGACTGCTTTATAAAGTGCAGATCATCACTCCATAAACTGCTGCAGTTTTCCAAACAGAAAAAACTAAACACAGACTACACAGGACTGAACATCTGAATGCAGTCTCCCACCTCTAATCCTCTTTACAAATATAACAAGTGCTGTGTGTTTCCAGCTGTTGTTTCAGAGCCCAGCCCAGAGAAGAACCAAGCCACGTGCCTACCTTCTTTGGCTAGATTAGACAATTCAGTTTGATGGTTTATGTTTCCCTCTTTAGCTTCTTGCTCTTCAATTGTTTCTTCTTCATCTTCAACTGCAAGAAAACAAATGCAAATCTTGGGTAAATTATACAATAATTCAGGAGGCTTGTAATTCTAGTCCCCTGAAGTGAATGAGCACAGAATATTCTAAGTCTGCAGAATAATTTAAGCCTGCGGGATTTAAAAAGAATTAAATATGTATGGAAAACAAGATAATCTGAAAGCAACTATATGCAGTATTTGAAAGGTAAATGAACAGGAGAGAAGCACTTCTGCCTCAGGACAGAAAGCATTTAAGTGTTGATTGACATTGTTCCCCACAGGTTGTTCTGAGGCTTTGAACAGGGGAGTTCCTTTGTCAGGAACATGACAGAGTGGTCACCAACAAGAAAGGACCCAAAGCAGATGGGTATTTCAGTCTAAAATCCTCAAAAGAGCTTCAAGACCATTAGTAAGGCCTGACAAATGAAATAATGAGGACAGAAAGAATTAAAATCCATCAATAATGACAGCAGTATCATTTCAAGGAAAATGTTGTTTTCAGATTTTCACTAGAGCTCTTTTAGGGATAATTTACTATTTAATTGACTGTCTAATATCTCTAAGAAAAAGATGAAGGTTGATATTTGGTTCATGAAGAGCACTGCACCCACACAGTAACAGACTGAAAACCTGTGGGTTTAATATTCAACTTATGTACTATGCTATGAATGCAAATTTTTGGGAAATTACTTACCCTCCTCATCAGTCAAAGATGTGCTTGCCTTTCTTTTCCTTCCAGATGATGAACCCCCCTAGCATTAAATAATTGTAATATTTAAAATCAGAGAAAACAGAAGATAAGCAGGGGGCTTTGTTTGTTTTTTAAAAATAACAAAACATGCCTTGCAGTCCCAAAAGCATTTGCTGATAGACATTTAACACCTATTAGCACTTCCCTGGTCATGCCAAACCAGAAATTCTAATTCTGAATTGATGGGAGTGTGCAGTCTGCCACTTGCACTGCTCATGGGTCAAATTATTCAGGTCCAGCTGTGGTACAAAACTTTTAGCCAGACTGGCTCAAGGACTAAATTTTTTCACTAGTCAATAAAAAAGAGATATGCACAGGCCTATAATTGTCTCAGCTGTCCAGTGCACTCTGTAGAATTGTTTAGCCTGTGCCAATTAACTCTCACAGCCAGTGCTGGGCCTCAGTTTGGCTGATAACACATGCTAAGGCTTGTTCCTAGCAGGAAATTCAGATGCAGGCACTCTGCTTGGTAGAGGGGGAGTATTCCAGCACATGGGCATCAGCTGTGCCTCAACAGATGGCTCAGGGCCTCAGATCCCTAGTCCATTTTTTTCCAATTGCACAGACACAGCCAATGAGTCCTTAGCACACATTTTATCCAGGGAAAAAGATATCCAAGTTTCATTCAGTTTGATCCATTCTGTACCACACACCTTCATCTCTCAGCAGATAAATCTCTGCTGAACATCTGAAAACACATTTCATGCCCCACCAAGTCTACCCCCCTGGCTACTGTAAATGAACCTCCTGCCCAAGTCTGGCAATTAATTTGTATTTTTTTGGTCTTCCATCTCAGAATGAATGATTCACAGCCACTAAGGACATGTGCCAACCACAATCCCCTTCCTAACCAGAAAAGCAAAATTATACTTGTGCTTGTGACTGAATGTTCATTCGTAAGTAACTATAGTGAAATCTTCTTATCATCACCATATATTTTTAAAAAATCACCTTTATCAAAACTCTTTCACATATGTAGTCACATTTAAACCAATTTGATGGCTTTTTCAAAAAATAAAAACTTACCATTTCACTTTCTTTTTCCAAATAAAGGTCTTCCTTTGCATCCTTACCTGGAAAATTATTACACTTGATGTATGTATTCATCATCTAGCAATTTTACACTTCTCACATGAACTTTTAAATGTATTCAAAAGAAAACACAAGAAGTATTAACAAAATCTAACACAAAACCATAAAAACCCATAAATCATTATTCAGATCTATTCACAACCCATTATTAGCAACTCACAATTTTACCACTGAGATTAACCTGCACTGAGTGAAATTATATAAAACAGTACCATCAAAATTCAGACTATATTTCTTATGAAATGGAATGCAATTACCTTTTCTTGAAAATCTCTTTAAATTCAAAGCTTTTTTCCTCTTCTCTTGAAATTCAATTTGCAGTTTAATTTCAACAACCTGAAATGTAAAGCAAGTCTAATAAATCACTTTTATTTTACAAATAAACTCCTGAAGATGAAAAAACCACCACAAGTTGCACAAGTCTAAGTGAGTGGGTACTTTACCTGCTCAATATTAGACCAGAAATACTCTATTTCTCTAGCAATGGATGCTGCAATCCTCCTCAGTTTGTTCTGTTCCTCCCTTTTAGCTCGCTCTTCGTTAAGTTTCTTTTCTTCATGGTAACGAGCCACAGTTCTTACCATCTAAAATACCATGAAATACTGAATTAGGTTACCTCAAAATACATTTCATTGCATTTCTTAAGATTATAGTGGTTATCAGCAGCCAGATGTTGACCATAGCTTTACACACATAGCACTTACCTCCAGTATTTCTAATTCTTACCATGCCAATAAAGCAACAGACATGAAATTCAAAGGAAAAAAAATGCAACTATAACTAAGCAATCAGGTAGGAAACTCTTAATTCACTCTCTGAATACGAAAATTAGGAAATAAATTCCACTGAAATTAGCAGCAAACACACAAAAGAAAACTTTTTTTTTCAGACAGCACATATGAAGTCACAGAAATCACACCACAAAATGTCAGAGACCAAAGTTAAAATGAGTTCAAAAAGAGTGTACATACATGAGTGAAAGATCAGTCAATGGCTGCTAAGACTGACTTGATTGCAACCTTTAGCTCAGGAGGTCCCTAAAACATTGACTTCCAGAAGTTTGAAGCAAAGTGCCAGGGGAAGGATCATTTCACATTTGCCCTTCCTGTTTCTCCTATTCTTAAAAACCTACCATTGGCCACAAATGCAAGTCCAGATTTAAATTATATTCAAAATGCAGATATTTATTGTACAAAATAATACGCTTATTTCAATACTTTGCTTCTGAGTTTCCATCATTTCAGAATATACAATAGAAAAAAACATGGCAATTTAAACTAATGACCTTCAGTTGCTCTGTTCATTACCCTAAATTGGTCATAAATGTATCAAAAAAAAAAAAGATGCAACATTGCTGGTATCCATAGAAAACCTTTGCTTATTGTAAATTAACAGATTTTAAATATTTCATCTCACACCATAGAAATTTTCATTGCACTACTGCATTCCTGCTCTGCTGCTCTCTCCTCCTGTGGAAACACTTCTCTACCATGTTTCCACTACTGTCTTTACTCTTATTTTTCTGGGAGATTAAGAAAAAATAACTAGACAGACAACCACATCCAGTGGAAGCTATTTACAAAATTCTGTATTTACTCTTTATTGGCTGGAAATAACTCATTTGTGAGACAGGCATGACAGCTCCAGTTTTTATTTAAATATAACCCAGTAGGCTCCTAAAAAAGCTATTTGATCTCCAGAGGAATAAAATCCACAAACTGTTATTTGCATCCACAATGTGTACAATTATCTTGTCTGTCTCAGGTGCCATATGCAAAACTGACAACAAAACTTCTCATTTGAGGTAAAAGTTAGTGCCTCATCTTTCTTTTGCTTCTATCTGTAGCAAAAAATACCTCAATAGCTTTGCTACCAAACTGAGTGATGTAAACACTTATTGCTCTGAGTTATAAAATGGTTCTAATGTACCTTCTTAGCAGTTGCCATCTTCCATTTTCTCTCCTGGGCAAAATCAGTTGCCATCCACTGCATTTCTTCCAGCAAATAATCCCAGTGGGATTTTGGTCTTGGAGCCTCTTGGAGTTTAGGCAGTCGCCTGGGGGACCATAAACCTTCCTTTCTCAGTTCTGCTATCCGCTGGTGGATTTGATTTTCCTTAAAAAGAAGTACAGAGACTTACAATGAAGCTGCAGAATGCACCTGAAGTCATAGAATCAGAGGAAAAATAGTAATTCTCCCACTATATGAAATTAATTGACAGGAAAATAAAAGTGTAAAAGCATCACACAGAATATATCTTACCAGCTTGACTTGCTCAGCCAGCTTGTCTTGAGAGTTTTCCTGTGGCAACACCGCTGCATTCTGAGCTGGACTTTGTGTTTTAGGTGCTGCTGCTGCTACTGCTAAGCCAGGAGGCTTGGATGCAATAGGAGACAGGGACTTGGTGGTGGCTGGAGAGGTCCTGTTTGTTTGCACTGGGTATGGAGAAGGTGGTGCTGTGCCTGGGATCGCCGCTGGGGCGATGGATGAGGTAGGTGGCAGTGGATTTGCTGCAAGACGCTGAGAACTCTGAGCAGGATCTGCAGATGGCCGTGTCAGAGTCACAGTCTGCCCAAGAAACACACTGGTTACTGATGAGTAAGGATTCAATACTTAATCTACACTAGAGCAGAACATAATGGAGACTTTAACTTAGTAACAAATGTGCACCTGTGTCGCAAAACAACGCAAAATGAACGACACAAGGCAAAAAAGGTGCATTTATTTCTGGACTTTGATATTTATAGAATTCTAGAAGTGAGCATGGATTGGAGGACGAATTGCTACTTCTCCAACCACACTGGCCAAACTAACATTTTCTCTTCCTCCAGAAAGGAATGCAAAGCAATTATTATTTACATGAAAAGCGCATGAGAAACTGTATTACAAAAATGTAAACATCAGGAGGCTTAGAAGAACTTTAGAAGAACAAGGCGACACACCTGCATTTCTACAAGGAAAGGATTTAATTGTCCAGTGGAATTAAGAGATGAAGATAGCATTCTAAGGTTTTACTGGCCACGGAAACAAACCCATCCATGTTCACCCCATACCTGCTGCTGTATGGCAGCTTGTGGCTGTGACACTTGGCCGGGCGCCTGTCCCTGCACGTGGATGGCCGGTGGCACCTGCTGCTGCAGCGGCGCTGGAAGCGGGGCGGCCGTCAGGGGCACGCTCTGGGGCTGGATCTTCACCTGGATCTGGGGCTGGGCTGGAGGCTCCACCAGCTGGGGCTGCTGCTGCTGCTGTGGGAGCTGCAGGGTGGCGGGCAGTGACGCCACGGGGACGCTGGCGGGCTGCAGGCGCGCGGGCAGCTGCGGCGGCGGCGTGTGCAGGCTGGCCGCGTTCTGCACCGGGGGGCCCTTGGAGGGGTCGTACTGCTGCTGGCTCTGCTTCTGCCCCGTCAGCTGCACCGTCTGCGGCGTGGGAGGCATCCCTCCTGCAGGGCAACAGGAAACACGTGCAGGTGAGGTTAAAACATTCAAATGCCCGATGGTCTCTGTGGATTTAAGGAGGAAATCGACTGCGAATAGAGTGGTTTTGTTACTTACTTTGCCACAAGACACCATCACTTGAAAATACCACATCACAATCACAAAATAAATCACCATTACAATAAACAACGAAGTACTTCATGCACAGGACTGTAACTAAAATTTGGAGCACAGCAACTAAAAAAGAGCATGTCATTATAGGTCTTCTAAATTTCGTATACTCAAAAAAAAAAGGAGTGGTGAACTAATGGAGTTTAACCTAAAATACCAGCATGAAGTCTAAACACTACTTAGTCTTTCTAAGAACACATTCACTCTAACACATATTCTAAAGCTTGGCATGACTAATGAATAAAAATTTGTCGTGATGTTCCAATTAGATGGTTTCCTTGTCATAAATCATTGGTTCAGTTCCAGAATTCTCAGACTGGCCATTTTGCATCAGCACCTGTGACGTATTTCCATGCCCACATGCACCTTTGGAGCCCGTCACTCAGCTCCTTAAACGAACCAGGCATTGCATACCAAGTATTAATTTACATGGAGAAGTGTGTGGTGGGACTAGGATCTTGGCAGGCCAGAAGCCAAAGTTTCTAGTTCCATCACCAACATCTCCTTGTGAAATTAATGTGCAGCTGGCATGTGGTGACACAGTACCTTGTGCCGTTGGCATTAGCTGTTGAAGAGGAACTCCTGAAGCCACACCCGGGTGCTGAAAAACCATCCCATGACGGCCCACTTCAATTCGTGGTCTCTTAGACGAATCTGTGATATTCAAATTCCATTTATGGCATGGTATAATGGAATGGGTTCAGTTTTACAAAGCAAACTACTACACATGACTCCACCGTCAGCTCCGAAAGCTACAACTACTGTACATGTGTAGCATTGATGAAGAACATGCTCCAGGGCCAGAGTCCCTCTGACTTCAAGTTGGCCATCTCCAATCTTCTCAGCCAGAACAATCAACCTAACCATGTCTCCATGCCTGCCAAATCCAGGCCTATCTACTGGGAGTGGAGTGCACTCTTCCCACAGCACCAGTCACACAGTAGATAGTCCTAAGGATCTGGTGATTCCCAAGGTGAGGCAAAAATGTGTTTTTGAACAGTGGGCTCCGATCACTGTGTGGAAAAAAAAAAGAGGATGGAAGTGAAATTGTGCCTGTGGAACATACCTGCTGGTGCAAGGGCCTGCTGCTGTCTCTTAAAAGCTTCAATCTCTATGGTGCTCACAGTCCCCGTCACCGGAGTCCCTGTATGCGTTTGCTACAGGGAAAAGAAAACAAATCACAGAGGTTCAATCTGCAGATGGTCTGACACCAGGAGAGAATTTATAAGCAGATCTAAGGAGGCCAGCACAGAAAAAGTCCTTCAGAACAGCTGTACAACAAAGGAAACAAGACTCATTCATTATCTGCTATGACGTTTTAGTTATCCACAATGCACAAACACTCTTTGTTGAGTTTTAATTTTACAGTGATTAGGTTGTTTATATATAATGACACCTACATTTTGTTAAGTGATACCAAATTCAGGAAAATGGGATATGTAAAAAAACAAACTTGCCCAGTATTTTTTGGTTTTTTTTTTTTTTTAATTAATGGAAATTTTCATTAGTGTATTATATCCGTGTAAAACATCAGTAACACAAATTCATCCTTGTCCTGAAAATAGTTAATTTGAGTCTCCAGCTCTCTCAGGATAGAGCTTTGTGAGAGTTGCCATTGAAATATTTCAGGAAAAAGCTAGGAAGATGGAATAATGAACTCAGCCAAGGTACACAAGTTCCAGTTCCAGTTTTCCAGATGCTGGACTTGTACCTGTTTGCACAGCTGACAAAATGAGTCTCATGAATAAACTCAGTGAGGAGAAACAATATTGCCCTAAGGCTAAGGTGACATCAGAGCTCACCAGAAATTACTATCCATTTTGTCTGAGGATAAACAGCACACAAACTATGAATTAACAGGCCTGGAAGAGTTCTGTTGATATTGAGATGCAAAAGGAATCACTGGGCTCTGATTCAGCAAGCTGGAATTTAGCTTCAGTAAGATTACACAGTGCATTCAAACTTTATTTTTAAATCACTACATTTAATATCAACAATGATGGCAAGAACCTGTCCCAGAGAATCCTTTCAGCATCAAGCACAGGTGACAGGCTCACATACAGGATTACTGAAGCAAACAAATTTGGGTATATGACAATTTTAATGCTCTTTGGGCCCTCAGTATACTGGCAAGTATTTATTAATGTCCATCAGTGTCTGTGCAAGTCCAATTCCTTTCAGTGAGTTTCCAAGTAATTTTTAAATTCTCCTCAGTATTTGGTTATGCTGTACCAAATATTTTACTGTGAAACTTAATATGAGAAAAATAAGGGCTACCCCAAAAACTGTCATAAGAGATTCCATCAGAAAATACAAAGACAGACTATGTATGGCAGTCTCTGCATCCTGGGAAATGAATTCATTTAGCACTCTAGTTCTCAAAGTGTACTTTTCTAAGGGTGAGAGCCTTAAACATGTTGAGGTGTAGTAAGGGTTTGCAAATGTTGTGAAATTTTTTGATGACAACACAAAAGGCAGTAATTTCCTTTTTTTTTTTTTTTTACTTTATTCACATGTATTTTCTCCTCTGATTTTTACCAAAATTTTACCAATTTAAATTAAACCCACAGAGGTAAACACCAATCTGTATTGAAATAAATCCCAGCAGTGACATCCTGCATCTCCAGTGCTTCACTGCATGCTGTTAATAATCACAGCCAACATCACCTACAATGACTGGGCTTCAAATACTTCTTTTTGAGCTGAATATATCTCATGCCCCTCAGGCTCAATCAATAGCTGTGAATTAATAATACTTTATGTCCTTGCTGCTCTGAGGGCATTTGCAGCCACTTCATACAGATACAGCCTTAAGATGTAAATTCTGGTTTTAAATGTCTCTGATTCATATGCACAGTTCACTGCCATTTCACACCCAATAGGGATTAAGTTTTCAAATATTTGTGTTGTCACAAGGTAGACATGCAGCATATTTCAGGTCCAACAGCCAGTGTCTGGCAGAGCATCATAGACCTGGGCATTCACAGAATTTTCAAAATAAGCAACAAGAATTGATTATTTAAATGCTACTAAATTGACTAACAAATTCAGTTTATGTCCCATTTGTCTCAGATGCTGCTAGGACATCAGTTGAAGAAATTTTATTCTTCAAACTCCACATTAAATGCCATTTATTTCACCTGCTCTCTCCCTCTGGACGACTGCATACTCACAGTTTCAGGCTGTATCTCCACTTTAGGATTTTTGGCTGACATTTTCTTAAGAATATGCCTCCCAGCTGTCTGCATTTAGGCCAGACTCTTCAGAGAGCAGACATGTTATGTTTTCATAAATTGCAGTCACATACCAATAATATTAGACTAAAACTGTCCCAACTTTAATTAAAATAATGTAGCTGTCCCGAGGTCATGATTATGCAGCATGCACACAATAATCACTCTGAGCACTGCCCTTCTGCACTGGGATTTGAATGGTGATGCTGATTGGGACACATTATTTCTCCATAAATAGTTGCAAAGAGCAAGACTGATGGAAAGAAATGCAACTTTCTGTTAGCAGTTTGTACTGAAAGGTCAGTACCACACAGAGAGTTTTGTGCATTTTTAGCATGAACCAGTTTCCCTGAAACTGCATGGTACAATACCTTCAGAAGTATCACCACTGCTGCAGCTACAGCTTGGTGGTAACCCTAATCACACAATAAATAACCTGATATAATATTAGGCATTTTAAACAGCTTAAATGGAGCCTGACCACCTAAGGAGGCTTCCAGGACATGTCAGTATTGGCCCTAAGAGCTCTCAGTGCAATCCCCTTTGCTGCACAACTCCTTTGTACAATATCACAGGAACATCCCATTTGTTCCACACAGGAACACAACCCATCCTGTATTTCATTCCACTTTCCATTTCCACAGGCCACATAAAGGCAGCACAGCCTGTACAGCTGCTGTGGTACAGCAGAGTCATTCACCCTGCCACACCTGCTAAGCATATCATTGAGCTAAAAGGTAAATATTTTAGTTGCAGATGGAATTAGGGCATATTACTTCTCAGGGTATATATGTAGTGATGTCTGGGTAACAGAGTTGAAGGCAGCTGCATAAAACCACACTAAACTGAAAAGCTGTATCATCAGTATGTCACAAACATTTTAACTGATTATCACATTTATTTCTTGGCTTTCTCCAGCATTCCTCATGAAAAAAGAAAAAAAATTTGTTAAAAATAACTTTTATAATAAAAATTAGCACTTCTGTTTCTTCTTTCCAACATTTATGGCAGAGCTAATGGAAAGCAGTTAATTATTTAAAACAAATTGTGCCAGAGGATTAGTACTGTTGTTTAACACATTTCAGGGAAGGCAAATCCAAAACCTTCTGTAGCCACACTCAAAACCTTTAATACATAAGGGGAAGAAAAAAAAAGAAAAGAATTTTAGAAGAAATCCACAATTACAATGCCACAGACAAAGAATCCATATCATCACTACGCAGAATGCACAAATGAACCAAATGCATTAGGGATACAAAGACAAACAAACCAAAGTGAAAACATTCAAGCTGAAAGTTAATGCAATAAGCCAGCAACCTGGAGACAAAGCTTTAACTTCCTCAAGGCTTCAGTTATACTGATGCATTTGAAGACTGCAGAGGTTTTTTGGTTTTGTTTAGATGATAAGGGATGGGCTCTTGGGAAAATTCTAATTCATCTAAGAAATATCAAATCTGAATGAAGAAAAAAAATCTGGGATGAAACTACATTTTAGAACCATTGAAAAGTACCTGAAATGGTTGCTGCTGGGATGAAAAAGCAGCAGAAACATTTGGAGGAAGCTGGGTTGCTATAGCGACAGGAGTACCAGTCTGCCCATCCTTTCCTGTCACAACCTTTACCTGAGAGAAATATTTTGGGAAAAAAAAAAAAAAAGAAGGGAGAATCATTTTCTTTTTAGAAGTTTTTCTTTTTTTAAAATGTTCAACACACTCCTTTGGTACTGATGGCACCTCACTGAAGAGGGGATAATAACTAAACCACCACCAGTACAGCTTGTTTTGAGCACAGCCCATTTTTAGAGTTCTGTCTTACTTTTAATAGCAGAACAGAGCACAGCCTTGACTGTTTATTGTGACTCTTTATTGTGACTTCTGTCACTGGAAACGTTTTCTTAAATCCAGTTAACATAAAAGTGTGCTTTAAACTGAATGATTGCTGCTGCTAACAGACAACAAATTAGCATGACAGACAGTTTGAACGTAAGAGAGCTTCAACATTTATTTAAGCAATGAGCACAGCCACCATTCACTCTCCCCTCCAATTCCCAAAGAAATCAACCTTCCAGGCAGGGGATGAAGCGCGTTGCTTTAGCAGAAAGTGATAGAGGGGAGGGGGAAATAAAACAGAACACGACAACAAAATACAAAGAAAGAACATACTCAAAAGGTGTCTTAATCTTTCAGAAGGATTCATTGCTTGAAAACACATAAAGACTTCAGCTGTTGCACTTGGCAAAATTCTCCAGCAGTTACAGGGACAAGAAGCTTCCACAAACAAAAGAGGATCCACCGCGAGAAGGCAGCGAAGTACAGCAAATTCTCAACCCAAAACACCACGGGGCAGAGACTGAACTCTAAATTTAAAGTGTACAGCACCACTGACTTGAAGGAACCTGTACCATTTACACCCACTAAAGATCCCTCAAAGTGTGCAGATGGTAGTTAAAAATACCTGGTTATTTCAGCTGACAAACACGCAACCCAACAAGAACACCTAAACAATTTGACAAAACACAAACCAGGTGAAAAAAAAATACTGAATATCCATTGTCAATAAATTACAGTAACAGGCTAGCTTTTATGTTACTATATAAAGTAATGATTCCTTCAAAATTGTCTGTAACTGTCACAAGCAGAAATATATTCTACCTAATTAAGAAGCTTATACAACAAAGTGCTGAACAAATTAAACTTCAGCCATTATTCTGTTAAAATTTCCCACTAATTCCAACTGAAGGTATGATTGCTAATGATTCATACCTAAGAGCCATTAAATTTGAGAGAAGGCACTCATTTCCAAAGGGTATTCAAAGCAACACAAGGTTCTTTACATAATATTGGTTCCTCTACAAACTGGCAGCTACATAATTCACAAATTTTAGAAGATATTTATGAGTACCAAGTGGTGCAGGGGCATCAATTCTATCTACCCTGCTGCAACCACTTGCCAAGTTGGCTTGTGGGCAGGCTCTGCACCAGACCAGTGCTCCAGCACCCACAGATGGGTACAAAAGTGCAGGAAAAGCTGCACAGCATCTGTTTCTGGCAAGCCTCTCTCAAGTTCTTTGCCATCAATAAGCAGTGAATTCAAGTTAGTGATTTAAACCTTTGCATAAGTAACAAAGTGAACTTGTCAATGTCCAATCTGTAAGGGCTGGTTGTAAATCCTTTAAACAGCAGCTCACACACAGAGCTCCAGGACACTCTGAATAATGCAATATATGACTGTGGACCTTTACACATGTTCTCCCTCACTAATTAGATTAATTCACTTTTTTTGTTGGCTGCAGCAACACTGAACTTCAATAACATCTATGATTAGAACTCACATGAGTCAGGCTAACTTCTTGTAATGCTTTTGCTCATTCTTTTTTGGTTTGTCCAAGTCTAGCTAAGTGAAATTCAAACTATGATTACTAGTCATAACCATTCCAAGAGCTTAAAACCATTTCCACACTTCTACCATCTTTATTTGTGTGCAGCTAGGACAGTTAAAGCTCCCTCTCTATGCTTTTATTTTCAATCCAAAAATCTAACAGCACACTCAAACCAACCCATTGAATCACACTACCCAGCAGAATTGCATTCTTTCAGGCCAACTATTTTATTAAAAACTGCCATACTTCACCAAGCAAAAATACTTTTAATGTCCTGTCCCATTCTTTAATACTTCACAATCCCAGTGCTACAACTTCATCTATGATTTTATTCCAAAAAAGTTTCTTACCTCATCATTGATGACCTCAGATTGTTCTTCCTCTTCTTCCTCCTCCAGATCCAAGTCATTTTGCCTCAGGTATGCTTGCAGAGGAACACAATGCTTCTTCTTAAAAGCTAAAAAGTCCATCATATTCCCTTGAAGATGTTGCAGGAAAAACAGTTCAATCAAACACTCCTTAAAAGTTTCCTTAAGAATTTCCATCTGCTTGTGGTGATGATCCAAACATAGCTTTCTCATTTGAGCAGTTTCTTGGTTGGCAGGAGGAATCTCCTCCAACTTTTTGGGCTGTTTTTTCACTGCTGTGCTAGCTGTAGGAGTGAGAGGAAGACTCGACAGCCCCTGTGGCACGGTGGCCCGTGAAGGACTCGTGGAAGGAGGAGGTGATGTCATTCCAAACGCGCTCGGTCCTCCAACTCCTGCTATCAATCCACCAGAAGTCCTGTCAAATCCAATGGGTCTACTCAGCTGCTGCCCTTGAAGCACTTGCTGCTGCTGCTGCATTAGCTGCCCCTGGATAATATTGCTGATTTGGGGTGGCAAGCTGGTCGTCGTGATGTGGCCTGGGCTGGTCAACGATTGCATGTTTGCCCCGCTGGCCACGGGGCTCTGAGGGCCGAGGTGGTGGATGGTGCCCCCGGACTGCGAGTGCGGCTGCGAGAGCCGGCGCTCCCTCACGGTGCCGGGCGGGCCGGACGATGGCAGCTGCACTTGGGCAGCAGCTCCTTGAGCAATCTGCGCTATCCCCGGTCCTTCCTGGTACACAAAGTGGCCGCCGTTGGAAGGGCTCAGGCTGATCTGCCTCACCAGCACGCTGGCATCAACAAAGCCTCTGGTGGGGCTCTGGCTGCACATGCCCAGGCCGGGCCCGGGGGTGCCGGCGCGGACGTTGGGCAGCGCCTGCACCGGCACCGGGTTGGGCTGGGTGGGGCTCTGCGACTGCACCTGCTGGGGCAGCGGAGAGGTGACCTGGATGTACGAGGGGGAGCCATGCTCGAAGCGCCTCTGCTGGGGGCTGAACTGAAAGCTGGGGGACGTGGGGTTTGGCAGCGGCAGCGGGGTGAGCGTGATCTGCTGGTTGCCCGAGGCCACCGGGCCCACGTTCTGCAGGGTGATGTTCACGTTCTGCCCGGCCACGGGGCTCCGGCTCATGATGAACTGCTGGATCTGGTAACTGGGTGACTGCGGCGCCGAGGGGCTCGCGGAGGGAGCGAAGGAGGCAGCGGGGGACTGGGGTAGATTCGCCTGTTGCTCTTCTCCCTCGCTGCCCGTGAAGGACCTGGATCTCTGCAGCTGGCGCTGGGCATTCTGAGGGCCATTGCCATGGTGCATTCTCACTGATCTAAGGTTTTACAGTGTCTAAAGAAATACACAAAAACAGACATTCAGGGAATGTAAAAACTCTTCTGCAACTGAAACTATATAGTTACAACTAGAAAGATTAGTTACAGTAAGAACTCTGTTATCCTGGTTTTGCAGTTACTTAAAATGTTTCAAATTATCCAAAACCCTCAGCACAGCCAAATCTCAATTAAATCCCTCATGAATTTCTTTAGCTAATACTACTATTGAATAGTCTTACAAATGTTGTATTCCCCTTGGCTAGGCAGAATGACTTCAAATAATAATAAAAAGAAAAAGAACGAACAGGACTTTTTCTCTTGCTGTGGAACTTCAAGAAACAATAGTCTCCAGCATCAAAGGCATCTACTCTTTTTTCATCTTCATTATTACCAATGTTTCAGTGTTTTAAACTCTTAATGCGAAGTTATCGTAAATTTAATTGCTAAAATGTATAGTCCATTGTTTCAACAGCAACTAAAACTAAGAAAATGGACAGACTATTCAACTTTATTGTTCTAGCTACTGAAGGCCAAGTCATCTAAATGTATGTAAAACTACTGTACTTGATCCTTAACGTTGCTTTTTTGTCCTTCAGAACACAACAAGAGATGAAAATTAACCAAATCTGCATTTCATTTCAAATGCTGTTTATTGGGTCAAGCTACCCAGAAATACCAAAATGTCTGTAATTGAAATACAAAACCAGAACGAACAAAAATTCCAATGACTTGCACTGACAGGTAGATTCAGGGCTGGGAGTCACACAGAAATAGCATCAAGAGAAAACAAAACCTGATGGGGTTTTTTTTCCCTTTCAAAATCTCTCCCCTCTTTTGAAAGCAACACTTTCACTTTTAGCATTTCAGGCCAAACACACACAAACATGCTGCCACTCCTTTGTGTTCCTAACTCCAAGTCGGTCGCAGGCGGCAACAGGCAGCAGCACCCCGGCACGGCAGCGCTGCTGGGATGCAGCCGCCGGCTCTCCCGCCGCCCAGGCACGGAGCACATCACAGCCAGCGCTGCCCTGCCCTGCCCTGCGCTGCCTGCAGCCATCCGCCCAAGCCCTGCGGATGGAGATTCCCTTCCTTGCCCCGGGAGAGAGGCGGCTGTCCGGGAAGGTGGAGCAAAGCAGCGCTGTCACACGCGTGCCAGCAGCGACAGAGGACCGAGAGCCCGGGACCTCCCGTGCCAGGGGTACCGCGGAGCGCAGCGGGCACAGCGGCTCCTCCGGCCGCGTTCCGCCTCTCCCGCACCGGGGCTCGACTGCCCCGCACCGGGGTTCACCCGGCGGGTCTCAGCTTTCCGCACCGGGGTTCACCCGGCGGGTCTCAGCTTTCCGCACCGGGGTTCACCCGGCGGGTCTCGACTGTCCCGCACCGCGGCTCACCCGGCGAGTCTCAGCTTTCCGCACCGGGTCTCGGCTCTCCCACTCTCCGGAGCTCCAACCTGAGCGAACGAGCTCCGTAGAGCGGGAAGAGGAAAAAGCTGCACTCCTTACAGGCCGCTTTTCTAAAAGATTTAACAATACTGCAATTCTTCGAGGTATTGTGGTTATTTCACAGCGCCCATACGAAATCATTAAGATTCAAAAGATATCACCAGTAACAAGGTCTTATTATTTTAATTACCCGCACCTCACCAACACTTACGGCCGCAGTGAAAACACTTAATTAATTACAGGCCGATAAGGGAGGTCCCGAAGCAGGTCTCGCCTTTTGTGTGCGAGCAGCGCGTCGGGCCCGCCCGACCGGGGGCGAAGCCCGGCCCCGCCGCCGCCGCTCCGCGGGAGCTCCCCCCGCCCGGGGCTCCTCCGCCGGGGCCGCGCTCCCCCGGCCCGGCCCGGCCCTGCCCGCCCCGCGTCCCCCGCCCCGCGCCGGGCGGGCCCGTCTCTCCGCGGCCTCCCCCGGTGCGGCGGCGGGGCCGGCGGGGGCCGTTCGGGGCGGAGCGGGGCGCGCAGCCGGGCCCGGGCGGGCCCCGCGGGCCGCACTTACCGCGGGCGCCGCGGGTTCCATTCGCTGCGGGCAGGAAGCGCGGGCGGGGGCGCCGCTACCAGCGCCGGCAGGAGACAAACCGCGTCCCGCCGCGCCTGCGCCGCCACCCGCGGGCCGCGCCGCGCCTGCGCCAGCCCCGCGCCTGCGCGCTCCGCGGAGCGGCCCCTGTCGCGATAGGAACGGGCTCGGCGACAGCGCTGATAAATGATATTTATTGTAGCACCGAGCAAAGGGCAGTTTCTGTCCGCGCACGGAGCGGGGCTGTCGCTACTCTTCAATACACAGTGTGAAAAGGCGCACTTGCAGCTGGCGGGGCTTGAGTCCCCAGGGCAGGAGAGGCTGGGAGCGCCCGGAGCGGGGCCGGCCGGGGAACGACGGAGATGAAGCGGCTGAAGCATCTCCGACGGGAAAAGGCTGAGGGAGCCGGAGCTGTTCAGCCTCGAGCTGACAGGGAACCCCATCCATCCCCGTCTGTCAAGGTGTGCAGAGAGCTCGGAGCACGGCCGGCTCTGCTCGGCGGTGCCAGGTGACACAACGCGCACTCACTGATGCTCAGGAGGGTCCACCCGGACATGAGGAAGGACTTGGGTACATCAGATGGAGCCGCACTTCAGGCTTTTCTTTACATCAAAACAAGCACAGATTTGATTCTTGGACAGTAAACACTATTTTACCTTAAGGCTAAAGATTATCACAGAGCCTTTGATAAGAAAAGATCCCCGTGAAATACATTCATGTTTAAGCGAAAAAACAAATTCACCAATCAGGCCACCAGTGATTTACTATTAAATCTGAGGAAAATATTGACAGTAAAAGTAAACTTAGAGAAATCTAGTTGAGGAACTTTTTTTCCTAGTAGTCATTGTCATCAACTCAAAGCGATTTATACAATTTGAATACACTCAGAATTCTGGTGGTTTGCACAGGCTTGTCTAACACAAAGAGGATGACCACCTACATTCTGGAATAAATACAAAGTGAAGGCTTAGGTACCAAAAATACCTAATCAAAAGTGCCCATTCTCAAAATTCATAGTTATCAATAGTCTTGAGTGAAGACAATTCATATCCTACCACTTAAAATAAACGTCTCCTCTCCCTTATTTTTAACATACTGGTAGTGCAAAATGATAAATCCAAGGTCATATTATCATAACATTGGGGAAATTCATATTCCTAAGTGTATGGAAATGTAATAAATATAACCTATATTAGTCATACTGTTAGGAAAAGGTATTTACTAGCATTTGTTTGTATACCAAGCTATAGAAAATTCTAAACTCTAGTTATGTTTTTGCTTAGTCAAAACTCCCATAGTACTCTAACACCAATAAGGAATTAAAAGGAAAAAAAAATCAACAAAAAGGACCCCAAAACCCCCCAAGTCCTCACAATGCAAAGCGAGTTTCAACTTAAACTCTCCTTTCCCTCTGGACCTGCAATGGTTTTTATGTAACAATTTTGGTGTTGCTTTGGGGAGTGATAAACATTGTTGCAAGAGTTAACCACACCACTGATAGGATCCAAGACCTTTAAGAAAAAATGCAAAAATTCTTTAGTCATCCTAAAATCAAGTTTAGAAAAGTCAGACTACAGATGTATTTGACACATTTTGCTGCAGATGTTGCTCTTGATTGATTAAAACAATGTCAATAAAAGGGTAACATTATCATTGGAACAAGCAAATCTTTATTACAATGTATCAACATCAATATTATCAATATTTATTAGATATTGTTACCTTCTGATTTTCTATATGAGCTGACAGTTCAGGATTTCTACTCAATTTAACTGTGAACACACATCACTGGTTCCCAATCAAGCCTAGAAATAAAGAAACCACTACCTTTTCAAAATTCTGTCTCAGATCTAGTAAAACACTTATTTTTTTATGTATCATCAAATAACTGCTCACATTCTTAATGTTACAGTACCTGGGATAAAAAGTGAACAATCCCCTCCCTGAGCAGCCAGTTGTTGAATCATGTTTAATACTTTTTTTCAACAGCCTCTCTTCAATAGAATTACCTGCAAACCTGTAAAACAAAGAACCCATTACACCCCTTGTGCTCTCAGCACATCCTTCCAAGGCAAGAAACACTTGAGAGAAGCTTTCAAATCCATCTTAGAGCTACACACACAGCATCTCATCACTGCATCTGAAACTCAATGATAATCAAGAATGGCATTTTTTGTTTATCAAGGGCTGAAAACACCCACATTTATTTTGGCTGTCCCAACACAGAAGTCCAGATGGTTTGTTAGATGAAAGTGGGAGAGAAAGGCAGGAGCAGCAGTGTGGGAAGGTCAGGATTTTCATTTTCCCCCGAGTCTGAAGGGAAGGGGTATGATAAAATTTTTGAAGGCACCTTGAAAGATCAAGTTACTTAAACTACAAGGGTGACCTCAACCAAAAAATCCTAGTTTCTTCCCAAATAATGTTCTCTTTACTTTTGATTTTAAAACACTGATTTCTTAGCATGAAACTCACCTGTATGTGTGGGTATCTCTGCCTCTTGCTGTTTTGTCACACCATGCCATCTCTGTGTCCATCAGTGTCACAGAAGACAAGAGGAATCACATCTGTGTGACTGACACCTGTGCAGGGAGTGTGGGAAGACAGGACAGCACAGTAGGATCACTTGTCTTGGTTGAAGCTTTTTATGAGTTCCTAAAATGGGGAAACAAGCAATTTAGTTACAAATTGACATTAATATAGGATAAATCTCTAAACAAACTTTTTTTAAGAGAATGAGAAGATTGGGAAAATTGCTTTCTTATTACTTCCCCAACCTACATTAAGTGTGCAAACATTTCAAGTTATCTGACTGCCATATTACAGATCTACACAGCTCATAATTAATCTATCATTAAAACTATTAATTTATGGTGCAGTCAGCCATATAAAACCTAAAGATCTATTACAAGTAATCACATCATGGCCTATGACTAAGCACACCTGACTGAGTTGTTATTCCTGCACATACTCCATCATTTTTCTTGTCTGTGACTAAATCAAATCCTTTCTGTTGTGCTCCCTTGTATTGCTTTAAGGTAAAGTCTTCTTTTATGTTTTATACTGCATCTAACAGAAAGCATAATGATGCAGTTTGGAATAAAAAATAAGAAAAAACTTCAATATATTGGTAATGTTTGCTCAAATTGTAGGCCCCAGAGGACACAGAGAATCTTTCTGGGGAGGGAAAGGAGCATACTTTCAATTTATCCTCAGGCAATGCCAGGGCACTCTACAAAATAAAAGCCCCTGGAGTAAGGCTGAGGAACTGCAAACATAAAAACACCAACTGCACTTAAAGTACTAACAATGTAAATAGCTACGGATAATGAAAGCAAAAGCAAATTAATCAAATGGCTATTGTGCAAAAAACCATCTGCATTTGAAGCACAAATTGCTCATAAAGGTAGGATAACTAGTGGCATACTCCTTGGCAACACCCTAGATGCCTCATCAAATGACATACTTCATGTATAATTACATATTTGAGCTACAGCTACATACATAATTTGCTTCAATAAATAAGGAAATTATGTAAATGAATCTTGCAAATGTCTTAGACTTCCCTTTAGCATTCTCCCTCCCACCATGAGCATCAACTCACTATGAGCTTGAGGAAGAGATCCTCTTACCAGATAATGCCACCTGTGAGCACCACTCTCACTCACATGGGGAAATGGAAATTCAGGGAAAGCTCCAGGATGCTGAGCATTGCAATCATCTGTGTCAAAACCAGCACCTGCTGTCCCTTCTGCTTTCAGCTGCCAAAGCAGGACAGAGCTCCCAGCTTGCCTGGTTATGAGTGAGAAGCTGAGGGTTCTGCAGGTGACACTCACAGTCAGAGACAGCCCCTGCACACAGGTGTGAGCAGTGGTGGGTGTTCAACACCTGAATCACCAACACCTGAATCACCAACACCTGAATCATCAATACCTGAACCACCAACACCTGAACCACCAACACCTGAACCACCAACACCTGCACCACCAACACCTGCACCACCTCTGCTCCTCCAGGCTGAACTGCAGGGGTTGCATTCCATGGGTCCATATGTAAGGAGGATTTGCTCCATACAAACAAGGAGGAGCAACAGCTACAGCTGGGAACACACATAGGTCTCTATAAAACAAATCAAAACTTTGTTATACTCATTTTTAACTGCTTGGGATATTAATTACTCAAACCAGTAATATTTGCAAAGAAGCACAAAGCACCTGGATAAGGGTAATACAAAGTAAATCAGGACATGTAGGTAAAAGTTGACATCAAGTAAGTGAAAAAAAAAGGGAAGAGGAAATTACCACTATCCATAAAATTACCAAGAGAAGCTAATTACAACTCCCCCTTCTTTTTTCTTTTTTTTTTTTTTTTTTTTGTCAGCATTAACACAACAAGTACAAGACATGTCAAAATAAAGCAGAATTGTTATATAACTAATAACAGTTGCCATGGAACTACGGAGAGTTTCAGATCCTAGAATGATCCAAAATTTTACATCTGAGATGCAAATAGGTTCAGCATAGAGGAATGCAGCCTGCAAAAAGGATAAAACAAGGCAGTCTATTTATCATTTTATAGTTATTCACATAAATACCCTGTTCTGGAGGGTAGCACACACCCAAATCTGTGCAAGGACTGCACATGGAATTGTATCAATTACCTGGTGGTGGTGGTGGTAGTAGTAGTAGTAGTAGTAATAATAGTAATAGTAGTAGTAGTAATAATAATAATAATAATAATAAATCCTTCAGGGCAATCTGCTGCTGTTTCAGTGTCAGAATGAGTTCCTGCAATGGATCCTTTCAGCCTCTGAGGTGCTGGAGCATGGAAGGCAATTTGCAAAGCCAGCCCAGCACCACTTGTTAATCCTGGCACAACAATGCTGAGAGATTTTTCTTTCCCTGATCCAAGGGCAAGTTTCCAACAGGTCTCTGCCATACAGGGGGGTTCTGGAACAATGACACTCATTCCAGAAGTATATTTTGTCCAGGTATTCCTTCAGTTGTCTCTTTCTTCTGGAATACCTTTTAAATTCAAAATTCTTCTCTGAATCTATTGTGACCAGATAAAGCTTATGCAAAAAACAAACTTGAAAATAAGGATAATTCAGCTCATGCAAGAGTTCTATGAATGGAGAATGGAGCAGGAGAAAAGCTGACACTTGTGATACATGGACAAATGTTAGCTTTGGTATTGCAATGAAAAATAAATCTGCTTTTCTAGTTTATGCCTACTGGCAAAAATATTATTTTTAGTCAGTAATCTGAGCTGAAAGAGGTACCCAGCTGAAGAGCATATGGCAGGAGGGATTCTGCTTCTCTCAACACACAGAAGAAACACACTGTACTGTAAAATTCAGGTACACCAAATGCTCTGGTCTCTGAAGGATTACAGGAAGGGGCATGACAGAATTCCCATATTCCTTAGCCATCTTTGGAGTCTGGAGACAGCAAGAGAACCCCCAAAAGATGCTAATTAGGGTCAAACTTCTTAATGGAGCAGAGCTTTAACTATGGGTATGGTTTCAAAAGCACTGCAGTTTTAAGAGCTGATTTCACAATAACTGGTCTGTGTATGCTATTTCCAGGAAAGCAAAGATGTCTAACCAGAAAAAGAATGAGTTCTTCTGTTTTACATACATACTTCAGCTGTCACTCCCAAGTCCTTACCTTCATTAACTGCCAATGCTCTCCTCTGGCAGAGCAGCCTCAGAACACGAGGGACACCCTCCTTGTCACCTGTCACAGCCACGTGTCACACAGGCTGTCTTGGGCTTCACTGACCATTCTCATACCAGGCTAATTTACTGTAAGATTTAACTCCACATTGCTCTACAGCAAAATTACATTTGCTCCAAGACTCAAAACTGAACCCTCCTAACTTTCTTCTGAGGGAAGACTCAGATACACAACTCAAATAAGCTCAAAATTTAACTGAGCATTTTTTTCTCCCTCTGTCCTTCCCTCCCTCTCTCCCCCCTCCATAAAAAAATCTTTAAGTGTTTTGAAAGTACATCTGAAAATTAACTAGAAGGAGAAGATTTCATTATTCTGCTTAGGAAACTACTCCAGAAGTCATTTTCAGTGTTTGATCAACACCACAAGTGACTTCAACTCTGGCCAGAAAGACCAAAACTGAGCTTTCATAAATGAAAACAACTATTAAACAGTAAAATCACTCTGCTTTCCTTCAGAAGACTTTAAAGGCATAAAGTCTTTAGTAGTGATCAGTTTGGAAACAGAAGATAAAAAAAAAAAAAAAAACAAATAATTCTGAATGAACCCTCTCAGCCCTCACAAATATTACTCTTTTTCATCTGTTACTTTAAAAAAAAATCAATAAAAAATAAATCAATCATTTGAACACTGCATACCTGTTTGGTTGGAGCTTCACTGGCTCAAGTCTGGGCGCTGAAGGGGAGCAAGAGATCTCTTCCATAAACTTTCCAGTTACCTTCAGTTTTGGCAGCATTTGTGCTTCATAGCAAGTGATTTGGTTTTCCATCTCAATCACATCAAATAGAGACCAGTCTGTGTGCTTAAATTACAGTAAAAGAAAAAAGCCTCACAAAATAAAGAAATATTTTATTACTCTTCAGCTGCAGTTTAAGAAAATAATAGTAATATAGCACAGTATGTGAGAATGATGAAAAAGCTCCCAGCTGATGGCAGAATTAAAGTGGAACTGAAGAGCCACGTGTCATGTGACACTGCAGAGCAGCTGCTGTTACTTTAAAAGGTTCCAAAAGCCCACACCATGGAAATAGAGCATTGTGCTCATGTTACCAGGAGTCACAAACAGGGCAGCACCCTCTAATGACAAGCTCTGCAGTTCATTCACTGCTTGTAATTGAAACATTTGTCTTTATAGAACGGGCATTCCAGACCCCCTTGACACATTAATCCTAAAATGAAACCATAAAATATTTTAACTTTTTACTCAATTCTATCTAAAAAGCACATTTCTAAAGAAAGAAAATAATTACAACCCCTTAAGGAGTACTGTTTAAAGTTTACAAAAGTGGAGAGGCAACCCCAAACTATCTATCCCAGATCCCCAGTGATCACATCCTAACCATGTAAATGCTGCCTATTATTTATTTAAAATATCATATTCACATTATTCTCTTGGTTGTTATCATCTTTTATCTTCTTTCTTGAAAAAAATCTGTTGCCATCCATTGCATTTCCTCCAAAAGAGAAATCATGGTGTGATTTGTGCTGTGGGGCCTCATGGAGTTTAGGCAGAGGTTTCAGAGATCAAAAACTTTCTTTCCTCAGTGCTGCTGTCCGCTGCAGAATTTCATTTTCCTTCAAGTAAACATAAGTAAAGTAAATAAAATAAAGTTTAAAAAAAAGAGTAAAAAAAATAAATTAAACTTACGTATCCTACTGCACAACACAAAACCAAGACAGACACGGTGAAAAATGTTAAAATGTTACATGGATAATCAATAGAAATAATTATTCAGTCCTTGGAAACATTCCATGGTGTTTGAAGTTGCACTTTATTAAAAGATAATGAATAATGCATTTTGTGCAGCTTTTTGTAAAGTTTCTGAGGGACTTTGTGAGGCAGAGGTTAGATGAGAAGTCAGTAGAGAATCTTGGGATGCAGAGCTACTCAATCTTGAGAACTTTTGGTTTTCCTCCTAAAATATGGTACCCCTAGATCTCCTCAGAAGTGCTGGCTGATTCAGTGAGAACTTTCACAGAATTTAAATATTCTGCCAGATGGCAGATGGACAAAATTCCCTAAAAAATTCATATAAAAACACATTTAGTTTCTGGCATTTTTATTAACACATGTAAGTATCCTGCAACTGCTGGCAAGTCAGCACAAGCAGCACAAATTTTCATTGTCATCCCCCCTCCCCCCTTATTTTAAAATTATGCATAAAATTTAAAATAATGGATTCTGTTTAATTAAATCTCCTTCTAAGGCTTCATTACAGGAATAAATGCTACTTCCCTAGAGAATGTGTCTGATTCCTTCTCACCCCTTTCCTTTGTTCAAGAAAAATCATGTATATCTGCAGCACTAATTAAAACCAAATGAGAGGCACAGGTATCCACTGAGCATTCTAAATTTAAATGAATACAAAATCTTTTTGTAAAGATTCATACCCAGCTTAGCTATACCACAGCTGTCTGAAGAAAATTATCAGGCCTGGCAAAGTTATCTGCAAAAAATACTGGAATTATTTACTCCTTACTCCCTGGAGTGATAAATTCTGCCATCCACAAAGTCTCCACACAAAACACCAAGTCAGCACTCCCCATACAAGATAATACACATATGTTGTATTTATAAATGTTGTATAATATACAAATATACCTTTTGCTGTGAGAGAACTGGAGCTGGGAGCACAAGCACATGGTTCTTATCCCATCCTGCTGGTTGTACCTGCTGGGGCAGAGCTGGGTTCCTGCTGTGTAAGGAATTGAGCAGATTTGACAAATTTGGTCCATTTTGCTGTTGGTTTTCCTCCTGGATGATCTGCTGAGCCACTTGAGGGACAGGAGGCATTCCACCTGCAGAGCAACTGTTAAAAATTGCAATTTCAGTCAAGAAAATAATGAAATGACAAAGAGAACCAAATAAAGTGGCAACACAACCTGTTACAAAGCTGGTGAAATCAGCTTTCCACCACACCCCAACAGACCTGCCTGCCTGGAAGCTCTGAGGTGTGACTCAAGCAGCAAGTCAGTCTAGGATGCACTTACCCACTCCTGAAGCTGACAAGATCTGTGCTAACAACACCCTGCAGAGAGCTGACAGCTACACAACCAATCTCTATCAGGGTATCGAATGACCAAAAGGGAAAAATTTCATGCAACAACATTAATTAAGGAAAGCAACAAATTGGGCTCAGAGGGTACAAATTTAAACCCAATGCATGGAAAATGAGATGTGCAGCACTTGCTAGGATCGCTAAGATTTTCTCCCGAGGGTTTTTAAAATGTGTAACAATTGGTATTGGATATAATGTTACAATTACAGAAAATCTAATTAAAGCAGTTATCTTTAATTACAAAACTTAAAACTTACACTTAATCTTCAATCATTAATAAAAGCACTAGATGTAACAGCATTATTTTAAAGTTCATGACTTTTTTTTAATTGCTGTCAAAACTAATTATGAGTCTCTCTGTGAAGTACTATTTTGGAACTGAAATAAAGTTAGCCTAATAAAGTATGTCCTTATCAATAAAATGGTGCATTGGACTACCACTTCCAAAGCTCTATCCATTTCTATATCTTTATTTAAATTTTACATTCACTTTATTTTGCTACAAAATGGGGGTTATGGTTGCAGAATTGCTTCCTGCACATCTGTAAAGGGAGTTGATCTCAATGGTCACTGACCTTTTAACCCAAATTAACCATTTGAATTCTTCATGGTCCCAGTAGATTTATCCAGTTGCTGCAGCTCATTCTGAGTCTGGACTGGCTATGTTTGTACTCTGAAGGTGCAGGATGGCCACATTTCAGCTGTCTCCAGCCTAGGGACACACGGGCTGCAGTCAGGGAGAGAGGTCGGTGCTGTGACACGCACGGGAGGTGACGGCAGCTGTGACAGAAGCCGCCTGGTGTCACCGCTGCCAGTTCCAGAGCAGCGGGGCGGGATGGGCCGGGCTGGAAAGGCCGTTCCAGCCCGGTGCGCGGGGTGCCGGCGCTGCTCCGGAACGGAGCCGGCGCTGACACAGGGCTCGGCAGTGCCCCGCTCCCCCGCACCGGCACCAACCTCCGCCAGCGACGGCTGCGCCCTGTCCCCGCACTGCCCTGTGCCACCCCCGCACAGCCTGAGCCGCTCCACACGCCATGTACTACCCCGTATACCCTGTGACATCCCGCACACCCTGCACCGGCCCCGCTCCGCACGCCATGGATTACCCCCGTTATCCCTGTGACATCCCGCACACCCTGCACCGGCCCCGCACATTCTGAGCCGCTCCGCACGCCATGTACTACCCCGTATATCTCCGTGACACCCCGCACCGCTCCCGCACAGCCTGACCCGCTCCGCACGCCATGTACTACCCTGTATATTTCCGTGACATCCCGCACCGCTCCCGCACAGCCTGACCCGCTCCGCACGCCATGTACTACCCTGTATATTTCCGTGACATCCCGCACCGCTCCCGCACAGCCTGACC
This sequence comes from Ammospiza caudacuta, assembly GCF_027887145.1. Taxonomy (NCBI): domain Eukaryota; kingdom Metazoa; phylum Chordata; class Aves; order Passeriformes; family Passerellidae; genus Ammospiza; species Ammospiza caudacuta. The sequence goes on from NC_080610.1 coordinate 10,324,070, forward strand.
CGCTCCGCACGCCATGTACTACCCCGTATATCTCCGTGACACCCCGCACCGCTCCCGCACAGCCTGACCCGCTCCGTACGCCATGTACTACCCCGTATATCTCCGTGACACCCCGCACCGCTCCCGCACAGCCTGACCCGCACCGCGCTCCCCTCACGCCCCGGGCCAGCCGCGCTCTCCCGCAGCGCCCCCTCACGGCCGCCCCTCGCCCCGCCCACATCTGGCCCCGCCCCTCGAGGCGATACCATCGGCCTCCCATCGCGGGGGGATCCAGGTGCTCCCACCCGCACAGAGGGGGAGCCGCGACCCTTAAGTATTTTTTATTTTTATTATAATTATTATTGTAATTCATGTTTTTTTTCTCTCTCCAAATAGATTTTCTCTTTGATTTCAACTGTGGTACATATCACAGCTTTGGAGCCTTTATTATAAGCAGATAAAGGTAATTTTTTTTTCAGATAGAAAGGTATGGAGAAATGGAGCTCTGGATGGAGGATAATGCACAGTAGGTCAATATTAGGGAGCAGCAAGGGTTGTAATGAAAATCCAGGCAAAAACTCTCTCCAGGGTATTTCTACACAGTTGGTCTTATAAAATCAAGCAAGGCCTTCATGATGAAATAAAAATTTCTAAAGAAAATCCAGAAAATGAACATGGGAATCCTTTTTTAAAGGATAGCTGTGCCACAAAAAAATTCCCCTAAGTTCCTACCAACCCAAAAAAATCCCTGCAAAACCAAAAGAGTATTTCCAGAAGGAACCATAAAAATAAAGACTTCAGCAAAACACCACTAAATGTGGGAACAAAGAGTTGACTCCTCATTTTCAGTAAGTCCCATATTAAAAAGCAAGTCTCCATAGAGACTCAGCAAGAGAAATGTATCAAGTACTTGTACCAATATCCAAATTCTGGGAGTCTTGTTCCAACCTTTCAATGGTGTTCTGCAGGTTAGTAAGGCAGGAGGGTGTCATTTCTTCTACCACCTCCACAGAGCTGGAAACAAGAACCAGAAGTTAAACCACTGATGGGAAAAAGGAGCAGGAACTCCAGGGTAGGCAATTCTGAAAACACAGAAAAATGAAATTGATTCCCAGAGGATGGCAGTGCTCTGACATGTGCCTCCCACATCACTGCAGACATTCCCTGTTCTGAGGAGCTTGATGGGATTGAAGAGTTCACAAAACCAGGCCTGATTAAAGCCCAGGGAATTCAGCACCATTTCTGTCCCACAAGCCAAGTCAATTCAACTCTGCATCCTGCAGATGGCTCAAGAGGATTTTGGGGTTACACTTCAGCCAGCAAAGGCCCAACCACACCTGGAGCTGTGGATTTATACCCTAGAACCTGCCCAAGCACCAGGGCAATGCTGGGAGGATGGCAGTCCCACAGAACAGGTCTCATCTTGGAATATATGGCTCAGTTCACATTCCAAACTGAAGCCCTCCCACTGAGTAAGGAATCATTTCTTTTAGACCTACAAAGCTCTCAAAAACACAGAAATTTGTTTCAAAACCAAAACAGTTCACAGCAGTCAGCATGATGAGTTTCTAATCCATATTCTGAGTTGGAAGGGACCCACAAGGATCACCAAATCCAACTCTTAAGTGAATGGCCCAAAAAGGGATTGAATCCACAACCCTGGCATCTTTAGCACCACACTGTAACTGAGTTAATCTCAGGGTCATGCATGTTATTCCATAGGAAAACCATGGATGACATGAAAAATAAAAGCTTAGAGATTGTTTAAGTAAAGGTAAATTATTTTTAAAAAAATCAAAAGCTCATGAAGTTGTAACTTCATAGTAAAAAAGAGTATATTAAAATGATTTGCCCCATCTTTACGTAGAGATTATACATATTTAAAATACTATTTTCCAGGTAAACATAATAAAAACATTATTCAAATAGCAATTAAGATATCCTGCATTTCAAGATTATTTTTAGAAAGCTGATGTCCCACTACACTGTTTTCAAGTATATCAGTCAGGTGAATCAGTCAGTGGTATAAAAAGTTTCTGGTTTTTCTGCTGCACTGTCTTCCCCAGCCAGTTTCTCCTGGGCATCCATTCTGCAAGCACACCAGCTCCTGTTTCACTGGATTCTTGGATTTGGAAAGGCCACTTTTTTGTAGACAAAGGGAACTGCAAGCAGCAAGGGTCCCAGGTGCTGCTGGCTCAGTCAGAATCATCACCACAACCATCGCTGCCTTCGGCATCGCTGCTCTTCTGCAAAGCAAAACACAAAATGCTTTGTCAGGGCTGCATTCACACCACAACTGACCTGAGGCACAGATACTGACTTCAAACTTCTCCAGAAGTGTCAAAAAACAGTCCTGGGTCTCAACTTCATACTGTAATAAACACCTCTGCTTCTTGGAATGAAAAACGTACTTGGGATTACAATTAGCAGAGAGGAAATTTCTTCTTTTTACAACATTTACAACTCCTTAATTATTCCTGCAGTATGTGGGAAACTTAAAGGTGGGGTAGTAACATGAAATGGTGATATTAAAAATAAATGCAGGTGAGACAAGTGCTTTTTTATGCAAGTCCCTCAAAAGCTAAGCTTGTTACATTGTCTAAAACCAGATTTGAGAATTCTGTCTGCTGCAGAGAATTTATGTCCAACCTGTATTGCAGAATAAGCCAGGGCTCACTAATACTTGTTTGAAAGTGAAGTCAATTACACAAAGTAGTACCAAGGAAAAACTACAAATATTAGAAACTTAAAAGGAGATTGAAGTCAAAGAATTCTTCTCTGGCAGCCACTCCTTCAGGAGTAAGGCAATACAGTGCAATTAATTTGGGGGCTTTATGTATTTTTTGAAGCAAGTATTTTAACTGATATCAAAATATTTTTATAAAGAGAAGCTAGCATAGTATATATATATAGTTCTATATATCTATAGTACATATCTGGCTGTAGTTATCCTTTTTTTCCCCTCACCACCACTTGCTGAAAACACCAAATCCCACAAATTTAACACTGGCTATTTAATATCCTACTACAAAACAAATTCCAAGTCACTCACACAGTTGACTTCATACCAGCAGGCACAGCTCACAGAAGTGCAAACAGCCTGCAGAATCTCAGCAGAGTCTGTCACATCATGCCTTATTTATCCTTCCCAGACAGCTTGTGCTAACTGTGATGCCAAACCCAAACTTGGTTGGGTCTATCAGCAGGGAGCAGAGCCTGCCTCCCTCCAGGAATATGTCAGGGATTGGGAACCTCACCAGGTAAAGGACTCTGAGCCACACAGTCTCTGTGGGTCCCATTTAAACAAACCAAAGTGGCTTTTCCTGTGCCCTCCTGTGACAAACATCCCTCTCATATATCCAGAATTCAGAAAAAAATTACCACAAGTACAAAAATAACCCTGAGAAATGTATGGTGTCTTGCTTGTGCTATTCAACAAGGCTGTAAGTTTTATATCATCCCTAAAATGGCAGAGACATAATTTTTCTCCATGTCTCCATCTCCAACATTTTCCATTTGCTACACAAAATAAAGCTGATTTTACGGATTCTGTTAAATGAAAAAAAGGCCATTATTTTCTTCTGAGTTGCACTACACAGAAGTTTTAGCCCTGCCCATCATTCATTCTTCAAGGACTTGCCAGCCTTTAACTGAAATTTCCTTTTTGGCACAAATGTATTCTCACAGCTCACAGGAGTTCCTGTTGGCACAAATGTATTCTCACCTCACAGCTCACAGGAGTTCCTGTTGGCACAAATCCAATTCCACAATATCCCAGTTACTTAGAAGTTGTTCTGACAGCCTATTTTGAGCTCATGGCAGATTAATTTAAAAGAGTTGGCCCTAAATTTCCCTGATCCCAAACCTTATCTGGTAACAAAATGAGAATTAGTCCAAAATCAGAGAATACAAAAAGCCAGCAGGTTTTTAAAGCAAAATTGTCAACCTGAAACCTAGATTCTCAAACACTTCCACAACAGCAAAGGCTGGCAATATGTCCACAATTTCTGTTGCCAGTTTATGATGATGCAAATTTCTTGTGCTTAAAGCTTTCCTTCCTCCCTCTTCAACTACTGCCTGTAAAACCCTGCAAAAACAATGCTCTGTACAGCTCATTCCACTATCCTCAAGTGCACAAAGACAGAAAAGATTATACACATTTCACACTCCAGATGACTGTCATTTCCACAGCATTTCATGGAAAACAAAATTGGTACAAAGGGAAGAGATGTTTCAGCTTGACAGCTTCCATTTGTAAAATAATGGCTTCAGCCATTACCTTTGGATTTTTGTTGTTAGTTTGCACCTCAACAGCAGAGGAGTTGAAGTCGTGAATGGGGAGGGTTTTTAGCCAGTTTGCCATGGATTTCTCCTCCTTTTCTGTGTTGATAATGGTAGGGTAGATGTGCTGCTCCTTGAAAACAGCAATCTTCTCCTCCTCCTCTGTCCACTCCAGCGGCTCATGCAGCCCATCATTCCCAAAACGCCTGTTGTATTTTTCAAAGTGTACTTTCTCCAAAACCAGCCCAAGTCCTGGGGCTTTGGGGACATCAACCTTCTCCTCTCCCCAGCTTCTCTCCATGATGGACTCAGCAGCATAACCCTTCACAATTGCTATCACCAGCCCAATCATCTTCCTGATCTGGTGCATCATGAAACTCTGACCCTTCACTTGGATCACTGCAAACTCCATGTTTTCCCTGACAAAGGGCTCTCCACAGTACATCTCCATGATGTACCTCTTGGCACTGGGGTCCCTGGGGCCCTTCTGTGACGTGAAGTTGTGGAAGTTGTGTGTCCCTTTGTAGCAGCCCAGCAGCTGATTGACCCTTTCCAGGGTCTCTCTGTCCAGCCTATAAAGCTCCTCCTGCACTTCACGGTCCTTATGGGCAAAGGCAAACGTGGGCAGCATGTAAGAGTAGGTTCTGGCATCACATTTGTTCTTGGAGTTGAATCCCCCAGTGACTCTCTTCAGGCCTGGAATTAAAAGTGACATTAGGTTTTTGAATCAGCACGTTACAGATTGATTGTGATCTCACTCCTACCAACAAGAATAACTGTAAGCAAAAAATTTTTAAGCAAGATTTGTTCAAAACGAATCCCAATTTCAAGCTAATAGAAGCATGTTAAAACTAAACCCCTTATAAGTAAAATTATAGAGACCTTCTACAGGAGAAGGTTTTTCTTGAAAACATTTTCTCTGCCCAAGCTTTTCTTGAAAACATTTTCTCTGCCCATTTCAGTGTTCTTACCCAGAATCCTGATGTGAGAAGGAAGATGATTATTGATCTTTTCTAAGATGTCATCTATTAGCCTGACCTTCAGTGACACAATCTGTCCAGCTGCAGACACACCCTGTAAAAGCCACAAAACACAAAACCCCACATAACTATGTACTTCGGAAGCTCTAACACTTGCAGAATTGAAATAACTGAATAACAAGTTTATTTGCTTGTACTTTAATTTAATAGAGGAGGACAAAAGGAGAAGTTTCAAGGAACATTCACTTGCTGCTGGATCTCCTGTGGACAATGCCTGAGCAGTCCATCCCAGCAGCAGAGCTGTGCAAACCCCAGAGCTCAGGAGAGCCCAGCCCTGCCCAACCTGCCTTATCTGTGCGAGCACAGCGCTGGAAGGACATCTTCTTCATGTCCTCCCCGTGGTTCTCTGGGATGCATCCTGACTGGACAAGGGCACAGACCAGGTCATCTTCTATTGTCTTGAACTGTGAAGATCCCACGTTTCTCTGAGAGGTTAGGTGCAGTAAAAATAAGAAATAGAACAATAACGGGATAAATGAAGATGGGAATTTTGTTAATCAAACGTTGTGAAATTATTTAAAAGTCTTCCCTTTGCAGCCTTAAGAGCCATTCTCTAACAAACCTAACTGTATTTTGCTAGTGTTAATAATAACATCATTCTGATTTAGGTGTTACTCATGGAAAAAAGGACTCATTTCTAATTTCACTGTGCAACACTCCTGGAGGTTCTTGGTGATTCCTTCAACTGCATGAAATAGCACCAATACTGTCCCAGTGCCTGTAAGTCAACAGCTGCTGCTCCAAACCCAGCCTCTACATATTTTTCTTGCAGAAATTAGATTGGGTTCTTTTGCTCACTTCACCTGATGTGCCTGCAAGCATGATATTTACTGCTGGTGAAAAGAACCTCCCTTGTTGTGTAAGCATGAAAGGCTCCCTTCCCTGTCTGTGTGCAAGATCGTCAGTTATCCCCTGGAGCCTCTGAAGTATTCTACAAGTGTATGGAGCTTGCAGTACGTGGAGAGGAGCAGCAGATGGAGCAGCCAGCTCAGTGCCTCAGACCACCCTGCACAGGCACGTCTGGTGCTATGACAAAGCACTGTCCCTACAATCATCAGAGATGCATCACTGACCTCTTAAAATTAAGTTATTACCAAACCATTTGAAGCCATTCACACACTGTTCCCGTCCTGGTTTTTCACACTGAAAATGCTCAACTGTTTCCCTACCCAGGCACTCTGACTAAACCTGACAGACTCCAAAACAAAAAATAAGCTAGAGATGCTGCTTCGCCAAACCACATACTTGCATGCCATGGTAGCCTTTCCCTGAATATGCCATCAACAGCACAATCTTCCTTTTGGGTAACTTCTTATTCTGATCCTCTGTATCTTCCTCATCCGCATCACTTTTCAACTTTTTGCTCGGATGCCCATTTTCTTCCACTCTTTGAACCACCTCGCTGCTGCTGTTGAGTCTCTTTGTCTGGCTGGCAACAGCTGTTATCAAATCTTCAGCCATCGTAAGAACCTGCAGGGGAAACAACCGCAGATGGGACGAGCGTGAGAGGCACGGAACTCGGGCAGAAAGCGACAGCACACGAACAAGCCTGAGGCAGGAAGGGCGAGCACCCCTGTTCCCCCCTGGGCCGTGCCACCATTCCCTGGAGGAGGCAGGCAGGGCCTGCGCTGCCCGGACACCCGGCGGACCCCGGCGATGGCCCCGCCCGGTCTGACCCATCCCCACAGCGGGGCAGGGCAGGGCCCGGCAGTACCCACGCTGCGCTGCCGCCGCCACGGCCCGGCGCACGCCGCGCTCCCCGGGGCGGAGAAGCCGCAGCTCACGACCCGGAGCCCCCACCGCAGCATGGCCCCGGAGCCGCCAGGCGGGAGAGCCCGCGCCCGCCGCCCTCAGCCCCGCGCCCGCCGCCGCCGCCACTTACGCGGGCGCTGCGCAGCGACGGCGCCGCGCCGGGCGCGCACGTGCGTGGTACGGCGGCCGCGCGGGGACACGGCGGGGCGGGCTGAGGGGAAGCGCCGTGAGGGCAGCGGGGCGGGCTGAGGGAGGCGCCATCCGTAAAGCGAACTGAGCCCTTCCCGGAGCTCCCTCTCCGTGTAAAGCCAGCTCTGCTCCCGGGTTCCCAGCCTGAGAGCCCGCCGTGCTCCAGTGCTGGCAGTGACCAGGGTCTGGGTATTGCCCTGCTCAGCTCCACCTCCTGCACGCTCCAAAATTGTAATATTGTTAAATAAATAAAAAGTAGGGGAAAAGGCAAACTAACATTCCGGTGGTACGTGGTGGCTTTGTAAGAAAAGCAGCCCATTTTTCCTTATCCATGGGGAAACGGGCGCTGACAGCGCTGCAGTCCCGGTGAGGCGAGGACAAGGGGAGGGAATGGCTCACAAGGCACACAGGTGTGCAGTAACAGCTCACGGTTCCTTTCCCAGAGCAATGGCACATTGATGACATCCCTCTTTCCACACACCACCTCTGTCAAACATGGGTACCTCTGGCTCCACTTCCCCTCAGGTGCCCCTCCATGGGCACCTCTGGCTCCACTTCCCCTCAGGTGCCCCTCCATGGGCACCTCTGGCTCCACTTCCCCTCAGGTGCCCCTCCATGGGCACCTCTGGCTCCATTTCCCCTCAGGTTTTCCTCCAGGCAGTTTGCTCAGGCAATCCTTGTGCTCATGTTTTGTGCAGCAAGTTTTATCTGCAGTGATGCACTTCATGGGGGAGCTGAGCTCAACAGGTGCCCTTACCAGGCCACAGCATGGCCCTCCCAAAAAGCCAAATGCACCTGGAATAGTTTTTTGTTCCAGTGCTCTGTAGGACAGAGCTACCCATGGGTTCCCTGGCACGTTGTGAGATTGTTGTATTTCCATTTATCCAATCAGATGGAACATGGAAATGTTGACACTTCCAAGCAGGCCAGATTATCACAGGCCTGTTGTTTCAGCTAATAAGGGGAAGAAATGCAGCACATCCTTTTCCGAACTCACACTTCTGAGTTATTTCAGGAGCGGGATGGAGCAAAGGGAAGATTTATCACAGGGTCCCAGCTGCACTTTGCTTAGAGAAGTGATAAAAGATGGCCTGTCACAGTGCAGTGCTGCTGCCAAGGGAAACAGGAATACAAATTCCTCTATCACTGCAATCAGGGTGTCTGAATCTCTTTTTGCCTCATTTCCTTAGGAAGTGGATCTTATGCAATTGTCTGTCCACCGCATCCCTTCCTCCTCCTTCCCTGCCCTGATTTCTGAGTTTGGCTCATTTAGGTAAATGTGTGAGGGACGAGGTGCCAGTCAATATGGAAAACAGTGATGGGATAGGAGAAAGACTTGCATGGATATCCCGTGAGGGAAAAAGCTTTGGTATCCCAGCTCCTTACCCCTTCTAAGAGCAGCCAAGAAGCTTCAAAACAGGCAGCACAAGCTGTGCTCTTGACCTCTCATAGCATACACTACCTCTTCCTTTTTTAAACTTATCTACTTTATCTTGAAACACGCATGTACAATTTATCTATTTTATTTTGCTATAGGGGAAATCGAGGTCACTCGACAGAGCTGGAATAGTCAGAGCCTTAGGAGGTCCCGAGTTCGCTCGGCACTGAAATCAGCACTGCCAGAGCTCTCCAGGTGCCAACCACCTGAGGCCTCATAGACACCTGGCCTTTGTCGAGCAGGCTGCAGAATGGCTGCAGAATGGCTGCAGAACGGGGTTTTAGCCTGCTTTTTGAGGTAGATCATTTCATTCTCCCAACCTCGTCAGCGCCGCTCCTCGCCCCACACTGCGCGGGGAGCCGCCTGCAGATGGGGCTCTGGCAACGCGCACCGCCACCTCCCCGTGTCCCGTGTCCTGGGGACAGCCACAGCCCTGGACACACAGGGTCCCCTGCCAGGCAGCCACCTCTGGCACTGCTCCCACTGCTCCCGGCCAGGCACACTGCGGGCTGTGCCCTCCGGCTGGCAGAGCACAGCCCATGGCCCCACTGCAGCTGCTGTCCCCTCCCTGAGCAGCTTGTTCTGCTCTGCTGTGCCAATGGCACCTTCCATTGCCACGGCAGAGCATCCTCCTCATCTTCCTCCCCAAGCCCTGCTTTGAAAAAGGAGTATTTATTTCAAGAGGATTTGCTTTCAATTCACAGAGAAATAAAATTTCTTTTAAATCAATAAAAAAATTCTCCAGAGAAACCTTGTGTTATGAAAGATGCTTCCTTCCAATTCTTTTCTGTTAAAGGAAAGGAAAAACCTGCTAAACTGATGTTAACTTTAAGGGCTTTGCTGCACAGCACTGGAAATTCAGGAGATAGCAAATGTTGTAGTTAAAAGCCATTTACATCCATGCTGGGAACTGGTGACATGCTGAACTCAAAGAGCACCTTATTCTGCTCCTCCCCAGCAGTTTTATATTGGGCATTTGTGGGAAACATGAAGAAAAATTGTGCACATTTGGGAATTCAGTTACTCTCTACCCATGGTAAGAGGAAACCTGTGTTTGACATATGCTTCAGCCCCTTCTTAGAAATACACTATTTAACATGTTTTGTAAAAGCATTCAAATCCCTTGCCAGGTTTCATCTCCCAGGAGAGGGGGTGGTTCTGACTCTATTGTCCCTAAAAAGGCTGTTTTTAGAAAGAAATGTCCCAGGGAAGTTTACATCTCTGCACTACGTGCCGTTCCTCACCCAGGGAATGGCACCCATGCTTAGTGCTGCATTTATGGAAATAAATCTAAATAAATCCAACTGCTAGCATTTCTCTGGAGAGCATGAGGTCCTGCCCTGCAGAGCTATGCCAGGGTATTGTGTCCCTGCACAGAACCCTTCCCCTCCTGGAGTGTGAGGTGACCAGGCACAGGGGGCCACTGCAGAGAAGCCAACATCAAGTTAAACAGCAGAGAGCTCAAACATGCTGTGAAATAAAGCTTTAAAAGAGCTGGAAGCAGAATAATTGATCTTTGTATGGCCTTGGTTCAACACCCACCCACCCACTCGTTTCTGCTTCCTTGATGTCACTGTCACCTCTGATCTTTGAGTTGAATGAGTGTGTTTTTGCTGACGTACTTACCAACAACTAAATATAAAATACAGGAACAAAGCCAAATGCCCTGGAAGAATTGCTGGGGTTTGTTTTCCCCTAGAATCAACAGCAGCATGACGTCACAGTCAACATCCAGAAAGTTGTGCAATTTCCACTGGTGCTTTTGAACTGTCCAGGTCCCATGGTTCAGTGCTTTTAGAAGAGAGTGTGTATTTCTGTTGTTGAAGTTTTCCCAGCTAGCACTTTCCCCCTCTGCTCTGCTGCCTGTGAAAGAGTGCAATGGATTTAGCAGAGAGTTCTCTATCTGCACAGGCATGTGACACACAGTGGTCCATCTTTCATTTGGCTACAGTGTTTTCACCTTTGAAATTCTTAATGGGCAGCTTCAAAAGAAACCCCCGTCCCTTACCCTCAGCATCAGAAACTTTTTCATGTATGTATTATGTACTACTATCCCATGCTGCAGGGAACAAACATACACAAGGGTTTTCTGCAAAAGGGAAAAAATGTTAAAAAAAAAAACCAAAAAAAACCCTGCAAATCCTCAAAACACAAAGACCCAAGTGTGCTGAGTAGAAAAAAGAAACAGCAGCATTTGTAATTACTCAGCTCTGAGCAGCTTTCCAAGGGCTGCTGTGGGGTCTTGCCCAGGTTGTGCCAGCACATTTTCAGCACACAAATGCAGTTTCTCAGAGTTGTCCCCAGCACTGACGGTGCTGCAGCCCTGCAGGGAGAAAGGATCCACTGTCCCTGCATGTGAGCCAGCATCAACAAGAGCCCAGCGTTTCTAGGCAGGGCTGTTCTCACAGAGCAGTTCCCTAGGGTGGGAAAAGCAGGGACCAGAAACATAGGTTATAAACAGGACAGAGCAAGAAAAAAACCAATTCCAGCTCATGGAAAATGATGATTTTGAAGTAAGATTTTTTTCTTACAAAACCACAAAATTGTGGGCTGATGCTGCATCACACAGGGCCTGGTGGGCAGGACTTTCCCCATGATGCTCATGGGCAACAAAAACACATGGAGTTCAGCAAGTGGAGTTTTGGGAAATGTTTGGTGCAATTATGGTATTTGGCTTCTGAAAGTTTACAGCTGTGTGGCTGAAATTTCTGCAAGAATGGAAGGACTGGACTAATTAATTCAGCACCTCTCCCACATCCCAGATGCAGGGCTTAGCTTTTCCTCCTAGAGTATTCCAATCCAGACAGAACAGGGACCTGTCCTGCACTGAAGTCAGGACCAACACTCAGCATCTTCACTGTCCCTTTTGCCATGTTCAGTGACCTGTGGAAAAGCTATGTGGGCAAGAGAATTCTAAGCCATGTGCCTGCTCTGTTCAAAAACCAAATTGCAATGCATACAAACACAGCAGAGATATATTTAATGTAAATTTAAAATACCCAAATGTTATCATGATATCACACTTCAAGTCTCTTTTTTGTTCAGCAACAAGCTTGCTGATTCTGACAGTATAATCCTACAAATACTGAAATATGGATGGAATTTAAGCATCCAACTGGCTGGGAAGGGCTGGGGCTCTGCTATCAACTTGTGACAGTTCCTAACCACTGCAGGAGGAGAGGACAGGTAATATGGAAGAGAAACCAGGAACTGCAGCTCCCACTCAGCAACTGGCTTCAACTTTCCCAAATTCACAGGCTTCATGTGAATTCAGGCAAGGTGGCTTTTCTGCCCCAAGCTTCACCTGCTGTGATAAGGGGACAGAAAACACCCCTTTTTTACCCAAAAGTTGAGGCAGGTAGAACCACACACATTATATACACCACTCAGATACCACATGAACAGGATCATAAATGACTGAAAACAGGCCACTAACAATTTCAAATCAATTTTATTGTCTTAAATCGGTGTTGTACAATTTAAAGCCAAAAAAAAAAAAAAGTCACACAAAACACAAATAAAAAATGTTGACAAAGTATCAAGCATTACCTTATAAAGAACATCATCATACGCTCTCACAAACCTGAAGGTACGTGTAATCAGACTGAGGTTTCTTGAAATCTATTAAAGACGCCTGACACAAACGCTGCAACAGCAACAAAGCCATGACCATAGCAGGTGGACTACACTAGCAACTTCAGCAATGGTTGGAGGTTGGTTTTTGGGGCGCTTTCTTTTTTTTTTTTCTTCTTTTTTTGCATACCTTATTGTCTACAAAGCAATAAATATTTTTCACCAAAAAAGTTGGTTTCACGCTACATGCAGTTAGATAAAAAAGAAAGTCACCAAAGTGATGGCAAAATAAATCACCTTTATTTTTTTTTTCCTCCCCTACTTTTGGGGTTATTTTGTGTGGATTTTTTGTTGGTTTTTTGTTGTTTTTTTTTTTTCTTTTTTTTAATTCAAGCACAGTGGCTAAGTTTCAAGTATTGAGAGAAAAAAAAAACATATATATACACGTTTGTGTTTGTGTGTGTATCTCTACCCATGCACACACATACACACACACAGAGCCTTGCATGTATATACACAAACACATACATATATATCAGTTGTAGGTCTGTAAACCACAATTTTTAATTTTTTTTTTTGGAGCAATATATACTTGTATACATTGAATGTGGACAATTTTGATACATTCAAGTAATGAAGTACAGCTGGAAGGTTAGTGCTGAGCTTGCCACACACACAGCTCACTGGGGCAGCAGATGTGGGTCCGGGCTGGGCCTCTCCTGGGGGCTGTGCCCGAGCTCTGGGGTGCAGGGCTGGGTATTGCAGAGTCAGTCCTGGCTGGTACTCCTGTGCTGCAGTGTAGCCCTTTGCACAGCTGGCCAAAGCCTTTCTGCAGCAGTCTGGGGCTCCTCGGCATTGCTGTCCACAACAGGCTGGGGAGGTTGGTTGTTTCTGTCTTTTTGCTTCTCCTTTTTTTCCCAGGCACAAGCACAAACGGCCACAGAAGCAGCAAACTGTGAGCCAAATACTGAAGCATTTGTGAAAGCTATACTTAAGCTTCCCTGGTTGGGGCAATTGGAAATATTTTTAAATTTCTTTATTGGCACTTCTGCTCTGTGAACAGAAACACCCATGTTGCCAAATGCAGTGCCAGCTCCAAAGCCCATGGAGTTGCTCCTGAAACTCTTGTAAAGTATCACACTGAACGTGCCAATCTCGAGAGGAAAAAAAAGCAATGAGGACTTAACCACCATGTGCAAAATATTTTTAGATCCCCAAAAACTAAGCCTGAGGTTTCGAGTTGCTTTCAAAGATGCTTTTCTGCCCAGCTCTACCACAACACTGCCACGACTCTGGAACTCACATTCATCTCTCACAGACAGATGGAAGGCAGGCAGCTTCCCTCTCACACACATGCTCACAGCACCCCAAGCCTCACCCAGAACTCCAGCCACACACACCCACAGTCGCATTTGGCTACAGAGTCTCCTTGAAAGAAATGCTGAACATAAAACTGAACGGGATTTCTTTATAAAAAAAAAAACCAAAACCCAACAAACAAAAACAAAGCAGCAAGTAACACTTCTCTAAAAATGCGTTTCCAAGTGTGTGGGATCCTAACGCCTGTTCTTCAGCTCTTAAAAAGCATGGAGCTTTGTAATGACTGTCCTTAAAAGAACATTTAAATAAAAAACAAATCTTGGTACTGCCAGACTGCAAGTCAGCTTTGCCTGGTGTGGAGGAGGAACAGCACAGACTCTGCAGTGCTCTTTGCCTCACACTCACGAGATACAGTACAGTTAAATACGTACAGTTACACACAAACCATATCAATATCAATATATATTCACTCTCAGGAATACATATTAATATACGCACACACGTAGTGCAATAAAACAACCAGGAAGCAAGGAAAGGAATAAAAAGAACAGCATTCCTAACAGTCGTGATGTTCCTGGGTTGTTGTGTGATGCAAAGTCAACTTCTCAAAGTTCCCATAGTGTGTAAAGTGCTCCTTTGATTCACAAAGCTAGTGTTTTCAGTTTGGGGGGCTCCAGGGAAGGGGTTATTGAGCCAACAGCTGAAAGCAGGACAGTGCTAGTGCTTCCTCAGGTAGGAACGTGCTGACAGGAGAGCTCAACAGCCACGAGTCTTTCACATTGATCCCTCTGAGCTGGGGGACCAAGGGAGGAACGGATTCATTTTGGCTTCTTACAAACACAGGAGTGTGACCCTTTCTGCTGCCCTCCTTTTTCCTGCACAGCCCCTTTCCCTGTGTTGTTTGCCCATCCAGGCAGGCAGACAGGGAGCCCACACAGCAGCCTTGAGATTTCCAAGCTTCCCAGCAGCCACACATCCTCTGCCTCACTCAGCGAGTCTATTGAGGTGGGAGCTACTTCACAACGCCAACTCCCTCCTCTCCAAGCACTCCAAGGCAGAAACACAAGGAGAAAGGACAAAGGAGAGAGTGGAGGGGAGCCTTTGTTGTTGCCAGGGAGCTTGAAGATGCCTGGCTCTCAGCTGGGAAGGGGAAAGTACACAGACTGGCCTTTATGTCTGAATGACACACTCGGACATCAACTGAAGCCAGCAGTTTCAGCACATCCATTGCCTGCAATGGACACAGCACTGGAATACCCTGTTCTTAAGCAAGAGGGATAGGCAGCAGTCTTATCCTTCAAAGTGCTGGGAAGAAGCAGATTTCTATCCTTCACTCCCTCTGACAACGAGGGAGACCTTTCCACATCAGCTATGTCTTCACCAGGCCTTTGGGCAGGGAAATATTTGTGCTTGCTGCAGTCACACGTCCCCACAAACGAATCTGAGTCTGTGGAACAACTTCCCAAAACGTCCAAAACCAGAACAGTGAGCAGTCCATCCTCCAGGTGTCCTACTGCCAGAGTGGTTTCCCACCACAGCACAGGCTGTTGGGGACAAAGCAATCAGCTGGGGTGAGGTGTGTGAAGGACAACACCACTGGAGTCAGGCACAGAACCCCGACAGCAGAGCTGACAGCCTGCGCTCGATGCACAGCTTACCTGGGGAAAAAACAGCACAAGCAATCAGCTTCTCATTTTCCTGCCAATGTAAAGACCACCACTGGAGACTGAACAAAAAAGGGAAAACAGCAGAATTTCAACAAATCTAAGCAGAACTTTGAGAATCATCACCAGGTACCGATGAGGCCAGTGAAGACCTGACCAGAAACACCCTGGGAAGGGACAGCCAAGCTCCAACAGATGATGGTTATCCCCCATCCCCTCTTCCTACCACCTGAAGTGGGAGGTGACAGAGGTGATTAAACCCCAGCATAAGGGCAGGGAAAGTGTGCTCAGAGCAGTGAATCAGTCCCTTCCCCTCCAGATGGAGTAACAGCCCTCAGGGGACAAGGAGAGCACTGGAGAGGGGACAGCCTGGAGCAGCAGACTGCCTGGGAGAGGAGGCCCAAGGACAGCACAAAGGTCAGAGCTCAGCTTTCACTGCTACAGCAAGCACCTGCTGATGAGGAGAGTTTGTGTCTCAGGGCTGGGGAACCAGGCAGGTGGGCAGTCCTGGTTCAGAGATGTGCTGGAAGGAGCCCCTGCTGTGCTGAGCAGCCACCTCTGCCCTGCAGCCACTGCAGGCTCACGTTCACAAGTGCTCTGTGCAGAGGGATGGTTCTGGCTGGAGACCAACCCCAGGCCCCTGCTGCTGCCAAACCACTTCCTTCAGAGAGTTCTTTCACACATCCAAAGTTCCAACAAAGTGCTGGCTACTGCTTTGCATGGGAAGCTCTCAAAATGTGGCTCAGAACAGGGACCTGCATTTCTATCAGCTTCTCTGTTGGAAAAGCAGGAGGCCAGGCTGTGAGGAGCTGTAACAAGCCAAGAGATCTCTGCTATGTCAACCAAGATGTGGCCAAAGGAAAAAAAATGGTGCTGGAAGCTGAAATTTCCAATCCATGCACCTAAATCCATGCACCTAAAAAGTCCACATGTTCTAGTTGAGGAAACAGCAAAAAGTCACCTAATACTCACATTTACTGATGTTTTCTATGTCTCCCTGTTCAGTGATGATGTTCAGGAGCCCCTCCATTAGCAGCAGAGCCTTGTGGTACCTCTGTGCACAGTCCTCTCTGTGGTGGAACATCTCATCCAGGGCTGCAGACTGCACCTAAGGGCAACAACCCAGTGCCAAGAGCTCATTCCCAGAGCAGACCCAGCTTTCCCAGTCCCTCAGCTGCATGGACAACCCCCTTGCCCAGCCTCCAGATGGAGCATCATGAGAGGAACCAGCTGCTAAGGCCACCAGCAGGAACCACAAATGCCCAACACTGCTCTGTGCTATCCCCAGTCTCTGGAAATGTGGGTTTTTACCATTTGCACAGCATAGCTGAAGATGAGCTTCTCTGCAGTGATGCTGTTGATCCGATCCATGAGCTTCTGTTTATCCAAGAAGAACCTCTGCAGTCTCATGTTGAGGCAGTGACAGGAGGATACACTGGATTTGTAAAGCTCATTTAGCTTCTTCACAACTACAGTAAAAGAAAGAAATACTTTAGAAAGAAATGGTTTTTACTCACAATTCTCCCTGTGCCTCCCAATTCCCACGTGCAGGACCCCAAAGGATTGACCTGCAGACAACAGGGTTCTGTTAAAGCCAAGAGACTGGCAGGAAATCCCTGCACCAAGAGGGCTTTTTCCCTTTCCACTGTCACTTTCACCACTTATAAACCTGCACATGGCAACTCCTACGCAAGTGTGGTTCACCTGAGGCTGGGTGTATTTTTGTTTCCCCCAGCAGTCACAGGCAGGAGCACTTTGCTCTGCACAGGATGTGTCACACACCAGCAGCAGAGCCAGAGCTTCTGCTGCTCCATGGGTGCTGTGAGGGGTGCATGGCTCACACGTGGGAGCTCCTGGAGTGTGGATCAGCAGCACTGGCTAAGCAAGGGAATCCCTGCTGTCCCACTGAGGAAGGACACAGGTGGCTGTGAAGGGCCACCTCCTCTCCTGAAGCACAGCAGCTCATGCAGGCAGGTTAAGGAACAGGGAATCAGGAATCAGATATGGCTCTGAGTGATTAAATAACAATCCACAACTGCAAGGGATGCCACAGGCTGAGTCTCCCTAGCTACATGGCTGGATCTACACAGAGTACTGAACACAAACTCCCACCAACATCTGATGAGTACTAACTCCTACACACACATTTGAAAATCCCCATGCTGCATGAAACAAAGACAAGCCAGCCTTGCCCAATTCCCACACACTGAAGGAGAAACAACACTACAAATCTAGAAGCTGCAATCTGCTCTGAAAAGAAGTGATTTATTTGGGTTATGACAACTTTTCTGTTAGCCTGAACTTGTGGAAGATGTGTAGCTAAATCTGGTGTATATTGCTCCACACTGCCTGCTACAACATATGTGTGCAATTCATATTTAACTTCCATTTTTTACAGCCCATCCCAAGGCAGCACTTTGCAAAGACAAAGCTCTCAGGGTAGGTGGCTGGTGGGTCAAGTATTTCAAGTACTTCCAAAAGCTCCCTCAGTAATATTACAATGGGAGTTCAAAAATTATTTTTTTCTTATCACTGACTCACAGCCAGCTCTCACCACAGCCAATCAGATGCAAATGTAAAGATGCAACACCAGTGAAGAAGTGACTCTGGCATTACCAGTACTCCACTTCCTGTGTTTTTGTTTCACTTGAAAAATCATCACTGCCAGGACAAGTCCCTATTTGCTGAGTAAGCACTTCCTAGGACATGCACTGTGTAATTAAGATGGGCTTACATCAAGTACACATCAGCACCTAAGACAGAGATATACAAGGAATCAGATAAGATACATCCCCCCTTACAATGAGTGCTGAAGAGTCTCACAGGAGCATGACAATAGCTCTGAGCCATAAGGTCAGTGTGAAGAGAGGAACATTCTCATGTGAATAAAGATCCAGCTGCACAAGGGGACAATCACAAACGAGCTCCCACCACCCTGGTGGGGTTCACACTCACTCCACCCCCTCCATACTGTCTGTGACACTTTTATAAGTGCCATTCCAGGTGAGTCTTTTGCCCCATGAGTGCAGCAGCCCCTTACCTTGCTTGACGGTGGAGGAGAGGCAGAGCTTGCCAGCCTTGATCTGCTCTATGGCCATCTGCAGCCCTGAGGACAGAAGTTCTGCCACTTTCAGGTACAGCACGAGCTGCTCTGCATAGCTGCAAGGAAAGCAGACAGAGCAGTGTGACAGCAGCTCCGTGTCCCCAAGGACTGCGGGCACATGAGGATGTGTGGGGCGGGAGGCAGAACCCCTGGGAGAGGAGCAGCTCTGCCAGTCCTTACCTCCACTCCCGGCTCAGGAGGCTGATCTGGTCGGCCACCACGCTCTCCTGGAGCTGGTACTCAGATGTCACCGAGCTGCCCATGTCACTGGAGCTGCCCTTGAGAGCAGCGATCTCCATCACGTAGTGCACGAAGGCCAGCGTGAAGCGCAGGCTGCGCAGGATGTCTGTGTGCTCCTGCTGTTGGAGGGATGCCAGGGAGGGTTACAGGCAACCTGAGCTCACCTGAGCTGTGCCAGCAACCCACCCCAGCTATAGAAACAACACCTCACCCCCAGAGCCCCTTGCAGCTCTGCTCTGGGCCAAGCTCAGCCTGGAGCCTGCACCGGTTCCTCTTGCACAGTAACAGCAGCAAACAACCATCCCAGGCTAGAAACTTCTAGACAGCTCCCTGGAGAGGCTGGTGAGGCTTACTCTAAAATTACAAGCTCCCATCCCAAGGAGCATCCCAGCTCTGTGGGATTTTCAGAAGTCAGCCAGGAAGGGGGAGAGACCATCTGCACCATAAGCCTGGCTCTTGTTCCCACTACAGCAATGCCAATGTGGATTTCATGAGAGTGAAAACCTCCTACACCATAAAAAACTGCCAGTGAAGTGTCCCCAGCCCTACATCCCCGCCTTCATCCCTTCCCAGCTCAGTGCAGCGAGCCTTGGGTGAGGTTCTTTGAGGAGACAGCAAGGACAACCTTCTATCTGCAACTCCTGCCCAGCTGGTGAGGGAAGTGCTCACACCAAGTGCTGTGGTCATTTCAGAGCAGTTTTTCCTCTGCTGTTACAGATCAAAGGGGATTATCCCATTTCTGGGAAGCTGCATTGCTTAAGTCATTGCAGCCACTTCTACGAAGTTAGTATTTGTGGAAAATCTGAATGCCTGTGGGTCTGCAAAGTGAATTGCTGCCTGGGTCAGATGCCAACTTCATTGTTTACTCTCTGTTGAGAAGTGGGTAACCTGGTCTTCAAAGAGTCACTGGCTCAGTTCTCTCAAAGGGGGTAAGGATGTTTCCTACATGAATTTACCAGGAAGTCCCCATGCTCAAGATCTGAGAGCTGCTTTCTTTCCTTCACTGGCTCAGGCACTGGGCTGCTCAGGCAGCTTTGACTATCTGGAACATAAATCTCTCCCTCCCACCACCTTGCTACCTGGACAGTCCAGTATGGTGAGGAAGTGTTATCTCCATCTTCCTCAATTTTCTTTAAAAGCAGAGGAGGAACTTGAAGATTAAGTAATTATCAAGTCATACAAGAAGTTTGTGGCAGAGCAGGAAACTGCTGAGATCTTGCAGGTTCACACTCTTATCTCTAAACCACAGGCAGTCCTTCCTCTGCCTACAGTCAGCTTCTGTTAACTGTGCTGGCATTTATGGCCTCATTTGCCATCAGAAGTCTTCTGTAGCCATCTCTGTATTGTGTTTTAGAGCACTGCAAAAGAAACTAAGCCCCAGCCTCCAGTATGCCTTGTCTGCACCTAAAGACACTTTCACAAAAGACAGAAGAACCACCCATCCAAATGCAACAGTGCTGCTCAAGATAAACAAGGGCACTAAACAGTGAGACTTCAGTGCCCTGAAAGATGAGCAGAAACCAGAAAATCTGCCAGGTATGCATTCTAGCCAACTCTACAGAGCACAAAAGGGTCTTGAAATCTGTTGTAAAGGTTTTGTGACATGCAAATAGATTACTGTGCTCAGCAGAAACAACAACTGAAGCCAAATGAGTCATTACAGCCAGAGAAGCTGAGTGCTATTCCAAGATCAACTGATACTTCCTTAGGACACTTCTCTTCAGACTAGCATCTGAAGTGGTGGCAGCTGGCAGGGCCCCAAACTTCTGTCACCTCACCCAGGTAGGATGCTCAGTTAAACTGACTGCCATTGTGATCACATCATGGCTGGAAGCCTTTGCCCTGTGGCTTCACAGGTAATGAAGCCAACAAATGCAATCCAATGCAGAACTGACAGAAAAAATGAGCTTAACAAAATCTGAAGCAGAAGAGCAAACCCACATCCTTAAAACAATGTGTGCATATCTCTCTTGGTATCTTGGGGTTTTCAGCAACACCAGCAAGTGTCAGACACAAAGAGCCTTCTCCAGTCCCAGACAGCCCAAGGAGGTATCACAAGCAGAGCCAAAAGCGTGACTGAATCTGCCTCCCACCTCCAGTGCAAATGGGCAGCCTGACCTACATTTCAAATATATCCCAGCTATAACAGCATTTGCTCTGCCTCAGCCTGCAGAGAAGGGGAGCCTGGCAGCCTTTCAGCTCCACAATCTGGTTCAGCTCTTCTGGTGCAGAACACAGTGTACCCCCCTCCCCCAGCAGGAACAGAAGTGTCAGGTTTACTTTGTTTGCAGATCCTTTCAGCAGAGACCAGATCACTGCTGACTCCCCAGGTGCAGCAGGCAGGCACCTGACACACCGAGCTACTCATGTTCTCAGTCAGCCAGGACTAATGCTGAGCCTTTGAAAAAAGGAGAGCCCCAGAGCAGGCAGGTTGGCTTCAGAGGCCCTTAATGCAAAACTGGATAACTGATCTTCCAAGCTGCAATTTCAGCTTTGGGGAACGGGGAATTTTAACCCCACTCACAGGCTGTTACATGGACTAAAGGGCTTTGTGCTAAATATACCCTGAGCTTTCTGAACATTTCACTGGCCTTGCTGTCTTGGAACTTGCTGTATTGTTTGCTCCACCTCTGGAAGCAATGCATGGATTTAATAAAAGCTTTACTTTTATTCCCCTGTCCTTTGCCCCTGGGATATACCATACCCACCTCCATGAGGGTCTCTTCAGGCAGCTCTGGTGCCTCAAATGTGACAGCACCTTCCAGGTTGGCAGTGATGGGATCAGCAAAAGTGTACCGGAGACTCGAGGGGCCCTCCAGGGCCTCCCCAGCAGCTCCCACTGCCAAGTGCCTCCCACTGAAGGAGCCTCCAGAACTGAGAGAGCTGGAAGAGCCCACTGTGAAGAAAAACAGACAAAGGAATTAACTGGAGGTATTAACAGCAGTCAGGCAGACATTTCTCATGCAGAAGAGAGAATTCTGTAGGATTCAGGATCGTGGATCTGACAGGAGCCAGCAAGAGGTACTTGTGAGGAAGATGCAAGGACTCTGGATGCAGAACAACCACTCCCCACTCAGTGACTCAGACCAGCTGACAAGCTCAGGCAGATTTAAGAATGATGACCATTTACAGAGACAATTCAGAAGAAATTCTTTACCCTTTTTTTGGCTAAACCCTTTTTTTGAATCTTGCCACAATATCTTGGGCTGATCTTTATCATACACTGTCAAAGCCAACTTCCCCACCATGGAGCAGCACAGTTTGAACCCTGGCTCCCTGCCTTTTTGCTATTACTGTCACTGAATGAGCACTCTGATAAGTGATGGCTCTAGAACATTCTGTATGCAAGCCAGGAGAGTTTTCCATTAATGCCCTGCACTTTTGTTTTCCCCTCTTTATAAATAAGAGGCTGGGCAGAGAATGAGTGACCAGCTGAGTCAAGACCCTAACCCCAGGGTTCTGGAGACCCTATAGGTGTGGTGTCCATCAGACAATTCCTCACCATCAGCTTTTCCCCTTCTTGACCACTGAATCCACCCTAGGAGCACACAGCATATTTTGTCTCACAATGCTTTCATCACTTCCAGAGGCTTTCCCACCCCTGGCACACTGCCACAGAGGGAAACACTCTGTCTGATGGGGGATGCCAATGCCAGCTCCAACAATCTGCTAATTCTACCCAGGTGGTATTCTCCATTCTCACTGGTCCTTTGGAGGAAGATGTTTCTCTTCTAACTACAGGTTTAATTCACTGCCCTACCCTGCCTTCTAAGGGTTCAGCAATATAATAATACACAACTGATCTGCAGAGAGGCACAGCCTCTTTTCTTCCCAAAAGCTCTTTCAATGTTGGCAGCAATGCTTCAAAGCCAAGAGGATCATCAAAGACAGGCAGAGTATTTCCAGTTCCCTCAGAGACAGGAGAAGAGAGGACCTACAACATCACATTCTGGGTGCCCTGTAATTCCAAGAGGCTGTTTGCAGAAGTTGTTGGGATGATTCACAGAAAGGCTCTGCCTTCAGTACTGTCCTTACTCATGGCTTGTGCAAGCACTTGGGGTGAAAAGTTTCAGCTTTCAAGTCTCCCCTTTCCACCATTAACTGTCTGCATTAATTATAACATGAGGAGTTCCTGCACAGGTCTAATAAACAAAGCTTGTCCTGCAACATTGCTTTGGTCACCCTGACCTGACACTCTGTGTGTGCTGCAGGTTCACTTTCAAACTCCTATTACAGCCCTCCCATCTGACATCCCTGAGCACCTGAGGATCAACCTGCTAAAATCTGGTGCTTGGATCTGCTTCCAGATTGCTATTATCCCTGAAAAGCAACACAGGAACTCTGAATCCTCCATCCATCACATTGCAACAGGAACTGGAGGCTGTAGCCAGGACAGTAACCCCACTGTGCTACAGGCCCCTCACACAGTTTTTAAGAGTCCTAAAGCTCACTCTCCAAAGAAATGAGACAAAGAAAGAATTGTGGTTCCAATCTGCCAGGCAATCAAAGACATGAGTAGTTTTAGTTAGGATGGAAATGCAAGCTATACACAGGAACCAAGCCCACATGTACCCCATCCAGTCAAGCAGCTTGTTCATGGTCACATCCAAACTTTCCCTGCAGTAATTGAGGACAAGTCATTCAGATGAGGAACAGGCAATACAAAAAGCTAAACAAGCCAAATATGCAAATCAAAATGTGCCCGAACATTTTCTTAAACTGAACAGAGACTCCAGCTCCCAGACACTCTATCCCAAAAGGGCCAATCCCCACAGCCTCAGCTGCTGGCTGGTGAGGCAAGAGCACTGGTGCCTTCCAAGGAGCATCTGCCAAGCAGGAGTGCATCTCCCCATCTTCTCCTAAGCAGCTCAGAGCATAAATAACACCTTTGAACAGTTTTGCACACAGAGCCCTCCTGGCCCTTTCCCAACAGTCCTTGTGCACTGAAATTTTTGGGCACAGATAGTCACACTCATCTTTTATAGCTCATCCAAAACCCACAGAGAGAACAGTCAGAACACAACACAATCTTTACATTTGTTCACCTCTCAGCAACAGTGGTTCTGTGAACAGCTGCAGCACTACTCCTGAAGCAGAGAGCAATGAAGTAAAAGTTTGCCTGTCTCTTACAGTACTGGAAAACCACTCTGGCACTAATGCCAGTGCAAACAGCAGTAACAACTGGGGTTGGCAGGAGCCAGCACTAGAACCTCAAAGGTGCTGGGACCAGCTGAGCTCTTACAGATTGCTCTGAGCAGCCTTCTGCCATCACCAGTGCCCTGCAGCAAGGAGCACAGCACATCTCTCTGCCCGCAGGCATTCCCACTGGAACAGGCAGGTAGGTATCGGCCCTTTACCTGAAAACATCCTGGTCCTCGTGGTCTGTGGGGGGGTTGTTCCACTGGGAGGGGATCCGACAGTAAAAATCACTGGGGATGGGCTGGCAGAGCCCCCAGCCCGGGCACCAGAGTGCAGGGTCCCTCCGTAAGCACCTGAGGGAGCTGGGGAGACAGTTGAAAGGTGCAGACCGGCATTACAGGAAGGTTCCGCAGAGCACCGTGCCCCGCCCAGCGGGTGCGTTCCTGCGGACTCTCCTGGCACACAGCGGGCACCAGCACGGGCACTGGGGCACCCCCAGCACCACGGGGCAGTGCCAGCCGCTGCTGCAGCTGCTCTCCCTCCTCGCTGCCTGCCTGCACGCCCAGAACACCCACCCTGCAGAGTCATTCACACCGAGCCGCCTGGCACCGAGCCACCGCTGCCACAGGTTATCACACTCACAAGGGGCCACAAGAGGAAGCCCTGCCTACAAAAATCACACCACTAGGCAGCAGATACACAGCACACACAGCCCACAGAGCAGGGAAAAGCAAACACCACTGCACTCCTCACACACGGTGCGTCCCGAGCCAAGAGCCACCGGCAGAGCAGCCTCCCAAAGCAGGAGGGGTGCAGGCAAACCCAGCCCAGGACATCCTGCCAGACCTGCCTGGCCTCCCCACCTACCTGCAATCTCCATTGGCTTCTCGTTGTTCAGGCTGTCGCTGCTGCCAGCTTCTGAGATCTGTGCCCCAAAGGCTGCCTTGAGGAGCAGGTCAGTGAGCCTGCCCGTGCTCAGAGATCTAAAAAGAGTACAGACAATGTGATGCTGAAAGTCAACAGGTGCAAGGTGTCAGCTAACTTCACTTCTTTGTGCTATTCCTGCTCCACAGCCACTTAACACTACACAGCAAACAGTCTGGAGTTGAAAAAACCGCTCTTTCAACAGAGCGTCTGAAGCACCTCCTGCTACTTGTAGAAAGCACAAAACTATCATGATTGACTACAACAACGCAAGTCCTTACTATGTTAATACAACACAATTTGTTTTTGTTGAAAAGAATTTAAATTAGTATCAGAGGACTCTTCCAGAACACTGGGGAAAGCTGCAGTGTGTGCAGAGAGGGATGTAAGAAAAACTTCACAGCAGCACCTGAGTGACTTTCTATCCTGCAGTGCTCATGACAGCCAGCACGTGGCTTTCCAACAGATCTCTCTTCTGAAGATCTGTGCCACTGTTTGATGGAGGAGACACCCAGAACAGCTTCTCCTCCATGACAGGCCCCACAGAGAGCAATTGCTTGTCTGGAAACAAAGTCCTGCATCCTCACTTGATCAAACTCTGAACACTAAACATGGTGCAAAGCTGAAGACAATCTTTCATTTTAAAAAATATAGGCCATGGTCTGTCCCTTTAGAGGAAGACTTTTAAAGTCTGCACCATACCTATTTGCAATCCAAAGGGGCTAGCAGGTAACTACATAATGTTTACAGATGCCTCACTACAACTGCAGCATCAGCTGGGGTTTGAAATTTGCCCCATCTGTCCTGCACTGAGGAGTGAAGCACCACTGTATGAAGCAGAGAGCAGCTCACCTGCCCTTGATCTCTTCCACAGGCCTCAACCCCAGCCCAGTTTGCTGGCAGTGGAAATGACCCATCTCCTTCAGATCTGGCAAGGTCTTGTTCCGGGTTGGAGTCATCATGACCCCCTGGTGGGCCAACAGGGTGAGGAGATTCTGGGAACTTGGGGTTTTGGGAAACTCAAATGGGGACACAGCCTAAGAAGAATAAAAAGAACAGAGATCTGTATATAAAATGAAGGAGGAAGGCTCCTCTTCGTCCCCATTTGTTTATCAAAATTAAAATTTTTAACAACCTGCCTGAAATAAGAGTAGAAATCCCACCCTGAACAGTTACTTGTCCCTAATCCCAGAAAGGCTAAAATGAAAGGACAACAAACTGCTGAGAATTTTGCAAGCAGAGGAAATGCTGTCACAGTGCCTGCTCCCCATGTGGCACAGGGCTGTCACTGCTGGGGATTCCTGCTGGACACACACTTGTGTCACAGCTGGTCACTGTGTCCCCACCAGCCATTCACTCTGGCCATTGGGGCAGCTCCTTCCCCTGCCTGCTCCAAGCCTGGCTCTGCTGAGCTGCTGAGTGCTGCTGCCCAGGGGAAGCAGGGCACCACCCCATTTCACACAGATCACTGCACAGCCCTCACAAGTGCTGATAAATCCAGGTCAGACTTATCTGCTCCTAGAGCAGCTCATCCCCAGATCACCCAGAAGACCAAGCTGTGAGAGGCTCAAGAGCAGACTCCTGGCACACCTTTGTAGGGGAGCCCATGATTGTTGGCAAAGGGCTTCTCTGCATGAACTCGGAGAGCTTGGGTGAGGAGCGGAGCTGCCGGCAGTGCTGCAGGCCGTGGATCTGCAGAGGCTGGCTGACTGGGGTGTGACCAAAGTGAGCAACAAGAGGGTCAGAGTGCTGCTTGGTTATCTTCTGCCTGCAGGAATGCAAATCTGACAGGTTGGGAGCACTGTGGAGCCGGGAGCCCATCCCTCGAGGAGACTGTTCGGGTGCCAAGGAACCTGGAGGGCACAGAGTGACAAACTACATCACTGCCTGCTCCTAACACAGACACAGCCTGGTCTCAGGATCTACAGCTCAAACAGATCAAAACCTTCTAGGGCTAAGCATGGTACTGAGCAGGGCCACAGCTCTGCCAGGCCTGGTCATTTTTGAGTCTGTGGGAAGATGAAATATGAACAACAGGGAAATAAAAGTGCAGCTTCTTTCTTTCATTGCCATTCAGAGACACAAACCCTGACTGTCAGAGCTCAGCAGCAAGGAAACTACACATTAAACAGGCCTCTTGGCAGAGGAGGTGTTAGAGGTTTTGAGATGTTTTCCCTTCACTCAATCCATTGGCTTCCAAGTCCCAAATTTGAGCTTTTGTGACCCTCAGTCTGTCAACACTGGAAGACAGGATGTGAATGGAACAACCCCAAGTCCCACCAGCACACAGAGATCCTGGCTGGCCTAACATCCAGAGAAGCTGCTGAAGCACCCAACCCAACCTAGAATGCCCTGAGAATACAGTTCTGGGTTATCCATGGCAATAAGGAAGGAAGGCAAGGACCGACGCACCGGCAGCAGGAACTCGGCTTCTCACTTCTGCTCCAAGAGAAGATGGGATAACAGTCTGGCTGGGCTGCTCTGGGATTGTTCCAACTGTGAGGGAATTAAACAGAAAAGAAATTAATTCAGTATTAAGTTTTTATAGGCAAGAACAGCACTATGCACCACCTGTTCATAGAAAGATGCCAGTTATCTCTTTCATCTTCTCAGTCCTAGCTGTGTGGTGAAAAGATCATCAACTCCTGTAAAAGGAGGTTAAAAAAAACTCTGCCTGGTATTAGTTCAGCAAGTTTTAGCCTTGCAGTGCTATTAGTTCAGAGGAATAGAATATGAATATTCTGTATTTCCCCATAAGCAGACACTAATAAATAGAGGATCAAAGACACCAGGGATATAGAACAGCTCATTAAATCAGCCTGTTCTTTTACAGAAAATAGGAAATTGCATCCATTGCACTTAGGGTTTCTCTTGTCCCTTTCCACTCGAATTGCTTGTCAGCATCTAGATCAGGCTACCAGATATTCAGCCAAAACTTTTCAGTCTGGAAGTTCAAGCCCTTTCAAAGCTGGTCAGAAGTTTGCTTTGACAATAATCGGCTTACATTTGTTCTCACCCCAACCCAAGCCAGTAAAAAGATACTTTGCACTTACAGATGCCCTCTTCTGAGGGCAGCAAAATGTTTGATGCAGGCACCAAAGCAAAGCTTGCCTCTCCTGGGGCTAACAGGTATTTTTCTCTCCATTTTACTGAGGTCAAAACACTTGTCAAATCATCTGTGGAGAAGAACCACAGGGGAACACAACAATCTGAACTCTCCACTACCTGTCAGCTACAGGTGGTCAAAACCCCCCTCTTTACAGGAAAGAGGCAAATGATTTTATTGGGACAGCAACGTGCCAGCTGCCATCTTACCTTGTGGTGATGGCATAAAGGGCTTGGCACCACCAAAGGAGAGCTTTTTGGTGCTGGGCATGGATCCATGCTCTCCAGGATAAGGAGGGGAAGCACCAGTTTTGGGAAAGCCAAGAGGACTCGTACTGCTGGACCTCCGCACCGTACCAGACCTTAGAGGAGACAAGAGCAGCACATGGGTCACTCCAGAGGCCAGGCAGAGGAGGAAGGAGAAAAGCATCACACAACACACACACAGTTACTCCCACAAAAGCAGAGCTTCGTGACTGTTTATCCTGGATCAAAATCCCACTGTTCTAGGACTACACCAAAATAGATTAAGGTGATAATCCTTGTTCAAAAGAGTGTCAATTCAAATAAATTAAAAGAACAATCCAGGTTAGCTTAGCTGTAAATAGGACAGTAATTTTTCAGAGACATCTCAGATGCTTGCAGTATCTACATCAATCCTGAACAAGACAGTTCCTATCTTGCCATGTCCAAGATGTTGATTGTAGGCAGTGTGTCCACAGTGCCCTGAGAGGGCTTTATTCAAGTGTCTCCTGTGCTGAGCCCCTTGCCCTTCAGTCAGAGCAGCCTTTAGGCTGAAAGCTCTGTGCTCAGTGCTGAGGTAAAGTGTGCCAAGGCACTGCTCTCCAGCAGAGCCTGGACTCCAGTCAGGGGCTACAGAGCAAAACACAACAGTGTGCGGCTGTCAGATCTGAAACACTTCACAGCTACCCAGAGAAATTTGGGGTTTTGGGCTGGACAGTCAGTACTGCCTGCCAGTACACCTTCAACTCATTGTAAAGGCCCAACTTAGGGAGTTAAAATTAATTTGTAAAGCCCACACATGCAGGAACCTTGAGTATTAGCCAGTGCTAAAATGAAACAGAAGAGGAAACTAGTGGGAAAGTGAGTACATCCACACAATCAGTCTGGAGAGAGACAGGATTACTGCATATCAATTAATTATTTCTCAATATGTTAATCTTTTCACCATCACTAAGAACACACAACCTAAATTGCAATGCCATTCTGTCTCTGCAGGCTCCTTCACCAAGATTCCCATTTCACTTCTCTGCATGAGAACAGTCTTTTCATCAAGTCCTTCATTCTATTCTCAATTTTAAAACATTTTTTCTCTTGTTACAAGAACATTAGTGTCAACCAGTAGGTGTTTTCTGGACAGGAATCAATGCTGAAAAAAACCCTCCTTGCTTGAGCCCCTGAAAGATGCTGTCAGTGAGGTATCCTGCCTCCTCTGCCAGGGATGCTGCATTTAACTGCCCTCATGTATCTGAACAGAAGGAACAAAGGATGTGGGTTTCAGCAGTGCCAGGACTGGCAGAACCATCCTGATGAACTGTCAGTAAATCTAATCAACAACACTTCTAGGTGTATATTTCACTTCATGCCACAATTCAGAAAATAAATACATTTTGAAAAATACATCTATTTCAGCAGTTGAGATAGCTGAGTAGCTGATCTGCCAACCCCCCTGCCCCTACTCAATGTGTTACCACATTCTGCACCCAAGGAAATCCATGCTATAATCACATGCTTGGAAAAAAGGAAATACTTGAAAATTTTAACCTAAAAATCACTTCTCTTCAGGTTGCTCCAGATTCAGAGGCTAATATTCATCAAGTGCCTGGCCCTGAAGCAAAATGAATTTCCAAAGAGAAAGGTAAGAAGATACCTGGATATTCAGTGGCAGAAAGCATTGCCCTGCCATGTTTTTAATTTTCCAGACCATAAGCCATGCAGAAGGCTGAAATTTATCTATCAGGAGCTTGTAGAAGAAAACCACCAGGTGATGTGGCCAGAGGCACACACACCTAACCAGCACCTCAGCAAGCCACACATCTGTGCACAACCACAGCTGTCACACAGCAGCCAGCCAGGTGACAGGGGGACATTTCTCAGCCACCAGAGTGCACGTCAAGGTTTGCCATCAAATGACACAGCAAACACTACTCAGCACCAATGGCCTGTTTGATCCACCTGATGGAAAAGTGGCATCACAAAATGCCTGGTGGAGTTTTCTCCTGCCATTCCTGAAGGGTGTCTCCTGAACCTGCTGATTAGAGGAAGTGATGGCCAGAGATAAGTATGGCTTCCTGGGGCAGAAAAACATGACGCCAGAGCTGCTGAGAAGATGCTAAAAGCAGCCTGTGAGTCACCCTGATGGGGCCATTCCTCGAGTTCCTGTGCAGGGACATGCCACTCTCAGCATTGCACAGAGCTGACTAAAAGGAGCAGAACATGGCACTTTGCTCCCTGGCTGTGGGCTGTGAGCCTCAGCTCTGGGGCTGGCACAGCACCTTCTCCAGAGCTCTCTCTTGATACCTCACAGGGATAATCAAGACTCTTGTGAGGTTCAAAACCGAGTGTCCACAAGTTTTGCTGTCAAAAACATAAGGCACCTAGGAAACAGGACAGTTTACCACAAAACCTGCCACACACTTAAAAAGGTAACATAAAGCAGTATTAAAGTTACAGTGGCACAGACCAAGCCTTCTGCTAATCCCTATCCTTGATCAGTATCAGCATTTCATGTCTCTGCTTCTGGGTCCACTTCAAATAAGCCTCATCCTGAATTAGGCTGGCTGAAGCCAAACTCAGGCTGATGTAGGTATTACCCTACTTTCGAAATATAAACTTTAACTAATCCAGACACCAACACAACTCATCCTAGAAAGGACATGACACCTCCTAGACACTTCTATTTGAGTGCCCCTGTTGCACAAGCTCCTTAAGATCCTGTGTTGGTCTCTTTCCCATTAGTCCATGACCTGGGCTGCTGCTGCCAGCCAACAATCACATGTGAGAAGAGATAGAAGCCCTGCATGTCTTGGATGTACCAGGCATGACCTCTGCACTCAGGTCAGCTGTCTGCTGCAGACTTGGCAGCAGGGTCTTCCTGACAGCCTTCAGAAAACATGCTCTGCCTCACGGGCTTAAATTGCTCATGATTTACTCAGTCCTGGCTGCACAACCACATTAAAATGCAACTCGTGCACAACACATCATCTATGGCATGACTGGCTACAGGAACCAATTAAGGTGAAGTCAGGTAGGTTCTGTAGCCCCATCCATTTTAGTTGTTTATCTCAAATTTTCCTTTTATAAAGGCATCTGCCAGATGGATGGGTCTCACTGCCTGGACACTTGGACACCCAATCCATAGCTGGCATGGGAAAAGCTGTCAGACTCAGTGGCTCAGCCTTCACTCTGAGCTGACAGGAGCTTTCTTATATAAAAGTACACAGGCAAAATCGACAGTGCTAACAAATCAACACCACCACAAAAAACACCCCAAAACACACCCCTATGGTGAGGAATGTTTGAAGGAGCTGGGGTTGTTTAGCCTGGAGAAGAGGAGGCTTAGAGGTCACCTTATTGCTCTCTACAATTCCTGAAGGGAGGCTGCAGACAGGTGGGGGTCGGTCTCTGACAGAACCAGAGGAGACAGTCTCAAAGTACATCAGGGAAGGTACAGGTTGGATATTAGGAAGAAATTTTTCACCAAAAGAATAATAAAGTACTGGAATGCTCTTCCCAGGGAGGTGGCAGAATCACCATCTCCGGATGTGTTTAAAAAAAGACTGGACAAGGCACTTGGTGCTATAATCTAGTTGAGGTGTTAGGGCATGATCTTAGAGGTCTCTTCCAACCTCATCATTCTGTGACTCTGTGAGGGGGACAGCCCAGCACACAGGGGTATTCACAGAGGTACAGAAAGCACAGTGCAAAGCAGTTTGTGTCCAGAGCCCCTGGTCCCAGCCCCAGCACTTACCGGGGAGAGGAGTAAGGGTTGGGGGACTGCAGGTTCTGCTCGATGCGCCGGTAGTTGTGGATCTGTGTGGGGACAGGGATGGGCACCGAGTGGCCGTACTTGCTGCTGGAGAACTGCCCTGGCCGCCTGTGGGAAGGAGACACACAGAGACAACCTCCTGTAAGGGCTGGGCCTTCCACCAGCTAATTGGAGATTTTATCTTCGTGAAGCAACTGCAGGCAGGGAGCGTCCCCTGGGCTGCTCTGGGGCTGTGGGTTTGCAGCAGGAGGTGGTTCAAAGTCATATCAAAGGGAAATGGCACCACACATCTCCTGAAAACAGGCACCTTTCCTCCAGCACCATTCCCACCCACAGCCTGATGTTCAAGCCTCACCCAAGCACACCACTCCCTCCAGGAAAACCAGAGCCCTGCTATTTCAGGCCATGGCTGGCCCAGTTTCCAAGAGCTCAAATCCACAGCCAAGCAGACAGGGCTGAGCAGGGGCTAAACATCCCTGGCTCCCAAAGGACACCAGCACAGCCTTTGCTGACAAGAGCTGCCTGTGCCTGACTCATGCACAGGCAGTGCTGCAGCCCCATGGAAGCCTCACACCACGAGGGGAATGCAGAGCTTAGATCAGAATATTGGCAAGTTAAATACAGGGTGGAGAAGGCACCTCAGGAGAAAATAAATCTGAGGGACAGGAGCTGGTATCTCTATACCCATCAAGGGCAAGATGGAATACCACACACACAACATGGGACAAGTCCATTCTGCAAGTTTCAGGCTCCTTCCATCCAAGCAGGTGAATTGGCTCATGTCTGATTCCTGTTCCCCCAGGTTACTCTTGGCCTGTCCACCAGGTCACACACAAACCATGCTGTACAAAACCCATGCAAATACCACATTTAACTAAGTAGCTGCCTAAAGTCTTTTCCCAAAGGCCCCAGAATTCCAGGATTAATTGCCATGGCAAAGCTATTTACAACTGCCAACACCAATTGCAGGGATGTTGGACAATTACAGGAAGATCTTATTGGTAATGAAGGTAAGGTAATTCTGCAGTCTCCCTCGTTGTCAAGCAAGGAACACACCTGGGTCTGCCCCTGACAAGATGGAAGCATCACTCCTTGTGGTCTAGCACTTAGAATGGAAATATTTTACATTACATGAAAGGATATACTTAATTCAGCAAGAACACACGTGTGTTCAGGGGAAGAAAAAAGGGTTTGTGACTTATTTGGTAGTTCAAAGTATCCCATTATCAGAATTTCTGTTTTGAGGAAGATCATAGCATTCTGTGGTTTATGGTGATAGCACTGAACAAAGGTGAACTGCAGTAAAGTGTCTGCAGATCTCTACACAGTGCATGTGAAGACACTTCTCAATCACAGGAGAGCCAAATAACTGGAAGAGATCTTTCCTCAAGGTTGAATGATCAAATTATTCTGATCTTTTCATTCCTCTCTCAACTTTTTAAAGTTCCATATATTCTTCCTTGTGTGCTCTTATTTCTTCCACCAAGAAAAGGGATTCTTAATTTCCTATTTGTCTCTAAAAGGCAGCATGGATGCCTTGATTCTTCACTGACACACACAAAAAAAAAGGCATTCAAGGTTTCCAGTAGCTCAGCAAAAAGGTGAGGCTTTGATGCGTCTGCCTTCCATGAGTATAAAACATGGTATTGTGACAGACATAAACAAAACAAAGCTTTAGCAAGAAATCTGAAGGTTCATGTGAAACCTTGTGCTCATTTTGAACATGCATTTCAAATGCTATCTTTTCTATCTGGTCAAAATTTTTTATCAGAAAAATTCTTGGGTAAAAGGATTCTCCCTCTCCACAAGAGTTATATCAAATCCTTATTTCCTTCACATGGTGCAAGTTGCAAAGGAAATTATCCAGATGAGGTGACATACACTAAACCTGCTAAATGGCCCCAAGCCCTAAAGAATGCAATTGACCATAAACCTGCAAAGCCCAAGAGATAAAGCTGGAACAGGGACTTTAACTACTAGGCAGTAATTAAAAGCTCTTTGAAAATGGTATTAAATCTAGTGCTGTGGGGTACATGCAAGGAATTACCTTTCATTAGACTTACTAAGCATCTTCAAGGAAATGTTAAAAAAATAATTTAAAAAAAAGGGATCAATTATTGACATGTTTTAATTCTGCCCAGTTCTTAATCTCTTAATTAAGAGAAGGAGAGTTGTCAGTGTACCATGACATCCTGTGGAAAACCCACTGCTGGCCACTCTGAGACAGCCCTTGCTTTCTGTCCCAGATGGACTGCAGCCAGCACTGCTTGCTAGCCTGGAGCCGCACAGGGAAGGGAGAATGCTGCTTCCAAGTGAGCAGGCAGAGGGACAACCAGGAGTGCTCTGCACCAGTGGAGCCAAGTGCTGAACCAACAGGTCTGGTGCCATCTGCAGGGAAGGGCACTGAAACCCAGTGAGGGCACAGCTGGGTGGCACCAGCCCTGAGCGCTCCCAGGGGACAGAGCAAAGAGCAAGCTTTGTCCTCTGGACTCAGAGTGCTCCAATCTTTCGTTACTGATGCCTTACCCCCATCCCAACCAGCACAGAAAGGAGCTTTTCAGTTACTTCAAGGCAGACAGAAAAGTGGGAAGTAGCACTAGAGAGTTTGGCATCTGCTCCACAGAAGCTGCTGGGAAGGAGCAGGAAAGACAGTGAGAGTGGAAACATGTTTAGATCAAAGCCTCTGGCACTGACTGGCACCCTGGGGTCCACTAGAAAATGAAGAGGCCAGTTTGGTGAACAGTGAGAAGTGGGCAGCATTTGTGGTCAACTTCCCTGAATTTCTCCTCACTGGTGCCCAGAAGCAAGGCCACATCCTTTAATAGAGACTGATCCCCAGAATGCAAAGGAATCAGTTGAGGAGTAAGCTGTTAAAAAGCTTAGCAGGCCATGGCATAAGAAGCCTCATGCAATTAAACTCCACACTGTGGTACATGCTTGCCAATTAATCTGATCACGTCAGCCAGGCTCTGAGCTATATTATTCTCTGTTAAATTTGTATGCTTTGAGGCTATGTTTTGTCATTTTCTGGGCTCTGTTCATGACAAATGTGTTCAACACAAAGCCTGGAACTATATTTTCTTCTTAAAAAAGATTTTAGGGTCATCCATCTCCCAGTGTGAAATCCCCTTAAGCCATCCTCCCCCGACAGGTGCCATATTGACAGGACAGAAGATGAAAGCTGTCCTGCTTCCCCAGCAGGCAAGAACAAGATGGGAAGCAACACAAACAGTTCCCTGCCAGCTAAGCACATACCCTAAAGCTTCAGGGCCCAGAGTCAAGGGGATCACCTTCCAAAGACCATTAACACCTTCAGAACACAAAAGTGTCTGGCCCCTCTGGGCAGCTGGTACTGTTACGTGTGGGCAGCCGTCACCTACAACACTTCTAAAGGCCAAAACTGAGTTTAGAGCAACTGGTTTAGTTGGAATGAACCCCATGACCATGCCTGTTTGCACATGCTCCTCCTACTCCTGCATCCCCCATTAGTAAACAAGGTCCAGTATCAGCATTACTTTTTTCTAGAGCCACAGCACAAGGAGCTTTTCAACAAGCCAAAACCAACTAAGCAGGACCTCATCTGTCCTTCAAGAGCAAGGGGAGATGAGCAACACTCCCCCACATTTGTCCAGTAAATTAGAATTAGAAACAAGGGTCTTTAGCTGGAATTCTGCCCACCTCTGAGGGCTGGGCACTGGGGGAACGTGCCAGCAGAGAACATTTACCTTCTGCTGAGAACAATCGCTGCCCCTCAGGGAACAGAGGTAATTCCAGCTCTCCTGTGCTCCCTCCTAGCCCCTCCTGAGAGCCAGAAGAGGGAGAGACAGGCTCAGTAGTTGGGAGTGATCATTGCCCAAGTTTCTCCTGGGTGTTTCTTGTTACCCATTAATTACGAGGAGAGATGTGGATCTTGCCCAGCACACCAACAGCAGTAAAATCCCCCCTGGAAGTCAATGGGAGTTGGATTATTCAGTGTTGCACAGACACCACCAGTTTTTCTTACCCAGATGGGCTTGGAGAACTGCTGTAAGGGGGTGATGGAGATGGTGTCCTCCCCTGGCTTTCCAAGCCTGCTGAAGTCACCAGGGAACTCCTGAGGGAAACAGAAAGAACTCAGCTGCCAGAGCCTGGGAACCAGCCCTGTTTCCCTCCCACAAAGCACAGCAGCAGAGCTGAGTCTGCCCAGCACCTCCTCAGTGGGAGCTCTGGGCACTGTCACCCTGCTCCCACCACAACTGAAAATGGTCAGAACCAGGCAGGTGACACACATCAGAAAAAGGCTGATAACTCAGGAACATCTTCCCTCCCATCCACCAGAACCCCACAGTCCCAAACACCCAGCAGGCTCCATGGTTGGACAATTTCAGCTCCTTGGTGATCTTACCCACTGTACATCAGGCTGTCCTGGATTGGTTTCCCTCCTGCAGCCTCAGCAGCTAAATCACCTGAGGAACAAGGAAGTGCAGAAAGAGATTAATTAAAGATAATTTTCTTAAAAACCTTTATACATTCATAGCAATTGAGATTTTGTGTAGAATTTCCTGCTCCTCCAAGCCCTGCTGAGTTGTTCCTCAAGTCAGTGTTTTGCAAACCACACGTGGGCTGAAGCTGGAGTTCATGGTGGATGCTGCTAATCCTTACACCCTGAACTTTTGGAAAATTTTGTTGAAAGCAAGTCCTCTTGGAAGGGGGCTTGACAATCCTGACAATCATTTGAGGCAACAGGTCCAAGTCATGGCTTCTGTGTACAAGTGGTACAAGATCCTCACAGAGCTCTGGAACATCCCTGTCCTCCCTGGCAAAAATCCAGGGCAGCCAGATGAGCTGGCAGCTGGATACACAACAAACATCTGAACTGGGAACATGACCAGCACCAGGCAAGTGTGTACTGGTCCCACCACTGATTCCAGGGAAAACACAAGCTCCTCCTTATCCTAAGTACAGCAGAGATCTTCCAGAGATTACTCTACCCCTCCAAATTCCTGTTTTAACACAAGTGGTGCAACTGTGAAAGGAGGAATCTCAGCATTTATCACCAAGCTCCAACTCAGCAAAGCATCACACACGTGGGCAAGGTTGAACAATGTTCCTCTTCTGGTTAAGTAAGGATTTGTGCATGGACATACTTGGGCATGTGGCTGAACTGAGGTCTGGTTCTATGTACATCTGTATTTGCAAGCAAGTCCTATCAAAGTATAAACACATAAAGGTCATAAAATGAAATTTAGAGCACTTGAAGAAAAAACAACATATTTTAGTTTTTCTCAGCGGTTTTTGTAAAATCCAGCTTGCTGGCTGAAATCCTGTCTTGGACTGTGATGGTGAGTGAAACTGAAGACAGGATAACAAGGTAAAAGCTTCTGTGAGAGAGACTTTTCCCTGTGAGCCTATTTATCTTCTTTTCCAGTTGGATTTCCAGGTTCAATCTCTTATTGAGGTCCTCAAGTAATCTTTACTCTCAAATCCTGTCTTTAAAGGTAATTACAAAACATCCTATGAAACTAGCCAGTGAGGCAGACCCCTCTGCCAGCTTGAAAACAAAACCACTCCTACTATTCAGTCCAAACAGACAAGTTTAACCACCCTTTCAACTTTTCAATATCTATCCTTACCATCCACATCCCCTCTGCTCAGAACATCTGCATTTTCAGAAAGCCCCTTACTTGAGAACTGTGCAGGGACCATGACAAAGTCATCTGTGTCACAGGAGGAATTCTTGCTGCTGCTCCCTGCAGAGTCCTTGGATCCGTGCAGGAACCCGGGCAAGTCCTGGGTGGGAGATGCCAGTGCCTTCTCCTGCAGCTGCTGCTGCATCTCTCCAAGGGACTGCTAGTTCAGGGAGAAAACAAACACTGCCCTCAGCACAGCCACTTCATCATTCTGCTCCATCCTTTAAACTGAGCTCTACAAGGCTACAAACAACATTGTGCTGATAAACCAGGGCTGATGGTTTGCCAGAAGCAGCTGTTCAGACTGCTGGAAAGGAACAGCCTTTCATGTCCCTGTCAGAACAGTGCATCTTTTGTTACACAAAACATACTTCCACTGTGTCTGATGCTCCACAGATAGGAAAAATGCACTCAAAGTATTGCATCCCTCTGCTGAGGTTTTCTGGATCAATCACACGTTTTCTACCAACTCACTTTAGTATGGCTGGGAACACCAGAGGAGCTTTCAGAGATACTTTTGGTTGTTCTTTAGGGTTATTTTTTTCTGTTTTGTTCTTAAACACAGAACCATCTGGTCTCTATTTGTGCTTTTGCAGCACTTGGTAACATGGAGATAAGTGTTCCTGAACTTCCAAGACCACCCTGTTTTTGCTGTAGTGCTGCTAAGGAGCTAAAGAAAGGCCCAAAAGAGATTAAACTTCCAGCAGATAAACAGCTCACAGCTGTCAGAGGCAGGACAGTCCCTAAAAAGTCCCATTTTCCTGCTTCCTTCAGCTGAATGATGAACAGCCCCACAATCCCCTCCCACTGCAGACAGATGGAGGAGGCTGCATGGTTTAAGAAAGCTTTAAGGCAGCTGAACTGCCCACAGAGCAGATCACAATCTTTATCCTGATGCATTTCCAGGCTGAGAAAGACTTGAAGCAGCTTTCACTTGGGCCTCATTAAGACCCTGCTCACCCTGCAGAGACTCCTGCTGCAGCAGTGGGGATGCCCTCTCTCTGCACACACAGGCAGAAGGAATTCTCCAGCTGTCCAAGTTGTCTCTTTTCCACCCAACCTGCAAACTCTGCCCTGCAGATGTGGCATTTTTCCCAGACTGAGCCAGCACACTCCATCAGCAAAACCCCCAAGCAGAGCAGAAGAGGTGCAGTAAATCTCTAACATGGGACCCCCTCCCAGTCTGGCAGTGATTCTGTACCACCCTTAAGCTGCCCAGACCAGGAAAGCTCAGGAGAGCGAGTCTGCTTTTCACAGCATCTGCTCATTCCTGGAGTCTCATGGCCAGGAGGGATCAGCCAACACCCTCCACTCCAGGCTGCAGGGAGGAAGCTCTCAGGGACACAATCATGAAACATTCAGAGGGGAGCAGATCTGTCTTCTCTGTCCAGCTCACCTACAACAACTTCTGCTGGTCCCCCTCAGTCTTTCCCATACCAAATTGAGATACTTTGGCCCAGAGAAACTCAGAGAACAGAGCAAAAACCAGTCATGCCAGGGAAGAAAAAGTCCCAGCCTTCTCCCTTCCCTTACCAATCACACCAGCAGCATTCCTGAGCTCAAAGTCAAAGGCAGCTTTCACCAAGATCCTTCAAAAACAACCTTTCAGTTCAGTGAGCTGCAGGAATGTCACTTCACTGGTCACTTAAACATTGTGACCTCCAGAAAAGTTTTCACCATTTGGGGCAACCAGAGAGAAAAGCAATCAGTTCAGATCATCTTTCATGAGACCACTGGGCTGTGGCAGGTCTGGTGTGAGCAAACAGCTTTGCTGAATGTCCCTCTGTGGTGCCTGGGCATGCTGGTCAGAAGGAGGTCGATACACTCTGCTAGAACACACAGAATGTGCAGCCAAGGAAGCAGAGCTACACCCTGAATTAGCAACTGGTTTGGGTTCCAAGGAGCTTTTCCATCTCTGCCAAGACAAGCTAGTGCTGCTCATACCAACTTCTTTCATAATGGCTTCTCATCCAACAGGCAATGGCACACTGAAACATGTCTTGGGCAGAGTAAGCCAACCTTCAGGAAAACCCTAAACTGGAGAGAACACTGCACCAAGCCCAGCCAGAGCTACGGTGCTCAGTGACTAAAGCAGAGACTCATTTCAAACACACAAGCATGAAAACCATAGACACACACAGTGCTGCCTCTGAGCTGTACTTACAGGAGGTGATGCCAGGTGGGAAGTGGATGAGCTGCTGGAGGAACTACCAGAGCCAGAACTGGGGTAAGAAGGCATTGGCACGGAAGCAGCTAAAACCAGCAAAAAACAAAACCAAAATAAGTGGTTAAACCAAGATCAAGCAATAAGAAAAAGTCTTCTTCATCTTTTCCCATCAGATTTATCTCATGCATCATCATGTGTCTCATGTATCATATGTGGTCAATTAAAGGAGAACAAAAGAAAATCAGCATTCTGCTCAGTTATGTGATTCACAGGCATCCACTCCTCTGTGCACACCCTCACAGGGCTGAGAACTCCTGATCAAGATCAGATGCCCATTCAATCACTGACCTACCCAAGCAGCAAGATGGTTTTTGCCCTAAAGAGCCTCCAAAGCATCTTTGCAAATGCAGGGAAAGAGAAAAGTGAATGGAGTTGCTCATGTCTGGGGCAGAAGCCAGGAGCTAGACCATACCCTGACAGATTCTTCCTCATGAGACCTCAGGGCTTGGCACACATACATCAAATATTGGGAGGTGAGTGCCAAGTTAAACACATGCCTACTCAAAGCCTGTGTGTTTGCTGTCCAAACAGCCACTCGGGCATCCCAGGCCATGTGCTCTGAGCAAAATCCCAAAAGCCAACAAAAAACCTTCCAGGGGGTTTCCTCCAGGAAATAGTGCATTGCTTCCTACAGCTCAACTTGGTCACTTCTGCAAGTTAAACGTGTTTTGGTTATTGAGTATCTTTGTACAGAAATTGTTTCCACGGCATAGGCCATCCCTGCGCCTCTCCCTTTTATGTTTTATTGCTCAGTATAGGAACTGCCGATTTTATTCAGTTCTTTGTTGCACTGGCCTTTGTAACCCTCACAAGGCCTAAAGCTTACATTGAAAGGCCTGGTTAGCAAGGACCTTCAGGCAGAAAAGATGATTAAGGCATCAGAGGAGAAAGGAATATTTAACTCCAATAACTTATGAGAGTGAGGTTTAGTAAATAACAGAAGAGCTCAGCTCAGCCAAGCAGGGAGACAGTCAGAGGTAACAATGGCTCTTCAAAGGACTTTGAAGCAGTTAGTAGTTCAAATTCCCCAGTTCACATGCACAAGACTGAACAGCACAGAAGAGCCCAAAATCCCCACTTCAAGGCAGCCTGAAGTCAGATTTTACACTGGAACCATTTTGGTATTTGAATGACTTAAGACAGAGATCAGAGACAATGCTTAATTGAGGAGAGGAACACTTTGCTGCTCTTCCATTAAGCTGGCAGAGAATTAGCACCTTCTATCAAATTTCTGCCTTTACAGTACCTGTGCTAATGACTCCATAGCTAATACAAGGCAGATTAATAACACCTAGAAGAGGAATGCTTCTGTCTGAAGTAAAACTACCTCTGTCATTAATCCCATTACATACTACAAAGTACTTTCTCTATTCAACAGGCTAGAAAAATAAAAGTCCATTTCTCTGCAATTAACAGTTGAAACAGTGTTCTAATGATAAAAGAATGGGAAAATATGCCTTTTATTAAAAGGCTTTAGGAAATCTTTCCATGCAGCCTATCAAAGAAGGTTAAAGGATGACTGGACCAGAGTCCTTTATCACAAAGACAGCAATCACTGAGACACTGAATTCCTCAGCCTGAGAGAGATGTAACAAGATCCAACAGCAAGAAAGAGAAGCCAAAGCAGTGTATATGCAAAATATATATTTTAATATAAGTAACTGAGCACTTTAAGCAGGGTCACAGTGATCTCCTCCAGCCTTTGCCAACATTAACAAGAAGGAACCCACAGTGAGAAGGCAGCAGGGGGCTGGATGCACTTTTTAGCTTCTGCATCTGTTCTGCACCAGATTTAGTGCCCTTGGTGGGCTGTGCTGCTGTGACACACTGCCCTGGCTCCTGTACAGCAGCAGGGATGGAGGGATCCCAAGGATGGCTGTTCTGGGAGGTCAGGGGCTCGGCATGGAGAGCCACTCTGTCCACAGCCAGCACAGCTGCCTTCCCTCCCTACACTCAGAGAACACACACAGAGCCCTGAGAACCTGCCTGTGAAATGAAGAGCTCTGTCCTGCCTCCATCACGCTGCTTTTGATCTCCACAGTCCTCCCACAGAGCCTGCAGAGCAATCCCCAGGACCTTCCCTAAAGATTTAATACTAGAAAGGAGGGGAAAAAGGGTCTCCCTCCCTATTTATCCTGCCAGCTGCTACAGAACAAATCACCCATGCACACACAGCCCTTCCTGGTATGGAAGGGTGCTTTTAAAAAAAGATAAGTGAATTTTCTACTGTATGCACACATGCCTGATGCAAGACTTGCATCACCATTCATTTTTCCTGGAATTAGCATTTTTGTTAGAGTCGTTCCAATTCTCTCACAAGGTCCCCTCCAGCCTACTTTGGTTCTGTGATTATTGATTTAAACCTGGCTAGAATTGAGACATTTCTATTTTTGACTATTTGCTTCAGATAGCTTTTCATTAATCAGGAGGGAAGACAAGCTGGCAGACTTTGCCATTACCTGAAACTCAAACTCAGCAGCATGAAGCACTCCTTTAGATACAGCCTCTATTAATCATTCTTATTTAAATCCCTTTGAACTCCCCAAATTCACACTGTAATGCTGTGAGCTGCAACTCAGAAGGTCCTGACAGTCCAAACAGACTTTGATGCATGCAGAACCGAGGTTTGGCTCTGACAAACCCTCTCTGACCTCCACATCCCTGCTGGGGCAATTTTTGGTGTCAGACATGTAGGCCAGCTTGAAAGAAAGATGCCTGCTTCCATCTCCTCCACACACCCAGGCACTCCCAGCTCAAAATTAAAAAGGGTGCAAACATTTGGCTCATCATGTTTGCAGTTGAGTCTGAATGTGGGGAATGTTAACACGAATTGTAGGCTCCCACCCAAATCCAGAAATTGCTGGATTGTAATTGTAATGTAAATAAGTCTGTTTTCATAATTGTCCTCTCCAACTTGCTCCAGCAGCAAAACAGTCATCCTGCACATTGTGTAACCAATGCCAACTGGTTTCAAAATGGGAGAGCTGGGAGCCATAAAGGCAAGCCTGTGCTCCAGCTGTATGGATCCTGATGCTGGATCCTATATTTGTAAAAATAACTTCTGACACATCATCCTACCAGGGGCTCAGCTGTCCTAAAAATATCCAACCCTCAAGTTTTATAGAAAAGCTTTATTTGGAATCTGAGTTCTACATACACTGGAGAGATGCACTTTCCTGATTATCCTGATTCAATTAAAACCACTCATCAAAAAGTTCTTTAATTGCAATCTCTGACAAGGCAATAAAGTTTGAGTGCAAACTCTGAAAGGACTTGTCCAAATAAGCTGCTTTTTAGAGTTTAAAAGTCTGCAGCATTAAAATCTTTTATATGCAAAAGTCATGGGGATTTTTTGCTGGTTTTCACCTCAGTATTTGATGTACAATAAGATTAAAAAGATGGCAAGAGTCAAGCTAAGTCTGACAGGAATTTCAGAGAGTGAAGCACTCATGCACTTCTGAACCATAACCGCTCACCTTTCCTGCTCTCTAAACTCAGAGTCAAGGAGGGAGCAGCTCCTCATTCATTAAAGGCAGGAGCAGAAAAACCTCCAAAATATTCTGCACGGGTACCAATTACAAAGTGTTTACTGAGAGAAGACTTGCACAAGCATCTAATTATGGTTTCTGATGTGTTATTACTGTAACACACAGCCCCATACCATATGCTGATCAGACCTGGCTGCAGACAGACGACAGTCTGACTAGACACAGCATTTTAAAACTTTTATTAATAAATTTTTACACAGCTAAAGTACATGCTTAGTCACAGGTACAAAACCCACAACATAAAATTAATTATAAATAAACAAACAAACAAAAAATAAAGTACAGCATCTTAGTTAACAAAGGCCAAGGGCCCTGAACCCAGTCTCCAGGGAGGGACATGAAAACAACCATCCCTCAAAACAGCAGGGAAGAAGAGGTGCTTGTCAGAAATGTGTTATTGAAAGACTTCTTAAAAGAAATGTTGATTTTGCTGAAGCATCTCAAAAACCATGCAAATGTATTTCAACAAGGGGGATCCCCCTGCCTTAGCAGCTTCAAAATTGTCCACCTGCAGAATGATCTACATTGGAGGACTCATCAGTTTTCCAGAATTCCAAAGTTCCATTATATTTAAAGAAACTCAGATGTGGATGACTTAGTGGTAGCTAATGATCAGCTCTCAAGGAGAGTAAGAATACAAAGTTCCTTGCTCAGCTCTCCACTGCAGGCAAGATGTTCAGGCTGAGCAGGACCATCATGGTTCAGATGCAGCTCTTCCTCTCTTTGCTATTTCCTTCACTCGTGATGCTGAGCCATATGTTGAGATGAAGAAGCCCAGCAAGGTTTTTGACTCACCTTAGCTCTGCACACAGACTGAGGGCAGGCAGCCCCTGAGAAGTGCAGCCCTGCCAAGACATTCAGCTGCAGCTGTGCCAGGGTCAAGCCCACTGCCATGCCAGACAGCATTCCATAAATACCAGGTGAGTTCTTCTTATGGAGATCACCACAACCCAGCCTTTGCTGATGCACTGGCTCTTCTCCCTCCTATCAGAAATCAAGAAGACCACAGGCAGCCTGATGCACTGGCTCTTCTCCCTCCTATCAGAAATCAAGAAGACCACAGGCAGCCTTTCTTCTCCAGGCTCTTCAGCACAGGTCAGAGGGGCTCTGATCCATCACTGGCATCTGGCAGGAGCAGAGACCTCAGAGCAGACTACCAGAACTCTCTCCTGCACTAGCAGATTTCTGTGCACCACAGCTTGAACATCTCCAGCAATGGGT
This sequence comes from Ammospiza caudacuta, assembly GCF_027887145.1. Taxonomy (NCBI): domain Eukaryota; kingdom Metazoa; phylum Chordata; class Aves; order Passeriformes; family Passerellidae; genus Ammospiza; species Ammospiza caudacuta. The sequence goes on from NC_080610.1 coordinate 10,368,491, forward strand.
TGATTTTTCTCCCACATCTTCAGAACCAGTAGCAGTCTCTCCTGCCTGGAGAGGGCTCCAGGCTGTGGACGTATGTCCGGAGGCGAGGATCAGCAGGGTGACAGAGAGGTCTGGGGTTTGCACAGGCCTTACCTGCCTGTAAAGGTGCTTTTTTTCTTGGCCCTTGACCCCACACCATTAACCTTGGTGCAGCAGGTGGCAAAGGCTGAGCTACATTCTCCTGCTCATAATGGCACCTCTGGTTCTTACACAGCAGCTGTGCACAAGCTGGAAACCGAGGCCAAGTCAGGAGAACCCTCTCCTGTTTTTCTGAGGTTTTCTGCTCCCCTGGCCAGTGAAGCAGGGGGATGGCTGGAGGTAGGAGATGAGCTGGTGGGCATGCAAGAACATCCTGAGGGGGAGATCTTCTGCCCACAGGGGGATCAGACTCCAAAGGGCTTTTCCCACGCAGGACAGCGGGAGCCCGCAGCTGGGCTGGCTCAGGAGCAGCCCTGTAGGGCCAGAGTCCTCTCCTGCCCTGTTTCCCAGGGCTGGCCCCACACCCTGCTGGCACAGGGGGGCTCAGGGCCCTGGCTGCTTTGAAAGCTCCCCTAAACCAGAAGCGCCTTTTCTTGCCCGCAGGACGATCACCTGAGTGCACAGGTAAAACCTCATCAGGGACAACTCAGAACTGCTGCTCTGGCAGCAGGAAAGCAAAAAGCAAGAGAGGGTCAGGAGTGATGTGGATATCAGACAAGATGTGTCTATGCATGGTACATATCCAAGAGGGAAACTGGGTTTGTGCTGGAAATGGTTCCTCCAAGACTTGGCACTGGACACCCCAAATTAGCCACTGATGAAGATTCTTGGTGCTATATTTACTCAGGAGATCAAATGTCCAGGAGAATCCCTCCAGAGAAGACAACCACGCACAATTCCACTAACCCAAGTCTCCTGGCCAGAGGACTATGATGCCCCATGCACTAGAAGCAATTCTGAATTGTTTCCCACCAAAAATAAACCTCTGAACCACAATATGTGTGGCTGCAACTTCTCCAAAAATTTTGGATCAAAAGGAGAAAGAGAGAACTTGCATTGGAAATCTTTGTTTTGGCCATTGGAAATCTTTGTTTTGGAGGAAGAGAGAACTTGCAATGGAAATCTTTGTTTTGGCCAGCTCCCACAGAGCAATAAATGTAACCTTTCTAAAACAAGACGTATCAAGAACTTTGATGTAAATGATGAAACAAGATTTGGTAGCCACAAAATTTGGCTTTTGCACAGCCAGCCTGGCAAGCAGGGCCAGGAGTGCCAATTTCCACCATTCACCAGCCTGAATGGTGCTACAGGTGAGAATGAATGGCAAGACCATGAGACAAAACCCTGTGTACCTACCAGCACTTCCCACAAAGCAGCTGAATACATTTCAAAACTACATCTGCTTCCACTTTAGGTTTCTAAATATCCTCCAATTCACTCCTTTGAAGATAACTCAGTAAAATTAAATACATTTTGATGGTAAAATCTGGACATGACACAGTAATAAACACTGAATCCCTGCCTAAATAACTAAGGAAACACAAAGCACTCTTTTTCTTTCCTTTTGAACTAACAGCAAAGGAAGTCAGGCCATGGTTCACAAACAGTTGTAATCAAAAATGCAATACTTACATTTTTTCATAGAGGCACTTGCATCCAAGAATGGGTGATGGAAAAATTCATCTGAAAAAAATCAAGAACAATGACTCAGTGAAAGAAAATGCCTGTAAGAAGTTTACAAAGCAGATAAAACACAGGAAGTTATTGTTATACAGTGATTTTTCCATGCAACAATGGAAGCTGACTGACTATGGCTGCATACAGAAGTGGTCAAGACAACAGGCTGGAGACTGGATACAGGACCTGCTCATGAAATAAGGATGGGAAATTAATTGGATCCCTGGCTAATCAGGATGGTGAATCACCCTAAATGTAGGGATCCAGGGGAGCTGCATTTATCACACTGCACTGCCACTCACTCCAGGGAATAGGAGTGATGGACAAAAGGCTTCCACTGAGTGATGTTACATAACAGAGACACAAACCCACCATGCACTGAGGGCAGAAATGCATTTTTAATGGGCCAGCCCAGAACCACAGCCCAGAACTCCCTCCCTTTCACATCAAACACAACTGCTGCTTCCTCCCCTCATTATGGGAATTCATTCTACAGATCCAGGCCAAGAAAAGCTTCTGTCCTGGCTTGCTGAACACTCTCTGCATGCTTGCCTGTCCTCACAAGTAGCCACTTCTCCCAGTTCCTTCATCTCTGATTCACTGCAGCTCTGTGCCAGAGCCCTCTCCTATCACAATCAGCAGCTCAGACTTTTGGGAGTGTCAGCCATGGATCAACACTGATTACTGAGCTCCAGCTTCTTTCCCAGAATGGATTTCCTGTTGCAACACCCAAGGTTTACAAACTTCTACTGTAAACAGCTCCTCTTTGGGGACTGAGCTTTCCAGAACGCAGTCACTGGGCTTTTTGTTTGTCTGCTTTTTAACTTTAAATAATCCCTCTCCTCCCCACTGCTGTGCCAGGGTCCTGCAGCAGAGTGCAGTGAGGTCTGGAGCTCAGCCCAAGGCAAGGAATGGAAATCTTTGGCAGGGAAAGCTGGCATCTCACAGATTAGATCTGTTGTGGATGGAGAACATCCCCATCCTGTGGGAGCTGCTCAGCTGCTGGGGTTTCCTGCTTCTTTTTCAGCCTGCTGCAGGAGAGGAGGGTACCATCCCTCAGCCAAGCTGACTCAACTGAGGGGGTGGAAATGATGATTTCTTTCACTTTTCCCCCACTCCTCGCTCCAAACTGCTTATTAGCCGTGCTTGCAAAGCAAAATTCAAACAACCCAGCTTGTAATCATCAGCAGGAAACTTGCAACTTGAAACCCTCCTGGTTTTCCTTTAGATAATCTTGAGATTGCAGAGAGCATCAGTTCCTGGCAGAAGAGCAGCTGGGACACACAACAAGTACATGAAGTTTCAAGCCGGTCAGTTGCTGTTGTGTGACCCAGCTGAGCTCTGTGGAGGTCACTGTGACATCTCCAGGCTGAGGGTCCCAGGGAACCAGGAACAGCAGGAAACCGTCTCCTCTGGGGACATGCCAATTTACTGATAAAAATGTAATTACGGACAGGAAAAATCTCAATATTGCAAGATGTGCTGTAACTGTTGTCCAGAGTGATATCAAAAGCTCCCATCTCAAATTTCCAAGTGTTAGACATGGACTCATGCACTTTACTCCCAAGAGGTACAAAACCAGCTCATATGGCCTAAAATGCTTTGCCAGACAATTTCTGACAGCAGGGAATCCAGAACCTCCAAGACACCTTCTTTTGAAATGCACAGCAGAATGAGAGGAGTGGTAGAGATCCACAGCCCAGATAAAAGATCTGCAGGGAATAACCCTGCCAGGTGATTCTATCCAAGCCAGTCTGTCAGGAGCTTCAACAACTCTTCAAAAGCTCATTCTCTCATTTCTACACTGCAGTAACCAGCCCTTGGCATTCGTCACTGGATAACCATGATCAACCTGAGCTAATCCACAGTTGCTTATCCAGTTGACCATCCCCAGAAAGGCTTTCCTGCTATCTCTAATCTAAAAGAATAACAGAGGGTGCAAAACAATTCCTCTTCATCACCTAGCATGTGCTGCCCAGGAGGAAACAACCTTCCTGAGCAGATAAGCAAACAAAAACCCAACAGAAAACCAACCCTCACATCCCAGAAATATCAAACTATTTTACCCAAGTCTGACTAAAAAGGAGCATCCTGAACACACACGGGATGTGTTTGCCTTTAGATGACCTGGTCTTTCAGTGATTCAAGGAAAGGCTCCACCTCTGCCTGCTTTCCTCTAGGGCATGGCTTTCCTTGGAGGTTCTTCAGACCTTTGAGCTCAGCTAAAACACATCTGGAAGATGCTGCCAAGTCAGAACCACTGGGCTCACAATAAATTATCTCAGTTTGGAAGGAATTAACAAAAAAGGGGAAATCCTCATGTCAGCCAAGTCAGGAGACTGAGATAAAGGCTTGGAGAGCTGGAGCCCTGGGAAGGACCAAGGCTTCCTCCCACAGAAACTGGAGAAGGAGGGGAGGGTCTGCAAGCAGCTACAACTCCTGGCTCAGATTATCACAGAAACCCTCAGAAGGAGAGGGTAGTGACTGGATTGCTCAGTAAATGAGTGCAGCTTGCAGCTCTGGAAGAAACTGTGACAGAAAAGCACAGATATACAAGACACATTTCACCTAGTAGCACATTTAACCACAGCTCAGAGAGATGATAAAAGCAGAAGCCAGGACAGGGAATACAAGTAACAAACATGCTGAAAGCATGCCAAGTCTCCCTGGTTTACAAAATCATACTGAAATCAGCACTGACTTTCCAGCACATAAACTAAAACCCCCAAGATCATGCAACCCTCCAGGCACAGGTGAAATCCAGGTGCTTGGATGCTTCTCCTAGCACCAGCCAAAAGCAGAGAGGCTTGTGCAGAGGCAGAAGAACACAGAGAGCAGCAGAGCTCCAGGTGGGAGGAGGCCTTACCAAAGTCCATGCGGTCCTTATGGTTACGCTGCAGGAGGCCCAGCAGGAGCTGCCTCAGGTGGCTTGATGTCTCCCTGGGGATGCTAGGATTGAAAACAAAAGCAAAATAAGACACTGGCAGTTTAAGTAAACTGCTTTTACATATTCAGAAAGGCAACTGGCAGATGCAAACTCACTCCATGCCTGCTGGGCCAGGAACACCAGGAGCTCACTGGAGGGAGGCTGATCACAAATGTCTTTATTTTGAGTTTCACTCCCTACTGCCATTGGGCAGGCTACAGCTCATTTTGCTTCACTGGCCTCTCCCATCAGCACCTGCAGATCCTTCCCTTCACAGTGTCATCCCTCTGGTGCTCAGCTGAGCCCATTCCACTTGCAGTATTTCACACATAATAAATAAAATCACTCCTACTTGCTCTAAAGGGAATAAGATCACTAGAACAAAGCAATTTCCAAGGGGAAGCTTCCAATTAAGACACTGGTGGTGAAATGCATCACCAATTAGTACCATTTTATTAAGGCATTTATTTTTCAGTGCAGTTTATGTAGGACTAGCAAGCAACCTTTGTCTATGTGGTTCCTGGATATACAGCATAGATAATCAAAGGCCACTAAGATGTGAGCAACTGCCACCTGAGCAAAATCTGTAAAATCTGTGCAGTTATTACATCACTTTTCAGCATAGTTAGGAAGAAAATATTCTTTTCAGCAGCCTTTGAAACACAAAAGAGCTGGTAAAGCACTGTGCTCTCTCTCACCCCACAAGCAGATGGGGGAGAGGCCAGGGCAGCTCTTCATAACCTCTGCAGATTGAAAAATGCAGGGAATAAATGAATGGATTAAGGCAAGGAAAGCAGAGTTCAGCTCTTGCATAAGTGGATTCAGCTCTGCTGACTCCCCTGCATGCCCACAAGTGCTCAGGGGGCTTTGGGCTGGGGCAGAGCTCTCCCAGAGAGGCGTGGGTGGCTGCAGCTCCTCTCAGCATTAACTCTGTTTATCATGGCTGTTCCCAGCATGGCCCCCACGCTCTGCCAGGCTTCCCCTCTGCCCATGCTGGGTCAGCTGAGGTAATGACATGTGTGCCCAGCACTGTAATTTTAGCTCTCAGTGGCTCTGCACGTGGCTCTGGCATCAGCCACTGCCCTGAGGCCAAGCCTGACCAATGCTGGGAGAAAAAAACCCTTCCTTTATCATCCCCACCAACACACCCTACCACAGACAGGGGTAAAACAGCAGCTCAAAAACAGTGAGGGGAAAAAAAGGGAGCTAGCTAGCAGTACCAAACTGTTCACAGAAACAGGAGATGGCAGGCAAGGTATGTGTATACACACTTCAGTGCCACCCAGTTATTTCTCTGTGAAGCCCTAGGCCTTGCTGGGGCAGGAATTTGAAGCCAAGATCAGAGAATGAGGCAAGCATCCCTCATCCTTGTTTGTACTGGAGGAGCTGCTTTTCCATCCTGATGCTAGAATGGTTTGTGCAGCATCTCAGGCTGACACAGGACTCTGAAGGGATGCAGTCAGACTGAGCCTCAGGTTGAGCCTCCCATCAAAAGAGGGGTCCCTTGGAAGCACACTGTGTAATGGAATAACCCAAAGACACCCCAGCAAGCAGCCTCCTGAAAAATGCATTAGTGCTGGAGTCCTGCAGCCCTACAGTGTTTTCATCATCATTTATTTATCTGTGACACGTAAAGCTCTCATTCAAAATGAGTCCATTCCCCTGATATGACTTTAACCTTGGTTTTAAAGGCAAGAAACAGGTACATCAACCCATGGACTTCAGATGGCACAACACAGATGAAGAGGGTGCAGATTAACAGCCTTTTGTCTCCTCTTACCTCTCATGTCCAAAGCGTCAAGCTTTGCTACCCTTCAGTAATATTTTCTAGGACTATCTTTTAAACATGAGCACAAATCTGCCTCCTTGCCCCCACAACCTGGATGCACTTTGCCATGCAAACCAGCACAATGAATGTTAATTGTTTAGATCAGCACTATTAAAATTGTGAGGCCTTTGGGCTTCTGCTGCCATGGGCTCTCCAGAATGCTCAGAACAGCATCTCCTCACCTGGAGCAGCAGCAGTGCAGCCAGGGACAGCTTCCCCACTCCATTCCCAAAACACCTTCCCTGGCCATGGCAAGGAAGTGTGTGCCAGCCTGCATAGCCCCAAGGAAAATGAAACCAAATCCTGGCACTGCTGCAGTCTGAGAAGGAGGTCCCTGGAGTAGTTTTGTGTTTCATCCTCTGCTGGCAGGGCACTCAAGGAGTTTATTCATGTTTACTCAGGAATAGCAGAGATTGCAGCCCATGCTAAAGAGACAAACTGACTCTGGAAAGATGGAATTGCCATTTACACAAAGGACAGCTCAGATCTGACTTCCACAGTGAGAAAAACAATCACCTTGGATCTGAATTTTGGAAGAATTTGGCAGTTCAAAAGTGCAGATAAGTGAAAATGGCAAATGCAGACTGTGAAGGACTCAAAGGACTAATCCCTTCAAGAACAGACATGCTCTCCTCTTACAGCTGAGTTCAGTTTTCCCCTTCCCTGCACCATGAGCCAAACAACAGCAGGGCAGTGGGATCAACACATGAAAACTTCTTAGTTTTATGGATTAATTTCTCATTTAGTAAGAGAGGCTACCTCAAAGGTGAGCAGCCATGTTTTGGGTTGTGCAGGAAAAAACAGGAGCTCTGCTTTCTGCTCACACAGACTGGTTCCTACTATGCAGTCACATTTTTGCTTTAAATTGTTTGGTTTTAGGTGTTTTACTCCATCACACCCTCTGGTTCAGTCCAGGTCCTCCAGAGGCAACCCTGGTAGAAATTTGTGCCTTCTCCCCAAATCAAAAAAGGAAGTAATCAAAGGGAAAATAGCTGCATATCACAAGATATGCAGGTAATAATTGATAAGAGCTCCAGCTTCTTGACAGTTCTTTCCAGTTATCTCTTGGAGCTGTCTGAACTGATAAGGGAAAAGAAAAATCCATATACAGCAACTCAATGACCTTCCTGCATACATGGCTGCATTAGCAGCTCTGACAACTGGGAGATAACTTCTGGTTAAAAAAGGCCATCCAGATTTTAGACACACAATCTGGAACTTCAGCCCTGTCTCTGTACCAGGCTGAGGTTTTCAGAGCCAGCATAAGCTTCTGCTTTCAGAGCTCAGAAATTAAAAGGAAAGACCACAGCAACAAAACCAAAATACCCTGACAAATCACAGCAGAGAGGTAACATACACCCTGCTGGGATGAGAGCAGCTCTCTTCCCCCTGGAAACTGCAGCAGTGTCCATTTCCAGGGAGGTGATAGTGTTTCCCCCAAGAGCAGGATGGACACAAGCAGTTGCTGCCCTGACACGTGAGAAATGGGAATGTGATCCTCAGTCAGGTGTGGCAGGTTCCAGCAGAGCTGCAGCCTGGCTGCTCACACCACCCCAGACCTGCCTTGAGTCCCTCCCAAGGCTCTCAGCCCCAGGGCAGCCACGTGTGCAGCAGGACCTCCAGTTGGCTCTTAGAATCACCCATAGCCCTCAATTTTTGCAGAGTAGGAGAACAATGTCTGTTCTCCAGCCCTGGCTGTCTGCTGCTGTCTGACTTTCCCTGGGCCCCATCACTGCTGGGCTCAGGAATGGGGAAAGGCAGGAGGCCAAATACTTCAGTCACCTCCCCAAGTGACAAGCCAGGAGCATGCAAGGACAGGTGTAAACACAGAGTAAACAAGTGCCTATAAACATTGATACTGGAAAAATTCTTACTTGGGCATCAGCATCTTGTTTTTCTCATAGAAGAGGCGGAGATCCTGTGGGCTGCTGGCCTGTGGGGGAGAAAGAAACCAGCACATGAAGCAGTTGACAATGAAGGAAAGGGATTAGCATCTTTATTTCACTGCAGCTCTGAAGAGCAGAGGCTCTTTTTAATTGCTGGACCAGCAGAGACAATGCAGCTTGCTTTGGATTGAAAAGGCAGCCCTGTGCTGCAGTGAAAATACAATATTCCAACCTGCTGCCCTTTTGTCCCTGACCCGGTTCTGTCCTGCTCTGCCCTTCCACAGACTGAGCTTCACTGCAGTGGGCTCTGATGCTCAGGTTTGAGCTGCCCTAATAGCCTCACCCAGGAGGCAAAATAATTGTAGACGTGAGGAGCCCCAAATGATGAATGGCAGCTCCTGCTGAGAACATGGATTAATGCTGCAGGGCATTTAGAAAAGGGGCAGGGAGCTTGTTGATGGGCAAGGGATCTGTGAAGAGCCCAGGAACATGGAAAAACAATTGAATTAGGATTTTCTACTTCAGTTCCAGGAAGCCAGAAGGTCTCAAGCCACAGCACTATTTTATTTGTGCAGTAATAAACACAACTGTGGGGAATGTTGATGACAAGATTCCAAATTCTGTGAGATGGGATTAAAAAAAAAAAAGGTGGGGGCCAGGCACAAGAGGTTTACAGCTGAGGTTAAAAATAAAATCACCAGTAGACAAGCACAGACACATAAAAATCCCCTAATATAAATTCTCCACTTGTTTTCATGCAATGAATAATACAGGCCAGTAAATTAACCCTAGAGTCTCAAGCTTTTCTGCTTAGGCAAAGTTGCTTTATTAAAGGCAGAGCAGGCTGGCTGGCACACACAGACATGAAGGCACATAAACAGGGCAGGAAGATGAGAGGGATTCATCTGCAATCAATTATTAGTGCAGCAGAGTGTGTAGGAAAGTGTGAATGAGGAGGCAACAGGCAGCTTCTCCTGATGTTCAGGGCAGGCTCAAAAACCCCTTGAGCCTTCCACCTACTTCTATTTCTAAGTTAGAAGCATTTAAGGTCAATTAAGATGCTTAAAATGGCAAATCAGACAGGCCAATCTGCAGATGGCCATCAGAATACCACTAACACTGTATGGTTGGAAAAGCAGCCACATAAGATGCTGTTTCAACACCACCTACTCCCTCTGGCTGAAGATGAAAATTAAGGATAACTGAGAGCTCAGTAAAAAAACCTCAAAAGAAACCAAAGGTAGTCTCAAAGCTGATGGTATCAACACACTTGTGTAGTATTCATCAGGGCAGTGTTTTTTTTATACAGCCTTACCAACAGAAGCTACACCAAAAGAACATCAAAATTAAAGCAGAGCACCTTGTTACACAGATGCCAAACTGCATCATAATTTCCAGCTGCTGCCACTCAATTTGATTCAGGAAAAGTCCATTTTACACCTTCCCCTGGCAGATCTTGGAATGTAATTAGATTAATATTTGGCAAACTTTAGGGAGGCAAGCATACACACTGCACCAAATATCCTGGCCACACTGCCCAGAGTGATGACAAATATTCCTGACAGACACAAAATAAAGGAGGAGCAGAACTCTAGCCCAGGGAGGGAAGGGCTCATTCACTTCAGAGAGATACAAGCCTTGGCTGTTTGCTCTGGTCATTTCCTGTTGCAACAGCTCGATTGTTTCACAGATACAATGAAGCTCTGATCTACTTCAAACACTGTTTTGTCAGAAGTTTTCCTGGCAATAAAGAGGGAGTATATTTAAAGCAGCACATACATGCAGACCAGTTCATTAGAGAAGGTTTTTAAGCAATGGCTTGGACAGAAACAAAGTTCTCAATGAACTTTTCTTCCTCTTTGTACAAATTCAAGAGATGTGCCTGTAGGGATGCTGTTCCTGTCTCAGTAGCAGCCTCACTTGCTCTGCAGAGACCTTGCCAGGCTCCTCCTCATCCAGACCACCCTCCCTCCCTGAGCCTGTGACTCAAGGCTGGTCCCAGAGCAGATACCAGGGGAAGGGAGTCATTCCAGTGAGTGCCCAGCACAGCCAGCCATGGATCACCATTAATTTGGTAAAACCACCTGCAGCTCCACGTAACTTCATTATTAATTGACTGAGTCACACAGTTCTGCTCCCAGTAACCTCACCACTGCTCTCTTGCTGTCATACAATTCATAAAGCACTAGGACTCTCAGCCACTTTCATCAACTCTCTTTCAATAAATAGTGCTTCTCTTAGAATCATGGAAAAAAAAACAACTCAAGTTTGCAATACAGTAAAAATGTCACTTGAATTCCCTCATGTAGGAAGCTAAGACCTTAAACTGGAATCTGCCTTCCAGGCAGATACACCCTGCCCAAGAAAAACACCAGAAGCATGAAACAACCACACCATCCAAGGTACAGAGAGCCAACTTCCACCTGTGGGCCAGCACCCCTCTATCAGAACCAGGGATGCAGAACAGCTCAGCTTTCCCCAGGGCCAGGAGGGCACCCCAGCAAGTCAGTCCACACCCTCAGTCCCCCTCTCATGCCACCAGGAGCAGCTGCATTTTGGTTTTGTCTCCCCTTTCTATATATAGAGGCAATTGGGCAAATTCAATCCCGCCACTCTGTTGCTTTGTCCTGAGCAGCAGTGGAAATATGTTGAGCCAACAAAGGCATTCAGCAGAACCCTGCCAAATCCCCTTCAGTGCTGGCTGCTGGCAGTGATTGCATGTGAAAAGCAGGCAGGGTGGTGCTTCCAAAAGCACTCAGCAGTGGATTTGTCATGCTTGGGCCACGGCTGGATGCAAAAGCCCAGAGAGAAGAGGGCCAGAGACTTTCACACCTTCCCTGTCTATCCAACACTCCACAGCAGGTGTATGGTATTGCCCTGCTCTTTGAATCCTTGCCTTGGGGATTTAGAGGTGAAGAAAGGGTTATGTTAGAAAGAAAAAATAAGTAAGTAATGTTGTTTTTAGCTCAGCAGCTCTAGGGAAAAGCTTGAAAACCTACTGAGAATGTTTTCTGATATTTTAAGACTCTCACAACTAAGTGGCTGGCATTCAGAGGACTTGAAAGGACCAGAAACAAGCAAACAAAAAAAAAAAAAAAAAAAAAAACAAACAACCCCTGAACCTATTCCTTTAGCAGTGCATGGATTTCTCTCTAATGCCAACAGAGCAGGGTAAGACGCACAAACACTGGTCCCAAGGGCAGTGGTCCATTGACTACAGCAACAAGTCACTCATTGCACAGTCTCAGCAGAATCACCCACCAGTTCCAGGAATTCCTGTCCCCATGAACACAGGGCACTCCAAAGGAACAGAGCTGGGAACAGAAGAGCAAGCTGCCTAACAAATATACCAGGGGTTCAAATTCTTGGCATAAAATCCAGCCTTTCCTGGTGTTCCTCAAGGCCATTTCACAACATAGCAGTTGCTGTAAGTGATACATAATCCCAGCACTTATGCAGACAGAATTAAAGCAGTGAACTTGGTACACCAGACTTAGAAATTAATTTTTCACCTAACAGCTAGCTGGGATGAGAACACAAACAGGCAGATTAACTCTTTCAGAGCTGCAGAAAAAACTTGCATTAATTTTCTTGTCAACTCCCTACTCTTTGTCTCACTCTGCCCCATACCCAGGGCACCATGTCCATAGAAAGCTCCAGATTCCTGCAAGGGCTCAGACAAGCAGGTTTCAGGGTGTTTAGCAGGATCTGATGTCCCAGTGCCAGCTCTGACACAACCTGCACGTGCTCAGTGGGGTGTCTGCTTACCAAGAGCTGCCCAGATTTAAAAGGGGTCACACAACAGAAGCCACCAGAAATATCAGTGGGATTCCTCCCACACAGGGGACAAAAAAAAAAAAAAAAAAAAAGAAAGAGGAGATTGAGGTCATTTAACTAATCATATTTAAAACACCATATATTTAAAAAGGACTAGATTGGTTTTGGATTGTTTTAGACCTTGTGTAAATCTTTCTTCTCTTGGCTCCAGCTTTGCTTCTGGTTGTCACTTGTTTACACAGCCAGCACCATCTCACAGTGGGAATGGGGTCCCAAACTTTTCAACTCGGGTATGGACAAGAATAAACCACTACACTCCCAAGGCACTTCCCAGGTCTAGTCAGCAGGAAATGCACTGTTCAAGTCCTGTCCTCAGTGACAGAAATGCAGAGATGTGAGTGCAGACCACTTATTAGGCAAGGCAAATTAACAATTCCACATTAATACAGAGCTCAGCAAATCTGTTTATAGGGATTATGAATCCCATTAATCTCATCCCTATGGCAGTCTCACTGTTTTGTTTATGGCCATGTTTAATACAAAAAGCTCCTTAAGAAAGCTTCACCAGCCATCCTACCAACTGTTCACATCTGAGCATCAGCAGCTTCTTTCTCCTCTGTGTGCAGTGAGGCATGGAAGGGACAGGAATGGCTCTGGGAAATTGCCTTGGGTGACCCAGCTATAGTTAAAATTAACTCTGAGACAGCCAGAAATCACATTCATGCACATGCACATCTCTGGCTTGATTTACAAGCACTTTCAGGATTGACAGCTGCCTCAGCCTTTCCACACATTTGATCTTTTTTCCATCTAACCCATTTCCCCGAAGCCCTACTTTATTTTTAGGCAGCTCATTCCTCCTCACTGCAGATAACACTGGAGTCCTTTTTGTTTGCATCCTCCTGGAGGTGCCTCCTTGGCTCAGGCAGTGGCACCCAAACTCGGAATGTTTCATGAGCTCCAGATTCCCGTGGGAATCTCAGCGAGACAGAGAAGAGGGGCTGTCTTTGCCAGCCTGGGAGAGAAGGCACAGTGAGGATTTAGCCTGAAGAGATTCACTCAGAAATCCAGTTCCTGGCTTCCCTGTGCAGCTGGGTCTGCTGGTGGCACTATGTGGAATCTGCCTGTTTCCTTCCCACCCACTGGTAATCCTCCCAAAAACTCAATCACCTGCTGCTCAATCACCTCTGTCCCCTACCCATCTCTTCTCCTAGAAGCTCATTCCTGCCCATGGTATTCAATCACCTGTTCCCTACCCCTTTTTTCTCCTAAAAGCCCTTTAACCACCAGCTTCTTGCCCACTCAGTGCCCATCAGCAAATTCTTACAACACAGCCATGCCAACAAAGACAGAAAGCCAGTTAACCTTTAACCAGCTCCCTCTGGACAGGCTTCCTTCACCTGCACCTCAATCTGAAAGGCAATTTGTGACATGCATGGCCAAAACAAATAGATGGGGCACAAAGAACCATCTGGGCTGAGCTCCTCTCTCTCCCTGATCAAACACATCCACAGCTGCTACTGCAGTCACAAACAGGGCCTGGCATTTTGTTTCCAAATGCAACCTCCAAAAGAGGAAAGGGTGTGGGGAAAACTGAAATAGAGAAACCAGTAACCCCCATTCCCAGCCCAACAGATGTTTATGGACAGGGTTATTTAATGAGGCAAGCACAAACCAGGTCAGGAACTGCTGGGCAGGGACTGAAGTGTCCCTTCACTGCCCACTTCAAGGCAGGGCATTGCCATGCCTCAATCAAAGAACCCCTATGATAAAGCCACCACATTAAACAGTAATTAAATCATTAGAATGAGTAGGTATCAAAGTGCCTTTAATAACTAAAAGGCACCAAGATACAAGGAAGAATCTGTGCCATGCTCTCTATGCATGCAGTCAAAGCTTGCTTTCTCCTCCCCTCCATTTTCTTCTTAACACATAAATATTTATTTTCTTTCATCCTAACAGTCCTTTTCTCCTATCAAACAAAGGTATCAACACTGATGACAAGTGGATGCAGCCATTAAACAGAAGCCATTCAGAAGTTTCAGTGCATCAGTGCATTTTGCAGGGGTTTATAAAAAAAGTAACATGCAAAGGAAATGAAGTCTTGCTCTAAATACAGAGGAAGCTGGTGGACAGAATACAAAGCATTGGAGTGGAAGATTCTCATAGCAGCAGGGAAAAAATTACCCTGAAGGAAAAAAGTGTTCTTGGCTTTAGACAAAACCAAAACATACCATTAGTTTACTCCTGTATTTGCCCACTCTTTCCTGCAACAGACTCAGAACTCACTTTATCCTCCCTGATGATGTAACTGCATAAACATTCCAGGTCTTGTGTGAAACCCTAAAGAGCTGTGGAACTGAAGCTCATAAAGTCCTTCACTTCATAAAATTTGCCTTATTACTTGAGCATAAATTTCCCTCTGACTTCCTTTTGTGCTATTCATTTTTATTTCCCTTTTATTCATTTCTGGGGGTTTGTTGGGGATTTTTCCCATTTTGAGGGAATCAGGATAAAGGGATGTCAGGCCATAAGAAGAGAGGACCAGAAAGCAAGGGGGAAAAAATCTGACAAATACAATACTTTGAAAGAGTAATTTCAAGGGAGAGTCTGCTGATCTCATTCAGAGATGGAAGAAGTAAAGCAGCACAGAGTGTGGCTAACAAAAAAAATACACTGAGTCTATATGAATTCCACCTATGGGTGATGAAAAATATGTGAAGGAATTCTGAAGCAACAGGAGTAAGGTAAATCAGAGAATGTTGTTCACAACGGATATGCTGCAGCTCAACCAGAAGTTATGGCATTAAGTACAGGGTGGAGCTTTACAGGGCTGTGTTATATTTGGAGGGGTTTGGATCTGATGAACATAAACATTTCAGGCTGGAAGAGACTGCTGTGAGATGACAGATAAGAACCTTTTGATATTATCCTACTTAACTACTCTGAAAACCAAGTTGATTTAGCTGCAATACACAACTTGCCACCAAATCATCCTGAACATTAACTTGCAATTACAATCTTTCTTATAGTCCTATATCCAACAGAATTATAATTATAAATTATACACTGACTACAGTTGTAAATAGAAACTGATTTTCTAAGTGTAGGCCTAAAAAACCCTCACAGCTTTAACTGATTCATGGTAATTTTCTCAAAAAGTGACCCTTCTCAAGCTCCTAGAACTGGGAAATACATTTGAATGAGAGACAGCCCAGAGAAGAGTCATATTCTAGTAACACAACCAGAATTACAACACATAAAGCACAACACTTTAGTCAAGGTGCTAGCCAGACCTTCATGGGGCTGGATCTATGGGAGTTGATATTAGAGGTGACAGAAGCCTTAGAGTAACCTGATTAGCAGGAAAAAATAAGAGATTAAAAAAGCAGGAGAGAGTCATAAACATCAAACTTAAGCAACTCACCTGGAAGGGAGCCTTTCCTGTGAGACACTGATAAATGATGGTTCCTATACTCCAGAGGTCAGCTTTGGCATCATAGTGTTGGGACATAATGACTTCTGGTGCCTTTTGTGGGAGAGAAGAGAAATTTCTTTTATAAGAGGAAGCAGTTTTGGTGGTTTGTTGGTTTTTATTCAGGAACTCCAAGAGATAAGTCACCATCATGCTATAAAACCTCTTGAGCTAGATTCCCCAATAACCATGGAAGATTTACTCTCAATAAGACTGTAACACTACATTGAATGGGCCACTTCCCTATTTAAGTGGGGGAAGCACAGACTTCCATTCAGAAGACAAAAATACATCCTAATATTGTGTATTTTGGGCAAACTCAGCACTTCCCCTTCTCCCAGCGTACCAGAAGAAACCCCACTGAAATCACAAACAGATCTTCTCAACCAAAGCAAGGAGAAAGATCCAGAGCAGCAAAGGCTCCCACTGCACAGGTGAACTCCAGCCTCCATCCTGAGCTGCACCACTTGGGCACTTCCCTCATTTAGCCCAAGATGGCAGCACATTAATTCAGCTGCAGGGCCTGGTGCCAAGGTCACAGTTTGGGTTCAAAGGCAGCGTTCCAGTCCAACAGCTTGAGCCCTGCTGTGCCTCAGACTCTGGTTTCTAATCCCACATTGTGCCCTCAGCTGCTCCCTCCCAAAGCTGGAGACAGTGCAAGCCCCCAGAGCCCCTGGCTCAGCAGGCAGAGCCTCAGGAGCAGCAGCAGAGGAGGGACAGGAGGCCAGGCTGGCTAATCCCTCGTGTTTATAACCACAGATTTCATTGCACTGCTGCCAGCAGGGAACAGGATCAATTTTTTAGCTCTGTTATTAGTAAAGGCCACACGTAATGGAAATAAAAAAAGGCAACAAGTAAATTGTGGAGAGGAGCTTGGTCTGTCCCTAAGGGAAGGAGGCATGACACCAAAAAAAGCCAAAGCAGCAGGACAAGAACTGCACAAGGAGGTTTCAAGTCTTGCCATGGCATGGATCATACTGGGGTTCAGACAGAAAGCTCCTTTTGGTAGGGGTAAAATACCTTTCTGTTATTTTAAAAGAGCAAAATAAAATAAAGTAGCAATAGGCTGTGAGCTAAAGCAGGGAATAAAGTCCTGCCTTGCCAGCAGATGTTCCCAGGGCTCCTGCACAAGACCTACAACAGCAGGAGGGAAAGACTTCAAAATCCTCCCTAAATCCCAACTGAACCCTCCCTTCCCATCTTCCTTCAAGCCCATCAATAAACAGAGAACAATATGAAACATTGAGATTTCTTGTTAATATCCAGTGTTGTTTAAAATAAAAATAAAAAAACAAACAGAAAAAAAAACATCATCACTAGTTTCCTCCAGCCCTTTCAGAAAATAAGCTGGGTGTTTTCAATTACTTCCACAAGGGACTCCGAAAGAAAAAGTATCACTAAAAATAGACAACTCAGGAAACTCTCACAGGAGAAGAGAGTTACATCATCTTCACATATAGCATAGCTCAAATAAACATCAGGCTTCAAATAAGGGAGAGAGAGGAAGTGTGTTTTGCTTCAGGTAGTTCTGTGGAGCAGACTACCAGATGCACTAGGCCTGTGCAGTGCAGCACAATCCAGCCTAACCCTGCCCAAAGACTACAGACAAAAAACTTAGGAGTGGATTAGACAGTATTTGAAATGAGTTGCCTTTTACCCCAGGGCACCTGTAAAAACTTGAACCTAAATTGACTCACATCATCTTTTTACTTTGAGCTCAGACACCCACGTCCCCAGGAACTATTACAAGTCTGGTTATGACATTTTTATTTCTGTCTGGTTTTCTCATTTTTCCTTTCAGTGACTTGATGTGACACCGAGACCTTGACTGCTGCCATGAGCACAAATAAGAGATCACCTCATCACAACCTGATCCCAGGGTGGGAAGTACAAAGAGGGTAAAGGGATCAGTTTGGTTTCTTACACACATCAGTTTCAGTGTCTAAGCAGCCATCCTGAAAGCATGGTTTATCCACATCTCACTTGGAAGTTACATGACAGCACAGGCACCTGCTGTCTGACACTACCAGCAGCCAGAACTTCAGGACTGTGCTGGTTTCAGGCAAATAAACAAAATTTCACCTCTGGGGAAAAGTCTAGATAAAAGCAAAGCCTTGCTTTTGGGGAGCAAAGCAGGAACAACACAGAAAATCCTCTAGAAAAGTCACACTTACCATGTACATGGGTGAGCCACACAGTGTTGCTGCCATCATGTTGTTCTGCAGGTACCGGGCAAACCCAAAGTCAGCTGCAAGGAGAAACAGAGGTGGGTCAGGAGCAGACACCAGCTCTGGAGAGCCTGCACCTTCTCCAGTTCATTCTTCCTACTCTACCTTCACTTCCCATCAACCTTTGCAACCTATATCCTATCTTGGTAAGGCTTTGACAGCTGTTCTTGAGCAGGAGCACCCTTGTGCGAGTTATTAATGCACAGTACAGACACTACAAAAGGACAGAGCCAGTCCCAAGAGTGCTCAGATGAACAAACTCCCATCCCTCTTTCAGGGATCAGAACCCATTTGCCTGCACTCTGAAATGCCAGCTGGGGAGGCTCTCCTGACTTGAGTGAGAATGTGCCAGTTCAGAACCAGCCAGTTCATCTGCTGCTGTCTCAGCCTTTCATTGGGGAACTGAAAGTCGCCTTCCATTGAAAAGGCTGCAATGTGAAACATCCAGGAGGAACCACTACTCACCACTACCCACATTTCTAGACCAGCCCTACCAAAATGAGTCTTGTTCTGTTCCTTTAGAAGAGTACCAACTGTGCTAACCCCAGCACTAGGCCAGATAACTGAGCCACAGTTCACGTAGCAAGTAGAAGAGCCAGGAACAAGGAATACCAAGAGGAATTACCTCTGCAGGTTACTGGGCATCTGATCATATGACACTGAGATGTTCTCTCAAGGTTACCAGATATTTCAAGCTAGGACATTGACACAGCTGTTTACACTGTCATCTGTCACTACTGAACTGGTACAGCCAGGTTCTCCCTGGACCATGCACTCCTCAGGGAGCACAAGGAGGGTTGCAGGTTACATCACACCCAGAGCAGTTGTGCCCACAGCCCTCCTGCCTGTTTGCAGCTCCCAATCCCTTCCTTACAGATATTAACTCTGCTTGACAGAAAAAACAAAAAACCAAAACCAAACAAACAAACAAAACAAAAAAAAAACACCACACCAAAATGCTTCAGCTGAACAAGCAGCAACATTTCAAACTTTTCCACTGGAAATTATTTCCGAGCTGAAGGAAAGCACTAACACTTTCTCCACAGCACAGGGTTAAGCTGAGGAACACTTCTGCCTAATTTTTACCTAATTGGCGTCAGCTTCAGCTCTGAGTTGTAACGTAACCAAAAGCCCACATGTGAGGGTGATGTCATCTTATTTTTGAGGGACTGCAGGGAATATGTGTGCTCTGTAACTGGATTTCTGGAGCACTCATCCCAGCTACTGGTGCATCTGTGCCACTTGCCTGATGTGCAGAATGGGAATTTCTTCAAGATGCAGCTGAGAAGCCTGTCTCTGGTTCAGACTGAGAAAACTCCCACTTTTGGGTCTGCCTGACAACCCACTCTGAGGCCAGCCAGGAGAGCACCTAGTACCAGGTCTTCAGACAACAACATTTAACCTCAACACTGTTAGAAGCTGAAGACTAAAGTCACAACTTCTGCTCATTTCCTGATAAGCCTGGAGATTACAAGCCAATTAGGGCAGGCTGGTGTTTGTTTTTACTGAGGGTGGCACCATTGAACTGAGAGCAGAGCAAGGCCTGCCCAATTCCTTTGTGTCAAACCTGTGTCCTGGCAGAGTAGAAAGCTTTTGCTCCTACTGCTTGCAGGCAGCTGAAGGCTGCATTTACCAGAGGAGCTAAGAATGAGAAACGTTAGGGTGTTTTTAAAGTGGAGAAAAGCTTTTCTCCTCCTAGACAGCTCTCCAAAGTAAAATGGAGGTTTCCATGTGTCCATCACCAAACTCCCAAGTGCTCAGGGTGACGCTGTAGCGGTGCCTTACCGATCTTTATGCGAATGTTGTTGGGATTCGATTTCCTGCCCCCAGCATAGGAAAGGAGAATATTCTGGGGCTTCAGGTCCCGATGGATGATGCCCTTGCTGTGCAGCATTTTCATGGCACCTGCTATCTGCTGGAGGAAGAGCCTGATGGTGTCTTCACTGAGTGTCCGCATAGCTGGCAAGGAGGAAAGAAAAACAACCACAGATGAAAAACTCACAGTGCCAGTTCTCTGAGGAGCCCAGAGGGCAGAGTCTCACAGCAATTAACTCTAATTTGTCATTTTATTCCCACATACGATGTCTTTTCCCCACACACCATTTCTGAATGATTCCTACAGGCAACAAGGGAGAGCATTTGCATTCCCAGCTTATTCTGTGGTCAAGGCTGTTTTCAGCCCTGAGTCCCTCATGGTGAACTCAGGCCAGCCCTGGGTGCTGAATCTGGGTTATTAACTGTGTCCAAAAGTGGCATCTGGTGAGGTTTAGAGCTTCCCTCAGCAAGGCAGATCCAGGCAAGCACCAGGCAGGGCTGTGGCTGCCTGGGATTATGGTCAGCAGCAGCTGGATACCCAAGGTCAGAGCTTTATCACATAGACCAGGTCTAAATGTGGAGCTCAGAGGAAAGGCAATTAGGATCAGGATTTATACCTGCAAGAGTCATTGAGGCCCATGCTGGACCTGGGAAGGGTTGATAGGTTAAATTCACAGTAGGTTAGGGCACATGGCCAGCAGGGATCTGTACCTTTAGGGTATGAATCCAAATCTAGGCCTAACCCTTGTGCATCATCACCTGACCAAACCAGAATTCTAATCCCAAACCCCGTGTTTGGGTGAACCACAGTTCAGGACTTGACAAAAGACCTTACCAAATGACCCCTGCAAACCATCACCTGCCACCCTCCACCCACAGATACAGCAAGAGTATCTCAAAATGTTTTCACAAGCCAAGTTTTTTAAAAGAATGTATTAGTGATCAAAATCTGCAAATAAAGCAGCTCTGGAGTGGCCTCTCCTGAGATACAGCCTTCCCAGGGACCATGGTGTGAAAACAAACATTGAAGGGATTAAAATAATTTTCAACTGGCTCTTCTAATCAGAGCAGTGCAACATCAGCTCTCGTTATTTTAAGAACTACACGTATGAAACTCTTGCCAGAGCTGGGAACAGCCTGCTGAACAAACCCCAGGATCAACAGTGCTACCAGCCTGCCTCCTTGTCAGTCACTGAGCAAGTCAGGCTTCAAGGAAGCACCATACCAGTTGAATAAAATTATTTCTTTTGTAAAAAGTCCTGTAAATTACTTGGGACTTCATTATAGCTCTTCCAGCTGTTCTCTAGTAAGACATTAAAACAGGCTGGCAGGAGCTTCAAAACATCACCCTAGCCAGTCAGCTAGAAGGGAGGAATCCTTATGAAAACACAGCTGAGGCTGCACACAGCTTTAACACAACACAGGAAATGAAAAATCTAACTTGTAAAATACATGGATGGGAAGCAGCAAGGGACACAGATAAGTTAAGCAGCGCTTAGAATAGAAAATAAACTCCCACCACTCCCAAGGCTCACTGGTCTGGGAGGCACAAGCACAGCTAAAGTGTCACCATGGCTATCAGGTGGTCCTGGCCTCCAACACGTGAGAGCAGTGCACATGTACACGGAGTTTCTGTCCCCTCACTGAGCCTTTTCCCCATGAACTGGCACTCAGCTGCAGTTCACGAGACTCCTCTCCAGAGGGGAGATTCTGTGAAGGGATTTTAAGGATACCAAGAGGCAGCTCAGATGCAAGTCTTCAAAACACACTTGCATCTTCTGAAGAAAGCACTGCCTCATCTTTAACAAAGCTCTCCCCAACCTCCTCCTGAATTATCACAGTGTACTCAATCTCATACCATTTTCTGTCTATTAAAAGTCCAGCATCTCTTAGCTGTGCTAAATATTCCTTCCACCAAAAGGACTCTGTAGTATTTCTGCAATCTGTACTCAAGGAAATCTATACAGGAATGGTTAAAACACCATCTTTCAACAAAACAGCAGGAATTCAAAAGTTGTATTTTCCCAATTCAGCTCAGGCCCAGGAAAGGACAGGCTGACCACCCTCCTCCACACATGAAGCAAGACGTGAAACCTGATAATTGTTATTATTAAGGCAGCAGGCAATTACCAGCTCCTGGCTGAACACACTCAGCCTCTAGCAGAGGAGCTGTGGAGAGCCTTGTCCTGACCTGCAGTCCCAGGAGCAGCCACGGCTCTGAGGCATTCCCTGTCCTGCAGATAATTTGGGGGCTATAGGGCAAACACAGCACCAGCCACAGCCCTCAGCAAACCAGCTGAGCCTCCCTGATGGCAACTCTAACTCTTCATAATACTGAAAACAACCACATTGCTAACAAGATCACAAAAATTCATCAATAGAAAACAGTGTTTCTAAACTACATGTTCCTGCAGAATTTAAGCATTTCCACCTCAAAGAAGTCCATACAAAGTTCTCAGCCCTGCAAAAGAATTGTTTTCCTGGCACACAGAATCTAAACTGGCGTCTTGGGCCTGTGCAGACATAGTCCCACAGTGCAACTGCAGTAGCAGAGTGGAGCTACCATTGCAGGGCTGCAAAATCAGCCAGAGAAATCTGCTGGATCCTCTGGCAGCATTCAATCTCACAAATCCAGGCAGGACTGGGAAACTGAGGCTCTGCCCTCAGGAACAGAAAAGGGACAGTCAGTTCCTTGGAGACAGCAGGGGCAATACCCTTTTACCTCTCCCCATTAACAAACAGGCTGTAACACTGGAAAACAAAACTCCTTATCTCTCATCCTCAGTCCATCAGTCTACTGTGTGACAGCAGCAATCTGCAACTGAAGGACAGAAACATAAATACAACTGACATTTCCAATGACTTCAGGATACTGGGCCTGCAAAAGTTCTCCCAGACCAGCTACCAACAGCAGAGGGAATGAGAAGATACAAAAAACTCATTCAATTTATGTGCCATAAAAAAAAAAAAAAGCCCAAGAAAACCTCAAAACAGTGGAGAACAAAACACTGTCTTCCTTTGCTACATCTCAAACAGGGAACTTGTAAGTCTGTCCCTGTAAAAAGGGGATAGTCTCATCTTCACCAGAAAACTGCTGGCAAAATATAATCCTGCATTAAAGTCTGGGCATCCCTGTGGATGTCTGTGGTGAGCAACACATTCTTGCAGAGGATGCTGTTTCATAAGCCCTACTCTGCCATTACTGAGAAGCAATAATATCCCTGTGTTTATTTTCATGGGCTCCACTTCAGTGATGAGGCACTCTTACTGCCTTGGGCTGCTCAGGTCAGTAGATCAGAGAAAATATTTACTCTGGGTCACTGTGGGGCCCACGTACCTCGAGCTCTGAAGGCAGAGAAAAAGGATGAAACCACCTAAGAAGTGCCCTGGTCAGCCTGTTCTGAGAAGTTCAGAAGTGCAGTAAACAGCCCCCGTCAGCTGATCAGGAGATGTACTGCAGGGCACCCACTGACGTTGGGTTACACCATCATTTTGGAACAGTTATTTAGGAAAAAGAACATCTCCTCTTACCCACAGGTGTCACAAGTATCTCTAACATAGGCCCAATCCAAGTCACACTGAAGTCTGAGAGCAAGCTGACTTGTTTGGGGCCTGGCTTTGAACCTATCCCATCTACCCATGGTCAGTGACACAGATTCACACTCTTGTGACTCTTCTGTACAAGCCAGAACACTTATTCCAGATATGTCTGTGGTGGGACTAGACCTTCTTAATTAACTGGCTGTAGAGGGAGAAAAGCTACAGAGCAATGTTCCACACCTCTGATTTGCAACAGGGTCCCTGCACTACTTGGGATGGACTAGAAAGATCAAACTCCCAGCATGGTCAAACCAAGAAATTCCCTGTTATGATATGAAAGCAGCAGCTTTAAGAAACATCACAAATATGCTCTCATGAGTGTCCACAGCCTGTGCCAACGCCAACTCACAGAAATTAAGGAATTTCAGCCCAGCTGCTCCTGAGTACCTGAGGACACAATCCCAGATATTCCTGTACAGAGCTGGTCCCTGCTGGAACACCTCCCCCAGCTCCAGCACACACCTGCCACTCTCAGCTCAATTCTCAGCAGCCTCCACTGAAAGCAACTTCTAGACATCTCCCAGAAGGGAAATTGCATTGGACCTGTCAAGGACACCACCACAGCAGAGCCCACAGAGCCTTGGGCTGTACCAGAGATGGATGGGGCTGCCCAACACCATAAAATCCAGCCAGACACACACAGTGCACTCCAACGTGCACCTGTGCACGTCCTCCAGTCATGAAGACAAGGAGAATGAGAGTGCCTTTGGATTCAGCATGGAATTACCACATTGCCTAATGCCTGTAATTAGAGGGCAGAATGGATCTGGAAGCTTACAAGCAACTCATTCAATGAGAACCAGGGGATTTGCATGTGCTGCTTGCTTAAGTGTTACAGGAACTACCAACCAGCACAAACGTCTGAGGAGCCAGTGGGAAAGTAGATGTTGCAATTAAACACCATCACACAATTATCAGAATAACTGAAGCAGCACAATAACCACTCAGTAGAGATGAGCCTCCTGAGTAGCAGTCAAATACTGAAGAAATCTAAACTTTCCAAGATGAGTTTTCAGTGAAAAATCACTCCTGTCAAAAGAACCCTGAGTTCTTTTGCAGAAGCTGGAAGCCTGCAGAAGCTGGAAGAGGAGATACCCCAGAGGAGCATGTGGTGAGATGCAGAAATCTGACTTTTATCTAGGCTCTGGGATCTGGCATTGATGGGAGTAACTAAACCTTCTTGCTGCAGTCCCTTCCTGACTCCTCCCTTGGAAATTGGTGCTTGCTGGGTTCTCTTCACTGGCAACCAGCACACAAGTGTTAAGAGTTAAAACAAAACTAAGCACCAACTTCCCAGACACAACAATCTTAACAGTTGCCAAACCAAAATATTTTATTGGTAAAAACAGAGCTAAAGGTTAACTTTCTCACATGAACTCAGGCAAAGAAAGATCAAGTTTTGCACCAGGTAACACTCAAACAAATCAAACTGGGGTAAAGCTGAATTTTATTTGGAAAATACAATTCATTGTCACTGTCTCAAACTAGCCACCAGCTTCCTGAGTAATTTCAATTGATAGGCCAGGAAGTGAGCTGTATTAACAGCCTAACTAACTGCATGCTTCACTTTTTTCTTGAGGGTTTTTTTTTTTTTGAGGGAGGAGGGTGGCAGAAGGGAAAACAACAACGTACACACAGAAGTAGTGGTACAGACCAGATGATTTCCTGTAAATCCTTGTTTCTGTTATTCGTTTCTATAATTTCTTGTTTGCACACACAGTTTCCCAATGAGAGTGCAGGGCCCACTGCTTTAAGATCAAGGTTCACTTCATGTGCACGAAAGATAAAATATTAAGCTTTCAAAGCCCATGCACTGGTAAAACTGAAGTTTTGCTATTTTTTAAAAGCACTTTATTTATAAAATTTGCATTTGCATTCAGAGAGAAAAAAGAAAGTACCAAATACAAAACCATCCTCCACTGGTGTCCATAAGAACATTCTGCCACCACTAAAGATCTAAAAAGAGCACAGCAATACCCAACAGATGCAAAACATATCAAAGACAAAACACACTAAACCTGGATTTTAAAAAACAAATGCCTGTCACTTCTATCTCACCCACGCTTTAAACAAACAAAATACATGAAAGACAGAATATTCTCTTTCCTTCAAGTACTGAACTCTTTCTGAAAATTCAAGTCCACAAATATAATTCATTACCCTGCAGGAAAAGTGTGGCATGCTAGCATCAAGCCCCAAATTATTATTCTAGGGACACCAACACTAGCTGTAGGGCAAATGTAAATTTATCTTTTAATCCTTCAATTTTTGCCATTTCCAGGCATCACATACCTCAATAAGGAGCCTGAAGTATTATCCAGCTGACTAGCTTTTAATTTGAACAATGTGAACAAACTTTGTTTAACCATGACCTAGAGCCACACATGAAATGAGATTAAAGTTGTCTCTTCACATTTAGTAATCTTCTAGTTAACATGCAAAACAACCAGAAAGCTACTTTAAGAGAAAAAACAAAGTCATGGGAAAAAAAAATAAATAAAAGGGCTGTATCTGAGTGCAGCTAAGTATATTGTTAAACATTTTATCCTCGTACCTGTTCTAGGTACTGAGGTGCAAAGTGATTTTCACAAACCAGGGTACTGTACCTGTGCTGCACTGAAAAATACCTTGAGGGGTTGCCTGAGTCCCAGCAGTACAGCTGGATGACCTGCAAAGCATTTCTCTTGATGGCAAAGACACCCCTGAGTCTCACCAAAAGGTTCTTCAAGGCACCATGGTCCCATATACTTGCGCTATACTCTCCAGAAGACCCCAAAATTAATGGGGTCACCCTCCCAGCACTACTGGCTACACCACAGCCATCCTCAATATGCTGGAACAGGAAACATGCTCTGCCCTAGATGTGGGGACACCTTAGAGAACATACTCTTGGGATCTTATTTTAATCCAACACTACTGCAAGGCTTCAGTGTAAACAGCTTTTTTCCAGTCACTAATAAAAGAAACTGTGTCCCTAGTAGTGTTGGAATATGTTTAACCTGTAAGGCCATTGCAACTAAAATATATAACTACTGACAACAGTCACTACTGACCTACATAGAAAGGACTACAAGACCAGCTTTTATTGTCATGGTTTCTCAGTTTTCCAAAGATTATGAAGGGTGACCCTCCCAGAGGATATTCTCCATCCTGCTGTACTTACTGTGAAGGTAGTCTGCCAGGTCACCACCATTACAGTACTGCAAACAGAACAGAAAGCTCAGTTAACACAGGGCAAATCAAAGATTAACAAGAAAAACAGTAAACTTCAGTAGGGTGGCAGGTTTATCACAATATTTAAACAAAAATAAGCACACATGTTAAAATACTATCCAGAAGTTGGCAGGGGAAAACCCCATTCCTCTGGGTTCCTCTCCTATTTCTCCTAAATGTTATGTTGCATGATGATACACCAGCATCACCAGCACCATCCATGTTCAAGGACTTCAGAGAGAAAGGTAGAACCAGAACAAAGCAGAGGGGTCAGCACTGGAGACAGCAGCAGAAAACTGTTTGAGGAAAGCCTGGGAGTGGACACAGCTGAACGCTCAAACTCCTCACATCAATGTTCCACATCATTAGGAAAAGTCAACAAGACCTCCAAGTGAGAACTGCAGAGCAAGGGAAACATTCAGCGGCTCTGCAGGTAATCTGTGTCCAGAACATTCTCTCTGGTGGATGCCTGAACATACCCTTCTAACCCCTAAAATTGAGTGTCTGCTTAAGCCTGTGCCTGCAGGACCTTTTGAGAGCAGCAAGATGGAAAATCCCCTGGCTGCTCTCTGCACCCACACTCTCCAAGGCCTGAGCTGCAGATTAGATTAACAAAGCCTTACAGGTGAGACTGCCAGCAGGAAGCACCACTTGTGAAACATGCTGATCTGCTTAAAATGGGTTTAAAATATTCAAAAAGAGAAAGAGGGAGGGAAAGGAGGTTAAAAAAACCAACACACTCACCTCCATAACCAAGTAGACAGAGTTTGCCAGTTCCTGGGGAAATAGAAAATGGAAAATTAAGGGATTTATGCACTGAAATATTTCAGACATTTAATTGCTGTATTACCTTTTAAACAGATAATTTGTTCTCTGCTATGAGTCAGACTGAAGAAAGGGTGAAAACATTATAGGTTAATTCCTGGAAGACTGCTTGCTTTGAAAATGCCAGGTATTTAAGCATATTATTGATTTGTGAGAGTGCATCTGTTTAACCAAGCTGATCTTCTGTATTGTGGCTTGGGTCTCCATGTCCTTTCAGGCTCCAGGGATTAACAGTGGCACGCAACACGGATGCTGGCACACTGCTATCTTAGAGCCTTAATCATTTCCACATTTAACTTGGCCCTTTTTAGCAGCTGTGCCCACATGAGCAGGGCTAGGCTGAACAGAAAGATAAGAGCAGCACAACTTTGGGACCTGCAATTCAACCCCGTGGCTGAAAAGTGCCCAAGTGACACCTTCCATTAGAGGGCAAAATGAAAGATCTTAGACTAAAAATGTAACATTTGCCAACCATATTTTCTACATGCCTTAACAGTGCCATTATGAGGTGGTTAAAGCTTTCTGGATTGTAACAGGGGTCAACACCAGCCAAGTCCAGGCCAAATCCTCATCTTCCTAAATTCACTACAGGTGCTGCACTGTGATGCTCTTACCATCCTGGGAGTTCACCTCCTGCCTTGGCTGACCTCTCCCCAGCCGCAGGGAAACATCCATATATCCATGGTACAAGCACAGGAGAGTGCAGAGATGTGTCCCACAAAAATACAGCCCCACAGAGTCCCAGCAGGAGCCTTGGTGGCTGTGCAGCACATGGTGACACCAGGGCCAGCCTGGCACGTGTCCAGCAGAGCCACCAAAGCACTGCCAAAGAACAGACATGAAAACAGCCAAATATTTCAACCCTGGGTAGACCCAGAAGGCCAAACGACTAAATCCTTTTGTTGAGACAGAAGTCAGACAGGAGTAGACCAACTATATAAAATCTGTAAGCAAGAAGTCAGTCCTACAGCTTATAAACCAGAAGTCACTTCTAAACTCAAGGCCCAGCTGGGAACACTCACAGACAGCAACTGTGTGGGTGAGTGGAGAAGTCCTGAAAGCAGAGGCAGAGCATGAGATTCCACTTCCAGGGCAGCATGACTTTATTCACAGGCTGTTTAGATACCAGTCTACATGATTTCTCTTCTGACCCAAACCATTTCAAAACCTCCAGCATCCACTCTAGAACTCTGTTTAGTTTCCAAGCATTCTCCACTGTCTGCTCTCATCCCTTTCACCCTGGTCAGTCCACAGAACTCTGCCTCCCATCAAGCTGTACCAAATTCCCTGCCTTTGTCAATGCCTGGAGTCCTCAGCACCTCTTGCTTTCTCTTCTCTATCCTTTCAACCTCACCACGTGAAATCTGGGTTTCCAGATGTTTGCTGAAGACTGGTTGGAGGAAGAGGAGGAAGATGAAGTATCTGAGATTTGAGACAGCCACAGCTGCAGGGGAACAGGGCACCTTCCCTGGAGGGGCTCAAGCATCCACCACAGCCCAGAGCCACCCTCTGTTCTTACAGCTGTTCTCACTACCAAACCCTGCTGAGCTTTTAGAAGTCCCCCTGTTTGTTGAAAAAGCAATTTTCTGTAATACTTCAAGAAAGTGTTTGCTGCACTTCCCTGCATGACAAACACTTCTTTCAACAGGCTTTGTTTTTCAACCTCTGCATTTGAAAGCAGCACACATTAAGTCATCCAATTTCATACACACACTAATGAAGTGGGAAACCAGTCTGTGGCTAAAAGCACCAGCCCAGGGAAGCTGTGCAAGAAGAAAACCCCAAGCACCATCACAGGCTTTGCACATGGCAAAGCACTGAGGGAGAATTCTCAGCAGCATTCAAAGCCCACCAGCTCCTGCTGTCCTAGGCAAGAAGAGCAGAAAGCCAAGGTTGATAAAAACACCCAGGACTTTCACTGCTACAGGAACTGCAGCCCCAGATGTACCAGGAGATAGGAGACACACCAGAAGTGCAATGCAGCTGCTGGGCACACAGGAAATGTCTGAAGTGGTTTTTGCAGCCCAGACCAGGTTCATCACTGCCACAAAAACAGGTTTCATAGACACTTCTAGGCTGAATGTGCTGTGATCACTGCAGCCCAGGAACTCTGCACTTTATATGCACAGTGCCAGCATGGTTTGGGGAAGCTCAGTGTATTATTACCTATATAGGAAACGAAGAGGAACCAGAGCTTACACAAACCAACTCAGAAGATATTTGTAATAACTTATTAGCCAACAGCTAATGCACACTCTGCAGTATGGCTGTTTTTCCACTCTACATTATTTAAAGACTTTGCAAACAAACATCACCAAGGAAGTCATTGATTTTTGGCAGCCAGTGTGTGCAGGGACCAGGGTTAAACAAGGACCAGCACTGGCAAGGGAGATGCTCTGCTTGACTTTCCCAACAACAACATGACCTTGGTGGTTGGTGGTTTTATCTCTTGACTGTGCTGGTGTGATAAGAGGGCAATGCCTGAAAGGCTTTGAGGAGAGAAGCTGGTGGCTCTCCCAACCATCACTGGCAACAGCAACCTCTGAAAATCCAACCTCACCAGGCAGAGCTGGCCAGAACACCTAGCAAGGGCATTTTCAGATCACAGCTGCCTGTAGCAAGGCAACAAACACATGTGCAGCTTCAGCATTTCAAGATCCACTTACAAGAAAGATCTGTAAAATTTTACCAACAAAATGAAACATTTATTTCAAGAAGGGTCCCAGAAACAAACTAGTGTTTGGAAAAAGCCAGTAGAGCTTACTGTGGTTAAAATAGACTCAGCTGTCTGAAGAGACTTCTGGTTTCTCAAACAGGCTGATGGACTTCTCTCAAGCTGATTCAGCAGCAGAAACTACTTCTAGTCCATTTTTATCCTTCCACTATATTTATGATTTTTTCATTAACAAAACAAGGGAAAAAATACTGCAAGCCAAATTCTGCAAGCTACCAGTTTATCTGAAAACCAAAGCAAAATGCCCAACCCACTCATTTCCACATCAAGAAAAGTATTACAGTTTGCTCTATTTTTGCAGAGGCTTATTTTCAAGAAGTGTTACAGATCATTTCCTCTGGACCTCTTATTCACATGTGCCAGTCTGTACAGCCAAGCCTAATCCTGTCACTAAACAAGCTCAATGGAGACAACAGCACAGACACAACCCCTAACTTTTCCTGTCATCACAAAGGGCAGCAGTACCCTGGCCATGCCCCACAATGGCAGCAAAACGCCTCTGCCAAAGGCATTAAGCTGATAATTAATCAACCTGGAGCATTGCCTGCCTTGTTCTTGCAGCAGAGGCCCCAGTGATGAAGTTACAATTTAATTGAGTGTAAAAATAGGCAACAGCCTCTGCTGTCTACAAATAACACACATCTGCTGATGGAGGACAAAGAAATGAAGAAACCTTATTTAGCAATACACCATAAATCACCCCAAGACTGTGCTCTGTTAGAATTCCTCACTGTGACACCAGGACACATGGTGTTATGGACAGTAAGACCCAACAGTCCTGTCTCCCTTCTCTCCACCCATACTGGAAGGTGGCATGATCCTCTTCTTGGAAAGAGTGTGTTTAGGTGTGTCCAAAGGGAAATGTCTGGGTGTACCCACAGTTAGTCATCCTCCTACCACAGCTTAAAAAGTCTCAGAGAGGAATTTTCCTTAGAAAAATCCTCCTCTGCACTCTACCCCTGAACTCAGCCTGCCACCAAGTTTAGAAAGATGCTCAGGAACGGCAAAAAGTGGAAATTTGATTACACAACACTCCAAGATTCTCTCAGCAGTGCAGTGTTCTCACCCTTCTGTGTGAGACCAGTGCTGTAGTACACTCTGGGGGAAAACCAGCTAAGAATGACTCCTACCTCACACAAGACCTCTTTTCTAGGACAACTGGGAAGAACACTGAAGATGAAAGCAGCTCCAGAGTTACACCCATGTGCTGAGCACTGTGGGGCTGGAAAGGCTCCTGTCGCCTACACCAGAGGAGCCATAAGCACTCAAGACTTGTTTTACCACTCTCTGGGTGTTTGCTGGCATCCCTGTGATGGCAGAGGGTTTGTGCCTCTCAGCAGATATCTCCCACAAGCTGCTCAACACCACCTCTCCAACAGCACCCAGAGATGCTGCCAAGCAAAGATAATTTTGCTGCACATGGATCTCTCTAAGCAGGGCCAGGAATTTCACCAACTGCACCAACACAACAGAAGCACAACATAAAGCTGGGGGTCTGGCAGTGGAAGATAACATCAACTGAAAGCTAAGCTTTTCCATTTCTTTTTTGTTACTTCCCCTTCTCACTGCAGCAGAACCACTGTGTATCACATCCTCCTGTTTTGCCAGCAGGATCTCATGGAGCCAATACCTTTCTGACCTGTGGTCTCCAGTTTTTGCCTTCTGACAGTAGCACTGGAGTCAAACACAGTCCAAACAAACACAACTTTGCTTTACAGAAGCCAATTCTTAGGCCAATGGCATCTGGAAAATCCCTAGCTCAGGCAGGGGCTCCCAAACTGACTGGGCTTGGGAAAAACAAACCTGCTGTTCTAAAGAGAGGAAAACAACTTTGCAAAAAGTAAAATCTCTTAGAACTGTTTCACTGTGGCTCACAGCTTGGCTTGAGCAGGCTAGCCTCTGAAAAGGGAAAGGAAAACTGTCATGATAAGCAAGGATTATCTTCTGATGCATCTATTGGAACAAAGCAAGATAAGGGACAATAGCAACATCAGTCAGAAGTGTGGGAGAACCTATCATTGCTCGTCCTTTGGAAAACTGATATAAAGCAAATAGAAGATATTCACATGGCTTTTGAACCCAAGTGAAAAGAAAAACAGGTCTCAGAGCCTTCTGTTCTCTGGCCCTGGTCATCCTCCTCACTCCTCCTGAACATCATCAATAAGGAACTCAAGAACATTCTGAGCGGGCTTCCAATTCAGGAGACAATTAACTCAGATGAAGAAAGGTAAAACCTACTGCAAGTGACTAGAAAGTGTTATTTCCAGAGTCAGCAGATCTGTGACTTCCCAAAATAATGAGGGCTTCTAATTTCTTAATGTAGATCCCATGGAGTAAGCACCAGAAACAAGACCTGGCAAGGCCCACCATGTTCTATCCACAATTGGCCCACAGTTGGCCACTGACTGCATTCTGCTTCCTTCTGACCTGCCAGCTTGCTCTAGGACATGGAGCAAGCAGAAGGGAGGCCCTGCAGCACAAAAATGGTCGATGGGTGGCCTTGCAGCAGGGCAGATTTTTGTAGAACTGGAAGAACAGTGATGCCAAGGGTCAGCACTGCCCCATTCCAGGCACTACTGTACTCTCCACTGCAGAACAGATGAGCTGTTTCAGGACAGGTTGTACTTCAGGGTAGATTAAAAACAGCAGGAAAACCATTCTCTGGTACTACACAGGCTTCAGGAAGGGAGGGAGACTATTTCCCATCCCCCTGGCAACAGTTCTAAAGTCTGCTTGCATGACATTAGAAAACAAACAGGACAACGTCATGTCCGTGGAGCTGCTCTTTCCCAGGCAGCTCATACCACCACAGCCAGAGGGGATCACTGCTGGAGAGGCAGCTCAGCCTTCAAGAGACCTGAACAAACTTCACCATCCCTCCCACTGGACATGAGCTCCCAACAGGTTCCTTCAGCCCAGCCCCACCTTTCCCCCCAGCCGGTCACAGCCCTGCTGCTGGGCTTCACAAATCCATTGCTGGGCTTCACAAATCCACTGCTGGGCTCAAACAGAGCACTGAGACCCAGCACATTGCAGACAGCTCAGACAGAAAAACCTGCCTCTCCTCCTGTGGGGCCTCTGCAGGGCAGCACGCTGCAGCAAAGCCGCAGCTGGAGCCAGCACCGAGCCCAAGCACAGAAACCAAAGCATGGGATGCAGAATGGGGTACAGAAACAAAGAGCTGGGTTTCACAGCCACAGAGCTGCCAGGCGAGACCAAGAACATCCACATCAGAGCAAATTAACCTGTGCTGCTGGAGCACTGAGAAGCAATCCCTTCTTACAGCAGTCACGTTGCTCTGGGGGTAACACTGCAGCTCCTACAGCACCTGAGCCCCCCATGCACTGCCCAAAATCCACTGAATGCAGGCTGCAACAGAGAATGTAGGAAAAAAAAAAAAGAACAGCAGAATCCTGAAAAGTTTGGACTTTCTGACATGGGGTGGAAGTAGTTACCCCTTTGCCAACAGGCAGAATATCTAGAAGCTTTTTCAAACAAAAGCAAGCTCCTATGCAAATAGCAATGCATTATATTAATGCTATCAAGAGAGGAAACTACAGAATTCTAAAAACAATGACAAAAAAAAAATCAAAACCCAATTTGTTTTTCTGTATTCATTCCTCATCTCCTTCTTGTATCACAGCCATACCATAAACTGAACATTTAAGGTTGAATTCCCCATTACCTTAAGCTCAGTCACATGTACTGGAATTAAATCCTTGCATACCTTAAAGTTGCATTTTATGAGCCTGTCAAGTGAGCAGGGTTAGTGGGGGAGAGCTAAGAGTTGAGGTGGATATTTCAGTTTTAATCACACTCATTGAGACACATCAATTGATTGAGATATGTGCAAATACAAGCAAAGTAACTCAGTCATAAGGTTTGATTTTTAGTTTAATGTAGTTTAGTTTTGGATTAATATAGTCTCCCTGATAAAGTTGGAAATTGCCTGTTTTTTAATGGTATATATACCAAACACAATCTGATACTCTGAAAGAGTTGTTCTGGTTTGGGTTTTTCTGGTGTGCTTGTTTTGGTTTTTTTTTTAAAGCAACTCTGAAAATTAGAGTTTTGACCTCCCAGGGTTTTCTATGGCACCTGCATGAGTGACTGGCCTTGGCAAGTCTCTTTCCCATCCATTTATTTCATAGTTCATTCATCAGATTTAAGAAAGCAAGCATACTTGCTACCATAAAGGTGTGGAAACAAGGGGTATAAATAAAAGAGCATGAATTTTCTTTCAAATAAGAACTGTCTTAATTTAAGAAGGGAAAAAATCCAGTTAGTGGAAGCCAGAGAAACACAAGATCAAATCTGCACTATTTAAAAAACAGAGAAATGAGCACTTTTGAACATATTTAGTATGCTGGCTGTGATTGCCAACCAAACGAAAAGAGCATCCAATGCAAACAGAGAGGGTGTGTGCAGGGTGAGGTGACACAGCACCCAAGGGACACACAGAGCCCACCCCACAGCCCCCAGGCTGCCTCCCAGCCCTGCCTGAGGTCCCTGGGGTCCCCATCACACCAGCAGCTCCCACACCCTGAGCCACCAATGCACTCAGAGCTGGCTGGGAGTCTCCCCCTTCCTGGAGGTTTTTAAGATGCTTTGCTAAATGGGATCTCTAATGACTTAAAATTATGCATCTTTCATTCCCCCCCCACTGGAAGCACAGTCTGGTTGATCCCTACTATGCCAGCTCAGCTGACCTAATTCCTCCTGTTATTCTGATGCTAGGAGACAAGCCAGGTGCTCCTGCAGCCAGACTGAACATTATTGCCCTGAGCAACCAGTGATGCACAATTTGATTCATTTCTGTCGCCCCCCCCCCCCTTGAAACAACCTTGCTTAGTAAACAGATGCAGCTCTGAGATCCTCACTCTGCATTTTGACAGCACCTCTGTGTTTCTGGTAGTATTAAAGGTCTGCACATGATAAAGCAGGAGACAATGCACAGTTAAAGGGCCTCTTTGCTATACAATAAGCACAGCAGAGGTTCCAAAGCTGTCTGTGGGCAGGGCTCCTCCCTGCATTCTGCTGTGAACATTTGTTACTACATTTCTCAGACAGGAAACCTAACATCTGAAGACAATTAAGATGCTTTCTCTTAATCAAAGTATGTTTAGGTCTGCACCTGAGAAACTGCCTTGGAAGGTCACATCATTCATGCTCATTTTCCACCAAATGTGCCATTTGCTACTGCTATGTGAACATAAGTAACAGCAGGGGGGAAAAAAACACCACCCAGACAACAAAAAACATCAAGCAAAACCATGTATACTTATTCTGAAAGCAAAACCAAAGCAAAAAACCTCTCGCTGCCTTTGCAAAGACCACCCTGTGCTCAGCTCCTCATTCCCACAGGGTCTCACTTCTGGGATGGAGGCAGTTTGCCTCAGGGAAGACCCACATCCACTTCTCTGGGTGTTTTTCCAAGGCAAACCAGAGCCATCCAGTCTGCATTCCTACCACCAGTGCCAACCCTCTGTTTGCTGGTCTGTGCAGAGCTTTTCAGCTGGTATCCACAGGTGGGAAGGCTGGAGGAGAGGGGAGGACACACCAAAGTGAATTGTACCCTCCATTCTCTAATACAAGAATGAGCACTAAGATGAGTTTTTGAGACACACAGGTTTATTGCAGTTTCACAGCTTAGTGGCAAGTTCAGTCTAGTCACAAAGCTAAATCTTTCAATTAGGCTTTGCTTTGAGCCTATAAATATTTGAAATAAATTCAAATAATGTTTTTCCACCTGAATTTAATCCCACCAGCCACTGATAAGAAGACACCTCTTCCCACCCATCATCCAAATCTTCACCTCTTGCTTTGCTCACTCCAAATGTGTTCAGTCATCACAAGGATTTACACAGAGGAAATTTTCATGATGGAAACACTGGTGGAGCCCCAAGAGCAGCAGCACAAACAGCAGCCACCAGAGCTTTGCTATCAAGCTGTGAACACAACAGCCTTCCAGTTTCCTATTACTGCTGGGGAACATTCCTTAATCTGTCATTACAGGCTGAGTAATGCTACCTTCCACAGGAGCTTTGGAGACCATTAACCACCACGTTACTGGCTCTTCCATGACACCTTAATCATGTGAGAGGAACACAGGTGTGTGCTTTACACACAGCATGAGTAAAACAGTGACCATAATTTCAGAAATGTGGCAAGACAACTCCCTCTAAAAAAAGCCGATGACTGAGGTCTATATTTAGTGGTCAGCATTAGCTGGATGTTTCTGTGACCTGCACAGTGGGATACTTGGCTGGGGAAGCCAGCATCAAATCAAAGTTCAACACTACAGAACTCTCAGCTCTCTGCAAACATGGCCATTCTGGTCCACTAAATTCCCAAGCATTTCCCTACAAAACAACTGGCAGAGGGTGGTTGTGTTTTCATCCTTTCCTCTTTAGCTCTAAATTAAGCCAGATTCAATCTTCAGTAAGAGTGATTCCCTTCAACAGATGCGAGGATGCTGACGGAGCAGGACAGCAGACACCCCATTCTTGTCTGCAGCACAAACAGAGAGAGGATTGCTTGGCACTTCAGAGAGCTGCACTTTACACCCACTCACCAGGCAAGCTGCCAGCTTCGCTAGGGGATGGAATTAAAACAGGGTTTAAGCAGGCAGCCTGACCTCAGGAGAGCAATCTCCCAGACACAGAGTGCCTCTTCAGTCATCCCAAGTGCCTCAGTGGAGCCCTGTCTCCAGAGACAGAGCATGTAAACAGCAGTGCCTGAGGAACAGAAGGTCCTGCGTGAGGTGGCACGAGAGGTGGCCAGGCATGAGGTGACACTGCAGCAGCACTGATTCACCCAGCCCCACGCTCATCAGAGCACTGCTGCAGCAGAGGTGACAGCGCTGGAGGGCACACAGAAGGACACTGCTGTCCACACGGCTCCTGGGGGACAGCAGGAGGCACGTACACAAGATGCAGAGTAGCATCTAAAGGCTCTGTGTCAGAAAAAGGGTGATGGTGCAGCCAGCACAGCACATCACAGCCCAGCAGCCACGGCTCTATTGATCACAAGGACTTTCTACACAGCAGCAACACAAGGCTGTCATTATCTGGCTCTCAAGACCAGCCCAGGGTGACTGATCACTAACCCGAGAAGCATTTGTTCTGCCACCCATGCCTTAATCCATGTGCACAAGAAAAATCTGCACTGCAAGGACTCTGTGTTCTTTGTCTCCAGGTGATACAGTCATCGCTGCAGAAATATTTTTGGTGAGTCTGTACCAGGTGACTGACTAAAGCATTTGTCTCAGCTCATCCCAAACTGGTGAGTATAATAAATCAACCTGTTACCAAAGTGTAGAAAGCAGACCCTCAGGTAACAAAGGCTGAGCCAGAAACGTCACAGCACAGTGTCTCATGTGCCTTTAACAGCTCTGTTACTGCAACCAGTCCATCCCACCCATGCAGAAATTGGGGGAAAAAACCTAACACAAAAACCACCTGATATCCACTCAAGCACACTCACAGCTAGGCTGCTTTAAGAAGCAAGTTCAGCTCACAGTGCACAACTAGGGAAAATCTGTCAATAAAATAATCCTTCTTATTTCATGCAGGAAAATGTTTTTAATATCCAAAGCATGACATGTCCAGATTCAGCAGATTTTCTGCCCTACCACCCACACAGCCACATATGAAACCTTCAGCTGACACCTATTCAACCTGGGGCAGCTGGCACAGAACAGGGAGGGAAAGACACCCAGAATCTCCCACTGCCCAAAGATCTCAGCTATGTATGCAGGAACTTCTGCCTAGTGCTGGAAGGAATTTGCTGGCACACAGTGCTCCCAGGATCTGACAAGTCCAAAGGTTCCCTTCCTACCATTCAATCTCCTCAGCTAACCAAGTGGTCTCTGACCACAGATTTAATGTCCTGAGACACACAGGAAACCAAAGCAAGCCCCACACACCAGCCCACACATGCTAAGCTTCCCCTGTCCATGAACATGAAGAGCTGAGCTGATCCTCAGAGTCACGGAGACCAGTTTTCCAAGAACCTTCATTTCCAAACCAAGACCTCCTTTGGCAGAAACCGTCATTTGTTGTTATTAATTTGCACCTTAAGGAACAAGGGCTCATTTGGCTGTTGTCAGAGTAAAAGGATTTCTGGTAGCCAGATGTGCCTCTGGAGCACTCTGTCCTCTTTGCTGCAGACTGGGGACCCCAGCCAGCCAGCTGAGGGGTCAGGTAGTGCTCAGCAGCAACTAAGACACCCCACACAGGGTGTAACACAGCTTTTACTGTCTGCCAAACACCTCCTGTGCCTAGGAAAAACCCACAGCACAACTCCACACTGACACTAAATAGACAGCACTTTTAGAAATGTGGTACAATAAGATTTATCCTCTTTTTGAGCAAGGGTTCTTGCATTAGGCTCCTAAACTATTAACATCACCTCTCATTAATATGAGAGCACATAATGAATATGCATATTTCATTTTGTGAGCCATTCTCATGTCCTGATGCTGTACTAAGGACTCCAGCAAGGGGATCCAGAAAAGTCCAGTCACTGCACTTTTATGGATTAAACATTAATCAGAATCATTTATTCCTAGGAAGTTTCTTATTTTGTCATTATTTATGAACCAATATCACAAAGATCTGGAAATGAAAGAAACACAGCAATTTTCCCAGATTTGAAGGATGAATTCAGGGTGCCAGGGTGAGAGCTGCTTGTCAGTACGAAATGTACTCTGAAGCAAATCTAGCCTTACATCAAAAATCTCATGTACTGAGAGGTCTGGCTAACATGAGTTTTTAACCAGGAAAATGCAAATGAAAGCATCATTGGGTGTAATCACTCGCTTACAGCCACTGTGGTTTTGGTAACCATTTCCTTGTGTGCAAGAAACAAACGAGTAAAAGTCAGAGTCACTGTTGACAGGCAGTGCAGAGGAAGGGAGGACACAAAATGCAATGACAGACAAAGCTACAGGGCAACAATAAGTTTCACGGGAAGTATTCTTTTTCCTCTTGCTCTATGTTGTAATACAAGAATAAACATCTTCTATTTTAGAAAGCCTACAAGTAAGGATTCAATTAACTGCAAATGTGGTATTTTTGAGGATAAATACAATAAATTCATATGCAGCTATGAATGAAGCTCCTGATCTGGTATCAGGGGAGCAATGTGAGTAGAAGTCTTTTCCACAAAGTAAGGAAAGGTGGGCAGAAGCCAGCCTTCCACAGACCTGCACTTTTACCTTTACAGATAATTTACTCTCACACAACCCCTAAGCAGACACAGAGCAAGGCCAAGCATGCAGACACACTAAACACACAGCATATGTGGGTTAACTGCAACAGACTGTCTGGTAATAGATCACCTCACACCAGAGGAGAGTCCACACCCAATGCCCCCTAAATAATCTCATTTTCTCTGAGAAATCAAATTACCCAGGTCATACAAGGACTCTAAGACAAAGCTGGTAACTAAGCACAAACCTGGGCATGCCTTGAGCCCTGGACCATTCTTAAGTTCCTGTTTTGTGGTATCTTACACAGCTTCTTCCTAAAATCTCACCAGACTACACTGCTGAACACAGAATATGATAAAGCTCATCACAAAAGGAGAAAAACACATTCCTATAAATGCAACAGCAATAAAACTGCTCCTTTTGCAGAAAACATCTTTGAGTCGCTTCCTACTCAGCAGCAATTTGAAGCAGGGAGAGGAATCTAACAAAAGTGTTGAAAAATCTCAGTAAGCATAAATGCTTGATGCAAATGCTAACTATGGAGTGCAGGAGCAGCCAGTCACTCTCTCAAGTGAAAAGTTATTAAGCAAATTAGGAAGGTACATACAGAGCATGAAAAAAAAGCAAAAAAAAAAACAAACCAAAAAACCACCTAAACCATGAGATCTAATGCTCCAAGTGGGCTGTGCCAGGAGCATTAGAAGGAAGGAAGCTTTCCCAGCTACTCTGCAGCGCTCATCAGCCCCAAGGCCGCTCTGCCAGATCAGCTCAGCAGCAGAGCGCAGCTCTCCAGGGAGATTTCCCAGCAGCAATTCTGCTCTCCAGGGCAGCCCTGCAGGGCCCCCTGCTCCAGCAGGGAGGGATCCGGGGCTGTCCCAGCTCCGGGGGCTGCGGCACACCGGGTGACAACACCGGCGGACTACAGCACCCAGCAGGCACCGCCGGCCGGGCTGGCTCGCACCGCCGGGGCTGACGCGGAGCCACCGGAGCCAATCCACGGCACACGGAGGAAATGTCAACAAACACGGCGGCCTGCGGGACGCGTGATACCGGCCACAGGGCAGCACACGGCCGATAAGCCCCGCCAGGGCCGGCCGGGGGTGGGCACACAGCGCTCACCCACCCTGCATCACAGCCCTTCATCCAGCAGCACCGCCGGGAGCACAGCCCCTCATCCTCCAGCACCGCCTTTCCATCCCGCAGCTGTTTTTTTAAAAAGCATTCACGAACGGCAAAGAAAACTTGCCCTGTTACCAAGCAAGATTTAACAAATAATCAAGAAGGAAAAAAAATAAATTTAAAACTTGATGGTTCGCGTTTAGCAGCAGATCAGTTTTAGCCCCTCTAGATTAGATCTTCGGGGCTGGCTTTGAAGGAAAAATGTCTGCTGCAATTTTTAACACTTAGTGACGACCGCAAGGACAACAGAAAAAATGCAAATTAAAATCCTCTGGAGCTAAGACAATCATATGCTACAAAGTCATGCTTGCACTATTTTTGCGTGGTCTAGGAAATAGAAATTTTCTCAGGGAGTGTATCC
Source organism: Ammospiza caudacuta (assembly GCF_027887145.1). NCBI lineage: Eukaryota > Metazoa > Chordata > Aves > Passeriformes > Passerellidae > Ammospiza > Ammospiza caudacuta. The sequence goes on from NC_080610.1 coordinate 10,409,247, forward strand.
AGACCAGAGAAATAAAATAAAGAAGTGGGCATGCCAAAAATAACTACTAATTTTATTTCTAACATTTTGAGAACTTAAAAGCTTCCAGCACAGACATATTCACCACACTGCATTTCACTGTGTAACATCCTGGAGCAGAAGCTCCCACCTCAACTCCCAACTGCACATGAGTTGTCTGGTCCAGCCAACAGCTAACACATGATCTGCTGTGTTTGTTTATCTTTCCATAACTTATCAGAAGGCTTTCTCTTCCCCCCCCCTTCCCCCACACCGAGTACACATCAGAATACAAACACTTGTTAAAAAGTGAAATTTCACAAACTCCATTCAGCTTTTCCCGAATTTAGAATGCTTTGACATAATTGATTGTATTTACCTGGAAGTCATACAAGGCAACAATGTTTTCATGTTTCAATTCCTAGAAAAAGTAAAAAGAAAAACAAACCATAAGCTAGGAGCCAAAAAAAGGGAATATTGAATAAAGACTGAAGAAAAGAAGTCAGGCTGCCTTTACCTTAAGAATTTTTATTTCCTTGCCTAGCAGTGTTTGTGATTTTGCAAGGTTCTTCTTGTTAATACATTTCACAGCTACTTCCAGCTCAGGTTTCTGAAACAGTACATAAATAACACAAACAAATGTAAATTTCACCATTCATTCACATTAGGATAAGCAGCCTCTTAACAGATTACAAATCCTACTGAAAGAAGTGTCTTGCAGCTAGTAAAGGCCTCTCACTTCACATCCTAATGCCTTCTCCTTACTTGTTCAGACTTGTCCTCTCCAGAATTATGCTTGTCAGCCCAAGGAGAAAAGCCCAGGGTTTAGGGTTTTGTTACTACTTCATACAATGATTATCCTCTTATTTAATCACTAGAAATAAATGCACTGTGGGAGCCGTGGCTTATCCCAAGCACTAATGATGGAAAATCCACTGCCGGATTGGTTTCCTTTTATTTACCAGTGTGAGATTTCTCCTCCTCCTCCTTGAAAAATTAAGTGGAGAAGGAGAAGACTTCACAGACACACACACACACAAAAATCCCAAACAAACTAAAGAGTTCCTTTCATAGATGGTGTGTAGGGATTTTTTTCTCCCTTGTTTTGGAGGTGGGGACGGGTTTTGAGTGGATCTGGGAGGCAGCTGACGGCCTCCCAGCCCCAAGGTGAAGCCACCTGCCCGGCTCCTGCCGGGACACACACCTGCTTGGAAGAAACTCCAAGGAGAACAATAAATAAATAAAAATCAGCACCCCAAGCCCGGGGTGATGCCCAGGCTGGCAAGCGCCGCCGCTTGCGGCGGGGATGCGGCGACCGGGGCGCGCTGCCCCCAGCTCGGCCCAGAGCAGGAAATAAATAAATAAATGAAAAGCAGAAGCGGGGAGGGTGGAAATAAAAAGCAGGGATTCTCACTTCTTTGTGCCTGCCTTTGAAGACGACGGCGAAGGCTCCGTGCCCGATCAGGTCCTTCCTGCTGAACTCAAACTTTCCCACCGTCTCCATGGCGCTGCGCCGGGGGGTCCCGGGGGCCGGCGGCGAGGCTGCGGCCGGGACGGCTTCAGAGCTGCAAAGGGACGAGGAGGAGGATGGCGGTGATGAAGGAGCTGCCTTTAAAGAAAATTAAACCTCTCCCAATCCAAACGCGACGGGGGTACCCCCCGCCACCGCCCCCCTCGGACCGGTCGGGAGCCGGAGCAGCCCCGCTCCCGCCGGCCCCGGCAGCTCCGCTCCGCGCTGCCCACCTCGCCCTCGTCCATGGGCTGCCTCTTCCTGCCGAGCGGCCGGGAGCCGGGCATTGTCAGCGGCCGGGGCGAAGCTGGCTCCTCAGCAGCGGGCCTCCCCCATCTCCTCCTCGGGCCGGGCCGGCGCGGCTCCTCGGGCCCCGCTTCAGGCGGGGCTCCCCATGCCGAGCCCCGGCCCCCCCGCCGGCAGGCGCGGCTTCGCCGAGAGTCCACCTTAAGCGCGATCCACCTTAACGCCCGGTCCGCCTCACGGCAGCGTTCCACCTTAAGCGCGATCCACCTTAAGGGCCGCCCGCGCCCCCGGCTGTGAGCGCTGGCGGGGCCGGGGTCGCGGGGCCGGGGTCGCTCCGCGGGAGCCGCCGCTCGCTCGGCCGGGCCCGGACAAAGCTGTGCGGAGCGGAGCTGGAGCGCCGGGCGGCGCAGGCGCGGTGTGCGGCGGGGGAGGCGGCGGACAGGCAGGCGGGCAGAGCGGCGGCGGCGGCGGCACCTGAGGCGGAGCGGCCGGGCCCGGCACATTTAAAGGCGCCGCCTGCCGCCCGCCTGAGTCAGCGCCGCGCTGCCGCGGCCCCCGCGCCGCCGGCCCGGGAGGGCTCCTGGCAGCCACCCGGCCTTTGGGGGGTGACACAACCGTGGGATGTTCTGAGTTGGGAGAGACACACAACGGTATTGAAGTGCGGCTCCTGGTCCTGCACAGCAGAGTCCCAAGAATCCCACCACGTGCCTGAGAGCGTTGTCCAAATGGTTTTTGAGCTCTATCAGGCTCGGTGGTCACCACTTCTCCAGGCAGCCTGTTCCAGTGCCCAGCCACCTTTTAGCAAAGAACCTTTTCCCAATATCAATCCTGAACCTCCCCCGACACAGCTTCAGGCCATCCCCTGGGGTTCTGTCACTGTCACCGCAGATCGGTGCCTGCCCTTTCACTTCCCTTCCCAACCCCACAGTTGTACACCACAATAAGGTCTCCTGTCCGTCTCCTCCAGGCTGAACAGACCAACTGATGTTTCAAACAATTAAACAAATGTGACTGGTTGGGTGAAGTTCACCCCAGGAGCTGTAAAGTGTCCAGGAGGAGCATCCCCAGCACCCCTTCCTCTCTCCCAGCATAGCCCACCTCCTCCTCCACAGGCTCTGGCTCTTTTCCACTCGCTCCCATGCCAGGGCTCCACGGTTCCTCCGTGGGGAACCAGCCAGGCCTCCAGAAGTTCCCCAGAGTGCCTCCATGGAGCTCTCCTCTGACAGACTCTTCTTGATATCCTGCTCCAGAGCTCGGCATGGAATTTCTGTTGTGATAAGAAGCCTTTCCTGGCCGCAGCCTGGTGTGTGGTTTGGCCATCCCATCTCTTGCTGTGCAGTGACCCACAAGCTCTGCCCTGTGGGTGTGTGCTCACAGGTCATTCCCTCCGTGGCAGGAACCTCTCAGGGGTTTGCCCCATCCTCTGCTCCAGGCTGCCCAAATCCACCAGCCCTGGCAGCACCCACACCGCTTGCGCACTCGCTCCTGTTTGTTCGCTTCTCACAACGTCAAATCCCAACTGCAGGGAAAACAACGCTGCTCGTGGGCAGCACCGCTGCTCGCACGCTCTGCCTGAAGTTTGTTTTTTACCCAACTGTATTGACCCGGCTATCGACCTGTGCCAGCGCTGCAGTTCCAAACACGCAGTGCCAGGGTGATGCCAGCGGCTCTGCAGACACCCAGCACACGGGGTGCTGGTGTTGTGACGTTGGGTGGCTGCAGTTATCGCCATTCTCGGCACAAATCGGGCACAAACAGCACTTCACAGCGTCAGGACGTGTTATCTGCACAAAGGCAGTGGCTGTCTGATATGCTATCTGGCCCATAGGCTGTTGTCCTTGGTTCCCACATAACTGATGTTCAGGTACCTTCACCTTCCTCCACTTCAAATTTTAGTGGGAAAATGACAGTGTGTACTAAGAAGTGCCTGGCTGGTAGGGATTGGCATGTCAAATTCCAGCAGTTTAGTGCTCGTCGGGAACTGTGAAAGTGACAAGGAAATTCTTCAGTGGGAATCTGAAAACTGTCTCTGTTGAAGTAGCCCTTAAACCAAAACAAGAGCACCTTATTAATTTCAGCAGAAATTCATTTTAGAACTCTTTTTAAAAAAACATACAATATATTTAGCTACTTGTTTTCTTTCACACTTTTGTATCATCCACATCTACAATTTCAGGCCTTTGTCAATGATCATAAGGGGTTAATTTAAAAACGAACACAGAAACCAGTAAAAATGTCAAACATCATCAAAAGATACTACTTGGCAAATGCCAGACTTGGGAATTAATTTTACCCCTTGTTAAAAGCCACTGTCTCTAATGCAGAAGGTAACAGTTGAAAAAGTTTAGGGCAGGAAGTGAAGAAAATGTTTTGAAACTACTTAGATGATTTCTAAGCAGGCAAAATCTTGTATCTGCCATGGCTGGAAAGCAGCCAGAGCACTCTGGTTAGCAAGTGCACTCTTGCAAGAGCTGTGGTAAAAAATCTGCAGTACCCACAGGTGTTTCTGCTTTTCCTTCCCCAGCTCAGCAAAGACGTTCAGTCCTGGGTGAAGGAGGAAGTTGATATGACTGCTGTTCAATTAGAGGCCAAAATATCCCACTGATGAATGTCCTTTGTTCTGTACAGAGCGTGCTTATTTGTTCCTTCACATGCTGCTGGTAGTAAAAAAAAAGTTAAATGTAAGTTAGATTTGACTAAATGTGGGTCCTAAGGCAGCTCTTTGCATGTAGCTGTTTACAGAGCCAGGTGGCAAAGCCAACCTCCTCTCTGCTGACATTCTGCTTTTGTTTTAGGCAAATTTGTTTTGTTTTTAAGCAGGCTCACTGGGTAGCTTTCTAATGAGCAAAAGGACTTCAGAATAAAGACAGCAGAATAAAAGTCTGTACTAGGATCGGGATCAAGTAATACTGGATGCCATGGGCACACGAGGCATCACATGCACTTTGAATGATCAGTTTAGCATTTGTAGCAATTAAACATCTTTGAATTGTGTGTCTTCCAAAAAAAAATAGCTTGGTGAAAGTATTTTGAACTTCTACAAAAATTTAGAATCTTCCCCCAGGACCACTAATAAAATGTAATGCCCCTTGACAGCAAATATGGGTTTGAGATGTTTGAAGTGCACTCTGCAGACACATTTGTTCATTTTGGAACAAAGAGGGCTGAAAAGCTTTTTAATTAAATGTAGGATTCTTCAATTATTTTTTTCCTGTGGTCTGCTGATTAAAGCTTGTGTTGTATCAATTCTTCCCTGATGTCCAGAATTCAGTGAGAGTATGTTTAGGCCAACATCCAACACATGCAAATTCTGTTCTCCTCCCACAGTCTCCCATTTGCTAATCATGAAAGCACTACTGCCAGCACGTATTCAACTACTTCCTCAGATGGAGGCATTAATCTTTGAGGGGACAGAGTAGAGAGTTCAATTTACTAATGCAAAACATCAGCGGGGGAAGATCCACTGCTGAGATTTACAATGGGTCAAGAATAATATAAGCATACAATACACCCACTGTGGGAAGCCTTGGAATATTGTCTTGAAAGTCTCTTTTTAATTTGATGCAATTTTATTCTTTTTTTTCTAATTTAAATGTAAAGGAAAGCGATGGTCAAGTGATATCCTGATGACTCAAGTAATGCTCTTTTCCAATACCATGTTTTAATCAGGAGTCATAAATATGGCTCTTTCTACCTCCTGTAATCCAAGAGTGCCATCCTTACCTCTTGGCACAGTGTAATTACCTCTGAGCTGGGGAATTGGTTAAAGCTACAGAAGTGTGAGAGAATTATGTAAGCAAACTCAGAGTATAGATTTATCATAAAGACAGGAAATTTCCATCTTTTCATAATGCTTTTCTAGACAATTCCATCTTCTTCATACAAGCACTTCTGTTGGCCAGACAGCCATCTTTCCTAAGATCTTATCTTTGCTTTTCTAGTTCAGCAGCTCCAGCCTGGTGTTCCCTTCAGTGCCCAGTGAGAGATAAGAAGCTTCCCAGCAGGCACCCATGAAGCTGAACCACTGAAAGGCATGGGGCAATCCTTGCCCAGACACCATCACAAAGAAGAAGTGATTTCCCTTGCTGTGTGTCTCTGTTTTGAACTCAGATTTCTGCTCAATACAATCTCCAAGGCCTTCCTGTTTAATCTTTTCATTACAGCAACTGCCCCAGGGACACAAGCACTGAGGGACAGGACAGCAAATCAATATTTCTGGAGGAAGTGCTGGATTATGAGGCTTGGGCATGAGCAAGATGTGATTGAACGTGTTACTGCACATAGGCTGAGCTTCATAATTGGTCCCACATCTCCTCTTTGTGTGAAATGAGCACTGAAGCCTGAAGATGAGCTTTAATATGTGCTATAGCTCAGTTGTAGGTGTTCTGCTGCTGGGTAATTATTTTCTTCACAGAAATGTGTGCTTGAAACTGGATACTTCACAGCCAAAGAAAATGGACAGAGTAGCACAGGAGGAAAGATCAGAGTTTGAGTTTCAGAGTACCTCTGGATGAAAAGCAGACTCTGTATTCATGTGGATTCAAAACCTGATGCAAATTTAGACATGTTGAGGCAGTTACACATCCGCTTTCCACAAACATCCCAGTGGCTGAGCATAATCACCAGTATCTGGGCAGAGCCAACACTAACCTGAAAGCTGGAATTTTTGCCAGGTTCATCAGGAAGGAGTGAAGGTACTGAATATGCAGTGCTTGGCTAAAGATCAGTTTGGTGGAAGAAATATGTGGAAGGTCTACAAATATCTGTAAATTGTAAAGGTAAATATTAGCCTGGCATTAATGAATGGAGGAAGGGAAGCTACAGGCTGAATTTAATGGAAAATTAAAATTATGTTGTTTAATCATACTGGTTTGTGATGTCTGCTAGTAGGCTGGATTCTGGCTCAGTTACAGTAAGGATAAAACAGAGATTACAGTCCAACAGCACCAAATTCACCAGGATAAGCAAGTTTTGAACACTGCCTTGTTGTGTTGCATTCCTACAGAGGCTGAAGGAGTAGATTAATCTGGAGCTCTGAAAACATCTGCAGATTTACAGCAGCAGTAGAAGTTGTGTCAAGAGTGTTGTTCATACCTCACCAGGGACCTGCAAAAACATAATTCCAGCTCTGGTAAAATGCTTTTGTTTTAGGAAAGGAGAGATCCTCCACTTAGACCATCAGCTCTTGATCACTGAAATGAGACACTGAATTAAGTGATGGAGTCTGCAATCTGCACCCTGACTTTCACAGCCAGCTCCCTGCATCACACACAGAGCAGAGTTTAAAACATTTAGGTGACAATCAAACATGGGATAGCACTGGTGGGATGTCTGAATATTTGAAGTACTAGAGCATTGAGGTTATTCAAATACCTGCTGAAGCAGTGTGGAACTTAGCACGGCACACAGGAGAGGGAGAGTTGCTTTCCATGTGCTCCCATAGTCCTGTCATTTTACATTCTGGGTTTATTTATGCTGTGAGCCACTCTAATGATTAATAGTGCTGAGAGATTCAACTAGCCACTGAATTATCCTGGCAGGCCAGGTCTGAGATGTTTTATTACCTCCCTCCTTGCACATACACACCAGCTTACTGAACAGACATTGTGAATTATTGAAGGTGGCATTTTCATGTACTCAGCAAGGTGCTCTGGCAATGGCTTTCCTGGGTTCCCATGGCATTTTGGTATCAAATGCATTTCAGCTACTGGAAGAGGGCTCTGGGCACTAAAGGCTGTGCTCAGTGTTCAAATCTGTTAGTGCTCACATCAAGGATCATTACCTAACCTGCCTGCCAAGCAGCTGATTATATTAAAATGAAGTTTGCCAATAAATAAGAGTCTGCAAATCCACCCAGAGCAGTCTGTTTTCAGGCTAATTGGAAGCTATTTTTTGCCAGAACAAGTACTGCTTGTCCATAAATCAGCAGGTTTCATCGTGCAGTTCCTTACAAGATGTTGTCTCTGTCCTGGTTGGGAGCAGACCCACTCCCACCACCCTCAGTTTCCCCCACAGCCACACACACACTTTGGTGTGTGCCATCCATGGGGTCCCTCATGTCAGTCCTGGTTTGTTCAGGGTGGGATATGGGCCTCACTTTAGCCTGGGCTCTGGGATCCCCTCCAGTGTCCATTCAAGTCAGCAGGATCCTCTGCAGCAGCTCCAGCACCAGCCCCTGCTTTCCTGGCCTCTGCATGACTAATACAGGGGAAGCCTCCAGGTTTAAGGACCCTCTCTTTTCTCTAGCAGAGAGCTGAAATTCATGGTCAGAAAGAGCCCTTCAGCCCAATGAAGTCTTTCCAAAGCAATCCAGGTGGACAGTGAATTCACATTTTTCACTTTTGGCATCCCAATCCCTCTCAAAAGCAGCCTTGAGACAAAAATCACCAATGAAATCTACAATATTACAGGACTGCAGTGAGTTCCCAGAGAAACCTGCATCTGTCCTGTTATGAATCAGAGGCCTGGTTGCTTCTCGTTCTCTAAGAGGTGCCCATTTAAGAGCAGCTTTAACCCCCTTTCACTGCCGGCTTACAGCAAAGAGCCACAGAAGAACGCAGGCTTATAGAACAGTCATTTCTTCCTCTCTGTCATGAACCTGGGAGGTCAAGGACATGCACCAGTTTAAAAATAGGATTGTCAGGCATTTTCTTTGCAGCTGAGCTCCTTCTGGGGTTTGGTGCATGAGCACTGCTGCCCCAGGAGAAGGGAGGCACAGCCAGGAGCATTGCCCCTCATGGGACCAGCTCATTTGTGATTCCTAACTGCTTCCAGCAAGCTTCCAGCTTTGCCTTGGGAAGGGATTGTTAATAAACTTTTCTCTTTATGACTAACTGGCTTGGGGGTGTCTCTGTTTTCAAGCAGACCAGTAGCACATACAATTTTCAGTAGGCATTGTTCCAGCCAGGGCCTTACTCATGCAGTGTAAAGCTGGGCAGAAATGATAGCTTCCTTTATTTACAGATGTGTCAATAACAGCAAGGAATGGCCACAGGAGATAGGACCAGCCATAAGAAGCTCCACCAGTGATGAAGGAGATCTCTGCCCCTGCTGATGGGCTCAGGAGGGGAGCAGGCTGCCCAGATCATTGCTAGAGCTCCCTGGGACAGGTTGGGCAAACACCTGGCAGGAGTGACACAGCCAAGGACAAACTGTGTCCTTGGATAAGCAAATTTTGTCATGCCCAGCTCTGTCCCCTGTTCTGTGGTTTGTTTTCAGTGGTTTGGTTTTGGACAGAGGCTGAAAGTTTGTCGGTTTCTCGGCTGTTTAGGTGACCTGGAAAGGCCTGGGGTGGCCTTGGACAACCCGTGCTTCAAAGGACGAGAAGAGGCTCCAGATCTTTTCTCGGTCTCGGTGTTTATTAATTGTTTATCTAAAAGATTTTCTCTTGGCCCGACAGAGGTCTGCACAGCAGCCAGCCATGAGCACACTGAGAGCCCCCGGGGCGGTCACCTATCTTTATACTCAAAGTTACGTATACAATATTTATCATTTTTCCCCAATACCTTTTACCCTTATTAACCAGTGCACTTTTAGTAATAACCAATCCCAAAGTGCCAACATCACCACAGAAGATGGAGGCCGAGAAGAAGAAGAAGAAGAAGAGGACACGCCCCAATTCCTCCATCTTACTTCTTTAGACCCCCCTGTACAGAAATCCTAAACCCTGTGTCTTACACTCTAATTAACCTATCCCTTCACCATTTACCCCAGTGAAATCCTCCTATCCTCACACAGGTGTCGTCTCCTGTGTAGGATCAAAGTCCAGCCACCAGACACTTCTGGCAACATTCCAGGACTCCCGAGCCCCCCAAGGGTGGTCTCAGTCCCTCTGTACCTCAGTCCTGAGGTGCTGAGATCCCACAAAAGTTTCCTTAAAAGCCCAGGGTGAGGGCTCCAAAAACAGGCCTTGAAGGTTATCATGCTACTACCACTCCTATGGATATACAGAAAGATCACTTGAAAAAAGACAAACTTGGGTTCTTCCTCTAGACCTGTTATCAGTTTTGTCAACTGACAAGGACAGGCTGCTCCCAGCAATGTGAGAGGCAGCACAGAAGCTCCCTGCAGAGGCTGGACACTGCTGGCTGCAGCAGCTGGGATCTGTACCCGTGTTGCAGCACTCCAAAGCAATGATTCCTTGTCTTTGTGTATTTCTAGGAAACCAGAGAGACCATTCTCTCACATGAAGAGCCATTAGTGGCATGCAAGAAAAGCTCTCAGTGGATCATGAGAAAGATTTATTTTGTATGTAGTGCTTTCAAACACATTTTTAAAAAAATTTAAAATACTTTCTATTAAAAAAACAACTGCTCTGCTAAGACATCATACCCACCCATACCTATACTCCAGCACTTATAGCCTCACTGCAAAGGAAGACCTAAGGACAAGGTGATAAATTATCTGTAATCTGATATCTGATTTTTTTTTCTCTGTGTGTTTTTCTGGACTGAGCTCTCTGGTCCACAAATTCACAGAGCAATTTCCCAGAAATGCAGTTTAGCTGAAGCACTTGCCTGGGACTGAAGGTCTCTAGCCTGACGAATTAGAAATGCATTTCTGAGAAGTATTTAGGTATTTCAGTCCCCTAGATTGCTATCTCTCCCTTTACCTTATCTGTGTGAATTACAAGGCCTTAAAAGACCTAATTTCTCATCATTATTTCTGTACTACTTTGATTTTTGTAGCACTAATGCAGTAATGGCTATTCCAAATTAAAGATCAGAAATGTACAAAGTTCAGCATTTGTCATTTGTCCTTTGTCAAATGCTACAAGACACCATCATTAATAAAGCAAATATCTGAATAAAAACAAGAGGAAAAAGCCTGACCCGCTCTTTTTTTAATTCTCTGTCCATTACCAATGCTCTTCCCAGAGCTAGGTACAAATAATGAGAATTGTTCTGCTAACAAGCCAGGTTAGCACTAATATTTCCTAGTTGAGGATTTTGGGTTTATTGATGCTCTGCAGTGTTGCAGGATGAATTTGTGATGTCCGTCTGAAAGGCACTTGAAAAGGCACTTGACCAGGCAGCACCAGGCAGCAGGATCATCCAGGACTCTGCTGGCTGTGGTGCTTTCCCATGAGTCATGAATTCACAGTCAAATATTCCATGACTCATGGATTAACCTAACAAAACCCAGAGGGAAGAAAAGTTATTGGGTTATTGGTTGACAAGAGCCTTTTAAAATTAACATGGCATAATAAGCAGGATGCCAACATCCTCTGACTCGTGAGAAACTTGTCAGGAAGAGTTTTATGCACTCACCTATTACCAAGGGACCTCAGCTGGGCTTATGTAATTAGGATGGGACACTTTTTGCAGCTTCAAGGCTTGAATAGCAACATTGGTATAATCTGGTTACAGAAAGCAGAGCCACATGCAGCAAGCTATTAATACCACTTGTATTTAATTGCAGTTCCCTTCCATTCTAGTGCAAATAAACAAAATCAGACAAATAGATGGAAATCAGAATGGAGCCATAAATGAACCACAAGATAAAATATGGTAAACAAGGTTATCTATCTCCTTTTCTGCAAAAAGGTTATGAACTTGTTTAATACTATAAAAAGAGTGGTCTGACCCCACGGACAGGGCATGGAAGAGAGGTTTTGAACACATTTCCAAAGTCCTGAGTGCATTTGTGCCCCCTGCTTTGCAATAAATTTCCTGGGAAGCTCTGGGCACCTCTTCATTAGCAGCAACATAATGAGAATTAGGTCATGCACAGACTTCTCTAACCCCTGTATAGCTCTGTCCCTCTGTAAAATAAGGTGAGTGGAATAGCAGAGTAAAGAAATACAATAAATATTGTGGGGCCAGTGGTCAGCTGCAGTAACAGAGGCCATAGGAAAGCCTGGGATCATGCTGGTCAAAGGTATAAATTTCTGAGGAACACACAGGAACTGGTATTGGAAAGCTTGTCCACTGTGGGACTTACAGGAGATAGAAAATGCCCCACAATTTTAATGTGGCATTCGGTCTCAGCCTGATCCTTTCCATATCCAGGACCCTAAAGACCTGTTTGAGTTCTCTTGTGTAGACATAATATTACAGACCTAAGCCTGGGGAGCAATGTAATACATTTTCCATTCAAAGCATAACAGTCAGTTTGGTTTAGATAAGATATTGTATCATTTCACCAATACTGACTGTGTGATTAAGATTTTCTCCCTCAGAAGCTATATATGATGGATAAAGAGGGAAAACCAAAAAGCAAAAGAATAGAGTTTAAATGGCAGCTAGGGGTAGGAGAGGAACACTGGAAATAGTTGTTTTAAGAAAACTTGGGGTTTTTTTGTAGATATTATCCAGTGGCTCAAAAGACTAGGCTTTGAGCTTGGCACAACTTGCTTTAGATTTCAGATTTTACACTGAGAATCAGATATTTCTGTCAACAGTCCTAATTTTTTTTAACTAATATATCTTTCATTAAAAACTCCCAAGTGCTTCATCATCCTCAGGCTGTATGTTTTCAGAACTTACTCAGCCATTCTCAATTTACTGTAGCACCCATATGGGAGCTTGGGGCCTCCCTCAGCCAGATGAAACAATTCTAATTACACTGACTTGAGCCAGCAGAGGAGCTGGCTAATGCCAGCCAACATACTTAGGAGGAGAATCAACTTGAAAGACATGTGTAACACCAATTTAATGTGTCACAAGACATGAAATTGAGGCCATGATAAAGCAGTAAGCTGCTGATAGCTGTGTGAGCACAGCCTGCTGTGTAAAGCACACAGGAGCTGTCCCCTGTGACTGTGACACAGACAAAGCCACTGGACAAGGGTAGGGACAGCCATAGCAAGGTGCACACTCATTCCCTGTCACACCTGCATCTTCAATCTGTCATCCCAGGGGAGGGACAGCTGGCAGGAACAGGCCTTGGGAGATGGGAGGTTTAGTTTTTCTGACAGTGAGCTTCAGAGGAAGGTTTCTCCCATTTAAACAGGATGTCCCAAGAGCACTTAAAGAAATACTTATAAAAAGAGAAAATATACCAGAAACAATGGAAACACAAACACTGCCAGGCACTGCAAGTCAGCTCTGTCACTGAGGATGAGAACTGCCACCCACAGACCCACCCACATCGAGCCAACCTGCCTAATTTGATCAGAGAAATTATTGTGGCTGGATTCCTTTAGAAGGACTGTGCACAAATGGGTCCTGGAGCAAATGATACCATTTTAACAACATAAGTGTGCTCTTATCTGAATCACAGAGGGTCTGCTGTTACACAGCAAATCAAGTGTGCCCTGTGTCATCATTTGGCCAGCTCCCTGTGACCCAGGAGGCACAGCTGCCTGCATCACCCAGGACATGTCCTGCCTGGTCCTGGCCATGGGCATGTGAGGGCATCACTGCAGCACGAGTTCCTGAGCATCCCAGCTGGCAGCTCCTGAGCACCACACCACACCCCAGGTTTCAGTTTCTTTATAGCCAAACTCCTTCAGCTGCTCAGAACAGACCTGACAGACCTGATATTTGTTTCCATACAAATGCTCCTCACTGGTGTGCCACAGGTTACAAGTGGGAATGAAGAACCACTGGTGGTGGGCAAGCCTGCCAGAATCCCTGCCTGATGGCATATCAGATGAGAGAGGAGATGAAAAATTTCAGGAGAACATAGGTCATGAAAACATGTTTCAGTTTCACAATGAGCAATGATTTCAGGCACTGTTAAACCTACCCTGTAGCTACATAAAGTGACCAGCTTATACTGGTCACTTATACATTGCTGGCTTACATACCATCTGCTTATTTTTCTTTTCATTATCCAAAAAGAAAACAAACTCAAGGCCTCTTTGCTGTTAACTCTCTAATTTCATTAAAGAGTAATACCCCTTATCATGTACTTGGCTGTAACAAGTTTGTATTTTCCAGAAAATTTCCAACAGAATTCCTTGGACTAATTCCAACAACTGTTATCAATCAACTGGTTTTAAACAGTGATGCACACATAGCCTTGGTGAAGGGTTTGAGACCTATATTTCATTTATCTTGAAAAATAAATATGTTTGGCAAAATTCTCTCCTTGTGCCCTTGACCTCTCCCAACTACCAGTAATGAAGACTCAAGGGCAGGAAAGGATTTATCCCTCTGCCACCCTCTCCTCAAAGGTGTCAGTCAGTGAAGGTTGGGGTCAGGCTGTGGTAATAAATTGAATTTAGCAGTTTTAATGTGGACCATATAGATTCTATCCACCTTCTACTCTCTGCCTGGAACATCCACATACTTTATTACACCCAGGTAGGTGTAAGTCTCAAGTGCCAGCCTGAGCCCAGAAGCAAAACAGGACAGAGCACTTGGTGAAACAGGCTGCTGGGAGGTTCCTCAGCTCTTATGTGATCTCAGAAGTGACCTCAGAAGGAAGGAGCTTAAAGAGTCTGCCAAAATGGATCCTTGTAGGAAACAGCAGCTGAAGCAGAATCAAACAGTGCTGCTTTTCTCTGCTATGTGTAATGAATAGGATAAAAAAGGAAGCCATAAAGATTTCTGACATGATTCTTTTCTGATATTAGGTTTTTTTCTGAAGGTCCTGTCACTTTTGATAGCTTTTCAGTTGCCCAAAGGAGATGTGATTTAACTTGATGTTATAATATTAGTACTGTCTGCTGTGTAAAATGAAACACTAAAGATATCATCCAAAGAGAAGGTAATTATAGGGAGTATTTGTATTTGAAGAGTCAATCCTTAAGGTTTCAGGGCTAATTAATTCCTGAAAAGAAACTTCTGAGTGAGAAAACTCAGGGTGGCACCAGCAGGGAACACCAAATTTACTTGAGAGAGCAAGCAGAATTTGTCTGGCATGTTGGTATGTGAAATCCCACAAGGCTGGATTATGCCTTTCCTTCCTTTATCCCAAATTTTGAACAGGCCCAGTAACACCAGACCAGCTTGAGTCTGAGCTAGCTCACACCTGGAGCTGTGTCACCATTCTCCTCCTGGATTTACCAAGCACTGAAGCCCAGCATCTTCCCAGAAGCAGAGATCTGAAGTTCAGGAACTAATTTGTTAGCAAACATCTTCATACCCTTGGTCAGCTCAGACAAAAAGAGTTCAGTCCCAAGGAAACTCAGGCCTCCACATGGATTTAAGCTTGGAACTTTGCAGAGGAAAGCAGCTTTGAAATATTTGTGTGCAGACTGTCAGCTTGTGTCCCAGGCTCTGGGACAGAAATCACCAGCAGAGCTCCCAGAGTTAAAATTCTGTTCTGCATGCACACAGAGACCAGGCACTTCTCATCTGACACAGGAAAGGTCTGGTGATTTTTCTCAAGGTTTTTTTTTTTTTTTTTTTTTTGTGGTTGGTTTGTTTGTGGGTTTTTGTTTTGGGTTTTGGTGGGGTTTTTTTTAAGGCCATATTTCAATCACACTCAGTCATTTTCCCTCCAGTTAAAACCCAACTGTTAATTGTAGGTGTTTCATCTTGGTGAGGCTGTGAAGCTGGAGCCAGTACAGTGGAAATCCCACACAGCACACAAAGACTTTGCTGCAGTCTGTCATTTATTGCCTGAATGGAAAGAGTAACAACCCAATACAAATATTTGGACTTCTCTTTGTTCCTGGCAGGGCTCTTGAAGCACACACACACGATTGCCTTTGGTTTTGTGAGGATGGGAGAAGCAAAAGAGAGACAGAGCTGGGAATGAGCCAAATCAGCACATGAGAGGCAGAGGCTGCTCCAGGGCTGTGCCCAGGTGTGCAGGGCTGGAGCACCAGCACAGGGTTTTATCACAGCAGGATGAGTGGATTCCTGGAACCTTATCAGGGTGTGCATCAAGGATGGCTGTTGATTATGGAGAACAGCACAGAGCAGAATCTCCCACGGGTAAATCCTCTGTCTGTGGGGCTGTGAGCAGAACTGAACCAAACACCAAAGGACAGAGATCTTTTGCTCCAGATCTGAGCACAAATCCAGTTCTGGACCTTCTTCAAAAGTGCTCCAGCCTTGTTACACCCCACTTGACCAGAACAAACCCTTAACCAGATAAACAGCACCTTCAAAACAACAGCATTTTCCTGTCCTTATCTCAGAGCAAGGGCAGGAGCACTGGAAAGCTCAGCAACTCTGGCTGCACAACCACACAGGTATGATGTCCTACCACTCTCACACCTGCTGCAAGCCCAAATACACAGCTGTGGTAGGGCCAGCTTGTCTCTGGAAGCAGTTTCAGAGTGCTCACCTCATGTTTGGTGCTCTGGAAACTCATGCAAGGTGCTGCCCCACCCTCAGAAAGAACAGGAGCAGGAGATCAGAGCCCTCCACCGCCCGCAGAGCAGGAGGCCATGAGCAGCCCTGGTTTCACTGATAGCAGCAGCACAATTTACACAGCCCGTGGAAAAACAAACGGCCTCTTGGTTGATATCCCTGATTCCTTGGCTCGTGGCCCAAGCTTGGGAGCACTGAGCAAAGGATTCAGAAGACAAGCCTTGAGTCAAACACCCACCAGAGAAGTTTGTGACCTGTTCTTGCACCAGTTTGTGACCTGTTCCTGCACCAGGACTGAGCTGAGGAGCTCCTGGGAGGGCACTGCCTCCCCAGCTGCTCCATTTTCCCTCCTGGTGCTGATTTCACCAGCCATCACAAGGGGCTGCTTGTCTCCAGTTTGGAATATGAGTCCCTAGTGACATAACTTGTAATCCATATAAAAAGCAAGATTAGAATGAGAATATTAACTTCTAATATTTCTCCTACTGTTCACCCTGCCCTAATCCAGCATGGTTTGCCAAATACTAAATACTAACTACTGCATCAGGCCTTTCTTTTGACACTAAAAGGAATTGAATCTGCTCTGAAGTCATGGCTTTAAGAAGTAAGAAGTGAAGGAAAAAGTCCAATAGCAACACTCTCTTTGCTGCTCTGTGCATAGCAGTGGGCTCAACCAGACACAGCAGCTACACAAACTGTTCTGCTGCAGTGCTGGGAACACCCAAAATATCTGTCTTCAGAAGTTCAGTGCTATGTTGGGTATTCCTGATCCATGTTAGAATTATTCCTTAACATTTACCATAGCTCTTCACATCCCTCTGTGCCAGCATGCCTCAGAGCTGGGTTCAGGCAAGGTGACTGCAGGCAGAGAACAATGCAGCACTTTCCTTCTGCAATCTTGCACTGGGGCTCAGCCCCGGAGCTCCCCTGGGCACACCTGCCTGTCCCAGCCCAAACAAACCTGAGACAGTGAGGGCAGGAGCACTCTGAGCTCTGCCTGGCAGTGCAGCCTGCTGGCAGCTCTGTGCTTGCTCACCCTCAGAGACACATACAGGAAGGTGGGGAGCAGAGGGGAAGTAAACTCAGCACTGGTTTTGCAAGGCTCAGGACAGCATTAGAGCCCTTGCCATGCTTTGAGAGCAGAGCAGCAGGGATGCTTTTCAGAGCTGGTAAAGCAGCCCCTGCAGGTGCTGGTCAAGCCCCTTTCTCTTGGCAGCCTCCTGTAGGGACCAAAGAAAACAGGAATTGCTGAAGGATCAGCAATCTCTTGGCAAGCACTTCCCAAGTCAGCCTGTACCAGACACTCATGGAAGGAGAGGCGTTCCCTGAAAGGCTTTGCCCAGGACCTGCAGAGGTGCCAGCTCACCCAACTGCAGCCATCTCATCCTGCCCATGCCAAGGGCTCTGGCAGGAGAGGGCAAAGCACAAAGCTCTGCACCAGCTCCCAGCAGGGTGGACAGCAGCAAATAAACAGACAGATGGCCTTTGGCAGCATGTTGAAAAGCATTTCAGCTTCCTAACGAGAAACAGCTCCTGCTGTGGGCGCTGGAGCAGCACTGGCACCATCCCCCTGTGCACCAGGCAGTGACACCAGCTCTGCTGCACATCTCAGCAGGGCAGTGACAGATGAGGTGCTGTGACAAAGCCCAAGTTCTTCCATCATGTCACTGCTACCTTGTGTGACCCAGGGGGTAGCAATAACAGCCAGGCTCCTCTCCATCATCCTGCCAGAATGAAACTATTTAGAGACAGCTTCCAAGGGCAGCCATGAGCCTGCTTCCCTGGCAGGCTCACTGGGCCAAGAGCTTTGAGAGATAGGGCCCATCTATACCCCTGAAGGGGGTGAAGGCCAGTAGGGACATGACTTCCTTCATTCCTATAAATGCAGGAGGTGCCAAATGTTTGGAATGTGCTTTGTAGAGCAGGATTAGCATGGGTCCTGCAAAGCTCTACTCGCCCGAGCACGGATTTTGCTTAGAGAGTTTCTAATCTCACCTGTTTATCCTGGGTGTGCATGATAATGAAGGTGTTCCAGAGCCAAGAGAGATGAAGGAAATGCATTCCTGATGAGCTGCTCCCTCTCTTCCAGCAGAGGACTCAACAGCCTACACAAGGCATTCTTTTTTGTGAGGGTTGGGGCTAGGCTTAGGCTTGAGAGATTCCAAGAGCCTAGAGCTCCAGGAAAGCCATGCCAAGGCCATCCCAGCATTGCTGCTCCTCCGTCTTTCTGATCTGAACCAGCAGCACTGGTGATGGGCTAACTCTGAGCACAGTCTCTGGGCTGAGGAGAGACTGCTGTGAGTGTTTGTATGAGCAATCCAGAGAACATGGAGCTGGGAATTCCAGGCAATAACAGACCAATGCCTTAGGTCTGTTGAGTTTGTGCCTGTGAGAACTGGGACTCAGGCTGGAAAGGAGCTGTTGGGAACAAAGGATGGAGTAATTCTGCTCTCTGTGCAGTGAAGGACTGAGGAGCAGTGAAGGAGCAGAGAAAGGGAATATTTATAAACAATATGAATATTTCACCCAAACTGGGGGTGAGCAGTGATGTCCATGTTGTCCTACAGAACTGCTTCAGTTATGGGTCAGAGACAGAAGGGAAACTGCTTTTTATTTTCTTGCCATTTTTTCCAGACAGAAGTGGGACATCATCTTGCCCTTCCCCAAAGCTCTCCAGGCACATGGGAGTAGCTCAGTGCTGGCCCAGTTCTCTGAGAGATAACAACATTTGAGAGATTTGAGATAAGTGTTACTAACAACTCTGTTGTCTCTTGATTGCAAAGATTCAGTCCTGTAGACCCAGACTGATGAGACAAAAAGGGAATTTCTCCATATGGGTTTATCCAAAGAAACACTTTCAGCTCCCTTGCTTTCAGAGCCCAGCTCCAGCCTGCAGTTCCTTGTTCCTGTGCATGTTGATGGTTTGCAGTCACTGTGCACGAATATCCCTTGCAAGGGCTCATTTCTGCTCTGCAGTAGCGCTGTGAGTCACCAGGTGCCACCAGCGAGTCATCTCAGCCTCTGCTCATGTGCCCGCCGCTCGGATTCCACCCACAAAATTCAATATATCCGAGGTTTGCTCCCAGACAAAAGCTGCCAGGACAGAGAGGATTTGGGGACTTCAGCTCCCCAGGACAGCCTGTCACCTGCACCTGAGACACTGGGGCTACGTGCTTTCCTTCCTAGGGAAAGGAGCTGTCATTGCTGTCATTCTCTGCCTGGATCCCATTGCTGGAATTTCAATTCCACCTCCAAAATTGCATATATGCAAGGACTGCTCCCACACGAGAGACGTGGTGCTGGGGAACAGGCAGAAGTGCTCTGAAATGGAGGTAAACCCTCTGATTTAAGCCCTTAAAATGATGAAAAAGGGTGAGTTTCCGTCAATTTAACCCCTTAAAATTAGGGAAGAGGAGGGGTCTGCCTTCACTTAAATCAGCCCTCATGCTGTCACATCCAGTGCAGTAAGCATGCTTCCTCTAGATCTCATTATCTTCTGAACTGAACTGTACTGTCAGCATGTACCCTTTATCATTCTTCTAAGTGATAACAGGTTTTCGTTCCTCCAGCAAAATTAAAGCATAGAACTTTTGCCAATGACCCCGTGGCCTTGAGCTTTGAAGCAGAAATGCTTGTAAAACAATAAACATCTACCTGCCTTTCGGAAAAATCTGACTGTTAATGTGAAGGAGTTGCAGTGGCTATCTCCCCTTCAATCTTTTCCTTGATTGGAGATGACCTCTGAAATGGAGCATTTCATTCAGTTTGTTTTGCTTCGGTAATTTACAACAAACCTTTGAACAGAGAGAATCTTGTTTATTTCTGGACACCCGTTTCCACTAAAGGCTTTTCCCAGACTAGCACAAAGACTACCACAATCAGCCATCCTGAATCATCTGGACAAAATATGAAATTCGTTGGCTTAGACGTTTCTTTCTTCATTCTTTCCACCCTCACTGCTTTTTGGAATGCAGGTAAGTGATTTTCAAACATTTTGCTGCTTTTAACTGCAAATTTTTTTGACTTCTCTACTTCAGAATGCACTTACTTTGGTAAGAAATTGTGGATACCGTTTTTACAAGCTAAAGTAAAGGCACACAGGCCAGCTTTTACCTGCATAGTTTCATTTTCAATCCCTTTCTCTGTAATTTCCAGCAGGTCAGTGGATCTCTTCTGTAAGTAAACAGACAATCTGGAGAATGCAGTAAATATATTTAAAGACAGAGAAAAACTCTCCAGCTTCCCATATTGGACAAGTGCTTTTACTTCTCTTCTTTGCATTTTCCTGTGCTTGTTCTTCACCACCCACCTTGATCCCTGCCTTTCTTTTCACTTGTGTCCTCCCAAATAATCAATCCTCCCATAGTTACTTTTTCATAATTGCCTCCAATTTTGTAAGAACCATGTCCAAATTTAGAATTTCTGATACTTACCTAGATCATCTCAGCATTGCATGGTATTCTTGATATAGCTCCCAAACACTGTTATCCTTGCAAGATTCCACTTCCCAAAAGGTCCTCAGTGCTCCCAGCTGTCTCTGCAGCTTATTCATCTCACTTAATTCCCCCTGAACTTTGTGAAATCCAGATATTTTTTACAGTGCTACTGTAATGTCTGTCTTCTTCTCAGTGTTTTATTTGTTGAGTGGTTTTCCATGTGATGTCCAGTGATTACTGACAGTCTGTAAGCCACAAGCCTCCTCACCTCTCTGTGTATCTGCCGTGTTAAGGCCTGACTCAAATCAAATGCACAAAACAAAGACATTTCAATTTCTCTTAATAAACTTGTGTTGGAGCCCATTTCATTGCTGATTTTAACTTTCCAAGAGCATTGGCTTTCTGTTCTTAATGATTCCCATGTAGGGTTGATGGTGGGGTTCTGGTACATTTAAGAATTATCCTCAAAAATAAATGTAATTGGTGATACTCACTGAGGGGCTGCTCTGGAGATTTATCTGTCTATTACATGCAAAAATACCCATGGAATTAATGAAATTATGTACTCTCTGGGAGGTAAATAAGTGTATTTTGCTATTCAAAATGGAGCAACCTTAATGTGCAGGTGATTACAACCTTCACCTAAATACATTCCTAAACTAACATAACCAGCCTATTTTATTTACTTACAGCAGTCTTTTGGATGATGTACTTGTGCTTTTGAGAACATCTAGAAGAGTTCAATAACATTCCTGACTCTTTTTTTCTTCCTTTAACAAGGAGCTGAAGACTCTTGTGCACAGAGATGTGGGGAGCTGCTTGGTACCTGTTCTTGCCAGGTGACATGCCAGTCCTTGGGGACATGCTGTCCTGATTATAAAGAATTTTGTCTTCAAATTTCTCCATACTCAGGATCTCTTATGGGAGGCAAAGACTTTGTGATTAACAACACAGCTTTTGATCCCTCTTCTAAGCTAAAATGCAGGTGGGACATGATTTTATATTCCTCTGCCAAAGGGAAGCAAAACTTAAAATCTCACTCTCCAGCAATAGGCAATTACCACAAAACAAGACCAGTCTATACAGGAGTGAAAACTTTGTAAAGTTGTTAAAATCCTGAAATGTACAAAAGTTCTTCTCAATCTCACCCTCAAGGATACCTGTGGACTGTATTTCTACACAGGACTGTTTCTTTTAGGTGGAGTTATTGTGTGGTACAATCATAACTCTGCTCATTCTTCCCTTAACATATTAAAACAGCGACTTTTTGGAAGAGTTTCCTTTCAGGGCACTTGTCAATATTTCTTTAGCATTTCCCTTTGTGGGAAAAAAGTATTTATTTCTTAATCTGAACGAGAAAACAGCAAGACAGAGATGTAGGTAGGACACCTGATGTTTTTCCTGTAAGAGAAAGCTGTGGATCCTAAATGTGTCAGCCTGTATCACAGGTGCATGTGGCACGTGCAATACATACAGTACACTGAATTTTGATGACCCAGATGTTGTGCTATTATTTCCACAGAAGGTTCTGAGTGAGATTTTGGAGTCCTTCCCATCTGGGTAGCAGTACCTGAAAAAGTTTTCAATTCTTTATTTGGAAAACCTTTGACCAAGGCATTCACTCTGTAGAACACAACTGTGCACTTCAAAGTACCTGCAGAGTTACATAATTATAGCCAAGGCAAATTCCAGTGCAGAAAAGCAAAGGTCCTATGTCCTGGCAGGCCCCAGCTCCCTCTGATACTTGGAATAGATATTCAGTCCCCATATATCAGTCTTGAAAAGTCACAGGTGGGGTTAATCCCCAGGACTCTGGGCAAGAGCCCTAACTGGAATCAAATGGTTAAATAACAAGTGTTGCCTTCTGAGTTAACCTTTGCAACAGAAATGCTACAACAGCATGAAATTCCTTTCGTTGCCCTCACAGGACTTACCAGGGAAAAAAAACAAATCAGAAATTTGCAATAACTGCATCATGGTCATTGTTAGCCACCCTGTAATCTTACCAATGCTATAACGTTATTTTCCTCTTCCTGTTGCCCCTTTGTTGCTAATTTACCATATCTCCCTCCTCCAGAAATTAAATAGTAAATTGAAGGTTTGTAGATTGCTGTATGTTTGTGCAGTTCGCAGCTGAATTCATATTGACGCAATGAGCAGATTTTTCCAGTTTATATTCCCTGCTACGAGCAAAACAGCCCCAGACTTGAAATGATCCCCTCATGACACAAGGTTGCTTGTTGAAGAATATTCAGAATTCTCCTTCTATCTACGGTGACATTAAAAAGTGTTTTCAACATCTACAGGTTCAAGAAGGAAATCACAACCAGTGGCTATATTGACAAGGATGGAAAAGCCCACTGCATCTCCCCATTGCTTTATGAGACTGGTTTCATCCCTTTTGAAGTTTCTACAGATTCTGGGTCAACATTTCCCTACTCTGGAACTTGGTTATCAGGTTACTTATATCTACAGCATCCCTTTTCTTGCTATATTCTTCCACCATGCATGCAAGATTATAGAAGTCTTTTCCTTTAGTTAAGTTTTATTCTTCCTTAACAGGCCTCAGAAAAGAAAGTCTCACTCGCCTCATGTTAATTCATCTTTTGAGAGATGAACTTTCACAGCAATTGAGTAGCAGCAGCAGCATTAACTGATAAAAAGTCCTGCTTTAAAATGAGATTGACCAAAACTGTTCCCACCTCATCCCTACTTCTATCCCTTTTTGTCCCCTCTTCAAATAATTGCATTGTGGTGTTGTAATCTAAGGACTGCAAGTATTAGTAAGGGTTGCATTCTATCAGCTTCAGCTTATTCTTTTCATGTCATGCATCCTGTGCTGTGTAAAACATACCCAGGGGAAATCCCGCTAAATCTTAAATAATAGAGTAGCACTTTTTCAGGACTATGCAAAGCCAAAATGTCATTAGCCCTCTTTTTCTGCTCTGCAATGCAGTACATCACAGCAAAGTTTCAGATGGAGAAAAATGCACTTTGGTAAATGAGACAAAATGGCAATACTATGGCACCTCCAACACTGGTGGAAACTTAACTCTTACGTGGACACACCAGACACTTGAAACAACTCATGTCAACATAGAAGTCTGGGGATACCAGGAAACAGGTAAAGTGACCCTTAAAGTGACCCTTTTCCTACAAGCATTTATCACACACAGAACTCTTGTGCAGAGCTCTGCACAGCTTGTGGTCACTTTCACTGCAACCTGCAAGTGTAAATAACTGATTACAATAATGTCAGCTTTTCCTCTTCATTTATATATGGGTGGAGACGTCTCATTTCAATCTTGTGGCTATTGCTCTTTTCCAGCATCCAAAACCTTTTTCCTCCTCTCTCTGACAGGTGACAGTTATTCAGAAAACTGGAGGGCTGAATGGAAATACCTTTATACTTTGGCAAGAGAAACCCCCAATACAGGGAAATATTCTTTCCTTCCTGTACCTGCTGAGGGAAATTACAGTACATGGGACTATGGAATTTTGAGAATTATACCCAGCAACTATTTTGATGGGCAGAGGCAAGTTAATAATAATAATAATTATAATAATAATAATAATAGCTACCTTATAAGCGGTTGGCATTCAAAACTGAGACTCAGGCTCCATTTCCTGGGAAAAAATGGGGAGAAAACTGGAAGGTCAAAAGTGAGAAAAACTCATAGGTCAACATAAAGACAGTTTACTCAGTAAAGAGGAGCATGGAGGAAGAATTATGAAGTCTCCCATGAGCAGACTGATGCACAGTTAGTCACCCAGTAAGAGCTGCTTTGGAAAAACACCCCTGCAGTTTTATTAATGGACTTGCTGGTCTAGGGCATGGAATATCCCTTTGGTCAGCTTGGGTTGGCTGTCACAGCTGTGCTCCCTCCTGGCCTTCTCCCTGGGGCCAGCATGAGACACAGAGAAGACCTTGACACTGTGCCAGCAGGAGATAAGCACTGGTTTATCAATGTTATCAGCACTGTCTTGGTCACAGATCTAAAATGTGGCTGCTATGAAGAAAATTACTGCAGCCAAACCCATGCTCTCAGCAGAGTAGGATCTGCTGATTCTTTTGTTTTGTCACAACTGTGGAGGAGTCCCTAATTGTGGGACTCAATCCCTGCAGCCACAGCCCTTCCTCTTCTATTTTGTATTCAGGTTTTTGCATTCCTTCAAATTTTATGGCCATTTTCTTTTCTTTCATTGCATATTTCCCCCTGATTTTTTGTGAACTACCTTTGTAAGTGCTCCATGGTTATTCCTTCACAATTCTTCCATATCTGCAGGTTTGATGTAGATGGTGTAGACTGTGAGTACATAAATGCCACCTCTTCAGTGTTACAACATATTGCTAATATGTCAGAACATTTTTGAACATAGAGGGATAACCTTTTCCCCTTCTAGAGGTCTTTTTATTACACTTTGTATAGATTTTTTTTCATGGGGGAAAAGCAGAGTGGCTTTGGAACATTTCAAGGATTCTGAATGATTTCTATAGCCATTAGTTCTGATATTACTGCTGTTGTTATATTTTGTTAAAGAACCCAGATATTCTTCATTCTGGCCTAAATGAAATTTCAGTGTCAAAAGGCATGAATACAAAACCTTCCTCTAAAAGGATCTATGTAAGCCAGAATCATGATTACTAAAATGTATTCTGATTATTGCATACTTGCTGCATGCTGTCCTGACGCCTTGTGAATTTGGAAAATTTTGATGTGCCATAACTTTTTGAAGGAAAAAGCAAGCAGTGGGCTTTGCAATGAAATAACTTGAAAGTCAAAAGATGCTTTTAATTATAATTAGCAATTGAGCCACAGTGCTACTGTCAAAATAATGCTTGTTCAGCTATCAGATCTATTTTTTGTTTCTCTTTTTTACCAGCAATATTCCATCAATCTGGAGCCCAGACCATGCATTGGCTTGGCACCTTGAGAAAGACTTCAGAAATGACCCAAATGCATGGGCAACTGCAAAATGTATGGAATGGGACAGAAAGGAAGAGTTGCTTCCAAACTTCAAGGAAGAAATTATAGACTGCCCTTGCACCTTGGCACAGGCAAGAGCTGACACTGGCAGGTTCCATGTAAGTTATTAACTGATCCCTCTGGCTTATTACAATTCCAGGTGGAAGCTTTAGGAGTGCCAAACTCCACACACACACCCCTGTTCCCTCTCTAAACATCATTGCAAGGACATTAAATTACATATAAATTATGCCCAAGTAGAATATCAAATGGCAGAGGTAAATACAGCTTATCTAGGCAGTATGAATAGAAGTGCCTATAGAATAGGAGATGGAAATGACACTCAAACAGGGAATTAAAACAGGAGTTCCAATGGCAGACTGAAAACACTCTGTGGAGCTGGGAGCAGGGATGGCTTCTTCAAGATCCTACAAGATCACAGTCTGTGTTTGAAGGTGATATCCCATGCTGTGACAAACTATTTCTGCCTAGTTTTTCATACTTTGCTGCAAACCCTTCTGCCATGTACATCAGAGCTCTAATCCATTATTTCCTTTATCCTGCTTCCTTCCTCCTTCTCAGCTTCACTGTTATCAAGGAACTGACAAAAGCTAAGAAATCAATTGCCATTCAGTCTACACTTTCACTTACACTGCTGATCTGAGGACCAGATGAGAGTGACTTCCTCTCCTATTTATGACACCAAATAGTGGCATGTGTTTATGCATTTAAAAAAAAAAGTTTAGGTAAATATTTTTACTATTCTGGTTATGAAGCTCCAAACATGACGTGTAAAAACTTGTGAAGATAAAGAATAGATCTACTGCCTCTGTCTAAGAACACAGGATAAACATTTACTCTGTGCCTGTGTTTGTTGTACACTTACAGTTGAATTCCCATCTGGCTGCCTTTGTTCTTCAAGGTCTGTTGTAACAGACTGCAAAATGTTCAGGTCAGACACGTGCTCCAGACACTTGAGTATAAAATTCACCATTTTTCCTATCATACCATGCTGTTCAACACGACCTTAACCAGTTCATGTCAACTTTACACACCTGTCAGATACAAAAGGTGGGAACAGAATGTAAGAACAGAAAGGACAATGAGGCAAGAAGCCCATTAAGTGTGAACATTGATCTTTTTCAGACAGATTATGGCTGTGATATTGAAAAGGGGAGTGTGTGTACTTATCATCCTGGTGCTGTGCATTGTGTAAGAGCCATTCAAGCCAGGTAAAGAACTTCTTTTAAACTGCATTTTTTTGGTTAATCCTTTCATCTCAGAGACAGCAGCATCACAGAAGTCAGGGGTGAAGTCTAACTGGATATCAGATAAAGCTTGGCAAACAAAATATTTAGCTGTATCCATAAAAAGTCAGTAAGCAACCCCTAAATAGAAAAGAACCCCACCGAGGTAAATGATGATTTTCTTGCTGCTTTTCTCAATCAGTCCCCAGTATGGGGCTGGACAGCAGTGCTGCTATGACTCCACGGGAACCCAAATCCTCACATACGACTCCACCGGAGGCAGCACACCTGATCGAGGACACGACTGGGGCTCACCGCCTTTCTTGAAGCCTCCCCGGATACCTGGCTTTTCCCACTGGCTTTATGATGTTATCAGCTTCTATTACTGCTGCCTGTGGTCTGAGAATTGTGACTTCTATATGAAAAGGCGGCCCTCTAGTGACTGCAGGACGTACCGCCCTCCCCGAGCTGGTAAGGGCTCCAGATTTCCTTATGGAGTGTAGATTTTTCATAGTGTTGGCTTCTAGAATATTTGTATATGTGCATATATGAGTTGACAATGGTGAGGGTATAATGTCCTGTGGAAAAATTCCATGGAAAGTTTCTCTTGATATATCACTTACAAAAATCTGTGTGTTTTTTAATTGTGCTGCAAGATTTTCTGTTGTTGAGCATCTCACTCATCCCTGGAACCTAAATAGCCAAAGCACAGTAGTCAATGCCCACAACTTTATATCATCAGTGTGGACTTCTTCAGAAAAAAAGGTGGTTAGAGGTGGTTAATGACAGGTAGGAAGTAGCTAGAAAAGCTGTCATGGTGAGAAACATTCATATCAAATAAGAAAGTTTTACAATTTACAAGATGTCTGGTTTTCTCCTGCTTGCTTTTAAATCAGTCTTCAAGTCTTGTCATATCTCTGTTGCTACCACATTTTGCCTTCTCTGCTGCTGAGATGCTGTGGTGTCCAGCAGGACTTGGCCTCCCATAAAGAAGTACCAAGAGGCAGCAGTTTGCATCAGGAAAAAAGGAGAAAAGTGTAGAGGACATTGCACTAGGTAGTTAGGGGTCATGAATGAGTGATCTGGCTGCTTAAAGAAACCCCATCAAAAGTATTGGCAGAAGTAGAGTTTGAATTTGTGAAAATACAACTTTACAACTTGATGGCAAGGTTCATTGTATTAGTTACTATACAGATTAAAGCATACAAAAGAAGATAAATTAGTAGGAACTTGCAGCAATTTACATGGAAGTTGGAAATGCAAAAGGGGATTAAGGGTGCAAAGGATATGGATGCAAAGATAAAGCAATAGCTCTGTATTCATGTCCAAATCTCCCCATATATTGCATGTGACAGACTTCTCTTTCCTTTCTCATGAACTTGAGGACTAACAGGTTGTGATTTTTGCTTGATCTTAATTCTCTTTTTGTTTTTAAAAATAGCATCTGCTTTTGGGGATCCCCATTTCTTTACATTTGATGGTCTGAACTTCACCTTCAATGGCCTAGGAGAATACACATTGGTAGAGTCTGATCTCACATCCCTGAGAGTGCAAGGGAGGACACAGCAGGCACACTTTCCCAATGGTAAGAGACGAAGTAGAGCTTCTGAACTTCTGAGATTTGCAGAACTGAGATTTGATATTTGCTTGATTTGCACTTAGCATCAATCCTCCAGCCATCTCTAGTCTTCTTTTTTGGCCATTTGTGAATAGTCACCATTCTGAAGATAATCAGAAAGCAGACAACATCTTCAGGAAAAGCTTCCCAATCAAAGTTTAATTGCTAGGTTTTTTATTGGGTGTGATTAATGGAAGTGTAAAGTTTTCTACTGTGTTTAAGAGCTCCAAAAAATTCTTATTTCTCTCCATGCCCATTCTCATCAATAAGGAAACAGAAGGCCAGTTCTAGAAATCAGGCAATGCCAGCTGATGCATTTTGATAGCATTTTTTTCCATTTGGAAGGAACTGGGGCTCAGGGGACAGGCCTGTCTGCAGTGGCCATGCAGGAGAACAACACTGATGTGGTTGAAGTGCGCTACTCTGAGGATCTGCACCTGGAGGTCCTCCTGAACCAGAGGGTTCTCAACTTCTCTGAACAAACTTGGATGGACTTGAAAGGTTAGTTACACATATCAGCCTTGTAAGCAATTCCATTCTGATGGAGCCCATGGATAGTTAAAGGTGTCTCTAGGTGCATGCATTTCAACTCTTTTCAGCATCCTTTTGTCAAGTGTTTTAGGTGGCTTCAGTGTCCATGGTTTCTATGTTCTCTTTCACTTGTTCGTAGTGTGAAGGTGTGGCTTCCCTTTAAATGCTTCTCAGAGTGCAGCTCAGAGTGGAAGGGAGGAAAAGCTGTATGAAAAAATGGTTAAAACTGATGATTTAAACTGATGCTTAAACACAGCATTTTTTTCACTCTGGATAATTAGCTGTTTTCTCTTCCTCTCATGGTTATAGGTCTCTTTCTCTATTCTACACCTGATCAGAACATCACAGTGATGTTCTCTTCTGGGTCTGGAGTGGAAATAAGGGGAAATGGAGGATTTCTGACCCTGACAATTCTGCTCCCAGAGAAGTTTATGAATCACACATGGGGTCTCTTTGGAGTAATGAATGACAATCTACAGGATGACTACACCTTCAAGAACAAAACCACCATGTCAGTTCATGCGAGTCCCCAGCAGGTGTTTGAGTTTGGAGCTAGCTGTAAGTAATTTCTATGGTCTGTTATTACATTTTCTTTACAAATTTAAGACAGATTATGATTTAAGGACTAGGAAATTAAGTCTGTGCCAAGCAACCAGTACTGGGGGAAGAGAAGAGAGTAAGAGAAATATGCCCTCCTCTACCCACCTGGGGAGTGAAAACAGAGCCATGGTGGAGGACTTTTGTTCCTATGTCTCTTCCAGCTCCAGCTACATTTCTGTAGATAAACACTTGGATTAATAGCAGAAGGTGGTCTATGTCGGCAATGTTATGGATGAATCTCTTTCTGTCTCTGTCTCCCAAGGGGCAGTTGAAAATGGAACTTCTCTCTTTACTTATGACTCGGAGTTCTTACTGGACAGTTTCTTTTATGGGGACAAGCACAATGCCTCCTTCCTGCCCGTCTTCTCCCCTCATGAGGACCCTGCTGATCCCCTGCTAGAAGAGATGGTCTCACGCTGCGGCTCTGACCCATTCTGCAGATTTGATGTCCTGACAACAAGAAACCTTCGAGTGGGAAGTTCCACAAGGCTTTCCCATCAGAATCACAAGCTGCTGGTAGAACATCTAGAGCCAGGTGATACAACATTCCACAAAACATCATTACAGAATAACAGGATATTCTGAGTTGGAGGTGACCCACTGGGATCATCAAGTCCAAATCTTAAGTGAACAGCCCATAGGGAGCAGCACTATAGATATTTCTACTGGGCATCTAAAGAGTTAACACTGTTTGAAGAGGCTTTGCTTAACTGTAGGTTCATGCACCTATAAATAATCTGATTTTAGGGAATCATCTTTGTACCAGGAAATCTCTGTACTGATAGAATACTTAGGCAAACTCAAATTTCTTTCCATTTCTTCCACTATAACACCAGAGCACAGAAAGTTTATCTTCATTTTATATGCATTAAGCTGTCTTCCTTGGACTTAAAAATAAATTTTAAAAGTAGCAGGAAGTATTGTCTTTCAGATAGTTTAAAAATCTTTGTTTTTCCATGAGTTGCCACTAAAATTCTGTTTGAATCATTGTAATGGAGATTTGCTGGTCTAAGTCCTAAATACTCTAACCAGATATGTTTCTTTTATTAGTGATCTCTTGTGGCTGGCTGGATCATCCAACCAATGGAAGAAAGAATAGTACTAACTACCTGCTGGGCTCAACCATCAATTTCACCTGCAGTGAGGGCTATGAACTCACAGGAGGGTCACAGGAGAGAACCTGCCAAGTGTCAGGAACCTGGTCAGGGGACACACCCCAGTGCAGCCAAGAAACAGGTCTGTTGCCTTTTAGATATCACATATTGTCACTAAAAAATCATTATCAAGGACAAGGCAACCTCAGAATACCATGATGGCCCTTGACAAAAGCAACTTCTCTTACTTGGTAAAGCATTGGACATGAGATATCTGAATTTCTAGAAAGACTATTATTCAAATCTATATAACAGGTGACTTAGGGTGGTTTTGTGTGTTTTGGTGGAGATATTAAAGTTTTTGTTTTATCAATGGGTACAGGTACCTGAAGTCTGGGTGAAAAGAGGATGGAGCCAGGATTTTTTCAGTGGTGCTCAGGGACAAGAGCAGAGGCCACAGGCATGCTCTGAAGCACAGAAGCTTACCTCTGAACATCCGAAAACCCATTTTACTGTGATTGTGACTGAGCACTGGCACAGAGAAGTTTGAATATCTCCCTCCCTAGAGATATTCAAAAGTTATCAGGTCATGGTCCTGGACAACTCACTCTGTGTGGTCCTGCTTGAACAGGGGAGTTGGACAAAATGACCTCCAAAGTTCCCATCCCACCTCAGCTGTTCTGTGATTCTGTGATTTGAGAGCAGACACAGCCCACACTTGTTGAACTCTTTCACTTTTTCTTTCTAAAATATTATCTTATCTCAAAACATAATTCTATTATTCTGTAGCAGTAAAAGTATTGTGAATGATGCAATAGTATTTAGTATAAATAACACAGATTTATTCCCCCTCTTGTGTCACTACTAATAGATTATCAGTTAGTCTGGGATTGTTGGATTTAGTAGCAGTTTAGTAGCATAGGCTGTCTCTATGATTTACAGAAAATGGCCCAAAATTTTCTTTTTATTCATTCACCACATACACTCCAAATGTCCTCAAGATGGCAATATTTCAAAGCACCAGGGTGGTGCAAGGCCAGATGGCATGTTGAAGCACTTTCAATGCTGAGTTAATAGCTCCCAAAAGCACTCATCAAATAATTCATACTAACATATTCTCCATTCTAAGACCCTTCCAAAGAAATGTGGGAAGTGCATTTCACATCAGCAACGAATTCCTGTCATGCTGGCACATTTCATCAGCCTCTGCTGCCTGTACCAATTGCTTGTACATTTCCAGTGCAGTTCTCAACTTAGCAATATTTGTAAGATGAACTGCAGTGAGTTTGGGCAGCAGAAAAATTCACAAAGGCCAGATCTTAAATAGGCAATGGCAAAACTTTCTGCCAAGCTGAAAGCTAAGAATATTTTTCCACTGCTGCCATCAACCACATACATACTGGATAAGAGCCAGTCAGTCTCAATAAGCAAAACAGATGCTGACATTTACACTAGCAAAAGGGGGACAGAAAGGCAGCCCTGTGAGATCAGAGGAAAGGAGCTGGAAGATATGCAGGGATTGATTGCATTCAGAATGATGGAGATGTGACACAGCTTTGTGGATAAGCAAACAAAACCCACAGTGTTTTCCAATGCTTTCCTGGAAGGTGACAAAGAAAAACAAGGTGTGAAAGAATTTTATTGATCTGATTGCAACAAAGATCTTCCTTACTATTTGATATTTGATGTTCTAGTTTTTGTAATGTGAACCAAAATTGATGGTTTTTATTAGCTGCAGGAAGTTGGAGTATGGCAATGCTGCCCACAGCAGCAGGATGCTGACAACACCAACAACTGAGCAACACAATATAAAATACAAATTTCTCCATTCTTTTTTCTTACTGCTATGCCCTACTAGCGGCATTTATAGTTAGCCTTGCTTTTTTTTCTTCCATAAGGCGCTCTGCTAGATGTCAGTGATTGTTTGTGAAGGCTATTCTATTGACAGGCCCAGGTCTCTACAGAGAAGAGAGGCAATACAGTTCCAAGTTCCTTTCACTAATATCTAAACTTCTCATATTTTTAAAGCATGGACAGCTAGTACTTGCTTTTCACTAAATAAACTTCTGCCCCTGGTCCAAGACACAGCTGAAATCCAATGCCAGTTTTCCTTGTCTTACTTCTCTACTTGGCTATTTTTTCTATTCTCCATCCCCCAAGCCTTCTCTTCTCCAGAACAGAAAAGGTCCTTGTGTTGTCATAAGCTATTGTTCCCGAGGTCAATTTTCTCTGTTGTTTTCCTCCTTACACAGCAGCATGCTGCTGTTTCACCAACATCCATTCTATCAAGTCCTGTGACAAAGACCTTCTTGACACCAGGCAAATGCTGACAAAATTAATGGACAGCCCTTCCCAGTTTCTGGGTGCCTGAATGGGTGATCACTGACCTAGCCACTGTGATCAGCAGTCACTTTTTCACTTTGAAAGTGAACTATTAAACACACACTTTGTCAAGTTATTTCTTTCATGCTGCTCAGGAGCACAGGGCCCAGCCCTCTGTAATTCTAAGCTTACAGGTGTATTTCTTTACAGTTCTGTGTCCATGACACTGCAGTTTTGTGGCACATCAGGTTCAAGCTCTGTCTTGCAAATCATCGAGGTTTTTTAATTGCTATATGCCTTTTCAAAAGGGAATATTTAAAATAAAGACATGGGAACCAGGAAAATTGGATAGGAAAAGAGGTGGAAACAAGAAAATGTAATGCCAGTTATTTTACAAAATCCATTTTGGTATTTTGAAATTCAAATACAAATTATGTTGTTGGGCCTGCATATTGTTGTTTTTGAGTTTTGCTTCCTTGGACTAAAGTTTCCATGGAAATCCTCTGCTAATAATTATTTTGCTATGCTTCTAATTACAATCCCACTGCAAGTCTTGCCAGCACCACAGCAAGCTCTCTTCACAGAATATCACAAAGAGGAAGAACAAAGAAGCCATCCAGCAAAAGCAAAAAGGAGATTCTAGTAAAATGAGATGTAACATCCAGCTAAAAATCATAAGATAGTGGCAGCATATGTACATAGAGTCTTTTTGAGACAGACAATATGGTGATATTAAGGGTAATCTAGTTTTGTTTGTCTTTTGGGTTACATTCTCCTTTCCCCCCCTCCTCCTCTATTCACTTTCAGATTTCCTTTTCCAGTCTCAGGCTCTGTGTAAATGCTGTTCATTTTGAAAAGCTGTCAGAAATCTCATTAGTCTTCTGTGTTTTTTTCAAACACAGAGATTTCACAACAGAGGCAAATCACTACTGGACTAACTACTTTAGCCAGTGGTGGGTTCTCATCACTTGGCAGGGACTGGTGCCTCCCTGTGAAGGATGTGTAACACAAACATTAAGCCTTGTTAAGAAGTTACTGGATGATGGATCAACGCTTGTGAAACAGTTTATGTATCCCATTTCTTTCCTTAAACTTCACTATGAACCAAATCAGCAGCTGAATAATCTGTTCTAGGATCACAGAAGTGTCTGTTATGCCATCACTGTGTGCTAGGCTGTGGGTTGGGCGGGTGTGACAAAGTGATGGAAGGAAGGGCTGACAGAAATGCAGCCCTGATGTATTGAGGCTCAGATACAAAATGCAGGAATCGTTGTTTCTCCCAGACACTTCACTCCACATGCTGCATCTCTTAACTTTTACAAATATTCTTATATGGTAATCTGCTACTGCTTAGTAGAATAAGAAAACAAAATTATAGTTTTTATTCAAAATTTGTTTCATATCTGGTTTCTTTCTCTCTTTCAGGTGTCCTTGTTAGGCAGTCACAGAATCAAGCAGATACTTTTTTTGTTTTAGTGTGTTCAAACTCTCTGATGTAATGTAGTCACTTCCCTTTTATGTAGATTATTAAGCAGCAAAGGTAGTTTCAAAATTTAATGCCAAAATAGGGGCAATATTTAAAGTAATCAAACCATATGGAATAAAAATTGAAAACTATTTCAGTTGGGATTGACAGTTCCACATCAATATTGCACATTCAAAATGTTGACGACATATTAACCACTAGCCACCCTTTGTGTTACAAAGCTTTTGCAGCCACCTGCCCTAACAGTTAAATGTAGGAATTCTGTGAGTTCCTAATCTTTACCAGTTTCAGAGAATCTGAAAGGGTAAAGGGTTGGAAGGGACCTCTGGACATCATTCAATCCAATCCCACTGCCAGGGGAGGCAGTTCCACAAAAAAAGAGAACAGAAAAATTAACACTACATGTACAATTTCAAAAATTGTCATGCAATTGCATTCAAACAGATATAAAGAAATGTATATCAAAGTCTTCGTGGGGTTTTTTTGTGGTTGGTCTCTGTTTTTCAGCTATCAAACAAGTAATTGTTA
Organism: Ammospiza caudacuta; assembly: GCF_027887145.1. Taxonomy (NCBI): domain Eukaryota; kingdom Metazoa; phylum Chordata; class Aves; order Passeriformes; family Passerellidae; genus Ammospiza; species Ammospiza caudacuta. The sequence goes on from NC_080610.1 coordinate 10,444,042, forward strand.
TTGGCACTGTCTTTGGATTAGTTGGCCTTGCAGTCCTGGGACGTCTGGGTTATTTATGCACAAAGAAGAGGTAAGCCTTGACTGAACTGAAAACAGAAATGAACCTCCTAAAGAAATAGCAACTGCTATGACTTTTTAAACAATAATTTAGTAATGACCACTGGCAACAAACTGCCAGTGTGCTACAGGTTAAAAAAAAGTGCAACTGATGTATAAACACTTAACTGTGTGTGAAACTGACTAGTGGAGAAAGAGGGCAAAGTGGTGAATGAAAATGGTTTTGCCGGGAATACTGGTGGGCTGAAATGGAGATATGGTTGATTTTCTGAACTTCGTTAGCAACTGTTACAAATTTTTAATCCTTCTCTGTTCCAGTGTTCACAAGTAATAGAATGCCAGCTAAAATGGAATCAAAATTGAGTGAACGGAAAGAAAATGAGGTTCCAGCCCTTGGAAAGAAGACTCTATGTGTGAGGAAGAACTACATACTTCTGAACCTGTCACAAAAAAGAAAAAAAAAAGCACAGTGCTAAGCTAACAGAACACTGATATTGTTTTTCAGTATTTCATCACTTAAAAATGCTACATTCACAATGAATTCAGCTCAAAGAAATAAGAATGTGGCATATTATGCTGTGATATTTAAATTTATGGGTAAATCCATGCTACTATATGAAGACCATTTTTTCCTTTCTATATGTGTCACAAAGGCCAAAAGAAATGTAAGCATACTTTCCCCCTCAAAATCAACTTTATATGGCAGGAAGTTTCTGTGTGCTAAAAGTGAGATGCATCTACACTGTGTATTGATACAATAGTTAAGGCCTACAAACTGTATTTTGATTGTTCCCCTACAGAATAGTAAATTGTTCTCTGCCTGTATGGGTTGCTATTTGATTACACAGCAGTGTTGTAAAGGGGGTACAAGGATGTACCTTGTACAAAGGATGTTTGCCCTATTTCTGTTCCTGACAAAGCAACTTTTTAAATGCTTTTTAAACTGGTCGTGTGGGGGGTTTTTCATATTGGTTGGTTCTTAGCAAAGCTGTTTTACCATTACTAAAACGTCTCGCAGACTGGGTAAAGACTTTGTAAAAGTTTAGACGATTGCTTGAGATTACCACCTTGACACTTTGTCCTTTGGGATCTTCGTGTAGATGAAAACAAACAAAAACTCAAACCAAACAAACCACAAACCCAAACCCTATCTTTCTGCACGTGCATTTTCAGAAAGCAACGATGCTCCTTTCGCCTGGCAGCTGCTGGCTGCTGTGTTTTTTGTCGCTCTGGGTGTGTGTTGTGCTGTAAGCGTGGGTGTCCCCTCACGTCCCCATGTCCGTGCCCGCCCGCCAATGCCCCGGGTCCCTGGGCGTGGTGGGCTCCTGTGGCTGTGTGTTCCTGTCTGTGTGGCTGTCTGTGCGGCTGTGTTCCTGTTTGTGTGTCTGTCTGTGTTCCTGTCTGTGCGGTTGTCCCTGCCACCCGCGGCCGAGACAACCCGGCCTCAGCTCCGCCCGCCTCGGGACGCGGCCTGCGGGGGACACGGCGGCTTCAGCAGCCGCGCTGCTTTCTGCCAGCGGCCCCCGGTCACCTCTGTGAGGCGGCTGCTCTGCCTTTTCACTTTTAGAACGACGCCCCAAATGGCAGCGTGCGGTGCTGGCACCTCGCCGCCCGCGTCCCTCAGAAAGTTTGCAGTGTTCTCTCCCTGTGCCGTGTCCGTCTATGCCTTTGTGGCTTCAGGAGAGGCGAGCCGGGCTGCACCTGCGCTCGCCCATCGGCTCCGACACCCTCAGCGGGAGCCCAGCGGGGCAGGGGCAGCGCCAGCCCCCGGGGCTGACGGGCTCTTGCCCGACCTCTTCCGCGGGACACTTGGGAGTGACGAGAGCAAGGCTTGGACGCTGCTGGGATGGAGGAGTCTGTGTGTTTGTGTGTGTGTTTGTAGTGAGGCGTCCCGGCTAGCGAGGAGGGCTCCGCGGGGCCAAAGCGCTGCCCCGGGGCGAACAGCACCAGCCCGAACGTGTCGGTGTCAGAAGTGGAAGCGGCAGCCCTGCGGTCCCGCGCCGCAGCAGGTTGGGATGTCGGTCTCTATCCTTTCCTGTCACATGGCTGGTAATAGGATCCCTCATCTGCCACTCGGCACCTCGCCGGGGCGCACTTACAGGACACATGCTGTAGGGCCTCCGCTTCCCGCACTTTGCGCTCTTCCCGGCCGCCTGCCACCCCCGGAGAGCCGGGGCTGCCGCCTGCGAGCGCGGCGCGGCCCGGCGGCCGCTGCCTATGGAGCCTCCCGCCCTCGCCGCCGTCCTGGCCTTCTCCGGGCTGGCGCTGAGCTGCTGCCGAGAGCCCGTCCTGTCCGGTGAGTGCCGCTCCGCGGGGAGCCGGGAGGGGGGCGCGATCGGGGCTGCTCCCCGAGCTCCCGGCCGGGCTGAGCGGTGAGGGAGCGGGGCAGCCTCTCCCCGAGCTCCGCAGAGCCGCAGCCCCCCGCGGAAGGGCTCTGCCGGCCGGCAGCGCCTCTTGGAGGTCTTGACGACGTCCCTTCCTGCTCGGCTGAGCCGTGCCGGGCGTGCGAGCACCCAGCGGGTGTTTCTGCCGGGAGTCCCGGGCTGTTTGAGGCTCTCCCCGTGCTTGCGGAACTGGGAGCTCGGGATCTCCTATGAAAGCGTGATGTGAGAGAAAGAAGAGCAGCACGTTTCTCTATAAAAGTGGTTCGATCTGCGGAATGGAGGCATTTAAAGGGAGAGGGGCGTGCGGTTGTTTGTGTCACTGGGGAAAAGCTGGGGCAGCAGAGCCGGAGCTGGAAGGGTGAGCATCCCGCCGGTCCGCAGTGTGCTGCCCCAGCTCCCGGCCAAGCCTGGGCTCCTCTCACCATGTAGAAGCCTGCAGCTTCGCTTCCTAAGGTGATTTTTCACTTAAAATTTCTCGGCAGTCTTTTGTCCTCGTTTAGTTGTTACTAATGATTTCAAGTACTGTGGTTCTCCTCTGGTAAACATTGGCCATGCTTTGCAAGATCAGAAGTGGCAGTTCCAGATGGTCACAGTCATCAGATGTGTGGTCCTTCTGGATACGTTTTGTGTATTCTTGATTGCTGTCTCTTCTTACAAAGTAGAATTTGCTCTCTTTCTTTTTGAACACATACTTGCTCATCAAGTTTTTGTAGATGCAACTAATTAGATACGGAAAATGCATAGCGATTTTCAGGGAATAAAAAAACTTTCACAAAAAAGAGTTCTGGTAAATTTTAGTTCTTCTCAGAAGTAAAACACGAGAGTATTTTCAGATAAGCATTTAGAGAGCTGCCTAGACAGGACCATGTCTAAGAGTCTTTTCCCAGTACCATTAGGACGTGCTTGGTGCACTCAGTGGATGCTCCTTCCTTTGCTTGGCTTGAAGAATGTTGGCTTGTAAGGTTTCTGAACAGAACACTCCATGTGTAGCCATGTCTCTCACAGAGGGCTGTGTGACAGCCAGTGGAGGATATAGCCCAGTGTGAATGTTTGGCTGCTAAAGAGGACAGAAATGCATGAGCACAAGCAGCTGGGGCAGGGGGAGGAGGGAAGGGTATATGGTGCCTCCAAAAGAAAGTGCAGCAAAGGAGAATGGATCTAGAAAGCACTGCCACCCATGTGTCTTCTGCTCAAGAACCTGGAAACAGTGCAAATACAGCAACTTGTAATTTGCATGTCAAGTACAGGATCTGCAGAGTTCCTGATATGCACAAGGTACACATAAGGGTCTTCATCTTGACCCTGAATCCCACAGAACTGAAACGGGATCAGCTCTGTCAGGCTGCACTTGAAACTAGCAGAATTCTGAAATGACAAACGTTGCTATTGCTTTTGGAAGGCAGTTTGTTGAATGGTATGTTTTTAATGCCTATCCCTTGTTTTGGTTTTTTAATGCGTGTCCTTATAAGCTTATTGTAAAGTGCAGTCAAAATAAAAACTGTGTCACCATCACTTGCTAAGATAGGAGAAAAACTTCAGGAATTACTATATGAGAAATTACTCCAGTTGTCAGAAATGAAAGTGAATAAACAACCATTTTTGCACATAGTATTATGGTACTTTCCACATAACGTTTCTGCTTTGCCATGCAATGTTCAACAGTTTCTATTAACACAAATACTGACATTTCTGCATTCAAACCTTGGCATTTGTGCATTCAAACATCACCCATACAGAATTTCTCAAGTGGATCAGAAATAAGAAGTGTGTGGATAGATTACCTACCATTAAAGCACTGTTTGAATTTGGTGAGTTTTGTGTTACAATGCCAAAAAATGGAAATGCTTTCAGCAAATGTTAGTTTTGGTGAACAAATGTTATTTTATATACTCAGTGCAATAAGTTGTAATTTCTACTTTCTGTATTTATACCATTCATTTAATTTCCCCATCAGAAATGAATGTGATTATCAATCTCTTTTTCCTTTCTCTGTTTTCTTTCCATTTAGCAATACTGAGTCACTATGTCCTTGGTTTTTTTCCCAGCTGAATCTTTCCTTTGAGCTGTTATTCCAGCCTTCTCTTACAAACCTGGTATCTCTTGCCATCTAATTCTCTCTAAGCCTTGGTGATTCAGAGAAGCAGTTCTACTTGATATGCCATAGACAAGCCTCATAAAAATACTTTAAAAAGCAATTTTTTTCTCTTTCTAACTAGGCAGATAGGGGATGAAATAGTGAGATATTTCAGCATATCATGCTTGAACATGCATAGAGCATAACTCAAAATCCAGAGTTATGTGAATAGATTTAAGCAGGACAGAGCCAAAGAAGTAGGAGGGAATCAGGGATTACTTGCTGCCAGCTGCAAAATTTTCATTTTTGTTATATCAGACCATAATGGTTGTGCAACTGACCACTCCCTTCATCCACACAGTGGCTATGGCCCATCCTGATCAAATTGCCAAAGGGATTCAGCCCTGCCACACTTGACAAGGGAACAACAGTTTGAAAACTTCACAAAGAAAGAAAACAAATGGGTGTATTAAGGAACAGAAATTCTTACGGGGTCACATCACACATTCTTACTTCCATCACACATTCTTACTTCCAGTGATAAAGAATCACAAGGCAAGCAAGTGTGTTTGCATCTTGTGGCTGAGGACCAGCCAGCAGCTGCAAAGCTCTGGCTAATATAGCATGTTTGTATTGTGCAAATAAAAATGCACAATGTTTTTTTAGACAGAAGGCACTTAGAAATAATGGGAGCTGTCTCTTGTGCTCATAACCTAACTTGTCTGCTTCCAACATATTCCAGAAAAGGTCTGGCCAGACAGATTTTTTTTTTTTTCCAAATAAAAAGCGATGAAAAGTGATTAGCTTGACAATTAGAGTCAAAATTTCACAAGGATAGCAAGTTCACATGTATGACAGCTCACACACTGCCAGAGAACACAAGTATCAGCTCTGCATGTCTGTACATTTCCAGGAATGTGCATTTTTACAAGACAGATGCTTCAGTCAAGGTTTGAGCAAATCTCAGGTGACATAATTCAAGTATAATCAGTTATTCACTGTGGCTACTTTCTGGCTTGGACCAATGCTAATTAGGTCTCTAATTCTGACTAGCAAAAATGATTGCATTTGAGGACTTTCAAAAATTAAATATGTATGTCTGTGTGTGTGTGTGTTTGCATGGATATGTAGAATGAGCAGATACAATTCTTAAACTACATGTGGAGTGCCTCCACATTGTAAAGGAAAAAATGATCAGCTAATCAAGTGCCCTCATAGCATCACATCAAAATTTAACTGTCTGATTTAAGAAATGGAGAGTTGTTTCTAGGAATTTAGAAAATTGCTATTTTAAACAAAGATAATTCTTTCATGATGGTTATTCTTTAGCTTGTATCAACTGTTCTATTGTGGGAGGTTCTTACTGTTACAGCACAGGCACAGAAGCCTGACAGTTTTGATGAGTGGTTGTATTATATTAGTATGAATTGGAATAGAAAAGTATTGAAATGCAAAAATAGTACACTATTTTTTTATTTGGGTAGATCTAAATCAGCCTTATACTCCCAAAAGCATTTCTTTTGCATCATAATATGGAATGAGATTTTCTTTTCCTGACCACTCTTATGATAGTATGCAAATTAACTTTTGGTTCAGTCGATAAAACTGCATCTTCAAAGAAAACCATTGCAATGCTAAAAATATTTTTAATAATGACCACAGAAGCCATATTTGTGTCTTTCATCTCCTGAAGCTTCTTCTGGTTTTAATCAGTGTTCCCACATGAAGAACTGTGGCAACCTATGATAATAGAATCCCTATTCACATTTCTAGGGAAACAGCAATGTTCTCATTTGAAGAAGGTGATGTGGTGTTCTGCCCCTTCCACCCGTGGGCCCCTGCCTCTGTCACTGCCGGGGTATCTTGGCATCGCTTAAGTGGTTTCTGTCCTTTCCTCTGTGCATTACTTTCTCATTGAAGTGTTTCTGCTGTCTAATTATACCCTTTCAATCAAATTAGAGACTGCAGCATCTGGTTAGTGCCTGTAACTGTTGCCATCTGCACCTAGATACAGTGCTTCCATTTAAGGAGGAGTGCTTAAATTGCAATCTCCAGCAAGAACTAGAACAGTTTAGATAGAATGGAAATGACTTAAAATTATTCTTGGAATACTCTGCAAGCACATGCATCAGGCAACCCACACTGAGTCACTATCAGACCTGGCACCCTTGGTTTCATACCCTTATATTCTGCTTAAGTATTTTTCTGACTTCTCTAAAAGGCTATAGGAAAAACAAGTGAAAACTGAGCAGGCAGTTATACCACGTAAATTCAAGGAACCTTTAATTTTTGGTCCAACCTTACATTTAATTACAATGCTGTAATGAAACCCAAGATTTAAATAGTAGCCACTTTCATTTATCTTTCATTAATCTGCAGATCTTTAAAAGAAAACCTTGCTTATTGTTGGGCAGTAGGTGATAGGATAATTTCTGGCTTGGGTAGGCTAGTTTCAGGTTGATAATTGTTGTCAGTCTCTCTGGACGCTGCTCAATGCTCCAAGTAGCTTTGAAAACATTAAGCAAACAAAGTGGTTTGGTTTGTTTTTTTTCCTCTCCAGTGGAATAGGAAGAAGTTTGTCATTCTGAATTTTCAGTCTCAAAAGCTATGTACAGGCCTCAAACTTGGAAAGTACTCTAAGAAGTCATTTAAACCAATCCTGAAACCTCCATCCCTTCAGCCTGCAATTTGTAGTGTCTCTAGATGGATGTCTTTGAGAAAATCATTGGAAGCCAGTGCAGACTCTGAAATGCCAGTGATTTATCATGAATAAAACATCAGGCTGTTATAGTCTGCACTACCTTAATTTTTCAAATGATCCTAAAGTGGCGCCCATGTGGAGTGCAGGCAGCCATGCAGTCCCAAAGTAACAAAGGAAAATGATCATTGTAAGGTCCCTACATTGAAGAAGAAACCGACACAGATGGAAAGAATTTCTACAACAGCTGCTGTTTGATCTTCCAAATGTTGATCTGGCTCTAATAAAACTAATTGTGAACCTGTATCACACACTGAGTATTCACTTACAGTGGACAACATCCCTAGTCTTGTTTTCTGCTTTTTTGTTCTAGCAGTTGTCACTCAGTACATGCTTACCTAGCCTCAGCATTCATTTTAAAAGTTACTTGCTGTCAACCATGGCACCTGATGTGTGGAAAACTAAACAGCCCTGACAACAAAGTGCTGTCCTCTTTTCTCATCAAGGCTCATGAACATTAGCCTGAACAGCATCTGTTGGGACCTTCTGTGACTAGAACCACTGCAAAGGTTCTCTGATTAATTATCTCTGATTAATTCTGTTTACAGACATCCCCATGACACAGCAGAAGCAGCAGGGTCATTAGGCAGTTAATTGAGTGAAATCATCATGGACACTGATTCTAATCACAGATTTGACATAAGCCTCTACTTCAAACTATGTCTGAAACCCAGCTGACTAAGATCTTAGAAGTATGAGGTCACACACTTCTAGATTTGAGGGGTCACAGCTTTCTTCATGTCCTGTCTGAAACCCTATTGTTTTAGTAGAGGTTTATAGCTGACAGGATGATCTGAGCCTTGCGTGCCTGAACAAAATCCATGTGGCAAATCTATCAAGCCCAGTGGCAACCCGATGCCTTCTTGGGGGCTGTGGTGTCCCCAAGGTGTCTGTCCTTGCCACTGGGAGAGGATTTGAATACAGTGCAAGTTCCGCCACAGTTTACCATAATCTTACAAAATTTACAGGAATAAGGCTTGCTGAAATTCACAGAACCAGTAGGAATTTTCTTGAGGCACAGTTCTGATGGTACATTCCAAGTGAGAGGCTTCATACCCTAAAATGTCATGGGAGTATCACTCAACCTAAGGGTGCCACAACACAGAGGTGGCTGTTACTGGTTGATTTAATATTTTCCCCCTCCCTTTTGCATAATCTACCAAAGAGAAATCAGGTGATTTGAATAAACTGAAAAGTTTTACCACCAGCATTCAGTCCAGTCTTTTCTGACTGTTTAGTTTAGATTACCTCATCTGAATTAGTTTTGTGCACACAAATCCAGGTGACCTTTTTTTTAAGCTCATCTTTTCACAGAATTATTGCACCAGTGGTACAAGACAAGAAGTAGGGTGGAGGTTCTAACCTCCTGTTCTCCAGAATCTCTTAGGGCTTGGATTTGAAATAGAGAGGACAGCGGCCTTTCTGCAGACAAAACATGCACCTTCAGCACTTTGAGAGTATTAATTTCATGGTGAAATCACTAAGGTAGTGTCTTGGCTGTCACGCAGCAAAAATATGATGAAATCACTGTGTGTGACAAATAGAAGAATTTTTTAGTTGCTGCCAAGTAGTGCTTACTCTAAATCAAGGACTTCTCAGTTTCCCATGCTTAGCCAGTGAGCTCAAGAAGCCAGGAGGGAGCATAGCAAGGACAACTGACCTGATTTTTTGAAATGCCAATATTTATTTGAAAATATTGCACTCCCATGCTATGGCAAAATCGTTATTAATCCTTAAGAAAATCCAAATTCCCTGTAACCCAAAAGGTTTTGTATTTCATTTGATAACAGCTGCTAAATTCCATGACTTAAAGTTTTCATTTCAGTGTTTCAGGGATAATCAATGATTTTGCATGGTATCTCACTGCCTCCCCTTTCCCCATCCACATCTAAGCCAGAGGAGCTTTGTTACTCAGCTGAAACATTTGCACCAAATCTCTTGATAGCACAAAGGAACACAGGAGGCACTGATACAGCAACCTATTGTCTGGGGAACAAAAACTGCAGTTAAGAGGAAGGAAGAGAGATAGGTAGGCTAGATAGGTAGGCTCTGACTCTACCTTTTCTTAAAGTGCAGTGAAGTTTGAAGAAAATCAGTTAAAAGCTGACATGAAAATGTAAGTCAGTACTGCAAGTTAAAGCATGGGCCAGTCTTAGCAGATTCTAAAATGGACTGAAGCTAACTTGAGTTTAGTTTGTGTGCCAGACTAAATTCAGGTATTGTAGCATTCCTTACATTTCTGAGTAGATGGAAGTACATATTGCTTTTCATTTAGGAGTGAGAAGTGAAAAAAAAAAATAAAAGCACAAAGCTAATGTAGATATCTTTTCTGGATGTGCTTATCACTTCTTACAGATTCTTTTTTCTGCTTATTATTTTGTTTATATTTTGATTACATTTTTCTGTCTTTTCTGCTAAAATTCATCAGCTTATATTTTTCAGCTGTAACCTACAAAAGCTTTTATATTATCTGCAAAGCAAAAGAGGTATTGAAGAAAGATGCAACACAGTCATGACCTTAAAGTGGGTTTTTTTTCATGTTTACACAAACATCTGTGGTGGCCTGAATGCTGGAAACTCAGATTTGCATTTTTAAGCAAATGTCTGCAGCCCACCTGTTTTGCTAAGGCAGGTAAATTACAGCAAGGACGAGTATTGACTTGAAGCTTGTTTTTGTTAAATTATAAACTTTCTGTCCACAGATGATAGCAGAATATATTAATGGCTGTGCAGACACCTCTTCTATGTGCCTTCAGCAACAAAGTTTCATTTAATAGAAATCCAAACTTGCCTAGGCATGAAGATGCACAGTGAAAGCACAAAACCATTGTCTTTCATCTGCTGTGTAATAAACTCTGAAATAATTATTATAATTGTACCATTCTGATATTTGTGAGCCCAGACTAAACTAATTTCAGAGGCATGGTTTTAATATTCCATTTTTCCTTCTTCTACAGTAGTTCTAAATACAAAAACAGTATACTGTTAATATCAGGATTAAAATGTGGGTGGGTTTTTTTTCCCTCTTCCAACTGCAGCCACACAGGTCTTTCTAGACTTGTTTTGTAAGTTAGATTTCATGAGGGACACCTGAGATCAGCACATACTTCAGAGCACTCTCCCACTCCCTCAGGGCAGTAGAACATCTCTGCAGCTGCAATATGGTTTCTACAGAGAACACTATCAGATGAAACAGGAGGTTTCACACCCTATAGTTAGCAGAAAGTTAATTTTCAATGAATTTCCCCAGTAATGCTGTCCAGTACAAAGAAATGTTTACAGCAGTTTTAATTCTGTCCCAGACTGTTATGTTTTAATCCTATTCTTACAGAAATGCAAGGATGATAAATGTTAGCAACTATTAATTATAAGCAGGATGGACTTATTTATGGTAAACTAATTATAATGATTCTTCCTGGGAGCTAATCACAGAATGGCTGAGATGAAAGTGACCTCTGGAGGTCACATTGTCCAAGTGCTGTGCTCAAGCACAGTCACCTAAAGCAGGTTGCCCAGGACCACGTCCAGGTGGCTTTGGAATATCTCCAAGGATGGAGATTCTACAGCCTCCCTGGGCAACTTGTTCCCATGCTCTGCCACACTCACATTGCATAATTTAATCAAAAATGCTTGGCAATTTCAGCAAAAGTAGAATTGTTCATTCATTTGGACGTTTATTTCATCAGAAGATGTCCAGTGAACATGTCCATGGCAGGGGGGTTTGAATTGGATGATCTTTAAGGTCCCTTTCAACCTGAACCACTCCACAATTCTGTGATTAACAAGGCCCAGCAAAGCCAGGCAGCAGGAAATTTGTAGTTCAGCTGAGAAGGGGCTAAGGTATTTAGTGAAATCATTCTCTACTTTGGTTTCTAACTTGCTGAGTATTAGGAGGCTAGGAAAATAAACCTAAGTGGGAGAAAATATGAGTGAGGCAGAAGAATACTGACCCATACTTTTCAATCTGAAAGCATAAATGCTTTAGTAGCAAATCACAGTATTGTGATCATACTCTGCTGAAGGAGGTCCCTTTCTAGGCAACTCAATCCATAAGAATTTTTCTAAATCAGAATGCAAATGTTGGTAAGATCCGTGCTTACAAAGTCTTTCACTATGTAAAGTACAGATAGTCACAACTTTAGCTGAAGTGGCATGAGATTTTGGTTAATATGCTGATGAGTGGCAGACTGATAATTTCATATGTTTTCACTTTTGGAAAATTAACAGGAGTCATCCTAATGAGTAAAACACAAGGAAATGTAAAAGTATAAAAGTATTATGCATATTCAGAAAATGCATGTTAATTGTGTAAACCTCTCATCAGACCTTTCTTATACATTGTTTATTAAAGTAATGACAGCATAATCTCTTGAATAGAGGTTTGACTGAGAAAGCTTAAATCCTAGCCAGCATCTTTAGCTGCCTAAACAATGCAGGAAGCATGGTCTGTTGGATATGGGGCGGAGGGTGAGGACAGAACAAACACTAAACCTACACACATTCTTTCTTTTCCATTTCTCTTTCTTGCCAGAATGCTACACTGCCAACGGGGCTGACTACCGTGGCACTCAGAACCAGACCTCCCAGTATGCAGGGAAACCTTGTCTTTATTGGAATGAGACCTTTGAGCATCCTTACAATACTGTGAAATATCCCAATGGGGAGGGAGGGCTTGGAGAGCACAACTACTGCAGGTAAGAAATATCCCATTGCTTTAACATTGCCTCAACACCCAGTGTTACTGTAAGCAGTTGACAGAAAATTAGGAAATGTCCTTTTACACAGCTGAAGAATATCAGAACCATGGGTATCTAACACTTTTTGGTTTACCCTGTTATCAGTACCCTGAATCTATCAGCACGATTACCAGCATAATTTTTTCAACCCAGCTCCCACACTTTTTCAGTACAGTCTCTATCATGTCCAATTTATAAGGTGGCACAATGGAGAAAGACTATAGATTACTTAAATGAAAAGGTGGAGATAAAAAAAGATAATCCAAATTAGAAGGACACAGTGCAGTGAGTGTCTGCAGGAGTCTGGATGGTTTTTGTCCTCACACACAAGCCTGGTTCTGTTACACTTCCCAAGTTTTGTGTTAATGAAAGTTATGTAGTCACTAAAAATTCTAATTGAGTGATTTAGAGTTATTTGAATTCAGAAGCCCATCTGTCAGGGGTTACAATACCAGATTAAACCATGGATTAAGTGCATTAAAACATGCACTTTCCTTGCCTTCTAGAGAAAGTTCTCCATAGCTATGGATAGAACTTAGAACAAAACTTAAATAAGAACTTCAGAATTTAGGAGGCAAATCAGAACTTAAGTTCAGAGATGTTTAGGCACTGTTGGCTTTTTTTCAGCTGTCTCAGTAGGTATACTAATACAGAGCTGTGAAAAATACAGTGGCCACTGAATTCACTTTGATACTAGCAGAATCAAGAATGTAATTTTGATTGTTGCTGTGTGGCAATATTCTAGACAGGCTGTAGCTACAGGATCTTACTCTTGGCAGTCATTTCTGGCTAATATTTTGGTTAGTACAAAGCAAAACATGTACAAGCTGAGCAAAAACATGCATGAGAAACTGGATGTTTATCCAGATACTCAAAAAACACTTACTTGAGACTTGCTTTACTTAGCAAATGAGAACTTGGTAAATGCTACAGGAGCAAGAAGCCTATAATCTGATATGTAAACCTGAGAAATTACTTAATTACAAAAAAGAGCTTTTTTTACCTGAGTCTGCTAAGTATTAGATTATCCTCATTTTCTTCCTTATGCTGTTCCACTTTACCTAGGGATATTCTCACAGGTTTATGGAATGACAGTCCTAACTAATGGATGACTTTTAACTTCACATTCTCTCGAAAGAAAGTTTGGAAAGTCACTAGGAGTGCCAGAATATATGTATAGCAAATATTGCTGAGGCCTGTGATACAGCTGGTTTAGCTCTTTCTCTGACATTCATCTGCTTGATGACAATGGACAAGTGGATTTTCCCTTTTCTCAGGCAGCACATACCTCACAAGGCTTTTTTAAGGCATAGTACATGGCCTTGATATTTGATTTTGGGGACAACATTTGAATAATCAAATTTTACACTTGAATATTAATCAGAAGCATGTTGCCTCTCCATGGGTGGTCCTTACTTGGAACACTTTGTTTACTGCAAGACACCCTGTTAAGATGGAAATGCCTCACTCACTTCAACCATAACAAAATTATGAGGACTGAAATTTTGGGAGATTTTAAAAGACAGAGAGTTGTTTTCTAACTGCCATGCACTTCTGAGGTTGAAGACAAAGATTTCTAAAGACATTCATCACGCTTTTCTCCAATTTCCTCACATTTTTAAGGCATTTCTATGCAGAGTGCCATTCTCATGATTGAATTCCTGACATACGGTTTCTGTCATGAAGATGTAACTGCAAAAATTCCTGTAACTCTGGCAACAAGGGGAAATGGGTTAGTTCAAGTACAAGCTTCACTTGGTTTTAGTCTTCTACTTTTTTTAGCTACTGAAGGCTCTTGCATTGCACCTAAATTCCTAGCATAGCTAGTCTTGGACTTTCCTGGTGCACTGCCTCTACTAATCTGTTTGAAAGCCTAACTAGCAACATTGTAGGTATCTGAACTGCACTCATCTCACCAGTTGTTTCCAGCAGTCTGCTATTTGACTAAAAAACATCCACAGAATTTCTAAAATTGGATCTCCCACAAAAGAGTTGTTAATAGGCATAAATGACAACATACAGCTGGACTGACACTTCAGTACAGCTGTGTCATTTATAGAATTCATGCCAAAGCACACGATAAAAAGATTGCAACTGGTCCTAGTTAAAAGAAAAAGTCATATTTTAACCTGACTGTCCAAAATAAGAAATTATTATCTTAAATAGATCTTTGCAATGTGAGTAGCCTTTCACAGTGTAGATAGAAAAAACTTTAAATAACCTAGCGACTAATTAGTTATGCATTTGTAAGTGGTGCTACACAATAGCAAATAATTATAAAAATAGTGATCATCATCATCATGGACACATAAGGAATTAACCATCAATATAAAGAGATCACTGGAATGGATTTAGTTAGTCTTATTGAAAGGGAAGAAAAAAAAAAAAAAATCAATCTTTTCCAGAAGCCTTTATCACCTAAGTGTTTTTGTCACCATACACACAGAAAGTTGGAGTCTTTTGTACCAAGGCAGAAAATCAGTTTATGAGTCTATGCAACGTGTACACAGGATGTGGGACAGCAAATCTTCCTCTCTGTCAGTACTGACCAGAAACAGCTCTGCACCTTTTAACCTTAGAGTAAAACAAAGCTACATTTTAGACATTACTAGCACCTTATGCTTGATGAATACTGTAATAACCAAAGCTATCTGAATATTCTGGTAATGCAAAACGTTGCATTTTTTGGTAGGTACTACAGCAAAAATAGTAATGCCATTGAAGGTTAATAAGATTGACCTTTTTTTGTGTGATTTTAGGAAAAAAAAAAGATAAATTTCAATGACTATTTCTCTCTTTCAGAAACCCTGACGGGGATGTCAGCCCATGGTGCTATATTGCAGAACATGAAGATGGAATATACTGGAAGTACTGTGAGATCCCATCCTGCCGAAGTAAGAGCACCCTGCAGAATTTTTAGGCCTCCATCTCAGCTGAGCAGAGATTGGCAGTTCCACAACAGTGGGTAGTGATTTCCAAACACAAATTAGGATAAGGCAAAACAGCTTCTTTTCATTTGCAGACTAAGCTGTATTTAAAAATTTAAAGGTTTCTTAGAGTTAATGACAAGCTTACTGAATTCTTCCTCCACTGTTATTCTTTTCATCTTACCTCAGAATTACTGGATTATATTATTTACAAACAATACTGTATGACAGGGAATCACACAAAACTTGTGAAGTACTGCTAGTTCTTTGAATCCATAGATAATTATTTTATTAAAGTCTAGAGGCCAAAAAAAGAAAGTTTTTACAAGGTATATATGTGTCCATTCATTGCAATTAGCTTATGAAATAAATTACATTAGTTTAATGTGTATAGAGCATCATACACAGAACTGCTTGGAGGAAACATGAAAATATGAGGGGACACAGTGAAAAGGTGTCTGTGTGCTATATGGGAGCTCTGGAGTAGAATTATGTCTCTGGCAGGTGCAGATAGTTAACATTGCTGTGAAACCACAACTTGGACTTAGTTTGATTTTTTTTTTTAAATCAGATCACTTACAAGCTACTCACATGAAGCTTTTTTCCAGAATTGAATTTTTTTAATGTATTCTACTTTTTACCATGTCCACAATGTCATGATTTGTTTTTCTTCCAAAATTCTCTTTCCCAAATCACATTGTTTAAAATATGCCCAAATACTAAGAAGATATTCTAGTCTTGCATGTTACCAAGCAACCATGGCTACACATTTTAATAAGTCTAATCATTAATGACTTCACTTGCTTTCCTAACTTCTTTTGTGCAAGCACCCTCTGTTTCTGAGGCATAACTTAGGTCTTCACTGCTAAGCAGAGCAGGTGCCCATATGTGGACACACATTTGATTAGAAGTAGTATATTTCTTACTTGAAGTTAAGAAAACAAAGCCAGACAAGAAAACCGGAGCTAAAGTGATTTTTTTTTTTATTTTGCTCATAGCTTTGTTGTTTTGGGGTTTTTATGAATGTGAGTGACTCACATCTTCATGCTAGGCAAACAAATAGATGAGTGTGACCTTAAGACAGATGGCTTTTACCTAGACTTAAATACAGATTAAGGAGTCTAATTTAAATAACACAAAATCATTCAACACTCTGATATTCATTGTTCAGAGGACATCTTACTTATTTTATTAATATATAAGGTATGATTTAAGAAACTTGACCCTCCTAATTAAGAAATTTAACTTGGTCTAAAATGAAAGAATTTGCATTTTCTTTAAAGACCACAGATGTTAACAAATTATCTGGATATGGCACCAGGAAAAAAGCTGAAAGACAAATTCTCTCCACTCCATTTGTTCCACACAAAGGATCCTTTTAAAACCAGCCTTGCTCATTTTCTCTGTGGTGGGGAGCAGAGGATTTAAACTTGGACACTTACTTGCACAGATAATCCAGACTTACATTTACAAAATGTCCTTTTGACCAGTAGCAGCTGCTTCAAGCATTGCACTGAAACTCGATACTAGAAAAAGGAATTGCAGCAATTTAGAGCAAACTGTACATTGCAAGCCCATCCAAATCTTAATACAAACCTCATGGTTTATGAAGCTGTGTAAAAAAATCTTTTATTCTTCACAAGACTTTCTGTTTTCAGTAAGCATGATGCTAAGTCATAGGACCATCAAAACTATCTTGTGAAGTGTACAAATGAAATGCAAAGTCAGTTTTTGAATGCAAAACTTGACTTTTTTGATGGGGCAAGAAAGAAATTGTTTAAAAAAAAACTATTTGAAACTTTTTAGAGAAAAATTTCTTATATAAGCTTCTTTTCCTTAATGATATTTACTACTAGAAAATTATCTGGAACATAAGTTACCTATTAACTGTGCCCACATAATACCATGGCAGTGCCAACAACATGAAGCATCTTGATTGCCTAGAGAGATTTGCATGCAATGATTCATCTGAACAATAATTAAGAATCTACAGTTAAAAATTTTTCATTATGGTGATGAATTCACATGATTATCTCACGTGTCTCATTCCCTAATATTTACACATAACACTACATGTTAGTGTTCAGTCAGAAATGTGTTCTGATAATCTGCATGGGTAATGTACAGAATTTAGCAGTGTTAGATGAAGATGGATGAGCACAATCACAGAAGACAGTGGTGGTTACTCCAGGAGGAGCTTTGTCTTCCCCTTTCTTCCTCTCTCCTTTTTCATGTCTGCTAAGCAGACTAGGATGGACAGAAACAAAATAAAAGGCAAGGCTGCAGCTCTGAGTGCTGAGAGAACATGTGCATCTCACATGGAACATTCAGACCTGAATGCTTCAGATGGTTTGTTTGCAGTGCTGCAGCTATTCCTGACTTTTTTGCTCTCCTTGTTAATGAGGTTAGGTTTAAGTTCAAAGGAAATAACTTACACTTCCAAAATGTGAAAGAAAGAAAGTCTTGCTACACCACTTAACTACATCTTTATGTTTATGACTCACATGACTCTCTCCTCATAAACAGATTTCATTACTGGAATCATATTTCCAGTGTGCATGTATGTAATGCAATAAATTTGACTGAAATATGGAGGAGGTGTTAAATGGCAGGGCCAGGTAAGTGACACAGATCTGTATGGAACACAGGAACAAGGACAGCTCAAACACTTTGTGCTTGTGCAAAAAGCTGGGAGGCTCTTCAAAGACAGCTACATTAGCATAGCTGGAACATGGTTTTGAGCTCAAAAGGATTAATCCCATATTTTAATACATTGAATATGTGCCTCAACATGTAAAATGAAGAAACTGTGGTGTTTGCCAAGAACTCATTAAGTCAAATGCTGCTTAAAAGAAAAATAATATGCTTGTGCAAAAAAAGGTGACCTTTTAAGCAGAAGAGGACAAATAGATACAAATGGGTGAAGACAATGTAACAGTGAAACATCACTGGTGAGCATGAACAGTAATTGCAGAACACTGACTGCCTCACTTTTTTGCCAAGTTTCTTCAGCAGGCTCAATATTAAGAGCAAAGAATGTTAAAATACTGCTGGGACACCAGAGACTTATTAGCCTTAGGATGTACACTTGATTTAGTTAAAAAATTTAAGAAGTTTTCAAATTACTCAGGTTTCTTTGCATACTGAAGTACTAATCCTCTGGAGCCAAGGTTGAAAGGTCTCACTAATAAAGCTACTTTAAAAAAAAAAAAATTAAATTCCCAGGTCTCTTAGGAAATGAGCTAGGTTGGATAACTAGGAAGCTTTTTCAGGGCTGTGAAATCATGCACAATACAAAAAAGAATGAGCTCTCTCATGAGTTATCTGCCCAGCTGTACTCAGCTGGGGTGGGGCTGCAAGTGGGGATTTCCAAAGGTATGTTAAATCAGGCTGTAACTTGAAGTCTCAGTACTTATATGAATGTTGCTGCAGGGCATATCAAAGCCATAACTCCATGCAAGTATTTATAATTGAAATTGTATTCTTAGAGAACAAAATTAATTTCTGAACAGTATTTCAAGCAACGTTATGTCATTATTTATAATAAGTTTACTGGGTACTCTAATAGCCAATGACTGCATAAATAAAACACTCATACAGGTCTCTGAGCACATCATGTCAAACAGAGCTGTGGCAGTTAGGTGGACAAAAAGAATCCATGTCCATCTGGCACAAGAATAAAACTTAACATGGAGCTAGTAACAGATTTAATTTCAAGCATGTGAATAGATATGACAAGTGGGCATGGGATAATTTTCTGCCATTATCCCAGCACTGTATTGTACTCCACATCCTCTCCGCGGGGTGGTCATGGCTAAATTCCAATGCTTTGATGAAAAGTGCAAAACCAAAAAAAAAAACCAGAGCACTGAAGGGAGAAAACTCTGATCTCCCATAGTGACCAAGGAGCCTTGAAACAACATATTAATGTAAATAGATGGGTTGTTTTCTTAAAGTAACATTGCTCATTTTTAATCTCTTTGTATGATGATTCAGATTAATATCAGAATTCAAGTTTCAAATATTAGGAAATTCCCCTATATTAGTCCCTCCCACAAAACTTGCCAAACTCCATTCTAAAACTGTTTAGGTTCCCTCCCTCAAATATCCTGTTTTCAAAACTTCCAGAATGTCACGTTTGGAAGGTCAGACAGAAATCAAACAGTTTAATTTACATTTCCAGAATATGCATGCCAGTAGCAAAAAAAAAAACCCCAAAAAACAAACCACACAACCCCCCTGAACCCACTTAATGCCTTGAGTTTTTTAAATTGCCTCTTTCAGGAAAAATGAACAAAGTATTTATCTTGTATATTTTACTGCAGCTTACTGAAACCAGCTAGACAGTCTTACAGGTATATTGCTGAGATGATATGATACTCTTTTTGTCCCATCACTCATCCCTGGGTGTGTTTGGAAAATATGACAAGAATCATGCAGAGCATGAGTAACAAGGAGTAATAAGGAGTTCCATAGGGCAACACTGAGCCCAGGACATAGAGAGAGCTGCTCAGTGACCAGGTAGTGCATGACATGGTCTGGGCTGTGTACAGGCACTCTAGAATGACTGTTTTGTGTCACTCTTGCCAGTGCCAGGGAATCTGGGCTGTTACAAGGACCATGGGGAGCCACCACCCCTGACTGGCACCAGTGAGACCTCCAACAAGCTCACCATCCAGACGTGCATCAGCTCCTGCCGCAGCCAGCAGTTCAAGGTGATTTCCTTCACATCCATTTACAAAATGCTTTCAAAGACAAAAATGGCAACATGCCTAGAGGTCTCTGTTGTATTTCTCCTCTTCCCCGTTTTTTTTTTAACCTTTGGGAGGTCTTCCCAAAGGTGAAAGGTTGGACTTCCACCCCGCTGATCAAGCCCTCTCTCTGCATCCAGAGGAATCTGGACAAATGGCCAATGAATAACACCAGGGGAAAATGTGGTTGCTGACTGCCATTATGTCAGGGTGCCCTCCATTCCATCTTTCCCCCAGTCTTAAGTAGCATCCTGACAGCCCAAACAAAAACAGCCTGTGGTGGTTCCTCTGAGTAATCATACTTCTCCAAAACACACATTTTCTGCTGCCAGCTTTCTTGCTCAGACAACCTCCCGCTGTCAATCCTTCAAATGCTATTCCTCCCTTCCTTATGCATCTTTGTTGTCAAAGTTTGCAGGCATGGAATCAGGTTATGCTTGCTTCTGTGGAAATAATCCTGACTACTGGAGATACGGGGAGGCAGCCAGCACGGAATGCAACAGTGTTTGCTTTGGAGACCACACTCAGCCCTGCGGTGGGGATGGCAGAGTCATTCTCTTTGACAGTAAGTATTGAAGCAGGCTGAGCTTTTCCCAAAGGAGAGGCCTCACATGTTCAGCAAATTAGGGAAAAGGCTCAAAACAAAGAGAACTGTTGCACAGCAAAACGCCTCCATTCGGTATAAATGAAAGCTGCTTTCCATTTCTGCCTAAAATTCTCATCCATTAATAATGTGAAATAGCTCTTCTAAGAAATTATGCTTACTCATGCTCCAGAGGTTCTTTCACTTTCCTCACAAGTGGTACTAAGTCAGCTGTCAGAAACTCCCTTAGTATTAATCTTCATGGAGAGTAAAAATTTGTATGTGCACGTATGGATATGCACTGTCAGTTGGTGGCATTTGAGTTCTCTCTGGATTCACTGGGGTTTAAGTTTTCAATTTCCTACAGCTGTGAAGCAATGCCAGTCATTAAGCAGTGAGAGTTAATAGTCACTAATCCACTTTCCTGCCTGCCTGGTTTAGAGTAGAAGCCCCTGAATCAGTGATTTATCTTTCATCCCATTTCTGCAGGGATGCAGGAGAGGGTACCTGGTTACACACAGGGACAAAGGAAAGTTGCAGTGTTCAAGACTGATGCATAGGTCAGAGTAATGAGGCATAAGTATTCCAAGAAAAGGCAACAAAAGCTGTGCTGAGGGAGGGAAAGAGCAGCTGCAGAGAGTGCATCCTGCTGGCCTAGCCAACCTGTACCTTCAAGTCACATTTAAGTATTAGAATCTACAGGGTGCTAAAGCTTTGCAAAATTAATGTATTACTTCTTTTTTTCTTCCCATTTTCCCCCTTTTCTCTTCTTTTCACAGCCCTTATTGGTGCCTGTGGAGGAAATTACACTTCTGCTACAGCTGTGATCTATTCCCCAGATTTTCCTGACACATATGGCACAGGCAAAGTCTGTTATTGGACCATACAAGTTCCAGGAGCATCCCAAATCCACTTCACCTTTGTCCTTTTTGAAATCAAAGATGCTACAGATATGGTGGAATTGCTGGATGGTTACACCTACCACGTTCTGGCTCGTTTCAATGGCAAGAACAAGCCTCCTCACACCTTTAACATCTCTTTGGATTTTGTCATTCTGTACTTTTTCTCAGATGACATCAATCAAGCCCAGGGATTTGCTATCAGGTATAGAGGTAAGAGGCTACCTTTGCTGTTTCTACCTTTCAGTGAAGCATTTAATTCCCACAGGAGATTTCTCAAGTGGCAATTAAAGAATAAATATTTCAGCTCTTATCTAACAGGTGTTTCATCTCTCTTGTTGCCACTACTCACTGGGTGAAAATTTCACCAAAATTTCTCTCAGTTTAGAACATTCCAGTCAGCTACATCATAAATAGAAAAATACAGGTTTTCAAAACCTGCACTTTGCTATTTATTTCATAATTTTAAAATTCAATTCTATACCTTCATGTTAAAACAGATTGAAAAATGACAAAGGAAAACAAAACAAGCAATAATCCATCTGCATGTTGGTTTATCTTGGCTCCTCCCAACAGTTTCTCTCTCTCCATCATGAGAAAATGTCCTTGAGTTGTACCTACTGTTATGATGAACAGCCAGCTTCCAGAAAAATTCTGAGAACCCCAGCCTGATGAAGTACAGGCTTTTTTAGGAATCAGATATGATTTGATTATTTGAGTTCTCTTATGTAAACCAGAGAGCAGCATGTCTGCTTATAAGCACAAAATAAAGTCCAATTACACCTGTTAAGAGATTGTTTATTATTGTAATCACCCTCCTGTGTTTTCAGCTGTGAAGGACAATGTGCACCAAAACAAGATCCCAGTGAATCACACCCTTCCAGAGAGGACAAATGAGCAAGCAAATCTCAGCATCAATGCAGCCCGGTCATCAAAGATACTCTATGTCATCACAACCAGCCCAAGCCATCCAACCAGCTCCATGCCTGGTAATGACACCATAAAATGTGGAAATGGGAAAAAAACATTTTGCCAAAGTAAAATCTGGAGTCACTATTTCCTCTGCTGCCTCCTCCATGTTAGCAGATGCACTGTGCATCTTACTAAAAAATGAATTTTCATTCTGCCT
This sequence comes from Ammospiza caudacuta, assembly GCF_027887145.1. Classification (NCBI taxonomy): domain Eukaryota; kingdom Metazoa; phylum Chordata; class Aves; order Passeriformes; family Passerellidae; genus Ammospiza; species Ammospiza caudacuta. Next base: position 10,466,340 of record NC_080610.1, read on the forward strand.
AATTAGCACTAACTGGGATTCTCTCATTACATTTCAAAACACTTCTCAGCCTCAGTCAGAAATAGTGTGAAGATGGTGAGTTCTTGAGAATGAAAGCATCTCAAAATACATGAGTCAGAGCAGCCTCCTTACTGCAGTCAGCTTTAGTGACCTGCATGCACAGAAGGGCACAAGTTGCTGAAAAAAGAGCAAACTTTACTTGTAGAGTCTAGAATAGCTTGAATGCTGGTTGCATCCCTGTTACCCCAATTAACAAAAGCCTCATCAACAATACAAAGGGGACTAGACAAGTTAATGGGTGTAGGGGAGGGCTCACTGAGAACTGTCATGTGTTTAGAACTCAGCTTCAGGACATTACTGAATTCAGGAAATTACCGAGCTGTGAATAATTGAAGGCTGGAAATGCACTCTTGGTGAATATCACTATTATTCTCTGTTGTTAAATCGCTCTTTTATGTATCATTGGAGCTGGGCCCTCAATTCCACAGTCCTGGAGCTGCATCCCAAACCTGGAACAGAAGCTGCACACCCAAACCAGCCAAGGTGCAGAACCTGCCCAGGAATAGTCTGGGACCAGCCCCAGCCTAATGCTGACTTACCACAGTTACACCTAAGCTGCCTTAGTGTGAAACTGCCCAGGAACACCAACAGAAACTGCACCCTTGGGTTTTATACAGTTCCAAAAATACTGATCAAATCATCATGTACAGGCAGTGCTTTGAGGAAGGGGCAGTGGGTGGAAGGGAACTTCTGCTTCCTTTCCTAGATAATTTTACTAGCATATGCTTTGAATTTTGCCAGCTTTCAGTTTTATTGGGAGGAGTTCTGCAAGGGAAAAGAGCAGTTCTGACTGAAAGTTGTATGGTTTGTGCCAGTCTGCAGAAACTACTTGCAGGTTTAAGGCATTGTCAAATTCCAGATTTGAATAAAGGATCACAAAGCTGTTTGTTCCTTTCATGCAATATTCTTACTGTAAAAACTGTAAATAAATGAACGTACTGAGAGTTCTCCCTGTTCTCTTTTGCAGAATGGACAATATACAGCCTCACAGCACTGCTCATCCTAAGTGCTACAGCCATAATTGCAAAGATACTTCTGCATGTTACCATGAGGTGAGTGTGCTGCAAAACCAACCTCAGAGAACCAAGATCTCAGCTCTGAACCAAACCTGGGGCTCCCCTCTGCCTTCCAATTGTCAGATTGGCCCTATTCCAAACCAAGTTAGTTATTACATATTTGTATTCTCATTGAAGATCCTAAATAAGGACATTTTTTAACTTTCCAGCCTGTTAGGATAGCATTTGCTACTAGACTGTCTCTTCTGCTCTTGATTTGACAAGATTTGTACTTTAGGAGGAAGGAGGAAAACGTTATCAGACATCCAGGTTTGGTGAGAAGAGGTCAAATTGTGATAATGCTTTGCAGGGAAAAAACTAAAACCTCTACACTCCTACCAAGTAAATTTTGGGTCCTCTAGATGGACACTCACTGAAATAAATGATGGGTGAGTTATCAACAAATCAAAATGTTGAATATTCTATTTACATAGTACAAACATGCTTAAAAATATACAAGGAAATTAATTTGCATTAATAGCAACTATAATAATAACAACAACTCCAGTCTGTAGAGCCCTCTTAGCTTAATGTCAGTGCTGTCAAAAGGATACTTAATTTTTCATTTGATCAAGCCAACCAAGAAACACTCCAAAAACATGCATTTTGCACAGCAGGTAGAAAGAAGTGTCACAGATGCAGTGTGAGCACTCCCAGTGCAGACACATTGATAACCACAGCTACCCAAGCACTTCACACAAGAGTGAATTCACTCTTGTTTCCTAGGTCCCACCAGATTCCAGCTGCAGCTGAGACAGAGGATTGCAGTGATGTCACTACTGCTGGTGAGATCTGGAGTATATTTTACCAACCATCCACATCAATTTCCATCTTCAAGAAAAAGCTTCGAAATCAGCAAGATGATTGCAACCCACTGGTGGGAGACTGAGCTGACTTATCTTGAAAGAATTGATCTCCTTCAAATCCAGGTGACTTGAGATTAATCTTCCTTTTTTTCCTCCCAACCTCATACCTGTTTTCCAAAAAGTCCATTTCCAAAGGCCTTTGAGTGACTTGGCCTCTCTGCTGTTCTCTTGGATCTAGCAGTGACAACGGATTTAATTGCAGCAATAATTCTGAAATACCTGGTGCTCCTCAAGTCTGCAGTGCTGTTAATTACTGCCTTTAAAACATTGCACTTAAAGTAGATGTAAAAACTTGTAAAATTCAACATGTCCTGTACCCCTGCCCAAGGTAACTGAAGGGGTTTTTACAGGTTGAGGATTTCTTGTGTCCCCCTTGCCTGTGCCACTGTATTAGATCAGGCTACTTGAGTCCTCTTATTCTCAAGCTGAAGACAGAGGTGGGTACTGCTGACCTTGATGTAAACACATCTCAATGGTATTGTACAGGAGAATGGGAATCAAAGACTGGAAAAATTATCAGCCTGGTTGCTCAGTGCTGTGCTCTTTCTGCATGTTCTGTTTCTGTGTCTACAAGAAGAGATGCAAACATAAAAAAATCAAATTCAGGATGCCTCTATAACAAGACTCAGCTACAAATATTCATTTTGGTTGACTAGAGCTCACCAGGTCAAGGCCTGCAAGAGCATTGAAGCCTTTTAAATGACTCTGTCTGACCCATCATTCACTGATGTTTATGATAATTTTGTTCATATTCACAGTGATCCTTTAAAAAATTAATTATACTCCAGCCGGAGAGCCAGGATTCATCCTGGATATAAGCTTAGGGCTTCTTAAAGGATTGTCCAAAGATAATCCACTGAATTTTTATCAGTGAGGCTGACTAACCAGTTTTTGCTCTGAAGTCACATGCATTGATCTCAGCAGCCCAAACATTTTACAAAGTTGTAGACTCAGATGACCAGCTCCCCTGGGCCAGGCTGTGCAGCTGAGCATGCACAAAACAGCTGCCTGGACACTCACCTGGGAGGAGAAGTGTCTCCTTGCCTGCAGCACTAAAACTGAGCTGAATTTTTAAGGTAATTGCCTTACTTGTCAAAGAACTGAAACATCAGTGGGGTTCTGATCTGTGAACTATTTTCTTTGATTGCAACAGACAGCATTAACTATTTCTGCTCTTTGGTGGACTGGCTGTCCATCCACAACACTCAGATTTCTCATCCCACCACCACAAGTGGGAAACAAGTGATTCCAAGGGATCAGCAGTGAGTCTTTCTGCCTCAGCAAGTTCAGACCAGCAAGATATTTAGGAAAAATTGTCAATGCAAATGTCAGATAAATTGACTGCAAAAGTTTACAGTGGGCAGCTCCTTAAACTCAGAGAAGGTTCACTGAGAACCATTAAACTACACTTATTCTGGTTAAGTTTGAACATTAATTCTGGTTAAGTTTGAACATATACCAACGGTCTGCATATACCAGATGTGCAGTCAGAAAACATCTATTAAGTGCACGTACAAAAGGTAATTAAGAAAAGTAAGAAAATTGTCACCGAGTTTAAATTCATTCCAGAATCTGTCCTTATGTTTTTTAACATATAACTCCCTCCTTTTTGTGAGAACTACAGATTTCACTGAAAAATCAGGGCATCAAACAATTAAGCAGATTTCACTTAAGCACAAGTGAAATCTTGTGCCTTACCACTGCAGATCTGGTCTTTTACCTGAACTGAATTCAATCCAGCTTGATTTATGCACCACAGATGAGTGCTAGACACAGCTGAGCAACATCACAATGCATGCTTAAAAGAAGCCAGACTTTACTAAGCCAGCAATTATGGAATTGTTTATATAAAAAATGGAACAGCATGGGAACATCTAGTACTTTCTTGCATGAGCTGCTGGAAAGAATACAGGAAAATATAATTACAGTATTAGCTAAAATGAAGACAGGACAAGTTGTAAAAGCTGTGCTGGTTCTCTCTGACGTGTCACCACGTTGGACCAAAAACCATTGTCTGTCTCAGACCCAACACAAGTTCTGAAATTGCCTTTTTTAAAGCTGAGGTTTTGCATCATGCTGTGTGGAAAAGAGTTCACCTCAGAGATTCAGAGCAAAACAAAGTAGGTTGGTTCCTAAGCATCCTTAATTTGGTGCACTAACAGGAAACCAGGCAGGGAGAATCACAGTGTGCTGCCAGATCCTCAGGAGCTGTTACAGGCACACAGTGCTTATCACAAAGTGATGAAGCTTTGCTTGCCTTATCAAAGGCAAGTTAAACATTTTGCCAGAGAGACTTTAATAAAGCAGTTACCTAATGGTGATAAACTGAAAAAACATCAGGAACACCCAGTGACTGATGTACACCTATTGCAGAAAGAAAAAATACAGAATGCTACACATCTCTTCATTAGTGAAGAATTTAATTTCACTATAATATTACAGAAAATATTACAAATAGCAACAAAGACTGACACTACTAATGCAAAATCTACAGAATTTAAGAAATGAGACTTTTGCATTGCTCCCTTAGCTCCTTAAATATTTTTTAAATAAAATTGTATTTCATGGGACTTTTGTGGGGAGCAGTAATCAAATTTATGTACTAAGTCCCATAAAACCAGCACTTACAGCAGATTAACTGGTCATGGCAACAATAAACAGGACTAGCATTAGACAGTGCATGGGTAATTCACTGATAAAAACATAGAAGAAATTATGTTCCCCCACACAGAATTTTTCAGATTGGCTGATTCTAGATCCTGCTAGTGCTAGCAAACAGAGCAATGGATGGAAATTCATGGACAGGGTCCCTTAAATAGCACTTATTACTTTCCAGGGCTGAGGCCATGAAGAGCAGGTAGATCTCCAGTGTGGATTTTTCCAAATGTGTAGGGCCACTCACGCTGCTAGTGCAGACACTTCAGGGTGTGGTGATTTATGGCCAAGAGATGTGGTACCCATGAACACAGCAGGTTCTGATCTTTGCTGTAAGGGTTTGGGGAAGAAAGAAGCAAAAAGTGTGACCATGCACAAGTGTTGTAAACCCACAAAGGAAATGCCCCTACTGCACAGGCAGCTGAGAGCTGACACCTCAGCACGGTGGTGTCTGCCCCATGTTCTCCAGCAAATTGAGAATAACTGCAGAAGAATTTGTTTGGAATTGCATTGAACAGCCTCTGAGCTGCTGCCTAGCAGTCCCCTCAGGAGGCTGGACAGGCTGCAAAGGTGACACTGGTACAATGTCAGAGGCAATGTCAAAATCCTAATGAGGAGCTGCCTCCTCCCTCATAGGGATTTCAGCTCCTGCTCTGGCCCACTGCTCACTCTCGTGTTGGCGTGACCAGCTGTGTAGTGGTGCAATAAACTGATCAGGTCAAAAACTGCCATGGCTTTTTCTTCCCTGAGTTCCTTTTCACAGAGCTGAGCTCTCTGCCCTTGCCCCTGGCTGGTGGCACAGGGAGATGAGCTCAGAGCTCCCCGAGTGCACACGGGGCAGACAGTGAGCCATGGGGCAAGGGCAGATGTGTGCCCCAGGGACAATGAGCGCTTCTGCTGGAGCTCCACAGCCATGGGTGAACCTGCTGCCCTCACCCTGCACCCAGCTACAGCTCCCTCCACTGTGTGTGCACCTCAGGTGGAAAGCAGCCAGCTAGACAAGTGCCTTCTCCTTCAAAATCTACATTTTAAACTAGTTTAGTTTATTGACTACATGATTTTATATGTATTTTTATCTTAATATTGTTATGTTGTGGGAAAATAGAGACTCTGTTATGTAAAAATGTGTGATGTGTTATCATAGTAATATATATATTTGTATATGTATAGGAAATGCATTATTTAATACAGCATATTATGCTTCTATCTTGCTAACATTTTATAGGAAGAAAAGATGTTAGTTTACACTCTGGGAAAAATAAATTTTCTATACACTGTAACCATAAGGGAAAAAAAATCAAAGCTACTTCTTTGGTGTATATGATAGAAAGACATTGAGAATAGGGGAACTCAGCCTCAGTTTTGTGACAGAATAGATGCTGATAAGAATTGCTGTAAGAAACATTTTCCTCCTTTGAATCTCACTTCTAGCCTGTAATTGTATTAGGCTGTTCATAAGAGTCTGCAAATTCATGTGCATACACTCTCTGGATGATTTTTACCATCAAACATGTAATCTGCTTTTGCAATCAAGCATCAACATAATCTTTAGGACTTGTTTCTGCCAGATTTTCTACAGCCAGGACAATGCTGAGGAAGTTTATCACATTGCTCATGCAGAAATCCAGTGGGATTGCAGAATTAAAGTCTGTGTATTCCAATCTCCCAGCAATAATATAAACAGGAGATTTTTATGGATAGTCCTGGAAACTGCACTGAATCTGCAGCCTGGATGACTACAGGTCAAACACATCAGCAGACACATGGCTGCCACTGAATGAGCATAAATAGCCATTCCACTTTCATCTTCTGCTTAATAAGCCCTCTCAGGCAGTGGGAAGGAACAGAATTTTCTAGTGCACCACTTTGCCTAAAGGAAGGGTGAACTACAAAAACAACTCCTGACAAAAACTCGTCCAACTGGTTCTTACTGCCCTGCAGCAGTATTTCACAATCTTCAAAAAAATACAGTTCACTGATAGTTTCACCTGAATATTGTTCTGGACACTAATGAACAATTCTGCTACCTTGAGAGTGAAAAATACAATTGCCTTCAGACCATACATTTTTTTTTAACAACACATCCCCACTGGACACACATTTCACGCCGCTCAGACTTTCCCAGATTTACTGAGCACCTGTGCTTTGGGATGAAATCTGGCATCATGAACTTCAGACTAAAGACATTTTGCTCCAAATCCAAAAGCTATCACATGAACCACATAAGGCTATCAAGAAACCAGAATAAATCAAATTTGAGGTGACTTGCTGCTGAAATATGCACTGTGTTTGTAACTGTTCACCCTGCATTCAGGAAATGGTTGTAAATAATAATTACGAAAAAATAAATACAGTGTATTTGTGCAGGAGGAGTTCGGTTAGGATGACTAAAGTGTATACAAGCATGAAATAAAGGAGGCAGAAACTGCTGCAGTGCACCAGCAGATTACAAGAGCACTGCCTGCTGTACATATTAGAAGAGAGTAATTAGAGCTGAAAATGATTACTTTACATATGAAGTATGATACTGCTCTGAGACACAATCTCTGAGGTAACAGCAAATTGAAAGTATTCAGTTTATGTGTTTTCAAACTCTTAAAAACTGTATAAATTCGTTCAGGGTTTGCTTTGCAATTGCAGCACTGTGTAATGCTGTTTCCACTTTCTTGCAAGATTCATCTTTTCTCTAATTAATTCCTCCTGGCCAAAATAATGCTGCATTTTAAGAAACCTTCAGCAACCTTTTATGTAAACAAGTGACAAATACCAAAACTGCCTCCTTTTCATGAAAACTCACTTTTCTTTTAGAAACACAATTGTCACAGGGGACTGGTCTCCCCTCACACAGAGAAGGTTACTCTGCTCTCCTTTCTTGCCATTCTGGTTATGAGACTCTGGCACTTTGGTTCTTTCTGGGAACTGTTCCCTTCTGTTTTCTTGCTTGTTTCCTAAGCAGCAGATTCATTCCCCACGAGGGAAATGTGTTCTTTATTCTGAAAGAGACACTTTTCTAAGAAGCATTTAAGTCACAGGAGCAGGGTGCTTTCACTGCAAGATAAAATATCTGGTTTCAGGTCTGCCATTGTCTCCCTGGCCAGAGAATTAGGCCAGGCTGTGCTCCACAGGGTATGGACATGGCCACCCTTTTAAGGGCATTTTTCTCTTCACTCTACCCAAGCAACAACAAACGTCACCTAACAGCTGCCATAGGATTTGACAGATGCACACGATATTGCAGATAGTGTTACACGAACACCAAGTGTTACAGTAATGTACAATCCACTAAGAATAATCTGCTGCTGCTTTTTATTTCCTACTTATCAAGGTTCTGTGGAGGCTCGTGGTATCACATTTTGTCACAAAGTTGTTCCTTAAGCATTGAACCTGAAAAGTAAAAAGAACCTCCCCCCCTTGCCAAGTATCCAAATGTTCATTGTGAACAGACAATATTTACATTTAGTCATTTTTAAAAAGCCACAACAAAGACTAGACAGAATTTCACACAGAGCTAGCACCACACACAAGTTCAGCCCTGCTGTTTCATGCAGACAGAACATGGGCTCACTGGTTATTCTGTGGGACAGTCACAGTTGGGACAGCCACAACACAGAGTGTCACCATACAACTTCAGAAGGCTTTCAGCATTTGCCCATACAGAGTAACACCTTACCTCATCAGAAGGCTTCAGGCATCTGCCCATACAGAATAAAATCCTGAAACTACAGAAGGCTTCAGGCATCTGCCCATGCAGAGTAACATCCTGTCCTTTCAGAAGGCTGCAGGCATCTGCCCTTTTGGTTCTTCAGCCCAACCTTTTATCCCCTCCTGTTGATGCATGGCACCTGTGTGCCCTCATTGTTCATGCACTGCACCTGTGTGCCCTCATTGTTCATGCACTGCACCTGTGTGCCCCTCATTGTTCATGCACTGCACCTGTGTGCCCCTCATGCTGATGCACTGCACCTGTGTGCCCTCCTGTTGATGCATGGCACCTGTGTGCCCTCATTGTTCATGCACTGCACCTGTGTGCCCTCATGCTGATGCATGGCACCTGTGTGCCCCTCATGCTGATGCAGTGCCCCTGTGTGCCCCCTGTTCCCTTTGGTGGTTGCTCAGTGCCCCTGGCACTCCATGGCTCGTTGTTTCAATGCTGCTCACCTGCTCCTCACAGCTGTGCCCATTGGGGATGGGGCTCAGCCACAGCCCCACTCCCAGTGACCCCAGACTGTGTCCCTACAGGGCACTGAGGGTGGTGGCATGTCCTGCTCCTAAAAGCACAATCACCTGGCAGTTTTCTTCAGAGCAGGGAACAAGAAAACAGAACACCAGCAGTAGGAATCAGGGGGGTGGAGGGAGGGAAGAGAAAGGAGATGCAGGTGTGACCTGTCAACATATGAGTTACCAGCCACCCACACATGGGAGCTTTATGCTATTTGTAAAATCAAGTGGTTTGTGAACTAATTTGAACTAAAGGCATATCTGTAGTCACTGGCAATTGCCCAGACTCTGCTCACTGAGCAAAAAAAGGGGCACATATTTTAATTGGGAAGCACCTGCTCCTGTTGCTCTTCCATTGCTGTGCCTGTCTCCCACACAGAGCAGGGTTTTCCATCACACCTGAGATCAGGATGGGAACGGGTCCTCAGGCTGTGAAGGGTCCCCTACAAAACAATACTCTTGAGCAGTCTGTCATGCCAAATGGAGTTATCACACATGAAACAAGGAGGGTTGGAGAGCAGTAAAGCTCATTTCTTGGCTGAATGCTGAGGTGACTGAGTTACAGTGCATTTGAACATGGATGAGAGATGGGGAAAGTCCAGGGGATTACCAGGTGGAAATCTCTGGGAGACGGAAGAAGCTGGAGAATCCTGGCAAAGGCTCTGTGAGTGTCTCACTGGATGGGAAATGAATAACACAGGCAGGTGAACAGGTGACACAGTAACACACATAAACACACATGTACATACACACATAGAGCCACACAGCCCAGGCTCCCCTCTTCTGGAGTCTGCATAAATATCTCTGATGAAATTGTGCTCTCTGCTGCCAAAACAAGCACCACAATATTGATTTCCACTAAAGCAGGACCAGTGATTCCATGATGCAGGGCAAGGACCTGGATCTTGGCTATTCAAGCCATGATTTACCCAGCTGTGCCCACCTGTATCATGCTCTCTCAAAACAATTTTATTTCAGGGCAATAAATCACAATAAATTACTTTTATCTGAAATTACAACAGAGTTCAGTTCCCCTGCAATGAGGAACAGGCAGGTTCCAAACATTAATGAGGATTTCTTTTAGCAGATGTGGAACTTCCCTGTGCCTGGGGGGCTCAGGGGCTTGTGTGACACCTACCCCACACTGCCCCCCAGTAACTGGATGCTGTGTAAAGGCATATAAATATCCAGCTGTCTGGTGTTTAAAAAAAAGGGAAAAACGTTGTTTATTAGAGTTCATCCCAGTATATCTAGGACTGTACTTTGAGAACAGTTATCTATGTCCTTTCCCCCAAAACAAGAAGGACAACTCCCACATGTATATGCAATAAAACTGTATTTTTTTGTGTGGTTTTGCCTTTTTTTTTCTTTTAATACAGACATTTGTACACTTTCTTACAAAACTGCAAGTAACTACACTTCTCTTAAATCATTTTTGGTCGGCAAGTACTGTAAAATCTTTGTGTGCAATTATCATGTATTTACAGGGCCTCGTGTTAGTGATTTTCAGTGATTATTACAATAATGTCACACACTCTCAACATAAGACATGGCTTAAGATAAATATATTAGTAAATAAATATTCTGAGAACATATTTCCATACATGAAATGTGCTGCTATACATATACAGAATATATACAAGATGCTTTCTAGCTTTTAAAACATTTTTAAAAATGGTAATGAAGGAGAAAGAGCCCTTTGACCATATTACAAATCTTTACAGCAAATTTTATACAAAACAATTTTAAGTGCTATAAGACAATTTTAATTAAAAACATTTTAAATAGTGCCTCATGAGCCAAACACAACGACAACTGTTCATGTAAGTAGTAGAAAGGCATTTTGTTATAAAAACCATCCATCATGGCCAGCTAGCCTGTGAGTCTGCACTGGACAGAGTTTTATGTTAAATGGCAGAGCCAGCACAGAAGGCAGGTGTAGGTGTCTGTGGTGTGGCCTGCAGAGATTTGTACCAGCAGACATTTCCACAATGTGTGGGACCAGCACATCTGGGATCACCAGGAGCCAGAATATTCAAATGTTTGTAAGAAACACTCTTACCACAATATGCTGTTTTAGTTACAGAGTACAATGTATCCTAGGTGGCCTTTACAGTGCCTCACAAAACACCAAGAAGAATAACCAAGCTAGTGTACCATAGCTTCTAAAATGCATTTCTTTTTTTAGTGGAGGAAGGAGAGGGTAAGACTTAAAAATTAAAAAAAAAAAAAATTCCAAAAATGACAAACCCTTAGAGTTTGTTCTCCCAACACATACCACTTACTTCAGTCATTCAGAGAATGAATAAGTTTTTAATAAGCTTTATACACAGAAAATGTGTTTATTGAAATTTTTCCTTTCATGTTATACCCAGATATTGCCTTGTATTAATTCTCTGAACAGCTGAATTTTGGTGCTTGTTGACTGAAAAGATGAAATGTGAATTCCTTTAGGTGGAACTTTTTTCCTAACTTACTGGGTATGAAAGCAAAAGGAAATAGATGAATGTATTTGTTATTTCTTAGATATCTGTTTCCTTCTTTTAAAATAGTTCATTTGGGACTACAGAGAATACAAATTAGCTTTGCTGGTCTCACAACCAGCCCAGTGCTGTCAAGGACATTGCTTTGGCAGAATATGAAGTGTACATCTCTATTTCTTGTCTTTGAGTATCTCCAAAGTGTACTGAACTTAGGACAAATCTTTTCCAAAGACTGGCACTGTGGGCATTAAATACTTAGTTTCCCTTTAGAAGAATTCCTGCTGTGAATACACCACAGGATGACACTGTGTCCTCAGGCACATGCAGCATGACAGGCAATTTCACCCATGCTATGGTAGCCTCTTACTCAGAAGCTGCTGTTTCCACAGGAAACAATTGCTATCAGAAGTGACGACATGAATTATCTCATGATAACAAACATCCCCACTAGGACAAGAACAAGAACAAAAGGATGTGCCCAGGCTAATGGGGTACAGAGGGCACTCTGTACACAAGACAGAAATGAAGCACAACTGGCTGGGCCCAAGAAACCTTTAAAACAGATCAATCTATGGAAGCTACATCAACCACAGCAAAGAAGAAAACAATGATCAAACCAAGTCCCTCACTTTGCCACACACACAGAAGGTGACAAGCACTGCTTCCCTTAGGCATGCTTGCAGCCTGGAAGGAAACAAGAAACCCTGTTTCCAAAATGAGCCAGCAAAGCTGTGAGCACGCTGCAAGCTCTGCTTTCCTGCACATGCCAGCATTCCTCACAGCTGTAACAGGGGCTACAGGTGCCTGAAAAACTTCCTATGGAAGGAAAAGTTCATTACCTACAAAGGTAATACCCTTTCTAAGCACTTTGTTCGAGCATCTGCTTGAGGGAGAGGTCCCCAGCATTCTTCACTGGTCAGAAGATACAATGAGGTCCACGGTTTAAATACAGAAGTGAGGATGAGAACATTCTGAGCTCTCAGTTTCCTTACCCCCACTCTGTTGAAACTAATCCTAAAGGCAGGACACCTTCCTAGGCAAACCATCAGAGCAGCATGAAAGGGGGGAGAAGGGAAGAGGAGAAAGGAGACAGTCCAATGCTTCACCTCCCTCACAATCACTCACATAACTTGCTGGCTGCTAGGATTTGCTACTGGGATCAGTCAGTATCTGAGCATCCATTCAGCAGCTGTATCCCTCTGGATTACTATATTTCAAGGTGCTATCTGGTTTCTAAGGCAGGTGTAGCCCTGAGCTTATCAAAGGCTGGACTCCTTCAAGCAGGAGATAACAGCATCTACACATAGCCTGGCTTATTTAACACACTGTGTTACCTCTCAGCAAGAGGTCACTTCTAAAAAGAAAATATAAATAACACTTTGTCATTAATATAGAAATGGCACTAGAGCTCAGAAATGCTCCACACCATGTCCCACATGGGCTTTGCACACAAATCAAGGCCTGAAGTGTCAGGCAGGAGGGACAAAGGAGACAAGCAAACTGATGTTAACACAGAGGAAGTAGGGGAGGGACTTCTCCACATTACCACTTTTGTGTGTTTGTCAAAGCTTAAAAAAATTAAGTCCATGAGAATTTGGAGTCTCTGATCAGCTCCGCTTCTCCATCTGGGATCTTCTGGGCAGGTCTAGTCACTGATTTGGCTTCTCTCCAGGGGATGAGATCCAGCACCTGAAGGACAAAGAAAACTAAGGAACATGGCATGTAGAATATTGCACACAGTTGGGGCCCCAAACAAGACCCTCAGTGAGTGGAGTTTCACAGAGCCAGGATGCTCAGAGGGCTGCAGCACCCGGAGTGCAGGGGCTGAGGGATCTGGGCTGTCCAGCCTGCAGCAAAGGCATCCCCAGCAATGCCTGCATGGAGGCTGGACCAGATGAAAGCACAGTCCTCACACACATTCTGAACAACAGGTGAGGAAGTTGAAGTGTGAGATGTTCACACTGGATATAAGGAAAACCTTTTGACCACAATGGCAGTCAAGCACAGGAGCCCAGAAGGGGACTGCACTCTGTGTCCCTTGAGGTTTATCCAGCCTGACTGGATACATTTGGTCTGACAAGCTTGGTCTGGTCTCAGAGCTGGCTCTGCTTTGAGCAGGGGGTTGGACTAGATGATGGCCTGAGGTCCATTCCAAACTAGGGTACCTTGTGATACAATGAACACCCTTTAAAATAACCCTGGCAAGGCAGGTAAGAAATATCCCCCTCTTTCTGTGAGTGGCTTTTTTTTCACCCTTGTCTATGTCCACAGCAGAGACTTACCCACATATTCTTCTACAGCAATTCCAAGATTTTCACCTTTTAAAAAAAAAACCTTCAGCTTGTCTGTTGTCTCTCACAGTGGCATTGCCTGCTTAGGCAACTCACCACAGCTGCCATGACCAGCACAGGGTCCCTTGCTGTGGGAACTCTAATGGGGCCCCCTCCCCACAAAGGATGAGCATGAAAGCTTTTATAGGGTTAATTAGTAAGTTATCATCTTCTCCTCCTCTGGCTTACCAAATGAGCACAAGTAACCAGGGAATAATACTCTGGGGCAAATGGCTAATCAATAACCTGCTCCTATGTGAAGGATGGAGTAACTTTTATGGCTGCAGGTACCTAGGCAGGTGGCAGCATTTCATACACTAAGAAAGGTAGCAAGTAATCAAAAAAAAGCACATATGTTACCTGTGGCCTTTGTGGTCATCATAAGCTTCTGGGAGTTCAGAGTGGGACTGGGAAAGGGCATTCCAGTTTCCTCCTCCTGAGAGTAGTTCTGCTGCAGGAATGATGTTGCCTCATAGCACACCTCCCTCTCCACCTGTACCTCTCCAACACCTTGACAGTGCAGGTAAGTGTCTAGCTCAGGTGTTCCATCCCAGGAGCTGCAGCCTCCTATGTGGGTCCCTTGGTGCTCTGGTGGTAGGATCAGCTCACAGTCTCTGTCTTCAGGAATGATGGGAATGCGTTGACCCAGATCACATACACCCTTACAGCAGTTTGGCAAGGTGTCATCAGGAAGCGTGTACTGCACATTCACTGCATAGTCTTCTGTATAGCAGCCACCACCTCCACTGCCACTGGTGCTACTACAGGCTACCTGCTTCTCTTCATAGAAGCAGCAGGGCAACCCCTCATATTTTACCCCATCTGTCCTATGTAAGTGGTCTGAGTTAATACTGTACAAGCCTGGGGTGTTCCCTGACTGTGGTTCCATTCCTTGGCCACACGCCCCCCACAGTGGGGAGCTAAGGAAGAGTGCACCACAGTCAGCTGTGCCACTGCTGGGCTCCAGGGCAGAGTGCTGGAATTCAAAGCAGCACGCGCACGCCTGCTCCGAAACCGGCCCTGCCACCTCTGGATTCTTCCAGTTCCTTTTAACATCCAAGGCAGCACCAGCAGCGGCCTCAGGTCCTCCCTCTGAGGTAGTGCCATTTGGATCCCTGTGCTCTAGTGAGGAATTACTGCTATAGTTCATATCCATGCTGCAATTAGACAGTTGGTCCCCTGAGGAAGAAGCTGGCACGGGCCTGCAGTCAGCACCCACCAGGCCGTGAGTGTGAGCTGGGAGCTCGTCCTGGTGGGGGCCCTCCAAGAGCACAATCGCCCCCCTGTTGGCAGCACCAGCCTCAGGCACCCGGCAGGGGCTCCTGCTGCGGTACACGTAGGGGTCATAGTCACTGCTCAGAGAGCTGCGGAACGTGGAGCAGCTCCCGTAAACCCCCTGGTTGCTGACCTCAGTGCAGTCAACCATGGAATCACTGGAGGAGCAGTGGCACTGACCAGAGCTGCTGCTGCTGCTGTCACTGCCAGGGCAGTCGGCCAAGTACCCGCTGCACACCGAGCGGTGGCCGTGGTAGCAGCTGAAGCTGGAGGTGCTGCCGCTCTCCAAGCGGGACGAGGGCATCACGTGTACCACAGGAGGGAAGAGCACGCTGCTGCCAGGCTGAAAGGCACGGGAAGGACCCTTGGAGGCAATGCCAGCTGGAAGCTGTCCATCTTGCTCAGGGTAGCTAAGGCCTTGGAAGTAGTAGTGCTGATACATGGTCTCGTATCGGGAAAAGCACGCCGCTTTGGAAAAGTTGCGTCCACCAAACTTGGGCCTGCGGAAGTTGTGAGCTGGAGAGTAAGCCCTGTGCTCCAGGCTGCAGTGATGGGTGTTTAAAGCATGGTCCAAGTGAATAGGCTGATAACTGCGGATGTAGGCTGGGGAAGGGGCTTGGTAGAGGCTCTGTTCCCCGTGTCTCTCCACTGTCAGCAGGGTGATGGGGTTCCCGTGGGGGTCCATGCTGGTCCGGGTGGGATACGCTGTGATCTGGCTGGCCCTGTGCACTCGGCCCGGGTAGTGCACAGGCAGAATCACCCTCTGCTGCCTGCTGCGGGCTGCATTGATGGATTCCAGACAGATTGGGGCTGCATTCCCCTTCTTCTGTTCTGAATGAGAGAAAGAAGAATGGAGAAGTAGAACTAGAAGGGAATAAAATTACTTTATGCAAGAAGCGTATTTTGTTTTCCATGTCATTACATTATGCACCAGTTTTTTTACATGGAAGGAAATAAAAGCAAAACAAAAGTCAAAAGCATGTCTGGAAAACTTTGAAACACCCAAATGTATTTGCTTAAAAAGCAAAAGAAGTGAATTTTTTTCAGATACTGTTCTCATATACACAAAATGTTTTGCTAACATGTTGCAGAGGCTGAGAGAGGCTGGAAGTCATTGCTCAAATTTTCACTTCATGCATTTTTACAGAAATGTGCAGCACCAGAAAACTTTCTTAAGACAGAGGAAATGAAAGCAGGAAGAGGGCAAGTAAGGGAAACCACGTTCCAAGTTACAACACCATGGAAAAATAAAAGCCCATACATTGTTTTCTTTGTAATTCCCAAGGGAAAACATATCCCTTTTCTCCATGCGTCCTTGCACTCAGGGCTGCACAACACAACACTGCCCTCAGCTGGGCATCATCCCCAGCCCAAGGTTATGCCAGGGGCACTCAGCTGCTCTGCCTATGTTACAATAAGGACCGAGAGCTCCACGGAGATTCACAAACAGGGACACTTTTTATTTCATCCTTTCAGCTGTCTGAAATAAACAAGACACCAGAGCATGCAGAGTGCAGCACTTACCTATGATGTTATGGCGGCAGTGAGGGCAGGTGTGGTGCTGCAGCAGCCAAGGATCCACACATTTCTTGTGGAATCTGTGAGTGCAGGGAATGACACGCAGTTCCTACAGGAACACATGAAGCACCATGAAAATCTACTTCTTCCTGACAAGGGAATTTTTCACAGCTTGTTCCTAGTTTTTTTTCATCCTGGCTATTAAATGGAGCAATTCCTAGTCTTGAAGTGCTAAGAAGGAAAAAAATGGCATCAAGACAGCCAAGAGCACAACAGGTAGTGCTCAGGTGTCTCTAAAAGAACAGTCTGCAGGCACCTTAAGATTCCATGCAGATACAGGACATTTCTTCAGGACACTTTTTTAGTATGTCCCTATGACCCAACAGCTTTAAGAAGGCCATCATAAAAGTTTTCTTTAACATATTCAATGAACTTAAAAAACAGAAATCAAGAGTAATGATGTACCCTTCCTACAATTATTCACAATGGAAAACACTCAGGTAAAAACAAAACCAACTCAGTGTATATGATACTTTTTCCCTTGCCCAGGACTCTTATCCTTCAGCTATGATCTGTTTACAGCATTTCCTGAGCCTGATGGATATCTCAGAAATCTGTAATAAATCTTTCTTCCAAGTACTGCTGATATCTCCCCAAGAGCTTAGGTTTCCAATTTCTAACATGCTTTGGCAAGGAGTTCCATGGGGCTACTACCTCCTGGTGGAGAAACACCACACAACTTTATTCCCCTGTATTCCCCTGTCCCCAAGCAATCTGGGTCTAAAGAGTCCTTGCCCACTCAATCATTTGGGGTTTTTTACAGGAACCATTCAAAATGTTTGACCATTTTGTGACTACCCTTTCCTGAAGCACCTTCCTTTCCATTCAGTATCTTTTGTAAGGTGAGGTCAGAAAGACACAGTATTCAAAGTGAGAACATGACTAAACTTACACTGTGGTGTAATTCTGTTTTCTGTTCAGCTCTCTAGACTTTTCCATCTTATTTCTAGAATCTGATTTACCTTTCTAACTGCCACAAAGCAGATAAACTGCCACCAATTTGCTTTCACAAACCTATCTAAAGCATCAAGATCTTGTTCCTGAATAGCAATGCTCAGCTCCCAACCCATCCCTGATATATGTGAACCTCTTCCCTGTGTCTGTCATTTCAAGCTGAAGTTCATGTCTGAATTTCCTCTGCAGTCAGTTTGTACAGCCCTTTTGAAGTCCTTGTCTATCTTCATCCTTCCTACTCTGAATAATTTCCCATCAACCAATTCCATTAAACTTTCTATTTGCACTGTGCAGCAGCGCTTAAATATGCAGCTGCTATTTTCTATTGCCTTAAAAATTATGACTCTTTTATGAATCATTTCAAAATAAAATGTCCTCACATAACCTTTCTAATGGAAGTTAATAGCTGTGAATATTGACTGCCTCTATTTTATTTATTTTAAGGAGCCCATTTTCTATTTCACCCTTTTGTTGCTTCCTCTGGGTAGAACCGTCATGGACACCAAGCCCTGACATCAATACAGTGATTGTAACTGAGGAGTCAAAAAACTGTTCATGAACATTTTGACCTCTCTTCCTTCTCCTCCTCTGGTTTCCCAGCAGTGCTGTGTAATTGACATTTTTAAGACAGGGTGCCATCAAATCTTAAAAAAGCAAAACCCTAAGGATATTCCTTACCTCCAGCATAGCTTGCACACATCATCACCTCAGTGCATGTCAAAAACACCCAGAGAACCAACTGCTGAGGCAACCCTGCCTTCTTTGTGACTTGTTCTTCAGAAATGCAAGAACAGTGAAGGTACCAACTTGCAAATGGAATCTCTCACCTCTCCTTCTGCAGCATGGGTAATTCAGAGCTGCAGGATGCAGCTGAGGCCACGCTGGCTGCTCAGTGTGATCAAACTGAGAAGTGGCACCACCTCAGCACAGAATGTCCCCAACAGCCAGCCACGTACCACAGTGCTAAAACCACCTACATTCCCAGCCCATGGTGAAGAAACCTTCCATCCTTTACCTCCCCATCAATGTACTTCTCCAAGCAGATGGCACAGTCAGAGGTGGAGCTGCTACTGAGTGTATCCAGTGCTCCACAGTTACTTTCTCGGTGTCCCTTACTTTTGGACTTAAACTTCCTGGTCTCCATTTTCTCCAGTGCTTGCACTGCAAGCCTGTTCATGGAATTCTACATGAGAAGAAACAAAACAAAAAAAAAAAAAAGAAAAGAAAAAAGAAAAAAAAAAGCCAATGCTGCTGTGTAAGGGACTAGAGTGTAATAGCAGAGAAACACCACCATAACATATCTTACAGATCATGTCAGGCCCAAGGGATGTATAATTTATTAAATTAAACAGAGAGAAGGCTAAGTAGAATTCAGATCAGAAGCCTCATGGAAAAAAATGTATGCCACATGCAGAAGTGAGGATGATAAACTACTCTGAATTAGAACTGGATGAAGGTGCTGACAAATGGGATAATACACTGCAACTGCCCAACTGATAGGCAGCAACTATTCAAGCCAACATATAAAACTTGGCCAGGAACTTTTTTTTTAATATCAGTATTGATTGTAATGCCCCAATATGCTGTTACCATCATATTACCTGGAGCAATACTTGAGAAAGGGATTAAAATGAAATATTATAAATCAGCTGTACCATTTCCTCCAGGACAAACTCTGTTACCTGGAATTTCTCCTAACCAAACTTTTTACCTTGAAAACCCCTCACATTTCAGTAAATGTTATCCTATTGAAAAGATTTGTGATTTATTTTCAATCCTCTCCACAATACAGCAGCAAGAGTCTGGACTCATTTAGAAGTATATCAGTGCTACTGATAACCTGTGAGCAACCAGAAATGTTCTTTCTTCCCAGGACCTAACTGGACTGCTTCTGCACTGTTTTCATTCCAGGATTTAACTGAACAAACATCATGGGTGAATGTAAATCTCCTTTAAAGATATTTCCAAGTTCTTCCAAAGGCCTACACACATGGATAAAACCACAGAGCCACCAAGATGGTTATTGTAAGTCAGTGGCCTGCACTTCCAAAAGTTGCAAAGCACATTTTAGGACAAAGTAAGAGAAGCTAACTTTCAGCATTTGGTGAATTCCCACTAGTGCTCTTACCTGACTGCGTCGCTGTTTCAGTTTGATCTTGACAAGGAGAATGAGGCAAACCAGAGACACAACCACAAAGAAGGCCAGGAAAATTCCCATGTCAAAGTATTCTGTGGGTTGCTTAAAAATTAAAACAAAGGTATTATTACTCCTTCCTTCAGATCATACTCAAAGCTGTTGTTTCTAATTTCTCAGGGGCCATTGCTGAATGGCAGAATGGCAGAAGTCAGGGTACACATTGTTCTGTTCATTAACTGGGATTCTCTGAGACAAAACCTGCGTTTTGTGTGCCACTGCAAGTGAACAGAATACACAGAATGCCAAGCATGAGATGGCAGGTTTACAATCTCTGAACTGCAAAATCCAGGTTTTTTAACTGAGTGCATCACACCAAAACTAATTTTTATAGCTTATTGAGTGGCTCATGCATGTAAGCGACTGAAAATCAACATTTGATTTTTCAAAAAATGGCCCACTTCTCAAATACATCTCTCAACAGAAGGATTCCATTAAAACAAAAAACCAAAAAAACCAAAGTGATAATTGGGACATTGATGACCTTCAGTTTAGTTCTTCTGTAAACTATATGTAGAGAGTGTTAGGGAAAAAAAATCTAGAAAAACTATTTTATATTACAATTACAAATATCAGATAATCTCATAGTTAATCAGATAATCTCAAATTTAATCCATGTTTAAAATACTACACAGAATTATTAGTTAACACAGGGCAAATTGCCTTACAAAACTCCTGAACCCTCAGGAGTGTGCAATAATTAAGAAAAAGGAAAACCTCTACTGTGTGAATTTTTTGGCCACTTCTATACTCAAAACTATCCTTCTGAAAGACAGCAGATGCCACATTGTGGATTCTATACTTACACCAGGTCCAGCTGCTTGCCCACAGTGCTCAGTTTATTTAGGTCAACAGAATTTCACATTTATTAATGCACACAGGGAGCACCAGAACATCTTCTCACCAGTGCAGGGAGCAAGCCCTGCCTGCAGTGACAGCAGCACTGATACCCAGAGAAAGGATGTGAAAGTCTCACCCGTGGGGGGCGATGCTGAATCCTGGCCCGTGCCACTTTCTGCTTGTTTACAATGTTCATGAGCTTGACAGCATCAGCACCTTTCACATACACCACTGGTCTCTTCAGAGGGTCCTCTGAGCCCTGGTTCAGCTAGAACAAAAAAAATAAAAATAAAAATAAAAATAGTCTTCTCAAAAGGCATGTTTCAGGAAAACCACCTTCCTTCTGGACAATGCAGAGAATGGTTAAGGAGTATGAATGTGGAATTGATTTCAAGCACTTTTGTTCTCTTCTAGCACAGACCTTTAATTAAGTATCCCACAGAATTAAACCTGACTTATGCTGCCTTTTTTTTTATGATTATTTATTATTTTTTTTTAAGATTAGGAAAAGCAAATGCTATTTCTGAACAGCCTCTTTAACTTAGCTGCATCATGTATCAGTGCATTAATACTGTAATGCCAAACCTCACAATGAAGAAGAATAAAAATCTGCACATTCAAAAAAATCGTCCCTGCTACATTTTATCAATCTTTCAATTTCAACATTATTCACAGAAATTTCTTCAGCTTTCTGAACAATCTCATATCAGAGTCCTGTCTTTCAGGCTCTTTGTACCTAGCCACGTTAATTTAGTAATTTCTGATGTTTAACTCTACAAACTCATTCAAAATTACTTGAGTTCTAGCAATGATGAGACTTACTGACTGCAGGATGGGGGGCCTCAAAGACTAAAACATTTGAGCAGACCACATAATTCACCCTGAAACTTCCTCCAGGTCCAGCTATGTTTTGTCAAAAAGGCCAAATGATAGAATCAGAAAATACTGTGTGTGGGGAGACATGTCATGAGCCCATATGGTCAAGGCAGGGTCAACTATGACACCAAATCAGGCTGCTCACAGCATTATGCAGTCAGATGTTGAAAACCTTCAAGTGTGGAGAATGTGCAACTTCTCTGGCCAACAAATGCAGAACAACAATCTGCTAAATTATACACCAGAGAGAGTTATAACTACACAAGAGAATTGTTCTGTTAACCAGCACCAACACAATAAATTCATATAGCTTATTCTGACTGATGAGCAAAATACGAGCGCAGAGGATGGTGGATAGAAAACAAGCAATGCACTGACCAGCAGATGGAAATGGTACAGGGGAAAGGAATGAGATGACAGGAATGGGAGCAAACAGAACAAGAATATCTTATGGCTGAGATTAACATGTCTGCATTGTTGATAGCTACCTGTTAGCTCTGGCTAAACCATGTAGAAATTACCAGCTGACTGGTCCATCATCCTGATTAAAGGACTCTACTTAAACTGACCAGATGATGAAAATAGATTTCATTGAGACTTTTTAAAATTGATTCTTCCTAGTATTTGACAGATTTTCTGAGAACACTGATCAAACTGCTTTTAAGGCAGGTGTCTCATGATGAGCTAAAAACTAGCTGCAGTATCCAGGGATCCTATGTGTCCACAAGCCTTGCTGGCCTGGGGCCAAATCCAGTCACTGTCCTTCCATTCCCACACCCTCTCTCTCATGGTTTCTTGCTCAAGAGACAATTCCCCCAGTTCCTCAGTCATTTTTGCACATTGTCAGACTCTTGCTAACCATGCTGCTCTGGGTGCTGTTACTCCTCTTCAAATATGCAAAAGTAAAAATAAGAAACAAGTCAGACTTCAGAGGACATTTTAAAAAAGTTTCATTCTTAACTTACAGTAGAAGATACTCAGATCAATGGGAACAAAACCCATTTAGGCAAAGTCCTTTTATTTGGCATTTACCAAATTATCTGAGGACAATTCTTCTGGTCAGGCCTGCCTCCAATTTCTGTTCACTGACTGGCAGGAGGGACTGCCTTTCATAATACTCCACTCCTCCTTTTCAAAGCAATCTCCCTTATTTGTTCTATGCTTGGTAACAAGCATACATGAGAAAACTTCCTAAACAGCTCCCCTCAGTGTCTTAGGATATTTCCTTTTGAACCAAAGAGTCCAGATTACCTCATGTCAGTTTTCCCTGCATGTTATCTGTCATTGTTTTCCACAATTCCATTATGAGTGCCAAAATGGTATTTATTTTAAAGACCAATTACTTAGCACCCAAATGTCAAAGGTTCTGAAGATTTTAGATGAGAATCAAAATCCACTAAAAACAAGCATCCAGAACAGCATGAGAACAGAGCCAATGCAGTAACTGTAACTTTTAGAGTATGAAAGCTACATCCAGTCATCCCTCTCCTGTTTGTTTCCACAGGCTACTGCTCTTTCATCGAACAGAGCCTACTCACTGTGTCAGCTACTGCTCTAAGCCACTAACCTTCTTCCATTTTACTGGAACACCCAAAATATTCAAACATCCACTAGATTGGGCTCCCAGCTCTTGAGGACAGATGCACCCAGTTTATTATTTATAATCAAGCAAGGAAAGCTTTTGTTGTTAGAGGGAAAAGAGCAAGAGACAGTAACTCAGCTTCCCAAGTCCAGAGCAGGGTGGCTGAAAGTAACCAGAAGCTGTAACACAGAGTTAAAAAACCAGAAAATGACAGATCTTTGTAAGGAGATTTTTTTTTTTCCTGCACAGAAAAGGGGGAAAAAAATATCCCTGTGAATATTTTCAAGATCAAGGCTGCAACTTTGATGCATATGCAGGCCACAGTACTCAAAGCGTCCATTGCACAGGATCTTCTGCATTCCTTTGTCCAGCAGATTTCAGAATTAAAGACAGCTTCTTTAATGCAAACATTGATGATCTCCTTTTCCCCCAAGAAATACAAGCTGCACTTAAAAACCTTCAGCTCCACTTGTTTCTGCTGTAACAGAAACAGCAGTTTTGTTTCAAGACAAAACAGAACCAAACCAAATGCAGACTATTTTTGTGCTTATGTTTCTTCACTGAAATAACCCAAAATTAGCTGAAGTATGCTAAAGTCTTTCATAGGGCTATTACCTCACCCACTTCAAATAAAAAGACCAAAGTTATAACAAGACTTGGAAAAAGAAGAAAAACCCTGCTTGTCCACAAAATACATAGGCAGAAATCATCAGCTGTAAATGAGAAAGAAATGGTAATAAGCTTTAAAAAGAAACTTGTTTAGAATCTGGTTTGAAAGTTGTTTCACAATCTCAAAAATAGCAGCTGTTTAACAACACTATTGATCACAGGCTGGATAGGCCAAACATCCTGTGTTTTGTACACAGAGCTGGGCAAAGAAAACCTCCTTGATTAGATAATGGGCCACAAAAAAATTCCCTCCATCCTCTTTCAAAACCGTAATCCCAGACCTGGATTCTGGATTCTAGCAGATGCTAGAAGAAAAATCTAACTCCCCAAAGTTTTCCCTTTCTGCCAGGTTCCCAACAGCTGCGTTGCCTCCTGCCTGGCATTGCTCATACCTGATCAATGGCATCTGGGTTTTCAGAAACATCAAAGATGACCGCGGTGGCTCCTCGCTGTACTGCTCGCTTTGCCTGCAATAAGAAAGACAGCATCCTCAGTCCCACCCCAAAAGATAACTTCTTAGCTCCAAAATTACTCCCTCTCCTCACCTCCAGATAGAAAACTTAACATTTTGTGTTTCTGTGCAGTTAAAACAAATGACAGGACAATTACAAACAGGAGTTCCTGAACCAGCATGCAGTGCAGTTAAACTTCACTACAGCTTCTAAAGTGTCTCTGCTCCTTCCTTCTTAAACTCCTCTTTCAACAACCTTTTAAAGGGATTCAAATGAGATTTAGACCCTCTAAAGACTTTAAGTAGAAGAATTTTTTTAAATTATATTATTTTCCCTCCATTTTACTTGCAAGTGCCATTAAAAATCAATTTCCCTATGACTTGGAGTGGAGACAAGCTCACTAGTGTAGAAAATTAAGGTGGACAGGATTCTTTACACTTTTTCAGTGTCATTCTCACAAACTAGGATATCACAATTTCAAAGTGTGCCTCAGAGAATACTGCTTTTTCTGACCATCAGAGGTCAGAACTGTTGCATACGTTTCTTATGCTGACCAGAGCTACGTAAGTGCACAGCTTTTCTTCAAATACAGTCCAAACCTGGAGTTACCAACTGCACAGAGAAGGCATTAGAAGATATTAAAATCCTCTGGGATAGAGAAAACAAGGCTAACACAGGGGTTTTATCCTGCTTCTGCCACTGTGTCTCTGTATGTACTGTTCAAATGTTGCTCAATGGCTCCACAAAGCAGACATTCCCAGGAACTTTTCAAAATCCTATTGCCTTTATGGACACAGAATATAAGAAATTATTTCTCAAAGCAATGAGAGCTATCACCACCACAGTACTAAACAAGAAGGCACTGGCCCTCCACAGAAACTACCAGAACCTGAACTTATATTGAGATATAAGAAAAATCAATAAAATAAATTATGAAACATTACTCAGCAGTTTCCTGGAAAAACGTTGACCAATACAGAGAACTTGGTTTGAATACATAAATGTCACTTGCTTTGCTCTATTCTTGTATTTTATTTTAAATCAAAAAGGCCCATCAGACAGCAAGCACAAGAGGGAAACCAACTCCCAAATTAGAGCTTTTTCTCAGCCCACCAGGTATTTGTCCCCTTTGAAGTCGGCACACCTGGTTAATGACTAAGAACTGTTGGGGAGGAAGAGTTAAAAGGAATCCACCACCCATTCCCCCTTGCAGCAGCCCTGAGGTGAGGGCTCATGCAGGTTTCCCTAGAAGCACCCCTTACAGACACGCACGGCTTCTTGAACTGCTCAGGCTATTTAGATTGTTTCTTCAGGATGATCAGTCAACAAGCAGGGCCCCTTGATCTCTGAAGAGATTTTTCGAGAGATTTTGCAGATCAGCGCTGATAAAAAGTCCTTAGTTGGGTGCATACAATGAACGAGCAGCAAGTTTCCACCAGCAGGTGTTAAGAAAGGAAAAGCACCGAGTAAAAAAAATCACGCTGCGGTGTTTAATGGCAAATGGGGGTGATCTGTGTGGCCATCACGCCAAGTGTGGGGCTCGCTTCACTCGTTTCACTGCGACCAAGCCGGGCTCGTTTCCCCGCGCCCTGCGAGGCTCCGGCCGCCTTGCCCCGCTCGCCTGGCCCGCGGCCCTGAGGGCCCAGCGGCCGCGCACAGCGCCCCCCTGCGGCCGCAGCGCCCCCGCGCCGGAAGCGCTGCCTGTCCCCGGCCATGGAGGGGAGAGGAAGGGGCCGGGGCCGCGGGGAAACGCGGGGGTTTATTCCTTGCTGGGGTTTAAATCCTGATACCCAGGGAAAGGCGCTGCTGCCTGGAAGTTCGCTCCAGCCAAACCTCCTCTGCCGGAGGCGCTGAGCACTCCTGCACAAGGCGCTAAAGAGGCACGGCCCGCAGCGGGAGCTGGGCCCAGCCCTCTCCGGCGGGCTCGAGGGCCGCCTGACGGGCCAGGTTCCGCTGGCCAGAGATCAGAGCGCGGCTGCCTCCGCCTCCCCCGCCTCCAGCTCGGCCGTAAAACCGGGCACTGCGGAGAGAGGACAGCAGGGCGAGCGGCGGGGAGCGCCTCTGCCCGCTGGGCATTGCCCTCCTGCCCTCAGCCCCAGGTGGCGGCCGGAGCGCACCTGTGACCGGGGCTCCGGGGTAACCTGAAACACCTGCGGGCACTGCCGGTCCTTCGGCATCCCAGAAAATGCCTTTGAAAATACCCTGTGCACCAAAACGTCTTTGAAAATACCCTCCCTGTCCAGCTGTGACCGGGGCTCCCGGCACCCTGAAACGCCTGCGGGCACCGCCAGCCCTTCTGCGTCCCCGAAAATGCTGCAGGATGGTTAAAGTCAAAATGTCTTTGAAAATACCCTGTCCACTCCTCAGTAATCAGGGCAGCTCAAAATAACACATCAATGTTAAGTCCCACTTAAAATAATGCCAGTCTGTAATAGGCACGTGATTTTTTTCTTTTTGGGCTAGCCAGCATTTAGACTCCCTTAAATCATTTTTCTAAGCAAAGTGACCAAACTTACATCAAAAACAAACACAAACTGGATTAGAGGGAAAAATAAGCTCATACTTTTACATTTTTAATACTTGTGGCAAACAATCAGACATTTCCACAATTCAGTTCCCAATAATTTGCCAGGCCTATTTCTTTGTGTGATTGTCTTCTGTGGCTTAAAACAATTGACTATCATGATGTATCAGTATTCTTCCCCTTTTGTAAAGACTAGTAGAAAACAAACAAAAAAAAGGTAATTGCACTTCTCATAATTCAAGTGATCACTTTGTTCATAGCGACAACAACATCCCAGTCCATGTCTGTATTCAGAGTTTTGAGTTTATGCTACTACAGAACAGTGGATGTTACCAATAAAATGCACATTAAATACTGTCTCAGATTAAAATCTGACAGAATTTACTAGACCTTGTAATCTAGGTAAGATAAAAGGATTTGCATGTGACAGAAGCACAAGAAAAATACCTCTCCACATCTCCAGGCCTAAGGAATTTTAAGTTATTACCTCAAAGAACACCAGAAAGATTTTAAGAGCTTTGCATTACCTCCCTGTGGGCCAGGCAAATACAATAAGGAAGTAACAACTTCCTTGATGAGGCAAACTTTCATCCCAAGGGACCAGATAATTATTAAACAGGTGCACTGTTCGTCTCGTTCACTCAAGTCAGGTAGGACAGCAACAATCAAACAGTAAAGTTCAGCTCCTTCCTGACACCTTGAAGGACTTTGCATGCTTGCACAAATGAACATGGCACTCATCTCCTCCCCTCTGCTTTCTAGTATGGTTTTATTCCAGTTATTGTTTCAGTTAGAATGCAACAGTGGAGAAACCATCATAATAAGGTTCCCCTCTAAGAGAAAAATCATACCAACATCAGCAGTCTTTATTCATTACATTTACTTCTTTGCCAGAGTTAGAATTCCCTGACAATGTCCAGCAGTATTTGCACCTAAGGACATGACACTTTAATCTAATGGATTTCAGAGAGTGAATAAATTACAGATGAGAGAAAGACCGAGGCTCAAACTATAGGTGTAGAGATCAAAGTTCATTAAGCATTGCAACCTCTGCCATTTACATCAACATAGTAATGCATTACACATCTATTAAGAGAGTACCTTTTGTTGAAAATGGCTATTGGCAGAGCCAGATCACTACATATAAATAAACTTTTTAAAATTAACATCCTGGATAATACTGATGGACTGAAGGGAGAAAAGTATGTTTTAAAAGTACTGGCTGCCTGTATAAGGCACAGACATATCCTGGTGATATAAAATGATGTTCTCACAGATATTTTTACATTAAAAACTACCTATCCCTCTTCCTGGATTTGTTCACCCAACTCTAGGTATTATTTTCTTGGAACTTAGTACACTCTAGTTAACAAATATTAATTATAATTATGGTATGTGCTACATGAGCAGGTTGATTTATTCCCTGGGTTAAGAAACTGACAAAGCTGGGGAAGAGGAGGTTGGGCAATGGTTTAAGGAATAACCAGTACAAATGCCAGTAAACTCCTTTGAGCAAACTATTCCATTGGGTGTCAGCATTATTAGCTGGTCCTGCAAAATGAGGACACAATACAGAGAACAGTCCTATGGATCCCAAAAGCAAAATGTTGCTAGAACTAAGGGAAACAACACAGCTCCAACAGGTGTAACAACAGCTTTTTCCCACTGCCATTCCTTTTTTCAGTACATCTTGGTTTCTGGGGCAGAAAATATGGTATTACTCTAAATCAGTGCAGAGTCTGTTGAACACAGTAGTCAATAAAATTGATTTGTATGTCCTCATTCAACTGACCCAGCCTGAATTTTCTCTGTCAGTTTTTGAAGGTTTTTTCCCCTTCAGTTTCTCTATGAAATAATAATTATTGAACTTGAGGCATATTTTCTGGATATTCCCAGCCCATCAGATCCAACAGTCTGTGTCAGATCTCTCTACATGGTGGAGTCAGTGTCATTAATCTGACAAAAGAGTTGGATTATGCAAGCAGTATTAAGTGGAACATTTTTCATAGCTGATTCTATCATCAGCTGTCTTCTGGTGCTTTGAAATAAGAGAAGTCAGCCTCTCACCCAGTGTATGGTAACACAGGAGCAGCACTCAGTGACATGCCACTTGCAAACTCTGTGACTCCAAGGAACAAGATTTTCAATGAAAAGGTGCAGTTTCTTGTTTTACTGCTCTGAAAAAGCAGTTCAAGGATTTCAATTATTTTGACTGCTAGGGAATACAGCTGAAAGAATAAGGTTTCCATCTCAACATTTCACCAAAATAAATGATGAATATAGCTACTCAGTGGTTTTAGTCTTCTCTAGATCAGATTCTAAAGTAACAAAAGTCTATTCCAATATCAATTGATTTGTACCTGTTTTCCACATATCAAATGACACCACAAAGACATAGACAATATTACTGAGATACGATACAGAATATGCTGTACCAGGTTCTAGAATATTGGCTTTTCTAGTAGAGGTTTGCTGTAGTCGTGTGGTTAAACTATGACACTTCTGCAGATTTGTCTTCATTTGATTTTTATTTTTTTTTCTTTAATATTAGCAGAGGACAACTTTGGTGCTGAAACAAGCATTAGGAGCCTACTTTATCAGGGTTTAAATTTCTGCAGCTTTGAGAAAACCTCAGTTAAGTCTGGACAAACCCAGGAAGTCCTAATGATGAGGAGACAACTGGTTATTACATAAATGCATGATGAATCTGCAGGCTGTGACAAGGAGATGTTGCCACTGCCACTTTGCCATTCCAGTCAGCTGAAATGTATTCTGACCCTGATGCTCTCAAAGCCCTAAACTTCTCCAGGAGAGAGGAATACCTTAAAAAACCCTATTAAAACAAGCAGTGGGTATGAACTGCACCCCCATTCTGTGGATGGCAGTACTAGATTTTCAGAAATGCCATCACATGAAGCTAGGCAATAACATCCAAACCTGCTCATCATTAAGAACCCTACATAAAACCCACAGCACTGTGCAAATACACCTTTTCTTTGCAACTGTGAAAATGCAAAAATCTGTTTCTCTCAGAGCAACACAGAATACAAGCAACATCTGGACAATCCAGGCCTCTCTCTTTTCTCCCCCCACACTGCTATCAGGCTCAATCAATCACAAAAAATACCTTGTCCCTTGAACACTGGAGCTAGCAAGCCAGGCCACAGGCCAATTCTGCAGGGCAGAGGAGGAAGGAGAAAAGGACAGCCATCTACTTTGCAAACAGCACAAGTTACAAATTAACCAACTGATGCTTCAGACCTGTTAATGTACAATTCCCTGGTAATTCCAGAAACTCAGTTAAGCCAAGCATAAACAGGATGCCATTTCAAACCTTTTCTGAGATAATGAAACTGCTGTGTGAATATTTCTGTCTGAAAACAGAGGCAGAGTATCAAAACAAGACAGTCAAATCCCCATGTATCACACCAGCATAAAACTCCTTCCTGACTGGAATACTCCAATTCTCTGGCACCTCGAGGTATGTTTTATACACATGTCCTATATTACACAGCATTACAACAGTTGCTTACCAATTAAGAAGTATAGAAAGTGTGAAGCTGCATTTTAAAATTTAAAAGCATAATCACAAAACCAATGTACATTTCGGTAAATAAAAAAAAGGAACCTTAAAAAGCCATGTACTTGCAGTTTTAAATAAACTATCACCTCATGCCATATATAATCACATCAATAATATATATATACACACCAGTGTGATTCATACCACTCAGTACTGAGAGGCTCTCAGATGGTTAAAATGAAGAACAAGAAAACTAAAGTGTCTCTCTTTTCTGGGGTTAGGGAGAAACGCTGTTATCAGTTCTGAGTCTAGACCGAGTAAACCAGTAAGAAAAGGAGATTTCTTTAATCCTGAACACAGCAAAGCCTGCTGGCTGCACGTCTCTTAAGATCCATTTCAGAGTCATGGGACTCAGTCCCAAAGGCTGAGCTCTGCTATCACCAGGCTGCAGCCCAGCAGCCTTGTTGCTATGACAAGGCACAGAGAGAAGGGTGAGCACTGGCAGAGATCAAAGGAGGGGACGGGGTCTTGAACTAGATTACATATTCACAGAGAACCTAGCACACTCAGCAAGAACTGGGTGGCTGCATTTACAATTGATGGTTAACCCTTCAAGCTTTTCCCAGAACTTCTATATGCAGTTACCTTTGAAATATAATGGTCACAAGATGAGGATATTTTAGGAATTATGTACTAAGCATGTACTATATCATAAGCTATAAAATACCACTACAGCAAATTCAGATAATTCTTAACCTTTTCACTGAGGGTGTACTGAAAGTAGATGGATAAAAACAACAAACTAGATCTAAGATAATTATGTAAACATACATGCAAGCATGTTGTGGTGCTGAGAGAATAAAAAACAGAGATATAAGGAAGCATTGGAGGAGTTATTCAAGGAGTAAATTAAAGAAACTGTTAATGCAGACCACTACAAAAATGCATCCCTGCAGTACCCAAGCTGTTTAAAAAGAATGTACAGAAGCTCCTCCGATAGGCATGTGCTCTAATTTAGAATTAGAAACTGCTATTTATGTACATCAAAAGGGAAAACAAGGAATTATAAGAATTGTCTTGTATTTAGAATGAGAAGTGGCAAAACTTTTTAAAATTGTTAATAAGAATTCCCTCTAACCTCAGTCAGTGTAATGGGGAATGCTCAGTATCCTCTGTCTTGCTTAGCTCACCCTCAGGAAGCTGACCTTCATCAATAGGTTGGTATCTACTGTGAACAAGGACATTTTAGAGATAACACAA
This sequence comes from Ammospiza caudacuta, assembly GCF_027887145.1. Classification (NCBI taxonomy): domain Eukaryota; kingdom Metazoa; phylum Chordata; class Aves; order Passeriformes; family Passerellidae; genus Ammospiza; species Ammospiza caudacuta. Next base: position 10,497,734 of record NC_080610.1, read on the forward strand.
TAATCTGAGATGATGAAACAATAAATCCATATCTCAGTAGTGACAGAAAATGCAGTGCTCTTGGCAGGATTATTAAGTGCCTGCATGCAATCCCTAACAGTAAGTTCAGATAGACATGATATACACCAAGGTGAGTTGAGAAGAAGCAAAGGTATTTTCACTTCCACACATATCAAAGTGCTGCAGTCCATTGCCCTGGAGGTTCTGTCCTCTTTGGCAGGGATGAGCATCTATATCCAAGACCACAGAAAGGCGTGTAAACCCTACTGAAGTACTTCAATCTTTCTGAATGGACAAAAAAATCATGTGGGATGCCCTTGGAATCCAGTAGGATTCTGTGAGATCCTCCCTCTCTACTACTAGATTCAGCTTGGGTAATAAATTCAAGAGTAAAAATCTGTATGGTGAGCCAGTATTCCAGTTTAGCCAGCAACTTTCCACGTTCATGGCTGGCTAATACAGGATGATATGGCCCTTCTTCCAAACAGTTATCCTTGGATTTGGATTAGTTTAGCTTCAAGGTCCCAGACTGTGGTGGGCCCTTGTAGTTAGTTTGTTGACTCTGTAAAAAAAAAAAAAATTAAAAATGAAAAAAAAAAAGATAAAAAGAAAGGGAAAACAAAAATTAAAAAGGTGGAAGATTTTTGTTACAAAGGGAAACTGGAAACTTCTCTCCACGCAAGCAGAGACATGGCTGTATTGCAGAGGCCTCGGGGCAAGGATTAAAGAAAAACAAAATAGAAACCCTTCCATCTCTAATTAGGGTCTTCATTTGCCAAAGAGCCATTCCACAGCAGGAGGAATTACATTCAAGCCGTTGCTTGGATAACGTCTCCCAGCAGGTTGGCTCCTCAGAACAGGCTACTCTGAGCCAACAATTTCTGGTTACTTGGAGGCAAGCAGCCTGCATATTGTTTTAACTGGCCTGGCTTTTACAGCCAGTTTTGCTGAAGAACAATCTTCTATTCAGAATGCAGAGATAAAAGCTTCACTTGTTTTGAATTTGTCGCCAGTTTCTTTATCCCTTTCTTTTTTTAAACATGGGAATTATAGGTTCTGGAGATTGCATTATTTCCCTTGTAGACTTCAATGTTTTTCTCCCTCTAGCCACTTGATTCTTCGCCAGTGAAGGCTGCTGTCTGGAGTCCAGCCATTCATCAGCCCCTACCTCATCATTAACACTGTGGTGCTGGCGGTCACAGCTCATTGCTGGCGACAGGAAATCCTAACTTGCAAGAGGTTAACCACAGCCCATAAACAGTCAGACTGGCTCATTAGACCCTTACACTCAGCTGAAGCGACCCTCTGGGAGTTTCAACACCATCCATGGACCTCAATCTATGGATTCTGTGCTCTTTGCAAATGCTTCCTCCCCCCCATATCCATTTAAAAGCTCACTATTTGCATCCTCAGGGCTAAGGTCCATCTTCCTATCCCAAAGGAACCAATTTATTTGAGCATTTTGAAAAATTACATGTCTGTTCTCTTGGCTTACCAATTGAACAAACCACCAGTGGGCCAAGAATGGAGAAATCAATGCACTAGAATACATACATTCTTGTGATATTTTTAGTAGTCTCCATGAGAGTTTTATATCCCTACTGAACAGTTCTAAGGCCACAGCAATGTAAATACTAATAATGTACAATTAATCTGTATAACCTAATTTATGTCACAAGTATGTCCAACTCAAATGTTCAAAACCTAACCTGCTAGAATTTTAAGTAGCTCAGTCAGTACTCCCTATACTGACTAAAAAGCACTTCCTCCTCATTTTGTGTTCACAGTATGATCACTTGTTTCATTTGGAGTCATTTCCTTGAACTCAGTACAAATGTTAAATCATCATGTTATCCAAAACCACACCTCTAGATATCACCTGGTCATCAAAAAGATAAAAAGTTTAGAGCAGAAAAACATGTTCTGGCAAATTATCTCAAAGCAGTAGGATATGAAGCACAATTTGTGTAATTTTTTTTTTCTCTTTCCTTCCTTTCAGTCTTGTGAAAATCATTGCAAAACATTCCCACTTTATGTCTGTGATTTTTCAGGACCCAGCTTTTTACCACTGTCAGTTGTATCTGCCCAATTTTTATTCTGAATATTGGAGTCCCTCTGATGCAGCTCTGGTTACATTCCGAAGTTCTCCAATTTCTTTCAAAGCCTTCTGTCTCCTAGTGCACCAAAATTAGGCATGTCACTCATCTGTGAAGTCCTAAATAATTCCATTCCCTGTCTCCATATCTGCTCCTTATTTTCTTCACTTTCTGGTCCATTTATCTGATTCTGCTTGCCAGGCTTCTTTTGTGCTCATTTCTATACTCCAACTCAGCAGCCCTTACTTGCTTTCTCACTTTTCTGTTTCAAACTCTTGCCACTATGCATTTCTCCTGTTGGAGAAATAGGTAGATTGTGCATGTAAAACAAAAACAACTCTCAATGTCTGAAAGGCTTCCAAGGCAATAGAATAATGAGGGTCCAGAAAGTTTAAAGACATGAAGCATTTATATATTATTGTGATGATGATTTGTAAGTACAGCATGCCTTAAATAATTGTGCCTCACTCTTTACTCAGCCCTTTGACTTCCATTAGTTTCACTGGGAGGTCTGACTGAGCTGAACTCCAGTAACACATGTAATGCAACAACAGCTGCTTCTTTAGCTTAAGGGAGAGGCAGCTGTGCTCCACAGTTGGTTAGAAAGGAGTGAAGATGGTGCTGGGGACTGCTAAGGACTCAACTCTAAAAGTGGACTTTTATTTAAAGTAATCAATCCAACAATGGCAAATCTCAGGAGTGCCCAGAGGGAGAAACACGAGAGAGGGCTTTGTTCATGAATAGCTGATGCTTTTCCTGACTGTGCAGGCAACATGGAAAGAAAGTTAGTCAAATAATACAGTAGCAGATTGCTGGCACCAATGGAAAGAGCTCAGCACTAGCCATGAATGAAAACCTGACAGAGCCACTTCTTCTGAACTGCATAACCTGATTCAGCCCTTGTTTGGCCCTTCCTTTGAGCTCTCTCCTCTTTGGCTTTGATCCAGTTCTTTTCTTTCCTTCTGCATCTTTCACCATACAATCCATGCACAAACCTTTCCTCTCCCCACATTTCAGCTGGCTTGCCTGTCAGTTCTGTTTCCTGTGCTCAACCTCTCCCTTCTCTCCTCAAAGGAACTGCAGAAATTACAGTGGAAAGCAGAGATGGAAGGAGAGGATTTAAAGAGGGAATACATGAGAAAGGAACTTATAAACTCAAGAATTCAGTTCTAATGATGACACTGCTGTTTCGTGCAGTGGCCACATGCTCTAACACTCTTAGATGCAGCCTTTCTTCCTTTTTTCTTTCCCATTCAAACCCCCTTCTTCATCTGTTAAAATAGCCTTGTTGCTGGAGTATGGCCTGTGGGGGGTGAATAGGCAAGGAGATGGGAAGCAGAAATACACTGAGCTTTTGGCAGAAAAAGCTCTTTTTTTTTTTCTTCTTCTTGTCTTTTTCTGTGTGCCATTAAGAAAAGCCATATTCTTCCTGAAAAAACATGTATTATCCCCTCTTCTGATCTCATCTAGGCTGGAGTTTTGTTAGAACTCTAGCAATCACTGTGTCTATATGGTGCAGAGGTCTGATCACACTGCCAGCACTGGGGAAGTAAGAAAAATTAATGTCAAAACATAAATGACATCAAAACTACTTAACAAATAACAGTATCACTTCAGATATAATTTTAAAGTATGTTTTATGATTGTTTAAAATGGGTTTTAACATTTCAGGTGTCCTGGAGATTATAAATGATGCTGAAGAGGGGAATAACAAGAAACAATCATTATGATATTACACTACTTATGATGTTCTTTGGTGCTTTGGGAAAATTATAATTTTCTCTTTCTCAATACATTCTTTAGAACAAACACAGTAAGGACAAACACAAACATGGCAGGGATTACAATTATATATACCATGGTTTTTTCACAGTAAATCCTAATTTTAGGTAGTGCTAAGACACCAAACCTTGGAAATAAAAAAATTTAATGTGAAATAAATGAAGACTCCTAAAGAACATGACTGATTCAGAAGGTCTGAATCCTTAACACTAGCCAGGATGCTGTTTTTCCCCATTAAAACTCATATTCCTTTTTCATTACAGAACAATGGGGTTGACAAAAACAATAGGTTTTGTTTTGATCAGGGTTCTGGCATGCTTGACATTGCAATATAGATCTGACAGCTGGTCCACAGCCAGAGGAGTCTGGTCTCATTGAAAAAGCTTTCTTCTACTTCATAACAACTTCCTTCTTAACAGAGAATGTCTGGGAGTTCAAAACAACCAATATTAAGTTTATACTGCCAAAAAAACATTCCTCAGTCTGTAGTCTGACACATTTATGCCCACACAGCCATCACAAAACATAGACCCTATCTCCTCTTGTTCCTACCTCCACTGGACTCTACACTGTCAGCACAAACCTTCAGGTGAAATAAATAAACCAACCAGCTTAAAAATCACTCATACTATTACTTTTCATCCAGATCAATGAAATTTTGCCACTAATTTTTGAGACTACTGCCTCAAAAAGAATTACAGATGCTTTTTGGATGCTGTTTGCAAAGAAGAAACACAGACTAACAAACAGAAGGTAGAAAAGGTCTCCAAATTGTGGAATAGATACCATGAAAAGGATGTCAACTACTTCAATGGATAGAAGAAGTTTTCCTGAAGTGACAATATTTCCTCCTGCATGCAGCAAGGACTCAGCACAGGGTGCCTTATGCAGCTGTCACTACCAGTTGAAAGTATCTGAACAAGCAAACTTTTGGAAACACTGACCAGTGGTTTCAGGCATGTCTCATTAATTTTAGATCTTAATCTATGGCATAGTTCAGTCCTAATTTCTGAACAAGTTTAGCACAGAAGAGTGTTTGCCTAAATTCAATATCCATTTCTACAGGAAATTATCCAAACTGTATATAAAACTATTAATTACAAAGAAACAAAAAGTATACTTATACTGTCAGCAACCAACCTGAGCATATAACTGATTGCTTAATTTAGGCTATTAATGCAAAGGTGTAAGTTGCTTTTGTTTAATTTGCCTTTTTTATTAGTTTTAGTAACTCTGAAAGAAAAAGATTAAAATGGACTCCTCACAGGCCTTCTTGTTTCTCAAGTCTTAGAACAGATCTCTCTTTATTCAGGAACTAAACTACCAACACAGCCCCATAAATTCTTATTTGATTACCTTATAGAAATTTTTATACTTAAACTAAGTTGTTAGACAAAAGGTTAGGGATCACAGTTCAACTGTTAAGTGCATTTTCAAGTTATGATGATTTTTGCCCCAGCCTAACTAGTATAATAATAATATAGATGGCATGGTAAAACAAGAGATTCTTGTAGTTAGTATTTGTGTAAATTTTTTAAAATAAGCTCTTAGAAGTGAATGGATATTGGAAGAACTGCCAGGAATTTCCTCATATTACAGATTTCTTTCATCTGAAAAAAACAGGAAGCTGTAGTAGCAGGAACATCCTGTCTTTGTTAGGTTATACTCAGATGCACATCCTCAAATACATATATCCTATTCATACAGGAGAAGAGCAGTCCCTGGAAGAGAAAGAAGAACTAAATCCTTTCTTGTGGACTTTAAAATCCAGCAGAAAGGGAAGAAGTGCTACTTTTAAACTAATCTTCAGCATTTTCTCACTATTCTGTACTAAAATAAAAAACAATGGTATTGCTGAATTGAATTAAATCTGTCAAGACAGTGAAATTTGCTTTGAAAATTACTGGGGTGGGGAAGAACAGGAGCCTGCATATTGGAGAGTGCAGGACACATGCAGGTGCAGTGGATCACAGAATCCCAGCGTGGTCTGGGCTGGAGGGGACCCCAAAGAACACCCAGCTCCAACTGGCCAGCCCTGCCAGGATGCTGCAGGCAGTCAGTATTGCAGGCAACCCTGCTTCTGCCTTCCTCCAGCACAGGGCCACTGCTGGAGCAGTGAAGGAGCCTCATTGTGCTGTGAGCAGAGGGAAGGCAGGAATTCCAGGAGGGGAAAGGTTCCCTTTGAAGCACATGGCACCAAGAGCTTCCCAGTGACCATGGCAACAGCTCAGTGGGTTCCCAGCCTGAGAACCAAGTTACTACAGCCATGCCTCAAAAACAAAAAAAGTCTGAAAGGAGGAGAGAGGGGGAGGTGGGGCTGGGGGTGTGGGGGAGAGAAGCTGAAGCAAAATTAGCCTGGCAGAAACTGAGCGGCTCCCTGGTAGGCAAATCCAGCCAATAATGCTGCTCGGGTTCACGGGGTTTCCTTTTCATTTCCAAAAGCTTTCTTCTTCCTCTGTCATTCCCCTTCTAGCCCTATTCAGGAGCTCATAAGATCAGTAAAACCCAGGCCTTTGCTTTGCCTGCATGCAGCATGGCCTCAAACAGGGCTGCACTGTGATCAAAGGTAATGGTAAAACACAGCTGCCACACACACTCCTTGCCTCAACCAAGGCCCAGTTTCCACAGGCACTCTCAACAGCAGAGACATTTTTTTAAACACTTTCATTTCCATTACATCATACAAGCAATGAGTAAGAAGGATGAGCAATATCAAAATCACTATTAATTACAAATCAATATGAAAATTACAAAATCAATATGAAAATGGACACATTAAATTCTGGATAGCTCCCTGTGGATAAACAACTAGAACAGAACTTCTCAAAAGATAGGCCAAAGTTTTACTTTAAAAAATCCAAACAAACAAAAATACCACCTCTAAATCAAAACAGACCTCAACAAACAAAACCAACAGTAAGAATAAAGCCATACAAATTTTTTTACCAGATTCATGTGTCATACAACTTACTTCTACAACTTTTAACTAGTCTACATTCTGCTTCACCATATTCCAAACTTTCAACAATATCACCTCTATGATGCCCTACCTTGGGGGCAAGTTAAATCCAACTTAATGAGGAACAAACTGTAGGTTTGCACTTCTGGATTTCTTCCTCCTTTTCTATATGGAGAAAAAATCCAACTCCTTTCCCTGTTCAAGACCAGCCCTCCCCCATTTTCCTTTCTTTTCCTTCCCCTACTCCTTTTCTTTTTCCTTTTCCTTCTCTTTTTTCTCCTCTCCCTCCCTCCTTTCCTCTCCTCTCTCTCTCCCATTCCTTTCCCTTTCACATTTTCTTTTAAGTCAGCTGCCAAATCCTAAAAATAACCAGAAGAAGACACACATACACATGCAGCAGGTTTGATATTTACCCAGGCAAAATAGTTTACAGGCCACACTGAATGCTCACATAGCAATTTGTGTACCAAACTGCATGGAAACTGAGCATTTCAGAGACCCAGACAATCACAGCACAACTTATTCTCTCTGCTAAGGTAACCAGGGTGGATTAACTGATAGATCTGAAAGAAGCTCAGGGCTGATGCTCCTGCTGCTATCTGCACTCAACAATATTCCAAGAATTCTGAGAGTCCTTCTAAATCAGGACATAGCTTGAGCAGAGTGAGAACTGAGCAGAAGGGTTGCTAGCAATAGATGGAGAGGAGAAACTACAGCAGAGAGCATGAAATAGGGAAGAAATATTTCAGGAAGAGAAGAGTAAGTATAAAAAATCCAGAACAATGAAATGCAGTGCAGTATTGACTAGAAGCTTGGCCAGACTTTTTTCACCTGTTGAAATTGCTACACATAAACTGGCACATTTGGAACTCTCTGCCCTAATTCTCTGGACACACCCTATGTCACATCACCATCATTATTCATCAAAGCAGATGCTACAGAGCTCCTGAAGCAAAGCCAGAGTCTGCTGCTCAGCAGGCCAAGCTTTAGGAAGCAAACATCAGCAAATACTGAGCTGATCTTATTCTGGAGATGGGTGTGGCTTTGGGGACACGGGGAGTACAGAGGACATGGTGGGATTTGGGCACATAGCAGTGGGCCAGGTATAGAATTTTAACCTTTTTTTTTTTGTGCAGGGTACCTATGTTTTAACTTTCTTTGTCCATTTTTTACATCTATTTCATCATCTAATTTTCAAGAGCCTGACAGATGGGACTGACCAGACTTTCCTAAAATGGCTTGCCTCAAGATTCAACTTACTCCTGGAGTTTGCTTATGGATCAATATGCATCTTTCAGGACTGAATCTTCTCTAATTCCCATCCTTACAAGACCTCATCCTCAGATTATCTTTCTAAGAACAAAGAAGCAACACCTAGAATTTCTGTGAAACAATTTTCCACGTTAGAAAAAAAGCTGTATTATGCTGAAATTCAATAGACAGGGAAGCCACTTCTTAAAGAGATGTTTTCCCCCATATACTACAAATTAAACCTACAGCAAGAAGGTGGCTTCCCATTTCCTTGGAAAGGTGGCTTTAGACAAGAAGATGGCTTCCCATTTCCTTGGAAAGGTGAAATTTTTAGAAGTTCTGTTTATAAATTTACAGAGTCAAGTTTTACACAACAGAAATGTCAACCTGCAGTTTTATTTTCTGCTTGATCCACTGCTAACCTGAACTCACCAACACAATCCTACCAAATTCAGGCAGCTGGATTTTAGCATGAATCCCTGTAATGCAGTTGTTTTCAACTACTCAGTTACTGGTAGAATTTGTGGCCTATGCTCTTTCACACACTTTCAAACCCTCTAGACTTCAAATGCCAACATATAATAACATCAATACTCAAAAATTCTAAGGCATAAACAAAAGAAGGTCACCTTTCTGTTTTCTTTTTTTAACATATCAGTAATGGCATATTAGTGACTTCACCCCATAAAACAAAGAGGAAAGTTTTGCACTTAAATTAAGATTCCAGAGGCCCCATTCCATAGCAAGATTTCAGGATGATGACAATTTTGATTTTTTTGACCAGTACAATAAGATTCACTATTTATTAGAGTTATCTATCCTGCAATGAAAATGAATAAATCTTTCTAGGTTTGAAAGCTTCTCTTTCCCCAAAAAGAGGAAATGAATGTATGTATTCTCAGAAAATTGTGCCTAAGGAAAACAATTTAATTTTGACTGCTTTGACCAAGTAAGAATTACAGTTGCAGTTCACCCTTTCTACTCCAATACTGATTCTGCTAAAAAGACATTTTTTTGCTTTCATCTTTCTTAGGTTGCTACAGAACTCAAAAAGGGAATGCTCAGCTCCCCATCACCATCTCTATCAGCTGAGTAAGGACAGCATCTTTCCCTGAAGTACCTAGAGTGAAAACAGGAATATTTTGTGGAGTACGGGGATTTTCCATGGGTTTATTTCTTGCTGATCTTTCTCAGAAATGAACTAATCCTTCCAAGAAACATTTACATGCAGCCCCAAACTATTCCCTTACCTTTCCTAAGACAGTGAGGCATGGCTTAGGCTCCAACTCTGGCTGTTCCAATTTCACCACTCCTACCCAGCCATATTCATACAGGTCTTCCTCATCATTGCTATTACACAGTCCAAGTGGATGCATCTGAAACAGAATCAAAAAGAAACTTTTAGCCAATCATTAGAATTCAAAACCATACAGACATAAAAAAATAAAAATAATAATAAATAACAGATTAAAGTATATTTGTTTTAAGTTAAGATACACCAGAAAAACTGAAAGGTAAGGTTGCATATATGAAGAATTCAGAATGCTTCTGAAGCATGCCATGAGTGCAAAATCTTTGCAAATTTATGTAAGCTGTCATCTTGCTTATAAAAAATCATCTAAAAATCACATTTAATTGTTAGCCTAAGTCCTTTGCTCAGATATAAAATTCTTAACTACAAAGCCTCCCCTAGGTATTGCAAACCACCTTTCCTTGCAAACTGACAGAAATGATACAAACTGCTTGGCAGAGTCCCTTATAAAAGCTTTACACATCATTAAGATCCAGACCCCATGTTTCAGAGCCATTATCACCTTTTTTTTTTTTTAATAATTGCACAGTATTAAAAGGCTGTCATCCTTTGAAACAAGCCTGTCATGTAAGCCAAAGTAAGATACAAGGAACTTCCTAACCATTGTGAAGCATTCTCTATTGTTTTCTGAACGCAAATGATGTGGGGGGTAAGGCTATCATGAAGTGAGAAACTTCAGTCTCCTTTCAGACATTTGTGTTTCTTACTCTAGGCAACAATATGTCTTTGTTTTAACTTCAAATATTTAATCTGTTCCTCCTCCTTCCAACACTTGGTGTAGTTACTCTAATTACAGCAGTTACTCTAATTTTATTACGGCAAGGAGTTTCCTACACATCGTTTTTCTTTCCCAAATTTGCTGTCTTTCCTTAGGATAATATCTTTGTGTATAAACTAGAGTGTCACATATCTCACTTCTTATACTGTATACTGTCTTCTCCTTGTTCTCTTTTTCCTTGGATGTTTTACAGACCCTTGCCTGTTTCCCAGGCTTTAACATATATCCACAGCTCTGTGCAAAAAAAGTCTGTACTTCATCCAGTTTAGTGTCTTTCCTTAAATCTCAACTTTATCAAACTAGCTGAAGAAAACCAGGAACTGATACCAACACTATGACAACTCTGCTTTCTGGTAGCTGATTATAATAGGAGGAGATTATAGTGCTCAATAATTTACATATATATACCCCTCACTAATCCATGCAAAGCAGCACCATGTAATGGCCCCTAATCCTACCATCACTTCTGCATCACCAGCTTGTCGTTTTGTCCTTTTCTCCTTTTCTCCCATGTCTTGTACCCTGACTTCCATTTTGCAAGTGATACAATACATGGAGTGCTATTTATATTATCTTGTGGGGCCCTAACTTTCTGAATAACTTGGGTGATTACTGTAAAATATGGGAAACATGACAGTGAACTGACACAATACAGGGATTTTCCTACCACAAGTTATTTTTCAAAATTCATCACCAAAACACTCAAAGAAAAAAAACAAGCCACACTGTACTAGGTAGGCTCTTAATTTAACTTCTCTCCTTTTCTTTTTTTCCTAAATGAGTTATTATGACACACTGCTGAGCTGTCTACCACCTCAAATGGATGAACAATTTAACTTAGTGCAAAAAGCTTGAGGGAAGTACTATCACTGGCAGATGAACCACTCCCTAAGCTCAGTATGTGATGGATAAACTCTTCAGCACAGACACAAAAACAGAGGATGGAGTCAGGCAGAATGTTTTCTCCTAAACTGCCAGAGCAGATATACCAACATAATCAACCCCACAAAGAGTCCATGGGATCCTTCAAGCAAACACAAAGCTTTAATCAATATTAAGCATCTAAAGAAACAGAGAATCATTTCCTTGATGTAATTCCCTTGACATAGGGTATATCAACTGAGCTTTGAAACCATAACCCATATCTAAGAAGTTTCTAGTTCAAAATCATTGAAATATGCTGGGGCACTTTGCACGTGCCTGAAAGGGTAAAACTGAAACCTGCTTTTATCCAAGGTTACAAAATCTGTATATATTGCAGAAGGTCTAAAATAACTTTATAAAGAGCTGCAGCAATTTTATGTGGGTTAGTGTTACAGGGCAGACAAACATTAAACCAGCAGATCAAGAATACTTTGCTCTGTAACTCTATCACCTAAAAAGTCCTGATGATTAAAAGAGAACTTTCACCCTTTTGCCCTTTTTTTATGTCTGCCAGGATAAGGCATTATAGTATTACAAAATGCTGTATGAACAGCTCCGAATAACTTTCTACACACTGTCTCATGTATAGAAAAGCTTTGGTCTTTTTTTCCCCAACCACAGAATAAATAACAGCTCTACCCACTTTAGTCCAGAAAAAAAGGACTAAAGAAGGTAGAAGGCCAAAAGAACAGAAAATTCTTTCCATTGCCACTTTCCTCAGGAATACTGTTATTCTGTACCAGCTTCCAAGTGTGAATGACCCTCTGGATCAGACTCACCAAGCACACTCTGCAGTTTTGTCCCTGGAAATCAGTATAAACCTGAAAGAGCTTCCTCTCTTCCTTTTACAAACATGTATTAAAGACTCAGAAAAACCCCAGAATCAGCACCAAGGCCAATAAGACATGGGCTTCAATGACAGAAAACTTTCTGTCCAGAAGAGCACTCCAGCCCTCCAAGCCACAAGCAGTTGGTAGATTCTGCTTGGATACCACAAGCTTACATTGTAGTGATCTCTGCAGATCATGACAGATAAAATATACTGTAATTTTCCAAACCAGAGATATCAACTAGAAGTGCAACAAGAGCATGTGAATTTAAGAATTCAAGCTGAAATACTGGTGTTACTTCTGATTAGGTGCCCACATGGAATGAAACATCATTCATTGGGGCTGATGGTGACAGGACTCATCCAGTGCAAGTGTATGCCATGTTCTCATGGTTTCCTGTCACAACACAAGTGAATTAACTACTGAATCACAGAACACAAAAAAGTAAGGCTAAATGAAAACATTTATCAGGCCCAGGGAGGATCCAGGGTGTTTCTCCATCACAGACATCTTCTACTTTAAACACACGAAACAAAAGAGATAATGGATAACCTACAATGGCAACAATAAAACTAATTATTTTCTGCGAGGTAGAAAACTATCAGTAAAAAGCAAATTCAAAACACTACAGTGCACGAGCCTCTAAAAAGGAGCAGGACTATTCAGTCTTTTTGTGAAGACTTAAACTCTTTATTGCTGTACAGCCTGAAACAACAGACACTCCATATAGCTTTCCCACCTGGAATGCACTTGGCATGGATTCATCCCTGTCCACATGAATTCACATTCCTTCACTAGACAGGCTTTTGAAATAAAATTTATGGGGTTTTGCAGTGCTCAAAAGAAAACATAAAAAACAACTCAACCTGAATAGGAACTCCATCATCAGGGAGAGCTTTCTCCTAAACCAGGTGTAGCCTCTGGTAGCTGAAATGAAGAGATTCCTTTCCTGGCTTAGCCCAGGTGGATGGGAGCAGAGCCTGGTAACTCAGTTCAGACTTCAGACACTTTTGGTTACCCAGCCCCTCCGTGTCCTGCCACCACTTCCAGCTCTTGGTCTTGTTTCCTTCCTCCAATTCCCTTTCCCAGGGAAGCTTCTTCTAAAGGAAGGATCCAAAGTCTGAAGTGTATCAAGGCTCAAGTGAAATTAAGGCAACCAAACAATGCGTTTTACAGGAAGCACAAAAACCATTAGTACACCTCTGCTGGGAGCTCTGTAGTAAGCAGCTCCCCTGTCAAACCAGACATATTAAACACAGAAATTGGACTGAGTGTACATGCTTTATCCAAAATGCAGTAAGGCACCAAACAGATTTTGAGCAAATAACAACTTCATTCACCATAAAGTACTAGAGGTTGCAGAATGTCTGATTCAGAGCCAATCCAGTATTTTGGTGCTAGACTCACCAGAAGTTGGATGAAATAGGTAAGAAAGGGCACAATCACAAATACAGAAATATTCCTTGGAGATGCAAAGAATTGGGAAACCATTAGGAGCTCAAACTGGCAAGAGATGTCAAGACTAACAAGTATATTAACAGCAAGAAGAATTGCAAACAATAAATGCCTGCTATTGAAGGGGGTTGGCACAAAGCAGTAACAAAGCAAGCAACCCACAGCTGTAAGGAGGATGGAGTTAGGAATCACCCATGCAAACCTGGCATAAGGTGTCCAAGGAATCAGAGGATGCCTCCAGATATCTCATTAGAGCTGGCTGCTGTAATTGCAACATCAAGCTCTATTATTTTTCACAGGTCATGGAGACTGGGGGGAAAACCCCTGATGCCAGGTAAAGAATGCCACACTTATCTGCAAAATCCAAGAAGATCTGGGAAACCTATCTCCACTTACTCTTCTGTATTGGCACAGCAAGCTGTTACCAAAACCTGATTTAAGGTTCTTGACTGCAATATTCCAACCCAGCATTACTAAGACTCCACCAGAAAGAAAAGGATAAATCCTTAACTCCACTGTGTCACTGCTGTTTGAAAAAGGCTTCAGTAGAATGTGCCATTCCACATAAGCAATCCAAAACTGTACAAATAGGGGGAGGAATTTTTTAAGAACTAAAGAACGGGGTTTCTTTTAAGAAAAGTTAGGCATTGCTATTGTTTCTGCAGCCCCATGATAAAACATGAGGGTTTTTTATGCTGGCTGCAGCTGGAACACAGCAGCCTTTTTGGAAAAGGTGAAAGCCAGAAGCATTTCCCCATGCCTCTGCAGCTTTGCCACGCAGAGAAGAATGTTTATTCCCCGGCACAAGTAGAAAACTCCATTAAAATATGGTTTCTTTTCCCTTTCAGGCATATTTTTTTCTGTTTTCAATAAGTACATCCTGCAAAAAACCCAAACTGCCACAAAATGTAACATGATAGGACCTGGGCATTTCAGCAGGGCGCTTTTCTTGGCTATCAGTTGTGACCATGCTGTCCAAGGCAGTGGTCAGCACTGAACCCACAAGTGGCTTCCACTCAGCTTTCTCTACAGCAAGAGCATCAGGCATTCCTGAAATCCTCTCACAGTCCACTTACTCCAGGAAGCATGCCAAAAGGGATGATGAGAAATCCAGTCTGCTGTAATTGAATGTAAAACCAGAGATTCTCAGTTGAGCACATCCACCATGCAGGAGAGGCCAGGCAAATTCTACAGCGCAGACTGGCCAGTGCTGCACAAAGCCCACCAGATCCTGTGAAAAGGAGCGGTAAGTTTTGAAGAGCAGCCAAAGGAGGTTTTGTTAACTAGGGAACCAGATCTTAGCACTGATCTAGTTCATCAGCAAACTCAATTCACCTGTGCCATGGTCCAGCTTCAAATCCCTCAGGAGAGGAGGAGAACTGCCTGAAAGACATTGCCAGGCATCTCCTGCTAGGACTGTCCCAGCTCAGAGACACCACAGATACCCACAATATGTGCACAGTAACACATGTTTACAAACCTGAACTCAGCACATTTGCTCCAGATTTGCTGCACAAGCAGGGATTGTACTGCCCAAGCTTTGCAGCTGAGCAATCTATTGCAACAAGGTAGCTGGACACTAATTATTCCAAACACTGCAAAGGAAGCTCCTGGTCTATTCAAACAGAAAACTGGTGTATCTTCCTTTAAAGCGTCTCAAAAAACAAAACTCTCGTGAAAAGATGCACATACTACACACAATCTGAATTTCTTCTCTCAGAAATTTAAGTGCTTTGATTACACTGAGTTCTCCTACCATAGTATTGACAGACCAAAGGAGAACAAAGCCATATTTACACTTGTGGTTTCCCCCTGACTCACTTTAAATTGGTGGAAAGATGCTGGCAAAAAGTGAAGGCATAATGTCACTAAGGATGGGAGAAACTAGAGAAAAAATTTGGAATAAAATGATACCTTCATAAATTACTTTCAGCAGAAGAAGGCCAGTAGCTACATGGTAAAACAAAAGAATTTCTGGCTCTATAACAAACAAGACAGACCCCAAAACACACTAATTACCAAAACTTTAGACATAATCATAACTGGCTGGGAAAAGCAGGAAAATCTCACATCTCAATAAAAACTGCATTTGTCCCATAGCACTCAAGCCAAGACTTATAACTGAAAATATTAGGTCACTGCCATATAATCTCCTTGGCTTTAGTTAAAGGCCTGATAGGGAGTTACCAACACTTTGCAGCTAAGTTTTCTAGCAGAAAATGGAGTAGGAAGTATGAAAACAACCTGACAAAGACTGTACAACATAATGGGATTTGTTCAACCTTAGGGAGTGTTTGGGTCCCAGAAAGAATGAATACAACTATTCAACAACAGAACCCAAACAAACAACAACAAAACCAAACAAAACACTAAACCCCAAACAAACAAGCTACCAAACCCAGCTGATGGAAGCTGTTCATACAAGGAACCCTAAAAGAAATTTCCCTTTGCATTCCCTTGCCAAAGGCACACAAGATGCACACTTAGGAAGTTTGGCTGGGATGAAAATTCCAAGACTTTTAGGAGGGAATCAGAAGACAACACACACACGTGCACATACCAGAAAAGGTAGGATTTCATTTTACAAAATCACACAGCTCTGAAAAGTCTCAAAACCATTTATATGTCAATTGTATTTTAGCAAGTAAGTTTAACAGATTGGCAAATCTGATGCTGACCCAAAATTTCACAGTTCTGTGAGACTCCAGACCAGCAGTGACTGTTCTTTGCAGGTGCACACTGATTACAGACATCCAAACTCACTGCAGTTCATTTTCCTGACACCTGAACTGGTCTAGATCCTGGCTTTCCAGGCAGTCCTGGATGTAGTAAGAGGTGACCTCTGACAATAGAAGATATTATTTTGTGTATTTTGCAATAAGCTACCAACAAGCAGAGCTGGTTTGCTTGCATTCAGAGAGCTTGTGGGGAGCTTTGCTAGACAGAGAAGGGTAGAGAAGGAGAGAAAGAGGAGTTAAAAATAACACAAATTATTTCTGTGGCATCATTTGGGTTAGAAAGTGAAGATCCAATTACACAGCAGTATAAGGATATACTAATTACATCTGCAGCTCACAGATCCCCCCCACACCCTATTCTTCTAATTTTGGGTGGAATGCTGCACTGAGGCATTCCAGCTTCATACACAGGTACATCCAGATTATTTTCTGCATGTTGGCTGTAAAATACCCTCAAACATAAATTACTCCTGCCTTTATTCATCAATATTCCACATCCCTCAAACATAAATTACTCCTGCCTTTATTCATCAATATTCCACAATGTCAACTACCACTCTGCTGCCCTTGCCACACTTCGATGAAGATTAATTTCATCATTGAGAAAATTTGAAAAAGGAGATGGTGAAATTTGTGAAAGTGTGTAAACACAGTTACTTACAATGCTCTGTCCTAAATAACCTCACCTGTTCACCTTTCACCATAGTGAAAATTGGATGCTTGATCCCCTATAATACCAAACTTCTTCCCCTACAGCTACTGCCCCTATGAGACCTTCATGAAGGATATTCTCAGTATTTAGCAAAATCTCATTGTTTGGATTTCCAGAAGTAGTGTCCATGGAAAATGTGACCCAGGCACAGAGCTCTGGAGCATCCCTTGCCATCTCACACCACAGCCTTCATTAACAAGGTGTTTATACTGTCCTGTCCCCAAGAGGAAACATTCACTGGGGTGAGAGGGAGGGAAGAGGGACAGAGAACATGCACACAGAGAAAGGCTGCACTATAACTAGGAACAATATTGTACTTAAAAAGAGGGATGGGGGAAGGGAACTAATGTGAGTAGATTGTTACAGAAGAACATAAAAGTCCTTACCACAACACTAAACAAACTTCCTTTGTCCTATATACACATACCAAGCAGGAACTCTGTATTTCTGCCAGAAACTATTTTCCATATGCATGACAATATTTTATCTATATAGAGAGGTAAAAGCCACAGAGAGGAAAAAAAAAAAAAAGGTGAGAATACAGAAAGAAATGAGGCTTAAAATGCACAACACTCCATTCCATCCCCCTTCCCCTCACGCCAACCTCTCATCTATAATCCAACACAAGAGAGACAACAGGCAAACAGCAAGAGGTCATCTTCAAAGGGCTGGTTGCCAAGGGAGGCCAGTGGAAAGAGCGAAGGCATGTCCTCATCAAAGTCCAGCAGCTGTGGGAGAGCCACAGAGGTGCAGCTTCCCCTGGGGCTGCAGGGAAATTCAGAGATGGAGGATAAAGCTGGAGCTGGCAGGGTAAAGTGGGCAGCTTTGCACTTTGCTGCAGGGGAAGCACAAAAGAGAAGGGTTAGGATATTTTAATCCTTCTCTCCACCCATTTTTGCACTCCAGATACTTGAACTGCTGTTTAAACTCATCAAGATACGTAGTGTAAAATATGCTGCACTAGGCACAAGGCAGCAGCAAGGATCAGTTTTCTACTCAGTTCAAAATTTAAATTTTGTCTCAGTGACTATGCTTAGAAGAGGGATGGAAAAGGTACAGCAGATAATGCACAGACAACTGTAGTTTCATTACTGCTCACAGAAAACATAAATACATCTTCACAGTTGGAGTCTGGGAGGCAGTCACACAATAAACACTGCCTGCAAACTCTACCCAACAATATATGTGCTATTTTTCTAGGAGACACTGTGGAATAACAAATAACAGACTCCTAGCTACCTGCAATATTTGCATAAAAATTAGAAGGCAATATAAGAGCAATCCCAGACTCTGCTTTTCAGAATTCTCATAACTTTTTGAGGCATTTTTATTAAATATGCACATTATGACCAAATGTAAAATTAAGCCCCTAGCCCTCAAATACAGGAAAAGCAGCTGCAAATGCAAGAAGTGAAATCTAACAGATGAAGTAAAATCTGAATGCAAAGAGGACAAAATTGCTGTATTATGAACAAAAAAATTAAAAATTCAAGAAATAATTAAAATTTTAACTTTGCAGTTCTATTTTAGAAAACTCATTTTTCCCTGATAGAACCAGCACTTCATTCTAATTTTCTCTTACGTGTCTTAATTAGCTGACAGAGCTTAAAAACAGTTGTTGAATTATCAAGTAATGGTAGGATATAAATAATTTCATTATATTTACCTCCCACATCATGGCCAGTATCTTCCCCAAAACAGACAAAGAAGGGGAGCAGCTGGCATCTGCTAAGGATGAACAGACACAATTCTTGAGCGTGTGTTTTGGAGCATGAAGTTTCAGTTGCTGTCAGCACAGTGGCAGCCTGAGTGCTAATTCAAATGGCACCAAAGCTACATGGTTTGTACAAATCCTCTGGGTTGCAGTACAAAAAAAGCTGACAGCAAGAAAGGTTTTAATATTTAGAAAATTCTTGATCGCTACTCTTGACTGCAATCAGTCTGGAAGTACCATCAGGGAAGGAAAAGACAGATACAGTCAGCTTTAGTCAGGATGAAAAATAAGTTTTCTCAAGGCTGAAATGTAATAGTTCACAGCCTAAAGATCAACTCTGTTTCTCAGTTTAGTATGGGAACTTATTTTTGAATATTTACATCCACACTCTTTTGAGATTCTATGAACCTCATGATCTCTGGCCAATAGAAAAGTTCCTTCAGCCTCTGCTGCACAAGATGCTCTTTAAAGTTTTTGAACATGATGAAAACTGAACAGCCTAACCTAGAACACTGATTTTGTGTCTTTCAGAGTGATGTGAGAGACAAACAACTCCCCATCTCAGAGATGTGCTCCCAGCTCAGTGCTGGAATAAGGATTTCCCAGCTCCCAGAGCTCACAGCACACCCTGAGGCACAGCCCCAGCAGAGGTGGGATTCCAGCTGTGCCTGCTCTCACTGCCCAGACCAGACTTTCCAGCACCCACTCTTCTCCACACTCTCCCTCCCACACTGCATTATTTCTAAGGAATTGTATTTATTCCTCTGTCTTGATATCAAAGTACCTGTAGTGCATGCTCTGTTCAGTCTTTCCTCATTCCTCTGCCATAAAACCAGTTCTGACCCAGTCTCCTGCAAATCCCTCCACACATCTCTCTCAAGACATCAGAGCAAGAAAAATATTGGAATCAGCTATGGGTATTATGGGTCTTCTTTACTTCTTTGCTATGCTGGTATTAGACTATTTAGGACACCTCCCCTTACCTCTTACATTTGCACAGATTTCTGTGCAGCTTTAACCTTCAAGATTTCTAAATTTATAAATAGCTGACTTGAGGATAACCATCATATTTTTGTGTTGAATTTTGTCATAAATTACAAAGCACTCTCAAGGTCTCTACATTTAACTGCAGCTTACACTGCAACAACCAAAAGATCTTCCAAGAAAATCCTTGTGACAGTTTACAATCTGAAGGTAGTGTTAGTCTTAAACTGTTTCTCAAAGTTTGCCTTTTTAGTCAGGTTCTTTACCTTTTATAAGCCATTCTGGACCAATACACAAACCAGTAAAGTTTACAGAAATTCTGTTTCCAAATCCAGCTGTCACATGCCTTCTCATATCCCTGTTTCCCCACTTTGTGCTCCAAGCTTTCCTCTCCAAAACTTATCATTTGACCTTCCCTTCATCTGATAACCTAGATTACTTCAGTGGATTTGTACTCAGCTTATGGCTTCTGCCCATGTGAAAACATTTTAATGTGCTAGGTAACTTTTAGAGGGAAAGGACCCAAAAGGGAAAGCAGAGGTCTCCAAATTGGTACTGTTGGCTTCCAAAGTGTCTCCTCTTTCTCCAGCATCAAGTTCTCGAGAAATCACTTCCACAGCACCCTTCATGCTCCGCAAAATCTGGCAAAATCCAAACATCACACCTTGCTAATGCCCTTCTTTGTCAGCTCAAATCAGCACAATCTCTCTGACCTACATCCTGTGGAAATAAGGTGAAGCCAAAGTCTCTTCTGTGGCTGCACAAGATGAGGCTCTAGAACAGGATGTAACAAGAGAACACAATCTCCTTTACTGGAAGGTGGGATGCCCCTGCCCAGAGAGGAACTTTAAAAGAAGTACAGGCCTGTATGTAAATCAGGTGCCAAGAGTTATTCCTGAAAACATAATATTGGGGTTTCTCCATAAAAGAAAAATACCTGCTGCACTGGGTTCTCCATTTCAGGCAAAGCAATGAGTAATGCACTGTTCCAGCACTTTCCATTACAAGAATTCCGTGCACATTGCAATCTTTCGTGTTAGCAGACAGAAAGCACTCAAATCCACTGGGGGAAAAACGCCCTTCTTAAAAACTACCACCTGATGGCAGCCTGTGGCTTCGCTCCTATTGTTCCAAGTGGCAACTGGCAACCATTTTGAGTGAGATTAGCTCTACCCTGAGTCACCACTGAAGAATGCTCTGTACTAGAGAGAAGGACTTGAAAATAAAAAGCTATGCTTAATTCTAACGTAGCACGTCGCTGAACTAGTCCCTGCAAACATTTCACACGCTGTGAAATCCATCCTCCCTCTTTCAGGCCTAATTTGTTTTGTTTTGCACAGGAAATAACCAACACAAATGTAACACAGGCTCCACAACTCAGTCCAGTGCACAATTCATGCAGATCAAAAGCTGACTTGATGGCCAGTTTCACTCCCTGCTCACAGCCTCTGCTTTGACATCCTGAACCAGAATCAGAACTATTCTGCACTCAACTAATTATCACTTCTTTGCTCTTTTTCATTTATCAAAGGCACTTGGCAGGAACTTGGTGCCTGGAGGATTCAATTAATGTTATTTAAAGTCAAATGAACAATAATGTAAGTTTCTGGAATTCTGGAGACCCAATGCACTCCCTTTTCGTTACAAGAGGTTTATTACAAGAGTAAAATTAAATTCCACTTTGAATAAAAATCTACAAAAAGTGATCTGTTTTACAGAACAGTGAACCAAAACAGGTTTTCTCAGCTTTTTCTGAGAAATATTAATGTATATACTTATCATATTACAGCACCCTATGTATGGGTTGAAAAAAACAGGTACCAGAAGTCTCTAAGTTAGATTTTTACCATAATTAGAATAATTAAAATAATGAGCCCAATTCAACCTTAAATTTCAGATGCTTGTGCTGTATTTCAGGATACATCAGAAGTTCTTCCTCCTTTTCCCATCTTTTTCCAGATGCTTCCTCCTTCATACAGTCACTAATCAATTCTCCTCTCTTCCTGACCAGCCCTTCACCACTTCACCCCCACCCCATGCTGCCCCCATTTTTCTCATCCAGCTCCTCCAGCCCTCATAGAGCCCATGCCAATAAATCCAGTCAAGCCCATTGGCTTGGGTGTAGTGCTGTGTATCTCCTGCTGGCACACCCCAACACTGAGATATGCCTCACTGATTGGGAAATTAATGCTGTAAATGCACTCCAAAGACACAGCAGTGAGGGCTGAATGAGTTCTGGCTGCAGAACATTGCCCTCACATGCCAGGAAGTTTGGACAGGGCAGGGAATGAGGTAAGATACTATGAGAAAAGAATATACAGTGTTGTGGTTAAGGCAGCTGAATGCTTCCCAACAGATGGGATTGCTTCCTCTGCCACAGGATTCCTGTGCAATGCTGGGCAAGTCAAAAGCAGCCATGCAGGGTGTGACCAAAAATCCAACCAGCACTGTAACCTATCCCCAACAGTTGCTAACTGCAGAAATTCAGAGAATATGAAAAGCAGAGAAAATAAGGAATGATTATGCTTGAGATACAGCCTCTTCATTATGGCTATCCATGATTAAGACCTCCAGAACTGATATTTCACCCAAAATACTGTGTTTAAGTAAGGAATGCATCTATGTTCCATGTTTTTACCTAATTCCTTTGGAATGACACACATACTTATGGCTTTTACACCATCCTACAGCACGAAGCACAACCTACTGTTTTTAAAATGTACTTTTTTTGCTTTACAGTAAAGCTGTTTTGTGAATTTCACTGAGAATGCTCTGGTAATCATATTGCAAGGACCAACCAATAATTGTTCCTTAATCACTGTCTCGGCATCAGACTACTCCAAGTCTCTTGTCAACAGCCTCTTTTCCAAACTGGTAAAATTCAGGTCTCTTTCAATGAATGTCACACTGTTACAGGACTCAGATGATCCATAACTTGTGATTTACCTGCTCCATTTTCTACTCTCCCCTTCCACTTTTATGATGCACTGCACTTTTATTTGCAGCATTAAGCTCTTGGAGCCCAATGGTGCTCACCAAGTCTTCTGCTTTGCTCTCTCACCTTTCCTACTAATTGCAACATCCCATGAAATTTTTAGTCTAAGGATAAGGTTTTCAGAATACACTTTATTCTTAAGAAGGAAAAGAAATCTTAGCCAAAATTTTGAGATGCTTCTTATGATGCTTCTTATTTCTTCCTGGTGCATTCCTCCAGCTTGTATTACAGTTAACCAAGATCAGCACTGATAACCTGCTGTACATACAGCTGTGACTTGGGAGAATCCCTTGAACCAAGGTCCATAAAAGGCACATTCAACCAGATATAAACAATGGGAAAGCAGAAAATGTGACAGACACAAAAATAAAAACAAAGTCAATGAAATCTCTGCCTAATCATGAAAACAAACAGGAAAGGCTAGGCATTGTGAAAAGAACAACCACACAAGCTTTGTAAGTCCACTTTGCCCTCCACTGCTGGGGAGCCTCTAATTTTGTCTGTAGTATTTAAATAACACTGAATTGGTCTTCATTTGTAAAAGAGTCCATTCCATGAGGCATTTTGAGAATAATTTATCTATTTATAGAAAGCCAATATATATCACAATCACCAAAGGCCACATGAGAAGAACATCTGTGCTGGAAAAGCCATGGTTAGGATGCTTCATTGACTGTCACACAACATGCAGCCTCTTTCAGGTAGCTAACAGCACAGCAAAGTGTTTACATCAGTCTTGAAATACTCATTCCAGGTCAAGAAATCCCAATCCCTCCCAAAAATACAGCCATTCAAGTAAACTTCTCTTTGTATGACCAGGCCACAGACAGAAATACTGTATTTATACCTGTGATACTGTTGTTCTCTATAAAAAGTTAGCACATTTCCTCCTAGATTAATAACCTTTCCTGGTTTCTTACACAAAAGAAAATCTGAATGAACAAATCAGACATTGTAGCTGACAGTGGTAGAGCTCTGTTCCTATATATACTCCTATATACTCCCTCAGGCTGGAGTCTGAGTAAAACCTGTTCATGATCAAACTCATCTGCTCACTATCATCATCAGCTTCCTGTTCATTCATCAGTATATGAATGGTTACAATAGGGCCATCAAGACAAAAGATGGCTTCAGAGGGGATGTCTAACAGAGGAAGAAGTTACATCAGCCTGACACTCCTTTGTTCACAAAGCTCTGACCATTAATAGCAGCTAAAAGCAAGGCAGCTGCTCCACAGAATTAGGAAGAGACAGAAAGAACAATTACTTCCTGGCAACGTTTTTTTCCCCTGCAGCTCAAAAAAAAAAAAAAAAAAAATTCACACTGAACAGCAAGAG
This sequence comes from Ammospiza caudacuta, assembly GCF_027887145.1. NCBI lineage: Eukaryota > Metazoa > Chordata > Aves > Passeriformes > Passerellidae > Ammospiza > Ammospiza caudacuta. Next base: position 10,521,601 of record NC_080610.1, read on the forward strand.
AATGAGAAAAATTCTGGAGATTTAGTTGTCTTCCCTTCAATCCTGTGAGAAATTTAAGTTGGTACCTGTCAGACATGCCAATAAAACTGCTGTTCTACACCTCATGCACAACATGCACTCCACTGCTCCTCAAAAATAAAGTACAATGTCACAGTGTGCATGAATCCCAAAACCAAAACAGATCTTCCCTGTGTGCTCTCAAATTTAGACAACACATGAAGTAATGGACTGAAAAAAATACGAAAGAAAAACCCATCAAGGGCTCTCCTGTAGAACTTGGTCCTTATGGGAAGGCCTGAGCCACAAGCTGGCAGAGCCTGGAAGCATGTACTGCAGAATTCTCACCATATGCTTGCTCTAATCTTACATTCCTTCACAAATATCTGCTACTGGTTTCTGCCAGAGTCACTGGAGCAGAGGAACCTTTTTGGTTAACTCAGCATGGCAGTTGTGTTAATTCACTTGGCTGCATGAATCCAAAGGCCACAGATAACTGCTGGCAGAAGGGGCTGCACAAACTCAGCAGAGCATACAGGAAATCAGCTAAAACCTCTTTTTTTTTCATTCAGTTCCTCACTAGAAGCAAAGAATGGGGATGCCATACTGATGGCAGAACCCATCAATTTACCCTGTTCTATGGGCAGAGAAACCTCTGCTTTATTAACTGTCCTCTACAGACTGGAACAGTCTGTCCTTCACACATCTGGGTGGGATTTCCAAAAAGAATGTATTTTAAAGCAGAAAGCCATGGTAACTGCTAGGATTCCCATCCCAGAATTTTTCTCTAGCCCCTGTGTATGGTAAGGGGAAAGTGCCTGCAGCACTAACACAAGTACATGTCAGAGCCCATCTCAAAGCTCTGTAAGATGTGCAAATTTCCTGGTGCCTGAAGGTTTGCTAAGTAAAAACCAAAATCAGAGTATTTTAAGTGTATTGAAGCACTTTCTGTTAGTGTCAAGTATCAAATCACACAGATCTGTAGAAGAAGCATTGCAGAAGAGACATGCAGGAGGGTGAAGAGAAAAAGTTTTGATGCTGACCAGCAAAATTTAGAAATTTCCACATGAGGCAACACAAGAATGCCAGTATCATCCCACATATTCCACAACAAAGAGGATGAATCCCTTTTTCAGCAGGGACCTTACTGCTTGCCTTGTTAAGGTAATAAACTGATTCAGCAGACTATAAATGTAGCTTTGACCCAAGAAGAAAGTATTAAAGTTAATATAGGCAGTCATCTTTCCCCCATGACAGATTTTCAAACTTCAGAGAACCACAATTTTGTGTACTAATCTGAACTGCACTGCAAATGGTCTCAGACCTACAGGGGAAGGAAAGCTGTAGATTTTGCCAGCAGAAACAACCACTTTGATCTCTGGCATCCTGGAAAACATTTTGGGACTGAGATAATCCCATTAAGTCTTTCTTCTAAAACAATCAATAAGTGAAACAATGCAAAATGGTGAAGCTGAGTTTAAGTTTTGGAGTTAAGAGCTTCCCAAAGACTTACAGAGGGACAGGCTCTCCCTCCCATGGACCTCCAGTCTGTACCAAGAGATGCATGCAGGCTTTGCTCACCATCTCAGCAGAAAAGCTTGTCCTGCCTGAGCTCCAAACATGTGTAAAATCAATGCAATTATATTAATTGATATACATAGCTTTTCAGGTAGTAGTCACTCATTCAGGCTTTGAGTCATGTCTTCATGTAACTTTTGGGTATCAGACTGAGCTAGCTTGGATTATTTGCCATACACCATACAGGCACAGCTTTGGGTGGAAAAGCTGGACTACCATGCTCTAGGTCATAATTTCACAAGATTCCCTTTGAATTATAAAGATGGGACTTTTATAAGCAAAATGAAGGTTCAGAAACACTTCTGCAGCTGTAGCATATAAAGTGAGGTCTGTAACAGAGAAGGTTGAAAACTCCCTCCACCCCTGCACATCTGCTCCAGAAAAGTCCCACCTCTTCTTCCCCCTTTCCACAGATAAAGGAGGAGAACAACTGTTTCCTTCCAATTCACAGCTTGTGCCTGAACAAGCCTCTGCTTCTTGACAATGGATCTGGTTTATCACTTCCCCTCCAACTCCACCTTGCCTGTGCTTAACTTCTTTTCATACAAATCCCAGAAATTTTTAACTGGCATTTTCAAAGAAAACAAAATAAGCTTCCATTTTAATAAGGACTGCAGCCTGAAAACAAGCATTCCTTCCTTTGCCATTTTCCTACTTCGTTCCACATGGACACCACAAGTGAAAGAATATCACATGCAGAAGTTGTGCAAAGTAAAATGAGAAAAACTGCAACTTTACAGACACTTCAAAATGTTTGAGCTCCACACTCTTCATGAAAACCTTCTATATAGTGAGGTATCCCTGCTCTATCTCTGTGGCACATGCTTCACCTCTCTAAACAAACAAGGACTGTCTTTGTGCCTTTGTTTAAATTAAGAAGAAAAAAAAAAACCAACCTGTCTCACAGGCTGTGATTACATCAGCAAGAGCATTCTCCTTTTCTCTATCAATCCTCTCTTACTCAGGCTTTGAAGAGCCTCTGTGTGCTGCTGCCACTTCCTTTGATCTTTCTATTTTATGCCCCAGGGCCAGCCCTGATAATATCTGCTTTGCCTGCACAGTTTTGGAAAAGGCAGCAGCACCCATTCCTGTCCAAGAGCAGCTTTGTGAACTCTCAGAAGAGGCATGTGTGCCCTGTGATCCCGGAGCAGCAGGCACACAGCACACACAGCCCTGCACCAACATGTGGGCAGCCTGCCTGTGCCCTCCTGCCAGCGCCTGCAGCTCCCTCTCTTAAAGAATAGATGACCCTGACAACTTAGGGTTAGTCTTTCAGCCAGGCAAAGCAACTGCAGGAACCCTAGAGGAAAATGCTGCCTGTTTCAGCAACTGAATTCTTGACACTTTTTTTGTTCAAAGATAAAAAAAAAAAAAGGCAGAGGTAGAAAGCTAAAGACTGAGTGGCAGAGCAGCAGGGAGAGAAACAGAGATCCCACAAACAGGCAAGTGTCTGATTCTGAAATGAGTAAAGATGAAAGGACATTATCATTATTATTGCTATTATTATTTTAAATAACTCTAACTTGCAATTTGGAGATCTGACCTGCAGCACTGCCATCACAGTCTCTTCAACAGATATAGCCAGGTATTTAAATGTTACCCCTCATTACCTGTTGGGGAAATTGCTTTTGATTGTCCCTTTAATGGCATTGCTAGAAGGAAATTTGTTTTCCTCCGTTTCAAGTAATGGCATCTCCCAAAAAAATGCATTACAAGAGATTATTAATTCAACAGACAGTGCTGCCCTAGAAAACCAGGGAGCAACTTCAGTCAGTGTAGTTCCATGCTGGTCCTGGCAGGAGACACCAGTGTGTCAGAGCCAGTGTGCAGCAGGTTTTGCCCAGGGCAGGGTTTGCTCTGCAGAAGAGCCCCCAGCAGTGCCATGCACAGCTCTGACAGCAGAGCATGCACAGCTTCCCATGCACAGCTCTGACAGCAGAGCATGCACAGCTTCCCATGCACAGCTCTGACAGCAGAGCATGCACAGCTTCCCATGCGCAGCTCTGACAGCACAGGATGCACAGCTTCCCATGCACAGCTCTGACAGCACAGGATGCACAGATTCCCATGCACAGCTCTGACAGCAGAGCATGCACAACTTCCCATGCACAGCTCTGACAGCAGAGCATGCACAGCTTCCCATGCGCAGCTCTGACAGCACAGGATGCACAGATTCCCATGCACAGCTCTGACAGCAGAGGATGCACAGATTCCCACTGCACAGGGCTAGAAACCCATGGCTTTTCCTGCAAACATCATGGTTCAGCTTCCTCCGTGTGGGCCAAGTGCCACTGCTGTCATTCTCCTGTCAGCTCTACACTGAGAGCTCAGCTTGGCTGAGGTGGAACATCAGGCCTGAGATTTCACAGGTTCTGGCCAAATTCAGAAAGCTCTTTCCAGACAAAAGTTTGACCTATTTTACACCACTTGGCAGAGATGAATCCTTCTATCCCAGACAGCAGCAGGGTGCACTTCACTACCAGATCACATCAGAAGCAGTCAGAAGGAACTTCCAACAAAACCCCTGTATTTGTCACACCTTTATGGGAAAGGTTATTTTTAATCTCTATTTCTTGCAATGTGTCCTAATCCAAAAATTTCTAAGAACTAGATAGCATTTGAAGACTTTCAGAAGGATTTTCAAGAACTAGATAGCATTTGAAGAATTTCAGAAAAAAAGACACTGATAGCAAGAGTGAAAGAAAGCCTGACCTTCTCTCTCTGCCATCTCACCCTGCAGTTGCAGGCGGCTGCCTGCTCCCAGCTGAGCCCACTGCAAACTGCTACAACCCCATTCCAGGTTTTACCCTCAGCCGCTCCTCCTAGCACTTCAAAGGAAAAGTATTTTTGTACAGCCCAGCAAGGAGTGTAAACTGTTCAGCTGCTTCCAAAGCAAGATTATTTAACTCTTAAGTACCCAATATCCCTGCCCTCAGCAAGGGATTGCTGTGTAAAGAAAAAAAAAAAATTACCAGGAGCCTAAACATTCATTCTGATGTGTTCATGATTAAACTAACAAGTGACATGCCAACAGTCACATTCCCATTTCCCCTTCCACTTGTTTTGGAGGTGAGAAAGAGGTCAGAAAAATTAGGAATCAATTTGTGAGTGCCACAGATCACAGAATGGTTTGGCTGGGAAGAGAATTTAAAGCTCATCTGATTCCAATCCCCTGCCATGCTCGGGACACTTTCCACTAGACCAGGTTGCTCCAAGCCTGCATGGGGCATCCACAGCTTCTCTGGGCAATCTGTGCCAGTGCCTCACCATCCTCAAAGTAAAGAATTTTTTCCTAATATCACACAGATACTTTCCATAACACATTATGAATTTGTTTAAACAGCTAGAAGACATCATTTCTCTTCAGTAATGTCAAGTCAGCTATAACTATCTAAATACCTTCTGAAGTCAGGCCAAAGGATCCCACAAATCCAGCAAACTCCAGTAAACTAAATGCTTCCCTTGGTCTCCCACCCATTCTCACAGTAGTGACAAGCTGGAGCACAGGCTTCCTAACAAATGAAACCTCAAATAAGTCTTTGCAGAGAATATGAAAATAGCCTGAGAGACAACTGTAAAGGTAGACACTCAATGTTCTGTTCTTAAAATAAAAATGGGATCAATTGAATCACTTTTGTTCCAAAGTTCCCCATGAAGTTGGAGTTTCCAGACTCTGCAGTTATTTCCCCAGCACCTGGAGCACACAATGAGTGGGCACTGCCCACCACTCCCCTCCTGCTCCCTGGGGTCCCAATTTTGCTCCAGGCCCAGATGGTTCAAAATTGTACACAAACACTTACAACCCACCTTCCACCAACACAGAGATCCAGGGAAAGGCACTCATCTTTACATCAACAGAAGATGGGTGAACTTTGATCTCAAACAAGCCACTTGATTTTGTCTGACATCAGCATATATACTCAAGCATATGTACTCATATATTTCAATTACAGAATCTGCAAAAACCATTGGGATTTACTGTATCCAAGCTTCTTTTTGCTTGGTTATTAAACAACAGAGGTTGCCTACTAATTAAAAACAAGACTCTTGCTTACAGTGAGGCTGTCCATGCCATTTTTCTAATCATGCTTTTATTCTATATTTTTTATTTTGCAGCTTGTCTGACTTGTATTTGTACAAGGTTACACTCAAACTTCAGCTGCATCTTCTTTACTAAGGCACATCTGTATTTAAAACACTCAAACCCTGGTAGATGTGCTGCCAAAACCTTCATCCAGATTACAACACAAGATATTGCTGCATTTTTAGTTTGGATTCTATTTTAGTTCTGAATTTTTATTTTTCTCTCACACACCTAGCTGGTATTTTAAATGATTGCACCTCTGTTACCAACACAGAGAATGAAAACTCAGATAGATTCAACTCCTCATTGCTTTGTCAAATGTTATCCTGTATCTGCAGAGTGGAGAAGGGGTTCCTTTGGAGAGTGCTGCAGGTGTATCAAGGCAAGTCCCTTCCTCTGAAGGATAAAATAAACAGTGTGTGCTGCAGCACTGCCACCCCCATTATGACAGTGTTGGTAATAAGGATGTGGGATTTGCCACAGTAAATAACTTCCCACACTGCCTTCTGTCTGGTGCCATTAAAATTTCTCTTTTTTTCTCCCTTTTCTCCAGCAGTTTCACTTATTTTGAGGTGGTCCCAAAGCTCTGAGAGCAGGACAGAATTACCAAAAGGAAAGTCAGGGGTGCACATGTGGAAAATGCAAGCAATAAAACTGGTGTGTATGTGTGTGTGTGTTACACACCCATACTGTGGGTGTGCAAGGCAATGGGGCACAGCCAAGTGCTTTTGCCTCAGACCTGATTTTGATGAATGGAGGAACAGTCTTGAGTTTTTCTCCTAAAACTGCTAGCAATCTTTAACACCCAGCCCATGAGATACCTCTTCCAACCTTTCTGTGGTTTCAAAACTATGGTTTCAAAGTTAAGAACAGTCCAAACTGAAGAAAACCTGTAAAATTATGACTTACTGTGAGCATTTAATGTGATAAAGTTGTTAATGTCATGATCATAGTTTTCTACAAGACCTCTCTCAGTACACAAGCTGGAAAAATGGAGTAAGGGTTAAAAAATTAGAGAGGTTACAACTTATAAGAACTTCTTATTTGAATGCAAGTTGAAAAGTTACTTGTCAAATGATTCTGTGCAAACCTGAAACTGGCTAAAAAGCATCCCCAATATATATGATTTATATGGCTGCCTAAACAGCTCATTCATTGAACATCTCTACAAACATGGGTAAGAAACTCACACCAGAATATACAGAAATAACAGCCAGTTCTACATTATTCAGGTTTCTGAGTTCTCACTCAAAATATTGAATTTTCTAGGTGCTGCATTACTTCATTACTACTGGCTAATATCTGCAACAGCTGCATCACTCACTCAGCAGCAGAGCCTGAGGAGTCAGCACAAACTCCACACACAGGAGATCCAAACTTTCAATTATTTTTTCCAAAGACTACGGAAACAGCTTGGGCAAATCACAACAGCAGCCTTCCCAGACAGATAAACCAGAGAGAACTCAGTTGAGCTGTACCATGAAAACACAGCTGTGGCTGTTTGCAAAACTTTGGGGCTGCAATTGACAGCGACCAGGGCAAGTGTGTCCCAGGAATTTCCATGTCAGGCACCAGTGCCTGTGCCTGAATATCCAACACAATGCTCAAAGTCAATTGTCATCCCCAGTCCTTCCCAGTGCTGAACTGGAAGACTGGACAGAATCCAAAGTATTTGATAATAGATCACTATTACCTGGAAGAAGTATTAACTTTATATTAACATTTTTGCACAAGTGGTTGATGCGAGGGGATGTGTCAGGCCTGCCATTAAATCATATTCTAAAAGTTAAATGAATGTTCTAGTATTTATTTGAGGGGAAAACAAAGCTCTGCCTTTCTCATTTTCAGTCTAGAGACATCTTCAATCAATACAGCAGCTTAAAATCTCACACTAAAGTTTCAGAAACTTGATTTGGCTTTGGTCAAGCAGGCTGGGGAGAGGTGGTTGGCAAACACTTCTTATCAAATATGTACTAGAAAATGAAGGTGATGACCAATTTTCAGGATTCTGCTATATGGACTACAAAAGCAGTATATTACCTACAAGACTAGCACACTGATTCATGCATGACCCATCTTTTGGGCAATATTAGAACAAAAAAAAAAAAAAGTAAATCCTGCTGGAACTTTGAGATGTGTCTAAATAGCCAACTTTTGGATCTGCTTATTTGCAATTTAATTCTCTCTGTCAGATCCCTAATTTTGACCCTAAGAAGGGCACTGAAGTGGTTTCCAGAGCACTACTAATTAGCTTTCTTCAAGAAAAGGAAGGTCTCTTGAGATAATAAATACCAACCCTAGTTTCTCTGCCTGCAACCCATCTGTAAGTAATTTCATCATGAAATATCAGAACATGACAGAAATAGTGCCACCTATAAAATTGTCCTGAAGGATAACCAGACTCAGCACCAGTGATTATTTTAACAGACCCTGCAGGGCTGGGTTGGGAATTCCAAGATTCTACAGCACCTTGGCATTTCCTTTCAGTGTCTCTGAAACTTGGTCCATTCAAGGCACCAGAGATAAAACACATAAAAATAACACTTAAGTAGCATCACATGCAAGGAATTCTCTCTTTTCCTAATTTAATTCCCTCTTACTGCACTTTTGTGGCTAGATATAACAAACAGCTTTTAACAAATACCTCCAACTGCAGGACTAAACCAATCACATTTCAAATAAAAGCAAAGCTTCCTTCTCTACCCTCAAAGATAGATGAGAAGAGAAATTCAACTACACAAATATTAACTCTGAATTAGTTGGAAGTTATTATAATTTTTCCTGTCTTAATTATTATAGAAGAGTGGGGTTGAAATGTTAGGCTCATGAACTTTTATAAATTCTCTTGCAAATCATTTCCACCTTGAAGTTCAGAAACAGTTCTGTGTTTTCCTGGTAGTGCCCTGAGAATTAACACAGGAACTAAAAGCAATCAGAAAATGAGAATTCAAAGGCAAGAAAAAGGCACCAGAAAAGAAATCAGAGGGCAAACCTGATTTTTTTCCTCCCTTGCTCACCCACCCAGATGTAAAATCAGTCACTGCTTGTCCATCAGGGTTCCTGTGACCATGCTGCCAGCCCCAGAAACAATCTCAGGCTGTCAGCAGCACCTGAGCCCTTCCAGAAGCTGCTCCCAGTCCTCCCCATCCACCTCAGAGAGCAATGTGAGCTTGGAAATGCAACCTGTAGGACAGCAGGGGAGAGCTGCTCTGCCAGGATCAGCTGCCAAATTTTAAACACCCTGAATGAAGTTTATTCACCCACTGAATAATCCAGGACCTGCCTCAGTACTAGAAATATGATCCTGGAGTCTTAACATCAGAGATCAGTTCTCCACCAGCTAATGAGAGACAGGAATAGGCCAATATCAGAAAATGTAAATATTTTCCTAAAACATTCATGATTTCAAAGCAGTCTTTTCTAGCATTTCAGTTAGGCAGCATATGCTCACCTGTTGCAAAGCAGAGCATATGTTTTGTTCTAACCCATTTTGCTCATGCTTCATTCACTGTTAGCAGTCATCCCTCAGCATCTGCAAGGACATTTCATTGACAGGTTTCTAAATGGACATTAAAAAAAAAAACAAACCAAAAAACACAGGTACACATTAAGTCCATGTCAAAGAGCACATTCTTAAATGCTTTAAAGATTACTACATAATTATAAATGTACTCTGTCCTTAAGAATTAAGCTGAAGGAGCACTGAAAATGCCTGAAATTACTCTAAAAAAGTATTTTTAATGTAATTTGCCTTATCTCTAAATAGATATTGTTTGGGGGTTTTTTTAGATTATATTCTTCTAGCACTGTCTCATCTTGAAAAGCTAAATAAAACCAACTCCTCCTTCCAGAGGCACAGCCTGTAATGTTAATTCCATGTAACACAAACAGCAAAAATCTGTGAATTCACGTAGAGATTCTCTTTCACAGTAAGAAATGCCGTTCTCTGCTGAGAAATGGAGCCCTGCAGTTGGGCATGGATATGCCACATTATCATACTGATACAAAGATTAAATTCCTGTATCATACAGTTCATGAAGCATCCCTTAAAGCAGAGCAGCCATAACCACCATGCCCCCAGAGGCAGAGCAAGTGCTAGAGGATATTCTCCAGCTGGGCAGTGATTACAGTGTGCTGTACCCAGCAACTGCTTTAGGATGGCTTTCTTCTAAGGCTTGTTCAACTTCTCTCTTGTTCTTCTTGGTTGCTGTTCCAAGTTTTTTTTTTCTGGCAAGAATGTGATAAAAAATTCAAGTTCCTTGCCCCACAACTTTCCATTGACAGACACTCAGGATTCCTATTACTTTTCTCAGTCCTTCCTACCTGGACTAGTCCTAACCTAGATCAAAATTCCGCTGTCTCAAGAACATTAATAGATTGCATCAGTTTGTGGATTCTGTTCTAAAGACTGCAGAACCCATTTTATCTGGAATATGTTTATAATGACAAGATTTCAACATTCACCAGCACTTGGATAGTACAACTACTAAAAAATATTTATATATATATAATTCAGCTTCTCAAGTAGTGCTACCTAGTCTGACAAATATCTTTACCTACAAGGTTATTTGCTAGCAATATCCTTACCACCCAGTATGTTTTATCACTTACACAGGAAGCAAATATTTTCCCAGCATCACCAATTTGAATTCTAAGACACCAAGTGCAACTTAAGGATGGAAAAGTCATTTGATTTGCAAAAATTCTCACTGCAATTACATTTAACTAGATGTATGCTACTGTCTGTTACTTCCTACTAAGACAAAAGCACACTGACAGAGGGAATCACAGAACCATTATTAAGATCAAGTCCAACACCACCATGTTCATCACTAAACCATGTCCTCAAAAGCCACATCTACACATTTCTTGAACAATTTCAGAGTCAGTGACACCACCACTTTCACTAGCCAGGCTCTTCCAATGCTGTACAATCCTCTGTGTGAATTTTTTTCCCTCATATCTAATGTAAACCTCCCCTAGCACAACTTGTGGTTGTTGGAGAAATCCTGCCCAGAGACAGAAGTATTGAGTATTTCCACACTTGATAATTTTCCTGTCTCACAAGGGTATTTCAGGGTATGCAGGGAGAAGGAATTTGTTAACAACAGTTTGGAGGCAGGAACTAAAGAAAAATGAAGTCACTGTCACATCCACCCATCCCTAGACACAAGCACTGAATGGCACTCCAGCAGCCATCCAGTTGTTTCTCTAGTTTTGTACATTACAAAGTTCTGTTTACTGGCATATTTCAGAAACTCTCACTGCTACATTAGTAAGTTACAGGTCTCTGTTTCCCTGCTGCATGTCCATAGTAAGAGAAACCTTACTCTTTGAGCAAACTGTTTATATCACATAGAAAGCAAGCACTTTCCTCCTGTGGTTGATTTCCAGTGCTATTTATCCACCCAGGCAGTGACATTGATTTCACTTGCTGAATTAGAAATGGCTGTATCAGCAGAGAAGTGCAGCTACAACAGAAATGTCTAAACCCACAGACCTTTTCCTCTGCACGCTGTGCATTAAAACAAATTATCATCACTGAAAGAATTTTTTACTAAGTGAAACCATTCAAAATAATACACACAAAAATCTGCTACTTCAATAATGGTGTTCCAGGTTTACCTAGGAGATCATCCTGTAACAGAAAGCGTACAGAACTTCAGAACAAACAGTGAGTGCAGCAGAGAAGGATACAGGAACCTGCCTGAACTACCAGCATCCACATGGAGAAGTTCCAGGAAAAAATGCCACTGCTTTGCTGTCCCAGTTGGCCATGGCAAAGTTTCTGTGGGTCAGGACATCGGGAATAAGGGAATCCACATGATATCCATCACACAGGGCTAAGGGGATTCAGCAGAAGGGAAACATGGCAGGGAAGGAGGAAAAGAGAATCTCACAGCAGAAGCTGAGGGAACATTTTCTTATGACCACAATCTGCCTCCTGTGGCACCATCAAGGTAAAGGTAAATCACAACAAGGCCCAGGACACCAAAGCCAGAGGTATTTGAAGTGCCCAAACCCCACATCTCTGTTTATTAAAGCACAGAGCCAGCTCTGAGCAGCCACTGCCAGTGGAGCAGGGAAGCACTGAGGCAAAGAAGCCTGAGATGGGTTAACACTTGAATGAAAGCTCATCCATCAGGTGTCTTTTTTAACACTCCTGCCCAAGGCTGGTCAAAGTTTCATTCAAGCCAAATGATCCAAGTGGCAATTTCCTTCTAAAATTTTTTTCCATAATTTCTGATCAGCTGCTATTGGGAGCCAAATCTTAAGTTTTCAGTTCCTCTTCACACCACAACCTGCTCCTTCCTTAGGGTCTGTGACAAACATTTCTGTGATTCCTGAGGGTGGTCCAGGTCTGAGCCACTGCAGACCCACCTGAGTTTACACAGGTAATGGAGAAGGATTCACTGTAACTGGGTTTTGCTCAAATTCTATTTTATCTCTTTTACATTGTGTCTGTAGCAAGGCTCAGACAAGGAGCTGTGATCCAGTTACTGGACAACCCCCAAGCTGCAGGAACTAGAAAGGAAATCAAGTGGTTCCCCCCTTTAAGTAAGTACTTAAGCAATATTTCTGTAACATAAAACCACTCTGATGTCTACAAATCCAAAAGAGACCAAAGAGTAAACAGAGGGAAAGAAATTTTGTTGTGTGAGGAAGAACTTCTGCTCCAGTTAAAAAGAATACACACTGGAGTGATCTGAAGCTGCCTATAAATATTCAAGAACATCAAAGCCGGTCCTGTTAAATTAAAAATGCTGTCACACAGATAGGAACTAGCCTCTAGCACTGCCAGCTTCAACATGTGAGCCTCTGATCTGAGAGGCAGAGGCTCAGCTCTTCAAGAAATTTTATTCAGCAAAAGAAGAGGAAAAAAAGTGAACCAGCAGTTGAGTTTAATAAGGATATTAAATACCTTATGAGTGAGCTAAGTAGAGCTTAACTCTTTCAGGACACTTCAGCCCTTTCCCTGAGAAGGTCAGGAGCTTCTTCCTATACAACTTCCAAGGCTGGGGTGTCTCTGGGCTCCAGGAAAGTTCCCACCCAAGCCCCTGAAACAAACACTTAACACAGACTTTGGAAACAGAGATTTTCTTGTACTGCATACCTCACACACACATGTGCATACATTCTGGCTGTTCCTCATCAGGGATCTATGTTTAATACTAAAGCTGTCCAGAAAGATTTCAAATCACCTGCCCATGGCTGTCTGAAGAAAACAGGAGTGGTAGACAACAGAATTTCAGACCACTTCATGTGACTTTTGTTATTTGAGGACATTTAGCTCTGGTGTGAGAAATTAACCCCAATGTGCAACTACAACCATGTTATTTCACTGTAGAAAAAACTCTGCCAATTCCCAGTATCCAAACCCAAAAAGATTATCCCTGATAGCTCAGAATGAGGGCAACTCTGGAAGAGTAGCTTTCTCAAATAAAATAGTAGAAAACCAAAATACTATCATACTTTGGAAGTTCTTTAGCATTAACTAGTCCACAATGTCTTTTTATCAGATGCAGCTTTGGGATGTAAAAGATAGTATCTTCTAAGGAGGCAAAACACTGCTGGCTACCAGACTGGGGATACCTTGTCTCAGAGCAAAAAGAGGTCTCCAGACCTTGGCTCCTCCTAAATACTGAACTCAGCAGCATCCCTTGGCACTGTTTCAAGAGTTCATTTCTTGCTCCCAGCCCTGCCACACATCATCCAGGATATCTGCCAGCTTGGCATCCAATCCTGAAGTGCTCATCTACTCTTTATTCTCACAGCAGGCAAGACAACATCTGCTCTAAAAGGTTTCTAAATAAATACAAATCAGGTATGAGAAAGCATGCTGGACCTACTAAAATACAACACTGGAATGGTGACCAATACCTTTTCCTATTTTATCACACACACCTTTAGAGACTGCTTTAGGAGAAAACCCAGTGTGCCAAAGGAAAGGGCAGCAGCTGCTACATTGCATTTCCTAACCTCCAAAGCCAGCAAGGACGGGCTAACAGAACAGAAAACACTGTGCACACAATTGGCATGCTGTATATAGAATATTGATGTTTTATCTATGAGACACAGGTATTATTACTGTTGCTGTTGTTATTAGTGTAAAACTGATCAAAGCTCAGTTAAGTTGCCATCATTTATCCAAACTCAAACAAGTCTATAAATCTTCAAGGGCAGTCTCTGTGAGGAAAATAAAATAAAATTTAAAAAAACTCATAGCCTTTAAAAGAAGTTCTTCTCCATGAACCACAGAATTGTGAAATTGACCTATGAGTGTAAAAATTTCTAACAGAATGCCTTCTGCATTTCCAGTTCAGGCCTTCAAAGGTACATTTCTTCATGTGTCACCAAAGCAGGCAGTTTAAAAGCTCAAAACTTGCAGTTCCAAAGGTGAACTCAACTGCAAGTTTGGTTTGAGCCTCTTCTGCTTGGGGGAGGAGGGGCAGAGTGGAATGGATAAAGCAAGAAGTAGAGAAGAAGGATTTTTCACAGCCACACTTAAACCACTTTTTATTGTGTGTATTTTTTTAAAGCAGGCAAGCATCAAAAGCCTCAAAATAGGAAAACAGAACTTGGCACAAACTAAGCTCTTTTCTGAATTAAAAGCAATTTTTCAAACACTACAATCAGAAGTATTTGAAAGTTGCTTACCAAGCACATGCAGTAAATTCACAGTAGGAGGCACATACTTGCAACATGCATGCCTGTACAGCTAATTAAACACTTGTACTCAAACCATGACTGCAGACTCTAAACCATGGCCCTTCCTTCTTCTCAGGCCAGTCACCTCCTCACTGCTTCTTCCATTTGCTTCACTGCTGAAAATTATGCAAAATAATAAAGCAGCTTAAGCTCAGGGAAACCAACAGAAAGCTTAAGCTGGCCATCAGCTTTAGAAAACAACTAAAATCCTCACATTAATGCACCGGGTAACATGTGTCTGGGAAGCCCAGAGAGTCTGCATATATTAAGCTGCATATTTAAGGTTGTACTTGTGTCTGGAACATAACAGGCACCTAATCAACCTTTGTAAACTGGCTCTTCATCTTAAAGCCAAGTGCAACAACAAAAGTCTCTAAGCAGCATGAAAAGGAAATTGAAAAAAAATGAATGAAAGCAGTCTGCCACTGTGAAGAGGACACCCTAAGTCACCAGAGGCCTGTTTTCCTGAGCACTGCTGCTCAAGCCTAATGTAAGCACAGCTTCACCAATGGGATAAGTGCAGTCAAGTGCAAATTTTGGGAGTCTCAGTTGGGAATCTGCAAGATCACACTTCCCTGGTCACCTCTGGTTTGTGCCAAGCAGTCGAGAAAAATGCAGAAAATATGATTACTCTTTTCCTTAATATGAATCTTCTGCTGCTGTTTTAACAACTTCAAACCACACCTTTGTTTAAAAACAATCTGTTTTTCCTTTGCTGGTCTCTGTGAGTGTGAAGGGCCCTCCTTTTAAGCCAGGAAACAAGAAATAAGGCCAAGCATTCAAATTGCATTCATTCTGTTTTTATGTGCAGGCACACGCTTTGGCTTGAACATATTTGAATACTGCAGGGCAGATGCCCAAAACAAGAGATAGAATGTACCAGTTCACACTTATAGCTTCCTAAATTGAGCACTTCCAATGTAGTAAATGTATTAATGCAAATACCTGTACCACCTACATAACTGGGTAGAACATACAGCAGATTATTGCACTACAGATTCCTGCATCCAGATCTTATCTTTCCTTAACCAGTCCAATGCTGGCCTCCTGAAAGCATTCATACTTTGAAAAACCATTTCTGAAAGTTATTTTGGTTCAGAAGGGCCTCACTTTGCAATTCCAAAACAAGAACTAGAAGACTGTAATAAAAAAAAAGGGAGCCTTTTTAAATACACACTCCACCACAAGATGGTATAAACTGGAAGAAAATTACTATGTATGCTAATCAATGGTTTTATCCAACTACTCAAGAGTTTCCTATAAGATCTGCTGGCACTAGAGCTGCCTCCAAGTCTGCCACACTGAATAATGTCCTCTGGACACTTCACCTGGTGTCATTTCAGCTGTGCTGCCCAGCAAGGGCACCAGAGAGGTGCTCAGGGGGGCTGAGGGCCAGTTCCACCCATGGGCCATGGCTGGCCACAACTGCTGGTAACATCAGGAAGCAGGCTGTAATTAGATATAAACCACTGCAGTCACGTAGATCCAGTCTAAACATAAATAAATATATATATAAATGAAAATAAATTCTCCAAATGGATGCATGTTGAACAGTTTTTGAGTTTTCCTACTTCCAACTCTGAAACAAGCCAGAGGAGCACATGAAAAAGGAAGTGGTCAGCATCCTGCCACCAAAGGCAAGGCTTTCAACAGGGCAGAGCTTCAGCATCTGTGAGGAAGTTTAACTAAGCATACGGACACATGCAGAAAAGTTACCTGAACTCCCACAAAATATTCTCCCCACTTGATTCCCCACCTTTACTTGGAAGTATGGAAACTGCACTGGTAGGTCTGAGTACTGAGCCAGTGCTGTGAGCTTTCTGCTTTTATTTACTTGGTTAACCTACTTTATTCCTCTTCCTCTAAATGGGTCACATTAGCATTTTTTGTTCTTTCCACTCTAACTTCTCCATACTTAAATATCTTTTACTGCATTTTCTTACACTGTGCCTCCCACCCTTTCTTCAAAGAACTCCCTAAGTTTTGCAACAAGGTTCTGATAGGAGGATTCTGGTATTGCTGCAGCTCTGTGCAAAGATAAGAGATACTTGAGCTTCCTCCAGAACCAGTAACTCATCACTGAATTTGGTACCTCATCCTCAGATCAGTCCCCTCCCATGTCTTTTCACCACCATTCTAAGAGACATCTTAAATATTGCAATGCTGAAGAATTAATAAAAAATAAGCATCTTTATTTACAATATCACAGCTAGAAGCCAATGGGAACAGGCAACTCCTTGCAAAACAAGCCAGCAATGATGGGAC
Organism: Ammospiza caudacuta; assembly: GCF_027887145.1. Lineage (NCBI taxonomy): Eukaryota > Metazoa > Chordata > Aves > Passeriformes > Passerellidae > Ammospiza > Ammospiza caudacuta. Next base: position 10,538,234 of record NC_080610.1, read on the forward strand.
TGGGCTGGAGCTCAGGGTGTGAGGACAGTGCTCAGTGTCAAGACAAAACAGTACAAGAGGATAAAAACCTAAACAAGACACCTTAGCAGGCTGCCTTCAACTACAGTACACAACAGGATAAACCATGATTGAAGCTCTTTTTAAAAAAGGACAGAGGGAGGGATAAAACTGTGAAACAGCTGGACCAGTCTGTCCTGAGATCAAGCCCAAGACAACACCTGTGCTGTGAGCAAGCTGCTGTGCATTACACCCTACAGAGGCTGTCCAGGTATATCAACCATGCAAGGCCACTTTCCCTAAGTGATCTCTCATTTTGGAAGCAAATTATTCTTCCTTTAAGGACACAATGACAAAGCCAACCTGAAGCCCAGATGGATGCATTGTGCCTGATGTCCTCAGGATCATTACTGCAAGCCACAGACTCACAGCTGGGTATGGAAACTAACACAAACCCAATCACAGGCGCCTTCATATTCTAAGAGGATAACTAGCAAAGAAAACATTCAATAAGACAGTGACTCAAAGCCACAAATAATTCCACTTCCTCATTTTGAGAGGCCTTCAGGCACTCAGCAAGAAGAAACTTAACCTGCACGTTCACAAAAGAACAACCAAAAAAATCCGAAAACACTTATTTTTGTCTTCTACTCTCAAAGGACACAAACATTCCCTTGATTCAGCCTCCTGTGATCATGGCTAGACATCTTCTGTATCTGCACAGTTATTTCAAGTCACTCCTTTCAACACCATCAAAACCTGCCAATGCTTCTGAGTGAAGTTTGCATCCTTTGGTAACTTTTGCATTTTGAAAAAACAGAGGAAATATTCAAAGCCATTGAAGTAAGGGGTGGGAGGGAGATGGAAGGAAGGAAGGAAGGAGCACACAGGCTCTATCTTGCAGTCCAGTTTGAAACCTCACCACCTTCTACAAGAGAAAGATGGGCAATAATTTGCTACTAGGAAGTATCATGCAAGAAGCTGGGAAGTGTTCCACTTCTGTTTTATTCCTGGAGCTTAAAGCACTGAGTTATGCTTGCTCTCCCCAGACTGTTACCTTTTGAGCACAAAAAATATATGCAAGTGGAGATTGTTATATCATCTACACGCTGCTCCAGTTCAATGGCTACGTGAAGTTCATCATTTCCCTGCTGAGGCTCCCAAGCAGAAACAAACCAACCAAAACACAAACTTGCATTGCACAAGAAAAACCACCCATAATATCCTCAAATCTCTCCTCCATGCTGTTTTTCTCCAAAATTGTATATCTCAATAATCCACACATATTACTGTATTCAGCAGTAGCTTTAAGGCAGGAGTACAAAAAAAGCAAGACTGAGAGAAAACTGATAATGATGAATGTGCATAATTTAAAGTTTTTGACACATCACAGGCATTAAATTTGATCCTCTTTCCTAAGCACCTCACCTGAGCAGTGCAATCACAACCATAACTTTATAAGAAATGTGATATTAGATGCTCCACAGCTTAGCTATCAAGCTGAACAAGCAACAGGAACAGGATCTCACCAGTAGCAAGTAGATTAAGATACACAACCTCACTCTGAGCAATAAAGCCACTGCTGTCAAATCAGTGATTTTTACTGTCCAAGCACTGTCAGTCTGTGGCCATGTAACACTGAGTTTGAGACAAGGCTACATCTGAACTTTTGCCCTGAATGGTAGGAGAAGTTTCAACCATAGAGAGTTCTCCAGTGATAATTTGTTTCAAAGCAATATATCATTTCAGAGGTTTCAACAAAGTCTGGTTTTCACAGTCACTCTCTAACCAAACATCTGCAACTTCCAATCTCTTGCCCATATCAGTGGCCAGTGTACTGCCCCAAGAAACATGGGATATTCCTGTATGCCAGATACCACCAGAATTGTCAGAGTTTCCAGCAGTTTAAGGACCAGCTGACACAGCAACATGAGGATGAGTTTGCTGAATACAAACTGTGGCCACATGAAAGAAGGCATATGAACATTTCATCTCTCTGAAGAGTTATTCTGGGGAGACACTTGACCCTAATAAGATTCATTCACAATAACTTGAGAAACAATATAATAGCACACCACTACTGGATAGGAATCTGACCAATAACCAGTTCAGGAGTGGATGTATGACCTATCAAAAGCTGAAAGTGCATTGTTTCTTAAGGTTGGGGTTTTTTTGTTCAGACTTTCAAGACCAATGAGTAATTGATGCTATTAACATAAACAAAAGTAAGCCTTTGTGTAGTCCCAAAACCACAATTCCTTTGATCCATTCTTTAATGTGTGCCTGATTTTCAAGAACTTCTAATATTTCATCTTAAAGAAAAATGCATCTTATTCTTGAAAGAGCTGTGTGCACTGACAAAGGGGCTGGGGCCAAGAAGAGCTTGCTTCACTGACTGATGTACAACGAGCTGCTGCTGAACAGGTTCTGAGTGGCAACAGCTTCATGAGCCTTTTCTAAACCTCACAGTGAGCTTTAAATGGTGATCCAGAACAGCAGAGTCAAAATGTTCTACAAAAACACAGCCCAGCTGAAAAAAAGGAGGCAAGACAATGCTGTGAGAATCTTGATCAGTTTTGGCTCTGATAAACTCTCTTTTGGGATGAGATAGAGGAAGCAGGACATTGACAAGAGATATTATATGCAATCTAAAACCTCAGCAGTGAAAATACAACTGAGAGAATTCAGCCTAGCTGCTCTGGAACAGTATCTGCCAGGTTCTCTCCTCTGGAAAAAAAGAGCAGCACACACAGCTCATAAAAAAAAACAAACCCAAACCCGTGCATGGCATATGTTATCTAGCATGCATCCAGATGAATAAGCAAATCAATTTTTGAGTGATAAATGACTGTAAAAGATTTGCCACACCATGTGACTTTCACTGTAGTTTTTCCTATTTGGCGTGCTGGCTATTCAGGCATGAAGAGGAAGCAGACAGGTGATGTTACAAACAGTAAGGCCTGCCAAAGTCTATTTAATACCCTGTTTCAAGTTGTGCAAATCTGAGTCTTAAGAGAACAGTTTATTTTTTCTCCACTTTTACTTACAGTCACCAAGAAAGTATGACCTCAGCCTATCTTCTGTTCTTAATACTAACACCTGACACAAAAGAACCTTTGAAGTCTCCTGCTGGCCTCAAAGACACTATTAGGTCTTAAAATGAAAAAGCACTAAAAGGTTAAAAAAACGTCCATGTCAGTTCCAGCCCCTACTAGCACCACCTCTTCTAAATGTCATAATTATAACTTAATGGGTCCATCCCTCTTTTCTCTGAAAAATTACCTTACATCAGCAATTTGGCCTCTTCTGCTTCCAAGAGAACTTTTACAAGAAATCATCCCAGCTGAAATTCTTTTGAAATATCAAGCATTCAAAAGCAGTATTCTTTACTTAGGAAAAAAAAAGTTGTTTTGATAGTAATGTATTTGTGTTTGTAGAGCTTTAACAGTGGTTTCTATAACCTACTTGCTACCAGTTAGATTCTTGTAAGTTTTGTATGGATATTTTCGTGTGTATGTATGTGTACATATGCATACATATATGGAACGCAAACAAACCAACCCCACAGCTGTTAAAGAGAAATAAAGATTGCTATTGGCACTTGCTTAACAGTCAAACTTACTAAAATACCATTCAAGTAATTTTTCTCTACTTAGCCAAAGGGGGAAAAAATAAAGTCAGCAATTACAAGCAACTACAAAGGAATTAGATAAGCACTTCAAGAGTTTCAATAAGAGTAAAGGGTAGGTGCGTTCAGCCAAAGACAAGAACCATTTCTCTGGTGAGCCAGCCAGGCACAGCTCTGCACGAAGCGTGACGCGGTGGGAGCCGGGCTCCGGGGGACCCCGAGCGCAGCAGCCCCGGCTCCAGCCCCGAGCGCCGCCGGGCGCGGAGCGGTCAACGAGCGGCACAGCCCGAGGGCTCAGCACCCCATGACTGCCGCAGCAATTCCAGCCCGGGCCCGGCCGCCCCCGGAGCGGAGCAGCCCAGCACGGCTCCGGCCGCGCACCGCCGGCGGCTCCGGGACCGGCAGGGGCCGCCCGGCGCGGCCCCGCCTCCGCCCGCCCGCCGGCCCCGCGCCCAGCGCCCAGCGGAGGGGCGAGCGGAGCGGAGCGGAGCCCGCCGCGCGTGTGGGGCGGCCTCGGCTCCGCCCGCTCCCGCCGCCCAGCGGAGCCCGCGCCGCGCGCCCGGCTGTCAAAGCGGGGCGGCCCCGCGAGCCGAGGCCGGCGCTGGGCCTTTGTGCGCGGGCGCGCATCTGTCACCGCGTCCCGGGCCGCGCGGCGCACGTGGGGCGGCGGGCCCGGCCCCGCTTTGTGCCGCAGGTGCCGGGCCCGCGGAGCCATCTTGGGGCAGGCGGCGCCCCCCGGCCGCGCTCACCTGCACGATCTCGCCTTCGGCGCTCAGCGTGGCCCCCGCGCGGGAGAAGCGGCCCTGCAGCCCCGTGGTGTAGGTGGTGTAGTCGCCGCTGGGGCTGGACTCGAAGAGCACCACCTCCACGAACGCCGTCTCCTTGCCCAGCGCCGCGCCCGGCGCCGCGGCCAGCAGCACCCCGAGCAGCAGCAGAGGCGGCGGCAGCGGCGGCACGGGCAGCCCCGCGCCGGCCCCGCAGCCCCTCATCGCGCGGCGGGAGGAAGCGGCGCCCCGCCGCCGCGCATCTCTCCCGAGCGGCTCCAGCTCCGGGGCCGGGGTCCCGGGCCGGTCAGCGTCCCATGGCAGCGGCCCTCCCGCCGCGCTGCGCCCCGCTCCTCGCTGCCGCGCTCCCCTTCCCTCGCCCCGGCTCCTCTCCGCCCTGCCAAGCCGCTTCCCTTTCATCTGCTCCACGTGACGGCCACCACGGGGTTATCCCCGCCCTCCGCGCCGCGCTGACCCGCTCGGTCCCTCCCGCCGTGCACACACCGCCCGCAGCCCCGCCGGGCCCGGCCGAGCCCGGCGCTTGCCGTGGCTGCCGGCGGTCCGGCCTGGCCCGGCCCGGCCCCGCGTGGGTCTGAGAGCGAGCGGCACTCGGGACGGCCCTGCCGGGATCGGCTTTCCACGCGGCCGGGCCTGCAGGGCCGGGAGGCGAAGGGCAGCCCCGGAGACCTGTGGCAACCGCCTGGGCCCGCCGCTGCCGGGGCTGCTGCCCGGGGCTGCCGGGCTGCGGGTCCAGGGTCGTGGCGGCTCGGCCCGGCCGCTTCCCGGCGCTGCCGCGGCCGCGGGCCATGGCCGGTGCGTTAGGCGCGGACCCCGGGCGCGGTGGCACGGCCCGGGTGGAGGCGCCCCGGCGGGCGGAGCGGTGCCCTGGCAGCGCGGGTACCACGGGCACCCATTCTCCGCGGGCACCCGTCCTCCGCAGACACCGCTGCGCTGCCCGCCGGACGTGCCAGCTATTCGCAGGTGGCACCCGGCGGGCTCCTCGTTTGTATCTGGGCTCATCGGACCCTAATCCAGCCTCCTGAATCTGCGTTAGGGAGGCTGGGTTACCTAGGCTCATTTGCTTGGCTGTGAATGCAAGCCTACAAAACCTCCACCAATGATGAGGGGAAAATGTGTTGGTAATGATTTTCGGTTCAGTCTCGCACAAGAACTGGATGTCAGCCAGTTACACGTTTTTCCATTAAAAGTATGTACAGCTAAGTCATGGAACTCATTAATACGTGGTGTTACACAGTCTAAAAATATAACTCAGTGACAAGGAGGATTGAGACAAACTGATCCAAGATCCCTTGTTGGCTATGAAACACAATGTTTGGAAACAAAGCCCAGCCCTAATTCAATGGCAGAAGAAATAATACCATAGTCCACAAATGGCCAGCTCTTTTCCTAAATGTACTTTGTTACAGGTGAAGACACAAGGTAATGTCTTCCTTAGCATGACACAGTGAGCAATGTTAGCTTAACACACCATGGAGGATTTCTTCAGTGGCAAAGGGTCAAGAAGGGATTGCAGGACCATAACTCTGGGCTCCTACAGTAAGCCACAAAACACCCACCTAAGACTGCAGTACAGTGGATCAAAGGCCACAAAACTACTGCATGTTTAGAAAGGGACATCACTGTGGTGCACTATGCAAATTTAGATGTGGTCAGCAGATGATAATTTTTGATTACAGGTATGTTTCAGTACAATTTCAGAAATGCATGGCATCTAGTGTACTAAATAGAAGCGTTTTAATCCCTTAGTGCAAATTACCTCTACTTGATTTTCCTTCTCCCAAATGGCTGATGCTTAGCCAACATATGGTCTGCTACATCACAATCAACATAGGAACAGCTTAAACTGTCTGGAAGCTACCAACAGAAAAAATATGTGAATGGGGTTCTATACAGCAAGTGGACAGATCCTATGCCTGAAAAAAGAGTTGCTGAAGATCTGATCCATTCCACTTGGACTACAGACACAGCAAAATTGCCTTGGAGCAGCCTCACAGTCAAATACTGAGGAGTGACATGAGGCACTAGGTCTCAGGTCACCAAGTTCCCTCGACTTGGGCAGAAATCCAAGCAGGAAGTTACAGGAAGAGAATGGACTGTCTATCATTAAAGCATCGAATATTTCTAATTGGCATCCTGCCCAGCTGGCAGTATAGAGTTCACAATTCAGTTGTGCCATAATACTTCAGATATGTTTTCTTTTTTTCCCCCTTAATGACAAACTGAGGCCCAGGGTCTGAATACAGAAGTCTCAAGCATTTATAACTACAGCTGAGGACAGTGAGAGCTGTGATTTGAGCAAAACTAAATTATATGCAATGCCAAATGGTCTGAGAAAGTGTTCTCTAGGCACTCAGTCTCTTGTTTCAAGTAACAAGTGACAGAACCAGAGGAAAAAAACTCAGGTTTCATCAGGAGAGGCTTAGACTGGATATTAGGGAACATTTCTGCATGGAAAGAGTTGTCAAGTGTTGTATCGGGGGGCCATGGATAGAGGTGGAGTCACCATCCCCCTGGGGGATTTAAAAGATGCGTGGATGTGGCACTTGGGGACATGGTTTAGTGGCTTAGCAGTGCTGGAGGAATGGTTGGACTCAATTGTCTCACAGACATTTTTCAACATAAACAATTCTATAATTCTGTCTCAGAAGCAGGCAATCAACACTAGAGGATGCTTTTGACACTGAACTTCCTACACCTCATTTCCCTTGCAAAGAAATTGATATTTTAGAACCCTCCTCCCTCTGCTCTGGAGAGAAAACAAAGTTAGTGAAGTAGCCACATAATACATACACAATGCACACACACACATATATATACACAATAAATCACATAATAAATGTGATGAACATTATAGAAAAAGCCCAAAACAATTTCCTCAGAGCAGACCAGCTGTCCATAGGAAGGATAAAAAGCCTGGTTAACTCATTCACCAGTCCAGGTGTTTTCAGGAACTGATAACTCGGACTACTGCCCACATTCCCTGTATGTTGCTCTGCAGAGCTTATTTCCTAAGTAAATTATATTGGACCCTCTTAATAAGCAATAGAACAAGTGCTATCCTTTTCCCAGTAAATTCAAGGACATGTATACGCCTGCCCTTGTTCCCTGAGACAGAATTGCACAGCAGAGAGTTTTCGGGCTGACTTGGAGCTTTGCTCGGACACACCCGGGCGCTGGCGGAGCTCTGAAGGAGCCGCGGCAGCTCCGAGGGCCGCGGGGCGGGGCCGGGCGGGGCGGGTGCAGCGCGGCACCGCCACCAGCGGGTGGCGCCCGAGAGCCGCCGGGGCCGCGGGACGTGCCCGGGGCGAGCGCGGAGCCAGAGCGGGGCTGGAGGGTCCGGCAGCACAAGGGTTAAAATATCTCCCACAGCCCCGAATCTTCTTCTTCTTCTTCATCATCATCATCATCATCATCATCATCATCATCATCATCATCATCATCATCATCATCTTCTTCTCCTTCTCCTTTTCCTTTTCCTTCTCCTCCTCCTTCTCCTTCTCCTCCTCCTCCTCCTTCTTCATCTATCATCTTCATCAAGCATCTCAGGCAAATCTTACCATTGCCCTTTGGCCCTGAAAGCCCATCGTATTTGACAACGCTTTTACTATAGATGCTTTACTAACAGAGCAAATCAGTGAGGATATCAGAGACAAACCATTATAGATTTGTCCCTCTCTGAACACCAGCTGCTACCTCTGGGGAGTCAGCAAATCAAAAATGTAGGAGGCAGGAGACGGATGATTTATGGAAGTGATGGTTTTGTCATTATCAGCAATTATTCTAAATTAAAGTAACAAACCATTGTAGCTTGTCAGCTTAATTAAAGAACAAAAAGAAAAGTTTTTGTCAGTGGATATTTGTACTAAGAAAAGAAATTCGTGCAAAGTGGCTTTGCCTCTTGCTATTTCAGGTTTGGAAACACAATTCAAGTAAATCAGCATTGAAGCAATGCAAAATAACCACTTGACTAGTCACAGCAACTTTGATTATAACAATTTTTCCTGAACAAAATTTGTAGTTAATGTTTGAATAGTTAAGGCAATGTTTTAAAAATATGTAGTCTGTCAAATCTGTAAAAACATGGTGACTGTGGAATCCTTCACCTCTCTGTACATATAATTGTCCACTGAAGGGATAAAAATAATAATTAATCAGGTCTGCAAAACTGAATTATGTAGATTGTACTGAAAATACCCTTATTTAGATAAATTCAGTCCTTTCTTTTTGCAAACTATTCCCCAATACACAGTACAAGCTCAAATTAGAGTTGCAAGAGGTTGCATTAGTGCTTGGTGCTTTCCTTCAGAGTCCTCACCAGGCAGGCACAGCAGATCATGTTACCAAAAGCAGAAAAAACAATTCTAAGAAACAAACGTGGGAAATTATTTCTATATGCTTTTTGGTCATCTAAAATCTCTGCAAGGAGTGTCAGGAACAGAATGGATTTGGAAAAAATGTGGAGCCATATTTTCCAAGATTCTCAGTATTCATTCTGCAAGAAAGACCCTCAAATGCATCCATAGAAATGTCATTTACTGTGCTGCTGTGTTCCTGAGGCTGCTCTGTATAACATCTACTCACTTCCAGTTACAGTTGCACTAATCCCAGACTGCTGTTAATTTCATGTGTTCATTAGCTCAATGCTTAGCAGTTTCCTCATTCATAATATTGAAGAAACCACCAATGAAATTTAATATCAATAACACACCCTGCATATTTCACATATTTATATACAATCTAGATATTGACATTTCTGTATTTCATTCAACATTGTTGTTAGTGTTTCTGGAGTAAATATAGGGTACAAGTTGCTGTTCATGAAGCCCTACTTCAAGTAAAAATATAAAATGAAGAATATTTAAACATTGCAGAATAAATTTGAACCACATGGTTAAAGTGTATGATGTATCAGCTGCTAACACTAATTGCAATATGAATGCTTTATGCTAAAGCCAAAAAATAGACATCACTGCTTCTGAGCACCAAAAGCAAAAAGCACTCTTAAAATGTTATTGGCTAAAATGAAGGAATTCCTACATTAACAATGGATTGATTCATGTGATAGTGAGTTAAGAAACTATTTATTTCATCTTGGGTTATCTATTATATTAAAGACTGACGTAAGTTAAAAGATCTGGCTGGCACTTTTAATTAATCACCTTAAAATCACTCATTTTCCAAATTTAACTACTAGAACAGGATCTGTTTAATTAGTAGATTAAGGGCTTTAGCTGTCCCTGTCTGTTTACATAAGAGTTATCATTAAAGTCAGTGCTAACAGAGCAAATCAGTGAGGATACCAGAGACAAACCATAATAGACTTGTCCCTCTCTGAACACCTGCTGCTACCCTGTGCCCCGTGGGGAGTCAGCAAATCAAAAATGTAGGAGGCGGGAGGAGATAGATGATCCTGACAATATCCCCCACATTTGGGGTCCTGAACTTATGGTGAAACAGAATTGATTCATAACTTGACATTTCCTGATAATTTCCCCTTCTCATACAGGGTCACATGACAGCTGGAGACAGGGTTCTGCATACAAAAGGGCACCCAGATGGAAGAATATAAGGAAATAAATTCAAAATTACAAAACAAGAAAGCTTCCAGGACTCTCAGGGGCTCTGGACTTCTAAAATAATTTCAAAGCCTAGGGAAGTTCTAAGAAATAAGAAAAGATTTTCCCTTTTAAATGCTGGCAGTGCTCCAAAGAAGAGCTGGCTTCTGCCAACAGGAAGCAGCCATCAAGTTTTCCTAAGCCTGGTTGTTTACCTCCCTGGGTATTTTCCAAGAAGAGGTTCCAGTTCTGAACCAGGATGCGCAAACAAAAAGACTTACTGGAACAGGAGCTTTTAGGTATGTGAGATTTCAAGTGAAGTGTTTTCCTCAGAGAGCTTGCTCAACATGTGAGACACTGGCACAAAAGCCAGAGCAGCATTGTTGGTTCCCTGGGACAGAACAGCAGCAAGTTCAGCCTCTCCTGAACTGTACTGCCCAAGCACATTCTGCAGAACCACCCCAAAAAATGCACTTACTGCATCATCTCAAGTCAGTGTAGGACCTTTGCCTTTTTTCTTTTGCTTGTGACTACCACCTCTAATGTGTCATTGTGCATCAGCATACACAGGTGAGCACAGCAGCTCCTGTGGCATCCCCAGAACCTCCAAATCCTGTGTGCTCTGCACAACTCTCTGGTTCACATTTTCCTGCCAGCAGGAGGAGAGAGCCCTGCAGGGGAACACTGTGCTTGGGACCAAGCTAGAAAGAGAAAAGCCAAGGAGATGAAGTAGGACTACACATGGGAATAGGTACTGCAATCAAACCACAGCAAAGCACCAGAGGTGCCAACAGCTGGACCTTTTAAAGGGAAAGGGAATCCATGCAATGGGAGCAGAATCAATAGAGCAGTAGAGGAATGGTGTGGGAAGGGGATGGGCCAAGCTGGTTGGAAGCAGAGGCCAGAACTACAAAGCAAAGCAATAACAACTACAACCTCCTCTTGACCTGTGGGATTCCTGCAGGGATCAGGACTGCCCACCAAACAGATCACCTGAGCTGAGCCCATTTTCCTGGCTGAGTGACCAGTGCTGTTTGATTCCCAGCTGGACTCTCTCAGGGACTGGCAGATGGCATAAACCTTCCCAAGGACATCCAGTGGCTATGTATAAAGATCTGTTTACATTACTAATGTTTGCAGAGTTTTCCCAGTAACTTTTCATTCTTCCAGAACTGGGCACAGGGTTGCCAACCTTTCTGTTTACTGTGGTGTGGATATCTTGTCTTCTTTTAAATTCCCAAACCATTCCCAGTGGTTTGCTCCAAGCTCTGAATGTGCAAGAGAAATTTCCTTCTCTGTCTGACAGAAAGAATCAAATCAAGAGATCTTTATCTCAAAATACTGCCATGTTCTTCTAAGTGGATAGATTTTCCCTTTCTATCAGCAATCCTTGGCAGTGTGAGGGGGAATAGGAAGCTGTCTATAGACTGGGACCTCTGCTCCTTAATAAACATGTCAGTTTTCTGGAAAAAGATAGTAAATTGGCAAACAAATGCCACTGTTACAAAACTATATAAATTTGTTAATTTCTGGTCTTGCCTGACACCAGTGAATTCTTGAGTTTCAGAGGAGACTAAAAATGAAGCAAATTGGAATTACAATGCAAGTGAAATTCAGGGGAAAAAAACCACTATGGAGATAGATATAAAGGAACATGCAAGGAATACTGTGAGCCTTTTATAGAGATTGATTGATCTCAAATTTACTGTTATCACTCAAAAAGACAATATATCATTTGACTGTTTTAAGAAAAATCACTGTGTCTTTTCCATGCTTTTCTGGTGGTAACCTGGGAACAATCACAGAAGCCAATGAAGCAGAATCCCTGTAACTTATTAAGTGTTAATGGAGAAGGGATGGGAGCTGAGTGAAAATCACCTTTCTGAAGGGCTTGCTTGTGGCAGGGTTAAGAGAAGGGAAAGCCAATGTCACTTTGGACAGCATGCAGGCAGGGTGGCAGCTCCTTGCTGATGATACAGATTCTGCATATTCCCTGAGTCTGAGAGCACTAAAACTTTGAAAAATGCACTCCTGAATCCAAACGTGTAATGACAAAATTTAAGAATAAGTAAAATTTGTTTACAGGTTTTGAACAACCTTGTTTTAGGCTGCTAAACAGGTTCTCTTCTCATTTAATCAGCTATTGATACAGGTATGGGAACACTCCAGCTGGTGTCAAGAACTTGGGGGCCTGGGCCACCATCCAAGTATTTTCAGACACACATTTGGCAAGCAAGCTCTTTCTCAGATTATCTTCTCTCTATGCCCCCCTCCTCCATTTTACTTTCCTCCCCTATTCCCCCTTTTTTCATGTGTAGATAACATTGAACACACATTTCTTTCTCTGTATCTGAGATTACACAAAGGTAAAGCCTCTCCACCTTCGTTAAACAAAATTATTTCCTCTGCTGGGTTGGCCACCTGGAACATAAAACATAAAGCTGTTTTAGCAGGAACTAATGTGGTTTCTGGCAGGACAACCAACAGAATCCTCATTGGCACATCCTTGGTGGTGGTGCTGAACCCCCCAGCAGGGTGAGAAGCATTCTTGAGTCACGTGGATCACAGGATTAAATCAAATGACTGAGAAAAAGAAAAATACAAAGACCAGAATGTGTAAACAGTGAAGGGGGGAAAAAAGTGGAAATCAGAGATAAACTTGAAGACTTTTTGTTAAAACTCTCTGAAAGGGTGTCACAGTGTAAGACCAGCTTTATGGACCTTTTCTTAGGCACTCTCTTACCCAGTGACTCAACCATATATTTAATAAAACACTTTACATATCCTAATGGTATATAATATTTGTGAGCCTAAATATATTCTCAGCAACTGCCTCAGAGCTCTCTTAGTACTACTAAACAATTCAACAGGCCTAGAATGCAGGGTGTCATGCCCTTCTTTTGCTAGCTATTACTGCCAACACTAATGGATGCTGTTATTATATTCAGTAACAATGGACAGCACCAGTGCCAAGGGCAGATTCCACTTTTGTTGGTTACACATCACTGTGAAGCAGCTCAGGCACCACTACTAGCACATATGTCCCTGTACTTCTGTGGGTTATTCATGATCACAAATGTTTGTTGCAAAAGGAAACATGATTTACATGGGCTCTGGTTCCACATAAAATTAAATAGGAAAATTAAATCACCTGCAGACAGAAGGTGAGGATTTTTCTTCAGTCGTAATACCAAGACATATGGATATCTTTATGATAAATCATATCGTGATAAATCAGATCTCCTCAGTACAGCTGTAAATATTACAAATCAGAAGTGTTCACCCCACTTTTCTTGCAAATAAGGGCGACTTTGAATGGATGTCTGAAATCTGAAGCAGTTATTAATACTGAATCTGCATTTGGAAGAAAAAAGTAACACTTTAAAGTGGGAATTAGAATTAGAAACAGAAGAAACATGAGGCCAAATCCAGAAGAGACACGCAAAAGAGAAGCAGTATCTCCAATGGCCAGTGTCTCAGGGGCTTAGCAGGACCCGAACAAACAATTTTTTGCACTCCGATTAAAAGGCTTATTGAAAAATTGCCATGTTTTTCACAAAGGTGTCAAAGTAGAAAGATGAACTTTCAGCCTTAGCTCAATGTCATGCTGCAGTGCGCAAGAAAAGAACAAACACAAGCTTACAAATGCAGTTTGTTCTCTGTATCATGAAAGCCTGGCAGAACTCCAGTGCTGGAGTAATGCCAAACCAGCACACCAGCGTCTTTGATCTTCTAAAGCTCATGTTTTCCTTTAGTGTTTAACATCTCCACTAATTTAAAATCAATGTACAAATGGCTTTCAGAAATAATTGTGAGCAGCCAAAGTCTCGACATTTCATAACTATTCAGGTCGTTGGCAACTGTCACAAGCGGAAACTTGGAAAGCTGCAGGGGCTGAGCTGCCGGGGGTTCAAACACCCTCGATGCCCTGAAAACTGTGCATTGTGGCCCGTAGGTTGCTGAACACCTGCATTCCCATGGGCAGAGCATTTCCAGGCTTTCTACCTGCGAACCTTCTGTCTGAACCCCAGATTTATCAGATCTAACACCAGCCCGTCAGGGCAGGGCGATTTCCTCCCTCAGACACCACATCAGTGCTCACTTCACTCCCACACAGCTCCGCTGCTCCTCAGGGGACAGCGGTGCGACTTCCCTGAGGATTTCTGCATGGCCTCCTGCAGTTCCACTCATCAGTCACTAACATCGCTGCCTTTTTAGTCTTCTTAGACTAAAAAGTTCATTCTTATGGCATCTGCTACAGCTCCATTCGTGGCACTTGTGTTCCTCATGATTATGCGTGTGACTACTTGCGACAGACCGGCTCCGGGAAGGAGACCAGAGAGAGATTTCAGCTGGATCGCCACGCTAGGCCCAGCTCACTGCCTTTTCAAGGAATTTCAACTTTGGCCACGGCCATCGCGGGCACGGCCGGGATCCGGCCCGGGTTTGGCCCAGGTCCCCTCGGGCCCCTCCCGGCCCCGCTCCGCCCTCAGAGCCGCCCGCAAGCCCCGCCCCTCGCCAGCGCCTCACAGCCGCAGCCCCTTGTCTGATGCAATTCGCTTCCCCCCTTGCTCGCGACTTCGGGCCAATCACGAGCTCTTCCTTCCGTGACGTCACGCCTCGCAGCCAATGAGCGAGAGCCACGATGGTAGAAATCCGGGCGGGGCGGCGTGGGGCGCAGTCGGCCGCGCTGGTGACGCGAGCGGCGTGTCCGCTGTTCCGCCATGGCAGCGCTGCCCGGTGCCGCGGCCCCGCGGCTGCTCCTCATCCCTAGCAAAGCGGCCGAGGCTCCCGGCACCGCGGCTGCCCGGCATCTGTCCGTTGTCCTGCCGGCAGGCGCCGACCCCGGCCTCTCGGGGATGGAGACCGCGCAGCCGGCCCGCAAGCGGCAGCGGCTCACGCATCTGAGCCCGGAGGAGAAGGCACTGCGCAGGTGAGTGCGGGCAACGGTGGCGGGGCTGCGGCTCTGCTCGGTGGGGGTAAAGTCTCCCGCTGACGGCCGCTCTGCCCCGCAGGAAGCTGAAGAACCGCGTGGCGGCCCAGAGTGCCCGCGACAGGAAGAAGGCGCGGATGACAGAGCTGGAGCAGCAGGTGGTGGAGCTGGAGGAGGAGGTAAGGGGCTGCGGGAGATACGGGGCTGGGGCAGGGGGAGCATGGGAGCGGCCTCCCTGCCTCACGGCTCTTTGCAGAACCAGAAGCTGCTGCGGGAGAACCAGCTCTTGCGGGAAAGGACGTGTGACCTCGCGAGGGAGAACCAGGAGCTCCGCTGCCGCCTGGGGTTGGATGCTCTGAAGACGGAGGAGGAGGGTGACGAGTTCCAGGTGAGCCGCCCGTGTCCGCCCCCGCCTTGGGCAGAGCTGCCCCGATCCCGGGGCACCCTCGGGACTGTGGGCAGGGATATGCGGGGAAGACCTTTGCCCTCCATGTGGAGGCTGTCCTGAAACTCTGAGTGCCGAGTGGGAAGGGGTAATGTGGGAGGTAGAAAGCTGACTAGTTCCAGGCTGGTTTAAGACAGTTTTCTCTGATTGTCTACCTCATAGGGATGAATAAAAACTGTAACAGTCATGTAGGTTTGTCTCAGATGTGGTGGTGAAGGTCAGGCTTTAATTTAAAAGTATCAAAATAAATGTGCAAGTGTAGGGAAGCTTTGGCTAACTTTGAAATTACCTTACCTTCACGTTCCTACAGAACAAGCAAATAGGGAATTTTGTGTTGGAAACCTTAGCAGAAGAATTATGATCTTGAAGATCATGTACTGTACTGCCTGCCAGAACACTTAAAATGACTGAGTTTTTGCCTTGGTACAGGTTGTGAAGGAATCCCAGGTGGATGAGATCAGATTGGTGACCGGGTCCGCTGAGTCCGCAGCACTCAGACTACGTGTTCCTCTGCAGCAGGTGCAGGCCCAGCAGTCACCATTTCTGATAGTTTCCACATGGATTCTGATGGCAGTGACTCTTCAGACTCTGAGGTGAGCATCCAGTCCTATACAAACTGTCCATGAAATTCAGAATTACTGTAGATTTAAGATTAGTGTTGTAATGTTTTGATGTTAAATCATTTGGTGGTTTCTGTTTATTCCAAATCTTGGAATGCCATACCTTTGCATCAGAACAGCTATGTCCAGTGAGTACAGGAATTCACATGAAAAAACCCAGTCCCCCACAGCTTTAGTCACGTGCAGGTCTGCCTGAGCCAGGTTTTGGTCCGTGCTTTGTGTAGCCAGCAGGCACTGTGTTGTTGGTACTTGATGGTACTTGATGTTGTTGGTACAAGATCTGAGGGAGTTTCTAGTAGTGGCTGTAAATCTCAAATGCATGTATAATTCCCTGGGGATTGTCAGTATCCTTGCAAAAAAAGCTGTGGGCAAAGAATGACTGTGCCCTGGCCCTGGCAAAGAATGACAGATTGCCCAAAAGGGTGTGGAGTCTCCCTCACTGGAGACAGTTGAGAACCATCTGGTGCAATCCTGTGCCATGTGCTCTAAGATGACTCTGCTTGAGCAGGGAAATTAGACCAGATGTGACCTACTGTGGTCCCTTCCAACCTGGCCTATTCTGTGAATTTCTGCAAGATAGGTAACTGCTTTAACTGTGTATTTGATGATATTCTTGGTAGACCAGCTGTGATTGCATCACTGTATATTAACTTCCACATGGAGGTTAACAGATGCCACATTTGGTGTTTGGCTGTAACAGTAGTAAACTGTCTTTCTAAAATTCTTTCATTTTGCAGTCTGATGTCCTCTTGGGCTTTCTGGACAGTCTGGACCCAGAGTTGTTTCTCAAATATGCTGATTCAGAGTCAACGTGCCTGGAAAAGCTGGATGAAGAGATCTCTGGAGAAACAAATTCCATACCAGCCGCCCTCTCTCCCTCTTTGGGGTCCCCATCAGCCAAGCTGGAAGCCATTAATGAACTCATAAGGTTTGATCACGTGTATACAAAACCCCTGGTAGTGGAGATTCCTGTTGAAGTGGCCAACCAAACCAATATGCAAGTGAAAATTGAGAAAGAAAATCTCTCTTCATCTGACGACAAGGCCATCCCTGAAGTCCCAGTGTCTGTGAAGAACGAACCTGTAGACAGCTTCATGCCTGAACTGGGCTTTTCTCATCTGCTTTCTTCTTGTCATAGCCTTGAGGCCTCAAGCTACCTGTTGGATGGCTGTAGTGACTCTGGGTATGAAGGATCCCTGTCTCCCTTCAGCGATACGTCGTCTCCGCTTGGCGCCGACCATGCGTGGGAGGACAGCTTTGCCAAGGAACTCTTTCCCCAGCTCATCAGTGTCTAACCTGTAGTGTTAACTCCCTGTCAACAACTGTCCTGTCCTGGCAGGAAATCTGCAATGCCCCTTTGGGGTGTGTGTGGGCAAAATCAAGCCCATTCAGAAAAGTGTTTCTCACCTTTACCATGCTAGTTGATGGTATGAAAAAGCCTGGGGTGTTCTGTCCTGCCCTGGCTCCCCCCAGTCAGTGTTGGCTTAGGAGAGAGGCAGGTTTGTTTCTCAACTTGCTCATTCTCTCTGAACCTGAAAATGTTTTGTTTTCCAGTTAAAATTTTAACACCAAAAACTAAACTGGGATATTCATGTATAGGCAACTGGGCTAGACCTTAATAGTTTCTAAGTCTTAAAGCTTCACTAAATGCTTGTTTTCCATTTGCTATGTAGAGTTGCTTTGTCCATTTAATATTTAACTATATTGGTGCAATTAAAATGCAGTGCAGCTCACTGACCCTGTTTTGCCTTAGAACTCACTGGGGAGGGGAGAGGATCTGGAGAATTTAAGTTCAGGTCCCTCAGTTGCTCATCCTGCCACAATATATTGGGGAGCACTGCTCATAAGGTGTCTGCAGCTGGGTGCTTCAGCAGTTCCCTTTTGGGGATGCTGGATGTGGTAGATGGGTTTGTATGAGGGCCAGAGCAAAACCTTCAGCCTCTGTGAGGCAGGCATGTGGCAGGAGCTTGAAGTGTGAATATTCAAAAGTCAGGGCAGTTGTGGCACCCTGGTGGCCAGTAATGCTGTCCAAAATTCTCCATCTGAGGGGAGGTGGGTGCACAGACATGGTATGAAAATGGTTGCAGGTTCTGTATTACCACAGGAAATCCTGAAGCATCACATGGACTTGTCAGGAGCTCATTTCAAATACCACAGCAGGACTTCTCATTGTCCACATCCATTTGCTCCAGTATCCAGTATTTATCACAATATTTAAAAAAAAACTTGGAGAGACAGAAGAAATTTTATACTGAAGATAAGAGAGTTGTTGCAGGTGTTGGCACAGCTGCTCTTGGTTTCAGTGCTGTTTCATGTTTTGCATTCAGTTTTGGCAAAAATAACTTGGGGTGGGGAAGAAAGAAAACCAGAGATGTTTCAGTCAGTAACATTCAAGGTGACAGGACTGCTTTGGATTACAAGCTTGAGTAACCTAGTTTATAATGAAGGATTCCACCTGAATAGTGGGTAGAAGTACAGGCTGCAGCTGTGCAGTGCAACAAATTTAGATTGAAAATCCAAGTAGTCAGAAGAATAAATTGCTTTACTTTCAAGATAGAAAATAGCAATGACTGCAATACTGCAATAGTATCCAATTGTTGCATGTCCAAAAAAAGCAGAAGTGAGGATTTGATCTGTAGCTTTGCAATACATTTTGTAAGCACCCTTTTATGAAGCCCCAGCTCTTTCTGGCAACCATGAACAAGCCATTTCAACATCTAAAAAATCCAAAGAAAATTGTTTTACATTCTCCTTTTCATCACAGTAGGACATGGGATGTGCTTAACATTTCAACCTCCTTAAGCACAGGAGACAGAAATGGTCAAGGATGTGGTCTTTACTCTTTGCACTGTTTTGCTTCCCCTTCTCAACAGCTCTATCCTGGCATGCTTTATCCTGGCTTACTGCAAACACTGGTGTTAATAGTTACTGAGACCTCTTCCACTAAAACCACAGAAGTAGTTCTTGTTTGGCATCTGGAAGCCTACTACCATGGAGAATCCTTATGTGCACTGGTATTTTCTACTAGAATCAAGTCCACTAAGATGGTACACAAAAAAAGCAAGTCTTACCTTCCAAGAAAATTACTAAAATATGAATTTAAAACTCTACTCAAACATTCCTTAACTTTAAAAATACCTAGCTTGCTTAGTTCTGAGTCATTTTATTCTGAAGTAAAATAAAAGATCTCAAAACACAAGCTATAGCAACATTAATTGGTATTCCTATTGCTTTGTCAGAGGTCTTTGGATCATGACAGACTTAAAATAACTTTTCCTTCCTGGCAGCTTCAGGTTTATTCTATTCTGCTGTTGCCTTCCCTTGTCCTGGTGAATATCGTGGAGGAAAAAAGGGGAATGCCTTTAACATAACATAGTTAAATTCAAATCTTCTTAAGCCAGAAGAGAACTTCACTGTCCAGCTGAAGGACTACACATGGACTCCCAAGGTTTTATCACTCTTACCAGGAATGAAACAGTCGTCTAAAAAATATTTTAGAAAATTTATTGAAAACTGACATACAAAGGGTGATTTGGTCCCAAGAGAAGACAGACCAGAATCAGATCTTTAATATTTCAAAATAATGTTTTTCCTAATACTGCATTGCCTTTGCCATCCTGTCTGTGAACAGCATTAATAAAAGTCTTTTAATGAAGACAACAACAAATGAAACTCACAAATACAGAAGTCTGTAAATGCCCACAGCTTGATCTCCCATCCAGTCACCCTCTCCAAGTGATTGCTGCAGCAAAGGTCTTGCTCAGTGCTCCTGTCACTTGGTTCCCACTCTTCCATCAATTTAAGCAACTCAACCCCTCTGTCTCCTATCACAAGGGCAGAAATGCATTGTGAAAAAATGAAAGCAAATGTTTTCTATCAAAGCAAACTTTTTAGACAATTTTTTTTCTCCATCTCATAGTCTTTGTCAACAGTGCACCACTCTGTTCTTGCTTTAGATGGCAGTAACAGGTCAGTGATGCCCTACTGGCATTGAATTAAGAGGAAAAATACCTCTGAAAGTCAACCTTTGGTACAAACCTAGCAGGAAAAAAAGTATGCTTAAAAGCCATCCACAACAAATTCTGCAAATCTGATATGCAATTTGGTGTTTTTAAGAGGAAAATAACTGCATCAATTGATGTACTTAGGCCTCCCAGATTTTTTTTTTTTGCATCTTCTGTTGCAGTTTCAGTGTTGCTGAGATGGTTTCATAACATTTTTGAAATTTTTATCTTTTTTTTTCAATTTATTTAGGATTCAGAGCTTTCACCTAAAATACTTTAATCCAGCAAGCTGAAAACCAGTCACTTACTTGGAGGCATCACATTTTCTACCTGCAGTGACTACAGCCTTCTCCAAACTGACTGCTTTATGTTCTGCTCAACCACTGGAGCACATCAGAGGCTGTAGGTTTTAAAAGATGTTCAGCAGCTTAATAATACATAAGAAATTTTCCACAGTTCATGCAAAAGATTTATAGCAGACCCTGAAATGAAATTAGGCATTATAGCAAGATAGGCTGCACATGTTCTTCAATTTAATAAACCTTCCAGAATGGTACAGGTGTGCACTGGTTTCCAGAGTAATACCTACTCAAATGCTGGAGTGTTTTTAGTGAAACTCTAAAATGTTTTACCAAGAGACAGGAAATTTCAGACAACCTTCAATAAAAGCAGCAAGATAAACAGGGTTCAACAAACAGGTATGTTTTGAACAACCAGAAGGACTGCAAAAAGAGAAGGCTGATTTTAAGCTTTGAGCTATGGGTTATTCAACAGTAAAGAATATTATCACAAGGATTATCTTTTAGCTGTGCAGAGAAGAGTAGATTTTCTGCAGCTGCATTCCTGTGTACTTGCTCCTTTATGTTAGCAAGATGTCAAAACCAGATTGGGACATAGGACTCTGAACAGACCCTGTTACTTGGAAAGGATTTCTTATAAAAGCCTCAGTTCAGGTATCTCTGACAAAGCTCAAGGACTTAAGAACAAAAGATAAAACCCTTAAACAAGTTAGAAAACCTTAAGTATAACAAACTGCTGTGCACTGAGAAAAGGTACAAGCAATAGCTCATTGTGAGCTCCTTTCCTTGGCACCCTTGCAGGGTAGAAAATTCTTTTGGCAAACATCTGTATAAACAATGTGAGGCTATATTATTGGCACATACTGTGGCTTATATTTTATGTCTAGATTCTCTCAGGAAAAAGACAGGCACCTCCTTTACCTTACCACCAAAGCCATCAAAGGCTGGGACTTGGTACAGACCCAGCATTTGACCCTCCCATTGGCAGCAAGCACCATAATCCCTGTTAGCTGATTTACTTATCATGTTTACCCAAATCAATGGATGCCATTCATTTCAGCAGAAGTTACACTGTCCTAACTGACTTTCCAACCCCATGCATACAGAAAATCTCTGCACAATGTAAAATCTCTCTGCTGAGAACCACTTTGGGGAAGGGAACATCAAAAACCCACAAATAAAATTTAGAAGCCAATGAACCAAAGATGACTGAAGTCAGCAGGTATCCTGCAAGTTACAAGTGCTGGCTTTACTTTCTACAAAGCAAAAGACTTAAGCTCAGCTGCAATATTCCTTCCCTGGCACCCCGTGGACTGTGTAATTTCTACATCTGAGTTTACATAAAGTCCAAACAAATAAGATGGTGTGAAAAGCTGTATTACCAGAGGGACTGCTTTTCTATCCATGACTAGATTTGAAGATGTTTCTTCCTTTACATTTTGTAATTCAATTTAAACCAAATGGCCAAGAATAGTATGTGCACCAGTTTCAATGGCTCAGTAAGACAAAGGTGTGGCTTAAGCCACAGTTACATTCAATATTTGGATTTTATGCTTTACCAAGGGCAATTAAGAGGATATTTCACCACTAAGCAAGATGGAAAGCTACTTCCCTGTTCCAAAGGCCTCTGAATTACCTTTTCAGTAAAAATAAGAATATTTAACAGATTGGAACACAGAAATCTTAGGGTGTTTCCTGGCCACCCTATGATTGTGGTGTGCTTATGATTGTTAGTAAGAAAACAAAAAAAACAAATAATATAACTTCAGATTCACACATCAAACCAGAAAAAATAATCAAAAAACCTCAACAATAGGCATCAGAAGCTCACCACTTCCAGTCTAAAGTCTGGCATCTACAACTCCATTTCTTCTTCTGCACACCCAGATATTCCCAAACTAGCATATGGATCTGGAGACATGGCAGTCTGTTGTGATCCAGGGAACGTTTCAGTCTGTGGGTCAAAAGGAGCTCTTGGTATTGGCTGCTTAGCTTGACATACTTCTGTACTCTGCTGCTTGAAGTTCTTAACAGAAACAGACTTCAGTTTATCTGTCATAAATTCAGGAAGAGGTTTCCAAAGCACGAGTTCCATAGAAGGACGGCTCCTAGAAGGGATGGAGTTTCAGTAAATTTTAAGTTCTCCAAGCACAGCTATTAAATGCAGAAGACCTTCATCCTTTGAGCTAGCCTGGAACCATAGTCCAGAAAATAAACACCTTTTTCCCCCCCCTCTATTAAATTTCCTCTTCCCTATTCCCTAGTTCCCTTATTTCTAGTTCTAACCTTGTATTTCCTCTCCTTTTTTTGCACCAAACTTGACCACTGTTGGTCACACTTCAAGATCTCATTTTGGAAATTCATATACATAAACCCAAAACTGATACTGGTTCACTCCACAAATTTCAGTCTGTAGAAGACATGAGGAGTACAAAACACATACTTGATGACCACTACAGTCACACTTATTTCTTTTTTACATCAGGACAGTTTTTCCTCTTTGAACCACATGAATGGTCTGTTACACAATGCTGGCTGCATCATGCAGTAATCAAGGACATCTCCATAAACATGAAACGAGGTCTCTCTTTTCATTTGCACATGTTAGCTACATAGCACCATGATTTCCTCCAGAACTTACATAGATTCTATTATTTTCTTTGTCAGGACTTCACCAAAATCCCTCTTCATCCCTTTCTTAAGGGTATCTGACAGGATAAGAGTGGGCAGATTGCTAACATTTCCATCAGCATGAACTTCCTCATCTTCATCAATTATCCTAGGAATGGAGGGGGAAGAGGGAGATAAACACTATTGAGCATACTGTTATCAGGAACATCCACTGCAGACTACAGTCACATCTACGTGCTCTGCTCTGTGCACATCTCTGACCTGGGCTGGGCACCAGGAGCAGCAGGGCCATGCTAACATGAGTGAGTCTCTCTTGGGCTAAAACACCCTGAGAAGGACTCACAGAAGCCACTCAAACAGTAATGCCACTCCTGGTACCTGAGCTAGCTTTGTTACCCCTGTGCTATCCCAGCAGTGTCAGTACAAACATACACTGAGAGAAAAAAATTAAATTCCCTCCAAGGGAAACTGAATGATTCAGTCACATTACACAGGTGAGTCTCAGCTATGCAGCTGCTTCACCTGCTCAGTTCCCCAAAACTGGAATTGAGAATTATTGCAAAGGTACTGGAGATACTGAAAATAATGCTTCACTTTTCACAACGCTGTGCCAATTCCTGAGATTAAATCAGCACAAATTGGTGAAGTGTTTAGAACAAATGGAAGCATCTCCTTTGTTTTTGGTTTTTGTTTCACAGAAAATTTAGCAGTGTAGCTGGGAAGAATAGGGAACAATCCTCCAAGAAGACCAAAGCAGACACAGACAGATAATAGAGACAGATTTCACTACTCTGATTTATCCATTAAAAAATAACAGTCTAACAGTACCTTGCTTCTCCTTATGCATCATCTATGAAATAATCTACAAAAAAATCTTGTTTTAAAATTTCTATAACTTTTGGCTTTTCTAATCATCTGCAGTGGTCATTTTAGATATTTTGGAATACCAGCTCACCTGCAATCACCTGATACATACACATGCCATTCCCAGAAATCTTTCAAGGACCAGAATGCACAGTAAATTTATTAAAACACTACAGCAGACTCTCTATAGCCACCCAACTGCCCACATGACACCATCAACAAGATGAATCTCAGCCTTATGTACAGAGAGACCTCTTTGGTTCATGCTACTCCCTCCACTTACAAATCCACATCTATTTTAAGTTTAAATCACAGAACAAGCTGCAGTTGGTTGAAAAAAAACTGAGCTAAAGCCTGAGCAGGTAAATGTTAGAATTTGAGCTTCTGGACACTCACAGAAGAGCATTAAACCCAATTATGGTATATTGGAGCTGCATAATGATTGTGACCAGGGTGTTATTTACTCAGCATCTCCTGCTCTAGCACCCAAAACTTCTGATCAGCCTGAAGAGTCACAGGACCACAGGCAGCCTAAAATTAAATAATTTTAACAGAAGGTTCACCTCAGACTTACAGCAGTGTTATCACACTGCTAAGTGCCAGATTTACCCCTGAATGCCCACCAAAAAAGGGAAAGCTCAGCAAAGCCAGGCTACTCAATCCCTGCATTTACCTGTCCTCAATTTCCTGAAGTTTCCTGCGAGCAACCTCGCATTGCTGTTCCCCCATTGTCTGATCCATTTCTTCACAGGGACTTTCTAACATGGCAGTTTCAGGACCGCTGCCACCAGACTGACTTGCTACCTCCCCAGCTGCCTGCTGACCTGCACAAAGAATCCATTCTTCAGTGCTGGGATTCAAAGGGCAATTTTTGGTTCCTGTCAGTCTCTTCTTCCGCACAGGACAGCTAGGAAACAAAGTAAGTTTACAACTGTCAAAAAAAGAAACGTGGCATTCTACAGGAACAAATGTAAAGTGCATCTCAGCAGCTTTGACATTCTGTGGCAAAGCAACCTCAACAAAGAAAATAAATCCACATTGCTCTTAGTAAAATGTGAGTACCTATTCAGGAAAATCAGTGCCACACAATTAATTAGGTAACAGAAATGGATCTGGGCTCATGTGCAATTCAAGGGAAGAGTTCCAAAGGGAAACAATGATAGATTTCCTTCCTGTTTGTATTGTAGGTGAGATGTGCTCAAACAAAACAAAAAGCCAATCAGGATTTTTCAGGCTATAAAAGACAAATTAATTTACCCTTCTGCCTCTTCTTCTAGCTTATGCTTCCTTCCACATCGCACAGAGACACTACAAAAGAAAAACAGTTACTTAGCTTCAAATTGTATCTTTTGGTTATACTGATAGTGTCAAACAATATTTTCCCCCTTTTAAAATTTCATCTGAGATCAATGGTGACAGTGTGTCACCAGCTGTGATGGGAATAAAAGTTTGGGACAACAAATAACCACTTTGTTACAAAGGAAGTCAAAGGCGGCTGTAATTGCTCAGTTCTCTGAACAGAATTCCATGCTAATTTCTTCATTTCTTCTCCTTTATATTATTTAGTTTTCCACAAGGGGCAAGACCAATTTTTTGGTCTAAAATTCAAATGCTTCAAGAAGCAATACATGACCCAGCTTATGTCTCTTAATACTCTATATGATGGGACATACTGAAAAAATACTAAAACAAATAAATGAATTTGAAAGTACGCAAATACGCTGGCTCTTGCCTTTTAAACGGTTCCCTCATCCCCCCCCAGCCAGCTTCAAGGTCCTTAACCGAGAACAAGACTATTTTCTAACCTCCTACCAGCGCAACACTGCTACAAGGAAACAAATCCCGAAGCAAAGCACCCGCCGCAGTTCCCCCCTGCCTGGGCCCTGCGGAACGGCTCCGGCACTTACTGGCTGCGGCTCCTGGTGAAGGAGCTCACCGGGGCCACCGTCAGCCCCTGGCTGTGGCTGCCGAGCGCGGCCAGCGAGGCCAGGTCGAAGCTGCTCTGCAGACAGAGGCCGGAGGGTCCGTCCACGCCGTCGTTTCCGATCCCTGCCATGACCATGCCGGGTGGCTGCAGACGGCCGTGGCCGCCGGCTAAGGGCTCCGGGGCAGCGGCCGGCGCTGTGGGGAGCTCCACGGCCGGGCCCGCCGGGATGCCCTGGAAGGATCTGCCTAGCGCTGCCATTTCCTGCTGCGGGGGGCAAAGCGCACATCAACGCCGCAATCCGCGCTGCGCCACACGCCGGCCCTGCCCGAGGCGCTCCCGCACGAAACCTCCTCCGCCCGCCGCGCTCACCCGGGCCGAGCCGGGCCCGCGGCTGCGGCCGCCGCTACAGCCCGGGTCCTTCCAGGCCTTTCGCCGCGATCCGATAAGGACCCGCGGGCACTGTGGGAGCTGTAGTCCCGGGCTCTGGGAGACCTCTGGGAGTTGTAGTCCCGAGTGCTGTGGGACCTGTGGGAGTTGTAGTCCTGGGTGCTGTGGGAGACGCGCTCTGAGAGCGGGCGGGCTCCCCGCCGCAGCCCGTGAGGGGGCGCCCACCGCGGGCTCTCCGCCGCCGTGGCCCGTGAGGGGAGCGCCGCGGTGTCCCCGAGGGTGCCCGAACAGCCCCTCTCTTGTCCGTGGCCCGTGAGGGAGCGCCCACCGCGGGCTCCTCGCCGTGGCCCGTGTGGGGGCGCCGCGGGCTCCCCGAGAATGTCCGAAAAGCCCCTCTCTTATCCGTGACCCGTGAGGGAGCGCCCACCGCGGGCTCCCCGCCGTGGCCCGTGTGGGGGCGCCGTGGGCTCCCCGAGGATGTCCGAACAGCCCTTCTCTTGCCCGTGGCCCGTAACGGCACTGTGGGCTCCCCGAGGATGTCCCCGAACAGCCCCTCTCTTGCCCGTGGCCCGTGTGGGGGCGCCGTGGGCTCCCCGAGGATGTCCGAACAGCCCTTCTCTTGCCTGTGGCCGGACCTAATCCCCGCAGCGGGGCGGGCACGGTCCGGCAGCCAAATCCCGGTCAGCTGAGGAGCTCAGGCGGGCTCGGGGAGGTGGCGAGCGGAGCGGAGCTGAGCTCCGGGCGGCAGGAGGGAGGGATGGCGCCCCGGCACACGGTAACCGCCCGTCCTTGTCTTTGGTTGCGGGAGGCTGCGGGTTCTACGCGGGGTTAGAGAAGGACAGTGCATGTACACACTGTAAGAGGTGGGAAAGCTCCCTGAGGCTGCTGTGAGGCTTTATCGAAGTTGGACATCCCTGTCACAAAGTTCGGAACCTTTCAGGAGAGTCCCAACGGGCGGGGAGAAAAAAACCACAAAACCAATCAAACAAAACGACAACAAAAAGTAAAGCTATGTCTTAATACAGTAGTAACTTAAGTTCTTTGGCACTTTTTTTTTTTTCTGTAACATAGTTTATTAAATTTTGCAAAGGAAATCTAATTTGGCCCATGCTCAGAATGGAGCACCAGCCCCTGCTCAGAGGGTCTAGCTCGCCCTGCAAGGTAAGCAGAACCATCCTGAAGGTGGATCCTGCAGAGGTTGTGGTTTTAGCAATGGTGTACAGATGTGAAATGTGCAAGAATTTTATGTTAGCATTTGAATAGAAATACATTAAGTGATTAGACTTGTAAGGTTTTGTGCTTTCCTTGGACACCTGGCTGTGTTCAAAAATGGAAGCTGCAAAAGCAGCTTTCTGATTCTGGTGTTTTACACTGAATACAAATAGAATTTTTTTTGTGTCATGTTTTCGGAATGAAGTGAACGCCCTTATAAACTGTCAGGAGCTCAGAACACATGAGGTGATTATCTGTGCTCTCTCCTAACTCCAATGTCAGACAGCATACCAATGTCACGAGCCCAGCTGATTTGGGCAGGAAGAACGAAAGATCTGTCACAATAAAACCTAAGTTATATGATGTATGTTCATTATTTTGTGTGTTTGTTTGTTTATTTTCTGTTCCTTCTAGATTCCTGGCTGTACCCATAAAACACCCAAAATAGGTTTACAGTACTTAGTTACTAAAAGGGTCTGAGTGTGCTGTGCCAGTATTTACCACATCAATTTTGGTGTTTTCTACCATACTCACTGCAGCCCTTACTTATAACTCTTAATTGCTTTGGTTGACATTCAGAGAAACACTTTTTATTCTTGGAAACTGTAAGGAAATGTTAATTGGATTTTACTTTAATAAGATCAATTTCAACTTGCAAATTTCAGGGAGGGAGGGAAGAAGGAAGTGTTGATGAATTATCTTTAGGAAGGACACAGCTCTGTCAGAATACAGTAAAATATCTGGAATAACTCAGCATTTCTGGGAACTGGACCAAGAATGAGAATGATGAAGAATAAGTCTACATACCTAACAATGAGAAATTCAGGGAATAGAAGTTTATTAAAAGAAATATGTACAGCCTTTATATATGGAGAAAGGGGAAATTTGATCACTGAAGTGTCTTGATTTTCTTTTGCTCCCCAGCTCCCCAGCTGGACATTGTTCCTGGCTGTTTGTGCTGTTGGAATTGGAGGCACCTTTCAGTATGGGTACAATGTCTCTATTATCAATGCACCCACTCAGGTAAAAGCTCATCTTTTATTCACTGGGCTGTTTCCTTTCTGAACTCTGCCACGAGGCCAAATGTGCTTTTGCTGTGATCACAGAGGGAACTGAAGCAGTTCTTCCTCTCTTATGAAGGAATCTTTTTCATTTCCTAAGTGGTTTCATGTGCATTTGTTTGTGAGTACCCCCTGTCACGGCTATTCTGTGTCAGACTAAAGTGTTAATATGCCTTATAAATACCTTTATTATTAGAAGGATTAACTGAGTAAGTAATATATTTTTTTGATTACTAAAATAGCCCAGAACACTAAGGGTAGAATAGACCAGAACATTTGCAGTTGGAAGGGACCTACAATGACCATCTAGTCCAACTACCTGACCACTTCAGGGCTGACCAAAAATTGTGTTACTAACAGCAGTGTCCAAATGCCCTTGGAGCATTGACCACTTGTCTGGGAAGCCTGTTCTTCTGCTTGACTACTCTTTCTCTAGGATATCACCACTGTTTCTCCAAATATCAAGTTTGAACCTCCCCTGACACACCTTTGAGCCATTCCCATTCTTTCTGTCACAGGGAGAAAGCATAGTTACTATTTACAGGTGTCCATCACAAGGCATATTACTGAAAAAGATCTCCTTAGGGAATTAAAATGTTCCATCTGTAGTGGCTGAGTATCTTGTAAATATTTTCACTTGTTACTTGAGCATTCTTTGCTGTAGCCTCCAGGATTCTGCATATTTTGTGGATGACTCAAGGATCTGAGCAAATGTTCTTGTGAAAGTGGTGGGTATCAGTTTTTTGCCACCAGCTGATTTATTTGCTTGGGAAACTGTGAAGACTGAATTTGCTTCAACATTGTATACTTTTTACAAAATTTAAAAGGAGCTGTCTGTGAAAGAACAGGTCATATGCTGGGAACAGAGGGAGAGTCCAAGAAGTTTGTTCTTCTGTAGTCTTTGTTTGCAGGCAAGGAACAGGAGCCTCTGATTACAGATACATGCCAGTTCAAGTGTTTCTAAAGGCAAATTTTAGAAAACCAAGCATGTGGAATAACAGCCTCAAAGTTCTGACACATGAATACTCTAAGAAAGGTGGAGTATTATTGGAGCTGAAAAAGGGATTTTACTATGACTCTTTGGATTACACTGAGGCAGGGAGATTTAGACCAAGTGTCAGAATGAGTCCCCTGACAGTAAAATTTTTTAGGTTGCAAAGCCTCTGTGCTGTGAGAAGTTCCTAAAAACAGTAGGGCCAACCATCCACCCTGTTCAGAAGGACCTCAGAGCTCTCTCATGGCAGTGCATGTCAGGGTTGTGTTTCTCCTCTGCTGCAGCACCTGAGGCAGGGCACAAAGCAGAGCTGTTCAGCAGCCTTTGAGGTGTGTGGGGAGTAGGAAACACAAAGTCTTCCTTGTGGTCAAGGAAAATTCTGCCAGTCAGCTGATATCTCTTAGAATTAACTCCCAGAATTGATTTTCAGGGTTGAGGTGCAAGTTATTTGTAGTGCTGTGTAAAATGCTACACATTCATCACTCTTTTCTCCTGCAGCATATACACAAGTTCCTAAACGAGACCTGGAGCAGTCGTTATCACAAGGAGCTAAATGCAGATTTGCTGACTTTTCTTTGGTCTGTCATTGCTTCCATCTTTTCCCTCGGAGGCCTCTGTGGAGCCCTGATTGGAGGCAGCATGGCCATACGCCTGGGCAGGTCAGTTGCAGCAGCAGGCATCAAAACATGTTTGCTTTTCCTACCTTCCCACTGGAATAGAAAGTAAATAAACGGGAAAAGAGTGGGAGAAAAGAGTATTTTTTTCACTTTAAAGCTGAGTTTTCTAGTAGAATTTTACAGTTTATTCCAATGTGGCTTTCAAGGATGAGCCCTGAATTCTGACCTTTGTCTTTGCATTACATTTACTGAAATCTGAGTAGGGGAATGCACACAGAGTGTGTTGGAAACATGAGTTTCCCCTGACACATTTGCAGCCCTTGTGCCAGTAAGGATGAGCTGCTTCATCTGTTGCACTTCATTTGTCTAAATGAAGAAACCCCACTCCTACCTTGTCAGGCGTTTCTGTCATATTTGTACATTATTCTTATGTTTAGACATTCTAAAAACATAAGCAGTTGTATCAGATATCTGGGTTTCCAGGGAATAGCATGTTTCTTCAGTATAAAGTCCATTTATCCCCCCACATTATCAGAAAAACAAAACTGTTTAAAACCCCACATTATTACAGATTTCCATAATGTCTGGTTGAGACATCAGGAGTTTTTGTTTGTTTTAATCAGTTTTTGTTTTTTTCTGTGGTGTATCATTATTATTATTATTTTATTTTATTTTTCTTCCTCCTTTTTAGGAAAGGAGCTCTTTTGATGAATAATGTTATAGCAATACTAGCCTCCATTTTAATGGGGATCAGTTTTCCTACAGGATTGTTTGAGTTACTGATTGCTGGAAGGTTTTTGATTGGCATAAATTCAGGTGAATGATTTCTTATTCCTACTATCAATAAACTATGGTGAATGACAAATTATTGTTATTTCTGATCCTTTAGGTTTTTGATGAAAATATTCTGTAGTTTAGCTTGGAATCTGAAGGCAGCTAAATGAATAGGAAATTAATTAAGTCCCATTTTGCATGTGTTTTGCTTTAGCAACTCTTTGCAAAGCAATTTATATGATAGGAAAATGATTTTTCCATTTACTTGCAGGTGTTGGGCTCTGTGTGCAGCCTCTTTATATTGGGGAGTTTGCCCCAAAGCACCTCAGAGGTGGTTTGGCCATGGGGACTTCAATCTTTCTGACTGGGGGAATTCTGACAGGACAAATAATTGGTTTGAGGTAAGAAATATTTGAGGGTTTTTTTCCTGTTTTGTGTTATTCCTGTGTAAAGAATTCCAATTTCCTACAGCTCATTGCAGCACATTCCTTGTGCCATTGCAGCATTAGAATTCACACAAGGTCCTCCAGGAGAAGAAAATCTTGAGTCACCCTATTCCTACAACTGCCATCAGTGCTGTGTCCTCAGGGGAGTAGTGTCAGTTCAGATGGGTCACCAGATCAGCATCAGTAAAGCAGCCACATCTGAGCTGAATTCATGTTTTCTACCAGTTTCTTGCTGGAGACAGTGGATGTTGGAAAGGACTTGAGAGCAAAGGACTCACATTTCTGTATCACAGCACTAGCACTGTTTTTGTTCCCTGTGTGATCAGAAGTTGCTCAGGCCTTCATCCAGCTGGAACTTAGAAAGTTCCAAGAGCAGAGACTGCACTAAATAGTAACCAATAGTGAATTATTATATTTCTTTGCCTTCTTTTTCCACATTTCTCACAGAGAATTATTGGGTGGAGAAAAGCATTGGCCTCTGTTGCTATCCAGCAGCTGCATTCCAGCATTAGCCCAACTGTTATTCCTTCCATGGTTTCCTGAAAGTCCCAGATATCTTCTTATTGACAGAGGTGATGAGCTGAGCTGTGCCAAAGGTAATATCTGTACTTTTTGTTCTCCAGAAGGGTACAATGAATATATTGGGTTCCAGATTCTCCTTTTCTCTTTATCCACACAGCACAGTTGTATCCTAGTGCTTTTTGGCCCATGTTTTACCTCCAGAGAGCTTCTATGGAAGAAGCCATTGAGGAACTCAGGAACCCATAATGGGTTATGAACAAAACTTTTATTATCCTGTTTCAAATATAAGTTCATTGACTGAAGCTCCAAGCTGATTACTCTCAGTGGAAAGTTCATTATCAGGATCATCAAAACTCCTACTGTTGACCTTAAGAAGACCGATTGTCATTTGAGATATATTTAATCATGAAGGTTTTAGAGGAACTGATGCTGTATAGTCTTTAAGACCATTTGTAAAGATTTTAGTCTGGGATCCAAATGAATTCTGATTATATTTGCCTTAGGAGAAGAATTTTCTGTCTTTGCTCTAGCTCACTAACTGCATCATTGGCAACATTAAAGTCAGGGCCATAACAAAGGACTCAATATCTCCCTAGAATTTAAGCAAAACTAACCAAAATGGCAAGAGTGTCCTTTAAGGAAAAGACTATTTGAAGGTCTGAGGTTCAGATATAAAATATTTTGCCTGGTGAATATTTCAAGGCCAGATATTCCTCTAAAAAGAAGGAAAGAAATGCCACAGAATTCTCCAAATCCACCACAGCAAAAAAATGTTAAAAAACCAGCAAGGAACAAGCAAGTCACAAAGCAAATTTTTCCTATCCTAACAAAAGCCAGATCTTTATGAAAAGAGATTATTTCCCAGGAGCTGTGGTTAATAGATAAATGCAAATTATTTTTTTCTATTTGTAGCTTTGAAGCGATTTCATGGTTCCTCAGAGTACCGCAGGGAGCTGGAGGACATCCAGCGGGAATGCTTTGCCTTGGAGGGGGAGAAGCCCAGGAAGCCCTGGCAGTTGTTCACTGACCCTGCTGTGAGATGGCAGCTCATCACTGTCATCGTGATGACCATGGGCCAGCAGCTCAGTGGCATTAATGCTGTAAGAGTGAACAAACAGCTTAAATAATTATTTCATTTCCACCTGTTGTTCATCTATTTATTAACACAAAGAATCCACATAGAGAAGATCAGTGAAATGGGATAAGTGGGAAGGAATGTCCTTGCATTATTTTGGTGTTTCTCTTTAATTTTTTTTCTCATTTCTGTGTTTCTGGTGTGAAAACCTTTCTAAAGAATGACTTGATACTTTCTCTGAAAAATAAATAAAGGTGGATCAGTTTATCAAGTGTGCCTGGTTTCAGAATATAAAACATATTCAGTAAGTTGAATAATCCTCTTGGCTTTTATGATAGCAATATGTTTACTTAGACGTTAATTTAACAGATTGTAATTGCTGCTTATGTTGAATTAGTAACTCACAACATAAAATACACTGATCTATATGTTTAGTATGAACATGACTTTGTTTCCAGACAATGTTTTAAATACCAGAAAAATCTCATTGTTTGTTTTTGGTGTTTTTTTTTTTTTCCTGTTGTAGATTTATTTCTATGCAACTTACGTTTTTGAACAAGCTGGGATCGTGGCAGAAAAAATCCCGTATGTGACACTTGGCACTGGAGTTTGTGAGTGTCTCACAGCCCTCTCCTGTGTAAGGAGCAGTTTGTTCTACCTCCCAGTACAAACAGTAATGATTCTTCTTGACGAATATTGGTAAAAATGAGATCAGTATATTAACAGAAGGTTGTATCTTGTCCACAGGGTTTGCTGATAGACTATGTGGGAAGAAGATGCCTTATCATTGGGGGTTATCTCCTCATGACTCTCTGGTGCACTGTTCTGACCTTCTCTCTGACTTACCAGGTGCAAAGGACTCGTTCCTGTTACCCAGTGTGACTGAGGGGTGGAAAGGGCACGTGGTGACTCAGTAAGGGGGAATGGGTTTAAACTGAGAGTAGGGTTAGATTAGGCATCAGGAAGAAATTCTTCCCTGTGAGGGTGCTGAGGTCCTGGCACAGGGTGCCCAGAGAAGCTGTGGCTGCCCCATCCCTGGAAGTGTCCAAGGCCAGGTGGGATGGAGCTTGGAGCAACCTGGGATAGTGGAAGGTGTCCCTGCACATGGCCAGGGGTGGGATGGGATGAGCTTTAAAGCCCCCTTCCAGCCCAGCCCACACTATGACTACAGAATTCTATTATATGATTTAGTAAAAATCATTGAATGAACACTATTTAATTTCTCTGAAGCAGAACTGTTAAATAAATTAGCTGTAAAAGAGTCGTGAAAGACTGCTGGTCTTAATTGAAATAAAATACAGAAGGAAACATAACTGTTAAGCCAGACTTTAAAACTGGATTATCAAAATCTGAACTAAACCTTCTCATTGTCTTCTGTTTCAGGAGCTGTACTCCTGGGTGCCTTACATGAGCATGATGTGTGTGTTTGCCTTCATCTTGAGCTTTGGGCTGGGCCCAGGTACTGCACAGGAACGTGTGTGAGTGGGGAAGGTCTGGGGGGGCCGGGGTGTCACACAGCCCAGAGGCCTCTGCAGAACCCAAGTGAGGCCATCCTGTAGCCCAGAGCTGAGGCTTACCATGCATGAGTCTGGGGGAGCTACATGTGAGGGAGGGCTTAGTTCTGCCCTTCAGAGCACAGGGGTTCCACACTTGTCAGAAAAGGCCTGCTCCCTGAGCAGTGCTGCTGAAATTAGGGGCTGTGTCTTAGTGGGAAACTTCCTGCAAGGGCAGCAGCCTCAGAATTATGCTGTGAGGAATTATAATAGATCAGCTGATGGCATATTCAAAAGCAATCAATCTTTTGAAGCTTTGGAAGTACCTCAGATGGACATTTAGCACAATTCTCTGTTTCTGAACCATCCCCAGGTGGCATAACAAACACCCTGACAGCTGAGTTATTTGTGCAGTCCTCACGTCCTGCTGCCTACATGATTGCAGGCACTGTGAGCTGGATTAGTTTCTTCACAGTTGGGATGCTCTTCCCCTTCATAGTGGTGAGTATGAACAGCACAATTTCCATTGCACCTGCTCCCAGCTTCCATCCCATTGCTTGTATTGCATTATATACACTTGTATATGTAACTGACACTTGACCAGGATGCACACTGGCCCTCAAATGAGTTTAACTAGATTCAGTCCCTCTTAAAAGTATTTTTTACACATTAAAAACCCCAATATAACACGATAAATTAAAAGGAATGCACCGGAGGACATTGCTTATGTTCAGATGAAAAAAATCAGAAGGTAGCAAAAAGAGAAAAACTTAATCAGATACTGAGATTTACACAAAACATTTTTTAATAGTGCCTTGTGCTTTCATGGCAAAGTAACGTTCAGGTGGCACCTGTGGCAAATAAGTCACATCCCTGAGAATTTGCTGAACTGACAGAGTTCTGTAAGCAGATTATTAGGAAAGGCAAGACAGGCTTTCATATCCAGCTTTGTATTTTTAGTTTTAGCACATGTTCTTGACAAAATGTGCAGGAACAGCATCAATCTGGGTATCTGGATCTGCCTGTCCTTCCTTCATGGTTTAGCTCTGCTTCTCAGTAAGACAGTTGGTTTTTTGTAATGCACAGCATTGAAAACATTAACATTTACAGAAATCTAAATTACATATTATTTAAACTATGTGACAGATAGTAGCAAATGCTGACTTTTAGATTGAGACATTTGTTTAAATGGTTTATCTTATTTTTAAAATAAAAGTCTATTGCACAGCCCTTGACAGTCTTATGTAAAAAGTTACAGGTAAAGATTAGGTAGAACGACTCCTTTTAGAAAAACATCTGAGCAGCAATGTTAAGTGTAAATGGAAACAAAAAGCTTATTTTCTCAAACCTACTATTATTACACTTGAAATATGTTGCAATCACATTTATTTTCAGAATGGACTGAAGCAGTATTGTTTTGTGGTGTTCTTACTGGAGTGCTTCTTTGTTGCTGCCTTCATCTTCCTCATAATTCCTGAGACAAAAAACAAATCTTTTCTGGAAATCAAAAAGGAATTTAACAAGCTTAATTTTGGAAGAAATGCCAGGAAAAAGGAAACGGAGCTTTATGAAAGAAGACAACTCCAAGATGAATTTTTAAAGGTTTCTGCATAATTTCACAAATGCAACAGAACTTCAGTGAGAATTATGAACCTTGTAATACATGATCAATGGCTTATTAAATCTTCCTGTGTATTTAGAGGAAGTGTAACTAAAGGCAAGTTACCACTGCTGTTAAAACATGTATTGCTGAAATACCATTGACAACTTATTGTATTATCCACAGAAAACTTGATCTTTAGCTGTAACCTGGTGCTGTAGGGATGCAGAAATGCCAGGGAGGATGTTCAGTGAGCCCCTCTGGCAGATTTCTGCAGAGAATTCAGCAACTCTTCTTGCATTTCAAAGCCCTGTGTTCAGCTTGGGTCACTGGGCACATCCAAATGCTTTGCTGAGTGTAATATTCTGAGTTCTTGTTAAAACCCATACAAGAACTGATAGCTGATATTTGAAATATTCCAGTTTATGTAGAAATAGTGGTATTTAGTTTGTTTTCCAGTTATGTAACTTTGAAAGCCTTAAAGACATTCCTCATCCAGTCCTACTACTGTACTGTGCAATGAAAGTACAGCATTCTGATCACTGGTATTTGTAATAAAACCTTTTATCCTGATAAAAGACTGCCTGGGGTTTCAATTTGGTTTATGTTTTCCCCTAACCTAGCATCTTAACATTTTAAACTATGCAACAGGGTAAAGCTTCTTCTAGTTTTGGAGGTTAGTTCCCATCAGACTGAGATCTACATACCCAAAAGCATGAAGTAGCAGAGAGGACAGATGACAGGAATTAAATACTTTTTACCTTTAAATTCCAGGAGACATGCTGAATGAGCCTTCTGCCCCCTCTCCAGTATTTTTTCATGGACTCTTTTTCAACTTAAAATAAATTCTTCACACGTTAGGAAGTAAGAAATCTCATATCTGGAGTTTGTTTGTGTGCCTCTCTGATATTTGTTTCCACACCTGCCACTACCAGGACAGTTGCTGACCTTACCCAGTGCAACTTTTCCTGGCTGTAAGCATTTCCAAATGCCATCTGTTACCCAAGTGCTGCAGCAAGCATGGGATTTCTTTTCTATTTATTTTCCTCCTCTCAGAATTAAAGCTTTTAATGGAAGTACAGGAAACAAACACCCTTGGGTCTGATTTTGCTAATAGAACCATTTGTTTAATTGAAAATAACACTAACTCTGAATAGCTAACAAGGCAACATCAGGAAGGGATCTTCTTGGCCTTTAGTTTATCTTCTAAGTTGGCAAAATATTTCATTTTTCCTAGCAGCTTCTTGGCCTCTTGCAGATCATCTGAAATGAAATAAAACATTACTGGTTTACAGAGGGAGAGGTGAATTTGCATTTTCAAAATCATCTCAAGATTTCAGTGACAGCACCTGTTTTAGTAGCAAGAGTTGTGACCTGCAAGGACTCAGACTCCACTAAAACCATGCTGCCTATTGTTTTAACCTCAGATGGTTTGGGAACATTTCAAATGTTCCACAAAACCTGTAACAATGAACAATTTGGAAAAGAAATGTGGATGAATGCCCTTTAATGACTCTACCCACCAGGCAAGACAAATGTTTTTGCTTGAAATGTGTATAAATAGACCAACTGACATAACTGAAAAATGCAAATAGGAGGAGTCTGGTCTGGATAGTGCCAATTCCAAAACTGATATTGAAACAATTTCTGCTCAAGGGGAGGGTGGTTTATGACCTCCAGACAAAGGCAACACAGTCCTTCTCATGGCACAGAGTAACAGAATGTAACTCCTCATGGGCAGGGACAGCCAGCACCACTGGGGTATTTACAGTTACACACACCCCGACCAAAGTGCAGCATTCTGGACCTGGCACACAAACACAAAGGTTTTTTCCCAGCTTCAGAAGCTCAGGAATGGTTCAAGCCTGTGCCTATCCACTGGCTGTAGAATGAAGTGATGTTGATTACTGCACAGGAAGTCCCAAATGTTGTGCTGAACAGGCCTTTACTTGCCACACAGCAGCTGTGGCTTTCACTGCAAAGAAAGCACTCACTGCTCTGCTGCAGCTCCAGGACTGCAGAACAACTTCGCCCAAATTCAAGTGTCAAACCTCAGGACATGTCTAAGATCACATCTGTCCTTCCCAGCATTCTGGGAAACACACCAACAATTTCCCAGCATCCACATTCCCACTGAAAATTGTTATTTAGATGCAAGATGAATGGAACTTTTGTACTGGACTTTGCTTTTAATGTGAGGTCCTGAATTTCCCAAATCAGCAGGAATGTCAGTTTAGAAGTACTTATTCTAAATACCTAACAAAGAACCCTTGTCAATGCAGTATTTCTATTCCATATCTCAGGAAATATTTGCCAGTAAGAGATTGTGGAGTTTTAAGCATTTGACAGGTATGTATGGCAGCTAAAAACTTCATAAAATCAGGTACCTCTTTCAAAAGCTGCAGTCACCTCTCTGGTCAGTTCTTCTTGTTTAACTGCAAAACAAATTATTTCATTTACTTTTTGTCATACTTAGGATATTTGATACCACTGCATTCTCACTGCCTGTGGTGGGAAAGCTCATTACTACTTTCAGCCTTTGGGAGCCAAGTGAGTTTTTCATTATACTCCTGTCAACATTGTTTTAATTATAATTTCAAATATGTATTTTTTTATTTAAACAGGTATACTGACAGCAATTCCAATGCACATCAATGGTCACTAATTTCCCAGCAATCTAACTTATTTTTGGTGTATCAGTTTATCCTGCTACAGTTAACTTTCTCCTGTGCTACTCAGTTTTTATTCTAGTTATTGTAATTGCTTTTAGCACATAGCTGTTATTGAAAAGAATTAAATATATCAGTGAACCAAATGTTTTTGGTATCACAAACAATATAAAAAGAAAGTTGCTTGTGTGAGGAGAAGAACCACTTAATATAATGGCTGCCAGATGAAGAAGGTGAAAGAACTACAATGCCTTTATAAATAACATTATTTAGTGTGGTCAGACAAGCATTTTTTCAACTTAATTCTGACAGGTTTTTTTTTTTTGGAACAATTGACTAACCCTCACCTGATGAAGGTTGAGTAAATTCCTTTTTATTGTCTATATATATTTATTTTGACGTCAGAATAGGTTCTCTTATGCAAATGTTCTCAAGACAGATGTGATGTTTAGGTGCATAAATAGGTAAAGACAACATTGGAAAAGAGGGGAACAGGGCAGAAGATCCTGCAGTGAGTCAATTCCAGACTAACACAAATTGAAGACATTACAAGAAATATACCAACACGGTTTAAAGCTTTCAGACTGATGTATTACACAAGATTCAGTTCATTAATTCTGTACAAATTCCTCAAGTCATAACCTACCTTTAATGGAAGTTTCAACTTCTTCGAGGTCCTTGTTTTTGGACTCTGCTAATTTCTCATTAATTTCCATGACTTCCATAAGGAACGCTGAGTCTCCATCACAGTCTGTCTCTTTTGCTGGCTCCACTCCATTCAGCTCCAGCTGGCAGAGGAAATGGGAATTTGAAAATAAATATTCCCACATCCATTCCTATGGAAATGATTTTCTTTAACATTAAGTCTCTTAGTGGGGCATACTCAGATATTCGATAAACCTACAGTGCACTGAGTCAGTCTGAAAATTAACTCCATACATAGGCTGATCATAAACCAAAAAAAAAAACATAAAAAAGGCTGCCATGGGCCAGACTGAAATTCTGAATGAGCAGCCATGGCTAAACACCACGTGTGATGTGAAATTACTGTAAGATGAGTAGTAAATGAGATAATATGCTGATTAAATTTTGGACAAACTTGGTTCTGGTCTCCCTTCTATCTCTGGTGATCCCCTTCAGGGGAATTAGCGGGAATTAGCACAAATTAGCACATTAAGGACTGAATGGAGGGTGGGATCCCTACCAGCCCCCAGGGTTAGTTACAGAACACTGCAATTCCTAACGGGGACCTTACTAGATAGAGGCCTCGGCTCAGAGGGTTCAGCAGAGTCTGGTAGGCCTTGTTGATCAGGGAAGAGTGTTGCTCAGAGTAGTGCTGCTCTTTCTGCAAATGGATGGCAAATAATTGGAAGCTAATTACAAGTGGCGAAACACACTTTGTTACATGCGGAACAGCAGCGTCCCCACAGTGTCCGTGTGTGAAACGGAGAAGGCTCCGTGCGCCTGGCGGCTGTGGCACTGCGCTAAGGCATCACGAACCGCAGCGGCCCCGCATCGTCCGCTCCTCCGCAAATCCACGGCAGAGCCTCTCTGAGCACCGAAACACAAACACAGGCGGAGCCCCTCACTCCCCGAGCGGGAGAGACGTGGGGACTCCACACTGCGACCCCGCCACGCAGCCGAAGGCTAAAGGCGAGTTCGTCCGGCGCTCACCGAGCCCCGCGGGCCCCTCCCGGCCCGGCTCTCCCGCCCGGCCCGGGGCTCACCGGCGGCCTCTTGCCGAAGCGGTCGGGGTGCACGGCGCGCTGCAGGCTCCGGAACCGCCGCTGCAGCTGCCCCGGGTCGACGCGGAAGGAGCGGTCGCTGTAGGACACAGGGCGGGTGAGACCCGCGGCCGGCCGGGCTCGCGGCCGCCCCGCCCACACTCACCAGTCCATCAGGCGGAAAAGGTCAGGCCGCGGCGCCGGCGGCTGCAGAGCCTGGCAGCCGGGGCAGAAGTGGGGCGGCCCATCGCTGCTGGGGAGCGGAGCGCCGCAGCTCCAGCACGACGGCCCCGGGGCGCGGCCCAGCGCGGCCCCGCGGAGCGCCAGGCGCGCCCACCCGAGCCGCGCCTGCAGCGCCGCCAGCATCGCGGCCCGCTCCCGGCGGCCCCCGCGCGGGCCGCCCGCTCATTGGCTGCGCCCGGGGCGCGCGCGCGGCGCGCACGGCGGCCCCGGCCCGACGGCGCGAGCTCCGCGAGCTCCGCGAGCCGTGAGTTCGGGCCCCGCTCCGGCCCCGCCCCGCGCTCCTCTCCCGGCCCGGCGCCGCCGCGGGCTGCGAGCCCCGCTTCTCCCGGGACACACACGCCGGCCACGCGGTGCCGCAGTGCTCAGTGGGGGCGGCGGGGCCGCTGGTGCCGGTGTCGGTCCAGGGCAGCAGAGCTCCGGAGGGCAGAGCCGCACGGTGCGAG
This sequence comes from Ammospiza caudacuta, assembly GCF_027887145.1. Taxonomy (NCBI): domain Eukaryota; kingdom Metazoa; phylum Chordata; class Aves; order Passeriformes; family Passerellidae; genus Ammospiza; species Ammospiza caudacuta. The sequence continues at coordinate 10,579,182 of NC_080610.1, forward strand.
GCGGCTGCTGGGGCACGGCCCCGCAGTGTGAGCGTTCAGAGGGAGGATCAGCTTGGACACGAGGGAAGGCGCCGGTATGGAAAGGGCTGCACGGGTCAGAGGTGGGGTCGCCATCCCTGGAGGGTCCCGCAGCCGTGTGGCAGCAGGGGACACGGCACGGTGGCTTTGGCAGTGCGGTGGCACTCGATGGCCTCTGTGCTTCCCAGCCCCAATGGCTCCGTGGGTCTGTTCCGTCTGCGGGCGGAGCTCTGGGCCTCGCCCGTGTTTGTAAACACCTGCAAGGAACGGGACGGGGGAGGGAACTTGGGAGCTGCCGTGGTTTTATGGCTTGTAATGAAATGTAGCAAAGGATAAGGAGAAGCGTACATTAAACTGTATGGCAACTGGCTAAAAACTCCATATACAGCTGGTAAGGTTGGAAGGCTCGTGGGCATTGCTGTGCTGCAGGAAGCTGGCTAGAGAGGGAGCTGGGGCAGCCTTTCAATAGAGAAGGAGGCACCAGAGGCTGTGAATTTCCGGGCTGTTTCCTGCATTGAGTCAGTCTGAAAATTAACCGGCAGCTGCCGGGCAGTGTCTGAATCTGGCAAGGTTTTGTACACTTATTATGTACAGGTGTGATAATTCTCTCGGAGGCTTTCACGAAAACCTATGTGATTTTACAGTTCTTACTCCTTTCGGTTTTCTCTGTGTCGGGACCAGCCGTGGTCCCTTGCTCCGTGCGGGGATGCTGTCAGAGCACAGCCCATGCCTGTATGACCCTACGGGAGCGCTGAAGTGCTCGGTAGCAATCCGGGAATAAATCAGGGCTAGTTCTGCTTTAGAACCAGCAGAGGCCGCCCCACGTTGCCTTTTAAAAGGAAAACCATCCTGTTTGCACACTTCCTGGGAATTTAGGTATAACCCAGATATGTACGCTTTGGTTGTAAGTTTTACTTCTTTGAGGCTGCGAATGGATTTGGACATTATTAATGCAGCGTGTGAGTGTTTGCCAATTTTACTTTGGTGTACTGATTGTGGTTTTTTAACATTCTCTTTTAAAGCCAGCATGTCTCGAGAGACTGGAAGTGAAGCACAGCAGTCTCAGAGTGCCCAGCAGCCTCAGAGTGGGACCAGTTCTTCCAGTGGCTCACAGAGCACTAGTCAGTCCTCCTTAAGTTCTGGCACTGTCAGTTCCTTGGACACTGTTCCCACTCAGGAGCTTCCCTCCATCCCCGAGGACCAGGAATCTGAAGAGCTGGTTCCTCAGCCCTGGGGCCGACTCTTTGCACTTGGAAAAGGTTTCAGCAACTGTGGTAGGTGTAATAAATCTCTTGGTTTCTTTGTAGGATCTCAGAAAAGTTCTGAGCAGCTTGTTGAAGAGCAGTGTCTTTTCATTTTCAAGTTAGGTACAAGCAAATTTAGGTATGGGGTTTTTTGCTATAATGTTTTATTCCATACTACATCCCAGTGTTAACACTGACTTCTCAGACACACGGCTGCCACAGACTTACAGAAATTCTAGGGTGTTCATATTCTTTGTTACACGCTTATTAAAAAAAACTATAATTTATTTTATTTAGTTGTATGTCTCTATATTGCTGACGGTGAACTGAAAAATACCACTGCTGAAGAGGGTAAAATTATTAAAGGATTTGACAAGGTGTGGTCCTTTGCACGAGTTAACACAAACTTGATTCTCTAGGAAGAATCTTGTCTCTGTTATCCTATCCATTGCCATTTGGACTCATTCTGTGGTGCCATAGTTATTAACTTTCTGCAACATTGTCTTCTCTCTCTGCTGTACCTTCCCCTCCTCTGCAGACTGTGTCAATGAGGAATACTGGTTTGGGAGGGACAAAAGCTGTGATTACAGTTTTTCTAAGCTGGGATTGTCTGAGACTGGCTTCTATCAAAACTATAGCAAGAAGCACTTCCGAATTTTTAGGGTAAGTGCTAAAAATGTTAATTCTGTCTGTTTTGGCGTAATTTAAAACGAGACTTTGGGGCAGAGATCCTAAAGAAATCAAAGTATCTCCAGGATTAACTCCTTTAATGTGACTTTTGGCAATGCCCCATTCAGGTGGTTTATGAAATAAACTCAGTCTCATTTCTTGACTCAACAATAGTAAATTTCTAGTGTATTGTGTCTTTATTGTAAAGTCATTTGTTCTTTACTGTCATCTTCCCCAATTTTTTTCCCTTTGAGGAAATGGGTCCAAGAAATTCCTATGTTGCCTACATTGAAGACCACAGTGCAAATGGGACATTTGTTAATAGAGAGCTCGTTGGAAGAGGGAGGAGGCTCCCACTGACACACAACTCTGAAATTGCACTGTCTGTACTGACCAATAAGGGTAAAATGTGCTTTAACTTAAATAGATTTTTTATGTATTGACCAGGAGGTTGTTTCTGCATTGATTTGAGTGTGTTTCTTGAGAGCTGAGCTGCTTTGTGAGCACATCTCATTAATAGGTGTTTTAGTACTCACATAAAAATTATCCATGTCAACCCTAGAAAAAACCTGAAAAAGAAAACTTAAATCTGTATCAGGCAGCACCTTACTAGAGTATAAACTTTTATAGGTTTTTTCCTTTGTGAAACCCTTTTGGGCTTCAGTAGCTGTGCATATGATGGTGGGAACAGGGGAAACAGACTATTCAAGAAACGTTGAAAAAACCCTCCCAGATACCTAACAAAATGCTGCACAATAAATAGAAAATCCTCTTAAAAATAAACAGGGCTGGGCTTTTGTTTCTTTGTCTTTGATTTTCCACTAAGATGCTGTCTTGTTGATTATTACTTCTCTCTGATCTTTGCTGGAACATTGAAATTTTTGCTCCTTTTGCTCTTAAATGTAATTAATTACTTAAAGACTGTTGTGAATTGAATCCCAAAATGCAATTTTTTAGCAATTAGATCACCTTGCTAACCCATAGCTAGTAAAATTCATAGCATATATTTAGTTTTCCCTCTAGCAGGCACTATTTCTCAGTTATATTGTTGACTATAAAAGCTCACAAAACATAGCTGTTTGTTATAATAAAAAATTTAAACCTAATAATGGGAAAATGATGTCCACTTCTCTTCTCAGTGTTTGTATTTTCTGATCTTACGGTGGATGATCAGATGATGTTTCCTAAGGAATTCAGAGAGAAATATATTATGTCAAAGACTTTGGGAAGGTAAGCTCCTTATTCAGAAAGTTAGAAAGCAGTCAGCTCCTAATTATGCTTTCAATTGCCTGCATTTCTTGTTACACAGATTTTTGACAGAGCTGTGCTCTTGTTGTAGTGGTGCCTGTGGAGAAGTCAAACTGGCATTTGAGAAGAGCACCTGTAACAAAGTTGCAGTGAAAATCATCAATAAACGAAAGTTTGTGGCAAGTGGCCTGAATGAAGAAGTAAGTATTGTCTGTCTGTCTGTCCGTCTTGGCCACCTTGCAGCAGTCTTGGAATATTTGGGAGTATTCTCCCACTCCTCAGCTGTCTTCAAATGATGATTTTCTTACTCAATGTCTTCAGCATTTAATTTAAAAATGCTTTTTGATCTTGTATGATGTACAGAATTCTTGGTTTTATTCCTTGACCACATTCCATTAGGTTCACCATTTAGGACTTCTAATGGGATTTATCCAATGGGTGGTGTGGAGTGTTGTGGGGTTTGGTTTATGTCCTAAAATGCATCAGATAGACACATCATAACCAGTCTTGACCAAAAGTGTACCAGCTAAGCTAATTTTGTTGAATGCTCCATCATAATACATTTGAAGAAAATTGGATGAAGCTTTTAGGGAAGGTCTAATGGCAGAGGCAGAATTTGGAGAAGTACAAAGACAACTGGCTCAAGATGCTGTTGTGAATTATAATTACTGATACATGGCATTCTACAAAACAGACACAGGAGTGTATCTGGAATGTTGTGTATGGGTTAAGTTGTGTGTTCCAAGATTGATTTGGATTGGAAGAAGAGCAAAAAATCCCTGCTGAGCTGATTTCATTAGCTGAGCCTAAGCCATGGGTTAGAGAATCTGTTTATGTTATCTTGCAAAATAGTAGCATGTAATTTTAGGTTGGCCCATCTGCAAAGCATCTTGGAGGGAGAAAAGCTGTTTAAATACAAGTATATAAGCAAAAATAATTTAATTTTTTTAATTTGGAAGCTAATTGGGGATTTCTAACCTGCAGTAAAATTTCATGTCAGAAGCAATATCTTGCTTCAGATAGTGACAGCGCTTTGTTTATTTAATTCACTGAAGGTATCTGATCATTTTATGGAAAAAAATTGTATGTTATGGTCACTTAGAGTAGCAAAAGGCATGGAATTATGTTTTTCCTGGTATTGTCTCTTATTTCTCATGTGTCTTATTCCAGAACAGCTCTGTCTTACCCAATATGGTATTTGATTCTTTTACTAGAACCCAGGTTTAAATATCAATACAGAAATTGAAATTTTGAAGAAAATAGATCACGTGAGTATTACTGTACATTTTTATTATTTTTTGCTCCCTCCTGTATGTACTTGTTTAGTTTACTGACCTTAGTGTAGCAATGAAAGCAATTTTATCCATTCAGAAATGTATTAAAATGGATATATAATTTCCCTTGTAAATTGTTGAATGGGTCTTTTTTTCTTCTTTTAAGTGTATTATATCCTAGCAGATTTGAGATTTTAAAGCTTTGGATAACTTAGATATACATTTGAGAAGAAACATCACAGGAGAAATTTTAACCTGAGGCACTATTGCAGAAATTTTTCTTTGATTCAAGTTTTTGTAAATGCTGCAAAAGAACTGAATACAAAGACTAGTTTTCACTGGCAATTTCTTGAATTTGTATCCCCTCTTTCCTCTGCATGTAAAATAGATAAAATATTGAGGGTGTGGTCTGGGGTGCTTGTAAGTCACTTGTGTTGTGTTAGCTTAAGTGACCTGGTTTGAAATACTGAAATAAGAACTTCAGGATTACTTTTTACAAATTATTCTATTTTGTGTGTCTCTGTTTGTGTTTCCTTTTCTGTTAGCCTTGCTTAATCAAGATTAAAAACTTCTTTGAAGCAGAAGATTACTACATTGTTTTGGAACTGTAAGTAACCTGTTTGAAAGTAAATGCATAAAATGAAGTTATTTTTATAGCCACAATGAACTGTGGAGGTTTTGCTTTTTTATTTTGTTTTCCTTTTGCTGGTCTGCCCTTTTCTCTAAAACCTTTGTAAGATTAGGAGCTAGGATAACCAGGAGAAATCATTCTTCTATGCTTTGTAGGCAATCAGGGCCTGGGCATTGCTTGCTCTCTGCTGTCGTGGATTGCTGCTATTTTTTTTTATTTTGTTTTTGAGCTTGTAAGAGGGGTCTGATCAAAAATCATGTAACAACTCCCAGTGCAGACTCATGAGATTGACCCTAACTCAGCCATGCATGTGCTGTGTTTAGGATGTTCACTCATTTTCAGAAATAAATTATTTCCCTGCAGCCAGAATAGCCAAATGTTTTGGTCTTAGTCTTGTCTAATGGGATGAATCTCTTGGAAGTTACATGTTGGTTTGTTAGCCTGCATTTGTTTTAGGATGGAAGGAGGAGAATTGTATCACAGAGTGTCAAGGCCAGTCAAGATGAAAGAAGAAATCTGCAAGTTGTACTTTTATCAGATGCTGCTGGCAGTAAAGGTACAGCATCATGAATTCTACCCAAAAAAAAGTCACTAAGATGAATTTTTCTGTCACTTGTCATTGCTGAAACCCATGTAAGCAATCAGCACAGTGTTCTTAACAAGTTGGTTTAACGAGAGAGAGACAGAAAAGCAGAATTCCTGCAAAGGTGACACAGAATGTGTGTCTGCACACTGTGCTTGCATGAGATTTGACATTTGAAGCATAATGATTTCTAAGGTGCTTTTTTGTTTTTTGTGATGGTGTTTTGGCGTGGGTTTTTTGTTTTGTTTTCATTTTACTTTGTTTTTTAAGGGACAGTCCCATGTTAGGAAGCTTTAAATATTTGCCCTCCTCTTACACAGCTTTCAGTTATCCTGCCATTGCCATGAGAAAAAATGGAAAGCTTACATTTTAAAATAAGTTAATAATCTGTTTTTCCTTAATTGCCCATCTGTATGTATTTAGTATCTTCATGACAATGGAATTATACACCGAGATCTAAAGCCAGAAAATGTGCTGCTTTCATCTACTGAAGAAACATGTCTTGTAAAGGTAAGGAAAACTACATTTCTTGTTAATGGAGAAATTTGGGAGTGTTCCTTCACATTCTTCTTGATATTTCATTGAACACAGCCAAAAAGATATTATGGAATTATTCATACAAACCATGAAGTAATTTGAAACATAGACTGTTTTTTTTATAATTGTAATTTTACGTCTATGGATATTTCAACCCATACACTACACATCTATTTTCAAATGTCAATGATTTTTTCCCCAATAAAATCTAAATTCTTGACTTACAGACAGCATTCCCACAAATGTCCTGGCTGTGTGGTGACAGTGATTTTTTTCTTTTGCTCTTTTGGTTTTTTTGGGGGGAATTAGGGTTGTGTATTTTCTTTTGTGTTGAGAAACCATTGACTATATTTGCATGCTGAAATGCTTATTTTTCACAAAAACTCTTCCAATAGGCTACAATACCTTTATTCTGTAGTTGTCCATTTATATCCATATCTTAGAGTATTTTTGCTAGTGTAAAGTGTGATCCTTTGTCATATTTCTCCCTCTTCCTCCTCTCCCATTCTCACTTAATAATGTTTGGGGTGACTTCTATTCATAGTCATGTACTGGAACTGGCTTGGAAGGAAGAAACTTAATGCTACCTCCTGATGTATGTCTACAATGTGATGTGTTCTAGTACACTCCATCCTAATATGTAATGTGGTGTTACCATTTTTAAATGCAAGATTACAGATTTTGGACAATCCAAGATTCTTGGAGAAGCTTCTCTTATGAAAACATTATGTGGTACTCCCATGTATCTTGCTCCTGAGGTTCTAAATTCACTTGGGACTGCTGGATACAGCCGAGCTGTGGACTGCTGGAGTTTAGGAGTTATTCTTTTTGTATGGTAAGATATTGTGGAGATGTACCTTCACTGGGCAGTCTTTGACATACCTGGCTTGAGACTTGGCAACTTCAGTGTCTGTCTGAGGAAGTGAAAGTTTAAAACTCTACAAGTATAAAAACACTACAATAGCAGATGCCTTAAAATGTGTGATTTCAGTGTTTCATTTGCTGTGAGAAATTCAGTGCTATTTAACTTCTTTTCTTTTATACAGCTTGTGTGGATATCCACCATTCAATGAGCAAAACACTCAACTCTCTCTGAGGGATCAAATCACTCGTGGAAAATACACTTTCATTCCAAAAGAGTGGCAGCATGTGTCAGACATGGGTATGACTCCAACACAGTGGGTAGCAAAATATCTACCTCTTTTCTTGTAGTTTTTGTTTTCCTTTATCCTCCTTTCAGCTGTGTGTTAATATGTTTATTTTTTAAGCTAATATATTAAATATATTTTTAAAGTTCATAGTTAAAGCATTAAAAAGAGAACATACTTTATTATTGAAGAGATTTTTTAGTAGTATTTAGCATAATTAACCACACAAGCATAGAGTTTGTGGGCACATACATCTATTTCTCCTTTTTCACTTTTTCTTCTGACTTTATCAAGCTGGTCTACAGACTTTGCCTAAAGATTCTTCAAGTGTTGAACCAAAAATACCAGGAATTTAAGGAATACAAGTTAGAATTCCAAAAAACAAACGTTCCAAGAGAGTCCTTTCATGGTGCTAGTCTTTGAGCTGAAAGTGTCAGTCACATTTGAGGAATCATCTATTATGTTTGGCCCACTGTAAGTGAAGTAGTCTGTGAAACTGAGTTTTTGCATTACAAACTAAAATGATAATTACTGTCTATGTGCTTTTAGTTTTTCAGGACATTTTATATGCACAAAATAATTGTAGTGTTTACCTTGGACACTTCTTTGTATGTGCAGAGGAGTTTCTAATAAATGATGTGGTCATCCTTTGTCTAAAACTTATCAAATATAACTCCTTCCTGGATAGTTTGGAGGCTATTCAATATTTAGCCAAACATTCATGAGAATGTACAATCTTAACATAATTTCCATAGTCCTCCTTGTATGTATTCAGAATAACCTGATCAAATGAAAAGTAAATCTTGCTGAAATTCCTTTATGGGAGATTTGGAATAATAAAATACAACATAAATGCTATATTTTTCACAGTGTCTACTAAGCAGCTTCCTAAGAAGATGAAACTTAATGTTAAGCATACATGTGTATGTCCTGTCTCTCCTCTCCCACATTCCCAGATGGATAATCTGCTTTCCAAGACTCTGTAAACCAGAATAAATTAAGTTGTCTTTGCTTTTCCACAGTAATACCGAAGCTTTTAGGGAAATGCTGAGCCTCCTGTGCATGCTCAGAACACAAACTGTGTATATGCTAAATATATTTCTGGGTAATTCTGGTGTACTGAGAATTGCTGAGCTGTGTAAATGTGAAGGAAAGATGAGAGAGTGAGGGAAAGATGAAAGATAGTTGCAGTCTGCAGCCCTCCCCATGCATAGCAAAACCAAAAGGGATCTGCCCAGCCTGCACTTGTGTGCATTGCTCTGAAGGGGTGTAAGGCACATTGTCACACATGGTTTTTGTGTAGGCATATTTCAGGTAATGAATGTATTGATCACATGCCAACCAGCTCATTTTATTGTCTTAGCTCTGGATCTTGTGAAGAAACTCTTAGTGGTGGATCCAAGCAAACGTCTTACCACAGAGGAGGCCTTAGAGCATCCTTGGCTGCAGGTAGGAATTGGGTTTCAAGTGAAAGCTGAGCTGTTTGAGGGATAACTTGTTCATATCTTGTGTTTTCAAAGATTTAGATCCTGTGGAGAGACTGCAAAAGCAGCATGGAGTAATCTCCTGAATACCTTTTGTCAATACAATAAGCAGCTTCTGCATCCCTTCTGAGACACCTCTTCCCAGAACTCTTTCTCATGCGAGATCAAGATTTTAGAGCCCAGGTCTGACTGTGGTTCTGGTAGGATGGACCTCTCCTTCTGAGCATTGGAACAGAGCCCCATCTCCTCAGATGTTTGTGTGGGCAGGCAGTGCAGTTTGTTTCTGGCAAACATCCAATACTAGTTTGTTTTTACTCTGCTCTGCAGGAATAAATGTCCCTGGTTTGGGAACCCTCTGAGTAGGAAGTGATGGTTTCCCTGCCTCCTGTTAAAGTCTAGGTTTGAGAGGAATAGTCTTTAGGTGGTCTTTGCTTAATTTTGGCAGAGGTACCCACTGAACCTATGAGCTTTCTTGAATATTTTTGCTTGAAGAGGCTGAAAAATGTCACCCAGCCTAAATCTGAGCCATGCAACAGGTTCTGTTTATTCACACCAAGCACAAGGCTATTCCTGTTCCCCCACTGGGAACAGGAGAATTTCAGATGCTTTGGTAAAGAGCATAAGAAATGGGGGAAGCAAGGGAGTATCCCTCAGTGCTCAACAGCTGATGGTGTTCTGAGACAAAAAACATGTGTGGATTGCTCTTTAAAGTGATTAACTTGTCTTGATTATGCTCCTGGGCATCAGGAAGCATTTCCTGACATTCATGGGTTTTACTTACTGTAGTTTTGCATGTAACATCTACAGTGAGTTAATCAGATACAGATTCTTGCACTTAATTTTTCTGCTCAGATTTGTAATTCATTCAGAAACCATGCAACGCTGATTTTAAAAATTGCTGGTATGCGTAAGGGAGAAGGGGAAATAGATGACTGATTTAAATGAGCTAAGAATTTAAGATATTTCAGTATATATATTCAAGTTGTTATTAACTTCATTATATTTTCCATGTAAGGACATCTCTTACCGTTACATTTAATTTTGAAGACAGGACAGAAGGTTCCAGAAAATATCACAGCCATAAATCCAGATATCATCTAGCACTCAGCTGCTGTTCTTTGAGCTGTTTCCCAGCAGGGGCTGTTATTAAGAGTGTCAGGTGTTCATAGGTGATGTAGACTGCCTGCTTGGAAGGCCAGCATCCAGCATGCTCAGTTTAGGGTATCACACATCTCATAGCACCAAAGGAGCTCCCCAGTCCTGCTCCTGTGAGCAGTGAGGAGTTACTGGCTCCTCTCTCCCTCTTGTGTTGTCTGCAAGTATCGACTTTACAAGTCAGCAGGAAAAACTCCATTGTCTCTGTGACCAGCTGATGCCTGTTAGCCCTCTGATCATTTTGGGAGCACTAGGAAGTTTCTAAATTTTTTACTAGAAATAAGCATGTTCTGCAGATTTATTTAAACTAGTAGTGCTTTCATATTAGTGTTTCCAAAAAAGTTGTTTGCTCCATTTTTTGTTCAAATCTAGAACTTTAAAAACTTGTTGAGCTGTGTAAACCTAAGTACTGCTCAGTGGAAATGTTTTCTTACCTGTATTTACTTAATAAAACATTTTTAAAGGCATATAAACAATTATTGCTGTTTCTGCCTCTGAAATCTTCACTGCAATTTTTTGAATGGTGCAAGATTAGTTTGGTTGCATGCTGAAGAAAAACCACAGGTCTTTGTTACATCAGTGGAAAAATATTTCTTACCTTATCCATCAATTCAAATGTAGCCACAATCAAATCAGGTGAACTGGAAAAGAAAAACAAAAAAATTCTACATAAAATTAAATGGATATTCAAGTCAAATCCTTTTTGTAGCACTTAGGAATAGTTAAATAAAAAAGGAGATACTGCAATACTCCTTTGTTTAGGAAAAGGGACCTCTCCACTACCTTCACCTAAAAAACTCAGTTAGCTGAAATCCTTAGGACCTCAATGATCTTTATTTCTAATTGTCTTTAGCACTGAATGTCCCATTCACTTCTCTTTGATTTTCATAATCTTTGCTTTTCCCTTAAATATTCTATATACTACTTAGATGCTGGGTTTTTTTGCAGGATGAGGATATGAAAACTACATTTGAACAGATCCTTGCTCAGACACGTACCAATATGAACCCACCAGAAACATCAAAAATGGTATGTGCAGTGAATATTTGAAGATTAATATTTGATGCACAGAGAAACTAGATTTTGAAGTAATCTTTAATAAGAAAATCAGTTGATTTTGAGACTTTAGAGAAATGTACCGTTGGGCTGTATGTGGCAGACTGCTGGTTAGTTCTCTTTCCTGAACAATGGATTTCCACGTTTTGTCAACACTTTGTGTTTACAAAATGTTTAAATGCATAGAAAAGTGTTTAAATGTATAGAAACACTTGCCTAGGCTTTAAAGGATTATTCCAATATTTAGAATAAAATTGTTGAATGTATTCTTTTTTAATGGATTCAAGTCACTAATGTTTAGTATTCAAGTAAAAATTCTCCTGCTGGTGCAAGGTTAGGACAGCATTGTGCCATTCATCACCAGATGCTAATTAGGAAAATTGTGAACAGTGGCTGTCTCAAGCTGGGAGCAATGTCTTATATGAAAACCATCAAATATAATTAGATGGATCTTGGGAGAGAAACATGGGTTAGTTTTTGGTCACACTGTCCAACACCTGTAGTTCTGGAGCAAGCAGAAAGTCAGCTTCTGCCTTACCTGGTTTCCTGGAGCCATCCTCCTGTGTTTTTCTTCCAGCCAACCACAACGAGAAAGCGTCCCCATGACAATGATGAAGACAATGGCTCTGCTAAACGTGCTGTTCCTTCTACCTCCTATCAGAAAATGAGGTGAAAAGCAAGAGAAAATGACTTTGTTAATGACAGCTTTTTTATGGAGAGCGGAATTTTTTATTAAGAAAAATCTTAATAATGGAATAAACGGTTGAAGATGTAAAATTTCAAATAAAAGTAACTTTGTAAGACTGAAGTGACTGTTGTAAATGCATGAGAATCTGCACAATTAGTCATGTTCTAGTCCATCCAGCTGTCTGACTCAAGGAAAGTATCAGAAAAACTCCTGAACTAATTACTAACACTTTTTTAGGCTGGCTTCATCCCCAGCTACATTCTCTGTTTCTTCTTTTCCAATTTCTAGGTTAGGCATGGAAATAATGCTTAGTCCTAAGAGATGAAGAAGGAATACTAGACTTGCTGAGCTTTTGCCTGAGACACAGCATTACCTGACACAATGCTGCCCACAGACTTCTGAGAACACTTAGACTATTCAATTCAGATGTAAAACTTCTGATGGACCTTGACGTGCTCTGGGCTTCAGGTAAAGCTCCCCAGTAAATGCTGGACTGGCAGAATCACAGCATTGTGCACTGGGATGGGGCTGATTGGCTTCCAAAGCAACAATTACCATCTGCGTGGTGTTGTAACATGTGTGTACCATGTTTATTTCCCAGAGGAGGGATGAGTAAGAGGAAACATGATAACAAGAGATGAAACAAAGATGTATAAATTCCTGTCAGGGAAGAACTAGGAATTGGACTGAGTGGAAAAACTTGCTTGCCTGTTAGGTGAAAATTTTCATCTGTGTGCCTCTTATTAAAGGATTACTGGTTGTTATCATTACTGACTGAAACAACAGTTTAGTAACTCTGTTCTCCAACATACATTTTCTGTTGAAAGGCATCTACTGTAAGATTGTTGATTTGTAAAGAATAAAACCTAATGCATTATGGAATAAACCCATGTCAGGTAGGAATTAAAATATCCATGAGTCATTTTCCTGTATGTGCCCATTGCAGAGAACTTGTGTGTTTTGACATATTTCATATTAACCAATGTAAATGATAAAATGCTGATTCTTGTACATTGATACCTTTCTTAATGGATTGGATGGAGAAACATCTGTGGGCATGTGGATGGAAACAAAGCTACTGGTTCCACTGCAGATGCAGTGGTGATGGAACAAAGGTGTATCTTTCATTGGGGAGGTGCCCTTTGGTACAAGTCTGTTGGTGGCACATCCTCAGGGAGTTCTGGTGCTTACTGTAGCTCATGTGAAGTAGAAGGGAACACTCAGCTGCCATTTGCTACATAAAAGAATCACAGGATGCACTGAGCCAAATTTGCATCCTGTTTTACTGCAAATGCTGATACCTTTGGGCTTTGATTACCAGTTACTTTAAAAGACCTACATTGTGGCTGATGAGACGGTAATTCCCTAGCTCCTATTTACACTGCCAATTTGTTTTTAGATAGAAAACTTCCATAATTCATTCCTCCATCTTTTTTTACATCCCAGAGTTGTTTGCTAATCAGTGACTGCTTTGTTTGGGTCCTTTCCCTGGGTCCTGACTAACACCTCCTTTCCAATGATGTCCTAAATTTGATCTCACTCATTTGATGGCACACCTTTGGGCTGCTGACCATGTGTTCATCATTTGATTGCAGAAAGCTTTCTAAAGTTTCAGACTCAATTTTTTCCACGGAACAGTAAGTTTCACTACGGTGAAGCGGCATCCACTTTTCACATAGATAAGAAAATATCACTTATCTGCAGCACAAGAGTCTTCAGCATAATGCATTTTGTTCATTTCAAGAGGCAGGATGGGTCACAGCAGTTGGAAGGTGGGTTAACCAAAGTGCTGAGGCTCGCTGTGCCCGGTCAGTGCGGTGTCATTAGTGACCAGCATCACCACCTGCGGTCCGTGCGGGCCGCGCTTACTCTCGAGCTCAGGCTGCCGCTGCTTTTGGCCGACGGTCCCCCACCCGTACGGCGACAGAGCCGTATCCTCCGTGAGGACCGAGCCCGTCCGTGTTGGCGGAGAGGCGAGCGCTGCTCCGGCCGGAGCCCTCGGAGGTGCGGCCGGGCCGGGGCAGCCCCGGCGGCAGCCGCAGGACGTCCGGCGCGGGCCCGGCGCCGTCGGGCGGGGGTGCCCGGGGTCCGGGCGGAGCCCAGCCCCGGGGCGGGGCCGGGGCACTGCGGGTCCCGCTCAGCCGGGCCCGGAACGTGGCGCCGGGGGCCGGAGTGGGATCGGCCTGGCGGGGGCGGCGGCCCCGGCCCCCGCAGGAGAAGGAGGAGGAGGAGCAGCAGCGCGATGGAGCAACAGGCGCCGCCGCCCCCGCCGGGGGCCGTGGCGGTGGGCCGGGCTCGGCGGGAGCAGGACGCGGAGCCTCCCCGGGTGAGTTGCCGCGGGACGGACAGCGCCGGAGCGGCCGGGGAGGCGGGAAGGAGGGAAGGAGGCGCCGGGCCGGGCCGGACGCGGGCGGCGGGGGAGGCTGCGGGGCGCGGGCTGGCGGCTGTCCCGGCCGGAGCGGGACGGGGCTCGGCGGGGGCGCAGGCCCGGTGGCCCGAGGCGCGGCGAGGGGCCGGGCGGCCGTGGGGCAGCTCCCGCCGGGGCTCCGGGAACGCCAGGCCGAGCGCTCGGCTCCCTTCGCCCTGGGCACGCTGGGGTGCGAGAGTGACCCCGTTGCCTGGGAGCCCCGGGGCGGGCGGGGGTCCCGGCCGTGAGGAGCGGCGGAGGGCCCGGGCCCGGGCCGGAGCGGGGCTCTGTGCCCCGAACGCCGCCGGCCGCCGCTAGCTGGAGCGGGACCCTCGCGAGCACAGAGCTCGGATGTCGGCATGGGCATTGTGCTCGCTCTGGCGCCCCCGTAAACAAACTCGAGCTTCGCTGAAATCTACAAAGTTTGGAGGTGAGCGTGTCAGGTGTACTTGGCAGCGCTGCACAGCTCCTTACCCTGCTCCAGTGGTACAGAAAGTTGTTAGGAACTTGGTTATAAGGGCTTTGTCACTGGCAGAGCTTAGAACCCGGGGATTGGATTCAGTCAGCGCACCAGGGGTGACAGCAGATGTCACCAATTTGTCACCGATGTGGCTTTGCCCGTGACCGAGCACAGACTGGCGATCAGCGATGCTGCTCCGGGCACAGCCTGCGCTCCCCGAGCTCCGTGTTGCAGCCACCGGGATGCCCCTGGCTGTCGCTACTGAATTTAGAGTTGAAATCCAGAGAGCCGGGTGCCTGTGCCTTCTTGTCCTTCCTCCTCTTCTCTTCTGGAGTTGTTCATAATTTTAGTGTCTTTCCTTTTTCTTGGAGGTTTTCACAATCTTAGATAATACCTCTGCTATGCTTTCTCCTGGTGTGGAACAAGAGCTCTTCAGGTGCTAATGGAGCCCTTTATGGGCTCTTTGAAATGGATATGTGGCAAATGGATAAATTCCTAAACGGATGAGTGGATGTGCCTTGAACGTTGCCCTAACAGGTGTTCCTCGAGTGAGCGAGGTTACTGTTCATGCCTGGCTTTTGCTGAATTACTGGTCCATCACTCCCTCGGGGCTCACAGATCAGAGGGAAAGGTCTGTTTCCTCACTGATAGTTTGTGATTAAATTATATTTATATATAATTATTATTAACAATAACTAGCTTAAAAAATTATGTATGAACCAAAAAGTACTGTTTAAATTTAAACTATGGATTAATTACAATTATTAGCAACATGTTAGTACAATTACAATTGTAATTATTACAATTTTTAGCAATATGTAGCATGCCTTAAATTAGGGTGGATCTAACTGCTGTAAAAAGTGCAGATCTCTCCAAGCTCAGTATTGGAAGATCACAACTTTTTTCCATTTAAAAAAAATTCTTTAAGTAAAACCATTTTCTATAGAAAATTTTGTTTAAGCTCCAGTTAAGAAAAAAAATCTTTTTCCTTCCTGCAGTGGCTTAAACCTCCAGTTCTGGTGGTCTTTCATTTCTTTCCACGATATTTCTGTTGAAATTCTTCTCTGTTTAGGGGAAGGTTTCATATCTCTTCAGGAGTGTGGTACAGCCTGGCTGAAGTGCTGGCTGCTGGGAGGTATCAGGGACACACTTCATGTGCTTTATTTGTTCTTGGGCTCTTGTTGAAGCCAATTTCTATTGCAGAAAAACAGTAATTCCCCAGAATATGCAGAGAAACCATAAAACCATTTTACAGATTAAAATATAAGTCGTGTAGAAGTTTTCCTAGAAAGGGAAGCTCAGTTACAGATTTAAGCTGATTTTGGAAACCTGTATTTAGCTTAAATTACTGTCACTCCTTTTTTTCAGAATCCATTAGGAATGCCAGTTTTTCTGCTTGACTCTTTTTGTTTTTTTCCTCTTCCTATTGCTTCTATAAGTATCTTGAGCTATTTAGATAATTTAAAATATAAAAATTATACATATCATACAGTATCTTTTTTGAAAAATTAGAAATAATTTTTTAAAAAAGGTGTCTTAACTATGGACTTGCCGCTCAAGACATCATCAAATCAAATAAATTATTTGCATTATGTAGCATTAAATAGGAGGAATTACATACCAACCAACAAGCTCTGAGGTGTAACGCTGGTGTTTTGATAAAACATTTACTTCTGTACCACATTGTTTTCTTTAGTCCTCTCAGAGCAGAATGTGGATTTGCTGTTGTCTCTTCTCATTCTCACTGGGACTCACTGGGAATCTGTTCCCTGTGGCTGTTCAGAGGCATCTTTCAGTGTGTATGGACACTTCTTGTATTTGATGGATGCTCTGTAGAGAGGACTAAGTCCAACAAGCTTGATCAGTGAAGACAAAAGTTCTTATAGGAGAAGTTTTGCTGTATATTCAAGTTCCTGTTTGCTTTGGGGGCAGTTGGGAGTTAATTTCGTCCTGCAAAAGACCAAGGAAGGTTGTGTGTGTTTTAACACTCCACTTGCATGGCCAGCATGGTTAAATCCTGAGCACCTTCTCCCAGAGGAGACGTTCTCACCAGTGAAGGAAATTTGTTGCTGAGTCTGATCTGAAGCGGATATTGTGGAAGCTTCTGTCTGACATGACACTAAGAGCTGATTTCTGCTGTCTTATGCTGGCTTGGAGAAATAGTGTTGAGAAGCTCATGCCATCCTCTAATTTATGAGAAATATGAGCTTCTAACACAGACTTTCTCACTAAATCCTCTTCTGCACTTCATTAGAACCTGATTTTTTCTTCTGCACTAAGAAAACTTCTTCTTTAGCATTGGTTTAGTACATGCAAGCACCTTCTGTAGCAAAATAGTAGGCAGCCCAAAAATGTGCATTACCATCACCTTCCACTGTGTTAACAGGAGAGGAGCAGTGGTGAGCAGTGGAAAGTGGGGATGACTTTTTAATGAGTACTTTTTGTGAGTTGGTACCATAATCATAATCTCTTTTTATTTGTGGTTTGAGTGCCAGAGTGACTCAGTTTTACTGTTTCAGGGTTTTTTTCTTTTAGCTCATGATGTTTTACTGCCTTACGTAGTTCTCATGATAGCAGGAATTAAACAGGAACATGTTCCACAAATTACCATCATAGCTTCCTTTTTTCTTTTTCATGAGATTGTTTAGCGTCACAGGATATTAGAGGCAGAAACCACTTCACTTGGATGCAGAGGATGTGTCCTCATGGATCCTCCTTGTTGTTACAGACTCCCAGCGTGATTCTGGAAGGATCATTACCAGCTTTGTGCGTGCATTTGTTTGTGCGTAATAAGCTGCCAGAAAAGACAGCTGTTGTTGGGCTTGTGTCACTGGTGCTCCTCGAGGTTTTGTGCCCTTGCAGAGGCCCCAGAGCTGAGGGTTCAGTAGCTTTTGGTGGTCCTGGGCTTGCAGCTCCAGCAGAGCCCCTGTGGTCAGGCAGAGGGGTGGGTGAGATGCCACTGATGCCCCTGAGCTCTCCAGAGGCAGCTGTGCCTTCACACCAGGTCGGCCTCCTTCTAGTGGACTTATGGCCACAGCTGGTGAGGAATCTATTTCTTGAAATATTTATCTTCTGAATAACTTAAGTTCATGGCTTGTTGTCATCCTGCTTGTAGAAGCTGCAGTTGTTCACTCTGAATGTGATAAAAGCGTGGGAAATAGATGACATTTGGTATTTTTCATTGTCCCTGATGCAGGTCAGTGACCAGGAAATACTCAGGGAGGGAGGGAGGCAGCAGCCACCTCTAAAGACACATGGAGAAGCTGCTGCCCCTGGCACCTGGGTTCTCACCTTTCCTGCAGTACCTCCAAGCCTTCTGCTGACTAATTACCTGCTCAGGGTTTCCTCAGCTTTGTGTTTGGACACCTGCCCAAATAATAGCTGCTGGATCTTCATACTCAGCTCTTGCCCTCAGGCCACAGCAAACTGTCCATGGGATGAAGTTTATTATCAGATCTCACTGATGTGTGAGTTGTTGCACTGCTTGAATGAAGCAATGTGTTCAGTGCTAGCATTAGCAAGAATACTATAGAAAAAACAACCTCACAGATGAAATGAAAAGAGGTTTTGGTTCAGTCTACTACAGGACAAGAAACAGTACATTTATTGACACAAAGGAGATTTCGATATTAGGAAAAATATTTTAATTATGAAAATCTTGAAGCAGTGTAAGGAGATTGCCTGAGTAAAGAATAGAATCTGCTCAATGGAGAAGTTTAGAAAAAGTTTGGACAAACACACAAACACTGTCAGAAAAGAATGGATATAATAAAATAAATAAGAAATCCTTAGTTTCTAACTTGATGCTTTTCTATTGTTGTTATTTGACTTAAGGAAGAAAGGAAAAACAAAAGTCTATAGACCAATTGATCCTTGTGACAGGATGTCAGTTTGCAGCTTGCTTCCCTTTCCACCTTTAAAAATATTCCCCAGCTGGCTCTGGTAATGCATTTAAGCCCTGTGGTTGTTGTGTTGTGGTAACAAAATGTGATATTCTTAAACTTTTTCAATTTGCAGGACTAAAACTAGATGACACCAATCATAATTATAGTACTCTGAACCTTTAATGAATATTTTCAAGTACTTTGTATGTTACCATATGTATTGTGTTGCCTGTTGCCAGATACTGTTACTGCACAGCTCCCAGTGCGTTGTGATAAGAGTTGGACTGAGATGTTCTGCTGAGTTCTTGAGTGTCCTTGGGAGAGAGTAGGGTTTGCATGACAGAAACAGTCACTGACTGCAAAGGGGACTGCAAACTAGGATTTTCTGCAGCTCACTTTAAAAAATGTCTTATAATTAGGAGGCTTAAATATTTTTCTTTGTTATTTTGTATTACTTGAAGTTGTCAGTGTGGGAGGGTAGCTCTGCTGAGGATGACTGTTCTGTTGTTACAATAAATTGTATGTCCCACTTACTTCTGTGAATGTATATGGTTCTAAAAACTCCTCCTTCCCTTCCCAAATAAGAACAATTTGCAGCTGCATGTTGTTGGGTATGAGGTTTGTGAGCAGAGGTTGCAGGGCAGGTTCTTTGGTTTGGAGAGGTTTTACACATTTTTCCATTGTCTGCGTGTGCCTGTGCTTCTCTGTGGTATCAAACTTCAGATGTACCAACATCATCTTCATATTCACAGCTGCCACCTGTTCTCTACCTGGCAGCTCTGCTTGGTGCTGTAGAATCCAGTAGCATGGCTGAGGAGAAAAGCACTTCTAAATATGTGGAGTGCAGCATATGTAAACAGACTGCAGCTGCTCTTGTCTAGAACATTCATAGGGAATGATGTATTTTGCAAGACTCTTTCTGGTACTCCTGTACCCTCAAAAAGAGATTCAATAGATAAACAATTTACTTTTTTAAGAATCTGGTTCGGAATTCATCATTTGTTCTACAGTGATGCTGGTGGCTTTAATTTTTGCTGTACAGTTTCTAATAGTATAATCTCTTTTTTGAGTAGCATTTCTTAACACTAACACGCAATTTCTCCCTTTCCCCCCCCCCACCCCGTCAGCTTTCTTTCTGTGGATCAAAATCCTTGAGAAGAAAAAGTCCCGAGAGTCCCATGTTGAGCAAGGCCGAGTTTGTGGAGAAGGTTCGGCAGAGCAACCAGGCGTGCCAAGACGGCGACTTCCACACGGCCATCGTGCTCTACGGCGAGGCGCTGGGCGTGGACCCCCAGAACTGCATCCTCTACAGCAACCGCTCTGCAGCCTACATGAAAATCCACCAGTATGACAAGGCCCTGGATGATGCCATCAAGGCGCGGCTGCTCAATCCCAAATGGCCAAAGGTAAGGAGCTGTGTTTGTCTGCTTTGTGTTATTGTCCTCTAGGGGAAGGTGGAAATCCTGTTGGTCATTTATACTCACATAGCGACTTCACCTTGAACTTAAATTTCTGCCAAATAGGGAAGGCTCTCCATTCATTTGCTTGAGCACCAGAGAGTAAGGCAACATGCACGCATGCTACCTCAATGTGTCTTCCAAATATGCCTTAGCAGGATAATTAGATAGTAATGGCTTAAATCTAAATCACAATTTAAGCAACATTTTGGATAAAGATTAGTATCTAGTATATGTATATTAGTATATGTAGCACCCAGTGTAAAAGAGGGCATGTGTTTCTGTACTAAAGTCTGGTTTTGCTAAAAGCTCCAGATAATAATGTTGGGGAAGATGAAACAGGAAAGCCTTTTAAATATGATTGCCTGGCAAAAGATTTTGAGAATATGGAAACTATACGTGAGGTAGAAATGAAAGCAAGCTTTGAGATACCTTAATTACTAAACAGCTGGAAAACAATGGTGTGGCCAGCTGAAGTTAATGCCCTTTTGATGAGACAATACCTTTGTGGAGGTGTTCACAGGGGTCCCAGGACGAGAGAAGAGATGATAATCTTCAGTCCATGTTTCAGAAGGCTGATTTATTATTTTATGATAGACGTTATATTAAAAGAAAATTATATACTAAAACTATGCTAAAAGAATAGTAGAAAGGATTTCATCAGAAAGCTAGCAAGGAATAGAAATGGAATGAAAAGACAATAAAATCTTGTGGCTGACCAGAGAGTCCGAGACAGCTGGACTGTGATTGGCCATTAATTAAAAACAACCACATGAGACTAATCAAAGATGCACCTGTTGCATTCCACAGCAGCAGATAATTGTTTTTCTTTTCCTCTGAGGTTTCTCAGGAGAAAAAATCCTGGCAAAAGGATTTTTCATAAAATACGTTCATGACATACCCTCTGCTTGCAGGCAGATCCAGGGGTCAGAGCAGACCCTGCCAGCTTGACAGAAGGGACCCAAAGAGTAGATTTTAGGATTTAAAATGTAACACAGTATGATAATATAATGATTCTTATAGGCTGTATGGAAATGCTATAGGATTTGTATCCTGGACTAGATTGGTTAGTGCAAATTAGAATATTCAACACAGAAGAAGATTTATTGTACCGTAACAGGAACCTCACTCTCTCCCATCTTTTTCACGACACTCTTGCCTTCTCTCTCTTTCCCACTCTCTTTTCTTCTCTCGGGCCTGCTCTGAGCTGTGTTTGGCAGCTCCCAGCAGGGCCCTGCACCCAGGCCCTGTGCAATAAACCCCAAATCCCAGCAGGGCCCTGCACCCAGGCCCTGTGCAATAAACCTCAAATCCCAGCAGGACCCCAAATCCCAGGCCCTTTGCAATAAACCCCAAATCCCAGCAGGACCCCAAATCCCAGGCCCTTTGCAATAAACCCCAAGTTCCTGAGCTGGCTGCAGAGATCTCTCATCTCTGTCTGTCCCGACCGTGCTGCGCCCCGTTGCTCCTACATAATAGTGTATTTTCGCTTTAAAAATTGTTTGACTTGAATTACCTGTTGGGTATTAAACAGTTTTTCTGTGTAAGCATACTGTTCCCCAATGGGAGTATGCTACTATTTTACTGTTTCAACACAGCATGGTTCCTGGGTTGTGAAGACCAGACATCTGTTTTAATGTTTAATGTAGTCAGTATTCATCAGCATCCAGGAACATGTGGTTCCAAAACTTTGAGAGGTAGCATAGACATTCTTATTAGTACATTAGAATGATAAGGTCTTTCAAAATACTGTTCAAAGAGTGTTTGTGTGTAGTATAGTTTGGACAAACATTTGAAGAAATATGTATCTTGGCATTCTCAGTAAGACTATGTAAGGAAACATTTGTAAAGAGTAAATGATGTTGGTTGCCTCTTCCTCCTGGGCTTGCTTCCCACCAGCTGCCATTGATTGCTCCAGTAGCTGCCTGGCCTTGGCTAGTCCAGGGCCAGCCCTTTGCATGCTAATTGATTTTAACAGCATCTGCTCCAGATTCCATTTCTCCTGTCTATCCCTCGCCCATCCTTATGAGCCACTTCAGCTAAAGGTGCAGTTAAAGAGCAGACTCATCAGCCAGGTTCCTCTCCTCAGAAATTAGAGCAGGTGGCAAGCAGGGTGCTCTGCACCAGCTGGGCTCCAAACTATTGAAGTTTTCTTCTATTTCAAAGCAGATCACTCTTAATTCTTGTATTTTCATTTACAGTTGTTTATTAGCCTCTAGAAAGGCTTTTTCATATGCTTCCTTAAGACTTTAATTAGTCCACACTAGAAGAGAGTCCTGCTTTGTCAGGGAGATGATTTATCTTCACAGATGGAGTGGTTCAGAATGGGCTCCCAGGGAGGTGCTTGAGTCACTGTCCCTGGAGGTTTTTAAAAAAAGCCTTGATGAGGCACCCAGTGCCATGGTTTGGCTGTAAGGTGATGTTAGGTCGCAGCTTGGACTCCATGATCTCCAAGGTCTTTTCCTATCTAGTTTATTCTGTGATTCTGTTTTCCTCATTTTCAACATTTATAATTTCTGAAAGGTGTATTTGTATTTTTATTACATATTTAATCCTAGTTTTAGCCAGAACAAGGAAGGGTGTACTTTGGGGAACGAATTAACTAGTTTGGCATGTTTTGAACACAGGCATTTCAAGAATATCTGATAGCAGAAAATAGGCAGTGGTGTTCAGAAACTGAGAGGACATGCAGATGGTCGAGTGCCAGTTTGCAGAGTGTCCCTACACAGTAAAAGGATGTTTATTTCCTTGTGTGTGTTTGTGGAACTTGTCAGAGATAAAAGGAGAGCTCTGTCTGAAGTTGAAAACTTGTATATTTCAATGTCAACCTTTATTTACCAATTTCTAAAAAATATTTTTTTTTTTTTTATTGATAGAACAGAACGGGGAAGGTCAAAACTTCTGCATACAAAGTCTAAGCAAGTTTATTAATTAGCCAGAAGAGGGAGCTTAGTAGGGACAACTGGTATTTGGTTTGAAAGGCCTGAGTTTGAAATACAGAACCTGACTTCCTTTTCCTTAGGAAGTAGAAATATTAATTTGAATGCAGTTTTTTTTTTTTAGTTTTGAACTACTAAATATAAGTTTCTATATTTATTTTCCTCCTTTGGGTACAAACTACATTTCTTAGGTAGTTTGTTAATTCTTAAGTTTTTGTTCCTACTCCACTTAATGCTTGTTAACATCAGTTCAATACAATCTGTGGCTGAAAGTCATGCTCTTAACATCCCCACCCCAAAATTTTTCTTTAAAGCATTAAATAATGTTGGGTAATGAGCAGGTGTGTTTATTCAAATGCATATGCTTATCTATGCAGCTCAAGACATGAACAATGAGAAAGTGATTGCAGAGAGAAACATCAGATCTCTTACAGACCACAAGAACTTGTTGTGTGTGCCTGAACCATGTTTATAACAACAGCACATAAAGCTGTTCATAGCCTTTGTCTGAGAGGGCTGGCTTGTGTGTTCTGCTATTTGAAAAATATTTTGTGTATGTAGCACTGAGAAATGCAAGGATAACAGAATATTTCAGGAATTAAAATGCATTTTGGAAATATCCAAGAGGCAAATCAGATCATGCTCATTTTGTTCTTTGATTTCCCACTGAACAGTTTTCTTTGTTTTGCTGTCGATTGTGCTGTAGAAAATTTTTATTCTATTTCTCCTCACAGCTGCACAGCCTTAGGCATGGTGCATGAAAATGGAGGGATATATATTATGTGACTCTGATACCTGAATAGTCTCTCCTTAGTACTTGCTGATTTTGAGGTATTTTTAAATCCTCACATTATAGGAAAAATGCTGTGGCTTAAATAGTTTCAATTTGGACCTAATTCTGTGCTAAAATGTGGATTTCACTTCCCGTTGAGTGCTGGCTCAGTGCTGTGACAGCTAACAAAAGGTACAAACAGCCTACTGCTACTGAACAATTAACTGGGTTTTGGCATTGATTTATTTTCTTAATCTCTCAGCAGAAAAGTTGTTCATTAACAGGAGATGAAATGACTTTGTCAAACTTGAATACATTTGGCTAATAGGAACATTCACAGCGTAAGACAAATGGAAGCAAGAATCACAAAGATGGATGTTTTCAGCACTCTGAGGGGTACCTTGATTTTATTTGATTTCTTTGTCCTGTGTGAGTAGAAGGATGCTGACTGTACCATTAGTGGCACTGTGCTGTTTGAAGCCCCAGGGACTGGAGCTTGAGGAGCAGCATTCCCTGAAAAGCACAGTGGGGTGCTGAATGAGAGGGGGCCAAGCTGGCAAATTGAAGATCAGGGTTCAGTAATGATCTCTGATTATTGCTACTGTTCAAGCCGCTAGGCAGGGAATAATCTTATTTCTTAAAACAGGACCACCTTTTTGTATCAACCTTTTTTAGAGCTGAAACACCTTTTAGAGAAAAGCTGAATAATCTGAGAATGATGCAAAAGGAATGTGCATATGTAATTCAAAAGTAGCTAGGAAGAATTACAGCAGTTTTTATCAGGCACGACTTTCTCTTATGGTCTTTGTTTCTCCTAATTTAAAATTATTGTCTCAATTTAAAAATGTGGCTTAGCATCTCTAGTGGAGAAAAACTATGAAAGAACTGGAAGAAGGGGGAATTGTGAGCTGTGAAGCCTTTGGGTGTTTGCAGTGCAAGAGGGGTTTAGGAGCTGTTATCTCACTGTGGGGAATTTGGCAGAAACCTGCACTGGTATTTTTCAAATGCCTCCAGCTGTCATTTGAGCAGGACTTTTACAAGAAGAAAGGACACTTGCATGTCCACTTGCACTTCTCCTGACTACCTGCCCATCTTTATAAACAAACCTGCACATGCTCTAACAATCCCTAGCAGCCTCAGAGTTTCTCAGTCAATGGCAAGCAGAGTGCCCACCCTCGGTCTCATGTAAAACTTTTGAGCAAAGAATGTGACTTGACCACATAACTTTTTTTCATGAATAGACCTCTTGTTTTTAATTTGATGAGCAAGGAACTTTCCAGTCCTGTCCTTCAGCTTACAGTCTGTCTTTAATTTGCAGAAAGTTGCATTCCAGTTTTTCAGGCATACATAAAACCATTTAACAGACTTTTTTCACTCTGCTAGAACTTGTGTTACATTGTCATGAGATTTGTGCATTTCTTTCTGTCTTTTTGTATTGCAAAACCACAGCAGAGCTGAAGTTGGCTGGGACCCTTGGAGATGAGTGCAGGGTCAGCTGGAGCAGGTTGTCCATTACTTTCTCTGGTCAGGTTTTGAATATCTCCAAGGGTGGAACCTCCACAGCCTCTCAGTGCAACATGTTCCTGTGTTTGACCACCCTGACCAAAAAGTTTTCTGCTCCTTTTTTTTTTTCATTTATATATTTAAATAATGAGCATAATGTAATATTTCAACAGCTTTATGGAGTTAATGTTTTTCCCAACAGTCAGGTTCACTGGGGAATTATTCTCTGCATCAGACGAGATGGTTGTGGCATTGCTGGGAGAAAACTGCTGTGCAGATAAGTTGTGGAGGTTCTCCTTTCCCTAAATTCTTAAAATTACAGAGCAGTAGCAGTGCAACATGAGAGTGGGGGACAGGGACACAGTGGACTGATGACACTATAGCTATGTCATCGTAAAAAAAAATATGTATTTTCACATGTAGTGGTTGTCTGTCTTAGACAAGTACACAAGAAAAATGGCTCCTTCCTTTCTAAGAAATCAGTTTGTCTTAGAATTAGAAAAGCTTATAGAGGTACTTGAGCTCAGCATGCAACAAATCAACACAAATTTTCCAAGCACTTACTGTAGGGTTTCATTATTCCTCCCTTTGTTTTCTGGAACCCTTTTGTATATGGAATAAAGCAACCTAAAATTTTCTTTTATGGAATTAACTGCAGTTATTCTACTTAGTCTAAGTGCTGTAATGTAAATTTCTCTCCTGGAAGGTGGTAGTTTTTTTACCCCACACTTCTCTTGCCACTGTAACTAGTTATATTACAGTGCAGGAATGGTATAGTGGGTTTTATTCCTCCTATATCTGAATATCCAAAGCACAAATGCAGAAGTAATTCTGAAATGCAGAAGTGAGGATTGATCTGCAAGGGTGATATTTAAGAAAAATATCTTGTTACCTGCTCATTGAGATTCAGGCAATTACCACTGGATAGCATTTTAAGACATTTGGACTATTTTCATTATTTACACAATGCTGGGTTTTGTACCCCATAGTTTCGGACTAGAACCTCAGTGTGTGTTGTTACCTCTTTTTCTCACTTACCCAAACCTTGAGGAGTTAACTGCCAGATGATTTTTCTGCTCAGTTTTTGGTTCTTCAGAGGTTTGTTCCTTCAATTTTGTTATTCTTAAGAACGAGATATATATTCCTTGGTTTTACTCAGTGTACAAGGGTTGAGTTTTCTCATCTTGGAGATTAATGCCTTTGCTAATCTGACCATAGTGGTGACTGATTGTGAAGTTGTGCAGTGTTGCAGTGATGTGTGGAGAAATGAGTGAAGCACATGAGAGGGCGCTCTGTGCTCAGGTGTTCAGCAGGGCCTGGGACCTCATTTCAGCTCTGCAGAAATTCACATTTTTTAGATACTTTTAAGTGGAATTTCGTTGATTTCTTTCCGCAGTCGGTGCTGTTCTTGCTGCCCACTGTGTTTGTCTGACATCAGGCAGGAGTGGCTGGCAGGGCAGTGCTGGCAGATCTGGCT
This sequence comes from Ammospiza caudacuta, assembly GCF_027887145.1. Lineage (NCBI taxonomy): Eukaryota > Metazoa > Chordata > Aves > Passeriformes > Passerellidae > Ammospiza > Ammospiza caudacuta. The sequence continues at coordinate 10,605,816 of NC_080610.1, forward strand.
CCTGAGGCTGCAGTGTCACTGATGCTCAGCAGTGGAGGGAGAGCAGCTGCTCTGAGCTCTGCTTTCTGAAATGCTTTGCTTTGCACTCACTTTATCTGGATTTCTTTGCATTTTAATTGTTTACTCTAATTGTGTTACCCCACTGTCTTTGTGCCCCGTATCCCCATCTATTTTTCCTTTTGCTACAATTCCATTATTTGCTGCTTTGGTTAATCAGATCACCAACAACTGTGTCTCAGATGTTTTTGGTTTTGTTCTGCAGCAAATAGTGCTGTTTTTCTTAGGGTTTGCCATCCTGGCTTTGTCCCAGCTCTCTGAATTTATGCTGTAGTTCTGGCTGGCCAAGGACTAGAATTTGAGAGTGCCCAAGATGTTGTGGATGATAAGGAATGCATCAAACCCTCCTCTCCTTTGAGAGCTGCCCATTGGCGGCTGAGTGACAATAAAGAACAGAAATTGAGTGGATTCAAGGATGCTGTACCTGGTTTCTCTGTGATAGACAAGAATGCTCTTATAAACCTGCATTTCTTCTTTGGGTATACAGGCTGATACATCATGACCTTTCTGGACAACACTGGATCCTCATCACAGACCTAAAATCTCAACCAGTCTCTGAGGAAATTAAATTAAATTGAGAGTTTATGAGAGCAAGTAGACAGGAGAAAACACTAAAAATGGAGAATGCAGGAAATTGCCTTGACTAGCAAGTCAGTAGGAAGCACTCAAGGATACCATTTACACAGTGTGCTACGCTGTGCCAAGGGCAAGAAAACCCAACCAATTAGCAGGGGCCTTGCTGAGAGCTCCCTGACAGCTGAAAATACATCCAGGGCTTAACATTCCATCTTCCTGGCCTTATGGAGCCAGCAGGGGTTTGTTCAGGTCATTCCATCTCCCCGAGTGAGATGTGAAGTGCCTGTGATCATGTTCAAGGAGGAGATGCAGCACAGGGATAATTGCTGCATTAAGCGCAGACATTTTCTGAGACAAGAGCATGGTGACAGTTCAAACTAATGCAAGCAGGGAAGAGGTTTGTGGCAATTATTTTTGTTTCTATAACCTGTTGTTCTCTGAGTCACTGCTCCATTTGTGTCTGAGGGCACTGAGGTCTGAACTGCTGCACAAAGCAGGTGACATTTCCCTTTTGCCACAAGCATCTTTGTACATGATTTCTTGTTTGCTTCAAAGAGGAAATTATAAAGCCCCTTGTGTGACATGGAACAACAGAAATAGTTGCTATTTATCAGCTATCATCCACTGCTATTTATCAGCTATTATCCACTGACAGAGAATTTGCCCCTGAAGTTTAAAAGAAAGGTTGCACAATATTGTAGTTTCTATCGTGTAGTGAATGGACACTCTAGTTTCAATTTTATTTTCTGGATTTATGTTAGTTTTGAACTCTTCCTTTCTTCCCTTCACTCAGGAATGTCAAGTTTCTGTCCTGGAAGTCAAATAAGTTAATTTCTCTAGAAGTTCTTAGAAGTCTATCATAGACACAATTTTTTATGCTCTTCAGTGCAGTTATTTTTGTAATTTCTGATGACTTTACCAGAAGTTGGCAGTGGTATGTAAATTCCTGTACTGCTTTTTTCATTCTAAAACAGTTGAGGAACCAGCTCATACAAAAAAAAAATTAAAAAAAATTCATATTGTCATATGAATATTGATATATAAAAATATAATAAAGGCATTTTTCTTAGTGTCCAGTATTTGAAACTGTTCTCCTCAGGCAGTGGATGTGATGGCTTTTGTTGGTCAGGGTCAAAATTCTGTTCCATGTGCTTGATAGGTCTGGAGCTGAAAACTATTCCTTCAGTTTTTCTTGTGTTAGAATTAATACAGTGCTCAGTTCCCCTAATGGAAAACTTATTTTTTATTTAGACAAGTGTTAAATTCATGGTTCTATGATTCATTTTTAATGAACTTCTTCAAAGATGTATACCAAGCCCTAGATATTCTGGATGCTAACAAAGAGAGAATGTACTTAGATGAAACATTTGTTAATAGAGGCTTCTCTCATATGGGAAGTGGAAAGAAACTTTCTTGAAACACTGGAGAATGGGTAGTTCAGGCATAATTTTCCAACTTTTTTCAGGGTGAAAAAGGAGGTTTAATTTTCGCCAAGTATTTTAGTCATTGTGGTTATCTGCTTGCAGGCTCCTGTCCTTCACAAATAAAACACAAAAAACTTCAGTGCAAGACACAGCAGAAAGGGGAATGTGAATTATACAAAATAAACAATTAAACAATTTAATGATAATTTAATAATTACTGATTTATGTAATTAAAGGTGATTTTGTAAACCCACATCCTCACAAGCTTTGGGATCCATGTGTCACAGAATTACAGAATCACACAGAGTCTTCTTCTGCCTCTTGGAGGGCTCTGTTCCCCTCTGATAGGAGGTGTTGGCTCTTCCATGAGAATTACTGTGCTAAGATTGAAGGGCCACATGGTGGAGTTTAAGCCCTGGTGGGTAGGAAATGTTTAAGGAAAGAGGAATTGTGGGGTTGGTTTACCTGGCAAACATGTCAGGCAGATTCAGAGATTTTGGGGCTTTCTGTCCTCGAGGTTACATTTGAGCTCTTGTATCTTCATTATCACTCATGGGCTTCTTAAGAACTGAATTTTTGAGCCCATTTGTCCTGTGAAGCCATAACATCTAGTGGAATCAGTTTCATAATTTTTCTGAATGTGTGAAGAAGCTGGTGAAAGGTGTTTTTAACCCTGGTAACGTTCAGTTCTGTGTTTGCTGGACAGCTCCCCCCTGAGTTGGGCAGAGCCTGGTTGGGTCCTGCCTCACTCCGGTGGACTTTTGCAATAACTCAGGAAAGGAATTCTAGACATATTTTCTTATTTTTATTTTCTGTTTATTTTTTTATTGCACTGTAATTCATTCTTAATTGGTCCAAAATACAAAATATTTTGATTTTCCTTTGCTTTTCCTTTACCAGATGAGTAGGAGCTGGAAAACAATCTGCTATCAGATCTTGTTGTGTCACCTTTAGCCCCCCTCAGTTATCACACAGGAATACCTGTAAGTTCTTGATCAGCTCTTGGTTTTCATTGCTTAGACATCTTGTTTTGGCCCTGATAGCTCTCCTGCAGTGAGCCACAGTGTTACTGGAGGTTTTTGATCACTAATAGTGATTAATTTTAATGACAGTTGCCCTGAATCCTCTCCCATGCCTTTAGAGATAGATGTCAAGCTTCAAGGCCTCTTATTCATTTAAATGTTCTCTGGGAAGACAGAGTCGTAGTCTCACTCTGGAGAATTCAGATGTGCGATGTGCTCATGTTTATTTTATGGTGATACATCTCATTCAGTTGCCATTGTTACCAGGCTGATCAAGGAAATTACTTTTTATCATGAGTAGGGTGGATAGGAAATGCATGCAACTGTATTTCAAGGAGTAAATTTTTCATGGTTATAGCCCATGGGTACTAAATAAAAAATGTCAGCTTCTTGGGTTTGGTTGCACTCTGAAAGTGTGCTGAGAAATAATGGCTTTTGTGACTGTTTGGGAAAGGACAGCTACAGCACTGAGCCCTCCTAGGCTTAAAGCAGAAAATATGTGCACTTAACTCAGATGGAAATGTTCTGGTTTGGTATTGCAAGGTACAGTCACTGAGGCTTTGGAAAGCTGTAAGAGAATAGGGAATGCAGCAAGAAAGGAACGTGGATAAGAGGAGTGTGTAGAGTAAATGTAGCTTTTTAAGGAGCCTAAATTAGTGTTCCAATGAATAAAAAGAAAATCAGTTGCCTGTATGATTTTGTGCCCTCCCACATTTGTTCTGCTTGATCTCACACTCTGCACTGAGTGAGGATTCTGATCCTGGAGTCTGCAGAGGGAGCAGCAGCGAGCTCTCAGTTAATGATCCAAACCAGCAACTCACTCCTGGCTCACACACATCCATTGTCTCTCGTGCTCTCACACAATTTCTCCTCCCAAATACTAATGCTTTTGTTCTTTTTTCTTCTGTGTCCCCACACAAAATTGTTTGTATTTAAAATTGGTTTTATATTTTATTTTGTATTAAATTTTGTTTGTACTAAACAAAAAAAAAAAATCACAGAAATGTAATTTGTATTGTTTGTTAGTTTAGAGTGCTCAGTACTGTTAAGTACAGTGATAAATCATATCTGGTGTTATAAATATTTTTAAGCATTTGTAAATATGGTGCACATTGTGTTGGGTTTGGTTGGTGCTTCATAAAAACAGGAAAATTTAAAATTTGTATGAAAATAACCATCTGTATTTCACTAATTAAAATTTTACTGCAGTTTCTGTGAATTCATGTTTTGTAAAATCACACTGTAGAACATAAAGAAGCAACTTGAATGTAGCAGATCTACATTTCTCCGTTCTGTGAATCTCAGTTAAAGACAGTTTTGCCAGGAAGGTAAATGCAGTGATCTTTCAAATGCTGAGGTTTCTGAAGGGCTTTTGTGTATGTTTAACTGAATTTTTTTGCTTTCTACCATGGTAAAGAAGGTAGATTTTACTTTAGGTATCTCTGCGAATCTCTCTAGTGCTACAACCCCCAAAAATTCTCTCAGTACAACATAAAGAAAGCTTGTTTTGTAGTTATTTTGCTTTCTTTGGGGTTGCCCCAGTCCCTTGGCCTCTGAAGTGAGCAGTAGTATTGTTCAAATATTCACACTTCCAGTATTGTGTAGCCTTCAGGTTCAGCCTGAGGTTGTGTTTGAGGAACTGGCTCTGAAGGTCAGGTACTCACAGTTGTGTGGGAATTCCATCTGCTGATTTTTAGTGAGGTTGCAGTAATAAAGGTGGAGAAACACACACTGTTTGTGATCTAGAGGTACAAAAATTTTATTGCTGGAAATAGACAGGAAACAGGCACAATAAATTTTTTTTTACTCTTGAAGTATTTCCCAACTTCTGAATAGCTAAAAAGCCTTGAACAATGTCTGGCAGGTTTTTATTTTACCTGAAAACAAACGGAGGATATGAACATTTGTCTCATAATCTAGAGAAGGCTAAATTTGCAGTCAAAAATTTAAGCAGATATCCAAAACAACTGGTTTTTATAACCTAAAGGACCCTGGGACACTTGCACCAACAAAAGTTGTTTTGTTTCTTATTCCCTGCTCACAAAAATTAACCATCTGCTCATTAGAAGTGTTACAAATGGAAGAGCTGAAATGGGGCTGGTATGGCTTGCAGCTTTTTGGCAGCTGCTGAGAGCCATAGTAGGGTTTAGCAGTGCTTTTCCTAAAATCCAGAAGGTTTTGGGTTGGAAGGGAACTTAAAGCCAGCTTGTTCCAGCCCCTGCCATGGGCAGGGACACCTTCCACTGTCCCAGCTTGCTCCAAACTCCATCCAACCTGGCCTTGGGCACTTCCAGGGACGGAGCAGCTGCAGCTGCTCTGGGCAACCTCTGCCAGGGCCTCAGCATCCTCAGAGCCAAGAATCTTAAGTGGCATGGTGGTGCTGATATGAAAAATAACAGAATGTGTGAGCACAATTCACATCCCAGCCATGCTGTGCCACACACACAGTGAGGTCCCTGAGGGAGCCTCTGCCACCTGTCACAGGAATGTTCTAGAGTGCTCATCCTTGAAGGACTGTTGTGAAATTTCTGTTGTTCCTGCCAATGCAGGACTCAATCCTTTGGGAGCTTCAAGTCCATATTCTGTGCTTATTGTAACACAGAATTCACATGAAATGGCTTGGGTGGGATGGCACCTTTGGAGACCATCAAGTCTTTAAATGTGCATCTCTAGGAGGTGTATGGTTTTTGGAGCAAGCTTTGATACAACAAGATATGGAGGAGATTTTATAACTGAAAAATTTTAATTTTGGTGCCTGACTGGGACATGTGCTGAGATCCTTCATGCAGTTTGCTGGTTGTAATGTTTGAGGAGCACATGGACAGTGTGTTCAGGTCCCTAATATTTCATGGCTATACCCTCATTGGGGGCATCTCAGAGCTACAAAAAGCGACAGCTTTCAAGATAATGCCTTCATAATAAAGGTAATAAACTTTAAACAGCTGTAGGTTTACATGCAGTCTGCTTTGCAAATAGGTTTCAGTTATCTTTGCAGTCAAATCTCTTTTCAAGATGTTCTGAAAAGTAAAATTCAAGTAAATACATTTTCAGCTCTAGTTTTTTGATACTGCTATAACTGGGTGAACTGGGGAATTGGCTGATGCATTTCAAAGGAGTAATTGAGATAATTTTTGAGTTAGTTTGATTTGACATGATTATAAGCTTAGCTGTGAAATGAGAAGATTCCTGTTTTTACATAACTAAATAGTAGTTGAGGCTGAAAAACTCATGCTTAGATCACTGACACTTTCCTGAAAGATAAATATGCTAAGTAAGACTGACCTTGCTGTTGAAATGAGCAAGGGTAATTGCTAATAGAGAAGATGATGGATTAAGATTATCATCTATTGAGCTGGCACTGGCAGCACCCACAGCTGTCACAGTGGTGGCCAAGCTGCAGGGAGGGAGAACACCTCTTGAGAAGGTGGAGGAGGTGGGTGGACTCAGCTATTAGAGGACAGCCTTGATAGCCCTCTCTGTTCTGCTGCAGCCATTCCAAGAGGGTAATTAATCATGTTGGGCTATGTCTCAATCTAGGGTTGATGCACTGCATTCTAATGAAACTCATTAGTGCTCCATCTTTATGAGCACAGGATAACTTTTCTTTAAAGCTTCTGTAAAGACTCTGTCAGGAATAACTTGCCATGAAAACAGACACAGAACTGAAATTCAGGAACATAAATTTCCTTGCATTGCTGTTACAAGTGAGGAAGGACCAGAAATATTCAGGACTCCCTGAGTCAAAACAAACCACCCTGTAACAGTCAGAGTAGGAGTGCCAGATTGACTCTTCCTTCTTGCAATGCTTTTTAAATCTACCTTATTTCTAAGGTATGTTACTTTATCTACAGTTGGGATTCTCTTTATACCATGTATTTCCCTACCAAAAGTAAAAAGAAAAATACATTATCCCTGGAGTATCATATGTGGCAATTAATTAATCTGAGATATTTTCAGGGGAAAAGGTAGTATAAACAAAACATACATTTCAGTGTGAGAAACACATAGTTATGTGTATATAGCATGTTTTAATCTTTATTGATGTAAAAAAATACTTAAACACTGGTTGTCACTGGAAAAAGTACTAAAATAATAATTATTTTTTAATTATAGTACTGGATGTAAAGAAATTCAAGGGTGTTTACTGGGTGACCTTTCCAAGAGTGCTCTGAAATGAGTGGCAGTAGCCACAATTACTGAGTGCAGTTACCTGATGCCAAACACAGCAATTGGGCTTGAGAACCTTCAGTCAGGGGGGCAGGCAATAGGAAAAAATTGCTTTTTCATTTGAGAGTGCAGTGACTTGAAATCATTCAAGTGCCCTCATTTTTTCTGTTCTGGAACATTAGACTGATATCTGGAAATGCTCTGGTGGCAAGCAAAGGAGATGTCAGTGGAATCACTGTATCTAGAAATGCAAGTACTGTCTTGGGGGAAATGGATTTATGGGCTGCTGCTGCCTGGAGCCAATGTGCCTGGTAATTTGTGACAGACCTGGCTTCTGCTGTGTCCTGTTTCTGTGGGTAACCTCTGAGTGACCCTTGCCTGATGAGTGAGTTGGCTCTTTTGCACGAGACCACTTTACATGAGAAGAAAACTGAAATTTGTCATTTTGAAATATCAATCTGTCGCAATTTTTCTCCACCCTTTGACAATTAAGCCCTATTTAAGAGGAATCAGCTTTAGAGACCTTGTTTTTCACCTCTGTTAGTGAAATTATTGCGGGGAAATCTTGCAGCCTTATCTCTCATTGTGACTTCATGACCAAGTTGCAGTATCTGTAAGTCTATTTCCTTCTGGCTGATTGGTTTGGGATTGATAACAGGAGTTGGAGCAGAGAGCCAGTTTTGGTAAATTCCAGGGTCTAATCGTGCAGCAGTTCTTGGCTCCAGGTCTCCCCACCAGTAAGTGTGTAAGTCGTGGATCTTTGGTCTTGGCATTTGTCTGCCTTTCTTTAAATAGTTTTGAAAGATTTTGAACATGAACGTTTTTCAGGTAATAGAATTATTTTTCTTCTGATTTGCCCTACAGTGTAGAACCTATTTTCTTAAGTGTGCCAGAGAGCTTCTGTGCTGCTGAGGCAGTGTTAAGTAATGAGTATGACACAAGATGAGCCATTAATCCCATCTCCAGAGAACAATCAATCTGTACAGTGCCACCTACTATTACCCAGAGCAAAGAAAAACAAAGGTAGGTTTCTTTGGGAAATACAGATTTCCCAGTTTTCAGGTTGTTAAAGAGTTAAAAACCCACTGTGAATAAAAGGAAAAAGGGTTCTGCTGAGAAGTAATTGAGTAGTTGCAGCCTTGTGCAAAGAAAATATCTTTACAGGCAGGATAGAATAGAAGCAATTTAGGAATGATTTGAAAACTGCTTTTGAGTAATGGATGTGAGTGGGAGAGAGTGCAGCACAACAGATGAAACACCGAACAAGATTTTGCAAGGGGAAAACTTTTGGGGCTGGAAGTTATCCCTGTTCCCCCACAGGGCTGCTGGGGCTCTGTTTTGGTGGTCTGTAGAGCAGAGCCTGCTCCTTGGCAGGCTGAGGAGTGCATGATGTCATGGGATGCAGAACACATGCACCGAGAGCCAGGAACTGCTGTTCGCGCCGCGGCGCTGCCAGATGTGCGCTCTGAAAAATGGAAAAAGCAGCTTTGGAAAGATGCTGAGAAATGTCCTGTGCTGAGCCTGGGCTCAGCCACGCTCTGTGCACACTACAAATACACTCCATGGGGTTTCTCAGTCCTGGAGCCCAAGTTCTGCTCTTGGGAGTAGCCTGTGTAGAATGCCTTTCCCTGTTTCTGAGAAAAACAGGAGAAAATCCTGTTTTATGCAGAAAACATACTGAGGGCTTCTTCCTAGGAGTTACTTGCAGCAGAGGAGAATCAAAGGAATCTCTTTACTCCAGTTTTCACAATTTTCACTTGTACTTCCTATTAAGGATGGTTCCACATTCCAGCAGAGGCTCTGGTGCCAGACATTGCTCTCTTTACTGATCCTCAGCTCTCTCTGCAGATTAACTGGCCTCCAGGAATTATTTGAATCTCTTACCCAACAGTGTTTCTCGTGCAATAAAGCCAAAGGTGGGTTTAAGCTTTTCTGTATTTCAAGGTGAAAATATGAGGTTTTTTCCTAGATTTTTTTCCCCATGGATTTTGAGGTCAACTAAAAATATTTTTATTCAATACAGAATGTGTTATCTGGTCATTGGTGTACAGAGAGTTAAATATAGCTTTGCTTCTCCCTCCTTTTGCACAGGCTCTAATTAAAGGGAGGAGGGGAGATGCTGGAAGGCAGCAACAGGAGAACGCCTACAGAAAGTCAGGAATTCTTTATCCAAATGGAACATTTCGAGCTTGAGAGATTTTTTCTGTTTTATGTATTTTTTTGTGTTTACTGATGATTTTTCCTGCTAAAAGGATCATTGCTAGCTAATAGTATTATAATCTTGCTGGTCTGTGTACAGGGCTACAAAGAAGTCTCCTGTGGTTGTCACAGAGGTAAATTGCCACTCTGGAATCTTTGGAACTGTGCCATCCTGAGGAATCTGCTTAAGGGTGCTCTGATGGTTCCTCTCAGAGGAATGTGAGATCTGTGAGTTGCCAGAAGGTTCTTATTGTACACTTGTTGAGTAGAAATGATTCTGCTGAGCTCAGAGACTGTACCACAGCAGGGATCTGGTTCCTCTTGTCTGGGATGCCCAGGCATTGCTGCCGTGCTGGCAGCGAGACCCTGGCCTCAGCAAGCCATGGAAAACTCAGGAGGCAAATTGAGTTCTGGGCTGTTTTCATAAGGAAGGGCACAGCTCTGTAATTGTCCCTGTGCTTGGATAGGTCTGGTTACTGCTCCCAGGCTTCAAGGCATAAACTTACAAGTGCCATCAGGAGTTTTCTTCCTCATAAACAAGATGCACCATTTGCTGTCTTCTTCATGCTGTAGAAGATGGATCTACCACAGGTATGTTACCAGATTTTGTCTGTTCTCTTAGAATGATCAGGACTCCCAGCAGAAAAAATCAGATTTAATAGGCCAGGCTGTTTGATTTAGGGACCAGCTTGTCTGTCTGATATGGGGTTCCTGTATCACTTCAGTTGAGGCTAGCAACAAGAGCTCTTTAATTTTCTTTATTTTTAATTTAATTTTCTATTTTCTATATTTTATTTTTTTTATTGTTTTTGTTGAGCCAGGAATTATTTGGAATAAACCATTGTAAAACTGTATCAGTTTGAGGACATTAAAGTCATGGTAATTAGGCCTAAGCCTTTATACAACTTAATTAGAAGGAGAAGAATAACAGCACACTTCTCTGAAGTGTAAATATGAGCTTATTGGCAGCATTTTACCTAACTCTGATGTTTGTAGAATGGAGGTTGGGTAGCAAAGTGAAAACCTGACAATCACTGCATTCCTGACAGCCTGCTATGATGTTGTGTTGAGCAGTGAAAGTCTGTGCCCAGGCAGAGAGAATATCAAACCAATTTGTGTCTCTTTTGTCTGTCATTGCTGGTACATGCAGCATATAAAGGAGGCATCGTGTGTAGCAGGGTAATTCAAGATCTGTTGAGTCTTTTCCATTTCTCTTAGACCTTAATAAATTGAAAAGTTTTTGGATAATTCTTCCCCTTTGTTATTTTTGCTTATTTCATTCAGGTAATTCCTTCCCACACTTCTTTTTTAGAATATTTCTGATTCACATTCAGAACCTGCTATTAACGCTACTGTGTATCATGTTAAAAATACCTACCTCAATCTTTTTTCCAGCTATAATTACTTAATTACATTTCAGTTCTAATTGAGTTTTCTCTGCTGCATGGTGGGGCCTGGGCTTTGGGGTCTGTGGGTGACACCAGAGTCCTTGTTCCAAGGGGTCCAGACACATCAGCAGAGACATTCTGGGAAAGCAGATAATGTTATTTTTTCCTATTTGCCCTGTGCCTGTGCAAAAAGCCTCAATTTCTAACGTATCTGCTGCTAATATCACTTTTTTAAATGGAAAAATCTGTGCTGGAGAAAAAGAAAGGTGAAGTGAGTACAGGTTTCAAGACTGGGTTTGTGCTTCTGGGTCTGCTGTGGGGTCACCTTTTGTAGTAAAACTTCAGTAAGAAAATATGCTAATTGAAAAAATAGATTATGGAGTAATCTAATATCTAGTAATTAACTTCCATTTACATAACCTTCAAAAAAGTATTTTAAACCAATCTCTTATCATCAGTAAAAACTTTTATGTAGATGCATATTGAATATTTTTTTATTTTTGGTTCTTGCAAATAATTCACCCTTCACCTTTCCTGTCAGGCATGAATGGAAACTGCTGCATGGTTGTCTCCTTCTGTTTCTCCACAGAGAAAAATTTTAGTACCTCTTTAAGCCTTCTGCTTTTTCAGTGCTGGATGTTTGAGCAGATGAAGGTAAATTAAACAGATGTGTTCTGCATTTTTAGGCTGGAGCCAACAGCTGTCCTGGTTATTCTTAAATGCTCTCAGAACTTTATGCAGAAAATGCCATCGAAGTCAGGTTCTGACTGAGCCTTGTGTGCTGGCTTCACTGCTGCAGGACAAAGCTAATTGGGGCTGCCTTGGTCACTGACAGGGGCTCAAGTTCCTATTTTGGTGAGCTCTCCTGATTTTACTGTTTTTAGTAGTGAAGCTAACTAAAATTGCATCAGAAATCTTCATTGTAGTGCTGGGTTGGAGATGCTTCTCCTCAGCAAACTGCACTGGGTGATTGTTTCAGGTCCCTCCCAACTCGAACTCTTCTATTCTAAGGATCTTGGATGTGACTCCTCAGAGAGGCCAAATTGTCTCTGCTCCAATGATTTCAGTGGTGCTGTAGGGTTTTACAACACCTTAAGGTTGTTTCCCACTTTTGAAATGGTTATCTCTGACATGACAGTGACAAGGTATTCTTCAGATTAGCTGTAGAAGGAGTTGCTCCTTGAACATCTGTCTTTCTGAAGAAGATTTATCTGATTCTGGTTTTGAGGGTTCACTGGCTGTGTGTAGAGACTCTGTCATTGTAGAGGAGTTCAGTTTATTTCTTTCCTCTGTTCTCTTCCTGCTGCAGCAGTGAAAAGGGCAGCTGTGAGATACAGCATGCTGTGCTTCGGGAAGATATGGTGCTGCATATGGATAAATTGTGTCACATCTCTTATTCATACAGTCCTGGCTGAAAATGTGAACAGACACAAACAAAATTCCTGGTACACGTTTTACAAGGAAGTTCAGCAGGTGAACTGCCTATCATTTAAATCAGTAAGAGAAGAGTCCTTAGGGAGTTTTAAGGGCTGTTTCTGACAGTTACAGGATCTTTTGTTGAGTGGCTCAGGGCTCAGGTGTAGGATAGCTTGGGTAACATGCTTACATTTCCACAGTGGGGAAGAAGAATTGAGAATAGACAAAACAGATCCTTTACAATACAATAGTTTTATTGTGTAGCCCTTTCAGACAAAGCTAAAAAAGAATTTTTATTAAAACTTTGCATATGCTCCTATGATTTCTTTAAATTGAGAAGGTATGTTCTGTATCCTGAAAATGGAACAAATTTAATGTGCAGAGTATGTCACCAGATTCAAACTCCCTCCCTGCTCACCTGTGAGCTCCAGAAGAGCTAATTGTTAAAGCAATAAGTTTGGCTTTAATTTATTTTATCTTTCAGTTTCTTCATGTCATTGTCAGGTGTATCTGAAATCCACCTCTTTAGGAGAAGTGTCTAAGTGGGGATGTGATTTTAAACCATAATTGAAAGGTTTCTCATTTAATTTGCTGCTGGGGTTTGGGAGTTTGTTAGTTCCTCTAGTGTATTGATGGATGTTTCCTCAGTGCAAGAGTGTCCTTAAAGGTACCACAGGCATCCTCCATCCTGCTTGATTTTATTTCATATTCAGAAATTCTCAGAATTCCTTCACTTCAACACAAACCTTTCCTTTGAATCAATTGCTTCTTCCAGCAAATTATCATCTCAGGTCTTTAGTCCAAGCAGCATCATACCAGGAAATGCAAGATTGTTTTCAGTCTCACTAGTGTCTGCATGTAAGATAATACAGCTTGCAACTGGGATTTCTGTGAAGAATTCATAGGAATGTCTTTAAGGTGCAGGAGCAGGCAGAGGGGCATGATCTTGGGGAATAAAAACAGTGTTTTGGTTCAGGAACCTGGTAATATTGTAAGTATACCTTAAAAACTATTTAAGTTTGTATAGCCTTCTCCACTAAATTAATATAAATCTCCCATTTTGGGCTATTAAGAGCTTATTTGAGGCTGTTATGCCCACAGAGACACTGAAGATGTGAGTGCTGGCAGATCCTGTGAATAGCTGGAGTCACTGGGTAAGGTGGGGCAAGGGAGGAAGAGCAGCTCTCCTGGTGAGAACTTCCAGGTGTTAGAGGTGATTTATTTGGCTCCTCCTTACCTGAGACAGCAGATGGTGATGGAAGTTGGCAAGGGAAGACTGGGAGAAGACCCACAGATAGCAGAAAGAGTGTTTGCTTTTCTGTGAATCTTTGCCTTCCAAGTATTGCTTTGACCCACATCTTGCCTGAATTACACTTGTCTCCATAGCAGCAGTAATTGTACTTCCTATGGAAAAAAGGAGGGGCAAGTCATAATTAGAAGCAGGTGTCAAACATGGTTTTCTGCTCAGGATCATGTAAGGGTAGAACTGAAGCCTCCAAAGCCAATAAGAGAGTCTCAGTAGTTCTGAAGGCAAACACCTTCCTTGGTAAGATGCAGTTAAAATTTGGGATATGTTTCCTATCCATGGAAGCACAGAAATACATTTTGCCATAGGACTATCACACAGATATTTCACAGCACATCATGTTTATATAATAGTCACAACTGAGGTGCCAGCAGAGACTCTCACTGTGCTGTGAAGGGAAGGGTGATGGAACAGAGCACTGAGGGCACTGTGTTCTCTCTCTCTCTGATTATCACCTCTCTTCCCCCTGTTATCCCTCATTTTCCCTTCTCTTTTCCAAAGCATGGAGTAGGGCTTTCATTTGAAACACCAAAGGATGGATAATGATGGAGTGTTGACCTTTTATTTCCTGAAGGGTGTGAAATAGATGGAGTTGTGTCACAAGACTTGGTCTGGTAATTAAGGGAGAATTCCTGTACTTGAAGGGAGTTCCCTTCTCCCAGAGCAGAATTTTCTGAACTCCTTTTTCCCTTTTGCAGGCCAGGCTTGCTCAGCAGCTGCTGTAGCTCAGTCACTCATGCAGAGTCTCATCTGTAAACCCTTGTGAGGTGCTGTGTCTGCCTTCAGCACTCTGGCTGGAGGGGGGAAAAGTGGCAGACACAGAAGCACTGTGTAATGAATTGAAAGCTGCTTTAATAAATTCAGAAATAAAAGGACTTGATTTCATTATCCTTCATGAATTTGCCAGGGGACTCAGCTGTTAGGAGCTTGGTCTGCCGTGCTCTGGCTGTGTGGGTGTTACTGAAGTGCTGGCATCTCACACTGCCAGGGAAGTGCAGGTTGGTGCTCTGAGTCTTCATGGACCAGCACTGACCAGTTTAGCTGCTATCTAAGTAGAGTGACACAATGAACTGAATTCTCATTCTGCTTGGATAGCCTGACCTGCAAACTGCTCAACAAGCCATCTCCAACAGGACCTTTTCCTATTTGCGCTGTGTGATTGTTTCTGAGTGATGCTTACTTGAGTTGAGCAAAATGAATTTCAAAGTGTAACAAAGATATCAACTTAGAATTTATTGAAAAGAAAGGATTATGCAAGAAATGTGGTAATACATCAGACAGTTCTAGGTTCTTGCCAAAGATTAATTTGAAGAGGACACTTTAAAAGGTTTTTTATCCATTGAGCTGTAAGATTGAGAGCTATCAGATATGTCTAATAATGCACAGCTTGCTTCTGATGTTCACTGAGTGTAGGAAAGGAGGACCGTATACTGGACTGTCAGATCTACAATGCAAATTTAAAAAATTTACACCAGTAAATCAAGGAAAGTAAAAAAATAGAAAGTATTGGTGTAGGCTGTCATTGTGCTGGATTATTTTGTGCTAACTGGCCAAAATTATGACCATTATTCACTCTGAAGTAGTAAAAGGAATAAAATATGTTTTTTTATGTATTTCCTTGTCGCTGGACCTGAGATGATTGGAAATGGTGTCACCTTTATCTTATCTCAAGTTCCCTTATGCTTCAGTCAGGAGTCACATCCAGGGAGGGGTGGGCTTTGGTGGTCTCAGCTTCTTTGCACAGTGTTGCCATAATGGGCAGTAAGTCCTTCATAACAATGTTTAAGCCATTAACTGTAACATTACAGTCTCTCATGACAGCTCCTGCATTGCTTCCACTTAATTATCCTTACTTGGGAAGAATTTCAAAAACCTCCTGTTGATTATGTCAAAACACCACATTTTGTAATCTGTGTGAATTTGATGAAGCTTCCTTCTGACAGCCACGTGGAGACTGGCATTGTCTGATGCTGAGCACTTATTTTCTTGACTCAGGCACCAACTGCTCTGTACAGAACTCTTCAGAATTGTCAATACCAGTTTTTCAATTTATGGAAATCTGAGTTCCAGGGCCCACTGCTCTGCTGAAGCGCAGAGCTCTGTGAGACACTAGGTCTGAGGGGTAAAACCAGCAGGAGTTCCTGTTCCAGGCCACACTTGTTCTTTTCAGTCCTTGCTGCATTTCAAAGCTTTATTTTTCACTTTTCACACCGTGCTGTCACATGCACTCAAACTTCAATAATCCAGGGGAAGGTGTGGGAACAGAAACACAGAGCTCATGTTTGAAGGTAGTGGGACAAGATGGGACCTGCTGAAAGCAGCTTTGGGTCTATAGCTGAGTTTTGTGTCACTGTGGAAGGGAGTGGCATCTAAGCATCAGGGTTGGATCTGAAATACCCCTGTCAGTGCTCTGGTCTCCCTGAGACCCAAGGCATGCTGTCCTTTAGGACTGAGGAGCTGCAATGGAAAGAAGCAAGTGCTGTATTTCCAAGGGACTTGGCAGTGAATATTTTTTGACCTGTGTTTTGATATTACATTTGCCATTAAGTTTATTGTTTACCTCCGAGATGCTGCATTGTTGGTCATTCCCGCAGCAATGCGCCATTTCAGTAATGTAAGCATGGAATTAAACTGTACTGTGTTCATGCCCTAAGGATTTGTAACTCTCTTGAGCCTATTAGAACAGCCTCAAAACAGCCCCAGAGCTCAGGCTGGAGCTGTGTGATGTTGGAATAACCGGATCCTTGGAGATGGCCACAGTGCCCAGCTGTGCTGCAGCCCCAGCCCTGGCAGCGACAGCGCCACGGGAAAAGAGCGTGAACAGAGGGCAGAGCTGGGGCTGCACAGCCCTTCCTGCTGCTCCTCCGTGTGCCCGGGGCTCACCTGTGTGCAGGACACAGGGACTGTCCCCGTGTGCTGGGCTGTCCCCGTGTGCCCCTGACACGAGGGTGCTGTCCCCGTGTCCTGATGTCTCCGTGCCCGGACATAAGGGCTGTCCCCGTATGCCCCTGACACTGGGGGCTGTCCCCGTGTGCCGGTGCCACACGAGCTGTCCCCGTGTGCCCCTGACACTGGGGGCTGTCCCCGTGTGCCGGTGCCACACGAGCTGTCCCCGTGTGCCCCTGACACTGGGGGCTGTCCCCGTGTGCCGGTGCCACACGAGCTGTCCCCCTTGTGCCGGGTGGCACCGACAGGGGGCGCCAGAGCCGCTCCCGCTCGCAGCGCCCCCTGCCGGTCCGGTGCGTCCGTGCCCGCTCGCGTGCGGCGGGGGCGGGGCCGGCGCGCGGCGGGGGCGGGGCCGGCGCGCGGCGGGGGCGGGGCCGGGCGGGTGCCGCCCCTGAGCTGCCGCGCGCCGGGCGGGCCGGGCCGGGGCCGTGTCCTGGTTCGGGTCTCGCCGCCCGCGATGCGCCCGGGAGCGGCCGCGCCCCGCGGGCCCCGGGCGTGACCGGTGCGGGCGGAGCCGCCGGCTGGGCACAGCCCCCGCCCATGGCCCGCGCGGCCGGGCCGGCTGCTGTCCCGCGGGACGCGGCGCGGGCCTGGCGGCGGGGCCGGGCAGCATGACCGCGGGCTGCGGCCCCGCTGCGCCCGCCGCCCCAGCGCCACCTTGATGCTGCACGTCCCCGCTCTACAAATATGATGAAATGGCAGCCCCGGAAGAAGGTGAGTGCCGGCGGGGTCCCTCGGCGCTGCCCCGGCCCCGGCGAGAGCTCTCGGAGCCGCGGGCGGCGCTCGGACCGCGCCCCGGCACGGCCGCGGCTCCCGGTGCCCGCGGAGGGCCCGCCCGGCCGGAGCGCGGGGTCCGTGCGGGGCCGCGGCCGGGACGCTGTTCCGTGGCGCTTGGCAGCGCGTTTTATGGATGTTCTTTGAAGGGAAAACCCAGCAAAGCGAGTAGTGGGCTGTGCCGCCCCTCTGCGGCAGTGACCCTTTGCTCCTGGCAGCTGTGGACTATTAAACTTTTTATTTTCTTTTTTTTTTTTTTCCATTTTAGTTTTTTGTTTGGTTTTTAGTTGTTTTTTTTTCTCGTTTGGGAAAGCCTGCTTGAACCAGCAGGGCTCCTTCTGTAGCATGTTGTGTGATACTGTGTCTTACATCAGGGAAGAAATCGGAATCATATGTGAAAGGCATGAGAGTGTCTCTGGCTGTGAGTGTGAGACGCGAATAAACGGTGTTAGACTGTCCTGGTTGGAACGTGCCTTGTGCCACTGCAGCTCCGGCTGATCACTCAGGCTTTGTACACGGCTACCTCATCTCTTTTCAGCTAGTCTGAAGCTCTTCCTACACGTTTTTTTCAAGCAAGTGATTGTACCTAGTGAGAGGAGTTCTTATTTCAAGTCATTGTCTTGTAAGAAGGATAAACAGATGACAGTCAAGCTTGGTGGGAGTGTTGGTGCATTTTTCAGGTCCCTCTGTGCCTCCTTTCAAACTGGTTTTAAGATGTCTACAAGCTGTAGGTTTTTAAATGTCTGTTTTTACTATTTTCAAGCGAATGTGCAGTCACTCCTGTGGTTACGGCTGTGGAAACCCCTCCAGGCCATGGTTACAGCTGTATTGACTGAACCACTGAAATATTATTCTTGGCTGTTGGCTGGACTCCTCGGCTCTGGAAGATTCTGTTCAGAGTGTCAGGATTCACTCGGCAGTATTGGCTCACCCACTTATGCTTAAATCACCATGTCAGATGGTTCTTTTTTTTCTCTGCATCATTGTCTGTGTCCAAATCGAGTTGATTTGGGGCAACCAAATTTGATTGTGTAGAGGGCACACGAGACAGCTGAACTCCTCTGAACTGTCAGGCTTGCCTGAGCAAAAAATAATTCCTGTTCCTGATGTGATGTGATGCAAACTGTGTTCGTGTTGGGGTAGGCTGTGTGTTCAGCTGTAGTCCCAGGGAATCTCAGCAGAGGTTCCTCAGGCTGAGCTGCCAGCAGCCTCACGTGAGCACGGCTGGGATTTCTGCTGGCCCGCTGCCCTTGCAGCGCTGCCGTCATGTGCTGCTCGCAGCAGCCTCAGCAAAGGGGCTGTGCACACCACGCTGGGGATTCTGCTGCCCCAGCTCTGAGTGGCACAGAAGATGAGACAGGGCAGCTCTGAGTGGCACCACAGCCCCTGGTACTGCTGGTCCTTTCCTCAAGTGACTTCCGAGAAGTCATTTCCCTGTCTGGTCCCTGTTAGAATACCCAAATAGGAGCTGAATGCTTGTGCTGCTTCACTGAATCGGGAGTCTCCCTTGATTTATTTGTTTATGCTTGTGTTCTTTTGCTTTACCCGTGTTTTTGTTATTAAATGTTTTAGGTGTTTTGCTCATTGAAAGATATTTGCCTTCACAGCTGTGAAATGGTGCTGTGTAGAATCTCATGCAGTTTATTAGTCCTGTGTGTAACCCTGGAGTATGCTCCTTTGTCTGGTGATTCACAGATACAGCTATTGCCTGGAATGTGTAACCAGTTCTCTTGCCTTCAGCAAGTGAAAAACTGAATTTGCTTGTGGCTGAAATACTCCTGTTGTAAACCATGTGTGTTTTTAAGTTTAAAAAAATGACTGTTGTTTACTGATATTTTCCCTCAAGCATCAGAACTAATAAAGACTCTTTTCCTGTGGACCTTGGTGACTCACCTCTGGCTCCACTTCCTTCCAGGTTCCCCCTGCATCCTTGTCTTCCAGTCCAGAGCAAGGTCCATGCTGGCCAAGTGCCCTGGGATGCAGGCACTGGGCCCAGGACCAGGGGCTGCCAGGGCAGTGTGTGAGTCTGTTGCCTTGGGAAGTCAGGCTGGAATTGCATCCCCTGCCTTTGGGTGAGCACAACTGCACTGACAGCGTCTCAGGAGCCAGGAATTATGCAGGGTCTGGCTGCAGCCATGACTGATTCGTTACATTGATCATATTCTTTGAAAAGCATAAAATCAGCCATGTCAGTGTGTTCAGCAGCTCAGATTTTAGGAATTTCATAGAATTGTTATGTTTGGACGCCAAGTCCAACTGTCAACCCTGCATCACCATTTCACCACTAAAGCACTGTGCCCCAGTGCCACATCCACATGGATTTGAACATTTGCAGGGATGATGACTCCACCACTACCCTGGGCAGCCTTGCCAGGGCTGAACAACTCTTTCCATGAAGAAGTTTTCAATAATATCCAACTAAACCTTCCCTGGTATAACTTGAGGCCATTTCCTCTTGTCCTGTCATTTGTTATTCAGGAGAATAACCCTCAGGTGGCTACAGCCTCCTTTAGGGAGTTGAAGGGAGGGAGAAGATCCCCTCTGAGCTTCCCCAACTCCTGCAACTCCTTCAGCTTCTCCTCATCAGATTTGCTCCAGACCTTCCCCCGCTCTGTTCCCTTCTCTGATGACCTCTTCCATGATCTTCTCTGGCACTGAGGGCAGGCTGGCAGTTCTTGTAGTTCTGGAACCAAATCTTTCCTTTATCAAAACCTCTTTTTGAAATTCTGAAATCAAAAATCTTTTTGAAGATTCCTTTGGCTCCAGGGTACAGTTTGCTGCCAGAGCCACGTGTGCTGCCCACAGGATGCTGGCTCAAGTGGCTCCCTCCTCAGTGAAATGGTGATTTTTGCCCTGTACTTGCCTTGGGCTGCTCTGACCTGTTGTTGGCCAGGGTTTGCTGCTGCTCTGGGCTAAGAGGAGAAAAGAATGGTGTGGATGGTGGTGTGGTCGTGTTTGCTGATGCAGAATAGTGAACCTATGGATAATGATAAAAATATCATTATAATTGTGAGTGCCTGATGAGGTACTGAAGTTCAGATGAAAGCCCTTCTTTCCAAACTGTTCAAGCCAGCAAGTTGCATGAAGTGGTGCTTCATGTTTATGAAATGTACCTTGTTTATATGTAGGAGCAGTGTGGGAAATTCTGCCTGCTTGAGCCTGATAACAGCAGCTGGTTTAGATACTAAACAAAATTGCACAGAGGAGTCAATTGCTAATCAATTCTGTGACTAAATGCTGGACAAAACCTGAACTGACTGTGGTGGGTGTGGATGTCATGAAGCATTCAGTAAATCATCAATAGCAACACAGGGCTGAGCTGAGCTATCCCTTTGTTCCTCACTGCCACAAGTTAGCCATATTTACCAAGAACATTTCTGTAAGAAGATTCATTCATGTGTAATGCCTCTGTGTACAAACAGCTTCTTCAGTTTTCCTGGAGTACAGAAGAAAATATGCTCTTAGGAAATTCATGCAAATCTCATTATCTCTCTGCCATAAGTTACTCTCTTGGAGATCAGTATTTGTTTTTTGAAATCTGAATGTGTATATGATGGTATGTCCAAGTCCTCTGTTTGTATTTTCAGTTCGTGCTGGAGACTGGATTAGTGCATTTCATCTTGGTCACTGTGTAATAGTAGGATCCAAAAGCTCAGATTTATGTTTCTTTTTCCTTGTAATCTGTAACTTTGTGCCACCATTCCTGGCTCCATCTGTTCCTGCTGCTGCTGAATCTGGGCACACACATCATGTTCTCCATGGGAGAGGAGCTGTTTTCTTGCTGTGCCATTTGGAGCTGAAATGGGGTTGAATGGGAGTGTTTGGGTTCCTGGGACAACCTCTGTTATTCACTAGAAACAATGAAATACCTTTTTGTGACCTTGTTCTTGTCAGTAATGATGTCTGTGTGACTCTTACAAGCAAGCACTGTGGGGAATCTACAGTGATTGCAATCTGTATTGTGCTGCAGCTAAAATGTCACAGGCTGTGGAGTCTTTTTCCATGGGGAATGGAATGGGCAGCCCCTGGGTGGGCCATTGGTGTAAAAGTCACTTTTTCACTCTGTGTTGCGGGGTGGAATGGATTATGCTGTGGGAAAGGGCTGGGGAATGCTTGCAAGGCTGATCATTCCTGCAGAGGAGCATGAGCTCAGCTGACCTTGGTGTCCTTCCTTCTCTGGGCAGGTTGGCAGGTGATGGGCAGCACTGGGATTGGTTGCATGAGGATTTACTGATGTGGCAAATACGATGATTTTTCTAAGCTGGAAAATCAAACTGATTTCCAGAATTCTGTTCATATTAGATGAAAATAAGCAAATTAATTTTTTAAAAATATTTTCCCCCTTTTTTCTTCTTTTCCTTTCTCACTCTTGCTTCTTTCCTTGCTTTCATAACTGGCAGTTGTCAGAGAAGTATTCATGAGCTTTCCTATTTTATATTTTTAAGAGACTTTTAAAATCTAAATCTACCCTCTTATATGCTTAAATAAACAGAAAAGGATAGTATTCCTGACCTGTTAAATATTGCAGATCTTTTCCATTTAAGGCAATCCAGTCCTTGGCTCTGGAATGATGTTATGCCTGAATTCATAGCGATCTGAGCTGGTAATCTGTTGTTCTGCTGGGATGGACCAGTGTCCTGCCTTCCTCCTAACAATGACTGAAATCAAAAAGCTTCTTCCAGAGAGGGGAGAGACTGAGGGCAGCTCCTTGAAGGGGAGGCTGACTGGGTGGGAGCAGGGCTGAATTGAATATTTCCAGTAGAAAAGTCTGCAAAATCCTGATAGGTCTTACCCCATTTCACACAAATTTCTGTTATGAAATGTGTACTTTTTAACTATAGTGCACTATCCAAGATTTTTTATATCTGATGAGAATTTTTATATCTTCACTTCCAGTCCTATGGGCATTGTAAGATACCTGACACCTGCTTGGGGTTGCAAGCTCTTTTTCTGTTTCTGTATTGTGTACAGCAAAGACCCAGCAACTTCTGAGAGGACAGTCCCCCAAAATGTTATCATTTTATATCTTGCTATCAAATTGCCGTTTCCTTTCTCATCTCTTGTGCTTCAGGGTCTCCTGCTGTATGGATGGTTGAGTTTCATCTGTCTGTGACCATTTAGAGTCTTTCAGCACACTAAACACTCTTTGATAATACTGTTTATCTGTTGGGTCAGTCATTAGCTCTGATAAACTTGCTCTGAAAACTCTTGTTCTGGAAGATGCTGTGCTTTGAGCAAGCTCAGCCCATCACTGCAGATCAGTGAACACTGTGCTCCCTTTCCACAGGCTTGGAGCAGGATGTTCTGCTGTACTGCTGGAAGGCTGAATTGGAATATTATGGGATAACAGAGATGTACGGGGGCAGCAGCAATCCAATGGACTGTGCTCTCACAGCTGGTCACAAGAGATGAGGGATTGTACATATTTGCTTATGAAAAATGGTGAATAACTGACATTACATGATCCTGACAGACATTTTCCTTATGCACAAGGAGAACAGCTGACAGACATTTTCCTTGTGCACAAAAGCAACAAATGCAAATATTAGTTTCTCGTAACCTCTGGTATTTTGTTTGCATTTATACAGTTTTTGCAAATACTGGAGCAGCTGTTGCCATACTTGTCCTTATTGCCCAAAAAGGAATGCATATCCAAATGCTGTCTTGGAGCATTTGATTCCCTCAGCAGAACAGAACTGTATGTCCAATATGCAGTGCTATAACTGATCTTCCTTTGATGTAATCTGTGGATATGATCTATTCCTCCTCTTCTGCATGCACTTCTAAAAATCCATATATTTTAGGCTTTTATGAAAACCTAATTATAGAGTCATTAAGTAGGGTTTAGTGATTCTGTTAAGGTTATCAAAGATAGATGCATATTTTGGCAGAGCAGAAATGTGGGTTAATCAGTGTGATGGCAACATACAATTCACCAAGAAAAATATTCCTCCTCTATTTCCTAAATAGAGCATTTGATAGGAATGTCCTTTGCAGTAAGTGCTGCACTGCAGAATTTCAGTGTAGAAGATAATTATTACTTGTAATTATGGAAATTTCTGCAAGGGAAATTGTTTGAATTTGTTCCTGTTAGGAAATGAAATTGCTCTACTTGCAGTATTTGAATCCTTTTAGATGATTAATTCAATCTTCCTTAATTCCTGTGTATGGGCATTGTAACCTTCTGATACACCTAAAATCATCCCTTCAGCCCTGCTCATCCATTTGAATTTCTACTAGAGCTTACTTTGGTTTAGAAGAAAAATCCATGACATGTACAAAGCTTCTGTTAGACTGGGTCTATTGCTTCAAGAGCTGACAAAAGAGGTTAAAAATGAGCATGAAGTTAGATGTAGGTGGAGGTGAAAGAAGAGGATGTGAGAGCTGGCTAGGGTCAGAACTTATGCCTTATAGCAAGGGTGCATGATGTGTACATTGTACCTGCATTGCACTCTGGAGTCAGGTTGGATTTGTAAGCACTGCTCTGCACAGCTCATCATCTTGCTGTGTTTGTACATGTTTGTCAGAGGTCTGTATTTGAATTGAACACTGGAAAATAATTTCATGATTTGAAGTCTTTCTGATTAGTTTCAATGTCACTTCACAATGTTTTGTGGAAAGAATGAAATCTTCAGCTGCCAAATGATGTTAGTGCTTTTTAGTATATTTGTAACATTCTTCTCTGTGTTACTTTATTCAAGTAGAAATACCCTGCTCTGGTAAATCAACCCTTGTAATAGGGATTCCTGGGTCAATTTGTAAGAGAAGCAGCAGCTTGTATTGCTGAGTGTATTTTACTGGAACTTGGAATATTAGCTTGACAAGAGCAGCTAAGCATACAAATCTGAGAAAATACAGGCAAAATGAAATTGTAGAATTTCTTGATACAGGTTGGATGGACTGGTTCAGCCACAGAGTGTTTGGGAAGGAAAGCTTGTCTCTGGAGGAATGGAAAAGGATTCCCTGTGCGAGGCAAACTCAGTGGTTCCTAACTGAGCCTAATGTGGGGTAACAGCAGAAGCCCAGCATAGAGGGATTTTTTGCTGAGATGCTGATTTGAAAAGGTTTGGAGTAATGAATAGAGAAATGCTCTCAGATTGCTTTCTCCTATGCTGCAAAACCCAGGGCTTTATAAATAATAAAATACCTGTCTGTGTCATCAGCTTAATTGGAACAATCTCTGAGACCATTATGCTTTGGTTAGCCACAGTTAAAAGTGTCAGTAACATTCCTACTGGGATATTTATTAAAGCTGTATGGATTGTGCTGTCAGCAGAGCTTGGGTTTGTTCCCCAGGAGCACAGCTGCCTGGCCAGAGCTGCTCCCTGCTCCTGCCCTGCTCAGGATGCTTTGTGGATCCACTGGCTGCTTGGGAGTGACCCTTGGAAAGTGTGTTTGGTGACAGGGGGCTTGGCTCCTCAGCACCTCTCTGCCCTCTGAGCCTTGCTGGTACAGTGCTTTTTTTTTTTTTTTATTTTTTTATTTTTTGATAGAGAGTAATAAGTCATGTTTAAAAAAAAAAACACTTTTTCCCCATTATATAAAAATACATGTCTTTCTGTCAAAGTTACTTATTGTTTCTTTTATTCTTCTTTTTATTATTTAGTAGCTTACCACATTTAATGGAGTAAATGAGGATTGTGAGATGAACGTAAGTGTGGCAACCTTTTGCAAGCTATGATTACATGCTTTCCAGGGCAGCACTTACAATTCAGTGCCTACAGCTATTTGAATAACCCAGATCTGGGCTTGTGTAGTTTCTTGCCTACATTGAAACAAAATTGCACAGCTGAGGTGGGAATGTTTATGGGTTAGGCTAGTCTGAGTCTCTCAATAAGAATTAAGTGCAGTGGCTTCAGTTGCAAATAATTTCTGTCCTTTTAATGGAAAACAGTTTGTAGAAGCACTTTGTGTGGTTGCTGTGCAAGTGATTGAATCTTTCCTGGACACAGGGTGCTGTTTGGACGGTTGGGTATTGAATTTGGGTATTGCAGTGATGGGTTGAGCTGAGCTGGAGCTGGCACCTCATGAGCTGGGCAGGTTCTGCAGCCTGGGCTCTGTGGTGTTTGGAGGAGGCAGGATCTGAATCCTGGGCTCTGTGGTGTTTGGAGGAGGCAGGATCTGCAGCCTGGGCTCAGTGCTGTGGTGGTGGACATGCAGAGAATTTGGCAGCCAAGATGCTTCTCTTGGCCATTGCTCTGGTGCAGGGTCCAAAGGGATTGTGCAGATCTGGGAGCTGCTGCCACCTCAGATTAATTGGGATGTTGTGTATTTGTAAAGAAGCATGGCAGATTGTATTCTGAACTAAACAGCCATCACAGGGATAAAATCAACTGTCTGCCCTCCTGGTAAACCATGCTGTTTTTTCTTTCAGATTTCTTTGTATTTTTCTTTGTACTTTGCCGTTACTCTTTCCTTTTCTGATTATCTTGTAACCTGTCAGGTGATGATATCAGCTGATCTACTCTGAAACCCAAGTCTGGGATGGAAGTAAAAGCAATTCCTTTGATATCTGGCAACTATTCACATTTCTCTGACAAACCTCCTCTGCTGTGACTTCCTTCAGCAAACACCATTTAGACAGGCTGTCCTGTATGGATGGCTGCAAGAGTCTATTCTGCCCTCACTTAAAGTGGAATCACACCTAAGCAAGCATGAATTAACCTCCATAAAACATTCAAATATTTTTACTCTTAAGTGGCAGGAAGGAGGGACTTAACTGATACATAAAATATCCAGCTGTGTTATTCATGTTAATTAGGCCTTTGCAGAGACTCTTATGACTTGGCACCTTCCCATTTTCCATAGAAATGTTACTCTGTTATGGTTGGAGAGCCCTTTCATGAATTTCTGGGTTCTGAGTATTAGCTCTTGCTCAGATGCAGACTTGTGACAAGGATATCTGGGCTCAGAAACACCTTTGCCAGTCTCTCACAGCATGTAATGCAAACCACAGCTTCCCCCTCCTCAGACTTGCTAGAAATCCTTCCATGTGAATGCTGAGGCTCTGTCACAGGTTGCCCAGAGCAGCTGTGGCTTCCCCATCCCTGGAAGTGTCCAGGGCCAGGTTGGATGGGGTTTGGAGCAATCTGGGATAGTGGAAGGTGGAACAGGGTTGGCTTTAATGTCCAAACCATAGAACCAGTGATTCTGTGAACAGTTTCCTTCATGTGGAACAGTGCAGTCCCTCAGCCTCAGCAGTCCATACAGATCACTTTGATGCTGGAAGCACCAGTGCCTTGTTATAACTGCTGCACTTGAAAAGTCTGAGGGTAAGCTTTGTTTGGTGTAGAAAGAATGGAGAAATCATTTTGAAGCAGTGTTTAACTTCTGTCTGGGATTTTCTAAGATCAGATCAATGCAGCTGAGATTAAAGAAAGGAAGAAAATATCTTCCTTTCAGGAAGTCAAGTAGCTCCCACAGTAAGTGTTCCTATTGAGCTACAGTTTTCTTCAGCATGCCACCAGTTATTAGCAACACTATAAAGAATAGATTTCTTAGGTTGCATGAAAAGCAGGTTGAGCTGTAGAGTATTTTGCAGTGAAGAAATGTGCTTGAAAGTGAGCCAAAAGCTGTCGTTTCCCTTTTCATCTATTAAAAAGTACATTAACACTGTCAATCACCAGGCTTCAGAGGTTAGGCAAATACAGTCAGTATCTGCCAGTAAAATCAAAGATTTAACACATCTCACTATCAAAGTTAGATTAAAGAGAGAAATTTGCCATATGGGCAGGAGCCCCAGCTGTGCTCCAGCTCGGGTGACTCTAAACAAGCTATGATCCTTTGAAATCAGCATTGTTCCTGCAGTTAAAGCAGTGTGAGTGGCTGGGCAGCAAGGCCAGCACCCCTGGGTGTCCTGCATCTTCTTGTCCTGGGGAGGGGTGGGAAGGCAGCTGTGGGAATCAGGGAAATCTGTCAGCACTTGCTCCCAAGGTGTCCCAGTTGTAATGCAGTTGATTGGATGGTGGTGAGTTGTTTGAATACAGGTGTCACTTTTGTGTTTTTCTGAGACATAAATTCTGTTTTTTGTGTAGCTGGCAGAAGTTAAAAGCATTTGGTGGATTCTCTGTGCTGCTTGCCTTTCTAATTGGCATTATCCTCTGAGCAGTAGCAGCAAAGTCCGTCCAGCAGTCCAGGCTAAAAGTCAGCTAAGTTAGCAGAGAAATTCCCATTATCCTCAGTAGCTGTTGGAACTGGGTCTGCCCAACCATTTTATGCCAGGATTGCTGAAGACAGTAGTGTTGATTAATGTATATTATTTTTCTTACACTGCAGATTAAGCTTAAGACCTTGTCAAACCTTGCTTTTACTGTCTTTTCAGAAACAGGTTTGTGTGTGTGTTTGTTTGTGGTTTGTTGGAGTTTTTTTTAAATAGACCTCCTTAGAAGTCTTCAGAGTCTATGGAAATGTTCATTTCCCCTCATACCTCCCCCCTCTCCCACCACAGAGCTGTATAACACTTCAGCAGCAGTTGCTTTGCTCTCTCTGCTGCTAACTGGATATTACAGCAAGAATGTTGGAGTTTGTGCATGCTTGTTTTTATGGGAAAGTGTTTCCTGGACCCCGCAATCTCCATATTGTGCATTACTCAAACTTCCTTTGAGCTAAACAAGAGCTTCTGGGGTAATAATATTTTTTTTTAATGTTTCTTATAGTTTGCAGTGACTTTGAGGGTGTGCTGGTGGCTCAGGATGGCCAGTCTTGCCACTTGGATCAGGGAGCTTTGGAGAGCTGTACCTTGTTTTTGAGTCTTTCCCCATTTTTGCCTTGAAACTGGATTTTTTTATTTGTCCTGGTTGGGGAATAAGACATCTAGATCAGATGAAATGAAATTGTAAACATGCTACAGCTCTGTGAGTTAAAAGCAGTTCAGCTGTTTTAAATGTAAATGGTGTAGGATTATATACTTGATTTGTTATAGCCTCCTAATTCTGCCTGCCTCAGCACTTTACTGGCAGTTAATTGCATCAGGGCTCGGAGAAACATTCCACAAGCTGCTGAAGACAGCTTTGCCACAGTCTGACACACTTCTCCCTTGGTTACATAGCAAATGGACACTCTGGGATAATTAGTGAGGAGGAGTTCCAGTGGCCTGGGTACTGTTCTCTGCAGCCTTTTGCCTGTGAAATCCTCTCTCTTCCAAGTCTAGATGTCTTTTATTTTGGATATCAGTGTGTGCAGTGATTAGAATGACTAGGTCTGTGTTTTAGTGGGTAAAGAAATGTAGGGAAATATTTAATATTTTGTACAGGCACTCAGTGAGGGAGATACAAAGTTCCCCAAAGCCACAATTACTTAAACTTTCCCCTAGTTTTTATTCAATGCACAGAAGTAATCCTGCAAGAGTAGTAATGCATTTAGGTTCTCTCTGTTACAGAACAAAGGTCTTAGCAGCAAAAATTCCCTGTTCAGTTTGATATCAGACAAAGAGATCCAGTTTGATGGCACTGAGATGGGAAATGCCCAGTTACAGTCATGCTTAGATTTGAGGCTCTGGGATTCAGGTTGAATCACTGTCTTTTTTGTCTTCATTTTCCCATCTACAGCATTTGTTTTCTTCTGTAGGTCGGCATCCCTCTGAATAGGTTGTCTTTGTGCTCTCACAATCCTGACTGGCTCTGTACATGGCTTTAAAAACAGAACGTGATCAACCCCAAACTGTTAACAATTAGTGCAGCCTGGCAAGTTGCTCTGTGTGGTAGGCTGTCTGATGTGAAATAATGCATTAGAGGAAAATTTTCCTGAGGGAAATTAGACTCAAATATGCAGGTGGACCATGTGTCTGTCTCTCTCTCTCCTGGAGATGATGTGTCTTCTGAGGCATAATTAAAATTCTTTACAATTGTTTTCACAGTACACAGTGAATGGATAAGTGTGACAGTTGAATGACAGGCAGATATGCAGCCTAGGACAAGCAGAATGGGTGAATATAGTTTTCTGACTCAAACTTTTGTTATGAGCTGAATTCACAGCTGTTAAGATATAGACATGAAATTGAATCTGCCATTCTAGATGCTGATTTCTTTTCTTTGTGCTTCTTTTTGAATGTTGAACCTCTTCCTAGCTCTTTCTTCCCAGATCCTACCCCATCTAAGGTTGTGGTACATTGAGTCTGTGGCAGTGGGAGCTGATGGTCTGTGGCTCACTCGGCTGAGTTTAGGGAGAAATAATGTCCCTTGTGATGTGGCAAGGCAGTAACAGATCCAGTAACCTTCACACAGAGCTTTTGGCTGCCTCCTCTTTGCTTAGAGCATCTACACCCTAGAGGCTTAAAAGACTGATGACCTGCCAGGTGCCACATTTACTTTTTAAACTTCTGGTTTTAACCTTAATCTTATCTTGTTAATCATCTGGGCATTGACTGATTTATGGTTTTGTTCCAATAGTTGAAACCAGGATTCACCCCGTTATAAATGTTAGCTTTGTTAACCTGGACTCATTTGCATTGCATTGCAGCAGAAGTGACCTCAAACCTTGCAGTCATTTCCAGAGACACCATTAACCAGTCTGCTGGAGTCCTTATGGTCCTGATAATAGTTAAACCATCTACTTCCATGAAAAATCTGTGGCTTCTGTAAATCCTACAAACTCTGAACCCTACCCCAAGGTAATGGTGCTGTGTACACAGATGCTCTGGTTCATCCCTGGGGAGCTAGGGTGTGTCTCA
This sequence comes from Ammospiza caudacuta, assembly GCF_027887145.1. Classification (NCBI taxonomy): domain Eukaryota; kingdom Metazoa; phylum Chordata; class Aves; order Passeriformes; family Passerellidae; genus Ammospiza; species Ammospiza caudacuta. Next base: position 10,635,758 of record NC_080610.1, read on the forward strand.
TGCCATTCACCCAGTGTCCAAAGGACCACCATCTTCACCTGAAGCTGTACCCCATGTCTGTCTGGGTAGTGACAGTGAGTGGAGTGATTACAGGGAGGTGTCCCCACTCTCTGTATTGCTGCTGTTTCATTTGCCATGTCCAATTGAATCCATTTGACCAGTGGGACACAGGCATTTCCTTTCATTGGAAAATACTCTTTCACAGAATCACAGAATAGTCTTGAGGTGGGAGGGACTCAGAAGGATCATCAAGTCCAACTCTTAAGTGAATGGCTCATATGGGGATGAGCCCCATGGCCCTGGCATTATTAGCACCATGCTCTGACCAGCTGAGCTAATGTCACAGCTAATGTCACTCACTTGACCAGCCTTGAATCTGTTGAGGTGCTCACCTGGTCTCATTAGGCACTTGGAATGAAGACAGCACTGTTGCTTTTGTCTTGTGCAAAAGGTCACTTAAAGCTGCACTGAAATCAGTTTCCCAGTTTCCACCTGGGCCTGTTTCAGGGGTTCTTATCCTGGGGTTTTTCCACTGCAGCCCTGTGCCTCCATCTGATGGGGAAGGTCTGAGGTGCTGAGGCTCAGGACCTGCCTTTGTTATGGACCTACTTCAGGAGTGTTTTCATTTCCATTTATCTCAAGTCTCTCATTTAGGGACACATGAGGGAAAGAGCCCATCTGCCACTACTGGAGCGTGTCCTGCTTGGCCTCCTGTCCCCTGGGATTGGGGCTGTCCCTTCTCCTGCCCTGGTTCCACCTCAGTCCCCGCTGCCATGGAGACGCATCACCAGTGGCCATTACAGTGGTGCTGAGATGGCAGCTCCTGCTGTGCCTGCAATTCCCATCATCCTGCTTCCATCAGCACTTCTCTGGTTTGAATCCTGCTTTGATGAATTCCATCTTCTCCATGCTCGCAGCACAGTGCCCTCCCAGACATACAGTCTCAGATGTAATGCTTTGTGGCCCAACACAAGCTGTCTCTCTCTTATTCTGATACCTCTTAATCATTGAAATGCAGCATTTTGAGCTGTTGCTGCCATCTGTTTTTTGCATTAGGCTTCTTCTGGCTCTCACATGGTGTGTGAGAAGTCAGGAGAGCTGCATCTTCCCCAGAGCAGAGGTGGTGGTGTGCCCATGGGATCCAGCTTGGGGTACCTGTAATTCCAGTATGATTGGGGACCCAGTCTAATCCCTGTGCCTAAAATGGGAAGTTTTCTGCAAGTCATGTGGATTCTGATGTACCTTCCTTTGCCAGAACTGTAGCAAAGAATGCACTAATCAGGCAACACATCTGTGGGTAGAATTTAATGGTTGTTTACTTACTGGCTGTCAGATTGGAGTAAATTTGTTGTATTTCAGTTTGGAAATTGTTCAAAACTGGTTCTGAATGATGACAGACAGGTCTTGTGTAGCCTCTGGAGGCTCTCAAGCTGGCCAGGGCCTTTGGTGGAGGTGTGAATAGTGTCTCCTCCTCTGGTGGGATGCCAGGGACTTGATCAATATAAGCAGGGCTCAGATCACTTGCAGCTGCTGCAGGGTAACTGTGAAACAGCTCTCAGGCTGTGGGCAGGGCACCATTTTCTTGGGGTATTTATTTATCATGAAGCTGCTACAGGAGCTGTAGTTTTGTAAAACCCTGGGACAGCCACCCTGCCTTCTTCAGAGCATCTGGCAGGAAACTGCCCTGAAGTCCTGGTGACTGTATAAAGCACTGATCAGTTCATTGTTTTAATTTTCATTGTGGTTCCTTTAGCTTCTGGCTCTCCAGCATTCACAACACAATTCCATCTTTGTTTCAGTGTCACTGTCTAATGTGTGGTGGCTGGTGACAGTGCTATGCACAGAGCTTGTGGAGTCTCTCTGAATTAGTTTGCTTGCATCTGTGGGGAGAACTGGAGCCAAAACCCTCTCCTTTCAGAGGATTAGAATCACATCATTACTGGAGGGAGTTCAGAGAAGAGTGAAAAAAGTGATTAGGGGCCTGGAGGGACTGATGTATGAGGAGAGATCAAAGGGGCTGAATTTGTATCATTTGGATAACTGACTGAGTAGGGAACATAAAAGTCTGTGATTATGGAATGTGTATAAACAGGGATGTGTCAGGGAGAGATTATTCAATGTGGGATGATGAGGGCAATGGAATTACAGTAGAAAGGGGCAAAAAGCTGTTAAATAGGAAAATTTCCCAACAATGAGGTTGGGTGTTCAGTTGCCTTTTGCTGTAAATCCAGTGACTTGAGCTATTGCTTTTTAATTTCCTAATGAATGCACATAAAAGGTTTTTAATAGAGGGAGAAAAGTGAAGATTGGTGCAGCAGTGGCTCTCTGGTTTTATGTCCCTTTGGCCTCTGTGGCTGCATCTGCAGGGTCCATCCAGCTTGGGTGGGACTCCCTGAACAGAGAGCAATGAGCTGTCAGGAAAAGCCTTTCCTGGCTTTTTCATCAGGTTAATGTGATCAGCCTGAGAAGAGTTCACCTCTCTGTGGCATCATCCTGCTGCAGGCTCTTGGGATTTCAGGAGATGAATACTCACACAGTCAGTAGCTGTGTTGCTTTGGTTCAACAGTTTGGGCTGCCTTGACTTTAAAGTGGGATCCAGGACCTTACTTCCAGAACCAGCAATTGCAGAAATTGGTGTTATTTTAGATAATATTTCCAGGATGCTGCTTTCATGCCTCCTGCCAGGTGTCTGTGCTCTGCATTTCATGGCAGCTACATTCCTACTTCTGCCACTGAATTACATTTTTAACAGTCTTTACATGAGTGTGGACTGCTGTATAAATTGACTGGTTATCTTCTCTACTGATGTTAATAATATCTTAAAAATTGCAAAACATGTTTTAGAAATTCCAGACTTCAGTTGTAGCCGAATCTTTCTTTGCCTTCAAGCTAAAGACCTATTTTAAATGAAGTGGTGGCTTGAAAGTTTTCTTTCCCACCTGCTTATAATACCAAAGCCTGGGAGGAGGGTTATTGTCATAATTTTCTACCTTGTTGATGTTTAAAGCAAATCTTTTACATTATCTAACATATCTTTGCCAGTAAAAACTGTGGTAGCACTCTTTTTTCTTGTGTGGCTGAGAATAATAAATAACCGGTTTGAGGCAGTGCCCTGTGTCCTGTGCTTGTGGGTGAGCTTTGTCCTTGCTCTTGGGGGCTGAGCTCAGCTATGTGGGGTCTGGCATGAGCCAGGGAGATGGGGCAGGTGATGAGTGATGTAAGGAGATGCTTGGTAGGCAATGTACTGAGTCCTGTATGTGCAGAAGGAGGATCAGAGTGTGGTAGGGTAGGGATGGGTGTCTTTAAAGGCATTGGGAAAGTGTATTCTCTTGGTATTGTGTATTTCAGAGCACAGGCTTCTTGGCTCAGGTACATGAAATAGTGATGCCTCCAAGCAAGATTTCCTCTGGGAGCAGTCACGTGAAAGGGCAGAGGGGAGGTGATTGAAATTGAAACCTTCAGACCCTGCTGAATTACTTTTTCATTTTTTTTTTTTTAATGGGACTGAATTACTGAAGGAACATTTACTCCTACCCAGGTCTGTAACTGCTGTGTCCCTCTCTAGGACAGATGTGAGATGAGATGTGGCAGGGCTGAGGTGCTGCACGTGGCATGAGAATTGCTGTGGCTGGAGCTGCTGTGTCTGCTGGGCATGGAGCAGATGTTCTTGTAGGGAATATGGTGGCTCTTGGCTGCTTTCCCCCTGGATTGTTGTACACAATCTCCCAGCTGTAAATGAAATGCACAGCCACAGAATTACATGTCAGCATCATTGTTTATAGACTGCTTTCCTCAAAGGAAGGATCTGGTGTGAGAGGTGCCTGTGTCTGAGGTGGTGTTTGCCAGGGTAGGACAGCAGCTGATGGTGGCTGACAAACAGGCAATCTTGTGGAGGCAGGTTTTCCCAGACAGGAATTTTTTCAGATTTTTTGGTAAAAGTTTTTGTTTGTGCATTTTTTTGGTTTGGGTTTTGTTATGGACAGACTTGTAACACAATGTCAGAATGCAAATGCCAAGATGGTCTCAAAAAGTTTGCCCTAGGCAGGCTTAAGAGGCTTCAGGCTCTAAGTAAGTTTTCTGAAGAGACTGATAGAGAATTTCTTGATCTGCTAAAGCAGGTTTGACTTATTTTGTGGCTGTAGGCTGCCTTGTGTGAGAACTATCACATGGCCATTTTTCAGAGCTTGGCTGTGTGTTTGCAATTTTGCCACAGTAGCATGAACGTGTGCATAATCTGTGTGTTCAGTCCCAGTAAGGGATGGCCCTAGCACATTCCTTATCAAATTATAAATATAAAAATATCATTTTTTTGTTATAGAAAAAATTAGAACATCTGGTAGTGAATGCCTTATAGTATATTTATAACAATTCTCTGTATTATATTTAGTGTGTGGAGATCTGTGCTCATTCCTCACAGATCCTCTGTTTTTCTCATGTATTTATACCCAAAAATTGACCAGGAAAAGCTTTCAGAATTCAGATTCCTGAATATGTTTACTGAGAAGTGCCTTGTGGCAGTGAATCATTGCTAATGGCTGCCAGGCTGCTGCAGACCTCATTGCACAATGCCATTAGTAGCCAAAGAACTCTTTATAACCAAGCAAAGATTTTACAAGGTGCAGTAGTTTTCATCATTATTACTCTGTTAATTGTGTTACACTTGCTAACAGAGTATTGTTTCTTCTTTCCTCTGTGAAATAAAAGAAAGATGATGAAGAGTAGGTTGTTATCCTTGCCTGTAGCATGAAGGGGAGCAATGAAATATTGATGGCAGTGCTGATGTCTGAGCACAGAGTTCACTGCCTTGACCTTCTGCTCCCTGGCTGCAGCTCCAGATGTGGATTCAGATTCTGTGAGCATGTGGCACATCTCACTTCCAGCAGCACGCAAGCTCTTCATCTTCTGACAAGGCAGAGCAGGGTTCAGCTGTTTCTCCTGCACAACTTGGTGTGCACTTCAGTGGTTTGCCTGTGGAGAAAGATAGAAAATTGTCTGCACACTCTTCCAGCCTATCCTGGTCTTCCTGCAAGTTGGGTCTCCCTTCCCAAGTGTGCATTTCCCCACTCACTTTGGGGTCCCCAGCAAATGTTGTCAGGCTGCCCCTCTCCACCACTGTGTTCAGAATACACAGTTCTGGAAGCTTTTCCTGATTGAGTCCAGTTGTACAGAGGTGGTTTGAGGAGTGAAAAACTGCATGCTCAGGGGCTGGGCTGAGAGGGACCCACTGGGTTCACAGATCCATCAGATTCTGTGTCATCCAGATTCCAAACAGACCAAAATAAGGTATCAAAATACATTTTAAAGAAAATCTTGATGCTTGGTCACCCATCTTTTGCATGTTTTATTAACTTCTCCTTCATGTGGTTTCTGAGTGCCAAAACAGTCCTTTTAAATTGTGTCATACAATTGTCTTTTGTGCCCCTGAGACTGTTCAAGTGGAAGGAGCAGAGCATGGCTGGAATTTATAACCTGTGACTCTCTTCACTGAAAACTGTAATTTTCAAAGCAAATCTCTGCAAGGGGACCATGTTACTGTGACTTGTCATGCAGTATAAATAATGTTCTTTTCAGTTTACATCAAACAGAGCAGGCCATTGCTTCTTGATCCAGTGGAAGCTCTGGTAATTGCTTCTGTAGGTTCCATTTATAGATCAGACTTCAATGACTAAATTTAATTACTTACAGCTGAATCCAGTGGAAGTAATAAGTTCAAAATAACCTGTCATGCTGCTGTGAAAGCACCATGTTCCCTGAAAAAGGCACTTCCTAATTGTTTCATTTTTCAGGAGAAGTTTTTAACTTTCACCTATTCATTGTCCGGTTGAGTGAAGAATGGAGCTTTGCAGGACTCTCCCTCTCAAAGCTGTGATGAATCTTCTCTTTTGCCATTTCCAGTTGTACTGAGTCACAAATAGGTGACTGCAGGAGCTTTTGTTAGAGCCAGTGTGGTGGTTGTCATCTTACACAGTGGTGTCCTTCCTGAGCTGTGGCACCCTGATTGGGAGAATATTTGGAGATGTGTGATGAGAAAGAACAGATGCCTTGAAAGATTGTCATATAATGAGAGAAAAGCTTGGAATTATTTACTGAAGTGTTAACAAAGACCTAAAGGATGATGTTCTTGTTTTTCACTTAATTAGGCAATAATTGAATGAAAGACTGCTTAACTGATCTGCAGAAAAAATTGCTGCAGGACATTGCAGGGACACAGTGACACTGGTACAGTTGTGGCAGTTGTACCTTTGTTTATGTCTCTTTTTCTACCCCACTGGATGCAGACTATCTCAGACCTGCATTTTCTGATGTTCGTATGGTCTGTTAGCGTGATTGATCTGTGGCTGGCTGTCTTTTTCCTCTTGCATATGCATGAGTGCACACACGTGCTCACTTAAGTGAATTTGATTTCTTCATTCCTTGTCTTTTGCCTTTGTCTGGCATGTTGTCATTTAAATGACCAGTTCTTTCCAGACTCTTGTGTCACTTTTTTTTTTGAAACATTTCCCCTGCCTTTTTAGCACCCAGGTGTTTCTGACTCTCTGTATCCAGTTAATTACAATCACCAGTGCACAAATCCCACTGTGTTAGTGATGATACCAAGAGCCTTTGAAAAGTTTGTTGTATCTTACAAATAATGAATGGACATAATAATGCCTCAGGAAATTTACTGCAATTTAATCCAGACTCTTTCATTTAAATTATATTTTTAAGAGAAACATAGAAAAATTTATTATTGTGAAAGCCGAAACGATATGTGCAAATGTAGTTGTATTGCATTTAATTTTTTCCCTCCCAAATAATCCAATATATTACAAATTTCCTGTCAGCATAGGTGGAAAGGGGAATTCCTTGGTGGCTGCTTGCCTTTTCCACTGGGAAAGCTCCAGGCATGCAGCTCTGCTTCTGAATCCTGCTCCTTCTTCCTAGGGAGGTGCTCAGGGGAATATCTCAGCTGGGAAGGATTCCTCTGTCATTTAGAGGATGAACTAGGAGGTAATTACTCATGCTGCCAGGTCAGTCAGTATTGATGGGGGCTGTTTCAGGATATTAGTACGTGGGAAAGTCTTTGATGGTTGGGAATTGATTTAAATCCTACAAGCTTTGTTGTGTGTGACCTGCCTGTGTGCTCATATTATCTAAAGCAGATTTCTAGGAAAGCAGATTGCCCAGACAGATTGAGCTGTGCTCTCTGATCCCATCATGGGTGGTTGGGTGTGGCAACTGTGGGATTCCACTTGGAAATGCAGGGATTTTTACTTGCTGCCATATTGTTATTGATTAAACAGGCTGGGTATGGATTGCTGCACAGGTACCTGCCCAGCAATGAATGCTAAAAATGAGAAATAAAATAACACTAAGCCAATAAAATCTGAGTGCACACAGCTACCTGGCAAGCTCCAAATGATGTCTGGGCAAAGGCTGTGCAGTGTTCATCCCCTGCTCTGCTGAGGATTTTAGTGGCACAGAGTGGTTTTTAGTGTCACAGAGTGGTTTTTAGTGTCACAGAGCTGTGTCTGGGGGCTTTGAGATGCTACAGACAGGTGAGCCTCTGGATCTGAGCTGCATGAGCCTGAGTCTGGGTGACAGGGTGGCAGATGCCAGCCTGAAGCCAGCACAGGAGAGCTCCCTGGTCTCTCGTGCTCAGGAGCAGCACTGGGGCAAGGTGGTGCTGGGCAGCACTAAAGCAGGGTCAGAACCTGTGGGACCTCATGCACTGGGCATGACTGAGGGCTCTGCACATTTTTACCTGAGCTTAGTGTTTGGAAGGGTGAGTGGGTTGAGTTTTCATCACCTCTTCCCTCTGGACCCTGTTCTTTAGCCTGTTCAGACCCATTCAAGTGTCTTGAAGCGTGCTGTGAGTGAACAGCTGATGACCCAGTACTGACACACAGATAAATTATTCAGTGTGTCTTATTTGGGAATTCAAGGCTTCATGATGAAACCTACAAAACTGTATTATGCCTCTGACATTCTGAGATTTCATCACTGTATCTTCAATTATTCACTAAGCCTGCTTGTTCTCCTCCTGGCTCTCTGACAGGGCTGCAGGCCGGTGGCAAGCAGCAAGCAGTGCTTCCTTCTCTTTGTTCTCCTGCTTGCTCTTGGTACCTTGTGGAGAAGACTTGCCTGGTGCCTTCTGTATTAAACCTCTCACACAAAGTTCAAATTTGTACAATTCACAGGCAGGGAAGAGTCTACAGCCATCCCCATTGCTGGAGGTTTCTCAGTGAGCTGTAATTATTGTGAGTTTCTCCTTCCCTAGGGACAGAGCTTTCACTGTGGCTGCATTTACCCTGCACGAAGTCCACAGATGAACAGCCATGACCTGGTTGTCAGAGCATCCTCTGGGAAATGCCAAAGAGAGGCCAGTGGAAGAGGAGGTTGCAGGAAATGCTTAAGGAAGGGTTTGTCCTTGGGGGCACAGCTGAGGGGGTCTGTGCCAGTGGTGCCTGCCTGTGCTCGAGGTTCTGCCCATGCCCAGGGGCTCCTGGAGTGGGGCTGTTACCATGGGGTGCTGTGTTACAGAATGCTGAACAGATCCTCAGTGCCATAAACCTCGAGCTGTTGGTTTTGTAGGGGCGGTTGCTGTGTCTGTAAGTCAGGAGAGAATTAACACACCAGATTCTGTGAGCTGGGACTCCCCTGTGCTCCCTCCAGGCTGTGGTCCTGGAGCAGGGAGGGCAGAAAACTGCTTGGTTTTCTCCTCCAGCATTCCTGAACTGTGCCTCTGGAAGTGCAGGATCTCTCTTGGCTTACACGTCCCCTCGTATTTGTACTTCTACACCTGGCACCTGCCTGCATCAGAGTCCAGATGTACTGATTTCCCATGAGCTGGAGGGAACTGTGACACATCAGACATTTCTCTTTGGTTTTGGTCTCTCTGTAGCTATTTCTGCATGATTTGCAGTTTCTATAAAGCCCCGATAGCTTTGTCAGGAGTCCAGGCTTGAGGCAAGCCCTGCCTTGTGAGAATCCCTTCTGCTGAGTGTATCCTTACAGAGCACTGCCCCAGTATCTGCTGTGTGGAAATTTTAGTCTGTGGTGGATAATTTTAGAAAAGAGAACTGAAATTAATACTATGAACTCATTGCCTGACGAAGGAGAAATTTTCCTGTGGATGTACAGAAAAATATCTTCATTTCTCCTGGGATTCCTGGGGATGGAAAGTCTGAATCAAGGCTGGAGTCACCATACCAAGGCATGCCAAATACCTCAGAACTTAGAATATTTTCTTCCAAGCCAAGACCTTACACAAGTAATGGAGTTCACAGGTTATATGAGAAAGACCAGAACTTGTCTACATAGACACAGCTTTTGCTTTCTTTGTCATCACTTGAATAATTTCAGCCAGATGAAGAATGGAGAAGAATGTATGAGGAGGGAACAGAGCCTGCCCTTTACTGGCTTGCCCTGGACACAGAACTTAGGCATGGTTGTCATTAGAAAGCATGCAGCCTCTTAAATTCAGGTATGTTCCGTAATAAAATGCTCTCTCCTGCTCATTCCAGTTATTTGAATTAAGTAAAGTTGTAACTTAAAGGTTACTTAAAGATAACTTTAAATGGAAGTTAAAGATGTTGGAATAACAATTTCCAGGTGATGTTGAAGAGACAGAAGATGCCTCTGCACAGGGGAGCTGCTCATGTCCTCCACAGAGAGAGCCTTGCTCCTTAAACACACGTTCAGTAAATGGGAATAATAAGGAATTTGGCACTTTTATGGAACTGACACAAATCCAGTGAGTTCAATAGCAAAGTTGGAAATGCAGCCAGTACTCCTGCTGTTCTCCTGGCCTGTAGGAATAGAAGCTGCTAACTAGCATTTGGAGCCTCTGGTGCCATTTTGTGTATGATGAATAAAGGAAGGTAGATTACATTGTTTTCTGGTAGTTCAGTACAGGCAGTGCAATGTTTTCTGTTCCTAGAGCACAGACCCTTGTTGGCAAGGAAGACTGTATTTCTTGGGGTTGCAGAGCTGAGAAGAGCTGGGTGCTTGCTGAGAAGGGCAGGGTGCTCTTCTACTGCTGTTTTGTCCCTTTTTTGAAGCCACAAGTGGATCAATCTGATAGTTTGTTCATCTCATGGCTGGTGCAAGCAACCATGTGAAAACCCTGGGGATCATGGTGAAAACCAGCCCTTTGTGTTGGTTATCACTGCCTCGAGTTGGTGCTGATGTGAGTGAGAGGGAAGAGTCCCCAGTCCTTTGCTGTTCTGCGCTCAGTAGGGCTCCATTGTTTGAAGGATTTTCCAGTGCATTAGAAAATGAAAATCGCTATTTTTGGACTTGGCTCTTGCAACCCCACTGAAGAATGACACCTATTCTGGAGTCCATCCAGATACTGTTCTAACAGCAAAACAGAGAAGTGGTAGGGCAACTAAAATAAAGCAGATGTTTAGCAGGGAAATAATTTACAATTGGCCAGTTTGATGGTACCTCTTGACCCTTTCAGGGCTGTTCAATAAAACCAGCAGTTTCCATAGCAACTACTAAATTACTTGGTGCTTCAGAGATCTGTGATAAAGGAGGCGAATCATTGTAGGGAAACATGGTGTTGATGTTTTTCCCCTTTGCATTGCAAGAGTAATGATCTGGCAAAACTTGCTAAATGGGACGCCCCTGCTGAAGAATTTTTCCCACGTTCACTTGGGCCAAAGAGATTTATATGTTTAGTACTTTTGCAAATTTGATTTTTCCCCTCTCCCCTGTCATCAGCTTTGTCCTTGGCAGGCGGAGCTGGCAGGGTGAGCCAAGAGGCAGGAGATGTCTGCAGTAGGTGTGTGCTGGGTTCTCTGTCCCAGCCCTGCTGAGCATCAGCTGCTCCTCCAGGGAATATGGAACAACTCCCCACCTGCAGTCACTGCTATCCTGTGCTCTAACTGTGTGAATTTCATCTTGCTTTTGTTTTCTGGGGATTGTACTGCTCAGGTTTTTTTTCTACTTCACCGGTAAGAAAAGGTGTAGCTTAAGATCAGGGCAGTCTTGAGAATGGACCCATGGAGGAGTGTGATAAGGAAGTGGTTTTGGGACTTGTTTTTCACGAAGCCCAGTGTAATTCTGGTGTCTCTCAGGGTGTATTTCACTTCTCTTTGAATGTTTGGTTGCATGCAGAGTGCTGCTCTTGTGGAGTCTGCTGTGTTGGGAAAACTAACTGTGTTAAAATCCTGAAATGCTAGTTTAAAATACTGCACTTCACTCATTCCTGTGAGACACAAATCACCATTTGCTGATCAAACTTTATCTGACTTCCAGCAGTTACAGAGGTTTTGAGTCATTTGGGTGAATTACCTTCACCAAAGTTGTTAAAGGGTTGTTAAATGACCTCTGCAGGATCTTGTCTCAGTGCAGACAAGAGTGCTTCCAAAACAGCCCTAAATGCTTTTCAGATTCACAGCAATCAAACAGCAGCTAAGACCAGGAGGAGGTAGGATAATTGGGAAATACAAGACACAGGGATTTTACAGATGGAGAGTGGAGCCAAGAGGGCTCAGTATTGGGGTCCAGAGGAAGAGTACCTGAACTGGGGAAAAGAACTAAATTTACAATTTAAATAATGGTACAGTGCTGAAAGTAAACTAAGCAACAGGTAATAATGGTGTTCAAATCAGCCCTGCCTCTGCCCCAGGCTTCCTTGAGAAGCCACATACAGGTGTAGGCTAATTAATTTAGTTTAAGTTTTGTATAATACTGTATCTGTTAAATATCTAATAATATCTTACAAAGACTGGTGTTACTTCTGAGCAGGATGAAAGGTGGCCCATCTTTTCTTATGCCATTTCTAAAAGAAGCTGTTCAGCCAAAAGTTGTGCCAAACTGTCCCTGTCCTCCTCGTGGAGGAGCTGCAGCAGATGCTGCAGTGCTGTCCCTGCTGGCCTCAGGCAGAAGAGGCTGGTCCTGTTTTCCTTGTGCTGTATTGGGCACTGACAGGTTGGTTGTTAATCCTCCAGAGCACTTTCCTTCCTCCACTCATAGCTGGTTCTTGCTGTTAAGTGGTGGTTAAGAGTTGTTGCTGATAAAGACAGGAAGATTGACTGCTGGCACCTGCTGTTAGAAATGGAGAGGGATGTCCTCTGAAGAGGGGTTCCAGGATGTAGCTGCTGTTCCTAGAGTAAGCCTGAAGCATGTGAGAAAGGAGCAGCAAAGGTAAGATCTCTGTGAGAAGCTGGGCTGTTTACTTCAACTAAGTAAACAAAGGTTTGACTCATTATTTACTGATAAATTCGATTTTTTCCATGTGGGCAAGTGAGCTGTGCACAGAATCCCATTAGCAGGTAGTGGAAGCACAGTTAATAAGAATGATTAAATGCTCTTTGGATAAAACCAGGCAAGATATTTTACACACACACCCATCTTGTTTTTCTCTATATTCTCCATGGGTCCTAGAGGAAATTCCTATTTCTGTGTAGGGTAGTTCTGTAGGAGGAGTCTTGGAAACAGGTAGAAGATAAAGAAACAAAGCTGCAGAGACAACAAATCTGTTGTGCTGATTCTCCAGGGCAGGCTGACAGCTGTGGCTCAGGTGTCAGCCAGATGTAGGACTGTGAAGGAAAAGTGTTACCTGGGGTACAACCTTAATTTTGGGAAAGCAGGAATTCAGCTGGTGTGGTCAGCAGCAGTATTTATGCATGTGCTACATGTGTTCTGAATTAAAGTGCAGTCTTCCCTCTCCTCGCATTCCTGAAATCCCACAGCAGAGATTTGTCCGTATTTTTCTCTAAAATTTGGCTGTAAAACAGTTACAAGGGGAGAGGATGGATCCAACCTGGTGCTTGGCCCTGGGAAGCTGTGGCAGCTGTTCACACATCCCCTCCCTTGCAAGCTCTGCTCGGCCCTGGCACAGCTGGCACGGGCAGCCCTGGGGGGCACCTCTGACTGCACAAGGGGTGTGCTGCAGACTGAGAACAGGCTCTGAATGCAGCAGAGATTATTCCTGCTGTTTTTGGCATCTTCTCCTGCTCTGGCAAACCAAGGGAGCATTATAGAAGAAGCATTTTCTGTGTGTTTGCCTTTCCTGTCCCCATGGCCGACTGTCCAGGATCTGAAGCTGACAGCAGCACGAGGGTGGCTGGAGTTTCCTCCCCTGTGTACAATGGCAGCCTTTGTCTAAGACCAAGGTGGTTTTTTTTTCAAGTTTTCCATGTTTGTTTGACAGGAATTTTCTGCTGCAGAAGCTCTTCTGATGCTGCTCCAATTTTGTTCCTCTATCTCAGTTATTCAGTTAATGTTGGCCAGCATTGTGCCATGTCCATGAGCCTGTGGGGTGAGGTTTGGTGGCAGGGCAGGGTGGCCTGTGATGGCTGTGGGGATCCTGCAGAAAGGGAGGAGGCACAGGAGCTCCTGAGCAGGGAGGGGAGATCCCAAATGTAGAATCTGTTGCTGCATTCCTTGTGGGCAGGACCTTGACTTGGTTTTATTTGGCAAAATATTGGGGAGCTTAAAGGTCCTATTCATTATTTACATGCTGTGTCTTTGTACTGTATTTTGTCTTCATTGTATATTTTGTATTAATTATAAACCAGTTACTGTTGCCTGAAACAGTTCTTGCATATTGATATCAGAAGATTTAATAAAAATTTCACCTCCCTTCTTGATATTGGCCATTCAGTAATGACATTTGCATTCTAATCCTGTTTGAGATTGCACAGGGAAATCTAGTATTCAGGGTCTAGCCAGTTACCTAGATGGGATCTCAAATGATGAGATCAGAAAAGCTAATAAGCATATTTATTTGTGTTCCCTGGACACTGCAGCCATCAGTCCAGTGGCAGCTCCTGGTAGGGAAATTCTCCTTTTACATTAAATGGGCTATAATAAACACAGTGGAAAATACTGGAGTGTACAGAAACTACGTGGGTCAATAAATTGGGCAGAAAACTTAAGACTTGTGCTCAGAATTTCAGAGAGGGGCTGTGCCTGCCCAGGCAGATGCTGACTGTGCCCCAGAACTGCCCTGTGCTCATCTCATGCTCATACAAGTTTGGTAAAATTATATTGAGGGTAGGAAAAGCAGTAAAAAACTTCATTCCAGCCATGAAAACATGGAATGTTCTGAAAAACATGAGGCAAATCTGCAAAAATGGGTGGCAAAACCTGAATGGGGTAGGAAGCCTTATTCCCCTTTGGGTGCTGTGCTGGGAGTGATGCCACTTCACCTGGCTGGTTCTGTCCTGAGGCCAGCAGTGTGAGCAGCATCTGTGTTGTGCATGGCTCAGAAGTCTCAAGTGCCAAATATATTTTGCCAGTTAATTAATTAGAATAATTTATTTTTGCTTCCAAAATATCAAGAGTGCTTTCAAAGGTATTATGGATAAGAAGTGCTATCTATTCCTTGTGCTCCCTCCTTCCCTTGGCTGTATGAAATTGGTAACTGGGCAGAAGCTCAGCCTGGCTGTGAGAGCCTGCACTGGTGTTTGATTCTCAGAGATGTGTGGGAATCTCACTTCACAGCCTCTCCAAGGTAGAATCAGGTACTTGATGAGATTGGTTGCTTTGTAGAGCTGCTTTGGACTCTTTAATCCTCTTCCCTTCCCCAAGGTTCCTGCTGGCAGGAGCTGCTCTCCCTGTCCTGCAGGCACTGGCTGTGCTGGGCAGAGCCCAGGCTGGAGGGCTGGCTGCAGGTGCTGGAACCCCTGACATGCTGGGACACTGGGGGTAGGGACAGCACAGCTGTGTCCATCCTGCTAAAACAAGGACAGGAGAAAACAATTCCCATTGAGGGAGATGCATCTGGTGCCAAATTCCAGCTGAGAATGAGGCTTTCTTCTTGCACAGCGCCTTGTTCCTGGAAAGTGTGGTGCAGAGACTGCAAAAATGAAAGGGATGGTTCCAGCTGTCTGTATTGAGACAATGAGAATGCAGAGAGCCAGGTTAGAAAACACCTGCTGTTTCTGTCTTGTCTTTAGTGAAACAGTGTCTCTCTCCTTGCTTTAATCTTCTTAAAAGGAATCGATAGTTTTTTCTTATTTGCAATCACTGGAAAATTAATGTAACTGTTCCTCTAGAGTGAGCACTGTAGTATCTTCACATAATGTGATTTAAAATTTAAAGCTCTCTCAGTAGGGGAAGGCTCTGTCTGTGTCGGGACCAGGAGCTGCTCCTTGGCTCGTTCCTTCAGCTGCAGCTGCTGGCTCCCTGCCTTCCCTTTTCCTCTCCTCTTCCAAAGGGTGATTCTCACCATTTCCTCTTTGCAGACTTTTCCCCTTGATACAGTGTCTTCATTCCAATGCTAAACTAACTTGTGAGTGCCTCTTGAGGAGGAAATAGGTGATGTGAATGCTTTTTATTTATTTAGTTAAAGGCCCGTGGGGAACACAATGTGCAGAAAGCATTCTTGTGTATGCTGGAAACTAGAAGAGGAAGGAAGGAAGGGTTTTTTGCAGGAGAAAAATAGGCCAAAAAATGTACTTTCTGCTATGATTAATAGGGTTCTCTTTTGGGCTTTGAATGTTGTGTTTGTATTCAAATTAAGCAGTTTCCAGGGGCACTTCCAGGAATAGATGTGGGGAACAGATAAAAGCCCATTCCATAAAGGATGTTCAGAATGTGCGGAACTGAACTGGACATTCGTGGGTCTTGTCTCCTCCTGTCACCTGCAGCCTGTGTGTCCCTCCATGTGCAGGGTTCAGGGGATGGGTGTGGTGTTTGTGAGGTCCCCAGGACGAGGCAAGAGATGAGAATTTGACTCCAAGTTCTCAGAAGGCTGATGTATTATTCTATTCTATTCTATTCTATTCTATTCTATTCTATTCTATTCTGTTCTGTTCTGTTCTGTTCTGTTCTATTCTATTCTATTCTATTCTATTCTATTCTATTCTATTCTATTCCATTCCATTCCATTCCATTCCATTCCATTCCATTCCATTCCTAAAACTATACTAAGATAGAGAAAGGAGACATCAGAAGGCTTCACAAGACTGAATAATAAAAACCTATGACTCCTCAAAGCCTTGACACAGCTGGACCATGATTGGTCATAAAATTAAAACAATTCACATGGAACCAATCAAACATTCACCTCTTGATAAACAATGTCCAAGCCACATTCCAAAGCAGCAAACACAGGAGCAGCAATCAGATAATTATTGTTTTCATTCCTCTCTGAGGTTTCTCAGCTTCCCAGGAGAAAATCCTGGGCAAAGAGGATTTTTCAGAAAATATCATGGTGACAGATGGGTGGGGGTTCCATTTGTCAGCATTCAGGATGTGGCAGTGAAGCACAAGGTGCTGAAGATGCCCACATGGAGCTCAGTGCTGGTGGCTGTGTGTCCTTCTGAGCCAGGCAGGCACGGCTGTCCTGACCAAGCAGCCTTGTGGGCAGGAGAGGTCCCAGTCAGGGTCGTGCTGTGTCCAACTCCCTCTCTCATCAGGTAGTGAAGAAAGCAATTAGATGGTAATTCTGCAAAAACAAGAGTTAATAGTGTACAGTGTGATTTAGGTGACAGTTCACACTCTGCTGGGAGGACTTGTGCTTGGTGGCTGCTGCATGTTGTTAGTTCTTTGTATTTTCTTTGATTTAAATCTTCATGCTTGTAATCTAGTTAACAATGAATTGGGTTTCCAGTACAGTGGCTTGTTTGGTTCAATAAGAACACATTTATACTAAAGGTTAATGAAAGCATTTTGCTTTCATTGAATTCATTAAAAGGGGTTCTACAATCAAGACTTACTAATGGAAAAGAGATTAAATATTCATGTCTCTGAATTTCTCACATAATTTCTGATTTTCCTTAATCTCTGCCTTCCTGGATTGGAGTCCAAAACTGCCTGAATGCTCTAATGAGTTCAGAAATTAATTAAAGATTTCTCCTGTTTAAGTAAAAAGACTTCCCAGATGTATACCTAATGTATCTTGAGTGCAGATCTCTGTGCTATTATGGACCAAGAGAGAGTGATGAGGTCCTAGCCAAGAGAGCCAATCTCAAGGAGCAGTATTGGTTCTTAAAGCACTTTTAAATAATACAAATAATGCTTTATCCTCTTTATTTGTGCTATTGAAATAGGTTTGAATGAACTCAAAATGCAGCAAAATTTGCATTAGAAAGGTATTGGCTGGGCATGAAGATAAAACCTGAGTAACAGACATCAAAGGTGCTTAAAGATTCAAGACCTTTTTATAGCACAGTGTCCAGATGTGTGTGCTACAAATACTTGAGTACTTTGTAAATACTGGATTGTGGTTTCTGTGGTCTTTTTTCCCAGTGTCCCCCAGGCAGCTCTGGATACCCCTTGGGCCAGGGCTTTGCCTGTGCTCATTATGTGAGCAGGGTGTGTGTCTGAAGCTCCTGCTTTGTGTGTAGGTTCCTGGTATGCCAATTTGTGCAGATTTGGGAGCTCTGTATGGGAATGCTTTGCAGCTGCATTTTGATGTTTCTGATGTAGAAATGGAGATATATGGTGATAGGAGATACAAGTTACTCTGAAGGTATTGCAGGTTCTCATAAATGGTTTTCTGGAAAATAAAGAAATGAAGAAAAATGGTGTTGCAAACAGTTTCAGAATTATGAGTGTCTTTAGTCTAAGAAGCTTGTACAGATCAATGTACACGTGTGTGTGTGTGGGTTATATTTATAGTGCACTTAGCAAGTGGGGCAGTGCTGGACAGTGTCTGGGTATGAATGGAGAAAGAAGGCTCAGCTCCTGGCTGCATCTTTGTTGTGTTTCATTGCAGCTTGAGCTCTCAGTACATTTTGGGCCCTGCTAGTGCTGGGTGTTGATGCTGGCCTCATTGGCAAGAGCTGATGAGAGAGGAAGTGAGTTGCTTTTATGCTGTGTGAGCTGAGACTGGAAAGGAGGGTCTAGAGAAAAAGCATCTGGTTATAAGTAGTTAAAACCCGTATTTGGCCATATCCAAGAGGAAAGCTTTGCTTTCCTAGAAGTGACCAACCCTGGTTCCCAAAACAGTTCAGAGGCCTTGCTAAGGCTCAAAAGGTGATGACAAAGCTCAGAAGGTGATCACAATGAATGGGTCCACGCTGGTGGGGTTCACAGACCAGACTGCAGTGTCAGTGGCAGTGATTGTAACCTCGTGACTGGAGGTGCCATGGTGTGGCCTGTTGTCCACCAGCACGAGGTCAGGAGGTGTGTTATTGTGCCTGTTTGTGATGGCTCAGTGATGGGCATTGCTTTCCCTCTTTTCCTGCAGGAGCTGTGTTATTTGTTCCTGTTTGTGATGGGCATTGCTTTGCCTCTGTCCTTTCAGGAGCTGTGTTATTTGTTCCTGTGTGTGATGGGCATTGCTTTCCCTGGGTCCTTGCAGGAGCTGTGTTATTTGTTCCTGTTTGTGATGGGCATTGCTTTCCCTGGGTCCTTGCAGGAGCTGTGTTATTTGTTCCTGTTTGTGATGGGCATTGCTTTCCCTCTGTTCCTGCAGGAGCTGTGTTATTTGTGTCTGTTTGTGACTGCTCAGTGATGGGCATTGTCAGGAGCTGTGTTATTTGTGTCTGTTTGTGATGGCTCAGTGATGGGCATTGCTTTCCCTCTGTCCTTTCAGGAGCTGTGTTATTTGTTCCTGTTTGTGTTTGTCATTGCTTTCCCTCTGTTTTTGCAGGCATACTTCCGTCAGGGCGTGGCCCTGCAGTACCTGGGACGCCATGCAGACGCTCTGGCCGCCTTTGCCTCGGGGCTGGCGCAGGATCCCAAGAGCCTGCAGCTCCTGGTGGGCATGGTCGAGGCCGCCATGAAGTCTCCCATGAGAGGTAAGCACATGGGGAGTCCCAGAATGTGAGCACAGCAGAACCTGGAGGGCTGAAGGGAAAGATTTCAACATTTGGCTTCTCTGCCGAGTCAGGAGGATGCCAGGAATGGAGCCTGAAGTTACAGGAGGAACAAAAACTATCTTTCTGGTTAAGATGGTGATAGCCAGCTTGAGGGGCACTGGAGGTGAATCAAACTGGGTTTGTACAGCAGTTCCCATGGAGTCCTTGTTCATTTTTCCTTTCTCTATTATCAGTGCATGCAGAGGTGTGTGCTGCTGTGGTGCTGCCTGTGTTGTTACTGGAACAACTTCCCAAAATGTTTAGGTTGGGAGCAGCACATCTGAAATGCCCCAGGCCAGTGTTTGCCCCAGAAGAGCACATCAGCAGCTTTTCTGTGGTACTGCTGTCTCTGAAAACACAGCATTCCAGAAGGCAAAAAGGCTGCTCTGCTAATTTGCTTCTGTTCAAGCAGTGTTTGCAATCACAGAGACCTTGAAGCCATATGAGCTGTGCAGTGTTTTTCTCTTTCATCGTGTCCCCATTTCCAAGATTTTTTTCTCTAGAGGAAGGGGCTTGTCTCCTCCTAGCTCTGTGCTCTTGCAGGCTTTGTGCTGCAATGCCCTAATGCTGTTAGTCAGGAGGGAACATGGCAATTGTCCTCCTCAGCAGATGGTGCTGGGGGCCACAGGGCTTAGGAGCCAAGGAGCACTGAAATGAAAAAATATCCTTGTTGGTATTTGATTTTTTACAATATTTTTCTCCATCCTCCAAAACTAATTCATTGGGAAGTTTCTGTCCTATACAGCAGTTACCTGGTGAATGCAATTTGATTTGCTACACAAAGGTGCTAAGGCTGCTGCTTAGATTGCAGGCTACATGGTATTCTGTGGGAGCATCCCCAAATTTGGCAGGATGATCTCTGGCTGACTGCCCTGCAGCTGTGTATCAACTGTGCTCCCTGCTGCAGTTAGACAAATTGAAGCAGTTGGACAGGTCCAGGGCTATCATGCCACAGGAGCACTGTCCCCTGTAGAAGGAGCAGCTTCTTTCTGCAGTTTTGGTCACCTCTCTTAGCACACATCATGTGCTTGGGTATCTGGACAGGCACAGACTTTGCAGACATTCATCTGAAGATTTGTGCTCAAAAAGCCAGAACTGCAATGCTCTCAGACACTGCAGATGGTCCATTTCCAGTCTCCTACAAAATTCCACAGATATTCTTCTGTATTCCTTCTGCCATTAGGCCAGACTTCAGAGCTCAGGATGAGACTGCTCTATGCTGAGGCTGCTCTAAGCTCTATTTTTATGCTGCCTTCCTGAAGTGCTTTCTGCAAGGCAAACAGCAGCTTGCCAGGTGATCTGTCTTGATGTGCCACATCTTAGATGGTACCTTTGAGCCACAAGCTCCCTTAATAAATCTTCGTTAAATCTGGGCTGTCTGGCCCTTAAGTCCTGTGTCATCTGTTTATAAAAAAGTCAAGATGAGTTGTGAAGGTGATTCCTGATGCAAATATCTTGGTTTGCTGAGTACCTCTGTCTTCGGTTTTGCGTTTCAGAGTCCCTGGAGCCCACCTACCAACAACTGCAGAAGATGAAGCTGGACAAGAGCCCCTTTGTTGTGGTGTCTGTGATTGGCCAGGAGCTCCTGACTGCAGGCCACCACGGGGCCTCTGTGGTGGTGCTGGAGGCTGCCCTGAAGATTGGCACGTGCAGCCTGAAGCTGCGGGGCTCGGTGTTCTCTGCGCTCAGCAGCGCCTACTGGTCCCTGGGGAACACGGAGAAAAGCACTGGATACATGCAGCAGGACTTGGACGTGGCCAAGAGTTTAGGTAAGAATACTCCTTTCACTCCTGGAGTGCTGGGTGGGCACTGGTGAAGCAAATCAAGAGCTAGGTTAATGATCAGCATCTCTCTGGAATGCTCTGTGGGTTTTTACAAGGTGCTCAATCTGATCTGAAGCTTCTGAAATGTGCAGCCTGCAGGTTTGTGCATCCCTGTTTGCCTGCCTGTGTGAAGGGGCAGATGATCAGTGAGTGTGCTAAGGTTTTACTGGGTCTTCTAATTACCTGATGTCATGTATGTGAGAATTGCTTTTATTCCCTGTGTTGACTTGGGCTCAAAACCCTACATGTGTCTTAAATGAAGCCATCTGCTTTTCCAAGATGGACAAAAGTACTTAACCTGAGATTCTGGGGCATTAGCCAGGGAAGGAACAAATCAGTAGTGACACAATAATGTAGAAAGAGTGTTTAAAAATAAACAAATCCAAAAATCCCCCTTGAGTTCAGTATATTCTGCACAACAGTGAGAGCATTTGGCTTCATGGGATGCTGTAGGAGAGCAGACAGGTGTGAGACAAAGCCCTGGCTGTGCAGAGCTGGAGAGACAATGCCAAAAGCTTGAGCCAGGATTGTTCACTCAGAGCATAGGGACTGCTCTCTTGAAGATGGTTGTAGGTGTACTTTGTTCATCTGAGCTGAGCTGTGCTGCAGAATTGCTTTCTGGAGAAAGCTGGCATGCTTTGTGCTTATTCCAGGCCTTGGCCATTGTCTGACCTTCACAATGTCAAGCAAGGAATAAACAGGGAGGAATGGAAAATTGCCAAGTGTTAGGCCACAGAAGAAAGTAAAACAATTCTAAAAATAAGATTGATGGCTACTTAGAAGTTTCTGAAGGCCAGCAAAGAGAAAAGTTTGGCTGTGTATTAAACATAAAGATGAGTTTGTTCTAATGCTGGTTCTCACACCAGAGCTTGTATCCCATGTTTCAGTCTTCCCACTGGATGCTTCCAGCAGTGCCTGTATTAGCTAATCTTTGTTTTGTTTGCATGTGACACAGGTGACCAGACAGGAGAATGCCGAGCTCATGGAAATCTGGGCTCTGCATTCTTCTCTAAAGGAAATTACCGGGAAGCCCTTACTAACCACAGACATCAGCTGGTGCTTGCCATGAAGCTCAAGGACAGAGAGGTAGGAAGCTTTTTAAACAATCAAACCTGGTAGTCTGCACTGCATGGTTTTCCAGAGAGATCAAAATTACTTTTCTGTCTGCTCTGTTTTACCCCAAGAATTTGGGAGCTGTGACTTCTCCTCCTGGATGTCCACTTGGCTTTTGTTAAGGAAAGTCTTTGTACCAGTAGATAATATGTGAATGTGAGGGGCAGGATGCTTGGGTTTCCCATTTGCCTCCCCCATCTCTGGGCTCTGAGCAGGTCCTTTTGCCTCCCTGTCCCTTACCATCCATGTTCCTACAGCTCAGAGGCTCTGGGCTCCAGGGCTGGGAGCTGCTGCTGGGTCAGTGTCAGTACCACGTTGCTGCAGCTGAGCCCTCTCTGTCCTCAGCACATTTCCCAGTGTTACAGGTGCTGCTGAGCTGGACTCTGCTCAGCTGCCTCCTAAGTTGTGCCTTTTCCTGCCAAGAAATGGGCAAGATCCCTGTCCCCAGTGCTTGCATAAAATACACTTAGTCTAAACACCAGTGAGAGCAAAAAGAACCCATGTAAACCTGAAAACAAATAGTGCAGGATCTGCTTTGCCTTGACCATTCAGTTATGCTGGGCTCCCTGCCAGTGCAGGGAAGTGGCTGCATGGCCTGAGGAGGCTGTCCCAAGGCATTTCTACTGAAAGTTCACTGTAAGGACAGAATCATATTTTAGTGCACCTATCCCCTGCTCCAGGGATTCCCTTCTAGTGTGAATGGGAAAATGGAGACTGATGATTGCATGGCAGCAGGGCAGGTGAGAATTCCTGTAGGCACAAGTGGTTTTGGGGGAGATCTAAAAGCTGAGGAAGATCATTTTCCCATTGGCAAGTTGCGGAAAAAATCTGCTAGAATTTGCTGAATGCTTTACTGCTTTACTAGCTTGGTAAGTTAAATATCAAGTAAGCCTTGGAAAAATGCATCTTTAGTAGGTTGTGGAAGGACTGTGGCTGGGGAAGGCACTTGCTAGACATTTTCTTGATTATTTTACCAGCTGGAAAACCTCCTGAATCACTCCTGATTTCCTTGTTTCTGTTCATGAAGAGCAGAAAAGCTGTTACTTGTCATTGTGGAGTTTTCTTGATCAGAGTCCCTGTTGCTGCTGACAGAGTAACCTGTGTGGCTGCTGCTCTTCTGTGGGGTTTCTCGCCCCATAGAAGAGCCCCATTGGTTTCATCCCCTGGTGTGGGGCATGGAGGCAGCAGCAGGGGAGTTGATGTGCTGGCAAGAGCACAGCAGCCCCAGAACCCCAGGCTGGCCTGGGATGTGGGGCTGGAGCATTTTCCTGGTGTTCAGCCCACTGATTTAAACAGATCTCGCTGAGGGGAGTCCAGGGAATGAGGGCTAATGGTAATAGTCCTTAGTTCATGACACATCTGGGCACATAATTAACAGTTATTGACAACAAATGACTACTTGGTTTAGCAAGAAAGCTGAGCTTCTTGGATTTCCTGTAGGATGTAACCACAGGAAATTAATTTGGCGCTTTCTGATGACATCATCTTGACCACAGAGCTTCCTCTGAACAAAAAACTGTTTTTCTTGGCCTCCTTTGCAGACATTTTTATAATGCAAATGTTATAAAGTTGCAGTAGGGCTGATGTGAATTCCAGCAGAAGGGAATTTGGTGTGTGACTGTAATGAGGTAATTGTTTTACCCCTGACTATACAGAGAATTGGCAGAAAAGGTAAAAAGTGCTCCTTTGTATGGGATAGTGCTCTCTTTGCAGGGGCTGTCAGGTTCTGAGGCTGCTGGAGCAAATGTTTGCTGTGTTGTGCTGCCCATAAATGGAGGAGGAGGTTGCAGAGGGTCTGTTTGGAGCATTCAGGTCTGTCCTCCCCCATGCAGGCCTGGAGAAGGGGAGCTGTCAGCTCAGCTGAGCAGGGAAGCATCTCAGCTGCTCACAGAGACTCAGGATTTCACATGTTTTTCCTCCTTGGCCCAGGGAGTCTGTGCAGCCCCTGTTACA
Source organism: Ammospiza caudacuta (assembly GCF_027887145.1). Taxonomy (NCBI): domain Eukaryota; kingdom Metazoa; phylum Chordata; class Aves; order Passeriformes; family Passerellidae; genus Ammospiza; species Ammospiza caudacuta. The sequence goes on from NC_080610.1 coordinate 10,659,396, forward strand.
AACACAGGCTCTGTGTCCAGGCAGACCATTTGCTCCTTCAGTCAGTGTGGGGAGAAGTCAGAGCTGTTTTGCTGTACTTGTGTCCAGAGAGAGCACGGGGCAGGTGTGTCTGGGATTTGGCATACCTGTAGTGTCTCTAAGAGGGAATTTGGGGGATTGAACACAAGTGTGGGTTTGGTCTGTGCAGGTGAGAGAGAAGATTGGTTCTCAGTGAGGTGCTGTGAAGGGCACCATGAGCAGACACCTCAGGTAAGGAATGGGATAGAATTTTTAACCAGCTTCAGCAGCTGGTCAGGAAATTCAAATGAGCTAGTTCTGTGGCTAGTCCTGTCCCTGCTTCAGCCTTGTCACTGGTGGCAGGGCGGGCATCACTCATTGTGTGCCCCATGGCAGCAGAACAAAGTGTAACCATCCCATCCTGAGTGAGGAGGGTGCTCACAGCCCATCTGAACTCACAGGGAACACATGGGCAGGGGGCTGCAGGACCCTGCTCAGGGCCTGTGTGCACCTCAGGAGCTGATCTTTGGGCACCAGCTCCAACTAAGGCCCATGCAATCTGTGCAGAGGTGGAAAATCAAACTTTCCTGGGCTGGGGGACCCCCTGGTCTTGTCTTTTCCTCACTTGTTCAGAGCCAGCTGCAGGCTGTTGGAGTTCACCCTCTCCTGTCCTGCAGGAAGGAACTGCTGCCTGTGCAGGGGTCATTGCCACTGAGCAGGAACAAGAAGGTTCACTCTGAGCAGACCTGGCTGCAGTGAGTGAAATGTAGTCTTTATTCCTTGCTGATTGATAAAGATGGATAAAGAGTCACAGCCCTGTCCTGGAGCAGCAGCAGCCTCATGTTCTTGTGATGTTTTCCATGCTCTCTGTGTCTGAAATATCAGCACTACTGTCCAGCAGTCCATGTGCCAAGGAAATCCCATTCTGCTAGCTTGGGCTGCTGCTGTTTTTTCCAGTCTCTGCTTAGTGCTCATGAAAGTGCTGGGAGTTGAACAAAGAGAGGTTCCCCAAAGCAGCAGCCAAGGTGCTGGAATGTGCCAGAGGAGGAGTGGCAGATGATGTTAGCAGGGAAGACTGCATCACATTATTTAGCTTGTTGTCTTTTTCTTGTCACAAAAGCTGGCTCTGATGAGCAGCAGAAGCTTGCAGCCTGTTTCTCCTCAGAGTGGTCTAAGGGCTGCAGTTACAGCAGCCCATAATGCAGGTGCTGAATGTTATGTCTATATTCTATTTCTGAATTAATTGCTTTGGTTTTAACAGCAGGTAGCCTAATCTCCTGGAAACCATCAGGTAACTCATGTAGGTAGGGGTGTGTTGATGCCACATCACAAGCTGTGATTTAGACAAGGATTATGCAGCTGATGAGCTATGCCAGGATCAGAGGAAAGAATAGAATCAAAATGTAAATGTGAAAGCTTTCAGTGCCTGTAAGATTAGTCCCCTGTGTCCCTTTTCATTGCTAGCTGCTCCTCAGGTGTCCAGAATTGTCTCGTATTAGGAATTCTGTAGGGCCAGAGTGCCATATAGAGCCAGTGATGTGTGATTTCTTGGGACAGGTTGGGGTGACCCTTTTTGATGACCCTTTTGAATGTTCCTTCCAGAGCATTTCATTTAGGGAAGTAACACTTGAGTTTTGGATGGACAGGAAAGAGAAAGCTGTGGAGCTCCTTCTTGGGTGCAGTGTCCAAACCCTCACAAAGGCTGTGCTTGAATCCTGCCATGCAGAGCCCATGGACACCACAGGAACTCTCAGTCTCATAGCTCCCTGCTCTCCTGGGCCCTCAGACGCCTTCGATTACAGCCCTGCTGTTCAGAAATAGCAGGGCAGCGTGGCAGGATCACAAACCAGCCATCATGAAATGAGTGCCTGTGCTGCCAGCAGGGAGCTCTTGGGGAGGATGCTGCTGCCAGGAAGCCACGGGGTGCTGGCAGCCCCTCTGTGTTGGCTGCCAGGCATGCTTTGAGCTGAGCTGAGCCTCTCCCTGGGCTGCAGCATCTCTGCACCATGCAGGAGTGAACACAAGGGTTGGGTGAGAAAGAGGATTGTCTGCAGCCCTGAATTCTCCTAGGGCTGGGATGAAGTTGCAGCTGAGCAGTTTCTGGTGTCTCTTTTCTCAGCAGTGTGGCTGAGGGAAGGGAAAGAGCTGAGGAGTGTTATAGGAACCTCCTTGAAGTCTAATAAGCTCTCAGAAGTCTATAACACACCCAGGATAGCTCAGCTGCCCTTGGAGGCATAAAAATCAGCAGGATGGCTTCTGTTGCAGTGTTGGAAACAAAAAGGTTTAATAAAAGGCAAAATAATAAACAGAGAAAAACCAAGCCAGGTGCAAAAGGTCCTTGCACCTGGTAAAACACCTCACAAAAGTGATTAGTTTCTTTGTTCACTTCTTTTTGTAGTAAATTGCTCAGGTGGGACTTTTTGGCTTCTGTCCAATTAGCCATCCTTAAGTTTGAGGTGAAGTCCTCCAGGCCTATCAAATGGTTTTTCACCTAATCAAGGAGATAAACTTCTGGGCTTCTTTCCTTTTTGAAGGGACAAAGGGTAGTTTTGTCACTCTGTTAACAGGGGGCACACTCCTACAGAGGACAGACTGACGGACTGTGTCAGTACTGTCTTGCCCCTGGGTTGACTCATGATGACCGACAGCTTTCAGCAACCATTCCTGGCCTGGTTTTGAAGGGATTTCCCTCTACCTCCCTCTGGAAGCAGCTGTTTGTGCCAGGAAAAGGTGCAGACCTGCTGTGGCTCAGTGCCCTCTTGTTACTGACCCTTGTATCAGGCTCTGGCTGCTGCCCTGGACATCTCCATGAGCATCTGGAGCTCTGGGAATTCTCTGCAGCAGGTGGGTGTGCTCAGTAACTCGATGAGCCAGGTTTTGCTGTCTCAAGATGCTTTTTAAAGCGATTGCAAATGTAAGGCAGAGTTCATGTTTGCAGCTTCAGCAGATTTTGTTCAGAAAGGCTGACTATGTGCAGGAAATGGGGATGATGAAGATGATAATTAGAACTGGGTAGTTAAGTAGCACAGAAGAAAGATGTTTATTAAGCAGGCTTTGGTGGGTTTTCTGTGTCACCTTGCTATGGAATATCTATGAGGGTTCCTCTGTGGCAGGGGGAATAGCAGAATGCAGAAATTCCCACTGGAAAGAGAAACCATGGGCTTGGTTTCTCAGCAGAGGGCATTGCCACGGAGCTGGATGTACCTGGGATTGCTGGATGTACCTGGGCCATGGCTGGGAGGGGTCACCAAGCCATGGAATCCCTGGAGAAGGAGTATTATTGAGTATGGTTACTGGGGCAGACAATCCTTGGTTGGATTCTGTTGGGAATTTGAACATTCTGTAACTGTCTGAACATACTTTGTGAGCATCACACAAAGTAGTTATTTAGGTTTGCAGTTTTGGTCATTTTTCCCAGTCTCCTTCAAAGCAATGAAACTCAGTATAAAGCTCCCACATTTGGTAAAGTGCAGCTCCTTGCTTGAGGCTGTGCAAATCAAAGATCAAATTTCACCCTCTTGTTTCCAGAAGGAGATGCAGAAGGAAAGATAGATCATTCCTTTCTAATGAAATCTGTAAATTCTGTAAAGCCAAGCTTTTCTGCCCTTTCCTGAGGGGAAGGGGAAATGCTTTCCAGGTGTCCCTCCAGCCCTGCTTTGTCTGTAAAGTCACTTCTTCAGTCAATAGCAGGGCTGTATGGATTCAGCCTTCTCCCTGACCTTGTATGAATTCTGGTTGGGGGCAGCAAAAATTTTATTTATTTATTTATTTTTTTCTGTTGTTCTGAGTTAAATCTCATAAAGGCTGTGCTCCTTACCAGCAGTCTTGGATGGAGTGTGGAGAATCCCATCCATTCATGAGCTGCACAGGAGGGAGCCCATGGCAGTGTCCCTGCCTGTGGGATGGATGTGTGTGGCTCTCAGTCATACAAAGAGGTGGTCTGGCCCTGGGGCTGCCACATTTTTCAGAAAGGAAAAATCTGAAAATCTTAACGACCACAGTTGTTTTGTTATATTTGCAAACAATCTGGAAAATGAGGGCAGGATATAAATACCTTACAAATGAGAACTGGAAAGAGTCTTCAGGCTAAAGCAGTTTGTCATGCCTGGAAACATAGACTAAGATGTCAGAGACAGGCTGTGATGAGGAAATGATTCCAGCCTCTCAGTGCAGACAGCAGTGTTGCTTTATTAGGGATCCAGGACAGACTGCCTTGTACCCTGGAGGAAGGCTGAGTGCCAGCTGCTGGGAGAACACTTACCTTTGGAGTTCATTTCTAATTCTGGGTCCACTGGTGCTGCATTACAGCTCAGACTGAATCACCTGTGTGCCTCAAAGGATGAGTTCAGTGATGTGAATCAGCCTTAGTGCCTGACCTGCAGCATTTGGATTTATATCTGAGAGTAGAAATTCTTTGCCTTTTTCTGTCTTTAGCAGATTTTTTAGAGTCTACTTGACAGGATTCATACAGGTTTGTCTGGTTCAAAAGTGATAGGATTAAACAGAAGGAAGAGAAATCTGACTGGTGCAGGAAATTTGGGAATGCACTAAAAGGCCATATGCTTTGTTTTGTTTGGACTTGTGACTCCAGAGGGAAATGTAATACTTCCTGAGGATCTCCTTTAAATGTCCCCATTTGACCTCCACAGCACATGGATTTTAGCTGAAGGAAATGCAGTCTTCTGGTTTTACTTTCACAGTGTCTGCAAAGCTCAGCTCGCTGCTGAGGCCTGGACCTGGCTGCAGGAAAAGAAACGAAGCAGAAAACTCCTGCAAGAGCTGCAGCCGCAGCACTCTGGGTTTTCAGGAGGTCCACATCAGCCAGGGCTTTTCTCCTCTGTGTTGAGTTTGCAGAGAGGGAATGTCCAGCTTGTGAACAAGAGTAGCAAGGGTTGGCACAGGTCAGCACGCTGCTGTAGGAGTTGATGTTTTCTTTGCCTGCTCTGAACTTGTTAGATCCGACTTTGTGACTTGCTGGCTTATTCTTCCTGACTTTGACCAGGGTATGAGTCACTCCTCAGGGTCACCACCATGGAGAAGCTTGTGGTTTTAACTGAGGAATACTTACATCACCACTAAAAATGTCAAGTCAGCCATCCTCCCTAAAGTGATTGCTCACAGCAGCCTTTCAGATTATGTCCAGAAAGCGACCAAATTTGGGCTACTTGGGGTGAAGATAGATCAACCCCAGGTGATGGGTAGGCTTGATGATGAGATCTCCTTTGTAGTGTTCTTGGGCTGGTGTTTTTTGTGTAATTTCTTTGCAGAATGAGTGGAGCTTTGCAGAGCCCACCCAGAAAGGCAGCCCACTCCCAAGGTCCCCAGCACCACATGGTGAGGGGTGTTGCACCAGTTCCCACAGTGAACAGCCTGGTCAGTAAGGGTGACATGCAGATTTACTCCTAAAAAATGGAATTAAATAGTTGTTGCTTCAGCTTTCCAGCAAAACCCTGCTAACTTGGTCAAAACTATTTCTAAAATTACTCTGTTAAGGGTATAGCTCAGGTTTACTTTTACAAGTGTTCTAGGCAGAACGAGGCACCTTGCTCCTAAATGATAATGGAAGAGATGGAGTTAGTGGAATGGAGCAGCATTATTTTGATCTCTAAATGATCAGCTGAAAGTCAGCATTATCCTTGAAAAGGAGCAACTGTGAATGGCAGTCAAATCCCCAGTGCTGCTAAGGTTTGCCTGGATTCATGTACTTCATGTGATGCTTTTGCCGTGGAAAGGGAGGATGAGAAGTCCTCTGAAACATGAACAATTTCCTGAGCAAGTAGAAACAGACAGGACTGGGAGCAGATTGTCAGCACAGTCCATGGCAGGCTCTGTTGTGAGCAGCAGCTCTGTGGATTTTACCCATTAATCAAATGGGAGCCAGGACCATCTCTTAATGCTGTGTGTTTTGTATTGTATCTTTCTATTGTGTCATTAATTCCTTGTTGTTCTTTTTCATTTGGTAGGTACAAAGCTCCTTTCAGGCTTTCAGATATTAGTGCTGCTGTTCCATGGCTTTGGCTTTTTTGGGGTTTGCTCTTTGTTAAAGACTGAGATTTTCTACAAATAAATAAGGATATTGATTGTCAGGGATATTGATTTCAGTATATTTTGCCCTCAGTAAATAATTGTCTAAAAGCAAATCCATTCCTTCTTTGTGTGTATGATCATGTGTGAGAGGGGAGGGTATTGCCTGCTGCTTCCTTTCTGATTTTCTAAAGCATGGCACACAAAGGCAACAGCTAGATGTGGCACTGGCACATCTGCCTCACCTTGAAGGGAGGAGAGAAGGACAAGTTTTAATTTTGATGGGGCATCTGCTCTGTTTGGATGTGAGACTTGTCTTTGTGCATAAATCAGGCATTGTCCAAGCCAGGCTGAGGCATACTTGAGGATTCTGAGGAAATGATGAAGGGGTTTAATAGAAGTGGAGCTAAAGTGCAATTTACAGCAAATTATCATTTTAGCAGGTCCTGGAAGTACCCTCATCACAGTGCTGTCCTGTCTGTGTACACTGCAGTTCCTTAGTCCTTACCTATAAAACAAACAGCTCCTGTAGAGAAGGAGCTGGGATGTGTCCCTGGGGTCAGTTATCCTGAGCCCTTCCTACCTGGAGCAGTTCCAGCAGTGTAGGGCACAGTGAGATTTTACTGAGTGTGTTTACCCACAGCACTCAGCCTGTGCTTTCAGAGCTCTGTGTGTGTGTTCGTTCTGGAACAATCTGCTCCCGTCAGAGCACTCTCAGTGCACCAGCACAGCTTTGCCTGCATTCAGTAGCAAGGGCGTGCAGGTGAGGGGTGATGGGGGTGGGTGAGGAAGTGCAGTGGCTTTCAGGGGTGCTGCTGCCTGCCCCCAGTACAGCTGGGATGAGTGTGCATGGTAATCTCCTGCATACAGCTCCACTACATCTGTGGGATCAAGCTGCTGTTACTGTGTGCCCACAGGGAGAAGGGAAGTTGAAAGAAGCAGCATGAAGCAGGGATGCTCCATCTCTGATCAGTCTTAATTAATGTCTGTGTTCAGGGATTAAGGGTACCTTACAGTGAGATACCAGGCAGAACATTTTCCATTACCTTGTCCATTTCAGGATGATTATGGAGTGTTCTCATTTAAGCAGGCTGTGCACTCAGGTGAAGGCTTGTTTAAATGTTACATGATTGGGAAATGACCATTCTCTAGCAAAGGTGAAATACCTAAGGAATGCATCTCTGAATTGTCAGGTGCCATTCTGTGATGCACATCTGTTTAACATCAAACTCTGCCTTACTCAGCTGAAAAACCTGAGCTGGCTGTTGCTTCTGAGAGAAAGAGAGCACTTAGGAACCTTTTTCAGAACTCCCTTCTGTGCCTCAGCTCAATGGCAGAAGAATCTGCTTTCTATTAAAGTGATAAATTGCTTAATTGGAGGTGTAAGCAACCCCCACTGTAAAATTTGTCTTTGTCAGATACATAAAACATTGATTTTCTTTGTTTGCTGTTGCAAGCCCCCTGTGGTATGGAGCTGCAGTCTCACATCACCCTGCTACCAAGCAGAGGTGTGTGCTGGCAGAGATGGAATCTGTTTGCCATGTGGCAGCTGTGTGCTCTCCCTGCAGTGAGGAGGGAACACCCCATCCCTCTTGGGGCTGAGCCACTTGGGGTTCCCAGTGGATCCTGTAATGTGGAGGATTTTATTAAATACACAGTCATGAATTTATCTTCTGAATAAATTCATATTATATATATTCCTAATCCCTTGGAGTGAGTCACTGGAGTCACCCAGCAGATGCTATCACCAAATTGTTCCTAAACACTGCTGTAAGGGCAAGCTCCCCTTACTGCCCCCAGAGCACACAGAGCTCCGATGGGTATCTTGTGAGAATTGCTGCTGCACAATCAGCCCCAGCCTGAGGAAGCCAGGAGTGCCACAGGCTGCCCTCACGCTGACTCCCAGGGGATTGAGAAGGGCTGTTCTCAGGTCAGGTAACAGTGGAAGCTGGTGCAGAATAAAACATGAGGACCATTGGAATGAAGGACACATCAGACGTGGCCTTCCTGCCTTGTTTGTGTGTCTGGGTGAGCCACAAAAAACAAAACAGCCTCAGCTTTGTAATCAAGTTGTGCTATTTTTCATCAGTTCTTCACCCTTTATTTTCTATTTCTCTTTTTGTCTCCTTCAACTTACTTTTCTTTTCTGCTTCACTAGTCCTCCTGCCACATCCTTGTTTAGATAATCCAGCCCTGGGCACTCAAGCATGTCAGCCGAGTGTTTTTGCACGCTCTGAGAATGGTTGCCAAGCTTGTACCCTTCATTCTAGGTCTTTAATGTGAGCCTGGGCATGCTCTTGGGCTAAGGGATTAGGAGCCCTAAGAATAAACATTTCCAGCCTCACAAATTTCAATTCCTATCATCTGCTTCCCATTCTAGGAGACATCCTAAAAATTTCTTCCCATGTGCGGGATGCGCAGTCCCTGCTTCTGTCAAGTTTCTCTTGTGCACACACAATCTGAGATCTGCTGCTTTCCATTTATGCCTCTTTTCCCCAGCCATAGCCCATTAACATCATCTGAGTCTCTGCCTGATGGCTCTTGGCCAGAGCTCATCTCTTCAGCGATCTGCACGCATGGATGTCCACTTTTTTTTTTATTTTAGCAGCCCCAGGAGACACCAGATTTCACTGACTCCTTGTTTTCCAGAAAGGCATTTCTATTCTCTTCCCAGCAATAACAGAAGTGCTGTTGCTGATGGTGGCCAGTCTTGCAGAATTTCTGAACTCCCAGGCTGGATGAGTTCTCACAGCTTTGTACAGGATTTTTCTTGGCCCAGGGGGTGCTGCTGCCTTGTTCCATAGCAGTGGGCATGATGCTTCCTTTTAGGATGAAGGGAGCTCTGATGCAGCTTGAGGCCTGTAATGGGCCCCACTTTGGTCTGGACCTGTAAAAGATGGCTGCTTGTATCTGGTTTTCTCCCTTTTCTTCCCTACTTAGATTGCAAGTGACTCAACACTCTGTATATATTAAGCTTCATGAAGATTTGTGTAAAAATGGAGTCCAATTCAGAGCAATAATTTTTGTCTTGGTTTTGTAGCAGCCTCCAAACAGGCCCCCACAAAGTCTCTAAGAGCTCTCCCTCACATTGTCAGCCAAGAATTTATGTCACTGTGCTGCTGAAGAGCCTGTCCAGGGCCAGACCACCCCAGTTCTGCAGCCAGTGTGACCAGCATGGAGCAGGAGCCAGTCCCAGCTCTGCCTGTGGCCACACCAACAGCAGCTGCTCTGGCTGCACTGAGGAGGAGCTGGGGCCACTGCCAGGACTGCCCAGGAGCTGTGAGCGGCAGCCCTTGGCCAGCTGCTGCCCTCACCCTGACAGCTCCTTTTGGGAGGTTTGGAACTGGGTCACAGCTGGGCAGCAAAGGAGATGCACACGCAGGAACTGCAGAGGAGTGGGGGTCAGCACGCTGGGGTGAGCAGCCTTGCTGAGGCAGCAGTGTGAGGAGCACATCCCTGCCCTTGGCTCCTTGCCCTGCTGGCTGGTTGGGAGCTCTGGCTCTGCCAGGTGGAAGGCAGGTCTGCGTCCTGGGAGATGCAGAGGGCAAAAGAATCTGATTCTCAGATAATTTCTCTTATTAAATACAGCTGTTTCTTGGTGGTAGGAACTTGGGTTTTCACAGCACTATATTTAGGTAGGGTGTGCCTAAGGGACAGAGGATCCAGCTACTGAAATGCTGTTGTCTTTTCTGCATTCTCAAGGTTGTGTGGGGCTCAGGACCCTGATGCTGCACAATAAGAGCTGTGCTCTTTGGAACATGGTGTGCTTGGTGAAGCAGAGGTATGGAAGGATGTTGGTAACTACAACAATGACTCTGTCTCCTCAGTAGTCTCTGCATCTTTGCAGTGCTGTCCTTCCCCTCTGCCAGGTACAAACACACTGCACACATCAAAGAAAGAAGTAGTCCAACCCCATGTCCTCCTGAGGCAACCCCATCCCTTCCTGCTGCCTCCACAGAAGCTGCCCTGAGCAGATCAGAGCTGCAGAGAGCAGGTTTGCTAGTTGGTAGTCACGTTCTTTTGCCAGAATGGCCTCTCACGGTTTTGATTTCTAGGACTGGGGCCATCTGACTTGTTGCCATGAGTGCTTGTACTTACATGGTCTCCCTTTCCCCTGCAGGCAGCATCCTCAGCACTGAGCAGCCTGGGCCACGTGTACACAGCCATCGGGGACTACCCCAACGCCCTGGCCAGCCACAAGCAGTGCGTGCTCCTCGCCAAGCAGTCCAAGGATGAGCTCTCCGAGGCGCGGGAGCTGGGCAACATGGGAGCAGTGTACATCGCCATGGGGGACTTTGAGAACGCAGTGCAGTGCCACGAGCAGCACCTGAAGATCGCCAAGGAGCTGGGCAACAAGCGGGAGGAGGCTCGAGCCTACAGCAACCTGGGCAGTGCTTACCACTACCGCAGGAACTTCGACAAGGCCATGTCCTACCACAACTACGTGCTGGAGCTGGCCCAGGAGCTGGCTGAGAAGGCCATTGAGATGAGAGCTTATGCTGGCCTGGGCCATGCAGCTCGATGTATGCAAGATCTGGAGAGGGCTAAGCAGTACCATGAAGAGCAGTTGCACATTGCTGAGAGCCTGCAGGACCGAGCTGCTGAAGGCAGAGCCTCCTCCAATCTAGGTAAGGCCCTGACACGGAGCAGAATTTGTCATGGGATGCTGAGAGCTGCTGCTAAGATAGCCAAGATCTGCTGTGTGCTCTCTTCTTAGTCACCCCAGTTTGACCAGGCTGCCTTAATAAATTAAACAGGCCCTTGGCAGATGGTGTGCTGCTGTACTGCATTCCATGTTCAATTATTAAATTCCTTAGAAAAACACTAGAAAGCACAAACTCACAGCAAAAGGGAAATGAAAAGATAAAATGCATTTGAAGAGCTCTTCAGCAGTTAGGGATAAAGTAATTCTTGCACTACTGCAAGAAGTGATGTGGCTTGTTACCTGGCCATTTCTTTGGGAGCTTGTCAGCAAGATCTGTTGATATATTGCTGCCTTGTCAGTTGAGAGACACGTGGATCAAATCAGTTTACTGAGTTTGTTTTCCAAATATACTCACTGAAATACTAGGGTGTAGGAGTCTTACATTCTCCTAAGGAGCAGCATTGGCAGGCTAGGAGAGGCTGAGTTCCATTCAAGTGAAGCCTAATTTCTCCTGCTGCCTCACAGCACCAGATGTGGGAGTTACCAAGGATGCATTTCCATCTCTGCCATGGCTGTGGCAGTTGTGCTGCCAGTGTTCCAGCTGTTATTTGGGATGTGTTCTCAGTTGGCTGAGAACAGCAAAGCAGGGCTGGTGCTGGGATATCAAAATAAGTGTTTGTTGGCAGCCCCTGAATCCCAGCCCTTGCAGGCTGCCCCACGCTGTAAATCAGCTCCTGTTTCTGCTTGGCAGTTGGCACTTGGTTCATTTGTAGATGCTAATTGTACTCTGATGTTATCAACAGCAGGTAATTGAAAAGAGCTTGATGAATTACTTAATTTCTCTTAGTAGCTGAGTCTTCAGGAGCTGAATGAAGAAGATAAGGGGAACTGCAGAAAACAAAACAATCACAGCTTTTTAATTAGTGTTGCAAATCTCCTCCTTTACACAAATTGAGGCGGATCCTTGGGGCAAAATAGGTTTGTGATGCAAAAATGCTTGTGGGCAGCTTAGCATGAGAGAGCAGTGAGCATGAGCAAGGTTTCTGTTAATGTGACAGCACCCAGCAGGCAGGAAGGCAGGGAGAGGAGGCCTTGCATGAGCAGCAAAGCACAAACCACATTCCCCATCTCTTCTCCAGTGTGGGACCTTGTCTTGGGGACCCTGTGGCTGCAGTCCTGGGGAGACGCAGAGATGTGGGAGATAGACTGCTGCAGCAGAGAATGTTTCTCAGTGTTGGATTTTAGCCTAAATATAACTTTGAGTTGGTATGCTGACTCAGCCACTCCACACTTTGTGTTAGAATAGTTCTCTGAGCACAGGGTCTCACGTTTCAGCTGTTATTTGGCTGTATTTTTTGTCTTCTCTGTCAGAGTTAAGTTATACTGGAGAAAGGGAACATGCAGTTCTTGTTGAGACACTCTATTATTGTTGTTTAAAATGCATCCAGTACCAATCAAAAAGTCAAGTTTTAATTGTCTCTTTCATCTAATCCACATGCAAAACAAAACCTCATCAAAATAACCCTGCTGACAGGCAAAAAAATGTATCTAAATGTGTGTTTCTAGGCCAGAATGTTAGAGTTGGCCTCTCTACTGAAGCAACAGACATTTTCTGTTGCATTTCCCTAATGCAGATGGAAAGCACCCTTAAGCATGTGATCCAGTGTTAAGCAGGGCAGACATGGAGTGTAACAGAGCCCAGCTGCTGCAGTGTTCTGCAGGGAGATGCTCTGCACTCTGGGATGAGGTGAGCAGGAGGTGATGGACTGAGGATGAAGCACAAGCTATCAGCCTTTCACACGACGTGGAGTTTAACCAGAAGTTTCAGGTTCTTAACCTTTGCAAAGCATCTGGTATTTCCAAACACTCAGGCTCCATGTGGAGACCAGGCTTTCCAGCCTCTTCAGTTTTAAGGGTTCTCACTATGATGAAGAGAAGACAGTTCACATTATTAATAGAACACAATTTAAAGTCTCTTGGTGCTGCCTCTTTCCAGCTCCAAGAGAACTTCTGTACTTCTTCTCATGTGCTCATCATGTTGTCCAAAAATGGCAGATATTTTCTCTTTAAGCTTTTGCAGTTAATGTCAAAAAACATTTGCAGGGCCTCCTTCAGTGGCTCCCAAACCTCCAGGCTTGTTCCCAGGTGTTTGCAAAGTAGCCACAGGCATTATTAGCACAGAGTTTAATTGAAATGTAGGTGGTATCATCAGCAGAACCAAAGCTCCCATTCCCATGTCTCATAACAAATGCAAGATGATTCGACTGAAATTGGAAAGCATCTGTAAGTGCTGTCTCACTGAATGTGTTGAGTCTGAGCTCTGGAGCTACCAGGTATCACTTCTGGAAATAAACAGTGATTTTATAGGGCCAGACTGTGTCTGGTTGTTGTGGTGAATGGGTGCTTTTGTATAACATGAAACCTAAACCTTCCCTGGACTTTCCCTGTTAGAAGCAAGGAGGAAGGTTTGTTCAGAAGGGCTGTGGAGAGCCAGGGAAGGGGCCAGGCTGAGGGCAGCCCTGGCGTGCAGGGTGCTGCAGAGGTTTAGTACAGGGCCCTGTGTTTGTTGAGCTGGTTTCTGCTGTTTTCCAGGAATCATTCACCAGATGAAGGGTGACTACGACACGGCGCTGCGGCTGCACAAGACACACCTGTCCATAGCGCAGGAGCTGAGCGATTACGCAGCCCAGGGCCGGGCCTATGGCAACATGGGCAACGCCTACAACGCCCTGGGCATGTATGACCAGGCCGTCAAGTACCACCGGCAGGAGCTGCAGATCTCCATGGAAGTCAACGACCGAGCTTCTCAGGCGTCCACACACGGCAACCTGGCTGTGGCTTATCAGGCTCTGGGGGCCCATGACCGCGCTCTGCAGCACTACCAGAATCATCTCAACATCGCCCGGGAGCTGCGGGACATCCAGAGCGAGGCACGAGCCCTCAGCAATTTGGGCAACTTCCACTGCACGCGGGGAGAGTTCGTGCAGGCGGCTCCATACTATGAGCAGTACCTGCGCCTGTCCCCAGAGCTGCAGGACATGGAAGGAGAGGGGAAGGTTTGCCACAACCTTGGCTATGCCCATTATTGCCTCGGGAACTATGAGGAAGCTGTTAAGTACTATGAGCAGGATCTTGCCCTAGCAAAGGATCTTCATGACAAGCTGAGCCAAGCCAAAGCCTATTGCAACCTGGGCCTGGCCTTCAAAGCCTTGATGGACTTCAACAAAGCAGAGGAGTGTCAAAAGTACCTGCTGTCCCTGGCACAGTCTCTGAACAATTCCCAGGCCAAATTCCGAGCTCTGGGGAACTTGGGGGATATTTTTGTCTGTAAAAAAGATGTACATGGTGCAATAAAATTTTATGAGCAGCAGTTGAGCTTAGCCCATCACGTTAAAGACAGGAGACTGGAAGCCAATGCCTATGCAGCCCTGGGCTCTGCATACAGGATGGTGCAGAAGTGTGACAAGGCTTTGGGTTACCACACACAGGAGCTGGAGGTGTACCAGGAGCTGGGGGATATGTCGGGTGAATGCAGAGCACATGGTCACCTTGCTGCAGTGTACATGTCCCTTGGGAAGTACACCATGGCCTTCAAGTGCTACGAAGAGCAGTTGGAGCTGGGCCAGAAGTTGAAGGACCCCAGCATCGAAGCCCAGGTCTACGGTAACATGGGCATTACCAAGATGAACATGAATGTCATGGAGGAAGCCATTGGCTACTTTGAGCAGCAGCTGGCCATGCTGCAGCAGCTCAGCGGGAACGAATCCGTACTGGATCGGGGCCGAGCCTATGGGAACCTGGGAGATTGTTATGAGGCTCTGGGAGATTTTGAGGAAGCTATAAAGTATTATGAACAGTACCTGTCTGTGGCTCAAAGCTTGAACCGTATGCAAGATCAGGCCAAGGCCTACCGAGGCTTGGGCAGTGGGCACAGGTAAGGAGCTGCACATGTGTTGTGGTGTCAGTGAAGTACGAGTGCAATCAATGCAGTGTGGTGCTGATGGGCCTCACACACACACACAAAGTGATGTGACGCAGGAGTGAGGTAGAATCCTGTGGATGCTGAGGACTCTGCTGACAGCTCAAATTGTGAAGTACTCAGAGAGGAGGAGGAGGTTGATTCAAAAGTGCTGGGGATGTCTACTGGGGGAAAGCCCCTGGCCTCCAGGGGAAATGGCAAAACACCTTCTCTCGAGGAAATACCAGCAAAATAAACACTGCTGTTCTCTTCCCTTGTAGGGCCATGGGAAGTTTACAGCAGGCTCTGGTGTGCTTTGAGAAGAGGCTTGTAGTGGCACACGAGCTGGGGGAGGCATTTAACAAAGCCCAGGCTTACGGGGAGCTGGGGAGCCTGCACAGCCAGCTGGGCAACTACGAGCAAGCCATCTCTTGCCTGGAGAGGCAGCTGAACATCGCCCGGGAGATGAAGGACCGAGCCCTGGAGAGCGACGCCGCCTGTGGCCTGGGCAGGGTCTACCAGCAGATGGGCGAGTACGAGACAGCCCTGCAGTACCACCAGCTGGACCTGCAGATCGCCGAGGAGACCAAGAACCCCGCGGGGCAGGGCCGCGCCTACGGCAACCTGGGCCTCACCTACGAGTCCCTGGGCACCTACGAGAGGGCTGTGGTGTATCAGGAGCAGCACCTCAGCATCGCCGCGCAGATGAACGACCTCGTGGCCAAAACCGTGTCCTACAGCAGCCTGGGGAGGACTCATCATGCTTTACAGAACTACTCCCAGGCTGTGATGTACCTGCAGGAAGGTGAGAGGATGAGTTGCACAATAGAGAATGTAGGGTCAGAAGGGTGGAAGGGAGATCTGAAGGCAGGGAGAGGTGAGGTACTGTAAGCGTGGCTCAAAAAGGATGTGTTTGACAGTGGCCTTTGATCTCTTCTGGAAATAAACAGAAGTGCAGAAGCTCTTGCAGACATCCACAGCTACTGCTGAGCATCTGTGAGTAGCTGTCTGTGGAGCTGTTGCAGCCAGTGTGCCATCTCAGTTGGAGCCTTCTTGGTGTCCTCTAGACAAAGCATGATCTATGGCTTCCTCAGGGCATCTTAGGTGCTTCAGAGCATGAATCTAGACTGCACCTAGCAGAGTCTCTTTGTAAAGCTCATTTGTGCCTGAAGGTGTAAACCTTCTGTATAAATGGCATTGCATACCAGGATCTGGCTCTGGGGAAACCACAGAGGATTCTGATGAATCTCTCTGATCCTGAAAGGTCTGTTAGGAGAGATTTATGCCTTGCTCTTCTTACATGTTCACCTAGGAGTGAGACAAAGTGGATGAGTTTCCCTAAAGTCTGAGTTAAAACAAGTGCTGTTGATAGAAAGGTGAGAGAAATTCAGCCTGAGGTGTCCAGGAGCTGTTTGGCACTGCTGAGTGCTGGGTCAGTGCTGGCCTGGGAGCTGTGCTGCTGCAAGGGGGTGCAGCATGCAGGCAGCAGCTGATCAGATTGTGGGCTCTGATGCAGCAGATGAGCAATGTAGCTGGAGTGTATGAAGCTGGAGGCCGAAGGATGTATGACATCAGTTAGTTTGGTTTTCATGAAACTGACCTTGGCAGGATTCCAGTATGCTGTTGGAAGGGGAGAGATGAAGCACAGCTCCTTCTCCTGGTGTGCTGCAGAATTCCTGCATAGCCTGGGAGTGCTAGCTGCTGCTGAGCTGCGTGGTGACAGCCAGGGCCCTGCTCCCCAGGCTGGGGGAAACCCGAGGTACCTCAGAGGAGGTGTCCCTGTTGTCAGCAGGGGCCACCAAGGCAGAGGTTTGGAGTGTGTGGAAGCGGGGACAGCACAGAAAGTGCTGCTGGAAGTGAAGTGAGCTCCAGGCCGTTCAGGCCAGCCCCTGCCGTGTGCTCAGCACATAAACCATGCAGAGCCTGCCAGAGGGCTGGGGAGAGCTGATGGGAAACAAGCCAGGAATGTGGCAAGAGGTGTCTTTTCTGGCAGTGTTTGGCAGCTCAGTGTGATTTTGTTTCTCTGTATGGCTTTTAGGGTTTAAAAGTTGAACTTTCTGATAGGGGCTTACTGAGTGTGTCTCAGGGGCTGGTGCCTTAACCTCACTTATGGAGGGCTCAGTCCATGGAATTGTCTGTCACTTCTCATGCTGGTGATGATGTGAGGGCTGGCAGCAGCTGCCCAGCACTGGTACTGCCCCACTTTCTGTCCCAGTGCTGGCAGCTCCACAGCTGTCTCTACCTGCACTGTCTCTACCTGCACAGAAACCCCCTGGCACTCTCTCACTCTGACTTCTTTCCAGGACTGAGGCTGGCAGAGCAGCTGGGTCGCAGAGAAGATGAAGCCAAAATCCGTCACGGCCTCGGCCTCTCCCTGTGGGCGAGCGGGAACCTGGAGGAGTCCCAGCACCAGGTACGCCATGGTCTGCCCCGTGTCCTTCCTGTTCTCTGGGAGGAAAATGTCCAGGGAGGCTGTGAGGCTGAGCTCCCCATCCTGAGGGGGTGGCTGCTGGCCCTGGCAGTGCAGTGTCCATGAGGAGGTGACTGTGGCTGTTTTCCCTGAGGGGGTGGCTGCTGGCCCTGGCAGTGCAGTGTCCATGAGGAGGTGACTGTGGCTGTTTTCCCTGAGGGGGTGGCTGCTCGCCCTGGCAGTGCAGTGTCCATGAGGAGGTGACTGTGGCTGTTTTCCCTCCCAGCTGTACCGCGCCTCCGCGCTGTTTGAGACCATCCGCCACGAGGTGCAGCTGAGCACTGATTACAAGCTGTCCCTCTTCGACCTGCAGACATCCTCCTATCAGGCCCTGCAGCGAGTTCTTGTCAGCCTGGGTAAGAGATGCCTTCAGATGCTGAGGTTGAGCCCCAGGCTCTTGCCAGGAGTTCAGCTGAACCTGTGGGGTGGCAGTTCCACAGCTTTCCAACAGCACAGCATTTCTGTTCAGGACAGCAATATGGGTTTCTCTCTTTGGGTTTGGGGCACCTTTGGTTCCTTTTCTTTGCTTCCCCCATTGATTTGCCTTTCTGTGGCTCGTTGTGTTATTGCCTGCAGCAAATATATTCTGTGAGACTGTTCCAGTGCAGAGACTGCTCTTTTGGGAAATAAGTGGCACTGCTTCCCCAGGTTGGGATTGGGATAGCAGCTGTCCCTGTTCCATGAATGTGGCACTTCAGAGCACACTTGTGTCAGGTGTGAGATGGCTTTGTTTTTCAGGTCACCATGATGAGGCACTGGCAGTAGCAGAGAGAGGACGAACGAGGGCTTTTGCTGACCTGCTCGTGGAACGTCAGACTGGGCAGCAGGACTCAGATCCCTACTCTCCTGTGACCCTTGACCAGGTCCTGGAGACTGTGAATGGCCAGAGGGGACTTGTTCTCTACTACTCACTGGCTGCAGGTTATCTGTACAGCTGGCTGCTGGCTCCTGGGGCAGGTGAGCTCCTTCTTGGACACAAGGGCCTGGGAACAGGGAGAATAGGAGAATAGAATTGGGACCAGAGTGAATGTAGGAGGGAATAATTTCCATCTAGTACCTTAAAGCTGAATAGACTAAAAGCTATGGCATAGCCACAGCAGTAATGACTCAGAAGTGCTTATTCAGGACTTTGATGCTCACCTGGAGATGGAAATGTTTAATATTTTCATTTTTCAACTTCCATTCTGTCTATATTTCCCACAGGGCAGAAGAGTAATGAAATTCCAAGTGTGTTGGCTCACTGAGAATCTTCTCTGCTTAAGAATCCCTACTTTAATTATAGTTCTGTGCTTTATTCTTCCAAAAGCTTTTGAGGTTTATTCACTGAAGTGGATTGCAGAAAACAGAAGGGCATCCCCACTTCCTGATATGCCATTGAGCTGCCTGATCCTCACATGAATGTGGAAACACTTATCACAGAGGAGCAAGGAGGATTAATTTGAAGAGGATTGCTTTTTGCAGACAGCTGTTATTCATTATCTAATAAAGTGATGACTGTAAATTTTAACAAGTTCTTTCTGGATATAATTTAATAATTGCAGCCCTTCATCATGACAAAGCTAGGGAGATAAAAAGCACTATTTAGACTGCATGAAAAATGCTTCAGAAAGGGAAGGAAGCACTAACACATGCCTGATTTAGATGGGATGACAGTGGTTGGAAGAAACACTTTTTGGGAGTGTTTTGCAATGTCTGAGTGAAGATGGGATTGTCCTGCTCTGCATCCAGTCACTAATTGGCTCTTCAGGGCTGTAGTTTGCACAATAAAATGCCAGTAATTCTATAGTATCACTATCAGGCTGAGCTTATTAAAATTACATGGATCAAGTGTAGGATTTGCCACTGGGCATCATGATCAATCTCCTCCTTGCCCAGAGTGAGTCTTGGAGAAAAGCAGTGTTTGAGTCCATGGTTTGTGACTGCCTCTTTGAAGGTTCTGTCAGGTGATGGGAAGGGTACAGGCTGTGTGTTTTGCTCAGGAAACTTTGCTGGGAGCCCTTCAGTAGTGACTCTGGTCCAGCCATGGTGACCTGTTCTTGTTCACTGACAGAGGGAGCAGCTGCAGTGGCAGCCCAGGGTCCTCATTGTCCCACTGATGTGGGACCCTCAGAACCTCTTGGCTGTTGCTGTGTTTGCTGCTGTGGCTGCAGGAGGAGTTGCTTTATTCTTTGTTCCTCTGCTCTTCTCTGACTGTGTGTAATAATTGATGCTGCTAAGGCATCCAGAGCAGCCTTTTACTGTTGATCACAGGCTGCAGAATTAATTATCTCAGGAAGAATAGACCAGTCTGAAAGCAGGAAGGTTTTATCTGCAGTAGCAGTGGAATTCTCAGCAAAACAGGAAGTGGCCTTTATCTGGTTTACCCATTGTGAAATGCTATCTTTTAATAATTCACTGTGCTTTAATCCATCTTCTTTCCTTTTATAGAGTGAAATCACTGTGTGTGATGTGAGGAGATTCTGCTGTAGTAACAACACTCTTGTTCAGCCTTGTGTGTTCAGTTAATTTTCTCAGAGGCTATTAATAGGTATTTTTCATGTGCATCAATTGAAATGTGAATTACTCTAGTAGGGGCTTGTATGGAAGATCTGGTTTATAATTTATATGAGTGCTGCAATAGCAAAGGCATTCTGAGCATCTCGTAAAAGCTCTCCTCTGCCTTTGTGCCTTTGAGCCATTATCTGCAAAGTACAAACCCAGATTTTAAAAACAAGGCTGGAAATGCTGGAGAAGTTCAGTGGAGACCTGGCATAGAACACTTTGCCCCAGTTTTGCTGTGAAATGCCAAATGCTTGGGGCTGTGCCATCTTCTTAGACAGCTGCTGGCAGCACTGTTGTAGCCCTGCAGAAATAACTCCTGATTCTGGTGCCTTGCAGGAATTCTGAAATTCCATGAGTATTATCTGGGTGACAGCCTGACAGAAAATGCTGGGGACTTCCATGAAGCCAACAGCGTGGCCCTGCAGACACTGACAAACTCAGCACTGGAGCAGCACATCTCCAGCGTGAGGGAGGCTCTGGGGGTGGATTCCTACTACACCAGGTGAGTTGGGATCAGGGGTTCTGAATTTAAAACATTTTGGGATGAGCTAATTGACTGAGAAGTCTGAGAACTGAGAGTCAGAGAAGGGGCAAATTTTCAGTGCAGCAACAACAACAACAAAAGCTTTGTTTTTGTAACCGTGATTATTTTCCTTCCAAACAACTCCATGCACATGCAAATAACATCCAAACCTGCAGGGTGTGGTGAATCTGTAGCCTGGATGAGGAGGCAGGTGTCATGTCTGACTGCATATGGACAAATTTCATCTTGCTTACAGTTTCCAGTGTAATTAATTCTCTTTCAACGATTTGCTTTGAAAAACTGCAAATACCATCGAAATTCTAACCATCCCCCAATGTGACTTGTGGCTATAGCTGAGTGAATAATTTAGAACCCACATGTTGATTGTTGAGTCTTACCCTGCAGACATGCAGATACACAAGATCCATAACTGAAATCTGCAGTTGGGCCTCATGCAGCAATTTTGCAGATGCAGTTTTTAGTTTCCTTAACTGTTTGTCACCACAGATTCTCCTCCTGGCAAAGGCAGTCCTTCAGTCTTCAGGTTCTGGGATGAGTTTTTAATTTGCTGGGATGTCAGCTTCTTCCTCACCTTGTGGTAGTGGTAGGGGTATGGTTTTGGTTAAGGATTCTGGCTTTAATGCTTGTTTCCAAGATCCTTGGACCAGTGTGGTACAATCATATACAGACGCTCTTTCCCCATGTCAAAATCACATGCAGGGGATCAAGCAAACAAATCTTGGCTGTTCCATGTGGGTGAGCATCACTTTCTACTTTGAAACCTCTTTCCCTCAGCCCTGCTGATTCCACAGCCCCCCAGCAGAAGCTGCCAGCCTCAGTCCCAGCCCCAGGCTCTGCCCAGCAGGGTGTGAATCTGCACAGCACATGTGAAGGAGCTTGACTGCTCAGTCCTGGCTTGCTGGAGGGCTCTGGGGTTCAGGTTGAAGAGTTTGTGTGTCCACACTGCTGTGAGCAGGGTCAGAGGTAGTGCTGAGTCTCCAGAGCATGGCTTCACACTTTCTGGAGGGGAAGGGATGCACAGGATGTTCAGTTCCACACTGCAGCCTTCAGGTTCTGCTAGAAAGGCTTCTTTTCAGCTGGTCTAATTAATCCTCAAAGTAATGCATTCTTGCAAAAAAAAAAAGAAGTGTAAGGGATTTTAAAATCTGCTTGAACTTGTGTCAGAACAGACTCCACTCTCTTTAGGGAGAGCATGTGACCTGCTCTCTTGGGTTCATGAACTCAAGATTTTTGCCTCTTTAAGGAGCTGTGAGTGTTACTCCAAACTGTGCCAGGACTCAGAGCTGAGCATGCCTCAACTGGAGGAAAAATGTGCAGAGAGAAGCTGTTGACAACATTTTCTTCTTCCTTTTTCCCCCTTCTGTTGGATTTTTTTTAATCCCCGTCTGTGGTTCAGCTGTCCTCATTTCAGTGTTCATGAAGAGATTGGCTTTTGTCAGGACTTAACAGGTTATAAATCATAATGATCAGGAAATTCACTCACAAGAGATCCATGATCCATACAGCAGCAGAGATGCAGCTCTGGTTGCCTGCACAAGTACAGGTTGTGTGTTCATTTAATTCCTGTGCTCTTTATTGGGAAACATGCCCTTGAGGAGAGGCTTCAAGCTGTCAGGAACCCAAAAAAGAAGCAGAAATGGGATGCAAGGAGGCTTCATCAGGTAGCATCCTAAGTTTATCCTAAATGTACAAATTCCAAGGTTTGTGATGTGCCATTGTTGTGGTTTAGGAATGGTACTCCCCAGTTTGGTTCTCCCACTGAGACTCTCCAAACCCCAATACTGCTTGCTTCCTCCCTCTCTCCCTCCTGGTGGCTGGAGAAGAGAATTGGAGGCACAAAAGGTGAAGATTGTGGGTTGAGATAAGAACAATTTATTGGAAACAGGAATGAGACAAGGAAACAAGCAGTAACAGCAACAATATTAACAAAAAAAGTGTACAAAATAGAGAGAATGATTCACATGCAAAATTCTCACTGAGCCCAACCCAGCCCACCATGAACACCCCAACTGCACTGGGAAAATTCAGATATTAATGTCAGGAGACTGGGAATTCAGAATTGTTGGGCTGTTTCTCTGTATTGCTGCTGCACTTGGTGCATTGATAGAGTAAATCTTTGTGTGCTTTCCCTCTTTGTGTAACAGGAGTGGCAGCACAGCTCCCTCTGCTATGTGAAGGAAGTATGTGGAGCTGTGGAGATTTGGAAAGGATGTGCTCACACGTGTTCTTAGGCAGATAAGGGTTGAGCTGGTGTTTCCTGCAGACTCAGCTTTTCAGTGTTGTGCTGCAGCTTTAGAAATCCCTGCAGTGCACAGAAAGGGTCCTGCACTCCCACCTGTATGTGCCACTCACTAAACATTGAAGAATCCCAGAAGAGGAGGAAATGAGGCTGGGACTGTCTTATATGCCTGACAAAAGGCAAGCCAGGGAAGTTTTGGCATTAGTGTTTTAGTGTTTGGTTGAGCTTCTGTTTGAAAAACATTTTTGCTCAGACTGGCCAAGAATTTGTCATCAAGCTGTTGCTCCTTCTTGCATCAGTGACCCTTCATCTCACTGATTCCCCCCAGAGCCTGTGCTAGCAGCGAGACAGAGAGTGAAGCTGGGGATATCATGGACCAGCAGTTTGAGGAGATGAATAACAAGCTGAACTCAATGACTGATCCAACTGGCTTCCTGAGGATGGTCAGCAGGAACAACCTATTGAACAGGTGAGAACGCAGCACTGCTGTGGGGGTCAGCAAGCAGGAGATGTCTCGTGATGAACTTCTCTCCAAACTGCAAGTTTAGGTGCAGCCAGTGCTCGAGGGCAGAGCCAGCAAGGACTGGTCCCTGTTGTAACTGATGACTGTCCAGAGGAAAAGCTGTTCTGAACTTGCTCTTCTCCTGGCCAAGGGCTGATTTTGAGACTCCAAGCAATTGTTTTGTCCCTGCTGTGTGTGACATGCAGAGCCTGGAGCTCTCTCCTGCACACTTGTTACGGAAATACATGTTTCTGTTGTTCTCAAGTGTTGTACCAATTAGGTGGGAATATGCTGCATTTCCAGAGTTACAGGATTGTACTAGCTGCAAATCTCCACTCATTTTCTGCCTCTTAAACCTTGTTCTCAGCCTTTCACATGACTGTGCTGATTAGGGCTTAAGGCAACCATTTGGAAAGAAAATTGAGGACACAATTTTTCCAGTGTGGCTTCGTGATGCAACCGAGGGTTTCTGACTGGATCTGTGCTCGATTGTGGTTTATGAGCACAGGACACCCTAGGCCTTTCTCAGCTGGAAAAGAAAATGTGATCAGCCTGGAGTGTTGTGAGCCACCACTGGAGCTTGTGAACTCTTACAGCATCCCCACAGAACTGGGAGCTGCCTGCTGGCACCAGCAACTGGCCTGGTTTTCTTTTCAGAATCCAGAAGCATTTCTGTTCAAGCTGCTGCACTGATGAAGGACTATGAGTACTTGCTAGTTTGGATCACACAGGCAGATCCCCAGAATTGCTGAGGTGTTTTGCTATTTTATCAGCCTTAGAAAGAGAGGAGATTGTCTTTCTGATTACAGGGGAAAGTAGGATATGGTTCTGTTCCAGGGAATGCTAATCTTCAGGAACACTGCAGTGGCCAACCATGCCACATGTGTCTTTCTGCTTCACAGGAGCCACATACTTTACTTTGAATCCCGACCTAGGAGCTTAGCTCAGGTGTCTTGTCAAGTCAGTAGTTTGCAGCTCTTAGGAGCAGCCCAGGGATGGGGCATCTTGGGTATTTAACTAAAAGCACCCTCAGAAGAGAAGCAGGGGAAGCATTAGAAGCAGTCGTGTCTGTGATGTTCTTGCAATGAGCATTGAGGTGAAAAAACAAGGAGACACTGCTGGATGGGCCTCCCTGTCTGCCCCTCTCCCTCTGCCTGTGCAGGGGGACCTGGGAATGGAGCTAACATTGCCACATCTGTTTGCAGCTGGCTTGCTGAGCCCTGAATTCAGGATAGATGGTTTTATGCAGAGAACAGTGTACTTGTGGATCCTTGAAAGGATCTACAGGGAGCTCAGATCTGGCTGTTTTCTGGAGCTCCCTGCAGCTTTGTATGTGTCAAGGCCCTGATGTGGATTTAGGGCTGCATCTTTGGGAAGAGTCTCTTTGAGGAAGGATTGATGGGTATCCAGCTTCCCAAGGCTGTCAGGCCCCTGCAGCACCAGCCTGACTTCCAGCCCTCCCAATGGCCATGGGGAGTATTTAACTTGTTCAAAATCCTAATTAGTGCTAAGGCAGGAGCAGCTCTGTGCTGGTTCTGGGATGAACCCCTCCTTCTCCCTGGGCCCAGCCACTCATCCTCAGCAGGCAGGGCCAGCACCTGTGAGGCTGCTGGGTCACTCTGAGCCTGTTCTCTGAGGCTCTGCTTTGTTCCTGCATCCCCAAGACAAAGGCAGGGAGCAGAGCTCAGCCCTGCCTGTTTGTGCTGTTTCTCTGCTTGCTGCAGGCTGGGCTGCCTGTACAAAGGGTTATAAATCAGCAGCACTGCAGAGTCTGAGCAGAGGCTTCCAAACGAGAGATTTCACTGTTCAGACATCAGGGAATCCTCTGCATTGCAAGAGCAAGGTGCAAATCATCAGTGCACCTTTTGTTGGCTTCTTTGGGAGGAAAGGATGGGCTGGGCAGGGCTCCTGGTCAGCTCCACTTGCCACAAGAGATCTGTCCATCCTCCCCTCTGGATTTGCTCACTCTTTGCGTAGAGTATATACACACACACACAGGCAGGAGATGTGAGAGATTTATGGTGCTTCCTTGGATTGATTCTCATAAAAAGCAATCTGAGTGGTGAAGAAATAAATCTGGAGCTGCTTGGCTGGGAAACCCAAGATGCAGGAGGGCTTTGCTGATGGGAGTAATGAAGCCTCTATTCCCTGCAGTAAATGAGATTGTAACAATGGCTGAATATGGGCTGTGGGGCTGGCAAGTGCTGCCTGATGGCAACAAGCCACTCAGGGAGGATCAGGGCACAAGGTCCTGGAGACCTCTGGATATCCCTGCACAGATATTTTTCCTGATCTGATGTTAAAATCTGTGCTTCATAAAGCTGAACTCTGCAGTCAGGTGCTGCAGTGAAGTGGGGCAGATGGGTATGAGGGGTGCAAACAGCACCAAGCCTGTGCTGATCCCCTGTTGCACAAATGCCCCAGATGAGTTTCCAGCGGCTCTAGGCAGCAGCAGGAGCAGCATATTCATACTGTCACTGGAATCTCTGGCTTGGAGAGCATGGGCAGTCAGACACCAGGCTTTTGTTGGCATTCTGAGGTTATTCCTTGTGGGTGGTAAGAGCATTTTTCTCTTCAGAGAACTGTAGGTTTTGGCATGATGTGAGCCAGGTCAGGAGGCTGGTTGCAGCAGCTGAGGAGAGAAAGAGAGAGAAAAATGCAATTTCTGAGTCTGTGTGTTGGTATGTATCAGAAATGGCTGGGGTATGTCCCAGGCCTCCCTACCTTTCCTTTGAGGTTCACCTGCTAAAATGTTTTGGAAAGTTACCCTTTTCATGTAAAATGGTCCCAAGCCAAGGATAACAATTCTGGGGAGCACAGCTGCTGGACTAGTGGGCCCAGAATGGGGCAACTTCATTTCCAGCAGGGCACTTGTGGCTGCTGATGCCAGGAGATGACGTGCAGGGCTCTGTGGGACTATCAGAAATGGGCACCTGGTGTTGCTCAGCAATGGCAGAAGTGCAGAATTTTGATGTCCCGTGGTTTGCCTGCTGTCACATTTCCTCTGGCATCACCAGGTCAGTTTGTGCAGATCCTCCTGTGGCTGTGGTCAGTTGTCAGTGGGTCTCATGCCTGCCTGCGCACAGCTGCTGCCCATAGGTGTGCAGGAGCAGCTGGGAGCAGCACTTGAGGCACTGGAGCGTGGAGAGAAACTCCACACAATGTCATGTGCTGTCTGCAGCTGATTCATCCTGCCATTAGTGTCACTGCTCACTGAGGTGTGAAGCTGAATGGGAGATTCAAGTCCTCCATGAAGCATCTTAGAGAGCAGAGTGCCCTGGGTGACAGGGTCACTGTCAGAAGTCAGGGCAGCTCAGATTCCTGCAGCTAACCTCTCCCTTGGCTTTTGCCCACAGGAGCTGTCAGAGCATGACCAGCCTGTTCAGCAGTACCATGTCTCCTGTTAAGGATGGAACATCATCACTTCCCAGGAGGCAGACTTCTTTCACCAAGCCCCCTCTCCGTGCTCTCTACGACTTACTGATAGGACCCATGGAAGGAGTAAGGCTTTGCACAGGCACCAAAACCCTCTCAGTGTGGGAAAGCAAAAACAGACAGCTTGGGGCTGGTTTCTGAAGGGTGGTATTTTCACAGAGCAGTCTTGGGTGGAAGGGGTCTTAGTGACCACCTAGAGACAGGGATCTTCTCCTGCCTTTTTTTGGTTTTGTGGGCTGCCAGTGTTTAAGCTGGAGCAAATTGCAGTGCTTTGAAATGACTCTTTCCTGGAGTGAAAACTAATTGTTTTTATGATACACTAGATGAATAAATTTCCACAGTTACATGGGAGCAAGAGCAGTTGCCACATTTTATGCCCTGCTGCATGTTCCCTATTGACTGATGTCTCTGCTTCACTTCCATCCATGAGATGCTTCCTGGTTAGATCTTCTGGTGACTCTGGGTTGTTGATGATGTCAAGTGTCGGGAAGTGTAGGCCATGGACACAATCTGTCTGTAGATGGTTGGCTCTTCAGGGGAAATGGCTTCTTAGAAATTCAATATCAGAAAGAATATTCTCTGACAAAGGAAAGATGATGACAATACTGACAAGGCATATGTGGTTGGGGTTAGCCAAGATTTCAGGCTGGAGCAGAAGGGGCTGCAGTACCAGGGTGAGGCTGGGCCCGACGTGAACTGAGGCCAGGGTGATGACCCAGAGCAGACAGGTCAGTGCCCTCAGTGCTCCCTTGTCCCCATGGAGCTGGCTGGGCACAGGTGAGCAGCAGCCCAGCTGCACAGGACGTGCCCATGTGTCACACAGAGCGTGGTTCTGGTGTGGGTGTTTCCAAACAGGGTCAGAGCAGAGCCTGGTGCTTGTGAAATGCAGGTAGGGACACAGGTGCAGTGAAAGGGCCAAACTAATTCTCTGCTGTTTCTTTTCAGGGTTTGATGCATTCCAGTGGGCCTGTGGGCCGCCACCGCCAGCTGGTCCTGGTTCTGGAGGGAGAGCTGTACCTCATTCCCTTTGCTCTGCTGAAGGGCAGCTCCTCCAACGAGTACCTCTACGAGCGCTTCAGCCTCATTGCAGTGCCCTCCATCCAGTCACTGAACCCCAGCTCCAAGGTCTGGCACTGCTTATGAAACCTCTCCTGGGGGTGCAGGTCCTGGGACATGCTCAGAATGCAGCAGCTCTGTCCTGCTGTGCCAGACACAGCAACAGAAACCACAACCAGGCCACCCTGGCTCTGAGGAGCACCCTGAGCACCACAGCTCTGAAGTAGGTCCTGATGTAGTTCCTGTAGCACTCAATCACCCCAGGCATGCCAGGAAGGACAAGGGGATTGGATCATTTGGAGATCCTTCTCTAAAGGATTGCATGTGCTGGGTGTGGAACTACATGGCAGACTTCAGAGATGTAGGTGTCTGAGATCTGTGCTGAGCTTCCTTGCCTAGCTGACTGTCCTGTCACATTGTTGGTATGTTCACCTCCATTTTAGCATCCTGATGTCTCAGGGCACCAAAGCTATGAGGGAAAGCAAATCCCACAGGTGAATCCTGCAGAAGTATCTTCATGCTGAGGTTTGGAGCACCATTTCTAATGCCCAGCTCTCTGAGAGAATGCACCAAATCACATTTGCTCTTGCTGGGCAGTGTTTTGTGGCACATCTTGGTTTGCTCTGGGTTAAGCACAGTCAGTGGAACAGCAGAAGGGTCTGAATCTTGTCATCATTACTGCTGTTCCATTCAGCAGCACCTGCTGCTGGCAGTGCTGACACTGATCTTAGAAATACAGGTATGAGGAACCACTTAGTGAGTGATTGCAGGTGCTGTTCCTGGAATGTGAGAACCTGGAATCTTCTTTATGTTTTTAGCTCTGCTGCAGCCCTCAAAGGGACCTGGGCTGTATCTGTGATCTGGGGATACAAGTCTTGACCAGACTCAAACAGAGGTGTTCCTTGGAATAGTTAAACAGAAGAAACTAAAGAAATGCACTTTTCCTGTAATTATGACAACCAGACTTATGTTTAGAGCCAAAGGGACAGGATATTTTATTTCCAGCACCATAAAAACCAGGTCTTTGAACTCCATTTTCTCTTTCTTTGTCTAGTCCCATGTGAGGAAGAATACTCCTGCTTACTCCAGTTCTACCTCAATGGCAGCTGTGATAGGAAATCCCAAGCTCCCTTCAGCAGTTATGGACAGGTGGCTCTGGGGACCTATGCCCTCTGCAGAAGAGGAAGCCTATATGGTGTCTGAGTTACTTGGCTGCCAGCCCTTAGTTGGCAGCTCATCAACAAAAGAGAGAGTCATGAGTGCCCTGACTCAGGCAGAATGTGTCCATTTTGCAACCCATGTCTCCTGGAAACTGGCTGCCTTGGTCCTGACACCCAACACTGACAGCAACCCAGCCAGCAGCAAGAGCTCCTTTGGGAACCCCTACACAATCCCAGAGTCTCTCAGGATGCAGGATGATGCCAGTGATGTGGAGAGCATCTCAGACTGCCCTCCTCTCCAGGAGTTCCTGCTTACAGCGGCTGACGTGCTGGATCTGCGTCTTCCTGTCAAGCTGGTGGTTCTTGGCTCTTACCAAGAGTCCAACAGCAAAGTCACTTCTGATGGAGTCATTGGCTTGACAAGAGCATTCCTGGCTGCTGGGGCTCAGTGTGTCCTTGTGTCCCTCTGGCCCATTCCTGTGGCTGCTTCCAAAATGTTTGTGCACGCCTTCTACTCCTCTCTCTTGAACGGGATGAAAGCCAGCGCAGCCCTGGGAGAAGCAATGAAAACTGTGCAGAGCAGCAAGCAGTTCTCCCACCCAGCCAACTGGGCAGGTAGGAAGTCTTCTTCTGAACAAATCAGATGGGTTTCTAACTAGGGAGCTGCCAAACTGTGTGAGCTAAGCAAGGAGCAGTGCTGGTAATTGGGAGCAGTGTGTGCCTTGTGCTTTCCCGGAATTCAGCCCCTGTGTCTCAGACTCTGATTCAGCTGAGTGTGGCTGAATGTCAGTGTCACAGGTCTCACCAGCATTTCACTGGGCACAGTAGGTGGGTCTGGATTGGGTATAATTGGAAGCAGTTGTGAGGTGAAGTGTATTTCATGACTGGAAAGAAATAAAGTGCAGTACAACAATTCCTCTGTGTTTGAAATCTCCAGGCTCACGCTTCCTGTGTCCATGGGATGGAGTCAGCTGGAGCACACAGAGAAACTTTTTAATGGAAAATTTAGTGACACTTCCACAGGAGGCAGGAGAATAGCTGTGATTTTTGTGACATAAACCTTGTAGGGCTTATTCCTTTGGCCATTTTAGGAGAAAGGTTTCCCTTGCTTCCATTGGGAATGTCTCAGCAGTGTCAGCTCCTTGTGCAGTGCTGGTTCTTGCTCCTTCTCAATTAGATCTGTACTTTGAGATATGGAATGACAAAGTCTTGGAGTTCAGCAGTGCTGTGACAGGAATATGTAGAGATAACCTAATTTTTCTTCCTGGCATGAGGCCTGATTTTTGAAAGCTGCAGGCATTCCCCAAATTGATTTTTGCACAGGCAGCAGAAGCATGTTATTTAGCTCAGGAAACTGTGGTGAATATGGCTCTGGTGTGAACTGCATATGGCTGGAGGAGTGGGAACTTGTTAAAATGAGTCAGGCTGACAGTGATTTCAGGCATGTTGTCCAGCATCAGGATGTGGTTCAGGTAGTACCAGCTGTGAGTTCAGGTTACAGTCCACAGTTCAGTTGGGATTTTATTTTCCTTCCAAGATTTTTCTGTCTCAAAAGAAAAGAGCATTAAAAAGCCCCAAAAGTGGCCACTTCCAAGGCAGAAAAGAAAGTGTGGACATGGTGCTTGGCATTGCCAGCAAGCAGGGGCTTTCAGCTGCTCAGGCTGGCTGAGCACTGCCCCTTCCATGGCACTGTGCAAGTCCATCCCACATAGTCCCTGACTTCCACCACTGACCCTTGGCACTGAGTCTTGGACAGAGCAGCAGAGCCAGGAGCAGCTGCATCCTCCTGCATGAATGAGAAGGGAAATGCAGAGCTCCTTGTGCTGGCATCTGGGGAGCCTGGCATTGAATGGGGCATGAGCCAGGACAGGTTTCTGACCAGGACAGCAAAAACTTTCCATGTTCACAGTTCTGTTTTACAGCCACTGTTGGCATGTGTTGATTTCTGTGGCTGCAGAGGAGACCTGGACAATTTTAGCTGCAATCCAGTGGTTTTCTGCTTCCTTGAACAGGAAGATACTATTGATTTAATAGCAGGGGACATCAAGAAGTATCTAGAAACTTTCTGGAAGTTCAGTCTGCTTGACTGGGCAGGGAGTGGGCAGCAGCTCTGGGAAAAGAATGTCCCTGTGCAGGGTACAGTGAACCATCATTCACTGGTCTGAGGGCAGAGGACATCTGTGTGTGGTTTGAACATTTTCCATAACAACAGGAGGTTGACTGTCTCTCACTCTGAATCCTGCAGGCTTCATGCTTATTGGGAGTGATATGAAGCTGAACAGCCCTTCCTCACTGGTAGGACAGGCCCTGACTGAGATCCTGCAGCACCCTGACAGGGCCCGGGATGCTCTGCGAGTTCTCCTTCATCTGGTAAGGGAAGGGAAGGGAAGATCTGTCACAGCCACAAGTGGCACCACGGCCCACCCAGTCCTGAGACACCCTCACCTGAGGGCAGGAGTGGAACCATGAGTGGAACAGCCACTCCCTGATGTGCAGCCACTCCCACTTGAAAAAAAATATATATACACCTTCATCCCCCCTCCCCTGCCATGATGTATCCTCTTGCAAAACTCTGGGTCAGTGTGGAAAGGCTTGGACACCTAAGGAAGTGTTCAGTGCAAAAAGAAGCAAAGTAAGCAAAATCTTAGATTGTATTGTGACAGAATCCTCCCCAGACCCATCTGGTTTGCATTAGCTGTTGAATTGGGTTTCTGCTTAAGGGGTAAGCATTGGGATTAATTGTTTATACAGGGAAATAGCTCTGAACATGGCAGTCATGGAAACACAGAGCACAGTCACTGCTGTCTCAGTGTGTTTGGAAGATAAGAGGCCCTTCTGTCCCCATCTGTGCCACCAGTCTGTCCTGGGGAACAGTGGGACTGGAGCCAACTGCCAGGTGGCTGCAGTGATCACTCATGACTTCTAACACTTTTCTTCCCAATGCATCGTCTGTGGTCTCACAGGAGTGTGAAGTATCCACAGAATGATGGAAACCTGTGAATATTGCTGATCTTCCCAGTTGCTGGGGTTTGTGGACACTCATCTCTCTTTCCTGTTTGCTGTGTGGCTGCAGGCTCTTTGTCTGGTAATAAGCAGCCTGGAACCCCAAGGTGAATCATCTTTAGGGAGAAATGCAGCTGCCAGGCTTACAGGAAACCATCCCAAACAAACTGCTACTTCATTTCTTGTGGCATTATTGTTCCCAGCATCCCAGAGAACATTGACACTCATCACTGTGATGTTGCAGCTGTGAAAGCTCAGTTCCTGGAGCTTTTCTTTCCAAGGCACTAATGTCCTCTTGTGTGAGACAGGCCAGGATCAATCTTGGATTTGCTGCTGTTGCAGTAGAAAGAAGCAGTCAGTAGCAGCATCTTGTACAATAAGGTGTTTTATTTCCCCACAGGTGGAGAAATCATTGCAGCGGATCCAGAACGGGCAGCACAACTCCATGTACACCTCCCAGCAGAGTGTGGAGAATAAAGTTGGTGGCATTCCAGGCTGGCAGGCACTCCTCACAGCAGTGGGATTTCGGCTGGACCCTCCAGCCAGCGGCCTCCCAGCAGCAGTGTTCTTCCCAACCTCAGACCCTGGGGACAGGCTGCAGCAGTGCAGCACCACCATCCAGTCCCTGCTAGGTGAGAGGAGCAGCTGTGGGCCCTGGCCAGGCAGGCATCAGCCTTTCACACCTTTCTGTGGTGTCAGCATGTGAAAAAGGGATGTTTTACATCAGTGAAATCAATGTATTGGGCTGGGAAGCAGTTCTAAAAGTAAATGTTAACTGAAAATTTTGCCACAGATGAGAATCATTGGCTGCTGGGTTGAGTAAGTGTGATGTGACTGTTCCTCTCTCTCAGCTCTCAGACAGGAAATCTGTCATCAGATGCAAGCCCTTTGCTTTCTGGAAATTGCTGCTGCTTCCAGATCTGTCCAGTGATGTGGGGGAGAGGTTTTAGCAATTAGCCAAGTGTGTGTTCTGTTGAGGCTTGTTGCATTTCTTGCAGTAAAGAAACAGATACAGATGTTTCTGCTGATGTTTTTCAGGTTTGCCTAACCCTGCACTTCAGGCACTTTGTAAACTTATCACAGCTTCAGAAACAGGAGAGCAGCTTATCAACAGGGTGAGTTGGGAGGTTTTCCTCCAGTACCAGGTTCCAAATGGCTCTTCCCAGGTCAGTAAATTCAGAAATATGCAGAAAGG
Source organism: Ammospiza caudacuta (assembly GCF_027887145.1). Classification (NCBI taxonomy): domain Eukaryota; kingdom Metazoa; phylum Chordata; class Aves; order Passeriformes; family Passerellidae; genus Ammospiza; species Ammospiza caudacuta. The sequence goes on from NC_080610.1 coordinate 10,692,165, forward strand.
TTGATGCCCTGGTGTATCAACCCAGAGCTTGCTAGGAGACTTGAGGGTTGAAATTCTAAACTTGCCTGTGTGTGTGAATGAAAGTGTGTCCAGAAGGAAAATATGCAGGTGGGTTACTGGGCTGCAAGGCCCTGGGACTCCCTGTTCAGTGACAAGTGAAGGCATGATCCCTCCAGCAGTGTCACCCCTAACTGCTGTTTGGCCATCCTGCCTGGGCCCACGTTGGCTGCTCATTGCCCACTCAATTTACTGAAGTCCCAAGGTTTGGTTGACTTTGGACAATGCAAGGTCTGTCAGAAAACCCCCTGAGCCTGTGCTGCTCTTGTGTGTGCTCACAGCTCCAGGGAAGGGATTTCTGGTCTTTAGGAGAAGGGCAGTGCTACCTGTGGTGATGGGACTTCTCCCTGCTCCCCTCAGCCTCCTTCACACTCTCCCCTCTCCTGTCTCTGGAGCATGCCTAGCCTGACCTGACCTTTCTCTGTGCCACCATGGCTGCTTCCCATTCCATGGTTCTGACTGTCCTGAGTGCTCTTCTAGTGAGGTTTCTCTTCATCATTTGCCTGCTGTAGTACATGGACACACTCACACAGGGAATGGCCTATATCTCACTGTCTTTCCCTTTTCCCATGCAGAAACATTCCAGGCAATGCTGTGATGGGGAGCTGGGATTGGTTCTGTGTGGTGTCAGGCTGCCCTTGCTTTGGTAACATGAAGTGTGCAGAGAAGAGCCCCAATGTTAGCTACTGAGCAGCTCTGGCAGCCCACTAGGATGAGTCTGCTCCAAGGAAAGGGTTCCTGATAGGATCCTTTAGTATCTGCAGCAGTCTGAGATGTTTCCAGTGTCCCTGGTGGTGTTTTGCCTCTTGCCTTGGCTCTCCTCAGTGCCTGAGATGTGTGGTTAACTTCAGGGTTATTTCCCTCATGGCCACCCAAGGGAGGCCAGGTCCAAGGGGTGTGAAGAGGACAGGACAACATTCCCATGGCTCAAAATGCCTTAGAGTGCTAATGAGGTGTCTTCATGATTGCTGCCTTGCCTCAGATAATTCAATTACCCAAGGTAATTACCAAACAAAAGACACACTCACCCTTTCCTTGCTGCCCCACAGAGTAAATACTGGCAGGGATATTGCAAATTTTCTTCCATAGCCCAGACCCCTGGCAGAGAACTCCCTTTTGCACCAGTCTATGCTGTTACATGTTGGTTTTCAGCAGCTCTCTCCTCCATTATGGTTATTGCTATTTTCCTCTCCTGCCTCTTGGCAGTTCATGGTGAGCAGCTAGGGCTCTGCAGTCCCAGAGGAAAGCAGACTTTGTTCCAGACAGAAGCAGGAGGTCAGAAATGTCGGTCCCTGGGTGCTGCTGGTTGGTTTTCCTGAGTGGGTGATCAGCATCACAGGGGAGTGAGTGCTCTTGGCATTAGTGAAGCAGCCTGAGCAGCTGCACTGGATAGAAAATGCTTATTTTGAGTGCAAAAGAGAAGGCAGGAGCCACAAAAGAGAGAACTTCAGACTACTGCATGTGCAAGGAAAAGTCAGTGATTTCTGCCTGCACTGAGCGCCAGTTCTGTGTCCCAGAGGAAACAAGAGAAGGGCTGGTTTATGTTCAGCCTCCTGCCAGAGTGTGGGCTGGCCTGAGTGTCTGCCTGCTGAGTGTCTGAGCTGTCATGAGCTGGGCACTCCCAGATTCCACTGCCTGTTCCCATGCTGTTGGATTGCCAGCTCAGGCCATTCCCATTGCTCCTTTCTTTCTCTGGACAGAGCATTTTGCACTCAGGGTGCTGGCCTGGCCGTGGATGTGTCCCTGCAGGGTTCCTCAGCACAGGCACTTTGTAGCACAGAGTAACCCATGTTCTTTTCTCCTCTTTTCCTTTCTTGTTGCCTGCTGCCCGAAGGCTGTTAGAAATGTGGTGGGAATGGTGAGTATGATGTGCAGGGGGGGACACTGAGGTGCAGGGTGCAGTGCTGGGGTCACTGCACACCCTGCCCTGTGCTGCACCCTGTCTGCACCCACTCTCAGGCCTGGGATTTGCTCCACACAGCTACTGTGGAAAAAGGCCTGTGTAAGCTTTTGTGGGTTCTGAGAGATGGGTGGTCCTGAGGTTAGCTGCTCCCTGATTAATGGCTTTCCATCCTTGCTGCCCTGGCTGTGTTGGTGAATTACACAGGATCCTGGCATCTTAATTTGTGTCAGATCTTCATAAACACATTTTCTCTCTAGCTTGCTACTCCTGTCCCTTGGGCACAGTTGAGAAACTTCTTTCCTGGAGGCCATGGAGATGTTAGGAAAGTCTTCCATGGCTTCATAGGACTTGTTCTGCCCAGTTAATGAGTTTCTTAGGATTTGCATAAGGAGTATGGCTCAGTTGTGGAATGGGCTTTAGTAAATTTCTGTGAGCAGCCCCAGAGTATCTCTTTCCTTTTCTTTCCCTTCACAGATGTTCCTGCTGTGCTTCCTTCTTGCTCAGTTTCCACTGGCCACCCCCCAGCCCTCACCCCTGGTCTGTCCCTGCCTTTGCTGCTGTTCCAGGCTGTCTGATGTTGCTGTCCCTGAACTGTCCTTCTTCCCAGACCTTCCCATCTCACTGCTCTGTTCAGGAGCTGAACTGGGTGTCCAGGGAAAGGGTGTGCAGAGGGCATTGCTTTATCAGTGGCTGTAGGAGAAGCAGTGATGTGACTTGTCAGGAATGGCTAATGTCTGTATTGCTGTCTTCAGCTGCATCAAGTCCTGGTTCAACTTCAAGCAGGAGAAAAGGAGCAAGATTTCCCCTCTGCACCAATCCAGGTCTCCATCAGTGTCCAGCTCTGGAGGCTGCCTGGCTGTCATGAGTTTCTGGCAGCTCTAGGTAGGAAAACACTTTGTTCTGTTGTCTCTCTAAACCCATTGCAGGTGTCTCATGTGGTGGTTTGAAACACTGATAAGACTCACAGCTTCACATTTGTCTGCCCCCTGCAGCCCAGCCTGCATTTGCCAAATTCTAAAGTCTGTGCTATTCAGCTCTATTTCTGTGAGAAACCCTGGAATTAATAATAAATTGTTTGGCATGTAGGACATTGTCCCCTGAGATGTGTTTGGTATATAATTTCCTGACAACTCCAAGTAATTTGCAGCTACAGAAGTGTTGACAGGAGTGATTTGTTAATGAGTGTGTGTGATTCCAGTCCAGCACCATAAAGCTCCCAACACCTGGAGAAGGTGTGCTAAACAATAAAAAATAACAAACAACAAACTGCACATGAGAGGTGAAGTCATCCTTCTGAGGGTGCTGCAGGCTGTCATACCTCTCTGTTCTGTCTGTGTTATAAATGACATTACTTTTATTTGAGACAGAGAGTCTTTCTGTGAGCTGTAATTTTCTGTTCCATGTCCCACTACAGGTTTTGACCTTTGTGAAGTTGGCCAAGAGGAGGTCATTCTGAAAACTGGGAAACAAGCTACCAGGAGGACCATGCACTTTGCTCTACAATCCTTGCTGGCACTTTTTGGTAAGGCTGCTCAGTGTGTTTTTGCTCTTGTGCTCAAATCTGATGATTTGATCAGAATGGCTTCTGCTGAAATCTCCCACTTGCATCATTGCAGAGGTCACACACATGTCACACAGACCAGATTTGATACACAGACTGGAGTAAATGTTATTTTTGTATGGGAAAGACTTGTCTGAGTAGAAACTGGAGATAGAGTCCAGCAACTGCAGGACAAATAATCCATTCTTTGTGTTGAGAAATAAAATGATAATGAACTGACAGCTTCCATCTAGGATACTTGGACAAAGCTTCTTGCCTGGGCTGTGCACTTCTTTTTCCTTACCTAAGTATTAGTTGGTTGTTCTGAGGTAGCACAGAGCTTGAGGGCATGTTTTGTAGCATTTTCTCTTAATTCTGCTGGAATGCTACCTGGTTTTATTTGATTTTCTGGAGTATCTAGGGGCATGTTTGTACATACTGTTGTCTTTTCTTTTTCAGATTCTACAGAGCTGCCCAAGCGCCTTAGCCTGGACAGTTCCTCATCACTGGAGTCATTGGCTTCTGCTCAGTCTGTTTCCAACCCTGTACCCCAGTATCAAAACCCTCCATTCTCTCCCACCTGTCCAGAAAGCCTTGCCTCAGATGCCATTTCTGTGTACAGCCTGAGCTCCATTGCTTCTTCCATGAGCTTTGTTTCCAAGCCAGAGAATGTGCTGGATGGGGCAGGACACAGAGGGAGGCAGGATTATGAGAGGCCCAAGAATATCTATCCACACAGGTCTGCAGCCCAGAGCCAGCTGTCACCACAAGCCTCTGCAGCCAGCAAAGATGAGGAAGAGTATGAAGGTTTCTCTATAATCAGCAATGAGCCTTTGGCCAGTTACCAAGAAAACATAAAACCAAGATTTTCCCCTGATCACAAACAGCCCAAAACTAGTCAGAACGGAGGCATTAAAGCATCCATCAACTCCAAAGGGAGCATAAGTACTCCAAATTCTCCTGTCAAAATGACTCTCATCCCCAGCCCAAATTCACCTTTCCAAAAAGTTGGGAAACTTGCAAGCTCTGATACTGGGGAATCTGACCAGTCTAGCACTGAGACTGACAGCACCGTCAAATCCCAGGAGGACAGCAATCCAAAGCTTGATCCACAAGAGTTGGCCCAAAAAATTCTGGAGGAAACTCAGAGTCACCTCATTGCTGTTGAACGCCTTCAGAGGAGCAGCAGCAGCCAGATCAGCAAGAGCAGCAGCTCTGAGGATGGAGCTCCCAGCCCCGGTGGCGTGTCCGCCTTCCGCTCCTCGGAGACCAGCGCCTTCAGCCGCCCGCTCAGCTCCAGCCACAGGAACCAGGCTTCTTCACCTCTTGCCATCAAACCAAAGCCTCCAACGAGGAGTTCATCCCTTCAGAAGGTGAGCTCTGGCTACAACAGCCCCACCACGTCGGAGATGTCAAACAGAGAAGGCACAGGTCAGTACAGTGGGCAGCCGTCTCCGGGTTGTGACTCACATGGGTCCTTGAGTGAGCAGCCTCCCTTTAAACTCAAGTACCCCAGCTCTCCTTACAGTGCTCACATTTCTAAATCACCCAGAAATATCTCTCCAAGCTCAGGGCATCAGTCTCCTGGTGGCAGCACTCCATCTCCTGCTCTTTCCTATTCCTCAGCTGGTTCTGCTCGCTCCAGCCCAGCTGATGCCCCAGACATTGACAAATTAAAATTGGCTGCCATCGATGAAAAAGTGCAAGCAATTCACAACTTAAAGATGTTCTGGCAAAGCACTCCCCACCACTCCACTGGTCCAATAAAGATTCTCCGAGGAGCTCCCGGAACAATGACTTCTAAGAAAGATGTCCTCAGCTTGCTCAATTTATCACCACGGCACAGCAAAGAAGAAAGTGCAGAGAAGCTGGAACTGAAGGACCTGTCCATTGGGCAACACCTTGCTGCTTCACCACAGAAGATCCCTCCAAATGGACACAGATGCCCTGAAACCACAAATTCCATGACATCAGCTCATTCCTCACCTGGCAACACTCTGGGAGCTGTGCGTCCCCTGAGGCTGCCAGCTGGGAACGGGTATAAATTTTTGTCACCAGGAAGATTTTTCCCTTCCTCCAAATGTTGAAATGTCCTGAGTACCAGCTGATGACTTACAGTCTTGTTGAAGTATTTGCTTCTGCCCACTTGCCTTTACCAAAACAGAACCAGTAGCTGAGCAGCCGTGGCCATGCCCTCAGCTGGCAGTGCCCAGGGATGGGACAGGCTGGCCTGCTGTCACTGTGGGGGCACACGGCCTCACACACGTGGGGGTTTTGTTTCCCTTATCAAGACCTTGGCCAGACTCACCTGATAACAGGTTCTCTGTAGTATTCAGTATTTGCAGCAGCAGGTGCAAAGCATCTGCTTGTCTGTTCATTAAACACTGGCTTTTAAGCCACCTCCTTGTATTTCTTAACCAGAAGTTTTACAGCTGGCTTTTTGTACAGAAATTATCAGGGGTTGGAGAGGAAAGGGAGAGGAGGCAGAACATTCCTGTGTACCACAAAGAACATGGGTACAAGTCTCTGCCTGGAGAAAGATGAGCCATTTACTCGACTCCTTGCAAAGGCTGACAGAGGAGAAGACCACATGCCTCTAGATACCTCTGCCAGGTTGGCCAAACCAGAAACTGCTCTCAGTAAAACTCCATAGCAGCAGAATCTGGCAGTTCTGATGCATCATTTAGAGACTGGTGAAACAAAGACAAGAGGAGAGAGGTGCTCCATTCTAAAATCTGCATCTCAGGTAACTTTTGGAGGGAAAGCCCTCAGATGAGACTTTGCTGGTTGGTCTGCTCAAAGGAAATGTTTGGGGCTTAAACCAGGTGAGCCTGTGTGTGAGGTAATGAGTGTGTCAGAGAGACAAGTTCTGGTTTTATTGAGTGCTCTGGTCTCTCTGGCACACCACATTGTGAAAGTGAACTTTTTATCCTGGCAAGTTTTGGGCAGTACTTACATCTCTGTCTGCTCAGTGAGCACAGAAAAGAATAGCAGATGCTGCAGCTCAGAATATTATTTTGCAGTTAGATAGCAGGCAAGAATGTGACATCAGTGTGTGTGATTCAGACATCACCATGCCAAAAAAATCCCTCCTTGATCCTGCTAAATCATTGCCAGGGCTCAGCACAGGCAGGTCTGGGAGCCTTTTCCCTGCTGTGGGGGCAGGTTTCCTTTGGAGCAGGTGTGGAAAGAAGTTTCATTTGGATCAGGTGTGGAAAGAAGTTTCATTTGGATCAGGTGTGCCAGTGTTGGTGCAGCTGGAGGCAGAAGGCGAGGCAGCAGGCGGAGGGGCTGGATGCAGAACCTGAGTGCCCTCTGACATGTGGAGGAAAAGGGACCAAGAGCCCCCCCAGGGCGACACAAACAGTCAGCTTCCCTAGGCTAGGTGGGGTTTAGGAGCTGGGGCAGGCTGGAGATGGTTTCTAGGTGGCTGTGGGATGCAGTGCTGTGATCAGGATCCCAGTGATGGTTTGCATGCACTGAAGCCGTGGGGTGCAGCAGCACTGACCCCACCATGTGAGCTCAGATCCACACAAGGTATTCCCAGGCTGAGAAGTCAGAGCACTGTTTCACCAAGGGTTTGGTGTCTGTTCTGCACTCCCAGAACTGGCTGAGTGACTGAAGGCTAATCACTTCACCTCTCCGTGCCTCGTCTTCCCTTTCTATCTAAATGGGGATAGTAAATACTTACCTAGCTACCTCACAGAGGTGTTGTGAGGCTGAATTCATTAGGCCCTGAGTTTTAGCTGGATCTGAAGTCAACTTCCAGTCTTGCAGCTGGATGGAGAGTGCAGGCAGCTCTGTGGACGTACCAGAGTACGTTGCTGATGCAGAGAATTGTACTTAGCATGGCTGGATGCTCTTGTTGTAAATGTGGATCTGATAATTTGTGATTTTCTAAGGGATCTTAGAGGAAAAGCATGATAGCAGGGCAGAGAATTCAGTTCTGATATGGAAACATGAGAATGCTTAGGCTCAGCTTACTCACAGGCATAATCAGATGCATGCTGTGAGAATATTCTGGAGTCTGCTGGTTTCAGGAGAATTGTTTTCCTTTTCATTGTGGCAAGAAATGAACACAAGCACTAAAGGCAAAGGATACTGGGCTGGGTTGTTACAGCCAGCTAACAAGGGAGGGGAGATCACCAAAGTTTTCAGTGCAGAGAGAAGGAGTAGTTACCTACTCATACACAATGTAGCAGAACAGTTGAGTCAATCTGTTCAACTCTATGGTGCAAGTTATTTGTCTGTATATGACATCTTCCTGTGATGGATTGGTGCTAAACATCACTTTCGTGTCATTTGGCAGGAGAAATTAGAATAGTGGGCCAAAATGAGTCAGCACAGCGTCTGCCCCTTGTGGAGACAGAGATGCTGTTGATCATGCCACTTGCTGTGGTCACAGGACTGCTGAGAGACTTCATGTGACCTGCTCTGTTTCTAACCAGCATAAACTTTTTGAAACGACATCCCAGGAACACCCAGGATGGAAGTGGGCAGCTTTTTGTCTATAGCAACAGCAAATACTCCCTGTAGTGCTGCATAACATGCCAGAAATAAGCCTCTTTGTTGTAGTTTACTTCCATAACTAAAGGATCTTTTAACCTGTAGAAATTCTATGCTGCCATTTTGTTACAACCCATTTCTGTGCTCCAGCAGGTTTCATGCTGGCTTAAAGCTTTCAGACAGAGCTAAATCGGGGTGGGGGGTGTGGGGGAGTGGTTCTTCTGTTGTTGTTTTTAAGGAGGGGGGAGCATTAGAAGCAGGGAAGGGTTCAGATGTAGAGAAAGTTCAGTATTTGGGGAATTTGATGTTGTATAAATATGGAAGGTGAGTGTCACTAGAACAAGTCTTTTGGGAAATGGGTCTCCGTTGACTTGGCACAGGTCACTTCCATTGGCTTGCCAGGAGCCATGAAATGCATGCTTACTCATGGCTGGGAGACACTGCACACCTTGTCCCTCACTCCTCCACCTCCTGAATGAGAAACAACCCCTTTGTGAGGAAAAAAAAAAAAAAAGAGTTTTATCAGGTTTGCCCAATTCGTGGAGAAATTCAGGAAATGAAAATCACATGTTCTCCATTTGCTGTTAGAATTCCTTCTGTGGGTTTAATGCATTTGTCGTTGTTGTATTTGTGCATGGTACAAGTGACAACACTGCGTAATACAGTGAGCAATAACAATTAGGTATTGACCACTTTCACATGAAACCTGCCACATGCAACATTCCCCAAGGCCACAGAATGTTTTGGTTTTGCCCTGTATGTTTTACTGTGTGAGATTTCAGATTTTTTATTGACTGTCTTTAGCTCCAACTAAATGGGAACAGTAAACAACCCCTGTGATCAAAATCTAGTTTAATTTGATTTTGTTGGTTAGCCTGTACCTCTGGCCTGATATTGGTTTTCCTTCTGTATTATCATACCTTACTGAAACAAAAAAAGCATTGAGGGGGTGCTACCCCCATGCATATCACTCTAGGCCATAATTTCTTTCATTAGGGCAAGCTCGTTCTGTGAACATCTCTTCCAAGTTGCAGAACAGATCCAGGGGCACAGAGGTGTCTGAGAATCTGTTAGGAAGCATTGCTAGTTTCAGCTGGATGGTGATGATGGGTTTGAGCAGTTTTGGGTTCTTTGCATTGCCATGCTGCCCAGCAGGGCTGCACTGTGTGTGGGCACTGCTCCCCTCAGCTGCAGAAGAGCAGTGACCCAGAGAGGAGGATGCTCAGCAGAGGCTTCCCAGCAGCAGCCCTTCAGCACTCGCTCTCCCTACGTGCAGTGTTAGCCATGTTTGGCCTCTATGGACTTTCTTTGTAAATTAAAACTCTGTTTCCAGACAGCATTAAACTTTTTATATTATGAAATTTACCATGTAAAAAGATTTTCATATTTTTATTGAAATTGCTAAGGCATTTGGCCTTTTCTTCTTTGTGATTTCAGTGTCTATTAAAGCATGAGTTCTCTCAGTGCCTCAGTCTCTTGATCTGGAAGGATTTGGGAAGGGTGATTGTTGGTTCTCTGCTCTCTGCCCACACCCAGCTCCCCTGTGTGACAGTGTCCTGTGGCAGAGTGGGGCTGAAACTCAGGGCAGCTCTCCTCAGCTCCCTCTGAGGCTTCCCTCCCCTTTCTGTGCCGTGTTCCTGTGGAAACTCAGGGCAGCTCTCCTCAGCTCCCTCTGGAGCTTCCCTCCCCTTTTTGTGCAGTGTTCCTGTCACCAGTGCTCAGTGGAAATTGCTTTTCCTCCTCCTGGCAGGTGGTGGGAGCACCAATATTTACTTTTATCTCTTGTAGAAGAGGATTGGCAGGGCTGGGAGAAGCTCAGAGGGTTGTGAGAGAGCCCAGTGCTAAAGGGATGAGAGATTCTCCCCATACTGATGCCAGATGGAACTCGATGAGTTAAATCTTCCTGGTGCCCTTGTACTGCAGGGAAGTGTTGGAGACACGTGAAACTGAACCCACAGTGCTGGTTCTGAGCCTGGGCTGGAGCCCTGCCATGAGCAGCAGCTCCTGGGGCAGCATTCCCTCCTCCAGAGGGGCTGTGCTCGAGTGGGCTCAAGTGGTTTGTGTGTGCCAGGCCTGGGCTCAGCAGGATGTGGCTGCCTGTGACACTGGTGTGTGGCAGGAGGCAGCTGTAAACAGAGGCTTTGGGCACTGAGCAAACACCACACAAATGTTGTCCATATGGGGAAGAAGCAGCAGCAGGGCCTGCACGCTGCCAGAGTTCTGAAAAACCAAATAAAGGAAAATCCTGAATGCTTGGGGAAACTGATTTACAGCCCTGATCTCTGCTGCTCCTCATGGCCAGAGCCAGGGCAGGCCTGAGTCACCACTCAAGGACTTCCATGGAAATAGATGCCCATACAGCCTTTCATGTGGGGAAGGAGTGTTTGACAATACTGATTTTATCTGGATTTCTGTCCTTTGGAGTGTGCCTCGCTGGTTCTGGCTCCTGGCAAGAGGAAATGTAGAATTTCTCCAGGGAAAGAGGAGCTGGGGGGCTGCAGAGAGGGCCGTGGGGTCACCTCTGGGGAAAAGGATGCACCACTGGAACACAAGTGTGCACCTTGTGGTTGTTTCTTTCCAGCTTACCTGGTTTTACATTTGTGTGTGCATTTCAAACAGAGGGAAAACAAAAGCCTGCATGGCTGTGGAAAACATCTGGAGATAAAAATGAAAGGTAATGCTTAGGAACTAGAAAGCAAATCAATATATTTAGAATACATTAAATCAATATATTTAGAATACATTATTTTAAGTAAATTTTGTAGTTTTCCCTGAATTACAACTTTTGAGAACCTCAAAGTGGAAGTATATTTCTTGGCTGCTTTGTTCTTAGGGCAACATTTTGCCACGGGATTAACTTCCATCATTATGTAAACCAGGATAAAGCCAAATTCAACACAAAGAACAGGCCTTAGGTGGTCCCATCCCTCTGCCCCCCTGTGGTATTGGCATGTCCTCTGAACAGAGAGAAGCAAAGAATGATCAAAACAATTCTTATCTCATTTGCTGCTCCTGTGTTTGTGAACACGTGCAATGCGTTGGATTATTTACCTGAAGGAATTTGGTAATTGGATTCTGCTAAGGATTGTTTTGTGGTATTAACACCCCACAGCCAGGAGCCTCGGTAGAACTTGTCCCTGTCACACTGCCCCGCACTGGCCGGTATCACTGCCATTCCTGTCCTCCAGGCTCCTCACAGCCTGAAGGGCTCCTCCACTTGGGCTGATTTCTGCCTTCTTTATATGTTCCTGAGCTTTCAGACCTGCCGACTCATTTCATTTTGTATTTTTTAGCGCCAGCTGAAGGTGGAAGCCCCAGCCCGGCTGAACCTTGTGCAGTTGTCAGGTCATTATTAATCCCTGTCTTTCCCGTGACTGCGATGGAGGCGAAAAGAAATGGTTTCACAAGAGGGCAGCATTGGCCGCGGAAACCGAAGCTGTTCGGATTTTCTGTGGTTCCATTTGTGTGGCAACACAGGGGCAGCCCAGGGTTAACCGCGATCCGCGGGTGAAGGATTTTGCTTGAAGCAGATTGGAAAAGTGTAGAAGGGGATTTGAGTGTGCCAGAGGCAGAGGAGGGGGCGGTGTCGCCAGAGCAGCGGAGCCGGTGTGACAGCGGAACCGGGCTCCCCGAAATTCACCGACACTGCAGCTCCTCACTTCCCACACGCCGCGGGTGACCCCATCCGGCAACGGCGGCGTGAGGGCGGAGCGGGCAACCGGGGTGTCCGGCACCGGCCCGCCCGGCAGTGCGCAGGGTCCGTCCCGCTGCCCTGCAGGGTCGCGCTCGGTACCGGGAACCGCCGGCACCGCGCCCCAGACCGGCCCCATCCCCGGTCCCGTTCCCGTCCCGTTCCCGGTCCCCCTCTCTGGCCCCGCTCCCCGCCGGGCCCCTCACGCCCCGCACCGGCGCCCGGCGATGACGTCACCCCGTCAGCAACGACGGGAGGGGCGGAGGCGCACCGGAGCCGGCCCGGCTCGTTCTGATTGGCTGCCGACGGGTGAGGTGTGAGCTCGCGGGGGCTGCGCGCCCTCGGATTGGCGGGGCGCGGCGCGTGCGCGCCTCCGGGCGAGGCCCGAGCGCGATTGGGCGCGCGGGCGGGGGCGGGGCCTGGCCCGGGAGCGGCGCGTGCGCGGAGCGGCGGGAAGATGGTGCTGATCAAGGAGTTGTGAGTGGGGGCGGCGGGGCCGCGCCGGGGCCGGGCCGGGGGGAGCCGAGCGGGCACCGGGGCCGCCGCCACCGCCGCAGCGCCCGCCAGCGCCCCGCCCGGGCCGCGACCCCGCGGGGCTTTCCCGGCCGCGCCCGCCGCCGCCGGGGCCCGCCCGCGCCGCTCTCTGCCGTGTGGCCCCGGGGTCGCCGCTTCCTGCGGGGCGCGGGGCCGCTCGGTGCGGCGGGGCCGCCGCGACGGGAACGGGCGCTGGGCACGGTTCGAGCGGGGCCGGGCGGGCCCTGCCTGCAGCGAGAGCCGCGGCCGCGCACCGGCTGCTCCGCGAGCTCCGTGCCGGGAGCCGGGCTGGGCCGGGCCGGGGCAGCGGCGGGGCCCGGGGGCTCCGTGCCCGTTCCCCTCAGCGAGCGGCGCCCATGGCAGCGGGGACAGCCCCGAGCGGGGCCGCTGCCCTGCCCGGCTCTCTGCTCGGCAATGGGCAGATCTGTGCCCCGGGGGCTCCTGCCTGCACAGCACGGGCTGGTTTGTTCCTCTGTCCCGGCTTTTGCTGTTTATTTCAAAGTCCAGTGACTGTCAGTGGTAGTGCAGGTAATGTGTAGGTTGAAAAGTTTATAAACAAATTTGGCATAACACGAAGTTATTGTGGCAGAGCTGGAAGTAGATCTCAGATTTCCTGTCTCTTTTGTGCGGGTTCTGACATGTTCCATCCCTTGAGCTTCCTTTTGTGTCTGGCATTGAACTTTACTTGGGTTTGTTGGGTTATAGCCAAAGCCTCCCTGTCACAGAGATTTCTAAAGAGAAAACTTGAATTGGCTCCTTTTGACACTTCTTTCTTCAGCATCTGTGTTATATCTGTTATCTGCAAGTGAAGTCTACTGATTGATTTTACTGAGTTTTCTCTTTTCCTCTTTCAGCCGAGTGGTTTTACCTTGCTCCGTGCAAGAGGTATGTCCTGATCATCCTCCCTGCTTTATTCAGGGCTGGGAGGGGATTTTGTGTCAGAAATGTGGCCAGCCTGAGTGCAAACATTCCCTGTGCTGTGGCTGCACTGACAGAGATGAGTGATGCAGGTGTGATTCCTGTTCTGAGCAAGGAATTTCCAAGGAAGCAAATGCAGCACCGAACCTTCCACTGCCAGCAGTGCAGTTGTGCTCTGTGGCAGCACTTTGCTGCTGGTCCAGCACTGAGGGACTCCAAGCCTTTTCCTGAAGCCACAGATGAAGGAATTGCCTTCCCAGATCTGAAGCCAGCAATTCAATGGCACTGAAGTGCAGTTCAATGAGAGTCATGATAGGATCTCTGTCATGACAGGGTGCTGAATGTGCTTCTGAGGGAAATATCACACTTGTTCTGTAGGGTGCATTTCCTGGCTCCTGTAAGGGCATTTAGTTGGTTGAAAGTGTGAACTGGGAAGGCTCAGAGCTGGAAACCAGTCACTCCAAAATTTATGAACTCCAAATTGACATTTCTTGGTGCACTAAAGAACAACAAATACATTTACCTCTTGGGACAGGAAAAATGAAATTTTGGTGTGCACCAAAGTGTTGGGTGGCTGTGGAACAGCTGGGGTGTAGACCTGGTGTTTGTGAGCTGCAAATATGTGTTGCCAAAAAGTTGTCAGAATTCACTAAAAATCTTTTCTATGGTGTATTTTACTTTGCTGATAGTCTTTTTTGTACTGCTGAATTGTCAGAGGAAACAGCTAATTATTTTTAACATGTTAAAAGGTTTTGGCCAACTTTGGTGCTAACATTTGACTTCTCTTCCCTTTGCAGTATCAAGTTGGGCAGCTTTATTCCGTGGCAGAAGCTAGCAAAAACGAAACAGGAGGTGGGGAAGGAATTCAGGTCTTAAAAAACGAGCCTTATGAACAGGATGGCGAGAAGGGACAATACACTCACAAAATCTATCACTTAAAGAGGTGAGAAAAGTCTTGTAGTCCCTTGGTATTGAGCAAGAAATGTTGAAAGGTGAGGTTTAATTTGCTGAATGGTGCAAGAGTGCTCTGGTGAGTGGGAAAATGTGAAAACTGTGGATTTTAAATATGTGGGGTACTTGTCTGGGACAGCTGAAGGAATTGTGTTTGCTTGCTCTGGACAGGAGTCAGAGATGAGTGGGACATAAAGTTCCTGCTGCAGGTCAGGAGCTGCTTGCCAGGGAGCTGGAGGTGAGGGCTCTGTGCTGTGCTCCTCCTCAGGAGGTGTTTTTGCTGCTCTGCAAGAGGAGGGATAGCACAGCATTCCCCATGATCACACAGCTCCCTCTCAGTCACCTTATCATTACCTTTCCCAATTTTTCTCAACCTGTCATGATCAGAAAGTTTTTTTGAGTTCCTGTGTATTTCACTGCAGGTGACAAAGGTGCATCATAACCCCTCAAATGCTGGGGTAGAAAGTGCCTTTCTTACTGGAGTGGGAGGAAGCAATGAGGAATTTCAGCTGGCAGGATTTTGAACACATTGTCCATGTTTGTTTTCCCAGTAAAGTCCCTGGGTTTGTAAGGATGATTGCTCCAGAAGGTTCCCTGGTGTTCCATGAGAAGGCCTGGAATGCATATCCCTACTGTAGAACAAGTGAGTGTCCCCCTGAGTGTTCTTCTGTTGGTGTTTTTATATGTGAAACCTTTCAGAAACAATTGTATCTAATGATGCTCTGTGTTTTCTTTTCCTTTGCATTGCACGTGTTTTCCAACGACTCCAGTTGTGACAGTGAGTATTTGAAAACCTACCAATCATATTTTGGGGTTTTTTGAGATATATTTTATCTGTTACTACCATTACAATTGTCTGGCTCCAGCCTGCCACAAGTGTCTTGCTAGGACTCCTGGTGTAGAGTACAACAAAGCAACTCCCTGTGTTTTATTTGTCTGCACGTGGCTGTAATTAGAACTGTGATTTGTCAGAGAAATTATTTCATTTTTTATGTCT
This sequence comes from Ammospiza caudacuta, assembly GCF_027887145.1. Lineage (NCBI taxonomy): Eukaryota > Metazoa > Chordata > Aves > Passeriformes > Passerellidae > Ammospiza > Ammospiza caudacuta. The sequence continues at coordinate 10,707,262 of NC_080610.1, forward strand.
TCTTTTATGCTTTTAATTATGATGCATAATGTCTGTCCTGGTAAGACATAATGCTAAGAAAAGTGGGAGGGAAAAAGTGACATATCAGAGCTTCTACATTCCTGAATGCAGGAAGAGCAGGGAAATTGAATCAGTCCCTGCCTGTCTGAAATGCCATTGCTGTAAAATGAATTCCTGCCCCAGTTAAAATGGGGTAACTGGGAGCCTAAGTGGATCAGCACAGCTCAGGATTTGGGTTTGTTTTATTAAGATGTATGGGAGACACATCATTAAGATTTTTTTACATGTTTTGGTGACCTGTTTAATGATAACTTTTAGTTAAATGTTAAACTGCTTTATCTGCTCCCTTGCAAACATGGTTTAGATTGTTACCATGTGGATGTGACACAAGTGGGTTTGAGCTGTGGAGCTTGACTCACTGTGGTACCTGAGCACACAGGTGTGTGCCCTCTGACTGTTGGAATCAGCAGGGCTCTGTCACTGTCTTTACATGTACAGTTTGGTGGCAGCTGGACCATTGTGATCCAGCTTTATGATTGTCATTGTGCTGTACAGTAACATCTAACTGCAGATTGATAATTGGAAAATTACTTGAACGTGGAGGTAAAGAACTTCAGGGTTGAGGACAGCAAATGGCAGGGTTATTTCTCCTGGTGTGCACAGGCAGAGCTGGATTTCTCAAACATGACTGGTTTTAATTTAGTACTCTAATTTAAGATTATCATGTACTTATTTCTATCTGTAGGTAAGGGGCTGATTCTCTGGTAATTTCAATATATTGTGTTGCTAGTCAGGGATTAGTAGTGGCATGTGTGTAGATACCATTTATCTGAACCAGATCAGAGAGATGTAATCAGACTTGTGCCTTTTGCTTTTAATTCTTACAGAATGAATACATGAAAGATGATTTCTTCATAAAAATTGAGACCTGGCATAAACCAGATTTGGGAACAACAGAGAACGTGAGTTGGGGTCTGGATACCAAGCCTTAGTGCAATTTTACAATTAGTACAGATAAAATATTTTATACCTGGTGATGGTGGATAATTATTGCATAAAGTCAATGCCTGACCAGTGAGTAAAACAAGAAAAGCATTTCTCAGGTCCTTGCAGGGTGGTCAAGCTGTCTCATCTAAGGAGATCAGGAGAAGGGGTTTGGTTTTTATGTTTAGAGGCCAATACAGATGCTTGATTTTCATACAAATACTTAAATAGCTTTTCAGCAGGTCCTTTTGTTAATTTCATTTCTTTTGCTGTAGACTTGCTACTGAGAGTTAAGCTGACAAGTTTATTTGAAAACAGATTTCACAAGAGCACTGGAATTGATCTGTGAACACACTATAGTTAAATACTGAAGTTGCCTCTGAATTATCCCAGTTGCTTATGTTCTTGTTTTCTCCCCAGACAGTCACTTTGGTTCATGTGTCACTTCAGGAAAATTTTGATCTCTAGTGACAAACATTTACAAACCATCCAGAGAGGAGTAGTTGTCAGTCTGTGTCCAGTGCTTGGGTGAGCTGTAGCTCTGGATGTGCTGCACAGGAGGGGGATTGTTCTTGGACAGCTGCCCTGGCTGTAACTGAGTTTAGGTGTGCTGGACAGACCACAGGTGTGGAGCTGATTCCATCCTCTGACCTTCACACACCCTCAGATTGCACCTGGTCCACCTTCAAGGCAGTCCTGTGATTCTGGGAACCTGCCAGATCAGGTTATTGGAATCTGCATTTTTGCACTTGGAATTCTTACACCTTTCTAGCTCAAAAAGTTCATGCAGATTATGGAATGGTTAATGACTCTAATTAGAGCTTGATTTCATTAGTGCTAACAAATGTCATAGATGAATAGAGCTTAATCTTAAATGCAGGTTTCCTGAATGCACAAGAAGTGAAGTCTTTGTGTTGGTTTAAAATTGATTAGTGAGTGAATTAAACTGTAATTGTGGAGATCATTCCCTTTAGAAAGGCAGAGGAAGAAGGGGTAGGTTTGGAGAATGCTGCCTTTACAGGATCCTGAAAAACTCCCTGGCACACACATGTACTGCACCAAGTGATCACTGTGGAATTCCCAGCATGGGAATAATTCCTTCTTTTTTTTTCTTTTTCAGGTTCACAATTTAGATCCAAACACATGGAAGAGTGTTGAGGTTGTCCACATTGACATTGCAGATAGAACTCAAGTAGAGCCAGGAGTAAGTAAATGTTCTGCTGTGGGATTGGGGTGGAGCATGCAGGTGAATCCTTCTGTGCTTTTGTTTTTAGTGAATAAGTTTAAATGGAATGGATTTCACCCAGTAGAGGCATGAGAAGTGTCTTTAACAGAACCATTCACTGATGTGCCTGCCTTCCTTCTTTGGTTTTACTGCTGATTGTTTCTGCACATCTGGATCTGCTGGGGATGTTGCCTGGTTTGTTAAATTGTAACAGCTGGACTGTTGGATGTGTAATAGTTTTTGGACAGTAGGGAAATGATAGGCACTAATATGGAGACTGTGTTTGCACAATAAATGTGATTGTCTTGGTTTTGTGCAAGGAGAGGCTCTTTATACTGTTTAACTGTTGTTTTCTGAAGGTAGATACTTGGATATCCTACATTCTGGGAAGAGGACTTCTTTGCAGGAAGTCCTTGGAACTATTTTCAGTACAAAATCCTCTTTTCTATTTTGTGTATTTGATCTACAGAGTCTCAAAAGTGAGTGCAGAGTGGTCTCATCCAGAGTCTTAAGTCTCTTCTGATGTACATTTCTACATTGTTACATTTCTACATTTCTGTTTCCTTTTTATAAACTTCTAGCACCATTTCCAGGGTATTTGCAGATTCAAGCTCACAGTTTAGCCCATTTTTGTGTAGGAATACTTGGGATTCATTTTCACCATGTGATTGAATTTTTTATTTCCATTTCATCTCCCAGAAACTCTGTTTTGCTAAGTCCTGACTTCATTAACCAAAGCCTGGCTTTGTGATTAAACTCTTAGCAGACACTGGTAACTCTGAGTTACCTGCAGACTGACATCCTTGCTGGTTACTTGTTTTCCCCTTCTGGGATGAGACATCAGGAATCTTCTAGGACCCACACTTGAAGTCTCTTCTGTTATAAAAGCCTGAAGTTTCTGGCCTTTGTCTTCTCTCTCTTTACTTCTTAGGACTTCAGGAGAGACACTTTCTATTTGTGCTGATATCTTTATCAAGTTTAGGTAGTGGAACTTGAATTTATTTTTTTTTCTTGAAAGTTCAGCTACATCATAACAAAATTGCCAAGACTGACATGCTGACTCGTGCTCATTTAAGTATGTATAGAAATAATTTAGGTGACAGCTGTGACTTTCTTTAGATACACATTTAACCCTGCCTTCTCTTAATCATCTCCAGCCTGCAGTCTGTGTCACTTTATGTTGTTTGTATATAAAAGTGATTTGCCAGGAGAGAAAGACTTTTTAAAGTGTAAGCAAAAATGAGCACTTGATGAGCATCAGAGGAGGCTGTGGTTTTGGAAATAATTTGTAGAAAAGCAGAGTGTAGTGAAAACAAATTGAAATCAGGTTTATAGCTATTTTTGTACAAGGAAGACATTAAATGTCTTGTTTAGGTCATAGTTGATCTTTATTATTTGAAAGAAAGTTTTGAAGTTACAGTTTTGTACGAATGGATTTGGATTTTGGAGTTTGGATTTCTGTGTGCTGTCCATTTTTCTACAGTCTGAGGAAATATATTGGAATATAGGAATTGCTATTTGTAGTCTGTAAGGAAGTGTTAAAAGATTCTCAAGTTGCAGAGCTTGATAGGTGGATCTCTGTCATTTCAGACTTAATTTATCACAACAGGCAGCTAAACAGCTCCATGTTATTAGTGCTGAACCTTGGAATCATCATACAGTGACACATCCCATGGGACAGCCTATCTGTGTACAAATATGATGTGCTTTTAGTTTTGTACCCTCTTTTCATGCTGTTTATAAATATTCATCTCTCCCAGCCTGTTCCCAGTGACCTTTGCCTCCTGGCACCACGGTCTGTGTCCCTGATAGCCAGGCTGCTTCCATTCCCATTTGAACCTTGGCATTCCTTCAAAGGTGATCTGATCTCAGGCAGTGGTTCCCCTGATAGCTGTGCTGCAGCTGCAGGACTCTTCAGGAGATGGCAGTGATTGCAAGGCATTTTTTATTAAAAGCCTTTTAGCTAAACTTATCTAAAACACAGCAGTGCCTGTCAGGGCAGTGTACAGTGGTGCTGGTGACTGAGTTATGAGAGATGGAATCATGCACTGAGTTGGGAGTGTGGCATACTTGGATAAACCTGATCCTGGTCTTCTGGTGGGCTGTGAATGAGCACTCACAGAGCTGTGGATGATGTTGGAGGGGAAGTTCTGGTAGGTGGTGCCTTCCTCAGGATCTGTATGTGAGTTTTTTTTTCTTGATAACACCAGTAGTATGTACTCAAGTATGTTCTCTTGCTTAAAACACTAATACAATACTGAGCTGGAAAGCCAGAATTTGTGTCCACCTACCTAGTTAGTGTGGTGCCACTCCATGTTCAGTTCCATTTTCATGATTTGCAGATCAGGCATCAAACTTGTGTAATTTTCATGTTCTAAAAGTTTTCAGGTTCTAAAAGTTTTCTTAAAATCATTCTGCCCTGTTTGATTTTTTATACAATTTAATAGTGAACCATGAGTTCTCAGGAGCTCTGTTACACTCTGAGCAGGTCTAAAGACTGAGAATGAGAATTGTGAAGAAGTGCCCAGGTTCTGGGTTTGTTGTGGTATTACTTTATTGTGTGTGATTCACAGTCTCTCTCAATCATTATTAATAAGAGGTGGTTGCATTCATGCATATTACACTGAGAATTTGAGCAGAAACTGCCTGGGAAATGCTATTTGTGTATTTCTTTGAATACACAAATAGCTCCTCTGTCCTGTTATGCTGCTGCAGGCTGATGTTTGCCTGTCTGGCTTTCCAGAGGGCTTCAGGGGTTTGAGCTGTAATACTTGCTCCAGCAGCTGCCTGTTTTTCTTCCTAAGAAGGACTTTTTGTTGTCAGGAGTTAAGCTCTTGCTGCACAGATATTTTCCTTAAACTCTGCAAAGAACTCTTGTTTATTTGTACTTTGGCTCCAGTCCAGTCTTCTTCCCTGCATGCTTGTAGGATCTGTGTGTAGAGAAGAGTTCCTACAATGCTCTCCTGTCCATCTAGGCTTTAGTCTATAAAAGGTTTTTCCTGTCCTTAATAGGATTTGGGTTAACTGAGTTCTAAAAGGTCTTGGTTCAAAGCTTCTGTCTCTAGCATAGAAAACTCCACCTATTTCCTTGGAATTTCTGCTTTCACTCCTACATTTTACTCATAGTTAACATTTTCTTCCTCAGTGTTTCCAGCTGTGGTTATTTTTATGTGGGTCCTAAATGCAAGAGCACAGTTGCTTTTTAGCAATGTCCCTGTGCACAGGGAGGTGACAGCATCATGTGGATTTGAGTGTCCCTGGGGTACCCAGACCAATCATTCCACCCCATAAACCAGGCAGATCAAGGCTGCACATGGAGCTCAGTTTGAATGCCTCATGCCTCACACCACTGCAGTGAGCTCTGCTTTGGCAGGATGCTCACACAGTGAACATAAATTCAGGCTTGTCTCAATGCAGTACCTGCTTTTATTTATAAAACTGGCACTAAGAGGTGGAATTCTTGTGTTTCTGTTGGGCATGTTGCTGCCCCAAACCAGCAGCAGTTCTGCCAACAATTAGTTATATAGAGCAAAATTGTTTATCCATTGCTATAGCTTGATTCACTTCGATGTCTTCTGTCCAGTGGTTGTGTGAAATTTTTAAAATGCAGTCAGGAGCAGGATTCCCTCCTGTTCTGCCTCCTTCCCTCCTGTTCTGCCTCCCCAGCAGAGGCCATGAATAGCTTTGGTTATTCAGTGTGGCAGCCTGAACAGCTCTGGCATGCTGGTTGCTGAATTACTGCCTTCTCCTCCTCTCAGGGGTCACAGAGCCAGAGGGACAGTGCAGATGTCACAGTGTGCACAGCAAGGGCAGCCCTGCAGAGCTCTTGTGTTGTGTTGGGAGCAGGGGTGATGGAGCCAGCCTGTGCTGCTCCCATCCTGCTCCAGCAGAAGCTTAACACAGTGGGATATTGAATCTGGTGGTGTTTTCTGACTCTCAGAGTGTTTTATGTTACAGGACTACAAAGCTGATGAAGATCCTGCATTATTCCAGTCAGTTAAGACAAAGAGAGGACCTCTGGGGCCAAACTGGAAGGTAGGAATACCTTCTATACTAGGAACTGCTGTTACAGCCTTAGGAATTCTTTATCAGCAGAAGAACAAAGTTCATGGTTCCTTCAGAACTTGGCTCAGCTCCAGATGAGGAACAAATTTTCTGTGGCCCAGCACATCCTTCATGTGACATCCCAAAAGCAGCACAGAACTTGCCAGCACCCACTGCCAGCCATCAGAATCTGTCCCAGGAAGAAATGGGCTGTGTGTGCACACCAGAGATCCCCACAGGAATTGAGCAGCTCACTCCTGTGCCCTGGAGTGAATCACTGTCAGGAACAGCCCCAAGTTCCTGATTAGAATTATGTTTTTCTGTAATAATTCTTAGAATCATATTTTATTATCATAACAACATTGTGAAATTGAATTAATTTACTATAAATTATACTATTTATCATTCTAATGCTCTAATTAGAATTATAATTTCTAATAATAAACTTTTAAAGTATTAAAACTTCTTTTCTATTATTGCCAAACAGAAAGAGTTAGCAACTGATGAGGAGTGTCCCAAAATGTGTGCTTACAAACTGGTGACCATCAAATTTAAGTGGTGGGGACTGCAGAACAAAGTGGAAAATTTTATACAAAAGGTGAGTATTTCTGCCTTCTGGGGCTGTGTTGATGTGGGGGTTTGAGCAGGAGCACTGGTGCAGTTTCCTGTTGCTCACAGCCAGGGAATTGTTGTCCTTTTCCCCAGCCAGTCAAACCATTTGTGTCTTGGTTTGCTGCCAGTGGGACTTCACTGGAATTACCAGAACAATTCTCTAGGGAAAAAAGGCAAAGTCTTCAGGAAGTGGCTGTTCTGGTTTGGCTGCTGCCACCTTGGAGCTGGAACAGATTTTAACAACATTCTTCATAATTCTCAAGTAATGTGAATGGCTGAACTTTCTTGAAACTCTTTTTTGATAGTGAAATTTGTTCTTTCTTTCCACGTTAAAGGTGAGGTGAATTTGAGAGATGAGGTGAATTTAAGTTGGATCCAGGGTTGTGAGGTGACTGAATCTGTAGCAGTGTGAAGCAGCACTCACCTGAAGATATTAACTCTGCAAACTGAGCAGCTGCTATCACTTCACCGGCCTTTGGCCAGTCCTACCTGTGATCTAATGCTTGTTTATCTTCTTAAAGCAAGAAAAAAGGATATTTACCAACTTCCACCGCCAGCTGTTCTGTTGGATTGACAAGTGGATTGAGCTGACTATGGAGGACATCAGGAGGATGGAGGATGAAACCCAGAAGGAGCTGGAAGCGGTAAGAAAGCTTTTTTGTAAGGCTGTGTGTGCTTCTAGCTGCAGATTTATCTGTGCAGAAACTGAGGCAAGTTGTGTGGTGTCCATGCCTCTGTGTGTGTGTGTTTGGGCAGTGGCTGATGGGCACTGTGGCCCCTTGGGCTCCTGCATTCTGTGCTGATTTAAGGTGAGTACCTCTGATGTCATTAACTGCAGGATGTCTGCCCTGATTATCTCTGTGTTTATGGCACCACACCCACTGCAAAAGTCCCACTCAGGGCCCTTTTGTCACTCTTTGGTTGGAACTCAAATCTGTCATTGTCCTGTTCCATCTTGTGTCTTGCTTTGTTTCTTTTCTGGTCATCATTAGATCTGATTACTTTTTCTCTTCAAGCAAGTTTGTGTCACCTGTCAGCTGTTCCACTTCTGATTAGCACACCAAACCAAAGTCTTCCAAAAAGAAAGTCAGTAAAATCAGCTGGGATCATGTCAGTTTTCCTGCTTTAGTGGCTGTGAGGGCCAAATCCATGTGGGTGATGTCTGGGAGAAAGCTCAGCCTTAGGGCACTGTCCCTGCTCTCTCCATTCAGAGGCAGAGCACCACCCCAGGCTGGGAAGGAAGCTTTCTTCTGTAGAGTCTTTTTAGACCATGACCTTTTCCATGAACCTTTCCCACGTTCAATCCCACTGGCATTTTTGCCATTCTTGGATTTGCAGTTGTATTTCCTTCCCATTTTGACAATTGCTTCATGCCTCAAACCCAGTCAGGTAACTCAGACAATTCCAGTGTCTTGGTTCTTCCAGGACACAATGTGTCTTCAGCTAAACTTGCTGTTTGCCTGGTTTGAGCCATGCCAGACACCTCTGACCTGACCTGGCTGCCCAAGGCTCCACACCTGGACAGGAGCCCTGGGGCACCTTCTGTGCTCTGTGCCTGGTGAGTCTTTGCTCTTGGTACCAAAGCAGCTGCAGCTCCTCCCTCCCCACTTGTGCCCTCCAGGGGCTTTCCAGGCAGTGTGGAACAGCCTGTGTGGTGTAGGGATGTTTCCTGCATTTGGAAAAGTGTTTCTTCACAGTCCTGTGCTGAGCTGTAGCACCAAATGCTCTTTGCCCATAAGCTGGAGGGTTTGGGTGAGCAGCCCCAGAATGTGCTGTGGACAAGGTTGGTGTTCACTCACTCTTGTAGATCTTGTGCCCTCTCATGGGCATTTGGGTATTTTTGGCAATTGTTTTCCTAAATAATGGGGATTTCTTCTTGAATTCTAATTTACACCTGATCCTGTTCTTAGAGCCACCAGTTCCCAGATGTCTGTGGAGGAGGAAGCATAACAGCTGTCCTCTGTAAACTGAGTTTTGCCAGAGGGGTTCCCTTTGCACATGCATAGTTCTTAATTTGGACTGAAACAGACTTTATCCAGTTTTCCTGAGCAAGGCTAGTGGCAGTGAGGAGTGCACACCAGAGGTGTGCTGGAGAGAGGCAGCAGAATTTGACATACCTGTGTGCATGGTGAGATTTTTCCTTTGTGTCTCTGTGGACTGTGGATGTTTTGTTTCACATTTCTCACTGGTAAGTAGCTCCTTTTAAATATTTTTTTCCAAGATATTTGCTGCTCTTTTAGTTCTTACTTTCAGCCAAACCCAGCTCACATGTGTGTAACATTTATCCTCATTCTTAAACATCAAATGTATTTACTTAATATTTTCTCATTTTGCAAAGGCAAATTGTTTTTTGCAAATTGTTTTGTAAGATGTTAGTGTCAGGAATTTGGAGTCTGTGCATTGTTGAAAAAGTTGGGTTGTTTTGGTTTGTTCTTTTTCACAAGATAAATGTATGATGTTACACTAACCCAGATTTCTGTGAAATGTGAGAGGAGTGAGGACCTACTGTCTTGGGGTTTTTCCAGTTATTACAAGAGGGGTATATACAAACACCTATAAATTATTTAATTTCCATGGGTTTATGGTGCAGTGCATTATTAGACAACCTAAGGGCAAAAATGTCACTGCCAAATAATATCAATGCTAGTTTTATCCAAAATAATTTGTCATCTTGTTTCATATTCAACTACTCCATCCATTGTGCCACCAGTAACTGCCATTACATCCCCAGTACACCACAAGGTGTTTTATGGCCAGGACCTCTGGGAAGTGAGTGCTCAGGGGTGAGGTGCTCAGTGTGACACAGATTTGTCCCTGCAGTGCTCAGGAGTGGCCAGGGCAGCCCTAGGCAGTTCTGTGGTGCTGAGAGCCAAACCTGGCACTAAGCAGGGCTGGCAGTGCATGTTCTTTCCCTGGTTCTCTTCCCCTCCTCATGAACACCCTTTCTTCCTCCTGCTCCGAGCTGATCTTCCTCTGGGTTCTGTGCACATTCCAGTTCTTTTGTTGCTCCTGTGCTTCATCTTCAGTCGATTTTTATAGTCAGGATCTCTGCTTTTGTTACTTTCTGTTACTCTCTGAATCCTCATCAGTGTTCTTCCAGAGTTCCTCTATCCCAACCCATCTTTTTATCACTGTTTATGTTTCACTTGGTGGATTCTGTCTCTGGCTGCTGGAGATGAGAAGCACCCCTGCTCCATGAAACATGCATCAGCTCATCAGTGCAGAGTAGGAAAGCATCAGGTCCAGCCAGAGCCCTGTGACCAACCTCTCTCATGCCTGTGTGAGGGTAGAGATGCCACACTGGGCACCCTGAGCAGTGATTCCATGCTGGAGCATCATGGGCTTGGTAAAAATTCCAGCAGCATTATTTACAGCTGCTCTCCAGTTCCCAGGTCTCCTTGCCAAAAAGAAATACCATAGCATGGCCAAACCCCCTGAACTGTAGCTGGAGCTGGCCCTGGCCAGGGAGAGGCAGATCCTGGCCCTGCAGGTCATTCCTTGTCTCATACTAACCACAGCATGGCAGGTTCTGTGTGTGGAGCTCACCTTTTATTTCACTTCAGATGCGTAAGAAGGGTTCCGTTCGAGGCACTTTGGCTGCGGACGTCTAGAGGAGTTCTCTGTAGGTTCTGAGGCAAAGCGAGCTGTGTAAGTCAACTGCTGGATGGAAAAGGAGAAGAGGGATTGATGTTCTTTTGGATGGGAATTGTTAGCAGAAATCATCTGAATGCCCACATAACCCATGTGGGCCTTGCCTTCCTCCTGCTCGGTAGCGGTGTGGTGGTCAGCAGGTGGGGCTGGCCCACGGTGCCCAGGACAGCAGGTGGGCACTGGTGCAGGCTCTGAGGCTGGGACAGAGTTCCTGCAGCACTGGGCACCTGCCCTGGTGCCTGATGCTCACCCAGCAGGCTCTGAGGCTGGGAGCAGAGTTCCTGCAGCGCTGGGCACCTGCCCTGGTGCCTGATGCTCACCCAGTGCACGCACCCCAGGTGTGGGATGTGCTGCTGTCGTGGCAATGCTCGCCCTTTCTGGGCTCCAGTCACACAGGCCAGCATCACTTTGCTGCACACATAGGAGCAAAGTGATCTCTGGACTTGGTCCTTGTCACTTAGGGAAGCTGTGGAGCATCACTTTCCAAACAAGTTCAGTTCTTAGAAGTCCAGTTCCACCCAGAACACCAAACTGTGTCAGAGCTCTTGCTGCAGGAGCAGCTTCTCCAGGAGTTGGAGGCTCTTGGTGCTTGTGCCCAGCCCTTTGGTGCTGCTGTTCCTCTCAGGCACTGTTGTAACATCCCAGCCCAAGGGTTCCACATGCCACTGATCCGTGTGGGCTCCCCACTGAAGGGAGCTGCTCCCAGCCCGGGGGGCAGGTCCTGACCAAGGGCGGCTCCCACTGAGATTCCCTCAGGAGCTGGCATTGCTTTGGTGTGACTCTGAGGCCCTGTCCTGCTTTTCCCTGGAGATAATTAATCTCCCTGTGTGTTTGGAGCTGTGTCTGGAGCAGCTGCTAATGCAGGAATTGCCCTTCCTCTCTCCACAGCTGCGTAACCAAGGCCAAGTGAGAGGAACGAGTGCTGCCAATGACGAGTGACGCCGGACGGACGCCGGTGCCGGATCCTGGCTGTGTGTGTGGGTGCATGGCTCTGTATATAACTACACACACACATGCAGACACAAGGGGTGGTTACAGTGTCTCTCTCTGGGTGCTATACCTGTCCTAGCAAAGATTCCAAGGAAAACTTGCTTTCATTATGTATACCCCAAGCAAATAAAAGAATCAACTGAGTAGTGTCATTTAAAGGATGAATTTTGCTAACTGGTATGTTCATGAATGTCAATACTGGACCAATTTCTGCCCTACTTGTTTTCTCTCCTGTCCAAGTCACTCTGCTCTAACTTGCCCATCTCTCATTGTAAAGGAACACTCAAACAAGTTAATTTCAGTTTTATGTCTTCCCCATGTGATGAGTTTTTGGAATAGGAACAATGAATGTATTTATAGCTATTTATTTCTGGATTGTCATTATCCTCTAGTCAAATCAGAAAAAAAAATTTCTATTAGTGGAAATTGGAAGACTGTTACTGTTGAATAAGTTTAACCCAAACTTTACCCACTCACTGATTTAAAAGGAAAAAATCATGTTTTATTGGACTTTTGTACATTGAAATGCTAACAGTTTTCTTCATTAAAATTGGCAAGACTAAGGAAAAATGGCTTGTGATTTATAAAGTAGTTTGCAACTTGAAATTTTTCATAACCTGCTTTTTAGACAAGTACACTGACAGTTCCTGTAGAGCATTTTCAGTGTATCTTAGGCTGGGCAGTGAGGACAGGGTCGGCCCTTCCCTCCAGGAATACTCCTGCCAGTGCAGTGGCTGTTTTCCAGAGCTTCCCTTTGGAAGCCATGCAAGCATTCTGGATCTCACACACAGCAATGAAATATAATTGTGATTTTAGCTGTTTTCATGTTGGAAATACACTTTGGGAGATGTAGACTTTGAGATATGCTGACAGTTTAAGTTGTAGCCCCTGACACATTCCCCTGCTGTCTGTGTGGGGCTGATGTGAGAGCCCCTGGGATAACAGATGCCTCCTGTAGGAAACTCCATAGGGAAAAGGTCTTCAGCATGTTTAAGGAACTATTCAGAGCACATAACAGGGAGACATTAACCTAATGCTTGTTAGATCAAAGAAAAAATATTTTTAAAAGCACTAGTTAGATAAAGATCTATTAATGCCCGGTTTCTTCCCAGCAGCCTTGGCAGGGCAAGCCTTGCCTGACTTCCCAGGAGGGCTCTGATTTCTGTTACCATCAGTGACAAAGCATTCCTGCACTGGCAGCAGGGCCAGGTGTGCTGTGCACCTTGTCCTGGTGCTGGGCACGCTGGCACTGCCACACCTGCCTGGTGCTGGTGCCTCCCCTGTGTGCTGCACCAGCCACCCTCCAGCCCCACAGTACTTAATGTGCTTGGTTTCCTTTCTGGGTTAGTTCAGTGCTTATTTCTCCTGTACCACCAGGAGGTTGGGCTGTAAATGCAGAGGTCATTGAAGTACCCCTGGAACCGCACACAGAGGTCATTCAGTACCCCTGGAACCCAAGGGCTCAGGTCACAGTGCTGGAGTTTGTGTCCTGCCATTTTTAATGTGTTGCAATGCAGAGGGAAAGGGGCCCTGTGACTTCCATGGATTTGGACTAGTTGTGAACATTTGAGAGAATCTTGTAGTGAATGTACAATGTTTTGTTTCCTTTGGCAGTCTCTGGTGCAACTGACAAGTAAAGCAGGCAATGAAATTTAATTAAAGAAATTTGATCATAAAAAGCTCTGTCTCTTATGTCAGGCACTCACATTTTGCTCCTGAGCTGGCGTTTGGGGTCCCAAAGGCTGGGTTGGTTTGGGATTTCAGGCTGAGCAGCACCTGGAACCTTGACACTGCTGAGCTGGGAGAACTCAGTGCTGTGGCTGCTCTCTGTGAGGTGCTGGGCTGGCAGAGGTGGGACTGGGCATGAGGAGGGGCTGCAGGGTGGGAAGTGCCTCCCATGGGCTGAGGGGCTCCTGGGTGTCCCTCCCTGGGGTCCCATTCCTGGGCTGGCTCTGGGGCAGGGTTCTGCCTGCTCAGCCTGTGCAATCACCTGCTGCAAAGCTTGTACAGCTCCTTTGCTAAATGCAGAATTGAATTCTGTCTTTACTACCAGCTTGTTTAGCTTCCAGATGGTGAGCCAACAGGAAGCAGTGGAAGTGTAACGTAGTTTTGATGTAATGGATATGTAAACGTGATAGTTACTCACTGCAATAGACTGCTGGGAACCACATTCCAGCAGTAACCTTTGAAATCCATCACTTGGCTGTGCACCAGTGTGATCTAAAGGAGACTTGTAAGGAATTTGCTTTTTTTCTGGAGGATTTTTAATCACTGAAGAGAAAGGAGAATGATTTCTGTCTTTTACCTTTACATGTAGACTGAGAAATGTCAGGGAAAAAAAAATCTGCTGAGATTTTTGGGTCTTTTGGGATTTTCCAACCTCAGATCTTTCTAAATCCTCTCTGAGCAATCTGAAAATGTCCTGTAAGACAATTTACTCTGCATTTCCAAGCCTCAGTTGATGCAGCCATGTTTAGGAGCTACATCATGTCCTTGAAATGCAGTGCTATGATTTTATGGCAAAATCTGAAGCATGGGGCTGTTGCTGTGGTTTTTATTCAGTTCATACAATTCAAGAGTCTTCTCCATTGAATTCTGTCTTGATAAAGTCATTGGGAAAAGATTTTCTTTGAAGTTTTGTAACTTTTAATGAAAGACTTTCTACTTGATTGAATTTATATGAAAAATTAATTTTAATCAAGAGCATATAATTGTCGGGAAGCAGAGATTATCCAGAGTGATGGCTGGAGACATTTCATTCCTGGGAGCCTCCTCTCCTCCTTGTTGCCTGCTGTGGGCAGAGTTCAGTGTGCAAACCCTACCACAGAGTTCTGGCATGCACAGTAGTTTTAAAGATTACAATGATAATGTGTCAAGCCCAGGTTTTGGAGGCAGATTTTCAATTGCTTCCACCTGAGGCATCACCTGCATGAGGACCCTTAATGAGAGTTAAGTGAAATCCTGTGCTGCTGTCCCTGTCTCCTCAGCAGAGGCTGTTTGAGGTCCCAGCCCCTGGCAGCAGAGCCAGGAGGGTGCCTGGTGTGAGGGGAGGTGATTCCTTTGCAGTGCACCTGAAGAGAGCCTGGAGCTGTTTCTGCCACTGCCCTGTGCTGATTTTTGCTGGTATGCTGGTACTTATCCTGATACTTGTAGTCATTTTGTTCTGGTGCTCTTTCCCCACTTTTGCTACTTATGCTGTATTTTTAGAAAACCTCTCAGCAGGCACCAGCACAGCCCCAGATGTGCTGCTGTTACCCTTTAGGGACAATAGCTGCTGTCCATGCTTCAGAGCAGCCTTGGATTTCTTACTGCTATAAGCACAGGAAGCCCTAATTTAATTTTAAAACTTTATTCCTCAGGTTGGAGACATGTTTCTTTCCTGAACCCCATCTACCTTTATTATTTAATTTTTATGTCTAAAATTACATGGCTTGCTGGTTTAGAATTGCATATCCAAGACACACAAGAAATTTCAGGTATTTGTTGAACCTGAACTATAGAGCTTCTCCAATCCCAGCTAAAAATCTTGATATGCTTATTTACCAAATTTCTGTTTTATAAGCTTGGCTTTAGCACCCTCTAGAACAACACCTAATGCTGTTGCTACTTTTGCACAAGGCTCTGTCTCCCTTGTTTCCCACACAGTCCAAGGTAAATTAATGGAATGTGATTATCAGGACTTCTGAAAACCCAGTAGTCACTGGCTAAACTATACCATAAAAAGAACTGAGCTACACCAACAGGGGAAGTCCCTGAAAAAGGCTGGGAGCAAAATGAACATAATTGAAATCTGAAAGCAGCAACTTCATAAAGAAGTAAGCGAAGAGGCGGCTCTTTGTAAATGGTGATCTAAAAAGTGTTCTGGGTTGCGAGACCTCATTTCAAATGTATTCATTAAATAATATTTGAATCATTTAACAGTTTGAACTCTACTGCACTGCTAATATCTTCAGGGGATTTTTTTTCTTCAGTAACAAAGGTGCCTTTGTTCCCGCTCAGCGCTCGGGCTGTGCCTTGGATATTAGTTGGAAACCTGATCACCCAACATCACTCCGAGGCTGCGAGTACAATGTGAGTCGTCTGCAACCCGGATTAAATCAGGCCCTTTGTACGGATGCTGAGGGGCCGTGGTGGTGGAGGAGCGATGGTTGTGGGCAGTAGGAGATCGTTAACCCTTTGTGCCTCTGGCGGGGACAGGGGAGGTTTGGGCGACGCTGACAGCGAGGGCCAGGGCCAGCTGTGAGGAGCAGCCAATAGTGCTGGATAATTCCTGCTGGAAAGCAAATCATTCTTTAGGCAGGGCAGGTGAATTCATGCTGCTGGACTGGGTGCTCGCTGCCTTGGGATGCCTCTTCCCTACAGTGTGTGGGCAGGAGCACTTGATTTAAATTTGGACAAGTCAGGAGTGTGAGCGAGGTTGACCAGTGGCTCAGGAAACAGCAGTTGTGCTGTTGGACCTTATGAAGTAACACGATAAATAACAAACACAGGAGCAGCTTTATTTGCCTGCTGGTTTGAGTTCTGGGCCCTGTGGACTCGAGCATCTGTCACCCCAGGATGTGCAGTGTGTTCTCCAGCAGAGCCAGGAGGTCAGGGCAGGGAGCCCTGGAGCCAGCGCTGATGGCAGGAATGGGAGGGATGGCAGCGGTCACAGGGCACCAAGGAATGCAGGGGATGCTCAGACACACAGCCCTGGGGAGGCTCTCCAGGATGAGCCAGCCTGGTCCCCAGGGATGGGGTGACCTCCTGAGATCCAGTGACTTCCAAACCCACACCAGTGGCCTTGCTGTGCCCTGTGCTGTCCATGCAGGATGGAACAGCAGTGTGTGACATCCCAGGGGATGGATGGCAGGATGAGGAGAGGAACCACCAAGGCAAGTGCTCTCCTGAAGCTCGTACTTTGGGGAAATTAAGTCATCAGGACTTTATAAAACACCCTCTGGCTCTGTCCTTTCACAGTAATTCAATTTATAAGATGATGAAAAATGAATTAATTTTGGTGGTTTTCTGGCATCACCCACAGTGAGCCAGACTTTCCAGATGCTCAAAGATTGTTCTTGCTCTACCACACTTGTATAAATTCCCACCTGGTTCAAGTTTAGGAAAACAGAAGAACAAAGTTGGTCACACAAACTCCCACCATAAAACACTGAGGAGAGTTAAACACCGTTATCCGTACAGAGAGGTGCCATTTTGTTATTTATGTTTCACTGAGCTATTTTAGGAAACATAAAACTTCTACTTTTCCTGTAGTCAAACTAAGTCACTACTTCGGTCTATTTCTGTTGTGCTATATATAAATATAAAAAATATATAAATATATAGATAGATATAAAATAATTTATTTTTAAAATATCCCCTTCCCAATACCTGATCCTACATGTGTGTTTTAGGGATGGGAATTTGAAGGGGAAAAATAAAAGCCCAAGCAGTGGACTGTGCTATGGACAGGAAAAATTGCTTTAGGATTTCCTATGTTTTTACTAATGTACACTCTCAGTGTTGTATGATTTTAGCACTATCCTGTTTTTTGGTCATCCAAATTATATGTTCAATCAAAACATATTTTTGGTGTTCATTATATGTACACCAAAATACTGCATGTGCTGCAAAAGTTTTCACCAAAATGGGATAAAGGGCACGCAATATATTAAATTGGCACAAAAAAAAAAAGTGTTTGCAGCAATGGAAAACTCTACTGATATTGTGAAAATATCATGATCCACCTGAGCAACCTGTAAACCCAAACAGGAAAGATACACAGCTTAATGTTGCAGCTGTGTAAAGGAACGAAAACCAATTGAACCAATCTTGCAGGAGAACCAAACAGGAAAATCCCTGTGAAGGGCTAAGTTCTAAAATTGCTGTCTACCCCTATGGAAAATGACTGAGGTGGTTTTAGTCCCTTAACTCTGTTTATTCAGCTATGCATTTTTAAAAATGGGAAGCGGTAAACTGTCTGAAGGGATTTGGTTCAGTCTTTTCAGAAACCACATTGTTGGTAAAACTAAGCATGAAATTTTTACAACCGCAAGGTGAACTTCCCAGAAACTGAATGCAAATCAGTTTTTGCAGATGAAATTGTCTTTAATCTCAATTACAAACCATGTCACCTCCAGACACTCGAGCAGGGAAGGACAAGGAGTGGCAGAGGTGGGATCACTGGGAGTGCCTACATGTCTCTTTTTAGCTGATGCCCCTCAGCTCAGCAGTGTGACTGTGCTGGCAGCAAATCCCTGTGAGGCACCATGTGCAGGGCAGCTCTGCCTGCTCTGGGCACAGCTGGGCCTTGGGACCTGTCCAGAACAGAGCCCTTCCATACCCAAAAACCCTTCTGTTCTCAGGAGCTTGAGCAGATGCACACAGACAGACAGACAGACAGACACATCGCCTGTGGAGCGATGCCCTCCCTCGGGAGCCGGATCTGCACTCCCTGCACTCACAAGCTTATTGTAATCATTTTCCACATTTGCCTCCTGCATCCATCCCACCAGCACTTTCGCTGTAGTTTGAGAGACAGGAGATACAGTAGTTTCCCTAAACTGTTCCAGGCAGAAATGCTGAAAACTTCCCTGAAAATGTCAGCTGCCAGATTTGGAGACCTGTCCTTCAAAATATTACAATTCCTCTCACGGAATATCCCTGCTAGGAAGGGAAATCCCTGCCAGGAGAAACCCATTCAGCTCTTTTGTGAGGTGGCTGTTGGGAGCCTCAGCTCCAGGGACTGAGCCCATCACGGGCTGTGTGACACGGGGCAGGCGTTGGTGGCAGCACAGGGGACAAGGGAGTGGCTGCAAATGAAGTACCTGGAGCTGCACTAAAGACAGGACACCTTTGGAGAGCTGGGAGTGCAAACTCCACAGAGAAATGAGCTTGGGTTGGTTCCCTCCGTGTCAGGGTTTAAGAGGCTCTTGCTAAGGGCTGGCTGAGCTAAAGTGTCTTGAGCATATGGGCTTATTTTGTGCAGTTTCTGTGGTGGTTTCTTCGTTAGATTTTCAGTGGTAATGAGCCCACACAGTAGATTGCTGGAGGGAGAAAAAATCATTCTGAATAGGTTTGCTGAATAATTATGAACTGAGCTGAACTCTTACATTTGCTTACTAATTGTATGGTCCGTGATGTTTTATGTATGATGCATTCATTTTGTTAAAAAGGAATTTTTTTTCTTTTTTTTTGCTGAGCAGCAACTTTTCTAAGTGCAAGTTAAACTACCACAGTGGAAAGAGCTGGATTTAAGTCTGATGAATTGATGTTGTTTGAATTATTTTTTTAAACATCAGTCCCACTATTTGGTTTTCAGAGCTTGCAATATGAAACCCAAAATTGTGCTATTGTCTGGAGAGTTGAAATAAATGAATCCCCTCAACTTTGGATTTGGCAGGCACAATTACTATTGTTAATTTAGAAAATAATCCCCAGCAGCTACAACTATTTAAATAATGCCTTTCCTTGCTTCCCCCAAGATGACCAAAACCCCAAGAATGAAAGTAAAAATATGTTTTATAAAATACACTTTTCATTGCTTGGTCTAATTGAGAGAGGGTTCCTTCCCCTTGGCTGGGGACTGTGGCCCTTTGTGACACGGGTGACCTGACCCTAGCCCAGGGCCACGCTGCCACCAGTGCTCCCAGTTCTGCGCTGGACCCCAGGAGCTGTGGGGCAGGTTGGCAGCCCCAGAGCACATCTCAGGTTAGAAATGGGCTGAGCCACCTTCCTTCATGCACACCACGGGTGTCGCAGCTGGTGTCCGACCTTGCCATTCCAAGCAATTTTTACTGTCAGAATGCTTCGGCCGAGATTATTTCCACGTTTGCCATTGTCCAGCTACAGACACCATGTGGCTCCCACCAAGGTCCACAGAAGGAGCGGTGCTGGGCGAGCTGGGCCAAGCCATGGCTGGGGATGGGATTTCAGCGAGATTGACTCCCCCAGCGAGGCTGGGGCGGCTCTGGAGGGAGCGGGGCCGAGCCGCGGATGCAGCGCACGGACCCGAGGTGCGGGCGCAGCCCCGGGGCCGATGTCGCCGCTGGGTTAAGGCTGTTCTGTACCCACGGCGAGGAGAGGCTCGGGAGGGAGCGGCGGCATCCCGGGGCGGTGGGCTGCCGGCCCTGGGCCCCCAGAAACGCGGCAGGACGGGCCGGGGAAGGGAGAGGCGGCGGCGCCGCTGCCCCAGGACGAATCCGGGCAGCCGCTCCCGGCGACTCCGCCCGACAAACCCCGCACCCGACCCTGCCCTGCCGCGGCCAGGAATGCTCGCGGGTCCCGGCCCGCCGCGTCCGGCCCCACTGCTCGCCGCCGGGGCGGAACGGGGTCACGGACGGTGGGCCGGAGCGGGGGCTCTACGACCGCCGTCGGGGCGAAAGGGGGACGCGGGCACGAACCGGGGCACAGAGCGGGACCTCTCTGCCCGGCCGGGACACGGAGAGGGGCACAGAGCGGGGCCTCTCCGCTGGGCAGGGACACGGAGCAGGGCACGGAGCGGAGCTCTCCGCCCGGCGGGGGCACAGAGCGGGGCACAGAGCGGGGCACAGAGCGGGGCCTCTCCGCTGGGCAGGGACACGGAGCAGGGCACGGAGCGGAGCTCTCCGCCCGGCGGGGGCACAGAGCGGGGCACAGAGCGGGGCACAGAGCGGGGCACAGAGCGGGGCCTCTCCGCTGGGCAGGGACACGGAGCAGGGCACGGAGCGGAGCTCTCCGCCCGGCGGGGGCACAGAGCGGGGCACAGAGCGGGGCACAGAGCGGGGCACAGAGCGGGGCCTCTCCGCCCGGCGGGGGCACAGAGCGGGGCACAGAGCGGGGCTCTCGGCCCGGCGGGGGTGCGGCGGGGCGCGGACGGGCGCCAGGGGGCGCTGTGCCCGTTCGGAAGAGCCGCTCCGACGGCGCGCACGCAGGCGCAGAGGGAGAGCGACGGCGGCGGCGCTGGGGGAGCCCCGGGCGCGGGGCCGCCTCTGACGCGGAGCGGAGCCGGGGTGCGGGGCCCGGCCGGTCCGGACTGCTGACCATATGCAGGGACGCGGTGCAGGGGCTGGCGGCCTCGTCTCTCCCTCAGTCCCTCCCTCCGTTGCCGCCGTTCCCGTAGCAAGGAGCGAGACATCCCCTTGGTTCCTTTGTGCCGCGGTCGCGCCGCGCGTGCTGCGTTTTCCACCCCAGTGCCCGCCCCGCAGCTCGAGCCCCGCGCCCCCCTCTTCCCCCCCTTGTCACTTCGCTAAGTAATAATTTCCACGTCCAATTCCATTTCTTCGCCAGTTCTGAAATCTCCAGGCTATCAGCAAGGAGGATAGTTCACATGAAAACTAATTACACAAAATCAATATTTAATCACAGCGCAGCATCCTGATCCTGCAGAAAAAAATCCCGTTAAAACTCTCCTGCCATATACAAACAGTCTTCAGCCGCTTATTTATAGATCTCATTTTTTTTCGGTGGGAGCAATATTCATTACTATTTCTTTAAACTATCGACATGTGCATCCGCGAGCACCTGAAGCACCGTGTCCCGCCGGCGATCTGTGGGCCCCCTGGCCTGATGGGTGTTTGTCCCTCCGGGGGAACGGGGTTATGACTCCCCCCGCTGCCACAGCGCCCGCTCCCCGCGAGGCTCCGTGCGGTGCCCGGCTCGGGGCGGGCCGGCGGGTCCGCTCCTGCTCCCCCGTGCTCGGGGCTGCCGGGCGGCTTTCGCCCCGGCAAGCAGTGGCTCCCCACACCCGCCACTTGGTGCCGGCTCCAGTGCACCCCGCCCCGTTTCAGGACCCCGCTCCGGGACCCCGCGGTACCGCGCACCTCCCGGTCCGCCCGCGCTCCGTGCGCCCCGGGAGCAGCAGCGGCGCGGCCGGGCACGGGGGGCGGTGCGGGGCGCGGTGCGGGCGGGGCACGGGGCCGGCGGCGGAGCCACCTTAACGGCAGCCCCGCCCCGGACCGCGGCGCTCATTGGCGCAGCCCCGATGGCTGAAATTCATCGCTGAAATGCAAAACTTGTTGCTGCTCCGCCAGCGCTGGGTGAGAGCGCGGCAGCGCGCGGGGAGCGCGGCGCAGCCCTCGCAGCGCCCGCCCGGCCCCGCGCCCCGGCCCCGCCGCCGCCGGAGCGCTGCGAGCCGCGGGAGCGCACGGCCGGCCGGCGATGCGGCGCGCAGCTCCCGGGCGCCGGAGCCTGTGAGCGGCGGCGCGCCGCCCCGTCGGCTCTCGGGCAGCAGCGAGCGGCGAGCGGCGGGGTGAGCGCGGGCGAGCGGCCGGTGCCGGCGGCGCGGCAGGATGTGAGCGGGGGCGGCCGAGTGGCGCGGAGCGGAGCAGCGGGGAGCGGCGGGCAGCGGGACGGCGGAGCGGCGCGGAGCAGCCATGCCCTGCTGAGGAGCCGCGCAGGATGTTCGGGCTGGAGCAGTTCGAGCCGCAGAACAGCGGCCGGAGCGGCGGGCAGGCGGAGCGGGGCTTCGGCCAGCCCGGACTGAGCATGAGCGCGCACTTCAAGGCGCCGGCCTTCCCCGGCGGCGGCCCGGCACCGGCGGACCCGGCCCTGGGAGCGCTGGGCGAGCCGCCCCTCCTGGGCATGAACATGAGCCTGGCCGGGGACGGCTACGGCTTCCCGGGCCGCGGCCCCGGCGAGCTGCACGGCGGCGGCATGCAGCCGCCCGTGCACGGTTTCTTCGGCGGACAGCAGCCGCACGGCGGCCCCGGCGGCGCCCCCCACCCGCACCAGCACCCCCCGCACTTCGGCGGCGGCTTCGGGCCCGACCCCGGCGCCTCCTGCGTGCACGGCGGGCGCCTTCTGGGCTACAGCGGTGCGCTGGGCGGGCAGACGGCGTTCGCCGACGGCTACGAGCACATGGCCGAGGGCCAGAGCGGCGAGGGCTTCGGGCAGCAGCGCCCCGGGACCTTGCCCGATTTCCAGCACCACGGCGCCGGCGCCGCCAGCCACGCCGTGCCGGCGCCCTGCCTGCCCCTCGACCAGTCCCCCAACCGCGCTGCCTCCTTCCACGGGCTGCCGGCGGCCGGCTCCTCCGAGCCCCACGGCCTGGAGCCGCGGCGGCTGCCGGCGCAGGGCGGCGTGGACTCGCTGGAATACAATTACCCTGGCGACGGCCCTGCCAGCCACTTCGAGCTGCCCGTCTTCTCCCCGTCGGAGCCGGAGGGGCAGCTGCCGCACTACGGCGGCGGGCGGCAGGTGCCGGCGGGCGGCAGCTTCGCGGGGGCGCCCGCCCTGCCCCGGGCTCCGGGCATGGCCGTGGCCAAGGCGCACCCGCCGCAGCAGCACGGCGTCTTCTTCGAGCGCTTCGGGGGGGCGCGGAAGATGTCGGCCAGTCTGGAGCCGGGGGCCAACGCCAGGCACCCGCTGATGCAGCAGCAGCAGCCGCCACCACCACCGCAAGCACCGCAGCAGCCGCCGGGCTTGCTGGCCAGACAGAACTCCTGCCCGCCAGCCATCCCTAGGCAACAGCAAACAGAAGCCAACGCTCCCAACTCCAACCTGCAGGACAATGGGCCCATAATGCAGAACCAGCATGCACAGTTTGAATACCCTATTCACAGACTGGAGAACAGGAATATGCATCCCTACACCGACCCCGTGTTTAATATGCAGCACCCTCCTCCGCAACAGCCACCAAATCAAAGACTGCAGCACTTCGATGCCCCCTACGTGAGCGTCGCCAAGAGGCCGCGGTTTGACTTCCCCAACACTCCTGGCGTCGAGCGCTGTGCCTCCTGGGGCGGCGGCATGCACGGCCCGGCCATGGAGAGTCACCTTTCCCCGACGGCCTACCCTGGCCTGCCGGGCGAGTTCACCCCGCCGGCACCTGAGGCCTTTGGGGGCCCGTTGCCACACGGCGGTCCTGAGCACCCGGCACTGGCGCAGCGCCAGAACGCGGCCCTGGTGATGAAGCAGATGGCCTCGCGAAGCCAGCAGCGCCTGCGGCCGCCCAGTCTGCAGCAGCTGGGGCACCATGGTGAGGTGGGCGCACCCGGCAGCCTGCCCCCGCCAGCCTTCGAGCGGGAGGCTGGTGGCGGCCGCAGCTTCGATGCGCCGGCGCCGCACCTGGCCCCCGACAGCGCCTGGTTCGCAGGGCCACCGCCGCCCGGGGAGCTGCTGCCGAGGCGCTTGGCAGCGCCCGGGCTACCGGCCGAGGCAGCCCCCCACGAGCTGGGCCTGCAGCCGGGCGGCCCTGCCGTGCTCTTCCGGCCGGGTGCCAGTGGGCTGGGGCTGCAGGAGCCCTTGCGGATGGCAGGCGAGGGGCCGGCGCAGGCCCTGCCGTCGCCCGGCGTCCACCCGCCCTTCACACCCACAATGGGTGGCCTCTCGCAGCTGCAGTCACCAGGCAGCGGTGTGGCACTGCCCAGTGCCCCTGCCGAGCGCCGTGGCCCCGCCGACTTCGCCGCTCAGCCTGGCTTCCCCTTTGGGGCGGCAGCGCGGCAGCCGGCGGCCCACGGGGCTGCACCTGCCCTCAGCGCCTCGCCAGGTGCCTACCCACCGCCCCCGCCCGAGTTTCCCCCGCCACCCCCACCGCGGCCCGCTGCCAGCAAGCTGGGTGCCCTCTCGCTGGGCTCCTTCAGCAAGGCGGCCAGCAAGGACAATGTCTTCGGGCAGAGCTGCCTGGCTGCCCTCTCCACTGCCTGCCAAAACATGATCGCGAGTCTGGGCGCTCCCAACCTCAACGTCACCTTCAACAAGAAGAGCCCGGCCGAGGCCAAGCGCAAGCTCAGCCAGGCCGAGCCTGACCCGCCACCTGCTGCCCCGGACTACTTCCCAGCGGGGCCGCCAGTAGGTGGGGGTGGCACGGGCAAAGCAGCGGGCGCTGCCCCGCTGCTGCCTGCGGAGAGCAGCCTCTCGCCCGGCTACGCGCTGGAGCCGGTGCCCGGTGGCGAGGGGAAGGCGGGTGGCGGGCGGGGTCGGGGTCGCCGGAAACGGGACAGTGGGCACGTCAGCCCCGGCACGTTTTTTGAGAAGTTCTCAGCTGCCGAGGGCGGGGGAGCCGGTGTCAGCCCAGGGCAGCCGGCAGTGCCGGTGGCGGCGGGGGCCCCGCCGGGGGCTGCGGGCGCTGAGCGCGGCGGAGGCACCCCTCATGACAAGCCCCTGACCTCCCCATCCTGGGGCAAGGGCAGCGAACTGTTGCTGGCGGAGCAGCCCGACCTGATGTCCTCCCTGGACAGCGGCATCCAGAGCGTGACCAAGTCAGACGGCAGCTCCCCGCACGTGGACTTTCCCGACGAGGTCAGCACCAGCTATGGCAACGAGGACGAGGTGTCCTCCAGCTCCGACAACGCCACCTCCAAGCCCACCCGTAGCCCGCTGCTGGGTGGCTCGCCCAAGCTGCCCCGTGGGGAGCACGCACTTCTCAACGGACAGAAGCCCCTGGCCCTTGGCCTTCTCAGTACATCTACCTCGACCCCCGACAGCTATGGGCTCAGCACCACGGCGGGCGCTCACCCTGGCACGCCAAGCATGGAGCAGGTGCGGACCCCCACGAGCACCTCGGCCCAGGATGAGATCCACCCCCTGGAGATCCTGCAGGCACAGATCCAGCTCCAGCGGCAGCAGTTCAGCATCTCGGAAGACCAGCCCTTGGGGTTGAAGAGCAAGAAGGGGGAGTGTGCGGGGCAGAATGGGGACAGTGACCTGGGCAGCTGCTGCTCGGAGGGTGTCAAGGGCACCATGAGCACCATCGACCTGGACTCCCTGATGGCAGAGCACAACTCCACCTGGTACCTGCCTGGAGAGAAGGCCCTGATGGAGGGGCAGGAGGAGGACAAGCCCATGGCGCCCTGGGAGAAGCCCAAGCCCCCGAACCCCAGCAAAGAAGGTATCAGATGCCCCACAGGGGTGCTGGCACAGGGGTAGGGGTGGTTGTGGTCTGCTCAGGGAAGGGGACATGGTGAGGCTGCAGCTCTGGTACTCTGGGCATACACATCCTGGGCTGGAGCTGCAGGATGCTGGGATGCTTGGTGGATCTAATGCGGGAGGGGCAGTGTCA
Source organism: Ammospiza caudacuta (assembly GCF_027887145.1). Lineage (NCBI taxonomy): Eukaryota > Metazoa > Chordata > Aves > Passeriformes > Passerellidae > Ammospiza > Ammospiza caudacuta. The sequence goes on from NC_080610.1 coordinate 10,732,725, forward strand.
GGGACAAAGTGCCTGCTGCCTGACTGCCCCAGGTGACAACTGCCCCATGGCATCGCTGCTGCCGTCCCTGTCCCCATCATGCCTCCTAGAGCACAGGCAGGTGGGAGTGCTGAGCAGAGGGGCTCCCAGTGAGCCTCACCTGAGCTCCTGGGCCTGGGATGCTGCAGAAAGGAACTGTAGCCTGAGGTTCTGAGGAGGGGGCTCCTGCAGGGTCCCACCAGGCATGGGGTGCTGAGGAAGGGGCTCCCACAGAACCTGGTGCCAGCTTAACCTTCCAGCCACTTTCCCAAAACTGTGACTGAGGTTTTCCCTAACCACAAAAACATGAATTTGGTGGTAGTTCTGCCCCTTCAGGTCCAGGTGCCCCCTGCTTGCATTTGGAGCCCACAGTAGTGTGATACTGAACTGAACGGCTTGTAACAAATTATTTTTGATTTAACTGAAAGGCAGTTTAAAATAAGGCTCTGGGTCTGTTAGTGTAAAACTTGCTTAGTTGACAGATGTTTAATTTTGGCATTAGTTGTCATTTTTGATCCTTCCTTGTGTCCAGAGGGCATCATAATTCCCCAGGCTTAGGAAAAAATATTTTAATGGAAAACCCTCTATTATAAAAGCTGTTTAAGATAAGGATGATTATAGATTCAATTGCTTTCTATTTTATCTTATCAAATCCCTATTTTGCAACCTGCCTAGCTGTGTGTGTGATTGTTACAATGGGTGCACATGCTGTACCTGCTATCTGAGGGCAGGCGGGTGGGTTTTGGTGTGCTAGAAATACATGTGTGCAGTTTACACAATATAAACTCATTATTTGTGTGAGGAAAGGTGATATTTTGGTACTGCAGTGTAGTTTGAAATTGTTTTCATTATCTCTGGTGGTAGAAACTGACTTTTTGCACCCCTCCACATTTAGTAATTTTGCTAAGAAAGTTGTTGGTGAAATTACAAGGGAGCTGGTTAGGAAACTGGGCTGTTTCCTAACCTGGTTCTGGTTGGCTTTGCAGCTTTGGCTTTCTGAAGCGTGAATCCTAGCCCCCACGGTTTGTCTCTTTGTTCATGTTTAATGCCCAGCGCAGGAGACTCTCATTTCGAGCAGAGTGTTTAGCATGCACGGCAGACCCGAGGAAGCCCATCAGCATTCTCCATGCTTCACCCAGGCAAGGACATAAATTGGTTTGTTTGGGGCCCTTCTTTTCCATTTTTAAATGGAGTTGCACACAGCATCCTTCCTGGCCCCTTCTCTTTTATTGTTTCTTGTACACAACATCTAGATCTGACTGGATCAATAGCTAGTTAGCACAAATCACAGTTCCTGTTACTTCTGCCTTGGCAGGCTCAAGCACATCCATACGTTCTCTCACACCACACGCACACCATTACGTGTGCACTTTCACACACACACACATACACACATCTCACACCGTGCTGTGTTTAGAAATAGATTTTGAAATAATAACTTCTATAGATCTTCACTTCCTGGATGGAAAAAAAGAAATCCTGAGCAGTGATTTAAAAGAAATCCTGAGCAGCTATTTAATTCTGAACAGCACATTTATTAAAAGTGTAATTTGGTTAAAAATGATCTATATTTTGTGTGTGTGTGTGTCATATGGAGCGATGCTTCTGCAGCGTCTTTTAACAGCACTCCTCCAGTCACTTTGATCACAGCTATTCTTAGTAACAGCTAGTGAAAGAAGTAATTGCTTTCTGGTCGCGATAACCACAATGTTGGTGTTAAAATAGTTCATCACTTGGAAGGAAAACCATTTAATCAGTGTTCCTATATAAGGATATGTTTTAGTATTTCAGAGGCTTAACATAAAATAGCAAACCAGTTCCACAACAATGCAGAGGCGCTCGGGTTGGTTCATGCTTTAGTCACTTGAGGGATTTGAATGGGCTGGTTCCTCGGATGAGGAAATTTATACAGACTCACAGAGAATTTACTTTAACTGTTGTTAGAGATGATAAAGATACAATGGGTGAGACAAAACAGGCTGTTCACCTCGGTCAGTAGAAATAATTAAACTTAACATTGCCATACCCCTGAGTATGTGAAACTGTGTTTAAGAAAAGGCTTCCTTTAGTCATGGGCTGAGATTTAAAACCTTCTCTGTGGGCTGGGATTTGCACTGTGGTGTTTATTCCAGCAGAAACCCAGTGTCCGGGTGGATGCGCAGGCTCCAGACAGCGCTCCTCCGAATTCAGGCAGCTCCTCTGCGTTCTGTGCTGGAAGGTGGGCACCGTTTTGGGGCTGGGGAGCGTTAGTGAGAGCAGCATTTGACCCAGGGTTCTCCCCAGTGCAGGCTTGTTGGGGCTTGTGATTTACACCTGCCGTGAGAGCGGTTGGGGATCTATTCTCAATGTGGCGCTGCTGGGATTGGCACCCGCGGCTCCTCAGGTGCGGGGAGGTGGAGGAAGGGGGAGGTGGGTGTTGGGGGGCAGCTTCCCCTCCGTGCAGTGCTGGGCACTTTGTCCACTGCCTGCCACTCTCCAGGAGCAGAGGGTCCGACTTCAGTGCTGGCCATGAAGGAGAGATCAGGCTCCCCAAAATACAGCAGGATCAGGAACTTCTCAAATACTCTGTTAGTGCGCAGGTTATGGGGGAAACAACTTGAGTTGTTTTAATGGCTGCTCAGATTCCTCGGAGCTCACCTTTTTTCCAATAATGGCATTGAAATGATTTGCTGGTGTCTGGCAGTTGTGTGAGCTGTGGGTCTGGGGGTTCCTGGGAGCAGACCCTGGTGCTGTGAGGTGTGACACCTCCGGCGCTGGCCTGCCGCGAGCTCTGTGCGTGCGTTTGCGTTCCATTCCGGAATGTAGTGTTAGTAATGCTGCCTGGACATGGCTCTGCCCTCAAATGTGTTTTCTCTAAGTTTTCTCTGATGCATCATTTCTTGTACCAACACGTTTTATGTGAGGTAGCTGGTAGGTTTTGGGTTTTTTCCCCCTGAAAATGCTTTCTAGAATTTCGTGTTTTCCTCTGCCTAACAGCTTGAGCTGGGAGTGAGAGATAAATAACACCGAGTCTAGAGGGGTCGTCTTGACTTCCAACACCACAGCTGTAGCTGACAAAGAACAACCAGTTCAAATTCACTTAAAAATTCGGGGTCAGTTTAATGGGGTTTTGCTTTTCCTGGTTTGACTGAACCATAACAATTTCCTCTTCAGTGAAAGGTGTATTAGTATTCTTTAGAAACCCACTAATTAATTGCTGGTGGGGTTTTGCTTTTTAGTTTTAATTGAAATTTTGAAAGTCCCATACTGCAAGTGTCAGGTGAAGACATCAGTATGTACCTAGAACTGTGCAGGTGGAAAGGATGGGAGTATGTTTTGCTGCTCTGTGGCTGTTGGGCTCGTCAGTCTGGGCTGACGGGCACGTGCCACGCGGCACCGTTAGCCTTCATCTCTGAGTTTTTGTTCATATTTCATTGTTACACCGAACCTGTCACTGGAATGAGCCCATAGGCCAGCCCTCTTGCTGGAGCAGTGTGTAACATCTGTGAATTACTCGAAATACATTAACAAAGGTCAAATTTGGTCCAGATGCGGCCGGGAGCCTTTGTTTTCTTTCCCTTTCCAGTGCATTCTGCTGCCTGCTTTATTTTAAATACTGCTTAGTTCTTTTAGAGGCTTTACCAAGGGACTGTGTTTGTTTACGGGGACTGAGTTAGTCAGACCTCTGGTGAGGTTTTTCAGGCACTGAACCCTCACTGCAAGCGCTGTGCTGTGAGCGGCTGTGTTGGAGTGAGCGCTGTGGAAGCGAGTTCAGCAGCAAAGCTCAGCGCCTTTTCCAGCGAGGGGGCTGTGATTCCCGATGCTGCTTTGTCTCACTGGGCTGCTGAAACTTAGACAATTTTAACAATTTAGTGAAAAAAGAAGCTATTGCTTTTGTCTTGAAGTTACACAATAAACTCCACATATATCAAATCTACATCTTTATTGAATCATCTGGATCAGCAATCAGAGTGAGGAGGGAAGAATGCTCCTGCTGCTTATCCTGGGAGAGAGTTTGGTGTGCATTAGATTTGGATTTAATATGATGCTTTAAACTTTTCTAACCTGTTAAAAAATATAATTGGAAGGGTTGCCCCTGCTTGGCCTCATGTGGATGATAGAAATTCTCCATTGTTTACCTTGACTGACTATAATTTTTAATACTTTTTACTAGAAAATGGTTCTGCTTAGAAATATTTTCCTTTGTTTTATAAACATTATGTAGCAGTGTGCTTGTCGACCTTTATGGCATATATTAGAAAAAGCAAGGGACAGAATTTTCAGTAGTATTTCCTCTTGCTGTAACATACTAAAATATTTAGTGCAGGAAATGTGTAAATTTATTGGCATTTCAGTAACAACTGTGGCCAGTGTTTGCCTTTGCATCCACCGTCTGTCTGGCTGTTAATTTCTGGTCTCTAGATTTACCTGTTCTCATTTCAGTGGATAATGTAGCTGTGTTTGAATGAATGCAGATTCCCTATCTGGTTTTTATCCTGGTGCTTCCTTGCCCCAAAGGGTGTTATTTTCTGATGCCCACTCAGTTGCAAGGAGAATTATAATGGGGTTGTTTTGCACACACTTGGTGTGAGGATCTGCATGAGACCGACTTTGAGGGAAATGTTTCTTGAAATTGGTGTGTGAATGTGCTTCAGATATTTATGTATGATGTAAAAGGAAATGAATTAGACTTAGTATTTATATATGAACTTGGATGACAGCATAGATTTATTTTGATCTGTGATGTATTACACCCAGTCTCCTCTTACTTTTTATGGTACAATACCTGTTTTTTTACCAATCACCTAGTGGAATGCTCAACCGTAGAACTGCAAATAATATTTTGATAAAAAGTGTTATTAATTAGCAATGTCTATAGATACAATTTGTTGTTACTTATGTAGAACAAAGAATAAGGCATCAAACAAAAGTCTAACCTGAAACTAAATAGGCTGCTTTTATTTGAACCAGCTGAGTCCCAGCCTCGGTAGTATTCTATACCAGGGAAAGGTTTTGGTACAGTAAAATGTCTTTATGTGGCCATATAAAATTTTAGTACTAGACAAATTACTGTACATTTTCAGTCAATGGTTTCTCGTGTATTTCTGTTAAATCTGAGTGTGAGGAGAGTCTCCTCAGAAAGTGCACAGACAGTTCTAAAATGAATCTTCAGGTGGCCTAACGCGTATGCTTTGTAAACGCTAAATTTACCGAAATACCAGAAACCGTTTCATGCCGTAATTTCTCAAGCGCATTGAGAATACTGAAAGAGACCTGTCAAACTGGAGGCAGAGGCTCATTCCCTGTTTTATCCCTGGTACAGAATAGGTTGTCCCCGTGTGTGTTTCGGGCTGGAGTGTGTTGGATGCAGGCAGCGCGGGCGGTGGGCGCCAGGCGCCCGTGGAGCCGCCTCGCGCCGCGGCTCTGGCTGGCATCGCCTCCCTGCCCAGCTGGTCCAGCTTTTCCATTGAAAAATCTACACCCCTGAAAAGAACGATCTTTGCACCTGTAAAAACACACGATTAAGGTTTGCTGGACAAGTTGTGTTGTTTATTTTTAAATAAGAAGTAGTTTTGTTTTTTTGAGAGGCGTTTTTAAATGAGAGCCTCTGTTAGTGAGGGCTGTTCGGAACATGGCTGGCTGTGCACCAGATCTTGGGTAAGGGACATGGGGAACCTTATGGAAATCAAATGGGTGAAGCTGTGGAATCACCCAGGAAATTCAAGGTCTGCCCTCACCTTTCTGGTCTTGGTTAGATTTCTCAGTTTTTAAAATGCGATTCCAAATTTTTGCTGTTCTGTAGATAGACCCAGTTTACACACAGTGATTAGATGACTGGCTTATATAAAAATACTGTGATTCTTTGTAGTTTGCTGCTTTTCCTTTGCCAGATGCTTTTGTGTTGGTGCAGTTAAAACATTCTGAGTTATTAGTGGCCTTTTAATACAAAGGATTTGGGTTTTTTTTTACAAATTTAAATATATTTTATGGATTATATACCAATGTTCCAAAGTCAAATATCTTCTAAATTTAAAGCTGAGAATTGAACAGCTGGAGGTCTAATCCATTAATTTTTACAAGCTGATTTCTTAATACTTCAAAGAGAACATCTTAGATGATACTGCTTTACTGTTCCCCTCTTCAGCACCCCTTCTTCTCCTCTCCCTGCCAGTGCCCTCTTCTCTAAGGCTTCATGTTCTGCTCATCTCCTGGCAAATGACAAAAGCATCTGGATGGGGTGAATGCATTTTCCTTAGTTGATGTAAGAAATTTTAAGACTCGTTGGTCTAGAAATGTGCCTTAGTGTTGCATTTGCTATCCACGCTAGTGCAAAAATACGTGGTCACCACTGTTCTGTGTTTCTTTCTTGTACTTGGGTTATTTTTTGTAGCAGCACGGGCATTGCCATGGGAGTATTTTAGCTCTGTGCTTGTGCCCTTTTGGGATGCTTGACTCACACGTAGGGCTCATCCCTCTCTGTAGGAGTGGGTCTGATCTATTTGGAAGTAACATTTTCCCAAGTTTTGCCTTGCCCGCTGCCGCTGCCGCTCCCTGGGATGCACACATGCACATCCATCAGGGGCAGCTCCCGAGCAGGAGCTGAGTCCTGGCTGCAGGCTGAGGTGCTGCCCAGACCCTGCAGAGGGGCACTTCGTGTCTGTTTGTTTTCAATTCCAGCAAATCTGTTTGTGTCTGTTCAGTGTTTTAATGTAACACCACCGAGCGTGACGCTGGGCGGTCTACATTTTTTTATTAGCTTTTAACATTTGTCAAAAAAAAGCTTTTTTTGGTTTGGTAAGCAGAAATCTGGTTATGTTTAAGTGCTGCTTTGATAGATTTTTTACATTGAAATAACTGCAGTTTATTTGAGTTTAAACACGGACAACACGTGTGGGAGCTCGAAGGGCTCTGCTGGCTGTGACTGTGAGCGATGGGAGAGGCCTGCCACAGTCCTGCTCCTGCGGCCACTTTGTGTGAACCTTGGGATATTTATCTTTTTTTATCCCCCTCTGTGTTTGGAGCATTTAAAATACAAAAGGAAGAACTTTGGTTTTTTTTCCTTTTAACCCTCCTACCTTCAGTTCTGACTGCTGGGCCTTTAGGACTTGATCCCCTTGATCCCAGCAAAGCCTGTGACTGGTCAGTAGTTGGAAGACAGCAGGGTTTTTTGGTGGTAAAATATATGTTTTCAGAGTTAAGTCTGCATTTAATTAATTTTGTGAATTAGTATTCACAAAATACTCGAAAGCATTCTGTTGCTAATAGAAAGATCATCCTGAGGCTGGGGAAGCACAGTTAATTGAAAAAGCAGCCATTTGTAAAGTGAAGAAAATTTTAAAACATTTCATACCCTAATTAAGAGTGTACTCCTGAGTTAAAATTGAGAATATTAATTTGCTGTGCGAAGCAAATACATTACAAAGTCCTGGAAAGAGTCATATCCTTCCTTCCTCCTTAAACCTCTCCCAAAATGCAGTTTCAGAAGAAAGGCATGACTTTTTTTCTTTTTTATAATATAGCCTGAAACCATTTTGCTAGAAAGATGTAAATTGATCTATTAACATAGGAAATGGAGGTTGGGCTGGGGTTATTATCTGGTCAGAATTTTAGGATCTCTTTCCTAGAAAAATCTTCCACTTTTTTTTTTTTTTTTTTTTTTTTTTTTTTTTTGGAGGGAGGGGTGGGTGGGTATAATATTCCTCCATAATGGCATTTAAAAGCCTTTTGGTCTCAGGTGAGAGCAGTCAGAAGAGGCAGAGGATGCTGTGGCACAGCTGTGCATCACTGCAAGCAGTGCTGCTCCCTGGGGAATGGGGCTGAGCCTTCCCTCCCCTGCGCTGTTGGAGGTGAGGCTGCGAGTGGGAACGGGCAGGGAGGGAATGTGTGCAGAGCTTTCCTGCTCCTCCTGGATGGCTCAGGCAGGGAGGGAATGTGTGCAGAGCTTTCCTGCTCCTCCTGGATGGCTCAGGCAGGGAGGGAATGTGTGCAGAGCTTTCCTGCTCCTCCTGGATGGCTCAGGCAGGGAGGGAATGTGTGCAGAGCTTCCCTGCTCCTCCTGGATGGCTCAGGCAGGGAGGGAATGTGTGCAGAGCTTTCCTGCTCCTCCTGGATGGCTCAGGCAGGGAGGGAATGTGTGCAGAGCTTTCCTGCTCCTCCTGGATGGCTCAGGCAGGGAGGGAATGTCTGTACAGTGTTCCTGCTCCTGGCTGGATGGCTTGGGCAGTCCAGGCATCGCCGTCGTACTGACCGACATTGGGGTCTGCGTGTGATTTAGAGCGCAGCAGAGTCCATATTCAGGTCCCACTTTAGGATTATTTTTTATTTGAGATCATATTTATTGCACCATAAATTGCCACGGTGCTTTAGAAACCTGGGAGATGTTCCCACTGCTAAAGATTTACTGTCCAAATGAGATGAAAGAGGTGTTGTTGGGCTGGGCAGCTGCCGGTTCAGTGCTGGAACATGGGGTGGTGCCACCAGGGCTTGGGCAGAGGATGCACAGTGGAACTGGAGGGCACTTGGGTACCTAGGAGAGGCTGGCACACTGGTGCTGAATGCTGCTGGGTTGGGAAGTGTGTGTGAGCAGGGAATGAAGGGCTGAGAGCATCTCATCCCACCTGGTGATCTCATTTCTGAGTGGATTCCTTGTTTGGTGAGGATGGCGCGGCTGTACTGCCCTCTCCGGGGCAGCATTTCTCCTCTCGTGGAAAAAATAAACGCAAATTCCAGTTATGGCACTACTGATCTGTGTGTGAGTCAATTTCTAAGTAGGTTTGTCAGTCTTAGCAACAGGAGAAGAGATCTAAATGTTGGAGAAGTAGTTTGGTGCAAGGTTTTCACCTCTTCCAGGTGCCTGGGGTTGGAAGCATCACCAAAGGAGGGCTTCTCCTCCCTGCTCCCCTGGGTGATGGGAGAGGAGCACCCAGACCTCAGGTCTGAGCTGCCCAGTAGATCACAACCACCTGGTGTGACTTATTCCTGGAGTGGTACTGAGCTGATAATTAGAAAAAAGATGTCTCTTAGACCTGCCAGGCAGCCTGGTAACTGCATCTAATAATACTGATATTTTTTATCTGACTCAATTGTTTTAATTTTTACTGGTGCTAAATATTAGGCTGAAAAATGTTTTTTGCCTAGTCTGAAAAGTAACCCAAAATTTCAGACCAAATACAGTTTTAAAAGAAGATGATAATAAATGGGCCTATTGATTGTATTCTACAAAAGAAAAAAAGGAGTTCCCCAGTAATTGTAATAAAAGCTACCACAATCTATGAGACAATAATTCTGAAACCCTTTAAAAATAGTATTATTATTCAAAGTTCAAAGCAGCTGGTGTTTTATGATAGAACAGATTTTATTGTTGCTGGATATAGGGTCAAACACTTGCAGCACATTTTTGATTTAAACAAACGAAAAACACAAATGCTTTTTTGAAGATAAAATCAGTAAGATTTATTTCTTTTTTTCCTGGATGCTATAGCTCCCTTCTCTACCTCTAAATATAGGCACATACTTTTCTTTTTGTGCTGGGAGAAACCACACACAGCCCAGCTCCCTGTGCTCTCCCTGCCATGCCATAGTTCTGGAGGCAGAGGAAAAAAAGGGCTGTCTCAACTAAAATTCAAATCTCACATGAGCTGCTTTGAAAGAGGCAGATCACAAAAAAGGGAGAATGGCAAAACATTTCTTCATTCTGGATTATTATTGAAGTTTCATCCCATCATTTGCCAGTTCTTTGTGCTGTTGGCAGGGTGGGTGTGAGGATGGTGGCTGGAAAATGTGCAGGGGAACAGGGGAAAGCTCAAGGGCAGCCCTGGTGATTTAGGTGAGCTTTGCTATTAAACTCCTTGCATCAAAGTTGTCTTGTGTGTTACATGACAAAGTGGTGTGTCCTGTAGATAAATCCAGTTCATGTTCTGTGTCCTGATGTTCCTTATTTTAGCTGAGGTGAGAATGGGAAAGGCAGAAGGGAATTTGCTGCTCCCAGTGCCCCAGGGCAGGTGACCATGGTCCTGACTCTGCCAGGGCTCCTGTTCATCCTGTGGACCAACAAACAACACTTTGGAAATGTGAGGTTTTAACAACACAATGAAGTCTTACTCCAGACAATTTTCCAGATCCTCTAGTGATTGGTGTAGTTTTCCTCGAGTGGCTGATGCCAATGGTGCTGCAGTGTTTCTCTTAAGGAAAAAGAACAGATAAAATGTCTCTTTTTTGAGCCAGACACGTGTGAGCCTCAGAGCTGGGAACGTGCTTTGGGAGATTGTGATACAATTACATTTTATGTCTACCTATTAAGCATAATGAAGGGTTGGTTGCTGGCCTTAAATTTGGAAAGAGCTTACTGTAGAGCTTAAACCAGAAGTAGATTCCTGTAATTACTGCTTTGCCGTGCGGAGTGTGGCGAGGTAGAGGGAATAAAAACTGTTCATTGTCCAATTGTATTTCCATAACTGCTACACTTTTAAATGTCTGTTTTGAAAGATAAAATTTTTGTTATACTAATTTTCTGAAGTAAGCTAATAAAAGGCAATGCAGGGAAAAAAAAATAATAGAGGTGAAGAATGTCAAATGAACAATGCTTAGAAAACACAGAGCTTCAGCTTCTTCAGTGAGCCCTGCTGCGGTGCTTGAAAAGTCAGTGGCTTTGTTTCTTAAACACAGGGCCACTGTGCTGTTGTGGTTTAAATTCACTTGAATACAAGATCCTTGATGATAAAATGAAGAATTTTTAAAACTTTCAATTTTATGGTTGCTTTTCTTTGTGCTAGATTAGGCAAATGGGGTAGAACTCGGAGCAGTCAGTTCCGAATCTGCTTTTGCTTTTACTTGACGTTGTTGTTGCTGTGTGATGGCAGTATGTCAGGGAAACTTGGATCCCAGCATCAGCTGTTTGGAATTATTGTTTGGATTATATTCAGTTTCAAATGGTATAAAACTGTAGTGAGAAATGAGCATTTGTTTATGCTGATAAAATGAGTCTTTCATAGCATACACTTGTTTTGGTTGAACATACTAGTGCATGTTATAGCTCAGAATGTCCGTTTTTTCAGAGGGATAACATGGCCCCATTCTGCTCTTTGTGTGCATTTGGGACTGGGAACTGCATCAAAGTGGAGGTGTTTCTGCTTCGAGTAAGGAAGAAGAGAGGGAATACCGAAACTCTTCTTGGCCCTTAGGAAAAAAAAAAAGCCCACCCCAAAGCCACATCCTTTTTCCTCTCCCCTTCAAAAATTTGGCTTACATCCTTAAGAGAGAGGTTTTTTCCTTTTATTTTCAACCATCCTTTAAGGTGTGCTCTTCTGGCCTTTCTCCAGTTTGTGGAGCTTCTCTTGGAATAAGTTTTAAGGGGTTGTATTTGGCATCTTAGTGAAGGCTGCTTTCCACAGTGGTCTGGCTCAAATAGAAAACTGAAAAGTTCCCACTACTGAGCTGTAAAGGAATACTGGAAATGGGTTATGCTGAAAAAACCATTTAGATAAAAATGCAATTTTCCCTTCCACATACACTGCTAAGAATTAATAGCACATTCTTCTTAAATGGGTAGTTCTGTATTATATTTTCACCTTAATTAAATTCTTTCCAAAACAGGAGAGTTTCATTTAAAAATGTAGGGCAAAATTAATCTGTCTTTATCTGCAGTGCTTTAAAATATGGGATTGAGTTCCATGGGCTGGGCACTCCATGGAAAGCAGATGTTGGGTTCCAAGGTGGGTGTCCCATCTCAGGGTGTACTCCTTACCCTGCTGTCACAGCTGGATTTGGGCTGTCACTGTGCTGTGCATGCCAGCTGTGCTTTCACAGCTCCACTGCTTGGCCAGCAGCCACCACACAGTGGGGACATGAACGTGGCACTTACCAGGGCATTTCTGCCAGAAATACCCAAAAAGGGAGAAGGGCCAAGCCCACTGTGGCCTTAACCTGTGCTGGTTCATTGTTGCACACCTGGGGCACAGGTGGTGAGCACAAGTGTGCCATGGCCTGGAACAGCATCAGCAAAAACACAGACAGTGTTTCAGTCACTTCCAATATGTTCCTTTTCTGCAGAAGATACATAAATGTCTAATGAAAGAAAGAAGGGGGAATCCTCTCTGGTAGCTGTGAAACTGAAGTGGAGATGCCCCCAGGAAGATTTGCCAATTCCAGCTAAGAGAAAACCAAAACATATATTCATGCTTTTTAATGGTTCCATTTTTGGTGGAAGGTTTTTAATGTAATGGTGAGAACAGAAGTGTGTGGAAGAAGTAGGACTGATAAATTCTGCTTTAAACTGCTTTTCACTGCTGAGTTACAGTGGAGAAAATGCTTTATTAAATAAAGTGTTTAGTGTTACCATAGTTTTAATAAAATGGTTCCCACATATAAGCAATGCTCATAATGATGGAGAAATGGACAGGATTGATATAACTCAAAGTTTCCGTGTTAAAAATATAAATTTTGGTGGTAGTGATGCTGCACAGCTTTTGAATAATTTTTGTGACAAATTACCCTTCAGGGGGACTGTGCTTGGGCTTTCTCCTAAAAGGTGAGATACAGGAGAGGTGTGAGGCAGTCTGACTGAGTCTTGCATCCACCTAACACTGAGCTTAATCCAGATTCTGTTTTTGAAAGGGGTATTTATAGTCATCTTCCGATAGTCTCCTAATCAAACAGCAGCAAATCTGATACTGCTCATTAGGTGCATTACAGAACAGCTGTTTTTTTAGTCACCAAACTTGCCTTTTGTGATTCATTTTCTGTGAATCACCCTAGTTCAGCAAAGAGTGCAGATCACGACTTTTACAGCCGAATATGCAACTTCCTGGAAGCAAATGTCAAAAATTTGAATATTTTAGTGTAGTGCCTTGTAAGTTGCAAGTTTTGTATTAATGGGACATGGGCTCTTCTGTAAAACTTCACTCCCTGGGACAAGCATGGCCATCAGTAGGAGTGTGTGCTCCCTGGTGTGAGTGTTGCCTGGTTCCGCTTTAGGTGAGACTTTCTTAGTTGTCACTATTTAATTTTTTCATGTTTTTTATGTTGGTGCTCGGTGTATCTGCAGGCACTCAGCATGCTGAATGATGCATTTAAACATTGGCTGCCACAGTAAAAATCTTGATGGCCATTGTTTCAATCAAAAAAACTCTTCTCATCTTCAAAGTCACTGTTGTTACAATAATTTTCTCTTTGAATGTGTCAGGATTCTGTCTTTGATTATAGACTGGATTGTCTCTTGTCATTGCATAATGATTTTTTTTTTGGTAGGCAGAGACCTTTTTCAGTTCCTCACAGTTTATCCCCCATCCCAGTACTACTTTAAAAAAGAGATTATGTTGAAACCAGGTATTTAAGAATATAGATCCTCAAGAAAATAACTGGTTTTGACTTTATATTTTCCTGGGAATTTTATAAAACTGATATGAATTACAGATTTATTTTACAATTTGAACTTAGACTTTTAAATTTTCCCTTTCCCCCCACCCCTTCTTTTGCTTCCTATTGGACCAGAAGTCACTATTACAGAGATTTTCTGCTACTTTTTAATTTTATCTTTCTGCAGGAACACAAAAATAATTGATCTCTGTAATTGTGCCATCGGATGGATGGATGGATGGATGGATGGATGGATGGATGGATGGTGGTTTAGGTGTCTGACTTGGGGGCCTGAGCAGTGCTGCCAGACTCTCCCTGCTCTGCTCCCTGTTCAGGACTGATGTTGAGCTTTGGGAAGTGCTTGCTGAGGCCTTTTCTGCTGGAAGCTGTTTTAGGGTTAGGTGGTCTGTCCACTCTATAGGATCCAGAGTTTCCATTGCTGTTACAACCTTGAGAGACCTTACAGCTCTCTGAGCATTGTGGTGGGATGAAGGCACCCTGAAAGCAGAGCTCCTCTCTTATTGCTGCTGAGGTGTGGAGTGACTTTCCAGCTTTCTGTACAAAAATGGGTGACACTAGAACTGCATCAGGCACTGAAGAGACTTAGCCCTTGGGAAATGGGTACTGGGAAATGTGTAAGAATGGCAGAAGAGTCCAGGTGAAATTTGCAGATCCATGCCTGGTTGTGATTACGTGTGTGCTGGCTTCCAGCTGGTCACTCTAAAGCTGTCACATGATGGGTGCATTTCCTCAGAGGTATGACCAAATCCAAGATGCTCCCTCAGCCTCAGTGAGGGTTGCCTGCATGTGTCCTTGCAATGGAAGCCTTTGCCACAGAATTACTAAATCCTGACTGTGGTTTTGCCCTTGTGTTTGTAAGGAAAGAGCTAAAAAGGATTCGCTGTGTCTTTAAACTTGCAGATCCTCAAAACCTCCCTGGGAAGTAGAAGGGGGAAGGGACCCTTTAGGATTAATTAAACAGAGATGTCTTGCTGTAGACTTCAGGGTTTACTGATAAATGCCAGCCCCTCACCCACGTCTGGTGGTGCTGCTGTTATTTAATCAGGGCCTTGACAAGGAATCTGAGCAATCTTCCCTTTCTCCTCCTCTGTTCCATTTATCTGTCCTCCCAACCTGTTTGTTTGTGTATGGTTAAGTTTTCCATGCCAGGGAGAAGCAGAGTGGAAATGTCAGGGGTCAGGCTGCAGGCAGGGCAGGCAGGAGCAGGCAGGGAGCAGAAAGCCCAGCTCTGCAGCCTTGGAGTTTCTGAGAAACCGGAGACAGGTTCTTCCAGGCACGATTAACTCCTTCAGCACAGCTGCCTTCTGCTTAAGACCTGCAGGAAGGGAGGCAAGGTGGGTGCATTAGGACACTGAGCTCAGACTCCATCCCTCTATCCCTGCAGTCCTGTGGGTAATGGGTGCTCCTGCTGCCATTTTGCTCACCCTGTTGTTGAAGCCTTGCTGGCCCATCTGCCTTGGCAGCTCTGCTGCTGGGGGATGAGGCTGTGTGGATTCAGACCTGAGCAGGATGGCACATAGCAGAATTTACTGCAGTACTGTTAAGGATACCTGAGTTATTTGGCACATTTCCCAGTGGACAAAATGTTCATCCATGAAGGGCATGATGCTGCTGTTCAGAGACATGCCTTTGAGTTGACACATGACTTGGGTTTGTCACTCAGAAGTTAGTTAAAGACCAGTCTGGACACACTTGGATTCGGAAAAACTAATTTTGATGTTGTATCAGTAGACTTGGTATGTCACAGGCTCTGTGATGGTTCACAGGTGCATCAGCCCCAGCTGATGCTGCCATGGTGGCTGGGGTTGGGTGAAGTTTTGGCTGTATGAGTCAAGCTGTTGAACTTGCACTTCATCCCACCTGTGTGAGGGAAAAGCCTCATTCAGGGTGGGGTGGACGATTTTGTTTGTTTGTTGGGTGATGCCTTTGCATTTGTGTTGTGGCAGTGATCAGGTGCTGCAGAGCTGAATCCTGCCTGGTTTGGCAGTGTTTGCCTTGCAGGCAGTGCCCTGCCTGGCACAGCTGCAGGTCCTTACACCCTGCTAGTGGGATGGTCTGTGCTTCTGCACTGACCTGATCTAGACCAGGATAACAGCCCTAGTTACAGATGGGGTAGGAGTGAATCACAGAGGAGAATCAGAGAATTGGGTTGGAGGGGTCAACTCATTGCAGCTGTGGGCAGAGACACCTTTCACTAGACCAGGTTGCTCCAAGCTCCATCCAGGCTGGCCTTGAACACTTGCAGGGGTAGGGCAGGCACAACTTCTCTGTGGAACCTGTGCCAGTGCTTCAGTACTTGCTGAGGGAATAATTTCTTCTCAATATCCAATCTAATCCTGCCCTCTCTCAGATGGGGGATATTCCCCCTTGTCTTGTCACTCCAGGCCATGGTTAGAAGTCCTTCTGCATCTCTCCTGGAGTTCCTGTGGGCTGCTCCATGCAGTGCAGTCTTGGGGATGTGCTGTGCTCCCTGTGCCAGTGCTGCTCAGCCCCGTGTCCCTCCCCTGCCCTTGACAGGAGCAACTGGGGCTGCTGGCCCTCACTCCCTGGGGAGATGTCACAGGACAGAGCCCACACAATCCCCAGCAGAGTTAGGATGAACTAATTGTC
Organism: Ammospiza caudacuta; assembly: GCF_027887145.1. Taxonomy (NCBI): domain Eukaryota; kingdom Metazoa; phylum Chordata; class Aves; order Passeriformes; family Passerellidae; genus Ammospiza; species Ammospiza caudacuta. The sequence goes on from NC_080610.1 coordinate 10,748,706, forward strand.
TGCTGTTCTTTCATTTTCCGGGAGTATTGAAATTGTTGTGGGTCATAAATCACGTGAGCATATGGCCGGAAGGAGAACACAGGCCCATATTTCAGCTTTGGGCTGGAAGATGAGACTGTTTGTCCTGTGTTGTACAGGCCCATTTTGTTGATTTACTGGCCTGTGAAACTTTAAAGTTAATTTTTTGTTGAAGCAAGGGAAAGTCTGTCTACCTGTGACTTTCCTGCTTGAACAGCTGTTTGCTCCTGATTCGTTGCTATTCTGAGAATTTCATGAAGACTTTCCACAGTGATGTGACAATTGGAAGTAAAAGATGAGCTTATATTTCTCTTATCCTAATAGTGGCACTTACAGCTGTACAAGAATGCCAGGTTTCTTTGTGTGTTTTTTTTTTTAATGCTGAATTTCCCTCACTGCCATTGCTCCTCATTTGGTTGGGCATTTCTTCTAATAATTTCTTTTTCTTTTTCTTTCCCTTCAGATAGATTTCATTTTTAAATATGCTGTTCAGTCAAACTCTATTCCTCCATCAGACTTCTGGGCCCCAGCTCAATCACCACACCTTATTGCTGCTTTAGGGGATCTTTCGGAATATGCCAAATCCATTATATGATGACATCTCCATCTCTTTCTGTAGTCAAAATTTAGGATATACCAGAATTTGGAATTTTTTTTTAGAAGAGATCTAGCAAGAATTTGGCCAGGAGGTGCTGGATTGATGGTATCAGCTCTCAGTCTGATTTGCCAGCACTTTAATGTTTTCCAGCAGAAATTTTGACCCTTCTTTAAGAAGCTGAGGCCTCCTGACAATTCTGCTTTTTATAGTTATTTTGTGCAGATTCTTTAGAATTTGCCTGTGAATTACTTGCAAGAGACTTGCAAGCAGTGATTTGGAACCCCCAGTTTTTGGGGTGTCAAGTGTCAAGCAGCTGGTGCTGCTGAGCACAGTGCAGGGAGTGACCCATAGCACCACAAAATGGTTTGGGCAGGGACAGACCTTAAAACTCATCTTGTTCCACACCCTGCCGTGGGCAGGGCCACCTTCCACTAGGCCAGGTGCTTAGAGCCCTGTTCAGCCTGTTCTGTCCATCTCTGAGTGTGTCTGCAGGTGCCAGCTTTGACCTGAGGTCTCTGGTCTTCCTTTTCTCTTGAAAGTGTAAGTGGTAAAATTCTTGATTCTTCTCTCCTGATGTGTGAGTGGTAAAATTGCTTGAACACCTTTTGTTTTCATGAACACTGTTTCCCAAAGTCTCCTCATTCACCCCTGAGACACCAAACTTCAGCTGGAGATGTCCTAAAGAGAAATGGGATGTTTCAAGGTAGGCTATAAATAAATGGCATAAAAGAGCTAATGATCCTTGATGCTGGTTCTTCTCACTAATGTTAGCCTTTGGTAAACTCTCACTGTGTTTTCAGGGATATCCCTGAACTTGTGTGGTTTAACCCCAAGCATTACTGCACATGATCACCGTTTCTTGGTGTGCAGGAGCCTCAGATGTGTGAGGCCCCTGGGAGAGATTGACTTTGCCTGTGGCAGTTTTGTGTTACGGGCTCTCGTAATTGTGAGTTATAGATGGGGCAGAGCCAGGGAGGAGACAGAGGGAAATCCCTGGCCCAGCCCTGGCAGCCAGGCTGGGTGCAGATCTGACTTTGGGATGTGAGAACAGAGGGGAGCTCTTGGGGAACAATGTGACAGAACACCTAAAAGTCTTTGGCTGAGAGACTGAAAATATTTCAGAGCTAATTCCCTTCTTTTGCTTGGCTAACAAGTGCTCATTTAATTTGCATCCTGAAACTAAATGACTATGAACAAAGTTCTTTGAAGGGAATCTTCATCTTTAATTCTGTTTTCACTTAAGGAAAATAATGTTCCATGTATGTTCTGCAAGGCTTAAATATCCTGCTTATTCTTGTAATGCCTATTTTTCCCCCACAATTGTGTCAAAGCACAAATCTGATAGAGCACTGGAATTTACGTGTTTCTCTTTCAGTTTGCTCTGTGCATAATCATGAACTATACACTGCCTTTAGAAATCCTTTGGTACACCCCTTCCCTTGCTAGTGGAAGTTGGCATTTCAACTTATTTTTGGAATGTCCAGGTGGTGATTTAATGCAGACCTTTTAAGTAGCATCTTTTTTCTATTTTGGCCTGTCCTGAAGTAATACTAGACAGTGTCCAGAACTGGTTTTATTTAAGTGAGAACTTACTGAATGGTTTCATGTGACTTCTGTGCAATCAGAAAATTCCACTTTGGATTTTATTGAAAATCTTTTGTTTGCTTGTGCGTTCTGGCAGTCAAGAGATGGGTTTTGAATGGGCTGGAGCTGTGTGTAAAACTGTCATGTGACAGTTTGCGTACATATGAAATAAATTTGAAAGCAAAACCCAGCATTTCCTTACTCATCACGGATGTGTCATTTGTCATTCTTGGTGAAAATAGGCTCAGAGCATTTAGTTAGTGCAAGCAGGTGATGTATGCCAGCGGCATGGAAACACGGGATCAGTCAGCCAGTATTCTTTCCTGCCATGGAGGTGCTCTTCTCACGTTGGGGGCTGGATTCAGAGGCAGGGCCTTGTCTGAGACAGCCACAGCCCTTCAGAAGGAGGGGCTATGTCAGAGAAGCTGGTGCCAAAACTTCCAGTGCCAGGTTTGAGTGTCAGGGTGATGGAGCTGGTGGCTGGGGCTTAGGCAGTTCACTCCTTTCAGAGATGAACAGAAGTGTTGGGGTTTTTTGAGGGGGAAGAACAACAGACCCTGGAAAATAACTTGGAGCTCCCTGAGGCTTCGCTGGTGTTGGATGGCAGCATATGGATGTTGTGTGTTGGGTCAGCTGTGCTGGAAGGGGCTGCGGTTGCTGGACTCACGTTTATTTTCTGTTGGAAGTGTCCAGACATTATGTGACTGTTTTGGCAGTTGGTTTGATTTTTAATGCCAGTTTTCCTTGCCACAGTTCTCACACTGTGCAGAGCTGAGGAGAGCACATTGTGGGTGATGGCACCAGAGCTGACCAGCAGTTTGGAGCTGTGTGGTTGGGTTAGGCCCTGGTTGGAGGCTCAGATTTCCGTGGCTGTCACAGACAGGCAGTTGTTCACCTGCATGGGGTGGGCATGACCAGCCTGGCAAACAGCAGCACTGCAGCTGGGGTGGGACCTGGTTTGTCAGAGTGGTCTTTTGTTCTGTGAGATCCAAACCCCAACATCAGCCACTTCACCAGGGGGTAGGCAGGACCCCCCTCTGTGGTTTGTGTTTTGCAGGGAAGCCAGCCTGAGAGTCAGTGTGTTAAACTGAAAAGAGGAACTGAAGGTAGCCAAAAGAGAGGAAGGATGTGAGTTAGAAACAGTCCGTTGTCCCTGTGGCCATCTAGCAAGGTACAGGAGCTGGTGCTGTCCCAAGGCCCGGAGCTTCTGGCTTCTCCAGGGATGCAGAGCTTGCCTTTCTTCTTGGAGAGTCACAGAGCTGGAAAGCAGTGATTTAACAGTAGCCTCCAGAGAAATAAATAGGTGTAGGCAGTTTCACACTTGCCTGTGGAGCCATGGTGGTGTGTTGCTCTCCTGCAGGGCAGTGGCAGCAAGGTGGGGAGCAATGTCTTGTCTCTTGTCTCTGCGTGGCACAGTGGATTTTACAACAGCAATGTCATTGTCCTCATCCACACATCCTTCATTCTGTGTCTTCAAGGTCATGCTACATGTAAGATGAGTGCTGCCTTTTCCATTGATGGGGTTAGCATTTTTCCTACTTCACGTTTTTTTTTCACCAGTTTCTTCTGTTTCTTTGTGTGAGCATGTGGCTCACAGTCTGACTGTAATCCTACAGCCTGACAGCAAACTCTTAACGCTGCCGTGGGTTTGGGCAGCCTCCCTGTCGTGGCGTGCACATACTTCCATTGCTCCTGGTGAAAACAGGAGCAGGAAAAGAGGTCAAGGGAGAAAAAAGAAAAATATGTATTTGCAGCAAGCACTATGTGTCTCCTGTTATCTGAATTCTGTGCAAGCAGCGAGCTCTGATGGAGCCCCATGCCAGCTTGGAGACCACTGAAAACAAAATAAACATCTCTGTAGCACGGGCTGATACACGCTCCCTTTAGAGCCTCAGGCACCTCCAATTAATCAAGCTGTCCGTGGAGGAAGGGCCTGTGAGGACCAGAGGATGCTGCCAGAGCTGATGGGCTGATGAAGGGGTGGGCAGCAAGCAGCATTAAGGGTGAACAGACTGTGTGTTAGCCTGGGTGTGCCATGCCTTTGGGTGAGTCTTGTCTGTATTGCAGCAAAGTCAGAGCTTTAATCCTGGTTTGCAGGATATACGAGTGCTGTGGGAGGGTGCTCAGCTCTGTGCATGCATGTTTGATGGAGAGCCCTTCCTCCTTCCGTGAGAAAGGCTCTCAGAGAGCGCTCAGCTGGCTGGGCCTTGACAATAAATTGAGGGGCTGACCAAGCCAAATGGCTTCTTGAAATGTCATGGAGTGAAATGTGGCCCATACCCTGGAGCTGGGGTGTCTCTGCTGAGTGCTTCTGGTCAGCAGTGTGAGGAGTCACCTGTCCCCATTTCCGCTGAGTGAGTCCTTGGCATCAGCTGCTCACCTTAACCACCAGCACTGAATTCTGTGCATACAGAGCAGGGAGCAGCAGGGGAGAGCAGCACCTTTAAGTGTTTTACAGGCAGGGATTACACAGAATAAATGAAGTAAAAATCAAATTAAGAGGAATGTTCTAATAATGGGTAGTTGGGGCTTTTCCTTGAGTGCCAGCAGAGCTGGGTGCTGCCAGTCCAGGCACAGAGGGAGTCTGTGCCCTGCAAGCATTGGGAACAGCAGAGACATCCAGCCCACAGCAGGCACAGATTGTCAGGGGTGAAGACACCTGAAAGACATGCAGGTTTATGGTGTAAGCAGGTGCCATGTTTGTGCCCAGGAGCAAATGCAAGCTCTTGCCTCCTTGTATTCCAGGGTCAAGAAAATGCCTTTGTCAAGGACTTTGTCAGTGCTGCAGAGGTGAGGAAGGAGATTGCTCATTTGTTTATCAACACAAATGAACTAGTTGTGTTTAAAAATAAAATTTTAAAAATACAATTTCAGGAATAAATTAATCTGTGGAGACTAGGTCCAGTGTCCAGGGAAACATGAAATGTTTTCAGACCTTATTTTTCTCAAAAACTGAAAAGAGATGCTTCTGTGCTGTGTACAAATGCAGAGCTATGTGCCTGAACCAATATGTCAAACTGTCATGTGGGAGATTTGGTGAAAAACATCTTGTCCTAAGGGAATAATTTTAAACACTATATGTAGGTTTGCTGCCTCATAAGGGATCATTACTCAAATCTATTCCCTCTTATGGTAGCTCGGCCTCTGCTTAACGGGCAGGGAGTGAAGGGAAGCCCATTAACGCGTCCTTTAAGAGTGGTTATCAAATGGTAGAGGGGAAACAGATCTCTGATCAGGGAATATCGTGTTATTGGCCAAATCCTGCGATTCAGCCTTAACAAGATGAGTAGCAGTGCAGGGCCTTCACGCTCGGCTGGCCATCGAGGGCGGCGGCGGGGCCGTGCCGAGCCGGGCAGCCGGACCCTGGGCAGCGCAGCCGTGTCACAGCGGTGAGCCAGTGTAAGGGATGAGCCCTGCGGCGAGGAGCCGTGCGAGGGATCTTCACCTCCTGTTTGTCACTTCAATCTCCAAGGAGCGCTGAAATGTGGAGTGGAACCCACTCCCAACCAGACCCCTACCAGACTGTGTCTGTGCTCTCGTTCCTGTGTCTCGCTGCTTTCCGTCCTTTTGTTGGTGGTGGTTTTGGTAAAAATGAGAAGGATGGCAGAAGCAGCACCTGAAGAGCAGCATCAGATCCTGGTGTCTCAGCACAGCATCTGCAGTTGCCTTGGCTACACCAGCCCTCCGTCAATTAGCCTCCTCTCTGACAAGAACATGCACTCAATGTGTGGTAGCTGTGCAGGTGAACTTGTTTTTAATGGGATTACTTTACTTAAAAACTGGGACACCTCTGGGTTTGCAGAGTGCTCGGTGGGGTTGTCACAGTAAAGAGAACAAGTTTGTTTTTTCATAATGCATAAGAAGATGCTACACGACAAAAGAGGCTTTATATTGAGCAGCTTAACTGCTCAGGGTCTCACGAAAAAGGGAGAAGGAAGCTGGAGGGGAGGGAAGGTGTGTACACATGCTGTCTGCAGAGTAAGGTGAATGCCAGGGTCTAACCTCACTAAAGAAATGTGTTTTTTCTGAGACGATAGGCAAAAGCAGTCTGCAGTGTGTGTATTGAATTTTTTTGTGGTGCAGAACTCCTGGTTCTCTTCCTGTGTCCCAGCTGCAGGCTCCAACGCTGCTGGCCAGGCTCCTGGGTTAGTCACCATGCTGCCATTAATGCTGTGTAAACAAACAAACAAACAGCAACCTTTTCTTTTTGAAGGCTGTGTGCCTTTGCAAAGTAGAGCAGAACGAAAGAGCAGCTTCCCAAATGTGCAAGGTCAGAGCAGAGGGTCGGGCCTGCAGGGAGGCTGGGGAGCCTGGCTGGGCACTCTCTTCTGGCTGTTTGTCTGGGGCTGAATGGCTGGAATGTGTTTGGCTGGGTAAAGCTTGGTCAGAAGCTCTTGCCTAAAAGTAAACTGGCTCTGGAGACCACCACAGCATCACCAAGAGCAGTGGGGAAGGACACCACCATGGGGGAGTATTTTCCAGACTTCTCTTGGTCTTTGGTCACTTCACTGCTTTCAGTTTCATGCCTTTCACATGAACATGACATGAGCTTATAAGTGATGTTTGATTTCTTACCTCTGCTTCAGCATTTGCTGTTTCCAAGTGACACACGCTGTCCTTTGTGCAGAGTGGTTGTGCTTTTGTCAGTCCCGGTTTCTGTGTCATGTCCTTTGGCTTGGAGGGGAAGTCTCCACCCAGACCATCTCGAGATCTTGGGTGTGGAGGATGGCCCTTATTAGACGTGTACTACTTTTTTTTAATAACACAGATTTCTTGCAGGAGTTTCTAATACAGGCAGTTGTGCAGTTTAAAGATAATTTGTTTGAAAATTCCCTGCTTTCAGTGAGCTACTTTGTGACTGACAATGATTTATCTGGAACTTGGCAGCTGTGAGGCAACGATGTGGTGACACCATCTTGCATTACCTGACTAATTTAAATGTGCCGAGTCACGTCCATCTCAGCTACCAGAACTGCTCTGGACCGTGGACACTGTGCCTGGGGAGTGCCAGGACACTGTGGCTGTGAGGGAGGAGGCAGACAGGATGGCTGGTGAAACAGATCTGCTGGGAGAGTTACTGTTCTGGACAAGCATCAGGCAGTACCTCATGCTTAAGAACATAATTCTCACCAGGTGGATCAGCACAACTTTAATTTTTTGCTACAAAGGTTTTTTTCCTCAAGACAGAAATACTGGAAAATAGTAAATTGCACTGAAAATTTCCATCCAGATTGGCTTTGAGAATTCTTGTGCCAGTGCAAGCTCTGCTGGGAGCTCTCTTTGTTTTGGATTTGAATATGTCACTTTCTGTGCTCATTAATGACAGACAGGAGAGCTGGAGCTCCCACAGTGGTGTCCCATGGTGAGCAAGGCTTGTGTGGACAGTGTCAGTCACTATTGGCTTTGCAAACTGAGGTGAGTTCCTGCTCATCTCTTTTACTTGGGTTTTCCTCTCAAGCCAAGGAATCTTTTTCATCCATGTGGGACAGATTTTGTTTTGATTTCTTTATCAATAGTTTGCTTATGGATTTTATCCACAGCAAATGGCTTAGAAAGAATTTGCTGATTTACAAAGAAATAAGCCTAATTTTTTATTCTCTAATTCCTTGTGGCACATGAAGTTGTTTATGTAGTTGTTGCTGAGGAGCAGCTCTGTTCTCAGTGTTGGGGTGCACAGCTGGTGCAGGGGAGCTCTGGCTCCGATCCCAACCTGGGAATGTGCCTTGGCTGTTGGGGTCTCCTGCAGCCCTTGTAGAAGCACTGCTGGGACCCCTGGGCCCCTTGTGGCAGCAGTTCAGCTGTGGGACTCTTTCCTCTTTCTGTGCAGGAGAGGAAGAGAGCTGCTGTCACAAGGACTAATCTCGAGGCGCTGGCTCTTCCTGTGCCGAGCCCAGCATGTCCTGTGCAGTCAGGGAGACCTAAGAATAAAAACAGTTGGTACTGCGTGTCTTGTGAACAAATACAAGTAAGGAAAACATTTCCTGTTCACAATTTTCTGCACAATCCCATCTGAGTTTTGAATATTTTATAAATAAAAAATGTCTTAGGTATACTTGGCATTTCGGACAGTAAGTTAAATTGAACACCTGATCAAATAGTGGTGGTTATTCAGGGAGTCTGGGATTTTTGCCCTGTGGTTTTCCCAAAGCTGTAGGACTCAGGGGTGATAGGAAAGAAGAGCAGAAGCTCCATGTGCTGGGAAGAGATCTGTGCCAGCACCTCTTTGCCTGCTGGAACTTCAAGTATCATGCAGCAGCCTCTGCTCCATGCTTCTGCTGAGCCCCTCAGTGCTGCCTGTTTATCAAAACTGACTAAAACCACCCAACACCAACTGCAGGGAGCTGGAATCCATTTGGTTTTAGATATTGTGAGCACCTTTGCCCTGCTGCTGCTGCTGCTGGATCCTCGACTGGAGCAGCACAGGAGGGTGCCTGGAGTAAAGCAAGCACGGGCCCAGCTGAGGTGTGCAGTGGAGCTCTGTGTGGATTTTGCACATTGCAGCACTAATCCAGAGCAGGGCTGAGCAGGCCGCAGTGCTGCTCTGGAGCCTGATTCCTTCTCCCAGCAATCATGGCATCACATCCTCAGATTCTTGGTAGTTCCCGTGTGGTGGTGTTATGCTGTTTTAGATATGAGCATCTCTGACATCCTGTGATAATCAAGCATTGAAAGCTTTTTCCAGTTTAAACCAGGAACTTCCAGTTTGGCATTATTTTTTAATATTATTGTGATTGTGTAACAAGCTGTTCAGTTCTAGTATTGTGTCTGGTATAGCAGGAGGTTCAGTGAAAGTAATATGAATTGCCCCATGAAATGTGGCATTCCTACACTGCTTGGCTTTGTGGAACAGGAGAAAGGTGATGGGAGTAAAAGTCCTGAGATGTTAAACATTTACAGCTGATTTTTGGCATCTTTGTCATGTTCTACTCATTTTAGCTACTCTTCACATGAACTCTAAAAGCTGGACAAAAAAGGCTTAGGGACATTGTTTAGGATGTTTCACTTAAAGTCTTAAATTTCTGTGGTTAACAGAAACTAATGATAGCTAAAGATCATACGAAGTCCTAAAATGAACGAATTTTAAGAAAAATGTTATCACAGTGCTCCTTTAAGAGGGGAAGAGGGAGACTGATGCTGAAAGTGACCACGAGGGCACGGAGGGTTTGGGGCTGGCTTCCTGCTTGGTGGTGTTTCATCATCCATTTCCAGCGGGGAAGGAAAGTTCCTGATTGCGCTGCGGTCTAGGACACACTCATCACTCCCAGGTCCATTCAGACACATCGCTGGTTTCTCTCAAGTGCTGGTTGTTCTTCTGGCCTGGTGAACAAGATCTCACTTCAGGGTGGGCAGGCAGAGCCATACCTTTGGTGGTGACTCGGAGGAGTCCGCGCAGGAGAGGGGCGCAGCCGGTGGGGAGAGGGCGTAGCAACACCGCAGGCAGGCTGTGAGTCGCTGGGGTCGCAGGCTGTGAGTTTATGGGGTTGCACATCACAGGTCTCTCCTAACCTCTCTCTGTGAACCCTTTGCAGCCCACGACCTTCCCCCGAGCAAGACGGCGGCGGCGCAGACGGGCGCGCACCTGCAGTGCCTCTCGGTGCACTGCACGGACGACGTGGGCGAGGCCAAGGGCCGGACTGCGGTGCCGACGTGGAGGTCCCTGCACTCGGACATCTCCAACAGATTCGGGACTTTTGTGGCTGCCCTGACTTGAACAAAAGGAATTATTATTTTTTTTTCTTTTTTTTTTTTTTTTTTATTTCAAAGGGCCGCTACTGCTAGGTGGACTATTTTTCTAGGTTGGTACCTGCTTAGTGGCATATGGACTGGAAAGGGTTAATTTAAAGTAAACCTCAACTTTTTTTTAATCTTCTGCCACAGTATGTTACCAGTGTTAACCCTTCTGCAGTTAGCACACTTTTGCTTAAGATTTTCCTGCTAGACCACTTTTTCCCATTATTCTGTAACCTTGGCATACATTTATAGATGAGGCCTTTTCCTTTTTCATCTCAGTGTGTGTCCAAGTCACGTATGTCATAATAAGACAAAGATTCTCCTCTTCCTTCTTCTCCTCCTCCTTTTCTTCCTCATTTGCTTTGTTTTTCTTTTTTTTTTTTTTTGTTTTTTTTTTTTTTTTTTTTGTTTTGTTTTGTTTTGCTTTGTTCAGTGCTTATTAGGATGGTGATCCTGAGGAGCAGCAGTTCAGGAATAAACACCAGTGAAAGCAAAATGGTCAGCATTAAATCATATGTTACAGTGACACCCAGCCTTTGCCAGTCTCATACCAACCAAGCAGTTGATGCTCTGTTGAATGTTCAGGCATGGACCTGCCCTTTCCTGAGAGAATGAGGCTCTGATTTCAGCCTTGTTTTGCTCTGTGCCTCCTGGTGAGGCCAGGATGTTCCTTCCTCTGTGTACCCTGGGATGGAGCTCTGTCATGAATGGGCTGGTTCAGGCACAGCAGGGAAGGTATGGAGAGGTTTTTCTAAATAAGTTTTATAGTCATTATCTCTTCCTCCAAAGGCCCAGACTCCTTGTTGCTTCCCTGGGCCTGATGGTGCTCCTGCATTTCCCACTTTATTGATAGTGGAGAAGAAAATCCCCTGCACCCTGCCCACTTTTTGCCCATTTTAAACTGCAGAAAGATGCTGTTGATTGGCAGCAGGTCCAGTGTTCCCTGCACTTGCCTGGGGTGCCCCAGCCCCTGCCACAACAGGTCCCAGTGCAGTGGCAGGGGTTAGGGATTGCCCAGGTTGGAAGGTGCAGGGACCTGTGTGCCCAGGAGTGGCATTTCATAATCTGCCAGGGCTGGGAGACCTGGTGTCAGAACCCCCCAAACTCATTCAAGGCCCCATTTCTGTCACACACTGAAGAACAGCGTTGCTGGATGCACACAATAAAAGGAAAGCCATACTTTCCTGCTTGGGCTAGATAATGCTCATTCAAAATGAAAGTTGGAAGCAAACCAGATAAAGCCACAGCTGACACGGTGGGCTGATTCTCCAGTGGTTTTATGTCACACTGTCCATGATTTGTGTGTCCCTGTGCCCAGGAGTGGCCCTGTCCTGCCCCGTGCCTGCAGCTCGCCTCCCACAGCTCCTGGAGCTCAGGAACAGCACTAGAGGATTTGTTTTGGTTGTGAAATAAAGGTTGGCCTCTCTAGGGTTATTTATTAATGATTTCACAAATGTGTCCCTGCTGAAGGGACAGAGTTGAAGACTGCTTTATATGTTATCTTTGATGATTGTGCTGGGTCTTTAATTATTTTGAGGTAATATTCTTGGTAGACACCAACGGAGAGGAAATTCTGCCTAAAAAGCCAAGGGTGGTCTGGAATCCTCACTCTCAGTCATATGTGGCTTCAGAGAGACTCACAGTGTTTGGAAATGTGATTTGAATGTGCTCTTATTAACCATGCATGGATTGATTTATGGGTCTGGTCAATGAATTGACTTTGGATAAATTTGGATAGTTTTTAATCTTGGTTTTCAATATTATTTTACTTTGTATTAAAGCTGGAGCTTCCACGAGGATGAGGATTTTTGCCCATCCTGGAGCAACTGGCTGTGGAGCTGCCTCACACCCACTTGGTTTGGATCAAAACCTGGGATGGTTTATACCTCTGTCAGGGTGTGCAACCAGGAGTGCAGAGCTCCTCCTGCACCTGCAATAAAATGTCACCATGCCCACTAAAGTATCTCCTAGCAATCACTGTCAGCCCCCTTCCAGAAGGTGCCTCTTTGCCTGTGATTCCTCAAGTCCTGGCTTACCTAAGTATATGTTTGATTTTAAATCCTGTCAGCAGAGCACGTGTGCTGCTGTGGGGGGCTCAGTCTGCAGCAGGGGGCCCTGGGGTGGCAGCAGTCACTGAGTTCCATCACTCACAGCTGAAAATTTCGGCCAAGTTCATGGTCTGGTGGCATTCCTGCTCGGAGTGCAGTCCCTTGCCTTGTGCTTTGTTTTTAGTTTTTCCTGCTGCACTGAAGAGAACAGGTTTTTCAGGCTTCCTGAGGTCAGGGATGCACACCCTGTGCCACGGGAAGGAACCTGTCAGAGAACACCGAGTTCAGATGCTTTTAAAGAGAAATCCCCGTTTGAGTGGAGCTGTGGTGGCTTGGTCTCAGCACCCAGTTCTGCTGGCTCATTCTCAGCAGCTTGCACTTCTCTCCTGGAGTGTTGTTCTCATCCACTTGGAACTTGCTTTCTCACTTGCTTATGGGAATGCAGAGCGTAAGCAATTCCCTTAAAATCAGTGGAATCCTGTGAGGTGAGGAGGTGTGCTGAGGCCCGGGGCTGTGTCTCCAGTGCTGAGCTGTGCAGGGTGGAGCCCTGGGTGCTGTGGCACTTGGCCACCCCTGGCTCTGCCCTGGGCAGTGGGTGCAGTGCAGGGTTGGGACTGTCAGAGAGGGAGGAGGTGAGGCAGTGGCTGGCTGTGTGCTGGAGTTTAACTGAACCATACAGTCACAGTTCTCTTGCTCACCTGTCTGTCTGATCTCGATTGAAGGAGCTCTGCTTGAGGCAGCTGTTAGCCAGGACCAACCAAACCTGTGCTTTTAGGGTTTTGTTGCTTTTTTGCCAAAGATCAGAACAGAAATTCTGTGTTCTGACCAGGACAAGCATCATGTCCTGCTCATCACCTGAGGATGTGGTGCTGACAGCATATACAAGGTTCAAGCATATACCCGGTTCAAGCTTTCTCACAGTGCTGGTGGCACCTGCAGTAATTTCATTGTACCCATTTTCTCCATTGATTTTACACTGAATACACTGATCAGTTTTTTTAACACATGTAAAGTGTCAGCATGGCCTGACACAGTAAGAATGGAATTTATATAATTTTATAAATAATATTCCAACTGAAACATGTTTGGGAGCTGTAGGTAAAAGCCAGTTGTGGAAGAGGTAAGTTGCACTCTTGTGGAGAGGGAAACTGAGGCACAGACAGCAGCAAGAGACTGAGGGAACAGTGGCAGGGCTGAGCTGCACTGAGGTCTGACCTCTGCTTGCTGCAGAGCCTCATGCCTGAGGCTCAACTCCTCCAGGGGCCAAGTTGGGTCAACAGGGGGAGAATTTTATCAGATACATGTTCCCCAAATGCCTGGGAGAAGCCTCCCCTGTGTGTCCTACAGGGCTTCCAGATGGGGACAGTTGGACAAGAAGGCAAAGAGGGGTGGCAGGATGCACAGTCTGCTTTGGATTGGGAACAGCAGCTACAGTGTGGCTTTGCCTTTTGCCCTGGGGATTCTCCCTGGCTGGCTGGGCTGGGGGAGCCAGGACATTCCCCAATCTCCTGGCCCTGTGCCCTGGCTCCCTCTGTGTTCCCTAAAAAAACCCTGTGCTTGGTCTGCAGTTTACAGTGTCGTAGCAAACCAAGCAAAATTTCCTTTGCATTTCAATTGGGAGGAGCGGTCAAATACCTCTTTGCCAAAAAAGGACAGAATAGGCCTCATTTATTAAATACTCCTGGAGATTTTCTCCAGATCACATTCTCCTGGGGTTACTTGCTCTCTGCTGTTTGAGCATCAGTAAAGGGGCTTTAGGCTTGTTGCTTAGTTAAGGTTTTCACAGTGTCTGAGGGTGGAAGGGGATGAGCACCAGAATTCTGTCACCTGGATCACCTGGGGAGTTGTGCAGGTCCTGTGGTCCTCATGGGCACTCTGGTGCTGGACTTCCAGGCACCACCAACAAGGCAAAAAGTTCCAGTTTTGGGAGGTGGAAGGGATGAGGTGAGCACAGCAGTGGGATGGGCACTGGGTGGGTTCACAACAGAAATCAAACTGGTACATTTGACTTATTTTTGTTAAGCTGCAGTGTAAGGTTTTGTCAGCTACTGGATTCACAGCTGTTCAAGGGATGGTGTGTAAGAGCTTAACCCATTTTTGTAGAATTGTTTCTTCTTTAATGCTTAAGGCTAATGGAGGAAATAGTCTAATTTTGTCTTAGAAGTTCTCTATTAAAATTGTTGCTTTGAGTCCATCCGCTCATAGGTTCTGACTGATGAAACTGCAGGTTCTGATTTCCGGCAGTTAAAACTTTATCACTATTCACTACCCAAGAATATTACAGCTTTAAAACAGCCTTAAGCAAAAGGATATTATTTCTTTGTACTAAATTTGGTTCATGGAAAAGAAAAAAAAAGAAACCTCAAAACACTGGTAATCTGTACTGCATTTGCAAACTCTTCTGAAAAATGTTATTGCACATGTAAAATATGAAAACTTGACTCTGCTGTGTGTTAGGCAATCCTGTAATCTTTTTTTTTTTTTTTTTTAATTCTTGTTAAATTCATTTCCTAAATGCTTGGTTGGAAGACTGTGACGATAGCTCATGAATTTGAGTGTTATTTTTCTTTCTTTTTTTTTTTAAATATGTAAAGTGCAGTCTTCTGTATTCCTGCATATTGTACATATCTGTATATGTTTTACTGAGCAACTAAATAACAATAAATATGATGTTAATGGTGGCTACTCTATATTTCATACCAGGTTTGTTGATTTATTTAGCAACTCCTTTTTCCCAGAGGTGTGAAGAAGTGAATGGATACTGCTCATATCCAGGTAAGTTCTGGACCTTGTGATGGGTACAAATTTGCCCATGATCTCAGGAAATGTGGTGGTCCTGTCTGTACACTGAGGTTGTTGGTACCCTCTTTGCTGCGGGGGGGTGGAGATGTCTGTGCAGCTCTGCCCAGATGCTGCCATGGGATCTGGGGGCTGTGCTGTTCTCTGTGTCAGTGTCTCTCTCTCTCCTCCGGTCACTGGAGCTTGTCCAGAGGGGCCAGAGCGTGCCTGGAGCTGCTGGGCAGTGGGAGCAGCCCCTGGGGTAGCTCCCCAAGCCCCCAGCCCTGCACAGCCCTGCTCCTCCTTTGTCCTAGTTGTTCAGTAAAACTGCCCACGAGCTCTGTTAATGGCTGGATTCACACAGCTCCTCCAGCACACGAGGCCATTTCTTGGCTCCCAGATCTCCCACTGTGCAAAGGCTCCTTTGCTTCTGCCAGCAGCTGGAGCAGCCCCTCCTGCTCCAGCAATGCTCCACCCCAAGCTCCTGCTTCCAGAAAGGCAGCAGGAGCTCCCTGCTCACTGCACATCACATAAACAGATGGAAATCAACTGAGTGGGCTTTGATTTCTGCTCTTGACACTGGCTTTGCTTGTCACCTGGTAATGTCACCTCTGCTGATGCTGGCATGGTGCCTGCCTATCCCAAACACTTCCCTTCATCCAGGGCACTGTGCTCAGAGGCTCACCTGGCCTGTGTCAGAATTAAGCATGGATTATAGTTTATTAAGTAAAGAAAAGCAAGTGGTTGGTCCTGGAGCTTTTACACTTCTTGCTCTTCTAATCATTTCCTGTGGCCTGTGACTGTGCTGAGAGCTGAAATCTGTCTGTAGCTGCATCTCTTTGCCCAGGCCATTTAACTGATTTAATTATGTCCTTTGAGTTTCTGCATGAGGCTTTGGAATTCCTGTCACAGAGGAGACTCCGTAAATGTGCGTTGTATGTTCAGCAGTCAGAAATCCATTGGCAGTGCAGCTGGATCCCATGTGCTGGGATCTGCTCGGCCCCTCTGTGGCCACCACGTGTGGCTGCTGGGCAGCTCTGCCCCTGCAGTGCCAGCCAACATTCCTGCAGTGCTGTCTGGGGCCTCCTGTGTGTGATCCAGAGTCGTTCAAGCCCCCTCATCCTCTGCTGTTTGGGCGAGCTGCTTGCAGCTGGCTGCTGGTGCTATGGGAGTACAGCAGAAGGCATCTCTCTCCATAAAAACCAAGGTAAATAAACACAGGAATGAAAGTTTGAGTCTATGGCATCCTTTTGGCTGAGAAAGTTGTTAGAAAATATAATCCCATTATAGTGGATTTCTTTTAATATTGAGTATTTCCAAAATCCCTAGGTCATATTCCTGAAGCGGTTACTCTCCTGCCTGGGAGACAATTTGGAGCTCCCCCAGCAGGTTAGCATTATGGCCAATAACATCACATATACTTTGCTTGTAAAATGTTTATATTTTGCTTGTGAAATGTTTAAAAACTCTCTGCTCAGGTAAGCTTTGTAAGGCTGTGCCTAGAGGGCAGAGGAGTGGCTGGGGGTGATGTCTCTTCTAAGCTCTCCTTTCTGAGGTGTTGGCAGAGCTCAGTAATGACAGTGAGGGAAGTGGAGGTGACAAGACCTGACGAAAACCATGTGGGTCATCTTTGGTTCATTAGTGCAGGGCTGTGCCCTGTTTTCTAATGCCCAGAGCTCTGACCAGCACAACCAAAATGGACAGGGTGGTGGGGGTCCTTAACCTTTTATTGAAAAAGGATAAAAGCAATCAACCAACCCAACATCCCTTCATTCCAGCTGTGGAGTGGGGATGATGTTCGGGGTGATGGAAGGGGATCCATGGCTGCCTATTTCCAGCACTGGCAGGTAGCAGAGGGTTTGGGCCCTTGCCAAGCCTGGGTGGGAGGTGTCAGGGCTCTGACAGGACCTGGGGGTCCCTGGTCTTGGGACAGCATGTGGTGGGATACGGGAGGTGGGATCTGTGGCTCCTTTGCATTCTCACTCGGCCATGGACACGTGTCACCATTGCTGAGCCTATTTTCTTTTAGATCATGCTTGTGTCACACCTGTGAAACAAGGAACAAGAGGAGGAGCCCTGGTCAATGGTTGCTGTGTCCTCTTAGGGGTTTCTGTTAGCAGTGCACAAAGGAGCTGTTGAAGTGTCACCGTAAATGTGATATTGAAACACTCATTTCAGCCTCCACCTCGAAGAAGGCTGAGTAGTTTGATGCTATGAGGGATGCTATGTTCTGCCAAAACATCCTCCTGCTTTGGAATTAACTGATGGAGAATATTCAGGGCTGAGCTTCAGGAGGTGGGAACTTTTCTCAATTTCCTTTTATCCTCTGCAAAATGCCCCTGTCTCCCTTCCCCCCACCCCCTTTTCTCTTTATAAAGCTGGAATTCTTCCAGACTCTGCTCTGGGCTTGCAAGAAAACTTTACTGTGTAAATTTGCTCTTTGTGTTGGGAGTCCTTTGTTTAAACAGCATTGTGAGCTTGCTGGGGAGGGATGGAAAGAGGGGGAGCTGGGAGGAAGAATTTGAAAAGCCCTGACCCCTGATGAATAAAATCCAGCACATTAACACATTCTTCAATAAATTCATGATTGCAGATAAGGTGGGAGTCCCCAGGGCCGGGCTTTTCATTAACCCCCTGCTGACTAACCCAAACAGACGGAGTGTTTTGTCAGCGCCAGGACAAGCAGAGCCCTTTTGTGGTGGAGGGGCCGGGTGAGCATGGGGAGCGCTCCTCCAGGAAGCCAGGTTACAAAATGGGACTCTATTTCAGAACAAACTCCTTTTGGTTAGTTTGATGAGATTACAGAAAGGAAAAGGCTTTAACAAGGGGCTTATTGAAGCTAAGTAACTGTTCTGAATACAGTGAGGACCAGGGCAGAAAACATATGATTCCCAAGTAAACAGGCGCCTCAACAGCATGGCTGAAACAGCAGAGCTGGACATGGTCCGTGGGGTTCTTGGAGACAAGAACCTGTGTGGGAGCCCTGCAATAACCTGTGCACAGCACCCAGCACTGCTGGCCAGGGCTGCCCTGCACCCTGCACTGCAGGGCTGGGCTGGAGAGTGGCCTTGAAGGGACATGAGCACCATGCCCACAGTGAGAGGTGTGCCTTGCCCAAGGTTTCAGCCTCTGAAACCTTATTTGTTCCTCTGGTGGGAAGTCTGCTCCAGGAAATATTTTGCTTTTGTGGAAACCTATCACCAGAATGCTTCCCTCCCACATTAGAGAGGTGTTCTGGGTTGATTATTAGAATACCTATGTTTTTGAAAGATCTAAATTCTGTGCCTTGTGTTCTTGGTCAGCCAAGTAACTCAGAGTATCACTCAGCCCAAAGAAAAGTGTTTTGGGGGTGAAATGCAGGAAAATCCTGAGTTTGTCTCAGGTTCCTGCTGCCTGCTGGTGATGAGGCTGTGCTTTTCCTATTCTGCCCACCCTCTCAGGAGGTAACAACCTGTGGTGGACCCCAAGCTTTTCACAGAGCAGAATCCTGTCCTTTGGGAGTAAACTCCTGCGTCCGTGCACCCCAGGTGGGGCATGCACACCCCTCCTGCAGACATGCACATCCCATGGAAATCAGATGAGGGCTGCAGTGCTGGGGCTGGGGGCTGCAGGCAGCATCAGCCCTGCCAACTCCCCCCTGAGCTCTGCAGGCTCAGCCTTCTTCCTCTGCTGTGTTTTTGGTGTGCACTTTCATTTATCTGCAAAATACAATTTTAAATTATTTCCCATTGCTGCTAACAGAAGCTTTTTGCTAATTTCCATGGAAAATAAATTCCTCTCTTTTAGGGGAGCTGAAGTGTTACAGCTGACTGCTCCTGGCCCCATCAGCATTGTGTCTCCTCTCCTAAATGCAAGGGTAGGTGCTGGGTTTGATGCCTCAGGATGTGACTGGTGCAGTCTCCACTCTGTGCTGAGCTCCTGGCCTGGCCAGCAGCTCTGTGGTGATATTGGGGAAGTGGTTGACAATTTAAGCCTGCAATCCCTTGTAAACAAACACTGTGTCTGCTGTGTCCTTCTCTCCCAGCAGCAAATGTGGCAGGGGCTCCTTTGCAGTTTATGTGAAACTATTTACATTTCTGATGTTAATGAAGATAGAGAAAGAAATATTGTATTTGTATTAAAATCAAATTATCTCAATTCATGGTCCCTCAATGTCCCTTATTCTTGATGCAGTGAAATTAAACATCGTCAGTTTCCCTAATTAATGGCCCACACCCTCATCTCTGAGAAATCTGTGTCTGGCTCAATGCTATGCATGGGTTTTGGCCTGAAATAACCCAGTGTAATAAACTCTAACCCCTAACCTATGTGCAAACAACCTCCAAAACATGCTGGCCTTATAAGCCTGATCCTCCTTATCAAGGCTCTTGCTTAGGAGCCCAGGTGAAGGCAGCCCCATGTGTGAGAGATTATTGCTTCATTATTGCAATTTCATATTTTACTGTTGCTTCATCTCATTGACAAAAAGTATCTGAAAGAGAAAAACCTTTTAATTTGGGTACATACAAATGATGTGTTTAGGCTCTGGCTGTGGGTTTCTGTGGCCTGTCTGCCTTGTGCCAGGCTGAGGAGCATTTCCCTCTGAATATCCCTCCTCAAAGCCCCCTCTCCCCTCACTGCTGGCAGAGCAAAGGCAGCAGTTTAATGGTTTGAACACATGGCTCTGCTGGGCTGACATGTTCCACTGGAAGGAGCAGTCACAGCTCCTTCCCATGGAAAATTCATCTGTTCCCCTGCACTCCCTGGTGTGTGGGGTCTCTCTGCTGGGGCAGGGGGACAGGGAATGTGGGTATTATTTGTATTATTTGCTGTGCACCCTGCTCAGCTGAGTGATGCTGGAGCTGCTGAAGAGGGGGTGCTCAGGCACGTTCCCTCCCCTTCCTCTCCCTTCATTTACTATCTGAGACTTTGCTTTGTAAGAAAAGGCTGGCTTTTTATGTTGGGGCTGTTATTTATTCCCCTCAGCTGTGCTCATGCTTGCAGAGGGCTGTGGAGCCCCTTGGAAGAGCTCCATGGGCAGCCTGTGCTGGAGAGCTGGGGCTGGGCTTGGCAATGGGGGCTGCACAAGGGGTTTGTTCAGGGTGGAGGTCCGGGAATTAATCTGAAGACAAGGTTTTGTGTTTCTTTTCCCCGGGAATAATTTAAGTTTGGCTCTTTCCAGGCACTGGAAACCCTCCAGCAAAACTTGCAGGGAAGGTTGTGGGGCAGAGGGAGTGGTCCAGACCCAGGGCTCCCAGTCCCACAGACACCCAGGAGTGGGGTTTTGTGAGCAGTGGCCATGCTTGGCTGGGGTCTGACCATCCTGGCAGGATTTCTGTTTCGGGTTGGCCTCCCTTTAGCACTGGTACTGTGGGCTGGGATATTTTCTCTCCATCCTGGGCAGGCTGTTGTCATTAGCTGATCATACCTGGCCCATTTCTGGTCTGGTTGGATGGGGGGACAGCCTGGATGCTGCATCCTGGTGTGCTGCTCTGTCCATTGTGGCTGCTGTTCGTGTGGCTGGGGCATCTCTGCAGTCACACACAGCCAAGGGAATGGCACAGGTAACTCCCAGCCTGCAAACAAAGGCATTTCATCTTAATTTGAGCTGTTCAGAAGTATCTCTTTTCCTGTGATTTATGGAGCAGGGAGGCCCAGGTGGGTCCTGCAGAGCCCACAGGGCGTGACCTGGGTCGGAGCCCGGTGGGGCCAGCCCAGGCTGTGATGGGGCTGCCTCAGCCTCCCAGCACTTTGAAGGCTGTTTGTGTTTGATGGGCTGATGCGTGTCAAATGCAATCCAGCTTCCCACTGTCTGCTCTGGCAGCCCCCTGAGGTTGGCCTTTGACAGATAAAGCACCCCCTCCCCGAATTTCTGATTTCACACTGATGCACAAACATTCTTTGGCAATTTGAGCCCATTGTATTAAAGTAGTTAAATTCCTTAAGCATGTGCCTCTGGGATGACAGTGGTGATATTCATTACAGAAATTCTGGGGTGGTGGCAGTGCTGGCTCTCTGGCTGTGCCAGAGCTGTAGCAGTGATGGACCCTGAGCCAGTGGGACCCCTCCAGAGGCTGTGGATGAACCACGGATCCACGGAGCTGTGGGCACTGTGACACTGACACACATGACATCTCTGCTCTCCCTCATCCTTCCTGAGCTGCAGCAGCCACACAGGCCACGAAAGCAGGAGCTCTGTGTGTGTGTGAATGTCTTCCTTCCATAGTGCCTTTGTGCTGGATCTCAGAGAAATCTGCCCTAATGTCAGTGTATTGTGGGACTTGGCTATTGGACCTGCTCTGGAAGCCTCCTTTTCCAGCCAGGAGTGCCCAGTGAGTCCAGGAATAGCCTGGAAATCAGGAAAAAAGGTCTCATAAAGGGAAGTAGCTTTGGCAAAAGCGGGAGTTGAATTGTTCTTTGCTAAGTGGAAGAGCTGGAGGGGGCACCACTGCTGGGATGTGTTACAGTCCTGCCTCTCCTCTGTGAGCGCCTGCCTCAGAAACTGCCCCATGTGATGGAGTCACTTGTGAGTTAAGATTTTGTTTCAAATGTCTTAAGTTATTATTGATGCTTGAAAAGGTTACATCTGCAACCCATTTTCTATGTCACTGACGTTCTTTTCTGACAAATAATTTCAGAAATATGCAGCAAAATGTTTTGGCCCACAACCACTGCAGCTCACCAAGTGTGCAGCCCAAATCTTTACACATTTTGTACAAAAAAAAGCTTTAACTCCTCATGTTCTCTCTGTGCTCTGCCTGCACAGGCAGGCACAAGGAGCACACAAAGTGCCTGCTGCTGACCAGACCTTGCTGTTTATGCAGTGCCCAGGTGGGCACAGGGCATGGGCTCAGGAGCTCTGCTCCCTTCCTGCTCTCTGCCATGGGTTGGGCTGTGAACGGCTGACCATGTCACTCTATAAGTGCTCAGTGCAGGATGGAAACACAAGGGAAAGAAACTGGTAGGTGACTGGTTGTAGTCACAGCCACATCTTCAGTTTCAGAGAAACACAGATGGGGAAGGGGATACTTGGTGGTGGTGCCAATCCTTTATGGTTTTGTTGATGCCCAGGATTTGATGTGCAGGTGTTATGTGGTCGCAAGACCTCGAAGAGCTTCAGACAACAAACCTGAAAGGGAGAATTCAATCATTTTCCTGGGGTACTCAGACACTGTTTGCCATTGCTCCCCACCATGGTGTCAGTGACTGTAGCCAGGCACGCTATTCCTGGGCTCACAGGAGCATCCCAGACTGCTCCATGCAGAGGGACAGGCTTCCCAGCTTCCCAGCTGCTGTCACAGCATGGGGACAATTTCAGACATGATCCAGATCTTTTGAATGAGAAAGCAGTAAGTGTCCTGGACTTTGTGGTTAATGCCCAGGTGCGTGAAGGTGAAATGTGAGCCTTGCCTCCTAGGAATCATCATCAAAGCCAAGCATCCTCCACGTGGTTTGCTTTGGAAGGTGGAATTGTCTCTTTACCAAGCACTGCCACTGTCCAGCATAGCTTTTGTAACAGATGGGAGCTTTTACAGTGCTTCTCAGACAGAGCTGTGACCTCCTTCTGGTCTCATTAAATGTTAGGCAATTGACACATTCTCTTGTGTTATCTGAATTTCCAGCCTGGCTGAGAAAGGTGCTGCTGCAGCGAGCTGGGTGAGGTTAGATGTCATCTGAGTGTCTCTGCTTGATGTGCCTTTGCAGGCAGAGCTCAGCAGGGACTGTGCTATTGGGATGAAAGCCACAGCTTAACCTATGGGCGGTTTGAAATAACTTCATTGTGGAGTGGTATCCAGAGTGAAGATGGGACTCCACAGGAACGCTTCCCTTTCCCCAGCTTGCCTTTGTTGTTGCTGCTTTGGTGAATATTAAGAGGGGTTGCTGACCCTTGCAAGCCCTCGACCTTTGTGTCTAAAGGCTGGTGGAGAGGAGCCTTCTTCTCAAACTCGCCCAGTCTTTCCCCAGCGCTCTCCTTTCTTTGCCAGCGTGACCCCATGGAAATGTGAGCTATGGAAATGCACCTTTAGAGCTGCCACCCTGGGAGCAGGCTCCTGCACTTCCACCATGTGTGGCTGACTGCTCTGCTTTGCATCCCTCAGGCAGGGTCCTGCCTTCCCTGGGATGGGAATGTGCAGGTGGTCTGGCTCACATCCTGCAAGGCAGACCCCGTTGGTCAGGGTGATAAGAATGATGGAGAAGTGCAGAGGGGACTTATCTGGGAGAATGTGGGAGGCACATGGTTAAAAGGTGCACCTAGGCCTAAGGGAATGCACAGGAATGGCTGTGGTGGCTCTGGTGGGTGGCTGGTCTGTGCACAGCATTGCTGCTTTCCATTTGGAATGCAGGGACTGTCTCTGAGCTGAACAGTGCCTTCAGGAATGGGGGGATCAGAGCTGGGTTTTTCCCAGAGAGGGACACGTGTTTCCTGCAAAGCCAGACTGTCCTGCAAATGGCATGGGAAAGGCAAAGAGCAGTGGAGCAAATCTTTTGCCCCTTTGCCCCCCCGTTCTTGCCACTGATGAAGCAGTGAGGT
The DNA here is from genome assembly GCF_027887145.1 of Ammospiza caudacuta. Classification (NCBI taxonomy): domain Eukaryota; kingdom Metazoa; phylum Chordata; class Aves; order Passeriformes; family Passerellidae; genus Ammospiza; species Ammospiza caudacuta. The sequence goes on from NC_080610.1 coordinate 10,771,975, forward strand.
GTGAGTGTGATGTACCTTGTCATCAGTGGCAGATATCAAAATCTCAGATATTTACTGGGAGCCTTTGCAGTGCACTGGGAGCTCTGCCTTCAAACCCCATGCTTTAGCAGCTAGTTGTTTCTTTTTGTGTTTTATGAGAAGGTGCCTAGTGAAGCAAGACAATAACTTTAAAAACTGGACTCCTTTGGTTAACATAGCTGTTTTGAGCCCTCCAATTTTTTTTCATGGCTCTGAGGAAGCACAATGTAAAGGCAGATTGTGACATAACAATACCAGTAACATAACGATAGCAGGCTGTCCCTTTTGTCTGTACTTTGAATGCTTCTCCTAATGACAGTTAATATTTGTCTTTCAGCTAATAGGAGTTTATTTTCTTAAAAATTTCTAGCTTACTGTAACTGAGTTCACATATTTGTATTTTACACTTGTACTTTTTCTCTTACTTTTCTTCTTGTTCTGCAGTGCTGAGAGTTTCACATTGTACCATCCTCTTTTCATGTGGAATCATGTCTGCAAGTGGAAATGTAGCTCCTCTTCTTGCAGCTCAAGCTGTGAGAGCTCTTTGCAGAGGAAGGCATGTCATGCGCAGCCTTTCACAAGGTCCCTGCCCCGTCAGGTCTTGAGATTCTTTGAACTCCTCTCCCTTTGGGGATCTGTGCTTTGCTGCCTAAGAACTGTCAGAGGATGTTACTGTTTTCCTCTGGTTGGTGAGGATGTTCCCTAAGATGTGTTCCCATTAATCCAGCTGCATTATGAAGCACAGTGCAAGGCTCACACTGCTGAAGTCAATCTGGTCCTGGTACTGGAGCCCCTGTGATGGACAGTAATGAGATGCCAAGTGGATTTGCAATGAAAACCCAACTGGCTGTGCATGCAGGGCAACAGGACAGTGGCTGCTGTCATCTCTCGTTTTGCAAACACTAGAAGCTATGAGGATTTTTAAATGTTTCATGATATTTAAGGAGGTTTGGTTTCTAAAAATCTGGTAAAACATCTCCCAAGGCTCCCTCCTGTGCAGTGTCTGTCAGCCTTTTGGGATCAGTCAATATTAATTTGAGGCCCTTGGGAATTTGTTTGGATGTTGTGGTGCTGAACACAGTTTGTGTGTCCAGACAGACAGACAGATTCACTGCCTATGTTCTCCTGCATGGAATCACGGGTGTTTCTGTCTGTCTGCTTAGAGTGTCAGTCAGTGGATGCCCATGAGACAGATGTGCTAATGAAGGGTAGGACTTTTTGAGGAGGAAGTGGTGGGGATGAATTCCTCTTCCAGGCTGTTGGAAGAAGGGACAAAAATTCTATTCTGTCTGGAACATTCTCATTCTCATTGCTGGAAGCTTCCTGCTGATCTGTAGCCTGGGTTTATTCCTGCCCTGCTTCTTCCTCTGTGCTCCCATGACAGTTTCCCATCCCTTCGGTTTCCATAAGGCTTTTCTTTCCCAGCGGTTTTCTTTCTCTGTACTGTCAGTGAAGCATCCAAACACACTTATTTTGGAGCCTGAGCAATGCTAGCATCTCTCGTGGGGTTGCCTCTGCAGAGCTTTGTGTGTCCTGGTTGCTTTGCCCCTGTTCTGCTTGGCCTCATTTTCCCCAAGCCTGGGTGAGTGGCATCTGGAGGTTTGCAGGTTTGGTTTGCAGCTGTAGGAGATGAGAAAATATTAAAAACAATAAAAATAGTGGAAAACAGTGGAGTGAAATGTCTGTGCAGTCTAGTAAAGGTAGAAGGGATCCTCCATAGGTGTTCTTAGGGTGCTCTGCCCCTGGTGTTGAGCACACAGCACTTCCCTGCAGGAGAGTGTCCCCTCTCCAGTCAGCACTCAAGTGTTTTAGAGCAGGCGAATTAATTAAAATTACTTGATAGATTTCTTGCTTGGGTGTAATATGAACTGTATCCTCTGAGTAAGAGGATTTGTGATCTGCTGGTGGGCAGAACTGCCATCTATTTCCCCTTGTTGTTGGGGGTCTAATTGAGCTTTCTGACTGTAAGGAGATCGATGCACACAGGCTTTGTTTGATGGAGCTCATCTCACAGGACGCCTCTTCCTGCCAGAGAACACGACATGGAAATGAGTGTCAGGTTCAGGGCTGAGCTCAGCTCCTGGCAGGAGCAGGTGAGAGCCAGGTTTGCAGCTCTGGTGCTGCTGGGGAGCAGAGCAAGGGCAGTGCTGACTCCAGTGGCCCATCTGCCTGTCCCAAGGTGCTGCTGCATCCCCTGTGGTCACAGGGGCATTAAAGTGGGGATTTGCCCAGTTGAGGAATGAGGAAACTTCTCAGTTTTAAATGAGACTTCTATACTTTTCTCAACAACTATAGTTTCCCTGGTATTCCCAGGCTACCTTCCTGCACCATGTACTTACAACCATATTTTCTGTGGTATTTTTCTCAATGAGATAATGTAAAATGCTGCTGCTACCTCGGGTTAGCTTTATGCTTGTGGGAAGATCATTAAGTTCAAGCTATAACCACAGCTAAAAAATATATTGCTCCTTAGACCTTTGGTTCATTGCCCTCCACAAAAAAAAAAAGACAACATGAAGATCATCTTCCAGGAAGACAGATCAGGGGAGTGCAGTGCTGAGGTGCTGCTCTCCTCTCTGCTGGGGGAAGCTCCCACTCAGATGTTGCATTTTTAATTCTGGTCATTTCTTTGTAATTTGCAGAGTAGGGGCAAGATCAATAGAGTCGCTTTGTAAATTGGTGATAGGAAACATAATTAACAGTGTTAAGGATTTAGCTAACAGTGTTGGTTAGGAATCCTAAATGACCTAATTTGTGACATGGCTTTTGGCTGGGGATTTGGCTGACATAACCAGGTGTCAAGCAAGACACCTGTCACTCGTTCATGGGTGGGAATATGGATTCATCTGAATAAAAGCAAACACCTGTGAAGGGTGTGTGAGCTGCTGGTGGTATGAGGGGCTCTGAGGCATGAGGCACTTTCAGAGCCTTACGGTTAAAAACCTGCATGGCAGAATGTGGGGGTATTTTGTGAGAGCTGTTGATGTGATGACAATCCTTGGCAAGAAGTTGCAAGTTGAGGTCTGAGATCTGCCAGGAAGGTGGGTAAGGAAGGTCTCAGGTGGCACTGGGGCTGTGGTGGTGTGCTGGGAGGGCAGTTTGTTTTCCCTGCTGCAGATTGCTGGGCTCCAGCAGGGAGCCATTGTCTGATGTGAGTCTGGGGATGGCAGCACACGTATGGCTCTCCTGACACTTGTGTCAGACAGCTGTGGGCAAGCCCTGAGCTTCTGGAAGGCCTTCAGGAGACAACCTGCATGGAGCACTGTGCAGCCCCTAGCTGAGGAGAGCCAGCATGGCTGCACCTGGAGAATGTCTGCAGTTGGATGTCCCCATTGTATGACAAACCACTCAATCTGCATATTCACATGTGTGGAAGCAGAGCAAGGGAGGCTCCTGCTGCACCTCTAGGCTGGGAGTGTTTGAGCTCCCCATACCTGCCATGGGCCTGATGTTCTGGAGGATCTCCTTGGCCCCTACAGCACTGCCTGGGTGCTGTGCTCAGAGCAGGGCTGCTGTTGGTTTTTTGTGGTCAGATTTTCCCTGGGTGTGCTGGTGAGAGCAGGGAAGGCCAGAGCTGGTTGACTCTGTGAGCTTGGGGAAGGCCTTTCCTTGTGTGGGGCTGATGGCTGGGCCAGGAAGGCCCTGCTTTGGGGCCAGAGGATGCTGCTTTGGGGCCAGAGGATGCTGCTTTGGGGCCAGAGGATGCTGCCTTGGGCCCAGAAGGCGCTGCCTTGGGCCCAGAAGGCGCTGCTTTGGGCCTGCTGGTTACACAGGCCGGGGCTGGCCGTGCCAGACCTCCCTGCCCACCCTGCCTGCTCGGGCAGGGGCTCAGTGCCCGGCCCTGTGGCTGTCTGCTGTCATGGCCACAGTTTTATTGGTGCTGCAGCTCGGCTGTGGCCCCTCTGTGGAGGGGCTGTGCCCATCCTGCCCATTCTTTGCAGGCACGGTGGGGGATGGCACTGGTCGCTTCCATGCTGCTGCCTGCTGGGCCTGGATGTGACATTTGGCTGGTGCTGCCAGGCCACCAGGACTGCGGAGCTCTTTCTGTGCAGCTTGTTCTCCTGGGGCACAAATTGCATCTCTTAAAGCACTTAATAAACTAACAATGGCTTGAAAGGAGGCAGTGAGCAGAGTGACATCCCTGGCAGGCAGTGAGGGGCTGGAGGAGGAGAACCTGTGAGGAGGGTGGGCACAGAGCTGCTCTCAGGAAGGTGCTGGCTGCTGCTCTGGTGTCCTCACACACTCTGAACTGGTGCTGTGTGGTGCCAGTGCTGTTCATGATCCCACTGTCCATCAGGAATCAGAGCCTGAGCTTTAATTCTGTGCTGCAGAAGGAGGGAATGTACTGAAGCTCTTCCTTGGACTGATGTGGGATGGGGACTTTGGGCAATAAATAATGTGATGACACCAGGACTTAGGTGCTTGTTGAGCTGCATTGATTTCATTCCAAGGGCCTGGCTGTTGTATTGATCTGGGGCTTTCTGTACCTGCAGAGCCTGGGGAGTGGGCAGGCTGGTCCCAGGCACATGTGGCTGCATGTATGATGCTTTACCAAAGCTTTGCATGCAGTTGCTCAGCAGCTCTGGGGTGTTTGCTCAGGTGCCTGTGTAGGGGAAGCATCTCCCCAAAGGGTCATGCAGTAAATCATTGCTAGCTGCCCATAATGGGTGGGTGAGCAAGAACCTCTGTACCTGCTTATAGACTTTAATTACTCCCCTGTAATTGAGCCAATGCACAGGCTAACCTAACAGAAGTAAAACACCATTAACTGCCCCATCCCTACCTCAGCCCAGGCTGTTTTTTCCAGACATTTGTCCCAAGCCAGAACCACTTGCCCCTGTAATAAGGGAAGCAGCAGTCTTCAGGGTCACTTACCCTCCCTGGCTGTGCCAGGCCTTGTTCCCCCCTGACCCTCTTGGCTAACCTCCTCATTCTTAACGGGGGGCTCTCCTCTTGTCTCTCAAGGGCTAAACTTGTTAAAATGAATCACATTTGGCATATCTCCCTGTGGTGCCTCTCCAGATAAAAGTGGTCCCAGCTCGCATGCTCTATTTTTGTTTTGTTTCTGTATGTGGCAATTTTCTCTATACAAAACCCTCTTTTGTCAGTTTGTAGAAGAGATTATGGGGAGACAAGAGCCCGCCTTTTTTATATCCATCTTGCACTTTCTCATGGCTCCACGGATGGTATTGTTCATGGCCAAGGAACAATGACATTTTTCTGTTCCCATATCTGATGTGATTAAAGGAGCTGCAGAGCAGAAGTTACACTGAAGATTATAATGAACAGAGGAGACCTTGCTGCTGGACAGGAGGTGCAGGGAAGATTTTAGCCCTGGATTTGCTTCCTGTAAAAAAAAAAAAACCAACCAAACCCCTTTTTACTAATCTGCTGAAAATGTCTGAAATGATGCCCTGGGTGAGGCTGTAAGTGGACAAAGTGCATCCCTAATGTGGTGTGCCTTCCCCTTGGGCTCAGTGTGTGAGTGCCACCCTCCCTCCCCAGGGAGCTGCCTCACCACGTCTGGGAGAGTGCATTTGGACCAAAAAACACAAGGAAGAGGCTTGCCAGCAAGCTCTTAGGCTGGGGGCTGTAGAAAGATCAGAGAAGATGCTGTGCTTAAAAATTTTTATCTGAAAGGACCAGAGATGTGTGTGAAAGAGCAGGAGCTGGGAAAGCTGGTTCTGCATGGCTGGGCTCCTTCCCATGAAGTCCTTAACAGCCAGGAGGGACCTCCTGGGGGGCTTTGGAAGGGGCTTGAAAACTGCTGAGGGTTTTTCACCTTGATTTTTTGGGAAATATCTGTACTGGGTATGCTGGCTGTTCTCTGCTGTGAGAGTAGGAGCCCTGTTGCAGGCTGCAGGGGCTGCTGAGTTAATGGCAAGAGCAGTGACAGCCCTGTTCATGTGCAGAGGGAGTATCTAGCAGGCACCAGCTTTGCTAGATAGACAGTGCCACACTTTTATTTCAGTTTCCAGAGTTGTGCAAGAAGGGCATCTGAGGTCTTTTGGTGTCTGACATCCTTGCATAGAATTAGTCACCCCAGAGCTGGCATCAGGAGGGAAGGACATGCTTTGTATTGCAGTTGCTATGTACTCTAGACCCAAAGGTAGCAGAAAAATTCTACTTAACAAAAAATAAATAAACCCCATTGCATGATGCTGCATATCATGGAAAAGATTGCAGAGAAGTCAGATTTTAATTTCCTGCTACCTTCTAGAGGAGGGCTAAGTGGGCATAAGACACAGCTTTGACCCTCCTCCATTCATTTAGTTAATCAATAAGCCTTTACAAGAGATTTTGGGAAACAGTCAGTCCCACATTTTTATTTCAATTTCCAGAGTTGTGCAAGAAGGGCATCTGAGGTCTTTTGGTGACTGGCATCCTTGCATAGAATTAGTCACCCCAGAGCTGGCATCAGGAGGGAAGGACATGCTTTGTATTGCAGCTGTGCTCTCCACACACTGTTTGCTGTACACATTTGCTTTTCCTCTTGATAACTTCTCTGTGGACTCTTGCAGCAGGAGCAGTGTTTACCAATGCATATTGGATCTGCTGTGGGATGCTGGGGTGCACAGCTGGAATACTAAGCTGTCTCCATCATGAATGGACAGAGAGCACAGCAGGCTCTTGCAGGAGGCCCAGTTTCACAGCAGCACGAGCACTGCAGCTGCAGAGCCTGTGAAATCTGTTCCCAAATGTTTTTAGTTATGCCCACCCATGCCATGGCTGTGGGAGGCCTTGGGGGTCTCCTGTGGGGTGGCTGATGCTCCCTCTGGTCTCCATCCTCTCATCAGGAGATGGAGTTGGTGGGTGCACAGGAGCAGTTTCTGGCACTGATTCCCTGCCCAGCATTGCCAGCAGGCTTGAGAACCCTCTGCAAAGGGATTTAGGTGCTCACATCAGCTGGGTTTCGTTCTTTGGGATTTGCTTTGTGTTTTCCTTTGAAGTCATGTAGGCAACTCAAATGACTGCTCTGTGTAAAGAGGAGAAGGTTTATTACAAAAAAATTGAGTTTCTGGTGACAGCTGCTGTTGCCATGCTCAGTGTTGGATGGCCAGAACAAAGGGGATCTCTGTCTTGAGGTCCATCTGCTCCTACTGGGCAAAAAGTGAGGCGCTGGGCAGGTAGGGCTGGTACAGGGGACACACTGTGGTAGTGGGGCACCCTCCAGCTCTGCTCACCCCTGCATATCCTCAGGCATGCAACTGATTGTGGGAAATGTGTTTGTGCTCTTCCCTGAAAGGAAAAAAACCTCATGTTTATGTCTAAAAAATAAATCCTTGGCAGGTTTCCAGATTACCTGTGGTCCTGTGCTACAGGGGAGGGTTCAATCCTGGCTTGAGGGGCAGGGGCTGGTGTCAGCCAAGCAGCACAGCACACAACATGTTAAAGTTCTAAAAGAAGGAGAAAAGCTTCTCTACCTACAAGGTTAGGCAGGGATCAATGAATCAAAGACATAGGTATTTCATAAAGCAGGTGGCAGGAGGCAGCCCTTGGATTACTAGAAATAATGTGATATATTAGTCCTTGATTTGGCAGAGTCTGCCTTATACTAAAGAGGAGGAGAGTGTAAATTGTGATGATTTGTGTAGAGTTTCTGACATTATCTTGGCATAAAAAGGGCAATCTATATAGATAAATGCACTTGATTGAAACCGTGCATGAGAATTTTTATATGCACTTTTTTTCATGATTAGAGAGGTCTGGGATGGACATGTGGAGGGAGATCTGTATGAAATTAGGGTTTGAAACTTTCTTTGAGGAAATTATTTTGCCAGTACCCAAAACCTCAGGATTATTATAAAGCATCCCAGGCTTTCTTTTTTGTTGATGGACCTTTTTTCTGCATTAGTTGATTAATACTTGTTCCACATACAAATGCACTTTACTCTTTGTGCATTAGAAATCCTGCCTGCACGTAAGTTGTTAAAGCCATCACTCCAAAATCAGCCTGCTTGAGACTGAGGCTTTCCAGTCAAAGGGCTTTTTGTTTCCAGTTTGTGGCATTGCAGGGCTCCAGGTTTTGTCTTTTCTGTGTCAGAGCAGGCTGCTGGGATCTGAAGTCTTGGACCAAGTGTGTCTAGGCTGGCAGCAATCCAAGTTCATTGCTCTGAATTTGTAGGGTATTCTTCACAAATATCTCCGTGTGAAAGTCAGGCCTGTGCTGGGTTCAGATCATCATGCTGGGGTTTGAGGGCTCTGGTGCTGTGCTGAGTGTCCCTGAGCTCCTGTCTGTGACTCTACAGACCAGCAAATTCTGTATGGACACAACACTCCTACCACAGCGTGTTCCCTGGGGACTGCTGGATCCAGAAACGGAAGGATTCCTTCATGTCAGTGCCTTAACTCTGCTGAGGACAGATACTCCTTCAGATCTTCTGACAGCAGAGCTCTGCATGGCCAAGATCCTGGCCATGGGGAGAGGGAAGGACCAGCTCCATCCCCAGCTCTGATGGTCCTGGGAGCCCAGCACTGCTGGGACAGGCAGCCCTCAGCTGGGCATGGGCGGGTGGGCTCTGTGCAGGGTGCTTTGGACAGCTAATGTAACTTCCCTGGCCATAATTCTTTCCCCTCCATGATTTCATTGGCTCTAAGTGTTCCTTCTTCACACAACCCTGCAAAATCAACAGCTGAATTTAATATGACTGAGTAATTCATATGGCACAGGTACCGACAGTGGTAATTCAGCCTCTAAATTATGATCATAAATTTGCGTGGCATGGCACTGCTGAGGGGGGGTGATGATTTTATTGGGCAGAGCAGAGTCACTCAACTAATTAAACAGGGAAGGAGCCTTTGGCTTCTGGAGGAGCAGCAGAGCCTGCACAGGGAGCGTGGGGCTGGCTTGCAGCAGGGCAGGGTGTGCCATGACTGTGCCAGCCTGCTCAGCCCTCCAGTCCTGCACTCTCTGTGCTCCTCTGCAGAGGTGACAGGGGTGGCTCTGTGCCTGGGCAGAGAGAGCAGCTGGCCAGCCTCAGGGGAGGGCAGGAGAATTGAGGGCAGGTGTGCCTCCTGCTCTATCTGCTGTGATGCCCATCCCTGCTGACCATTGGCTCTGGAGCCAGGCTCCAGTGCTCCTGTTTACTGGGCTGACTGAAAGAGGAGATCTGAGTTTGTGTCTCAGATGAGTCAGGTCTCTTAGTGCTCCTAAGGAGTGTAATAAAAAGGTCTTTTAGTCTCAATTTCAAATTATAAGCTGTTTAAACATACCGATTGCCTCCTGTTTCTGTACAGCTTCAGCCATTGCATTGCCTACTGAGCTCAGCTGTGCCCTTGTGTAGATAAAGAAACAGTGCAAGCAGTGGGCATCCCAAGCTGCCAGCATGGGTCTGGGTCATGTGTCTGAGTGGCTGCCATGGGAAATTAAATGGCAGGGGGTGCAGAAGCAGTGCAGGCTGCATGCATGGGAGACAGATATAGATATCTGGCTTCTTGGAGGTGCTGATGGCACTCACACTCGTGGAGACCTTGGTCCTCCTCCTCCAGAGCTGCCACTCCTGTGATGCAGCTGGCTAACCCTGCCATGGGCACTGCCAGGGGTTTGATCTGAGGGGTCTGTGTGTGACCCAAGCAGTGGGAAATGCTGGGGTGCCCTGAGCATGGGCTTTGTGAGATCCACAGCACCCACCTGGCAAGCAGGAGCTCCAGGGTACAGTGTGGGCTGTGCTGTCCCCTGCTCAGCCCCAGCTATGTGACAGAGTTTGGCCAGCTCCTGCTGGTGTGCAGAGGCCCCTCCTTGCTGGCTGTGGCACCAGGGCTGGTGCAGCTGCTCTCCACCAGCCACCACACCAGGGCCCCCTCCTTGCCTGAAAAGTACAGGTAGGCTCTAAGTCACTGAACCGTGGGAGGGGTTTATGAGCCAGACATGCAAGAATGGTCCAAAGTTAGAGAAAATATATTTATTACAACACTTTTCATGGGCAAGTTATCATTTTGTCAAACTTTATTAGAGAAAGTAATTAATGGGCTGTAAAAGGTGCTAGTGCGTGGCCAGTAAAAGAGCTAGTCCTGTGCAAATTGGCAGTTCATAGATTGATGGTTCCTTCTTTCCCCATTTATTAATATGGAGAATGCACATGAAGTGTGTTAGATGTGTGGGCTGGTGAGCTCTGTGTCTGTGCTCCTGGGGCCTGGTCATGGCTGCTGGGGTGCAACAGCTCCCAAATCCCTGCTGGGGTGCAACAGCTCCCAAATCCCTTCTCCTCTCCAGGTTCAGGTGGCTCTGCACAGTGAGCAGCACCAGGGATGAATGAGATTAAACACATTGTGCCTGTTGTGGGGGGCTGCCCTGCACTGAGGGCCGGTGTGGCATGGCCCAGACCCTTGGGCACGGCCTCTGTGCTCTCTCTTGGGCAGGGTCTGGCCTGGGGGATGCAGTCAGGCTGCAGAGCTGCCACAGGGGTGAGCCAGGGTGGGCTGGGGAGATGATTTTTATTCTCTGCTCCTGTCTGAATTGGAACCTGGCACCTCTGTCCCCACTGGCTGAGTGCTGTCCCAAAGGTCCCTTTCTCCTTGGCCTGATCTGCTCTGATCCCAGCTCTGTGTGTGGTGTCTTGTTTTCTCCTGGGGATTACGTTAATGCCATCGATTGGTTTGTTTTAAATAGCGTTGCCTGCTGGGTCATTATTACTAGATGCTGATGCATAATTTATTGATAGAAATATTGGCTGCCTGGTAGAGGGGCACTGGCTTCCACCTGTTAACCCTTCACCTGCCCACATGGTCTCTCATTGCTTCTGTGGGCTCATGCAGCTTTTTCCAGGTTGTGGAGAGTGATTTTATTTTCCATAATCTTCCTTCTCCCCTTTGGAAAGGGAAACAAGCAGGTCTGCTGCTGGCTGCCTTACAGCCAGGGAGAAAACAGTGTGGATAAGTGGCTGGGCTGACAGCAGAGCATGTGTCGGTGGCAGCTGGCACTGGTTTGTACTGGTCTTGCACCGTGCCATTGCAGGCTGCTCCCCGTGCCTCTGCTGGGGCACTCGTGGGTTTGCCTGCAGAGACAGGCTGGGAAAAACGCCTTGGAGCTGTGAGCCTTGGCTGGAGGCGAGTGGGATGGTGCTGCTCCCCTCCAGGGAGGGGGCTCAGCTGCTCCTGCTGCTGGGGGCTGCTGCCAGCCCATATGCAGTGGGGCTGAGCTCTGTCTCCAGTCTGGAGCTGGCAGTTTGCAGGAAACCCATTGGCACAGGTCAGGCTGCTGGCAGAGCAGAGTGCTGCTTTAGGGAGCTGTTGGCCAGGCCTGGGGAGTGCCTGATGTTTAAAAGATCAGAAACATGAAACCAGAACTAGCCAGTGAAAACAAGGGATTTTTGCTCAGGCTCCACAATTGCTGCCTGCTGCTCTGCTTCTGCTATTATAGCACTTCCTACAGTGCCAGGAGCTAATCCAGGCTTCCCTCTGTGCTGGGCTCTCAGCTGCATGGAGCTGCTGAGCCTGCAGCCAGCGTGTCACTTTCTGGCTGGGCCCTTGCCCTGAGGGCCCAGGACAGACTGCTGGACACCTTGGACAGACAGACACCAGGCAGTGCCTCCAGCACCACCTGCATTGGTGGGGAGAGCTCTGCCCTGAGCATGGCACAGCTCAAGCCAGGCTTCTCCCTGTGCCATCACAGCCCTGTGCCAGTGGCTCTGCAGTCAGGGGCCTCTCCAGATGTGGCATGTGACAGCCAGGTCTCTGGGGGTCAGCCTGAGTTCCTCAGCAGGTTACTGTGGGGCAGGGATGTGCCTGAAACCTCTTGGGGACTTGGTGTCTCCTGCCAACATCTCACAGCACCCCAGCCTCTCTCTCTGAGTTATGCCTTGGCTTTCAAATCAGACAAGCTGAACTATGGAGTTGCTTTATATGAATTAATATTATAGGATCAGGATTTTTTTATTTCCTAAAAGCCTTTTTTCCAGAGGCACAGCAGTGTGTGCATTTTTGCCAATCCCAAGGAACAGCTACCAAACACCCCTGAGAGAGGGGACACACAGAATCAATTCAGCTGGAAAAGACCTGGGATCATTGAGTTCAACCTTTCAACTAGACCATGGCTCCCAGTTCAGCCGTTTCTTGAACATACCTGGAGTTTGAATGCCTTAAAGCAGGGAGTGAGTGCCCTGGCTGCTGCTGTGTTTTTGGGTGAAGGATGGGTGTCCTCACCTCTCTTGGGCAATGGGAGTCCCACAGGGTGAGTGTCCCTCAGAAACAGAACTGTGTGGAAGAGATTTCCTGAACCCTTCTGAGCACAGGTTGTGGGGTGCTGGGCTGCTGACTCCTGTTTCTTGGTGGTGCATTGCCGCTGAAACTGGCCATGAGCCTGAGCACCTTCCTGCACTGGCTTTGATGTGGTTAAAGCCCTGGAGCAGATGCCCCTGTCCTGGCAGGAGCCAGGAAATGTTGTACAGCATGGTGATTCCTGCTCTGGTCTGTGCAGATGAGGACATGAGTGGCCACTTTCTCTGCAGGCCACGGTCAAGTCTTTCATCCTGGCTTTATTTGCAGCGCTGACATTCCCACAGATTCCGACTTCTGCTGCCAGCGTGGCAAAAGTCTTGCAGGCTCCTCTCCAAGCACGTCCTTGGTCTTGCCTCATCTTGTGTGGATCAATAGGCTGCTGGGGTGTGCTGCTCACTGGAGCCTTGCTGCTGTCACTGGGGACCCACCCATGCCCACCCTCTGCACTGGAAGGAAGGCAACCAGATGTTCCTCATGGGCTCAGGAGACAGGAACATGGAAACAAAGCTTGGCCATTGTTCACGTCTCGTACTGCTGGTGTGCTCTGCTGGGCCAAAGAATGCTGCTGAAGCACAGCATGATGAAGGGCCTTGCAGCACTATTGTGCTGGGACTCCACTAACCAGCCCCAGAGAAATCCTGCTGTGGGCTCAGCAGGGAATGGATGGACATCTTCCACGCCAGACGTTAGCTTTTGACTGGGATGTGCATGTTAATGAATGCAAGGGTATCACAGCCCAGGCCTGAATGTTTTTTGAGTTTTTTCTGAAGACCCTTAGCACCCTGTGCCAAGAAAATGCTCCAAGGAAGGCTGTATTTGTGTCTGGTGCTCCCAGCCAGAGGAACAGAAGGAGGATATGAAAATGAGTAATTATCTTTAAAAGTTATCCAGATGCACTTGCTGACCTTTCTTTTGTGCACCCTGAACTGGTTTCCATCTTCCTTGCTGTAGTTTCTCAAAATCTCGGAGAAAATGAATTTCCAAAGGATGAGGGGAGGGGAAAGCAGAGAAGTCAGATGGTAATTTCACAACATGTGAAATGTCTTGTTTAACTGACAGAGCAGCAGCCAGCCTGTTTCTCTTGGTGTTTTTGCCCATGGTGATGAGGCTTTGCAGGGCAGCAATGGGGAGCAGCTGCTGGGGCAGAGATGGGCATTACCATGCTCCCAGCCACTGCTCCTGGCTGCAGCATGCTGAGATTCTGCCTCTACTGCCTGTTTATAAAAGAAAAAATGTTTGCTTTTTTTTCTTTTTTTCCTCAAATTGTTCCTATTCCCCAAAAAAGTGGATTTTAAGCCCTTCCCAAGTTTTTAATGAGTAGGTTTGTCAGTGCTGGTTCATCCTGCTGTCCCTCCCCTGCAGAGGGGAGCAGTGCTGGCCTGGAGCTGTGCTCTGGGGTGGGAGCAGTGCTGCTGGAGGGGTCTCTGGCCCTAGAGGGATGAGCCATCCTCCCTAGAGCTGAGGGGAGGCACAGAAGCAGGGGCAGCTCTGCAGGCACCTGGCAGTGAGTCTGGGCTGGGGGGACTTGCCCAGAGAGAGCAGCAGGACTCTGTGCTCCTGCACAGGGCTGTTCTAGGCTGGGGGCTGCTGCAAACGCTGCCCCACCCTCTGTGTCTGTGAGTGGCTTTCTTCAGAGATGGCACTTGAGGGAGTGAACTTTCTGTCTGTCCCCACTTCAACCCCCAGCCAGATCTCCAGCTCCGTGTCAGGCACAGGACTCCTTTAGCACACAGTGTTCATTTGCAGAGAAGCCTCTGGCAGCTGTTTTCCTTGGATGCATTCCCTAGATCAAGAGTCAGCACATGTTCACTACGAGACCTATTTGGTAAATGGGCTGAGAACAGAGATAATCTTAGACTAGTTTGGTTTGCTGAGGAGCACTGACACAGCTCAGTTTGTGCTTGAATGCTAATTTAGAGCTGAAGTCGGAGCTGGGTTCAGCCGTGCAGCTCCTGATCACATCATTGTCACATGAACATGTGCACATATCTGGGAGATTGCCTGTTGTCTGTGTGAGGATGTTGTACCATGGATAGGGAGGAGAAATGGAAGAAATTCAGTCATTCATAAAAATGAATAAGTGAATCTTTGTTTAATGTGTACTCCAAGATCATTTTACCTACATCTTGCTTGTTTGTCCTAGAGAGACCTTTGTGCCCATCTCCCCTGGGGGATCTTGCCCTTTTCCCAAAGCCTGTTGTTATGAAGAGCTTTGGATCTTCTGAATGCATTCACTGTAAAAGGCACTGGGGAGTCAGTTCATCCCCCCTCCTGTACAGGTGTCCCCTTTACCCATGGCCATTCCATATCTGGAATATTGCAGCTGAGCTGCTTTGGATGCTTTCACCAGCAGCTGTTTAAATCACTATCAACAGAATTCTGCTCTGCTTTACTCAAAAGATCACATTAGGTGATTTAACCTGATATTCTGGGTTTAGCAGGCAGATTAGTGGCTATTAAAATGCAAACTCATATGCCATTGATAATCTATCAGCAGCAGTGGATCCAGGGTAATTGTCACTTAGTTCAACAGAACAAGGCAGGTGCTGGAACACATGGACACAATCCTGCTCCTTTCCAGAGCTTTCAGAGGGCACTGCTTGATGTGTTTCTCACTGTGATGGAGGCAGTGGTGGTGTTACCCAAACTGAGCCCTGCCTGGCCTGTTTGGGACCTTGGTGTGAAGCAGTGTAGTGATACCGTCCCAAAAGCCCTTCTTTTTCTTATGTTTCTCTGATATAAATTCATTTTTCAGAGCACTGCAGCTGCCAGTTAAATCAATTAGGGCAAATCCCCTGTACCTTAAGGAAGAGCTGAGTGTGAAGTGGAGGAGAAGGAAGGTTCTGTGCAGGATCTTGACCCCTCAGGTCTTGTGCTGGCTGGGGCAGTCAGGCTGGCGATGCCACAGAGCACCCCCCAAGCCTTTGGCCTCTGGAAACAGCTGCACATTGCCAGGCACAGTTCTAAAGCTCCATGCAGGAGTCAGGGAAAATCCAGCTCAAGGAGGCTTACAAAAAGGGCAAGGATCTGTGCCTAAACACCCACGCAGTGCTTTGTGCCTTCACCAGCTCTAATAGTGGGGGATTGGGCATCCCATCTAGCCCAATTTGTGCTGCCTGGGATTTGTGGGTGCTAATAGCAGCAATCCAGTGCTCCTGTGCTAGCAGAGATACAGCATGAAGGCATGCTGTCCTTGCCATGTGCTACTCATAGGGAAGAATAATCCATAAATCAAGATATTACAAGGCTATTTAGTGATTCTTCCACTGTTATACATGTGTCAGCAACAAATAAAAGAAGCATTTGATGGCGTTACTCCATGTGCCAGGAAATCCTCCTGGTGCCTTTTCTTACCTAAGGAAGGGGGGACCTAAGGCTATTTGGCTGAGCAGGCTGTGCTGCGATGCTCCTGCACAGGCAGCGTGTTCTTCCTGAGCTCTGCCAAGAATTTGCTTGTCACAGAGATGTGTAATGTGATTGCAGTGGAAAATACATGCAAATGTTTACCCGCCTCTTTTTTTTTTTTTTTCTTTCTTTTCTTTTTTTTTTTTTTTTTTCTAGAGGGGAAGAGATCTTGATTAAACAGTAATTAAGAGTGTTTTGGACAATGTGAGGCAGTCTCTCTCCCAGGTGCTTAATAAGTGCCAAGACTGTTGAGTGAAGTGTTTATTTAGCATAGTAATAGGAGGCGGGTTTTGCCAGGCTCACCAGAGCCCAGGCTATTGTGTGGGCAACCTTGGGTCCCGTGGAAGGCAATGCAGGGCAGAAATCCTCCTCTGCCTCTGCCCATCCCCATGGCTGCTTCCCCATGGTGTGGGGGCAAAGCTCTCCCTCCCCACGGAGGTCTCAAGGTGAGACCAGAGTTGCTCATCCCTGGGATGATGAGTCTGTCCCTTGTCATCTTTGTGGGTGGGGGACATACAAGGAGCTGCCTGTAGTGGTTTACCCTAAATCCTGCCCAGCAGTGCATGGAGCAGCCTCTTCCTTCCCCCTGCTCCTCCTCCAGACTTTGCCCACTGCCATGAGCTTCATGGGTCACCTCTGTCCTTGTCACACTGCTAGAACTGGTACCAGACAGGTTTCCTGCAGCATCGGGGTTAAAGAGTGGAAGAAACATCCTGCCTTGTATTGCTGGTATTTTTTTCAAAGATGCTGTTTGCATTGATAGATTTTTGGATGATGCTCTAGAAAAAAAAAAAAAAAAAAAGGAAAAAAAAAAATCAATGTCCCAGTGATTGTACCAGGAAGGGCAGTCGATTGGTGAAAAAGCTGCAGCAGGCATATTGGGAAATGGATTTTTCTGCCCTCCAGACATTAACTTGGAATTCTTTGAAATGAGGAGAAAACAGTGTGTGTCAGAAATGAAAAATTAAGGAGGTTAATGTGATGCCTTTTCCACTTTTAATTTCTTTGAGCGAGTCCTTGCCGGAGCTGTGCTGTGCCTTGCCTGTGGCATTTCCACTGGGCACTCCCTGCCCTGCCAGTGCAGGCTGGCAGCGGGGCTGCTGCCCTCCTGGGTGTGCAAGGCCGTTTCTGGGTGTGTAAGAGCAGACAGGGGACACGTCATGGCCCAGTGCACTCCCAGTGTTGCAATAACTGCATCTCTGTGGAGATCAGCTGTGGGACTGGAGCCATTTACTCCACGGAGTTGGTGAGCAATAAACTGGGGTCTCTCTAAGGGGAAGGGCACTGAAGTGTTTCCTGTGCCCAAGATGCCTCAGTTTTTCCCTAAGGACACATGTGTGTGCACATGTGCTCCCTGGTACCTTCTCCTGTGCTGGCAGCTCTGTTGCCCATGGCACAGCAGGTCCGGAGCTCCTCTCAGGGCTCTCAGAGGGGAAAGCTGAGCAGGAGATTTCATGCCGGGCTTTTTTTTTTTCCCCCCTGCTTTGGGTAATTGTCTGTGCTTCAGCCTTTCTAAACAAAATGCCTCTTTCTTCCCTCTAGGGACCACTTTCCCAGTCCCTTGGGTGGTCTTTTTATGCGGGTTTTTATCCACTCTGTGGTAGGCTATAGGCAGCTCTCCAGAGAGCCGGAAAAGCCTCCGCTCGCCTTACTCTATTGCAGGGGAGAAAAATGAACTCCCAGGGACTTGGTTTGGGGGAAATTAAAAAGCAAGGCAAACATTAAAAAAGGACATAAATTACAGGAGGTTTTCTTTCCCCCTGTGCCCCCAGGGCTGGTTGGTGTGAGCCCCCCTCTGCCTGCACTGCAGCAGCGTGCCCAGGCTGGGGATGCAGACATGCTCTCATTGCAGAATGAGTGCCTGCAGCTTGCTCTGCCCCCATGCAGGGCAATTCCCACTTCCCAGGCCAGCATGCTGGAGTTTTCCTTGGGATTGTGGCTGGGCTCACAAAGCAATAGGATCTATTGGTTTTCTCCTCATGAGAGGTGTGAAGGGACAGCAGTGTTTGATGGCTGTGCATGACCAAAGCGCGCAGAGGACCAAACAAAGTTACATTGTGGAGAAGCTGCAGTGGTCTTTGCAAGCACATTTTGGATATAGCAAGTGATGTGCTGGTCAAGCCCTGTCTTGCAATAAAGGCAGAATAAACCTCTAAAGAGGCTGAAAGGGGGAGAAAGTGGCATGAAAGAACTTCTGTGTGATGCAGGCTGTCCCTGTGGGAAAGGAGTGTTGGGTTGGTCCCTGGGGGTGCTGGCCAGCCATGTGCAGTCATGTGTGGAAGGCAAAGGTTCATTAGAAAACAATTAATTGCTTTCTTCTAGGGCAAGAGCTGGGGGTATGTAATGAAGTTAGCCAGCAGTTTTGAAGCTGGATACCTTTTACATCATGGTGTTCAGATATATCCCTGAAGTTAATGGGTTGTTGTAGAAGTCAAGACAAAAATGGATTCAAAAGGGACACAGGTGAATTCAGGAGACAAAAGCCTGTTTGGTCATTGGGAATGAAGGTTTCATACATAGCTTGGCTCAGTCAGTCCCTAAACAGGTAACCATGAGGATTACCTGAAAACACATCAGGAGGGTGTTTTCCTGTCCTATGGACAGGAGTAATCTCCAGTTTCTTGTATTTTCCCATAAACATTGGCATGGTGGAGGCCAACCCTGACTGAACAACCACTCCTTGCCCTCCAGCATGGGAGTGGAGCCATGATGGGGACCATGGGCTGCTCCTGCTGGGAACAGCTGGAGGTTGGCAAGGACACACTACAGGAGTGGATCCTTCCTCTCTTCACCCGAGCTGGCTGAGCCGTGTGGGTGTAGGCCAGGGCAGGATTTGGCACATTAAGTTTATATGATGGCTCTAATGAAGAGCAGGCGTGTGTTTCCTCACCTCCACTGTCATTATTTATTGTGTAACTGGAAGGCAGAGGCAGTGGCTACTGCACTTGTTTCCATCTGCATGAAAGTTTATCATTCGATTAATTTTTCTGTTTTGGCTTTGCGGAAGTGAAGGAGAAAATCACCCAAGTTCCCCGTGAGGTGGCGGGGAGCAGCCAAGGACATATGGGTATGTAAGGGAAGCAGATGGCCTATCTGACTAAACCACATCATATAAGTTTATGAGTCAGGCAGGTGCTCTTTCCTGCTGTTTTATAGTGATGTCTTAAGGATTTCCCTTTTGATATACGAGGGCAAATCGTCAGCCGAGCCCTTCTCTATCAGAGGCTAATCCAAAAGTAAATCACTCCAAAGCAGCAGGAGAGAGGTCTTGCAAGGCACCCACTATAGAGATATTCTTTTGTGATAAATCATCACTCGTGTTCTTAAGGGATTATGCTGGAAAAAGCAAACAATATAAAAAGGTCAAATACAAATAGTAAAAATGAAATAGTTTGTTGCCTTATTCTGTCTGCTCACAGAGGAGATACTACTTGGCCAGGAGAAGAGATGGCTCTTCAATCCCAGTGGAGTGTGGCTGGGGCTGGGTGGAAATAGATAGCAAGGGATGGTCTGGGTGTGCCCCTGTGGACCCTGGGGGATTTTTGTTCCCTGGCATCCATGGGAGCCCCCTGAGCTGTGCAGCCCATGCTGGCTGCCTGCACCCCAGGCACTGATGGTGAGGAGGGGGAGCAGCAATTCACAGCCACTGCTTTGCTTGGTTCTGCTGACAGGCCTGGGCTTACTTCTGCAGGGAGTGTGCAGGTGTGAGGCACGTGGGGATACCTGTGGGTGCCCCTTGAGGCATGGCTGGAGCAAGGTGAGAGGTTTTACTCAGACACCTGTGCCTGGACTGAGCCCAGCACGACCTGGCTAATGCTTGATGCTGTCTCATTGCTGCTTGGGAAAGCCCTCTCACCATGATCTGGCTGCCTGATCACCCTGGGCATTAAACTGCTTTGCTGCACCTCCTGGTGTAGCATCAAAACTTGAGGGAAATGTAAATGAAAGAACATGCCCACTGCTGGCCAGCCATATGGATGTGCTGCAGCGAGCTGGTGCTGGTGTCAGCTCAGTGGCACATCCTGCTGTGTGCTGAGCACAGCTTCCCTGGGCAGGAGGGATTTATTCCTTGTGCAGGAGAGCAGCCTGAGCCCCTGCCTCACCAGGTAAGGGCACAGATCCAGGCCTTGGGCTCTCCTGCTGGGAAGGTGCTTGGCAGTGATGCCCTTGGGGACTTGGGGCTGTCTGACAGCTCTGTGTTGGCCATTCAGCATGCCCTGGTCAAACCTGCAGTGCAGGGCTGCAAAGTGGGACCATCACCCTGTTAATAACTGCCTGCAGTTCATAGTGCTTCCAGGAAACTGGGCTTCTCATTTGGAAAATAAGATAGCAAACAAAATAAGATAGCAAATGCTGCTTGTGGATTCTGGGAATCCCAGCAAGTATTTGCACAAATCTGGGCAACCTGGGGCACTGCTCTCTGCTCTCTTGCCTCTCCCTCCCATTGTGGCTGTCCCCAAGAAGTGTTTGCCATGTGATGTCTGAGAGGGCTGTGTGCACAAGTGTGCAAAAAAACAAAAACAAAAAAACCCACAGAGTGGGCCAAGGCTGAAGAAAACACAGTTGGTGCTTTAAAGTCAAGTTGAATTCAAAGAAAATCAGTGCATCAGTTTAGAGTTATAAATGTTAAACTTTGGAAGGGGATCGTTTGTGCTCTCATAGAATCATAAAACTGCATTAAACATTAAGTACTATGTTAAAAGGACATTATTCCCAAGTCCCAAATCGAGCATTCAGAAGTTAGGAATGCCTCTGCAACCTGCATTTGACCTTGCTTCATTCAATTGTGACAGACTTGGGTTGCACTGGTTTTCCTCTCAGAAGCTCAGGCAGGTGCTGGGTGCTGGAGCTGCTCTGTGAGCAAACAAAATAAAAGTGGTGGACACTGATGCCATCAAAATCCAACTTTGCTGCTGGAGCTGGCAAGTGTGGGTACAGGAGACAAAAAGAGATGGAGAGCTTTGAGGGCTGTAGCTGCAGTCAGCTGTGGGCAGGTGTGGAGTGGAGGTGGCTGTAATGCTGCTGCTTCTATTGGAGCTGCTTTCACTGCTTGTTGTTTAGTACAGTAACTATGTGACAGCAATAAAAAAAAAATCTGTAAATCAAACTCATGTTTTTTTCAGAACACGGAATGTGCCTTTGCCCTCTAAAGTGAAAAGAGTGGGAGAGATGGAAAGTTTACATGAGAAATATTTCTCAGAAATAACCAAGAAGTTCTGAATTAAATCTTCAAATCAATATATCCAGTCCAGCTGATGTATTTGCCAAGGAAAATTGGGGCTGATCAGTTAATCCTTGGTAAATTTATAAGCAACTGAAAATGAGATTTGGTAGTTAGACCTTTCAGTCTTGTCAGTGGATGGACCCATTGCCTCTGGGGCAGGCAGGTGCCAGTGAGGATGTGGCATCACCCTGGGCTTGGGATTGCTCCTGGGCTTCACCTGAGTGCTTGATGGAGGCAAAGGAGATCTTCTGAGATGTTTCCTTTTCCTCTGAAGAGAAACAAACCCAACAAGCCTCCTAGGAAAGGAGATACAGGAGGCCAAGTGAATGCAGTGAGATTGCACTGCCAAGCGTTGAAAATTTAAAATATGCATAACTTTACCTCAGGTGCACAACTCTGACTCTGCCCCCTTGTGCATATTCATTAAAATACAGCCTTTAATTACCTGTCTGAGTGGTGCAGGCTGTGTGTCCAGGCTCATCTGGGGGTCCTGTTGGGCACACACTGCAGTGCCATGGGTGGGTCATGGTTTGAGGCTGCTGTGCCATGAGGGGCAGGGTTCAGGCTGGTGTGACTGCCCAGCACCAGGCTCTAAAATGGACTGGAATTAAGGAGATTTTGCTGAGGAGCCACCTTGGAGCACAGGATCCAGAGCAGGAGGAGATTAGGTTAAATGTGCTTTTTTCAGTAAGGTGACAGTGCAAACACACTGTTCCCAGGAAGGAGTTAATGTGGGTCTGTCTACAGATGTCCTGATGGAGTGAAGGCAAGCAATGATATTTTGTATCATTTTGATATCCGGTCTAAATTAGGCCCGAGGGAAAGACTGTGGCCTATTTAACCCAGCATCTGTCAGTTATCATTATTTTCAGCCAACTTTAGTAGGTCCAAGTATAAAATTTATATCTCGAGGGAGGAGAGGGAAAGAGGCTAGTAGAAGCTGGATTTGGCTACCTCAGCTTTTGTTGAAAGGATTTGCAGTGGCCTTTTAGGAGTTGTTACATGAGGGAAGAAATTATTTGGGGGAGAACTGTAGGTGAAAATTGGCTGGCTGGTCCCCAGCCAAGAGCTGTGCAAAGGGGACACACAGAGAAAGAGGGAGGATGTTAGTGGGGTTTCCAAGGATGAGTTTTAGATCTGGAAAGTGGTGTTTGCTTAGCTATGGTGTGAAAAAAATGGAATTTGCCCATAATGTAACCTTAAAAAGCGTTCCCACAGATGTGGGTGGCCTTCCCATGGAGCAGACTGTGAGCTAACAGGTGGGTGGGGACGTCTGTGACTTTGCTGATGGGGACATCACTCAGAATGTGGGTGTAGGGCCCATGGAGAGCGGGGCTGGTGTCCCCAGGTGAGAGGAGGATGCTGCTGGGATGCAGCTGTGGAAGAGGTAAATCTCCTCCTGGTGGGACTTTCAGTGGAGATGAAATGCTCCACACCAGCCACGAGATGGGAGGACCTCAGGGGGATGCTCAGACCCTCCAGGCATTGCATTTCCATCAACCCCCTGCACAGGCAAGAGAGCTCAGGCTGAGACAGAGGCTCCTGCAGGGATCTGTGCTGGCTGGGGGAGACCTGGATGAGCTGAGCTTGGTGCTGGCAGCTCCCAGAGCAGAGGTGTTGGTGCTGTGGCACTCACAGTGCGTTGGGAAGGGACGTGCCTGGCCTCCTGCAGGGCTGCTGCCTGCAGTCAGGCAGCTGAGCAATGTTTTTTACCTGCTGTCATTGAAACCAAGCAGAAACCCTGAACTCCTGATGACTGACTAATGCAATTGCCCTTTTATTTCCTGATACTTCCTTGAGAAGCAGAGGGACTCTGAAGCTTAGGCTGTTGTAAATCCTTGCTCAGGCTGCAGGCATCTGGCTTGGGTGCAGAAAATGGAAACTTTAGTGGCTGGGGAGAGCCAGCCACTAAAGCCTCATCCTTCCTAGCAGCCTTCTGAGTCCTTTGTGGTGTGGGAGATGCTTTGTTTTTCACACACTGGGATGTACTGGATGGATTTTTTGAAACAGACCAGGAGTTCCCACCTGCTGTATGGCAGCACCTGACACTGTTGCTCCTTCTTGCAACAGCTTGGGGTAGAAGCTACAAACTGCTGGTGACCACAGTGCTGCCTTTGTCACCTGCAGATATGTGTAGCTGCTGCTTGCCCCTTGTGCTGGGCTGACCCTGGATGATCTCTATCAAAATTTACTTTAAATTCTCCAAAAATTACAACAATTTCTTTTTGCAGCAAGAAAGAGCTCTCCAGGTCCTGTGATTTGGGGTCAAATCAGCGTTTTCCCAGGATATGGTGAAATAGCTCCTTCTCTTGCCTCCTGGTATCATGTTGTGATGCTTCTTGTCATTGTGCTCGGCTGCCTTCCCTCAGGAGTGGCCTGGAAGGGAGGCAGCATGGTGGGAATGTGCTTTTGGGTGACCAGAGGTGGGTTTGCTGTCCCAGCACGTCGCTGTCTCTGGGTTTGGGGTGTGCCTGGCCTTATGCAAGCCAGGGAAGTGCCGTGTTGTGTAACGCTGTTGTGTAAGCAGGGCACGGGCGGGTGTTGGGGTTTCGGCACACAAACCATGCTCTGTCATGCTCCCTGCATTTCCCCACCTGCAGCCTGCAGGGATCTGTCCCAAGAACTCCCCATCCACTTTCCTGGGGGTGTCACAGGGACAGATAGAGAGCCCTTTCTCAGACGGAGCTGTTGGTGGAGGGTTTGTCTCTAGGCTGTGAACAGTTGGCACTCGTGTCTGACTCCTGCTCCTGTGTGCAGCTACACCTTTTCCAGAGATGGGGCAGGGTGCAGGGCCATCTTTGCAGGATGTAAAGCTGCTGCTGTGCCTGGATGCTTAATGAGAGTGCAGGAGACTCCTTGTTCAGGCAGCACTGCCTCTCCCTGTCCTCCTGTTCCAGCTGACATTACCATGGTACTGCACTACCTGTTACAAACCTGTCTTGTGGAGGCACTGCCAGGCCTTCCACGGCAGTGACACCTCAAAGGGGTGCTGGAAACAAGCTCAGGGGGAAATGTATCCCCCTGCCCGTGGTCTCTGTGCAGTGACAGTGGCTGGGAACATGGTGAGCAGGCTCTGAATGTCAGCACATTGTTCCTGGTGAGATTCGTGTCATGTCACATTAGCTCAGGCCGACAGCTACCGGTGGGAAAATATTTCTGGGAGTTCCTCGAAGTGCCCCCACCTCCTACAGGCAAGGACTTGTGCCCGGCAGCAGAGCTGTGCCCAGCCACACTGGGGGAGCAGGGAGATCATCCTGAGTTCGTGGAAAGTCACCCAAGTGTCGTGCCCCAAGTGAAGCTGCCTGTGCTGGAGCATTCTCGTGGAGAGTGTTTGGCTGTTCAGAAGACAAAGCTCAGTTTTATTTCTTGGTAGTCTCTGCTCAGGGAAGAGGAGGTGGGGTTAGCATGACTTATTTGGTGAAATCCACCGTGCCCAGAATGAAGGGAGCAGCTGAGAGTGCTGGGAGCTGAGGAAATCCTCTGGCTCCTGCTGCAGAGGTCAGGAGCTGGAAGTGTGCTGTGTGGTTCAGGAGCATTTAGAGGACAAGGCAGCCTCTTGTGAGTGCAAGGAGCCACTCAGCACTGCACAGCCATGGAATGGTGCAAGGATGGAGCTGGAACAGGGCTGCTGTGGGGCAGGGATAAGAAAAGTGGGAGGATGTTTGCTCACACATGGGGAGGGACTGACTCCAGCCTGAGGGCAGAGCCCCAGGGCTTTGCTGGACTGAGAAGCTTTTTGGTGATGGTCCCTCTTTAATTTGTCATCTGCAGAAACCTCTCTTCACCCATCCCTGGCACTCCTGTGTGCCCCTTGCAGCTCCTCCATGCTCTCAGCTCCCTCCTGCCTGGGCTGGCCCTGCCCTGCCCTGCCTGCAGTGCTGGGGGCTCCAGCCTCGAGCTCTGCCTGCTCTCCTGACAGCATCACTTCAGCATCAGCTTTCCTGAGCCTTCCCTCTTTATTTTCTTCCAATGTCAGAAAGGTGAAGAGGTCAAACGCTAATGCAGTATTTCTTTCCTTTTGTAAAGTGTACCTAGCAGATGAGGAGTGTCAACACCGATTTGTTTTTCAAGTGTTTCTGCAGGATTATTTTCTTGTTAAAAGTGACAAGGAGGTGCAGAACTGTCGGCCTTTAGCCAGAGATGTCATCTCGTCTTTGTGTAGGTGAACAGGCACGAGATGACAGAGCACCTTTTTGTGGGAAAGATGAAAAGTTGAGCCCAGTTTAGTAATTTCCTTAAAAACCAAAAGGAGAATATGCTCCTTCTCTTTTCCTGATCCTCAGTAATGAGATGGTGGAGAGAGGAAGGCCCTGTTAGACCCTAGTCAGTGCAGTGTGTTTGTGCAGAGCTGCTCTCACTACCAATGGGATGGTTTGAACAGCATTATTCATCTATGGCCTTTCCAAGTTCCTCTGCATCTTTTGGCAGCAGAATCTGATGATGGTTTTGGCACAGATAAGGTGCTCCTGTACAGCTGGCAGTGTGGACCATGGGGAAACCATTCTGGGCTTCAGCTGTGCTCTCAGGAGCTGCCCTGTGCTGGGTGCTGCCACCTGGGCACAGCTGAGCCCCCTTGCAGCTCCATGGAGGGGACGGCTTTCGTTCCTGGTTGCAGGTTGGAAGCCCAGCACGTGGCTTGCTGTGGCCAGGGCTGAGGAGGAGGAGGGAGCAGGGCAGGGCTGGGGGTGTGATCCTGCTCCTTGTGTCCCTGGCCATGCTGTCCTTCAGCTTGTGGCACACTTCCCTGCACCAGGGAGCGGAGGAGACACTCAACACTCACTTGGGTTCCTGGTGCTGATGTTTTCTCGCAGTTTAAGAGACCAATAACTGACTTGCCACTTGATGGCAAGGGGGCTGGCTGTGCTTTTGAAACCCTCTCCCCTTCTGCTCTGCACAACCTCTGATGACCCCCCATTGCTGATCAACATTATTGAGTCTGGGTGGAGCTGAGAGGGCTGAACTCCTGTGGATGGCGTTGGCTCCAGCACACAGACTGAAGCTTGGGTGGTGTGGCACAACACAGGACCAGTCCTGGGGTTGCTGTGGGACCAGCTTTGGGGTTTGTCATCTGGTCAGCAGAGAGGCAGATTGCAGAGTCCAGGATGGCTGGAGATGTGCCTGGGCTCCAGCTCCCCAGCCACATGTCCTTTGCTGGATCCATCCTGGCTCACACTGGTCACCCTCCCCGTGGTGAGTTGTTCCAGGGAGGTGTCAGCCAGCTGTGTGCAGGGGGGTGAATCAGTGCATTCTTCTGTCATGCTTCCAAGTCTAGAAATTCAGCAGCTTTGGAGAAAGATGTATTTAGAGAAGCAATAAAAAGGCGACTGACTCACATGGAAACAACATCAGTGGAATAAAAGGGGAGAGGCTTGGATTGCTGCAGGGAGACTGGTGGGGGAATATGTTTGGGTTTGTGGTGGTGGACATGGAAGTATTGAAGCACCCAAGATGAGTCTGGCCTTGTCCAGAAAGGAATTAGCAGAAGTAAGAAATGTATATCCACCTTCCCACGACTTCTGGCTTTGTTAACAGTGATATCATGCTTTGCTTTTAACAGCTTTTGTGATCTCGGGGCAAAGTGGTTTTTTTTTTTTTTTCCAAATCGAGATAATTCTTTTGTTTGAAAAAAACACCCTAAAAGCCCTGAAGTGACCTTTCATTCTAAGTGAAGGAGCAGGCGGGCTGATGGCTTTTTCAGATAGGAAGAGTCAGGGCAGAGCAGCCCGTGCTGGCCAGCACTCCAAGGAGGGAGCACTGCCGGCAGCGCACACTTGGCCCCATTGTCTCTGCTTGTATGGACTAGTCGGTGGGAAATGAGGTATTTCCTCCTTGCAGCCTGCTCTTTTGGAGCGCTGGAGGCTGATCCTGCCCTGCCCTGAGCCACGGTGCAGCTCTTGCAACGCAGAGCTTTGGGAGATGCTTTCTGTGGGAGCAGGATCAGCCTCTCCACCAGGTGTCTGCGAGGCTGTGACCCTCCGGGGCTGCTGGGGCATCGTTATTTAAACATGTTCTGATTAGACTGCACTGTAAATCCAGCATTTTAATTCTTTCCATATGTAAGATCCAGTCTAATAAGCCAAAGTTTAAGACCATGCAATCTATTTGGAATAACCATATGGATTAGGAGTCAGACTGTGCTTTTCTGCTTCTTGTATTTACACTAATAGAGAGACAGTTGCTAATGTGCATGTAGCTAGTGCTGGTACCCATTTCTTAAAAATATGACACCAAATGGCTTGCATTAAAATATTTGAAAAGCAGTAAAACTGTGAAAGTTTCTCTCTTGCGCAGACACAGACACATCTGCGAAATGAGGCGTCTCCAGGCAGCAACATTCCTGTCCCTCCCTGTAGGCTTATCAGTGGGGCTGGAGACCCCTGCAGGGTGCTGGGCCAGCCCAGTTTCCCCCCAGCTGCTCCTGCTGGACCAGTGGAGAGCCCCTGGGCATGAGGGAGGGCAGCTTTTGGGGCAAGGAGGGCATGGCTGGATCCAGACCCCTTCTGCAATGTCAGGAACTGGAGGAACTTGTGGCTATGGAGAGCCTGGTGCTGCCTGTGCTTGGTTGGTTTAGCTGACTGTGGTGCTGCCACAGGGCAGATTCCAGCTGGGGTTCACCCAGGTAATGCCATCCCACAGGCCAGAGAGGTCTGGAGAGAGGAGCAGCAGAGGTGGGAGCTGGCCACTTGTTCAGTTACTGAGATCTTTGCATTAATCAGTCATTTATTTTACTGGTCTTTTTCTGCCATGTCTTGGTTCTCTTGGGCAGATCCCCCAGTCTGAGTATTTCTTGGTCTTTGTGTTCCCCTCTCTTTACATTTAAATACCACTTGAAAAGAAAACCAGCAGTGCTTGCTTCTGAAACTTTGTTCTTGTGCTCTGAAGTAAACATCCCTCAGGAGGAAGGGAACTTTTGATGGTCACCTCTTCTGCAAAGACCTGCCAGCACTGGGGTTGGTGGTGGGGTTTATGGGCTGTCACAGGATCCCCAGCCCCTGGCAGTGTCCAGCAGGCTCCAGAGTTGGTGTAACCTTCCTGTCAATGAAGTGATCACCTCGTTGTGTCCCTGAAGCTGATGGGACAGGGACATTGGGAATGAGGCTGCTGAGGAGGCTCCACTGTGTGTCCCCACAGTGAGGGCAGTCACTTTGCTCGCTGCTCATTGCCTCTGGCTTTGTCTGAAGGAAGGTGGGCTGGGCTCCCCTGCCTTGGCACTGCCTCAGGGGCTCTCTGAAGGTCTTGCTGAGTTCAGGGGGAGCAGCCCCAATCCCTGCTGCACTGGGGCAGTGGTGGGGCAGGGAGCAGCATCCTCTGTCCTTGGCTCACATTCCTCAGCCTTCTGCATGGATCCAATGACCAAACATAGCCAGAAGCCTCTCCCCTCTCTTTGAGGTGTTTCCTGGGGAATGTGTTTTAGCTGAGGGCAGGAGCCTGTGCTGCTGGCTGTTTTCAGGGCACTGAAAGGATCTGGCCCAGGTTTCCAAAGCAGTTGGCTTGTCATGGGAGCTGGAGTCAGACCTGGGTCTGTGTGAGCCCTGGAAAGCATTTCCGAGTGGGAGTTGCACTCTGTCATCCTTCACTTGCTCAGACAGAGAGGAGGGAGTCAGGGTGAGACATGGCAACTTCTTCCTCCCTGCCTCCAGCATTAATCTAAATGCCAAAACACAGACCTTTTGGAATGCACTGGCGCTGTGGAGAGCACCAGGGCTCAGAAATATCCCCAGGTGGTTTCCATAGGCACCAGTGCTGCCCTGCAGTGCAGGGGATGCTGTCAGCACTGCTGCTGCTCCCTGCCCCTGCTGGGCCATACTGGGGAACTGATGGGCTTGGCTGCCTGAGGTGAGCAGGGAGCCTGGAGAGACATCCCCAGTGCTGGGCTGGAAGTGGTTTATTGAAAGGAAAGGATCATATTACACTCAATTTTTGCTGAGTTTATCTTGGTTTTTATCAGATTACATGCAGGATAGCTCATCAATATTGTGATCCTGCTGACATGTAAGTGAGCCGCTGCATAATTCATGGCTGCTGCAGGGCTCCAGCACTGGGAGGCACATATTTAATTAGGCACCTCACCATTCCAGACTTCTGGAGCAGCCCCAGGATTGCACCCGTGGAGAGATGGATGTGGTGGCCCTGCCTGTGCAGCTCCTGGCTGTGTTGGAGGAGCCATGCTGGCACTGTCCCTGTCCCAGACACTGTGTCATGGCATCATGGTGAGCAGCACTTTCCAAAAGGCTCCTAGGGAGGGAAAATGTCCTGGCAGAGATGAGAGGTCCTCTCTCTTGGGTGCCCTTTGGAGAGCAGGGGTGGTGATGAACGAGGGGTGCAGCATATCTTTGCTTTCCCATCAGCTGTAACATTTATCCCTGAGAATCCATGTTATCAATGAAAACACCCTGTCCTTTGTCAGTCTTTTCAAGTTCAGATTCCTTCTACAGTGAACTCTGGAGCTGAATTATGTATTTTGTGGCAAAGTCTTCCTTAACAACTGTAAATTTCTCACTCTGGTCTCACCAACCTCCTTCATCTTGGGCTGGAGACCCAAAGTCCCTGCCTGGCTCTGCTGTCCCTCTCCAGACCACCCCAGATGCTCTCTGGGGTCATCATGGGACCCCTGCTCAGAACCTTCCTCCCATGGCAAACAGAATCCAGCAGGGCAAGGACCCATCCCTGGGGCTCAGCAATGAACCCTCCCCAGCACTGGCCTCTCCTCTGGCTGTGTCCAAGGCACTGTGTGTATCTTCTTCCTCTCACAGCGTGCTTGAAAATATATCTGGGATAGGAAGAATTCTTTTCCATTTTTGTGGTGCTTCCCTCCATTAATTTTCTGGTTGTAGTACATTACTCATGGATAATTAAGAGTGAGCTATTAATACAACAGTTAATATTCAAGTGCAGTGAAGAGGAGAGAACAATAAGTCAAGGAATCATATACTACAAGACATTTTAGTTTAGTGATGCAATTTTTTTTTTGCTGGCTTTGGCTATCAGAGCATAGTGCTGCTTCCATTTAAGTATGGTCCTGAGAACTCCATTTATTGATAGAATACAAATAGGACATTAAATCAAGGGAAGTGAATTTGAATTGCTGGTCATATATACAATTATAAACGGGATTGGCTACTTCTATCTAGTATCTTGTATCTTAAGTTAGGAGAATTATGTTAGGGACTGCTAAAGAGAGCTTGAAGTGTCTTAAAATTAATGAGATTTAAGTCTGTCTAGGAATAAAAAAGAATTAATGTTAAAATGCAGCTCTTGCTTTAGGATGAAAAGATGGCTTTAGAGGAGTGGTGGTGCCTTGTCCAGATGGAGGAATGTGGGGAGGATGGGCTGTGCACCAGCATCAATTAACACATCTCAGCCTTTATTTCTCCTCCCTGGGATGGATGGATGGAGGGAGGGAGGGATGGATGGATGGATGGATGGATGGATGGATGGATGGATGGATGGATGGATGGATGGATGGCAGCTGCATAGAGGAGAGGGGGAGAGCCCCCCTGTTTGGAGGGTGGCTATGATAGAGCTCACCACCCTGCTCACCACCCTCCTCCCTTTGCAGTCCTCCCAGCACTGCTCTGCACCACCCAGACACACCTGCAGGGCCCCATCATGGAGTTTTTGGGGGTCACTGGGAGCATTCTCCTGTCCCCAAAGGTTTGGCTGTCCTCTCTGCAGTGTGGTGCCTTCTGGGGCAGCTTTCCCAGGGTGTTTCAGACCAGCCTGATTAGAGAACATCTTGCTTTGTCCTTGTGCTCTGGGTCTGTCTCTGCTTTGGAGATGAGGAGGGAGGTTTGGGTCTGTGACTGTGACCATTGGGAACACACAGTGGGTGGTGGCATTGGCAGTGCACACCTGGCCAGAGGTCACCACCCCCTGGCACAGGGCTCCCAGCTGTATCAGGGGCACGAGGGGTGGGCACAGAGGGGATGAGACCGCCCAGTGCCAGGCTGAGTGCCCCAGGAGCACTGCACAGTTCATGGCCCACGTGTGCTGACTGTGAGGAGCAGTGTCCTGCTGTGGAGCTTCTCCATTCCCAAAGGCTGAGCAGGGTGTGAGGGTGTGAGCACAGGGTGCAGGAGCCTGTGGCCCAGAGCAGGGATCTGGGGGAGCGGGAGGCTTCAGCAAGCAGCTCCTTACCAAAACAGCCCTGACCTTTGCAGGGCTGGAGCTGTCTGATGCAACAGGCTGAACCTTTCCAGGCTTCAGCTCCAACTTGAAATGCTTCAGAGCAAAATTGATGGCAGCAGCACTGGCCCCAGAGCTCACACCCAGTGCTTGCCCAGCTGCTGCTGGGGATGGGGAGAGGGTGCTAAGAGCCCAGTGTGGGGCCCCAGCCTGTTCTCATGTGTAGCCCCATCAGTGCTGGCTGATGCCTGTGAGGGTGCTGTGGGTGCTGTGGCATGGGCAGCTGAGCTCCCCTGAGCCCTTTGGGGCAGAGGAAGGGGCTGTGTTGTGCACTCTGCAGTACCAGCATGGTTTGGAGGTGTTAATTTTGACCAGAGGGAAGAGTCAGCGTGTCCCTGATGGGGACTCATACCCAGTCTATTGAAGCCAAGTGGGAAGTCATTTACAGCACCTCTGGTGTTCAGGCAGGAGCTGCTGTGCCCTGGGGGATCAGTGCTGAGAGGGCTCCTTGCTGCCTGGCTCTCTGGCAAACCAGCTTTAGTTACAGAGATGCTGTTGTTTCTGTGTCCTGTGGTGAATAAAATTCAACAACTCTTTATTTCTGAATGACAGCCCAGGGACTGCACTTCTGCTCTGGCTCGGTGTGAAGTGGCTTCATCCCAGCGCAGCTCCTCTGGGGCCTGAAGCCCTCGATTCATTAGTTGTCAGGCTTGTAGGTGGATTCTGCATTAGGCCTTTAATTTAGTGTATTGCCATGGGCTACTGACCACATGACACTGCTCAAATGTGAGCAAATCTAACGAGGATCCAGGACTGCTCTTTAATTTGGTGAGAATAACAGAGTGAGCATGGGCCCGGAGAGTGTTAATCATGAAGGAAAACTGGCTGAAACCAGGTCAGCTGGTGCTGCTCCTCAGTGCAGATGATGGAGAGGGAGCACGGGGGGTGGAGGACTGGCAGTCCCACACCTCCAGTGACAGGGAGCACCATGGCCACAGCAGCTTTTACTGCTGCTTTTTTCCTCCCTGTCGCTGAGCACTGTGGCCCATTTGGGGGCTGCACTCAGGTCTCCAGCCCAGGGAGGTGCTCCAGACTCTGGGGTCCCCTTGGTACTGTGGGAAGGAGCAGGTGCTGCTCCCTGTCTGTGACAATCCAGGGGTGCTGGATTGTCACACCTCCAGTGACAGTGAGCACCATGGCCACAGCAGCTTTACTGCTGCCTTTTTCCTCTCTGTAGCTGAGCGCTGTGGCCTGTTTGGGGTCTGGGGGCTGCACTCAGGTCCCCAACCCAGGGAGCAGCTCCAGGCTCTGGGGTCCCCTTGGTGCTGTGGGAGGGGGCAGGTGCTGCTCCCTGGCTGTGACAATCCAGGGTGCAGGGTGTCCTTGTGGGAGCTGATGGCACAGGCCAGTCCCAGCTGCCACCTGCCTGTCCCTCTGTGCTGGGTCATGTGGCACAAAGGCCCCGCAGTCACCAGCTCCTCACGGGAGCAGCAGCATGTCCCCATACTTAGATTTGTTCTGTGCAATAAACAAATCCCCACTGCTCTCCTGCTGGCTATTCCTGCCTGGGGCTGGCTCCCCTCAGCACGTATCACGTGGATTTACTGTGTTATCCTGGAGTGCTGCCTGAACTTGGCTGGTTTCTTTAAACCATCCTTTTTGGAGGGGTGGACTTTGAGAGGGGGGCACAGGAACCCTCTGTGGTAATTCCTGTTGACTGCAGTGACCAGCGAGGCAGAACTGATCAACTGCAGGCTTCCCTGCTGCTGAGCCCTGCCAGCAAAGTGCTTACATCTGCTTTTACACTAATGGGAACTTTATGGACTGATGTGTCCCCCCCCAGCAGCAAATTCCAGCAAGGTCAGAATTGAGAAAGTTGCCACTTGACACCGTGAAGCCCTGAGCCAGGCAGGGGAGGCCAGGTTGCACAGAGGACTTTCTGGGGCAGCAGATCTAATGCTGTCACCTGCAACTGATAGCCTGGAGGGCCCCCAAAAGCCACTGCTGCCATCCCACTCCCCAGTGGCACAGCTCCTGTGTGCTGGGCCCTGCTGCTGCAGGAGCTCTGTGGATGGGCGCCAGCACACAGGGAGCCCTGGTGGCTGTCCTGGCACAGTGGGCTGCTCTCTGTGCATACCCAGAGGTGTGGCAGTGCTGCTCCTGCTGCATGGTCTGGGAGCGTGGGAAGTGGGTGCCACATGAACAGGGTGGCTTTGGGCAGCAGTGGCCCACGACATGCCATCACACATGCTATGTGGTGAGTGCCCCAGGTACTGAAACCATGACATGGTTGCTTTGAGGCCCTGTATTTTCCTGAATTTAATGAATGACAATTACACATTAATAGCTATTAAGGTGATTAATATTTAGTTTGTGTGGAGGAGAGTTCACAGAAACATAACTTGCTTCTGTTCAGGTTACTGTTCGTTTTTCAGGACATACAATCAGCCTGGACAAGGCCTGCTGAACTGTGGCTGTTTTGGCAGCCTGAGTGTGAAGGATTATGGAAGATCTCCTGTTAACTGTCTCTCTTTTAATCTAACATTGCAGGGCCCTAATTGCTTTGACTTTGAGTAAGGAGAGGATGGTTTCTGTAAGGGCATCCCGTGGTGCTGTGTGGCCGCTGGCCCTGGACAGGGCACTTGGGGTTGGCTCCCCATCCTCCCTGGTGCTGGTGTGTTTATGTGCTGTACGTCACATATTGCCCTCCTGGGATGTTGTGTGATGCAGGTGAGGATGGAGCCACCTTCTCATTGCCTCTCTCCTGAACAGGGACCAGCCAGCAATGCTGACTGTCCCATGGTGCACCCATGGGTGTTCACCCTGTGCCAGCTTCTGCAGGTGGTGGTGAGCGAGGCAGGAGCGCTCCTCTTGAGCTCTTCTTGAACAAAGCTGGCTTCAGCTCTTTGAAACAAAGCCTCTACCACCCTCTGGGTGCCCTTTGGCACAGGGATGGCTGGGATGAGTGATGGTGAGGACCCTTGGGGCATTGCTGTGGTTCCCAACCCTTGTCCTGTCCCAGGCACAGCTCTGGTACTGCCATGCTTGGGACACAGCAGGGTCAGCTCCTGCAGTTCCTCGTTCCTGGAGCTGTGACCACCAGGTCTCAGCTGCTGGGGGCTGATTCAGGTCTCTCTGACTGATGCTGGGAGCAGGTTCAGGTCCCCCTGCCTGTTGCTGAGACATGGATGCTGCTGAGGATGCCCGGAGAGGCCGAGGGCTGCTGTGCCAGCCCAGCTCCCCAGCTCCTGCCACTGCAGTTTGCAGCGGTTTGTTAAGTGAAAGGCGATTTCAGAGCAGGCAGCAGTGAATAAATTCTGTTTTTCTCAAGCATTTAGTGTTGCTTTCAGTTTGCTTTGATGATGTCTTCTCACAACCAGTGTAAACAGACTGCGCAACGGGGAGCACTCACATGTGTACAAGAAGCTGCACATGAAAGACAGAGGCATCTTGAAAGCCATAATAACACTCTGAGTGCCAGTTAAAGGATTTGTCACTAAGAGCACTTTACAGATAGAAAGAACTTATTAACTAGTGTGACTAACAGCTTGCAAGGTTTAATTGATGTGTGTTTGTTGTCCTTTTATATCTCTCCCCCTTGTCTTCCTCTTGGCACTGATTCCAGCAGTTGCTGGTGCAAGAGCAGCAACCTCAAAGCAGCCTGAATAGGTACCAGAAATAAAAGAGAGGCCAAGCCCTGCCCTGAGTGCCCCCGGATCTGGGGCTGCAGCAGCTGTGGGAGCTCAGCCCCAACATCTGGATTCCCCCTAGAAACTGGGGCTGGGCCTATTTTCTTGCTCAGGGTTCTGTTATTCCTCCCTAAGTGACGCAGAGTTTTTTGAAGATAAAGCTTTTCAATGCATGAATAGGATGGATAATGAATGTTTCTGCCAGACAGACTGCTCGTTGCAAGATTGATTGACTATTAAGGTCATAACGCAGCAGCCACCCACACGAAGCAAACAGGCTAATGTTAGACTCCAGGTTAAGCCCAGAGTTGGTCAGCTGTCCACGGGCACAGTGGGGGCTTCCAGTCATCTGTCAACAAGTGATTGATTGATGTGGACACCTTCCAATCTTATTCTGATGATTCTCAGCAGCTTGCCTGCCTGGTGGCCATTTTTCAGGAGTTGGCAGCACTCAGACCTCCAGGACTCCAAGCGATGACTGTGTGGGGGTTAACCCTTTCCTTTGATCCCAAATGCCTTTGTTGTGCATGGGGGAAGGATTGTGTTTGTGAGCCCCAGTCAAGAAACACACTGTGACACTCCCTGAGTGAGAGCAATGCTTTGGCTTTCAGACATTTCTAAGTGAGTTGGCCTGAGTGAAGCTGCAAGTGGGGATCTGCAGAGCATCATCTGGAGCAGGGCAGGTACAGTGCTGTACTTCATGGGCATTTTAATGTGCACTGGGTAAACTGTGTGCATCAGAGGTCCAGCAGCAGCGTGGCAAATCCAGGTAGGAGTGAGTTTGGTATGCAGAAGGAAAAAAAATAAGGATTGGCTTATTTTAATACGGACTTCTTGTGGTGTGAGAGATAATTAGTTAAGAGAGCTCTTCTGGTTTGAAGGATCTCTCCTAGTTCAGGGCTTTGAATTCAGCAGAAGTTTGTTGCCTGGATGCTGGCTTTATGTGTGCATGAAGAGGACTTAAATATATCTCTCTGTATTATTTTATGTACATGTTATACTTGGTGTGTGCCCACACACGTGCTAGTGGGAAATGGAAGTTATGCATGCCATGTAGTGCACGTTTGCCATCTGTAAACAACTTCAGGGGTCCTTCGGCTGCAGCATGTGACCTTGTGTGTTTCCTTGTCTGTTTTTCAGCAGTTTTAGTTTAACTGTTTTGGAGGACCATGACGCCTGACTTCACCTTACCATGCAATTTCCATATGTGGTTTTAGCATTCCTCACATACCCTAAAAGCCTGCTGGGGGGAAACGTCAAGAGCCTCTTCTCCACGAGCTGGACCTCTATGTAACTCAAGTGCATTGTTGAGTTTTGATGGTGTGATCCAAGCACTGTAATGTGGCAGAGCTGGCACAGAGCTGTTAAAGGCAGCAGGAGAGCTGTGCTCAGCTGCTCTGAGTGCTGCTGTGTTGTTGTGCACACCCTTCCCCAGCCCCGGCAATGGGCTGCAGGCTGATATTTTTCCCATGGAAGATGGTGCCTCAGGCCCTGATCCAGGACCACATAATGCCAGTCTCTCTCCTGGCTGAGCAGGGATAGGGTCTGAGCCAGGAGGAGCTGCTGGGAGCTGGGCTTCCATGGCTGGGGCTGAGTTCTGCTAATCCTCTCTTCTCTCCATCCCTTGCAGATGGTGATTCCCACTCCAACGGTGCCCCCACGCAACACCACGCTGGCCTTGCTGCTGACTGTCTCCTGGATGCCAAGAACCATCTCCCACTGCCAGGCTGGCCATTGTCCCATTCAGAGCTGCTGCCCTGGGTGGGCTCTCTGGCAGCAGCATTGACCTGCACCTAAGGAAGAGTCATGTCCAGTGCCCAGGACGTTTGGTACAAGGTGAACCCATGGGCAGGCTCACCATGGCAATGCTGGTGGAAGGGCTCCTCCATCAGCCCCTTGGCCAGAGACAGCAGGGCTGTGCTGGGGAGGGAATGAATGACCTGTGCTCCTGTAAACTGAAACAGGGGACTGAAATGCCATGTGCCTGCTGCAGAATTTTTCCAGGGCACAGCAGTGCCACGTGTAGTGCTTCAGCCCTCTTGTTCAGGGCACTGAGGGCTGTGGTCTGAGTGCATGAAAGATCAAGAATTTGTCTCTGGGGTCTTTTGTAGCAGCACCATGCTCATATCTGTGTGCTCAGTTCTGCTTGGTGGGGAAAAAGAACCTCTGTGGACCAGGGGAACTTTCTTGCACGCCCCATGCTCATATCTGTGTGCTCAGTTCTGCTTGGTGGGGATAAAGAACCTCTGTGGACCAGGGGAACGTCTTTGATAGTGGAAGATGAGCCTTGAAAAGCAAGTAGTCAGTTCTGACCATGGAGTAGTATCACAAATTGCTTTTCTCCCCTCAAGCATCCTTCCCTCCTAGGCCTTGGCCAAAGGGCAATACCACTGGTTGCAGCATAATTTCTGGGCATTTTCACTAAAGCTCTCTGCCATCATTGTTCTTAACGTGTGTGGGCAGATGCAAAGTGCTCTGGGGCTGCTATGAAATGCAGTGTAACTGTAGAGGTCAATGAACATGCTCCCATTTTAGCTTTTGTTGAGCAGAAAGTGGCTTGTTTGGGCGTGGCCATGCCATGGAGCAGGGGTAGGGCTGGCAGAACCCAGCCTAGGTCATCCATCCCTAGCAGCCTGTGTCCTCTGGATGTTGAGTATCAGCCAAGAAGGGATGCTGTTGAGTGCTTTTCTGCCGAGTGCAGGTGGTAAAGAGTTGAAAGGCAGCAGCTCTGCTTGCTGACAGCTCCTGCTCAACAGAGTGTTTGGAATTTCTGTGGAGCAGCCCCAGACAGACACAGAGCACTGCTGGTGGTGCATGGAGAAAACCTTCCCTGTGCTCGGGGAGGGGCACCAGGGCGTCTCCTGCAGCTCATTATGTGCAAGGGAGAGACCTGTAGTTATTTCTCCTTGACTGATCTCTGGTTTGGCACTGATCGTTAAAATGGTTTTGTGTATTGGAGAGTCACACTGAGGGGGGTGTACATGACTTGAGTCTCCCTCCAGGCTTCCTGCTGCCCACAGCGTGCAGCCCCCCGGGCAGAGCTGCCCCAAGCACAGCCTGAGCGAGGGCCAAGGAGCCTGGGAGTGGAAGTGGCAGCTCTGCCAATGGACAAGGGCTGGGAGCGAGCAGCTTGGCCGTGCTGCCTGCTCTGCCAGTGTCCCCGTGGTGTGAGCCCAGCCAGCGTGGCCTCGGGGCTCCTCCTGAGGCAGCGCTGGTATAATAACACTGATGAAAAGCTGATTAATCCTTGTGAACGAGCCGCAATAGCTTCCCTCTAGAACTGAAGAGATTACCACTGATTTGTCATTCTGATTGTTTCAAAGAGACGTGCAATTAGTTGCTCTAATTTAGCTCTGCTCGGGAGCCTCGTGACAAGGGCGCCGCAATCAGTGGGGCTGCGATGGCAGCCACTGGTGGTGCAGCTGTGCCGACACCATTTCATCTGAAATGGGTGCAGGGCGGCCGCCAAAATGGTGGAGGATCACCAAAATGGTGGAGGATCACTAAAATGGGGGAGGATCACCAAAATGGGGGAGGATCACCAAAATGGGGGAGGATCACCAAAATGGTGGAGCATCAGGTGTGTTATGGTGCAAAGCCAACACATTTTCGAAGGACCAGGTCCCCTCGGTGCTGTGTGGCCCTGGAGCAGTGGGGCAGGCCTGGCTCAGGGCATTCTGAGCTGTGCTGGTGGAGATGGAGCTCAAGGGCTCCTGTGCTGTCTCTGATCAGTGCTGGTTGTTCAGGACACTCTTGGGAATTGACAGGGAGAGCAGCCTAAAATCCTCTCAAGGTGCTGGGCTGCACTGGATGGTGGGCATGACATTACATTTAGGTTGATTATAAAATAGAAAGTCATAAGGAAATCTTGTTTTCTTATTCTGCACCCTCCAGCTATTGGTCCTCTTTGCCAGGTGCAGTAAAACCAGTCCCAGGTACAGGAGAGGGGGGGTATTGGCTTGAGGTTATTCCTGAGGACTGTCTTTGCTTTGGAAAAGGTACAAAGCTGCCACAGAAAATGAGGAGCTTGTGGCTCAGCCCCCCAGCTCGCTGCGCTGGGTCAGCAGCCAACCCCCTCTGGGCAGAGAGGAGGGAACACATGGGATTTCAAAATGTGTCCATTTTCAGTGAGACAAATCACTTAAAAATTCAATTCAAAATGAAGAAAATAAAAATGCTTTAAAAACAAAACCTGCCTGTGGCTATTACTTGGTTGAAGCTCTCTTTTTTTTTTTTTCTTTTTTTTTTTTTTTTTTTTTTTTTTTCCCTGGGAAGGCATTTTGTTTCTGGATCGAGCTGGCCATGCTTGCTGGGGAGGGTCTTTAAGGGGTTTCTGAGCAGCTCTGGTGCTGGCCACCAGCAGCCCGTGCACCTCGGCCCCTGGCCAAGCAGCACCAGGCAGCTGCTCGGCTCATGTTCCCGGCCACAGCATGGCACGGCCAGGCCCGTGTCACTGCAAGGTCGTGGTTTTCCCCAGCCCCTCCAGCTCAGCTGTCAGCTGTCATCCCCCACTGGGCAGCAGCTCTGCACCCTGTGGCACCCAGGGGACCCTGCCTGTTGTGTGTGTGGCTGAGCCTGGGCTGGTCATCCTGCCCAACAGCTCCACTCTGCCGCCCCGGGCACAGACAGCACCCAGACAGTGCTGTGCCCCCAGCCCTCACTGTCCTTGCCATGGGGGGCTGCTCCCCCAGCACAGGTGATGTCCAGCTCTGCTGGTGACAGCTGATCCAAAGGGCATTCAGGGTCTTGGCAGTGCCAGCCGGGCCAAGCCAGACAAGTGCCATCGGCCAGGACACATTCCCCTTGCCTTTCCTGGACTGGGTCAAGGTTGGCCTCAGTGAACCGGCTGAGGGATGGTCTGGCACAGGGAGCACCAAGCAGGACATTTTGGAGTGCTCCTGCTCCCCTCAGCTAAATATAAGCCCCAGTGGGAAGCCTACCTCTCACTAGTTTCATGTTTCTTGCCCCTGCGCTTCCTAAACCTGGCAGCAGGCCCAGTTGTCTCCAAGTCTAAGATGAAAATACCCTTGCAAATCCCACTCATAAAAATACCTGCTGTATTCCCAAAACATGCCTGAGATAGCTTCCAGAGAGGATGGGGAGCTAAAATAAGACGCATGAGCTCAGAGCCCCATTTTCCACTGGCCCCACGGATCCGTCGCCGCAGCACACCGCGCCATGGACTGAAATGGAAGTGCTGCCGTGCAGGGTGGCCTTGGGCTGGACCAGATGAGCCACAGCTCTCCCAGAGCAGGTGCTGCTGCAGCCTTTGTGTGTGCCAGCAAGGCCTGGTGCTCCTGGGGACAAGCCTGCAGCTGGTGGCACCACCTGGACAGTCACCCTGAGCGGCAGAGGAAACCTGGGTGAGAGTGGGGCACAGAGCTGTGGCCAAGTGAGGGGCAGCAGGAGGCTGCTGCTCCCTGTGAGGCCCGCATGGCCAAGTGTCATCTGCCCTTGGGATGGGATGCAGGTGCTCTGCTGTGCACCTCAGCCACCCTGTGTCACCTCTGCCCTGGGGAGACTGAGGGGACACACAGGGCTCTTGTCCTGCTGAAGGGCACAGGCCTGCAGTGTGGGCACAGCAGCTGGGGACTGGGAGGGCAGTGAGCTTTACTCTGCTCCAGGCAGTCCCTGGGCAAAGGGCTGAGCCCTTGGGGAGGTGACATGACCTGGTCATTGGAGACTGGCTCCTGGCAGGGTCACAGTCCATGGAGCAGGGTGTCAGGCTTCCTGGGAACTGCAATCTCAGCCTTGTCCTCCTCTCAAATGCTCTGCTGCAGCCTGCAAATGTATCCCAGATCTTCTCGCAATCACACATGTCTTTTTTTACTTTTTAACAACCCACTGCTCCTGCTGGATGCCAAAATGTTTCCTGGATCAGGCACAGATGTCCCCACAGTCACGTCCTGCCATTGTCTGTGCTCGGCTGTGGCCTGAGGTGGGGCAGATGCAGCCCCAGGTTTGCTCCAGCTGTAGGCAGGAGTGTGGTGGCCAGGAGCATTTAGCAAGGACAGTGTCTGCCCACCTAGAGTGGGGTCTGGGGGCAGCAGCAGAGCCACTGGCTGCTCCAAGCACCCCAGCTCGGATGGTCACAGGGCACAGAGCACTTGGAAGCCATGAGAGGTGTCCTGCAGCACCTGGACACAAACATCTGCTCATGCTGCTGACATTGAGACCCCCTCTTGTACCTGCCATGCTCTGAGTTGAATTCTTGGGGTCTGCTCTTGCCCTCATGGCTCTCCTGTGCTGTGCTGCTCCCAAAGTTTTGGAGGGATTTTGTCCCCACAAGGCTGATCACCTTGCAGCCATGAGCTCAGTGGGGAGGAAACCCCTTTATAAAAAATATTTTAGGCTCAGCAGTAATGGTAATGGGCCCTGGGCAGCCCTGATGTCCTCTTGGTGGTGCCCAGGCCATGTGGGTACCACAGATCCACCTGCAACTGCCTTAGTGCTGGGTGCTTGTGTGGATGCTTTGAGATTAGAGTTATATGGGAGAGCACAACTGTTCCCCCTCTTCAGATGATTGCATCCTGAATCTCATTGACTGTGGGACTGGGTGGCAATATTCAAAGTTCCCCACTCACTTGCATTGCCTTGTATGTCAGCAAGTGCTACTTAATGATCTGTGAATGGAGGGAATGCTGGGAATGGGCTGGACCTCGTGTGAAATATCCATCCAGAGTCTATAAATAATGCAGCCTCTTTATGCTGTGCACAGTTTGGAGCTTCATGGGAGGAGCATCTCCCTGCTATGACTGGAGGAGCCTGTGAGTGATTTGGGTATGAAACAAAGGCAATGAAATGTAAAGAGAGGGACTGTTCGATTTCTGAAATATCCTGCAAATGTGCCTCAGCCACTTCTGCCAGCTCTTGAGCTGCCACCCACCCTGTGGGTAGTGCCTTGGGCTGTGCCATATGCACCAGGACACAGAGCCCAACACTGACCATGGAAACACCTGGGAGAAGGGTGTTGCTTGCCCTCAGGGCTCTGCCTCTCTCAGTCACAGTGACAAACCAAGGCTGCCAGGCAGGGGCTGTCCCTGGCACTGGCTGCAGTGTCCCAGTGAGTGGCAGCTGCCCCAGCCCTGGTTCCTGAGCTATCCCACTGCTGACAGGGTGTGCTCCCAGACTTCAACTGCCTCTGTGGTGGTCTATGGCTTACAATGCCAAGGAAATAACCTGGCACTGGGGAAATACAAGTGGATTTCAGCTGCAGCAGTTCTCTGGTCACTTTTTAGGGCAATATATGATTTTCCCTGCATGTTTGGAAATGCAAGCAGAAGCAGCTGCACAGTGTGGGTGTTTATACCCTGCACTGGGCACCCTGAGGTGTCAGCTCAGACACAGCTCCCAGCCAAGGAAAGCCAGGCTGTCACACTCAGACACAAGTGGATGTACAGCCCCTTTCCCTGGCATATTCCACCTGCCCATGTACAGCCATTCCCTGCCACTGCCACAACCAGCATGGAGTGGCTTCCTGGGCATGGAAGGTCTGCCTTGCTGGGGCAGGAAGGGTTGCATGAATTTGACTAATTAAAGGATACATTTCTGTCATGAATATTCTGTCACTGCTCTGCACGTCTTAAAAATGTGCTGTGCCGGCGCTCACAACGGCATTTGTTGATTAATAACAGCAAAGCAGGAAGGAGCTGGTGCTGCACCAGCACGGCAGCGATCAGGGCACAGGGAGCCCGGCCCTGGCATGGCCCTGGTGTTATCTGTGGCAAAGCAGGTGGAGCAGCCCAGCGTGGGGATCGCAGCCGGGGCTGTGCCTGGCTTTTATTTTTAACACCCTGCTCCCAGGCGGTGACAAGCCTTCGCTAAGTGAGGTAATAGCCAATTGATTTTGTTCCGTTTTGCAGTGGGCAGTAATAAATCACACGGCTTGTCAGGGGGTGTTTCATGTTTTCAGTGAGAGTGTGCCAGCAATTAACCATCAGAAAGCTCTTGTGGCTCCGCTCCTGAAGACGTGGCTGCAGTCTGAAGCTCAGGAATGTGGGGCCCTCCGCCACCAAAACAGAGTGGTTGTGGCGGAGTTAAAGGGGGTTTATTTCCCGGCTCCAGAGTGGACAGGGCGGGAGATTGATGGCAGGGAGGAGCAGCCACTCCATTCATGGGCACAGGGAGTGTGGAACTGTGGGATGTCCCCATCCCCATCCCTGTTCCCACTGTAGCTTAGGGACCCGTAGCATCGGGGCCAGCAAAGGTGTGAGAGCCATCCAGCTGCCTGCTCACAGCACACTGGCAGTGGGTCACGGGAGGAGGACAGAGTGAGATGGAGCTGCCAGGCACTTTCTGGCCCTGCTGTAGCTATGGCTGCTGCCATCCTGAGCTGTCTGTGTCTGGCTCTGGGGCTGCAGAAGTGCTGTGTCGGGGTGCAAGGAGGGACGTGGCAGCCACTCTTCCCTCCAGCCCTGTTCAGTGGGGTGCAGGGTGTCACTGGGTTTGGCTCAGCCTGGTTCAGTGCCTCTCACACCATGCTGCTGGGGTCCCTGCAGCCCTTGGCAGGCTGTTGGGGTTTGGGGGGCGCTGAGGCACACACGGGTGGTGGGCTGTGGGGTCAGCCCAGTCTCTGCAGCCTGCTCCATACCTCTGGGCTCTGCCTGATGATTCCCAGATGGTAATCGCTCTGCTTTTATTTCCCGTAACCTTTGTTACTCTGGGAAGGCAGAGGCAGAGGCTGGGCTAGAGGCCGGGGTGAGGGATGTGGCGGGAGGGTCGGGACCCAGGGGAATAATGCTGGTTTCAAAGCAAGGCCTTTCACAGAGGCATTTGCATTTGGAAATAGGGAGCGACTGCTTTGCATGCAGAGCTGGAGCCTCTGGTCCTGGGGGGAAGGAACGGGAGCAAGTGGCCAATTGATCCCCGACTGAAATCAGGAAATTATCAGGAAATCATCCCCTGCTCTGTGCTGAGGGGTCTGTGACAAAAGAACCTTCTCCAGCCCATGGCCTGGCTGCCCACTGTGGCCTCACTCAGGCTGTGACTTGCCCATTGCAGCGCTGTGGATGAGAATCCAGGATCACAGGAGAAGGGGGTGGGCACTGCTGGCCCTCAGCCCTTGTGTCACTCCCGGTTAGATCAGAGCAGCAGAGCTGCCTCCTCCCGGGGCCTGCTCTCCCCTCTCCCCAGGACTTTGCTGGAGGCAACACGCAGCAGCTCCTAAGCTCTGTCTTAGGGAGCTGATAAACACAAAAGCTCTGGAATGAGTGAGACACATGGGCTCTGCTGCTGCTGCCCAAAGTGGCATTAATGAGCTCTGTCCCACACCCAAACAAGCTGCATACATGTGTGCATGTTTGTGATGGCCCTTGGGAAGGAGAAGACCCTTGGGAAGGCTCCTGATGGGAGGGAAGGGATATGTCCCCTATACCTTCCTCCCTGTGACCTGACTGGGTCAGTTTCCCTGTTGGCAGCAGTGGTTACAAGACTGTGACCCCACTGGAGGTTCTGGTGCTGGCACCAAGGCACTGGCATTGCACTGCATGTGCCCAGGCATGGCTAGGAAGGGTGCTTTCATGGAAATGCATCTGGGATTTCATGGGCTTGTTACGGGTTAAAATTCCAGATTTGACATTTTTGTCATGGAGCTTTGGCTGGTGAAAGCCGTGGAGAAATCCCAGCGAGTGCAGGCTGGTGCCATGCTGTGCCTTCTGCCCAGTCTGGGCTCATCTCGTGTGTGCAGGGAGTTCATCTGACTTCCTTGGGGCCACCCCATTAGAAAGAAGTTCCTAACCGAGACTATGGCGTTCCCAGTGCAGTGTGCTCTCACCACAACCCTGTGAGCAGGATTCGTTCTGCAGCTGCCGCCACGAGGCGCGCGCAGACACAAGGACAGTTGTTTTCAAACCTCCTCCACGGGAGGAAAGGAATGGATGGAAATGCAGTGCTTCCTCCCCCAGACCCCCAACATTTTTGTGATTTCATGGGAACTCGTAGGAAAGCAGTGCACATTTCCCGTGGCGCTGGGCAGAGGAGCACGGTTCATGGGATGTGACGGAGAGCAGGGCTGTGGGCCCCTGAGCAGGCAGGAAGCAAAGGCTCTCCTCCC
Organism: Ammospiza caudacuta; assembly: GCF_027887145.1. Classification (NCBI taxonomy): domain Eukaryota; kingdom Metazoa; phylum Chordata; class Aves; order Passeriformes; family Passerellidae; genus Ammospiza; species Ammospiza caudacuta. The sequence continues at coordinate 10,816,703 of NC_080610.1, forward strand.
AGGGAGGAACCTGCCTGTATGGGGGAAAACCTGCCTCATTACACACTAATTGAAAAAAAATTATTTTTTCATCATTGCCTTTATTTTCCAACATCCCAAGTGACTTCTTTGTTACATGATTAATATGCCTTGTGAATTACAGCCTGAAGTGTGATACGTTGCTGGGATCTCCATGGGAGCCTGAGGCAGGTGATGCTCCATCTCCAGCTCATGCAGCCCTTTCTTTTACAGACTTCAGGGTGGAAAAAAATTCTGTCTCCACTTGGACTCTATTTATTGCCACAGTGTGAGACTGATGAGGGGTGACACGGCTCACACGAGTCCAGGTAATGCCTCATACGGAAACAAGTGACCCAGAAACATCCTGGAAAAGTGCAGCCAAGGAAACAGCCCCTTGGAGTCAGCTGGGGGTTTGCTATCTCCTGCATCTTAGTGTCCACTGTGACTGGAAGGGAGAATTTCTTCCCTGCGCCTCAGTGGATGCAAAGTCTGGGCACTAGTGGGCTCATGGAGCAGAGCTGTTGAAAAGTCTGAAATATTTTTATAGTTACAAGAAGCTGTTTAGCTGTTTCACAAATACCTAAATGATGGTGCTGCACACCAGCCCTGGGTTTTCTTTGCCTGGATTACAGGGCTCTTGCTCCCCAGGTCCAGTTCCTCCTCCAGAAAGAGGGAACTGCAGTGCTTGGCCCCTGCTTTGGGTACAAACTTCTCCACCTGGAATCCAGAGAGGTCCAATTCCTTGTCACCATGGCTGTCACACTATTGCACAGGACTTTGTTCAGACAAAGCCTGCTCATCTTCTCTGCAGCATGGGGAACCTTTTCCCAATATGAGGGCTGACGAGGGGCTATTTTGGACATTTGCATTTTCCAGTGGAGGAAATTCTTATACAACCTAAAGTTAGGATTGACTTCCTAGAGGCAGTGTGTGCTGGCTGTGGTGGCCCTGGGCTCATCAATCAGTGCTATGTAGCAAAGAGCAAATTTTTTAGAAAAGGAGTAAAATTGCAGAACCTGTCCAGAATCACTGCCACACTTGTCAGCCCACGGATGTGTTCTGACCATCCATGCAGGGCAGAGCAGCACTCCCACTGGCCAAATGGCTTCTGCTGGCCTCCAGAAATGGGGTGTGAGAACCAGGACCCAGTGCAGCTCCTCGTCATCGTGCTCCATGGCCAGGGTGGTGACTCTGAACACAGAGGCTCTGCCAGGGACGGCTGCTTAGCTCGGAGGAGCTGGTGTGAAGCAGCCCTGGCAATCTCTGGAGCTACATTTCTGAATCATCACTGCACATGTCTTGTTTCTATAAAAGGAAACCAAGGACAGATTTGAAATTGTCAACGTCTCCTTTGTCCAGCTAAAAGCAGAGATTTTTCCATTCTTGCTGTCTGTACTGGAGAGGAAGAATTTGTGAGTTTTCTAAAGACTGGACCCGGCACTGTCCCCTACACCCTGCACTGTGGGTGATGCACCTTGGATTGCTGGAAGGAGGTGTCTAAAGCCTTAATCAGGGCTGGCACTTCAGAAAAAAATACATGCAGGCTCTTCCCAGGGCGGTGTGATTTTTAAAATGGGAACACAGTGGCACCCTTGTATGTGGAAGTGGTTGTTTCCTTTCTTCCTTCCTCTCTCACTAGCGCTGGTCACAGAGCTCCCGCGGCTCTGAGCGGGGCCTTCAGCCTCCCTTCCTGTTACAAATTCTGTGGGACAAATCAACATCTTCCCATTAGGAAGTGATGACAAACCAGTCCATTTGGGGTGATTAATTGACATCTTAAATTAATCACGAGCACTCCTCTTAATGCTGTGACTCAAGATATTAACTGTTCCACCAGCCACATGAGAAAGAGCAGAGACCATTACAAAGCCCATTTGTCAAGCAGTCACTTACAGAGCCATTGTGGTGGCTGAAAAAAGGTCAAGTGACTTTGTTATTGTTAAGTAGAGAGCAGACCGAAACTCCTAATTCCTTACTCTGTGCTTAATGTGCCAGTTAAGTAGTGGTAATTGGCAGCAGCTGTGCCCTGGATCCGATGGGTCCCGTAGTGGAGCAGGAGCCCTGATGTGCTCAGTGGTGCAGTGGGGAGAATGGGGCGTTTACAAAGCAGGAGCTGGGGAAAGGTGAATCCCAGGCAACTGGAGGTGTCGGGGGCAGCTGGCTGTGATCAGAAGGAAGCACGTAGGAAGTGAGTCTGTGCTAATTTGAACATTTAAAAATCAATAGACAAATCAAAGTGTGGTTTCCATGGGGGTGAATGCAGTGGTGGGGATAAACTGCTGGGATTTGTGGCTATTGTTTCTGGTGTCAGCCTCTCAGGACTGTCCTGCCTGTGCAGGTGTGTGTGCTGGCAGCACAGAAATGTCACGTCAGTATCACCCAGGAGGCTGGGCTTCCTGGGAGGCACAGAGATGCTCAGGATATGGACTTGCTTTTGGCTCTGTTCCAGTTTTTACACCCACCTTGCTCCGGGCCAAGCCGTGCAAGCTGCTGCTGGGCTGTTTCTGGCTCAGAAGGGTGGTTGCATAAGGGTTTCAGTCCGGTTTCCAGGCCTACAGTTTGCACAGCTTTGGATAAACAACGGATCTTTCAGGTGTAAACGCAGGGCGAGCAAACTTCCCCTGGGGCTGGGGCTGTTTCCATCCCAGAGCGATGCGAGCAGAGATAAGCTGTGCTGGAGGCAGGTCAGGAATGCTGAACAAACTGAACACGGTGAGGGCACCCAGAGCAGCCTGCCTGCGACCTCAGCCACTCCCGGATGCTTCCAGGGATGTCACTGCTGGGAGCCTCTTGGTCCATGTCCCCAGACCAGAGATCTCCCACCTCTGCATGTCCAGCCCTGTGCCAGGAAGGAGCAGCATGCTTGGTCACTGGGATTGGTGCCCGGATGGACCATGGTGGCTGCTGTGCAGGTGTTCTGGAGGATGTGGGGGCAAGGGAAGCACCAGCCAGACCCACGCTGAGGATCCTCCCCTGCATGCCCAGCCCTGCCTCGCTGGCACCGGGTGGGGCTCAGCACCTTTGCTGAGAAAAACACAGGAGGCTGCAGCACTTCACTGTGAAGAGGAATTAGGGAATGGTCACCTCCTGGAGCTGGATGGAAAGCTCCTTCCAGCAGAGGTTGGAAACCTCCATAGCTCGAAGTGTTTTTTTCCCCACTGTGAAGCTGGAGCCTTCATATTTGAGCGCTTGGAATATTTATTTTTTCGTGTTGCTTACTGACGGCGGGGAAGGGGAAATGAGTAAATCTTTATGCACGTTTAATCACCTGTTAGTGGAGGAGCTGCAGGGCACTGCTGCTTTGTGTCTGCAGATAAAAGACTGCGGCTGGGCTTGCCAGGGAGAGGCGCTGGCACCGGAGCTGTGTGGGTGCCTGCGGTAGAGGCACCCCGGGCGAGGGGGCCATCAGCCAGGAGTGCTTTGATGGGATTATAACAAGGAGAGGATGATAAAGCAGCTTTCTCCCTGGAGTGGAAAGGGGAGCTGATGCCCCTGGACGCAAGGATTGGGGGGGATTCAGCCTGGTGCCGTGCAGGGTTCCCTGTGCCTGGGTGCTCCCAGGGCTGGATGTGCTCTTCAGGCTCTTGGGAGCACACACAGAACTCCTGTCAGGACTGATCCAGTGAGGAGAGCTGGGACTGCAGCATCCAGTGTCACCAGCATGGGGCCACCAGCAGCAGTGTGGCAGAAGGAGCTACACTCCTTCTGGAAAAGCTGGGCACATCTGAGGGCTGCTCTGTGGCTGCTGTGCTCCCACCCAGTCCTGGCAGTGGTGCTCATCCTGGTCATGCTGCTCTCGGGTGATGCTGGCAGTGACCCTGAATGGCCAGGCAGGACCCTTGGACCTCCATTCCTCCTCTTTAAAACAGGGGGAACTTAAAGAAAAGGAAGGGTCTTCCAGGGGAAGCTGCATTTAATCAATATCCTTGAGGGCCTTGGCTGAGGGTCCCAAAGTGTTGTGGTATTCTCACTAAAAAGGACAGTGTTTAAAGTGAATCAGCTGACAGGCACCAAAGAATAGCAGCCACTTTAATATTCTCCGTTTCATTCTGTACTTAAACCCCCTGTCAGTCTCCAGTGAGGAACAAGGAGAATTTATGATGAAAAATCAAAGTTGTCCATGAAAATCAAGGATGAGATCAGTGGGCTGATGGATGACTGGCACGCACACGCCCGTCGCCGTGGAGGTGCTCTTGGCAGGGATGGGAACTGTGAATTCCTGTGCAGAATGGCAATGCCCTCCTCTTCCCTCTCTGCTTTTTGTTGGAATATGGGGTGGCTTTGTTCCTGGGATGCCTTAACTTCCCCCCCACTGTTCTTCCCTGAATTTTCGGGGAAGGTTCAGCCTTCCTTTCCCCCTTCACCCCTGCGCTGGCCTCGCTGCCTATAGGATCGAGCTAAGGGAAGGCTGGGCAGCCCTCGGGTGCTGCCTGTCCTCGGCGGAGGTGACAGGCGGGTCCCCTGTCCCGGGCAGCGGTGACAGCCGTGCTCCGCCGGCACGGCGATGCTGGGGACCCGCGCTCAGGGCTAATTAGCGGTGCCGCAAAGTTCATCAATAATAGATCTCGTGGAGGCAGCTGATTGCCGGCTCGCGGCGGGTGGGCACGGGGTGGTAAATCAGCCTGATTGATTGTTGACCACTCCAGTTTTTCCAGCAGTAATTTAAAGCAATTAAAACGCCTCCCTCGGAAATTAACAAGGTAAATAGTGCCCCCCGCGGAGCCGCCTGCGGCAGAGGGTCCCTGGGGATCCAGGGCTCCTGGAGACCCTGGTCAGGCATGGCCAGTGGCCAACCTTGTAGTCCTGGAGAGCCCTGACACAGGGGTGCACCCAGGGATGTGTCTGGAGCTCCTGGATGGGCCCCGTGACACGGTACCCAGAGCAGTGTTGTGCACGCATGTTTGCAGTGCTGATCTTGGGAAATGGCATGACTGAGTCTTGGGATTAAATCTTCGACGCTAGGGCTTCTAACCCAGCAGTAAAAATACCTAATTTTGAGGTACTGGAAAATACTGGATTTTCCCTTCATTAGGAATTGTGCCCAGCCCTTCTGCTGCAGCTCCTGCTTTAATTGTAGAGCCTATTCATCGTGCTGCAGTGGTATAAATAGAGGCTCCTTCACCCATGAAGGGTGATTATCTTTTATGAGTGTAAAGGATCTATAACTCTTGAGGTGCAATAGGAAGAAAGTGAGGAGAGATGGGGAGTCAGTCGGTATGGATCAGATACTCTGTTCTGTGTATGGGAAATGTTGGCTTTCAACTAAAATCTGTTTTTTCAGAAGTGAGGATGAGGTACAGGTTCATTTCACACCAGCTGCTGAAGGTTCCCCTGAGACTTGTCACCCCACAGGTCATCCTGGCCTGCTGCTCTTTGGTGATGCTGGGGAGGGATGAATTGCAAGCACAGGTTAAGGTGTTCAGGTGTGCCAGGTGGCTCTACTGGGCACCTGTCTACCAGCATCAGCAGGCTGGGTTGAATTCTTCCTACTCACTGGGTGCTCTTTGTTCCTACAGAGTGCTGGTGGAGGCACCTCCTGCTTATTTATCCCCAGGAGTTCAGCGATATTTTTGTGGCTCTAAGTGACCACTGTTGTGTATTGGCAAGCCCCTCTTTACCTGAAGGCATCAGGAGTGTTTTGGGGCTGTTGGGGCTGTGCATGTTGCTGTGTGCTGCTGCTTCTTAGGGCCATGACTGAGGATGGTTGTGTTTTTCAGGCATCGAGGTATGTGACAAATAAGTGAAACTGGAGAGGTTCCTTGCAATCCAAATGGCATCAGCTTTGCCCAGCCTAGGGAGGAGAGACCAGGCTTGAAGTGTCGGAAGTCCTGAAACAAATACACTGATACCCATTAATAAATGTGTTCTGATCCTCCCTGTTTTTACTCAGTGGGTTTTTCTCTTTGGAGAGGGTCACAGAAGGGAAGTCAATCCTGCCCAGTGGAGAGGGCGTTCACGGGACGCCATTTATTTTGAATAATCTTGACAGAAAGTCAAGGGAAGTTGTATGTTAAGAGTAATTTAATGAATTTAAGCTGTAATGCCCTACCTGCTCCAGTCAGATGCTGAATGGGAAGGAACGAAGTGCAATTTGTCAGGGCCCTGGTAACGGCGGCGTTGCCATTAAAAGAATACGATCTTACAAAAGAGGTAGGATGCGAAATCCAGCAGAGTAATTAAGCTACTCATCTAATTGAAAGATCTATGATTTATTGAGCCATAAACCCCAATTCTTTCCACTTACTGACCAGGACCTACGATATATGCTATTGCCTGATGGATTCTCATTTCCAGCTGGGCAATATGCTCCTTGAAAACAGTGTTAAAAATGTCACCAAGGAAGGCATCCTTCATACCAGGCAAGTGATTTAGCCCCATCTGAAGTCTGCAGCACATCAGAGTTATTCCTGCAAAGGACCCCAGGATCCCATAATGGATGTGTGTGCTGGCACCTGTGGGAACAGAGCTCTTCAGGGCAGGAGATGGTGGCAGGGGGGTTCAGCAGATGGTTTGTAGAGGTCACAAGGGAGATGAAGGAGCAACCACCTGCTCACACAGCAGTTAGTGAGGTACAAATGTTTCTACTGGTCCCCAGAGCCTGGCCCTGTGCTGGTGGGACAAGGGCAATGTGCTCCTGTAGGGGTGGATGCTGTGCTGGTGATGGGCACTCCTGGTTGTTTTGGGGCAGTATTGCCACCCTGGATCAAAGCTGATCCAGGAATGATCAATCTGCCTTCCTCCCTGTGCCATGCTGCAGTCCTTGGCTCCAGAGATCTCTGGTGTGTCCCTGCAGTGTCCTGGTCCCACATCACCAGGAGCCATCGTGGGCTCCCCAGCACTTCTTGCAGCTCAGCTCCCTTGGAGCAGCCAGGATGTCTCTCCTCAGCACCACCTCTACCTTTGTCTCTGCTGTTTAGATTCTTTGGCCCGTGCCCTGTCATTCCCTGGGGTCACCTGTGCCTCTGTGATTCCTGGATCCTCCAGCAGGCTCAAAGTGATTGATGTCTGAGGATATTTCCAGCCTCCAAGTATTTTTAGCTTGGGGGTTTCCTGGGCTGGATAAAAGTGTGTGTCTGGAATTGTAACGATAGATGGTGTTCTTTAGATGGGTGGATGTGGAAGTTGTTACACATCACTTGTGTGTGAAAACACACCTGTGGGTGTTGGATTCCAGATATTGCTGACACAGTGAATGGGAGAAAATTGGAACAGAGAAGGATTAAAGCAGTCGAGAGTTCAGTGATGATTTGTAGAATCTTTCCCTCAGCCTTTCATCTGGACAGACAGAAGCCTCTGGAGTTCTGTGCTCCTGATCATAAATGCAATGAACTCTTGAAACCTCACAGTGTCCCCAGCCTCCCCGGTTAATGCAGGGCTGCTGCAAGGTGGCTCTTTGTATTATTTTTTTCCTGTCAATTAGGTATTTCTTAGGCCATCTTTTCTTTAACCTGTACCGATTGCCTTAATTGACTTCCGCCTTAATTGGTAACAAATCATTTCCACTGAGCCCTTGTAGTTCCTCTATGTCAATTGGTTCAGCCTTCCCCTGGGAGTGTGTGTGAGCTGCTGAGCAGGGCTGCAGGAGCTGGGCAGGAGGTGCTGGTTCCTGTCCCAGCCATGTCTGCCCCATCCCCTGTGACTTCCCCAGCTGTGTGACTGCCCAGTGTCACACTGGTGTCCAGAGGCATTACCTGGTGGTCTCTGCTTGGGGCCACAGAGGTGGCTGAGTTCACCCTTGTCACTATTTTCCCCAGATGCTGCAGCTGCACCCGGAGCAGAGCAACTTGAAATTATGAGAGGGAGAAGGTAGTGATAGGACAAAGGTAGGGATATTACAAAGTTGGGGTTGAAATCCCAATGCACACTGTAAATCAAAAGAAAAGGATCTTGGAAAAACACCCCTCCCTTTGACATTCTTGCAGGGAGTTTAATTAGCTGTAACTGGAATATTATTTGATCTGTGCTGTTGAAAATCATGGTTTGTTTTCCTTTGCCTGCATATGAATATACTTACAGCATCTCTTTGTGCTAGTTGTTGTTCTGAAAGCTGCAGCTGACCTCCCAGAACACCCAGACACAAAATCGGGGGCTGCCCATAGGCAAGTGGAAAGATCCTTTGTTCCTCAGAGAGGTCTTGCTTGTGATGAAGAGGAGAGTTGGGTTGCAAGGTAATGGACACATCTGTCCCCAGCAGCCAGCCTGCTCCATGGAGCAGCTCATCCCTTTGGGATGCTTTACCACAACGGTCAAGCATGAGGGTCTCACCCTATGGAACTGTGCAGTGCCCATCTGGTGGGTGAGAGAAAACTCATGTTGCCTTTTCCAAAGGGGATGAAACAGTGGTCCCTGGGAGAGCTCCCTTGGTGTCCACAGCAGTTGGAATTGTGTGGTTCAGCAGGGAAGAGCCCGGCCCTGTCCCCTCGGTGTGTCTGCAGAACGAGCCGCAGGGCAGAGCATTGCAGGCAGTGCGTGAGCTGTCTGTGAGGCCGGGGTTACCTGGTGCCCTGGCTGAGCTGCCGCTTCCTTATTTATGCCATTTCTGAAGCACTCACACCCGGGCAGAGTGGCGTGTTCACACTGGCTGCTGCTGGCGGCGTTCCCCGCTGCTGCTGGGGCGTTCGGTGCCGCTCGCGTTCCCAGCGCCTGTGCAGGATTAGTCACACTCCTCCAGGCGTGTCTCGGCGGGATGAGATGCTCCCCTCCCAGCCCCAAAACTCCTCCCTTGGCAGGGGTTGAGTGAGCTCCTGGGAATGCCTGGTGGGTCAGGAGCTGGCTGATTTCCTCCTGCCCTGTGGGTACAGGCAGCAGGACATGGCATGCTGTGGTCGCTGACTCAAGGGTGTGCTGTGCTGAGCAGAGTGCTCCTCTGGGGAGGAACATTGTGCTGTGGCCACCCTGACCCCTGGGAGGGCTTCTGGGCATTGACACCCTGAGATTTAGTGTGGTGGGTTCCTGGCTCTGGGCTCAGCAAGGCTGGAGCTGGAAACCTGGAAAACATGGAGCTTTTTCTCTCCCTGTGTCAAAGTATGTTGTCCTATCATTACTCTAGACCAGATCCCTGCCCTGATCACCCAACTCCATGTCTTCTAGGAGAGCCTGGATGAGGATGATCCTGAGTCCTCCAAGGTGCAGCCTCCTGTTTCCCACCCAAGAGGCTGGCCAGGCAGCAGGGTCCTCTGAGCAGCTCTTGGGCTACCAAGGGTCTGGAGATGTAATTCCATCTGCAGTGGTGGTGACAGACTTGCACATGAAAGTGTCACCAACTCCTCCAGGGTCATCTATACCTCATAGGCAGAACGGAATCATTTGAGGGGAGCTTGCTGCCAGGACAAGAAATGTCCAACACCTTCCATCTTGTGGAGCTGTCTGCCTCCAAAGCCAGTGAAATTTCTCTTATGAGTTGTCCAGATTGCTGCCAATGCATCCAGTTTCCTTGGAAAATGCTTTGAAAAGGAGTCAGGAAGGACCACCCTGATTAGAGGGGCAGCCCTTGACTCTCTTTCCATGAGCTCTGCTCTGGCACACAGCAGCCTCCTGACAAAGCATGGATATCCTTTGGAGGGGAAGGGAGGTCTCTCCTCCCCATTGCAGGGATGACTCGTGATATCAAAATAGCTGGCAATAGAAAGGTTTGTGAAAACAATCCCTGCAAAGAATTTTCTCTGCTGCAGCTGGAGCAGTCCCAGCAGGAGCCTCGCCTCTCAGGAGTCACAGGCAGGGGCAGGGGCCAGACTGGAAGCTGTGTTCCCAGCCAGCAATAATACAGATGGAAATGCCAGGAGCAGCTTTGCAGTCCTGCTGCCGTGAGGTGTGATGGAGAGTCCAGAAAGATGAATAATCACCTCTGAAAGGACTGCAGGGGTGAAATGGGGGAGATGCAATCCCTAAGAATGCCCTGTGGTTCTGCTGGGGTGTCCTGCCTTGCCCAGAGTGCATGGCAGGGTTTGGGAGGCTGTGAGCTTGGGAGCCTTTGGAGGGATCTGCAATTAGCAGAGATGACAAATGAGCTTTCTGCTGGGTGCCGAATCACTGAATCACCACTCTGTGACCCCTGGTGATGGCCCTGTATTGCATCCTGCATGTCCTTTCCAAAGCTGAGGAGAAAAGCTGGCACCATTCTGTTTGCTGGACAATTACTCTGTGTGTGCTCTTAAAGAGCTTTCCTGCTTCAGCAGCACTTTAAATCCAAGAGACAATCTGAGTTTGACTTGGCCGAGTGACAAAGGCCATTTCCTTTCTGATTAGCCCGGTTGTCGCTTGGCTTTCCTCCCTTTCCATCCATATCTGCTCATGGAGGTCTCTGTCTGAGGACATTTGGGTGTTTGCAGCTTGCAGAAACGTGGTGGATGAAGTACATAATCTGGGCTATAATGAATGTTTGTTTTCATCATCTTGCTAAGTATCTGTGAGTATCTTGCTAAGTTCGAAGACCTGCCACATTTGCCTTCAGATGGTGGGAAGTGCTCTCCAAGAACTCTCCAAGGACTGGGGCCTTCAGCTGCTGAGGGATGGGGTGGGCAGTGGATGCAGATGAGGATTTGGAACCACCCTTGGCCAAAGCCTCAGGGCTCTGCCTGGCTCCTGAGAACAGTCCAAGAGGAGCAGGAATGTCCTGTTCCTTTGTGCAGCAGGCACTGGGGTGAAGGGTCTTGTGTCCTTGGGCTTAGGCTGCTCTGGGACACCAGCCAAGCCCAACCTCTCCTTGTGCAGGTCCTGTGGCTCTTCTGTGCCCGCAGCCCCGCTGGCACAGTGGGCACAGTGATGCTCCCTGCCATGCCAGGCACCGTGCCTAATCTGTGTGGCCCCAAGGTGTGAGCTGAGGCCATGGGAGAGTCTGGGACCAGGAATGGTGCACATTGGGGGGCTTGACTGGGGTCACACTTGCTCTTAGCTCCCCTTTAGACCAAGACACTGTGAAGAGCTGCTGGTGCAGGTTGGTGGGAAAAGGCTATTTGGGCTTGTTGGACTTTGTCTGCCACAGCACAGCCTGAATAGTAAGGCAGAGTGCTTGGCAAGTGGAGGCCTGGGAGGGAAGAGGAGTAATTAATATGAAAAGCTGGAAGGATGCATGCACTGAGCAAACCTTCTGCTTTAGTCTTTTGTTTTTTCCTTTTTTGAGCATTATCCTGCAGATGGATGAAAGGGCAGGCCTGGAAACCTCCCCCAGCCTGAGGAGATCTGCTGCTTCAGTGCAGCATTTCAGTTTTCAAAAGCTGCAGTGAGTCTTGGGGAGGTAAATGGGGATTCAGGAGCTGAGGTGGGGAAAGTCTTGGAAGGCTAGGGACCAAACCATCGATGAAATGTTGTTTTTTTTCCCCATTCTTATGCCCCAGAAGGAGCTTTCCTGAGGGAGATTTTAGCTATCAGCAGACTCAACGTGTGTTTTCTTACAGCTCCTTCTCTGCCCAAATGCAGGGAGCATAATCCAGGCCCCTGTGCTGTGGTCCAGGGATGGTGCCAGGAGCAGGACGGTGGAAGCTGCTGATGGTATTGAGGCCTGGGAGAAACAATTCGTGATAAGGCAAGTCCTGACCTGAACCTGTGCCCAGCAGTTTTCAGTGAGAAGGGAGCAAACCTACTCGCTGGTGTGAGAAACCTCGTCAAACTTCCTTGTTTAGTTTTCCCACAGCCCTGTGCTTCCTGCTTGCCCTGCTGCTGGAAGTAGTGAGATAGCATCAGGGGGCTGTGCTGGTGGGATCTCTGTCCAGGCAGGAGCAGGATGTGCCAGCCATCCCCTGGGACAGCCCTGCGAGCATGGGAAGGGCTTGGGAGGCTGCTCTGGAGCAAGGGAGGCTGCCCACTCCCTGGGGTCATTTTCAGGATCAGATCCTGGCTGTGTGATAAACCTGAGTGAGGGCCGCAGGATACCTGGGGGGAAGGACTGCTGCCCTGGTTACAGGAATTAGCTTTCAGGGCGATGGTCCCTGCCCAGCAGGAGGGTGTGTGGTGCCTCCACAGACTGAGATTATTGGAGGGGGAAAAGGGTGGGACGCGAGTCTGGCTCTTCCTCCCCCTCCAGGTCATGGGCTGTAAATTGGCGCAGCCTTTCTGGGCATAAGGAAAAATACCAGTTGCCTGCCAAGGAAAACAATAGGTCTTTCCACTGTTGAGCCACGTCCAGACAGTCTGGGCCTGTGTCCAGCCCCGCACTGGCGCTCAGCTTGGCCTCCCCTCGCCAGAGCTTTAATGGGAAGGAAAGGAGAAGCAGCGGAGAGTAATGAAACAGAGGAATGTCTGTGACATTTTTCTAAAAGGAAAAATGTGGAGTTTCCAGTCAAACTGAAAGACTTATTGGGTTCGCTGGGAGGCTAAGTCCAGCTCCTTAGGACAAACTGCTAGATAAGGAAAACAATTTAGTCCCAAGTAATATTCACTTCAGGATGGCCTAGACTCTGCCAGAATCTGTTTTGACTGCACCGTGCTCATTGATTTTTTTTTCTTCCCAGCTCTTCAGCAAATGTGGCCCTGCTGGTCCACTCTGGAGAGCCGGGATGGTGGCTGTGCCCTGCACTGTGGTCACTGGCACAGGACCCCACAAAAACAGTCTCATCCAGCCCACAACATCTGCCAGAATCATCAGCTGGGCAAAGGTTGGACTGAGCACTGTGGGCCAGCAGAAGTGGCTGGGTGGCACCAGAGGTCCAGGTGCTGCCTGAGGGAGGGCAGGACAATGAGCTGGTGTTGCACTGAGAGACAGAAAGGTTTCTGCTGCTCAGGGCTTGCTGCCTTTGACACAGGGTCCCTGAGAGTCCTGTGTCTGCTGCAGTGGCACAGCATCTCCCAAACACTGCCTGCTGTTTGCCCAGCACTTGCCCACTCCCCTGGACTTGGTGTTCCTGAGGCATCTGACCATTTCCTGACCCAGCAACCTTGCTGCCCAAAAGCCACAGGAGTTTGGGAACGCTGTTGATCCTCAATGATTGACTAATAATTGGAACTTCATGGGACACTCACAGCGTTTGTGCAGGGCTCACTGTGCTGCTATGTCTTTTATCTGGGGTCTGGCTGCTGGCAGGTTCTCCCTGCAGTTTTCTGGGGCTGTTTTACACTGTGCCATGGTGGAGTGGGGCTCATGGAGTGACTGAGCATGCTGGGGAGATTCTGTCTGCTCTGGAAGTAGAGGGCAGCCCAGGAACAGAAACTTGGGGGTTCCTTGCAGGAGCAAGCAGTTAATTACAGAAATGGCCAGACATCTTGCACACTTTCCCTTGCTGATCTGGCAGTGCTGTGTGGAGCAGGGACATGCAGATCCTGCTGGGAGAAAACATATGAAGAGTCCAGTATGATCAAATTTTGGGCCTGGTTAGGAAGCGTAGCACAGTTGGTGCTGTGTATTTCAATTTTTTTGAAGGTGTTGACATTTTGCCCAGAGAACCTGTAGCTAATAGCACATATTATGTGGATTAAAAATTGGCCTAATGACAGATTTCAAAGTCTGGTCAGTAATGGCAATGTTGCTCCCTGTGGTGTTCCCAAGGAACATTCTGACATGATTTAATGTGTGATTTAACGACAATGATGGTAAAAACCTTTGCTGGAAGTGCCTGCAGATGACATGGAGATGGGTGGTGTCAGCAGTGAGGGCAGAGCTGCGACTCTCCTGGTTCAGGGGTCACAGGCCAATGTGATTTATCACCACAGAGCTAAATGCAAGGTAACCCCCCAGAAATGAGGTGGGATCCCCAGTCCCTGTGGATGGGAGGCTCCCACAAAGCTCTGAGCCAGCAGCAGATGTGGAGGGATGTCAGCTAGCACCAGGACTTGGGGGTTTGGTGTAAACCTCCCCTGCCTTGCTATTGTTGCTCCCTGTCTTGGGCTGTTCCATGGACTTGTACAGTTTTTAGATGAATTTTCCCAACACAGGGCTGAGTTTTGGATTTTATTCCTCAACAAACCCGTGTGACTCCTTTGCCTGTCCAGAATGGTGTAACTCCTAGCCTTTCCCAAACATGGACCATGTTTGTGGGTGAAACACTCCCCGTTTGTGTTTCTCTGTGTGTTCCCCCTGTGCCCCTCAGATGGAGCAGAGGGTCTGCAGCCAGATTCCAGCCTCCATCTGAGCTGTGCCTTGCTGCTTGCAGCAGAGTGGAGCGAGGCTGGCTTCAGCTGGAGGGACAGAGAGGAAAATCCAAGCATGACAATATTCCCTCTGAGGGCAATTACTCTCAACAGGCAACAGCCACAGCATGAATTCTGGCACCTCGAAGCCTGCTCTTCCTCCCTGGGTTGCTTGGAGGGTTTGTCTGATGCAGAAAGTGAACTCCCTTGCTGGAAGCCCATGTAGCCTCAGCGATAGCTACAGGGATCTCATCAAGAAGGAATTTCTTGGCAGGGGATAGGACCTGTCTGCCATATGGTTTCCATGTTTGGAGCAGAAGGTGATCTGTGGAAATGGAAGGAAAAAAGTTCTGAACTTCTGTGGCTGATTTTCACTAGAGACTAATTGTTGAGTGCAGCCCCGTACAGGGATCAGGGACAAGGCTGACCCTCAGCCCCAGCAGATCCCAAGGCATTTCTCGCAGAAATGCCTCAGGACCTCCTCTACAGAGCATGCTTATCATCAGGAGACTTTAGATTTGACAGCTCCAGTATCTTTTTGAAGGGCTTAGACAATAAAAAATAAGACAATAAAATGCAAAACTCTCCAGAGCGTAAAATGTACAAATGATGGTCACGTCCTGCCAGCTCCAGCTTCCCTCTGCCCCCCTGGCCTGCACTGGCTGCAGGAGATGCTGGTCCAACAGCATCTCCTTTCAAAGGGACTTGTGCTGTGGAGATAGCGACTTTGGGGCTACATCTCTAAAAAATCTTTTTTCCCTTAGTGTAAGGAAAGCTGGGAGAAGTGTGCTGTGAGGAGATGACTTGTAAGTAGACTCAACTGCCACCTCTTCTTTTCTGGTGTTCTGTTCTTCAGCCAGAGGAGGTGGAACATGTGCTGTGACCTTATCAGAGGGTTTTTGCACTCTCCCACCTTTCTCCTAAACCTGGTGCTAGGCCAGTAGAGCATATTCCTGGGGGCATAATGTCTGACTGTCTAACTGGATAGATGAACACATCTGATCTCCCTCCTGTAATGGTTTGTCTCAGAGAAATGCTCATTTACTTAAAATCTGAACCAGGAGAGTGAAGCTTATGTCCTGAAAGTTCTGGAAGCATGGGGATGGCTCAGCCAGAATGCCAGGAGTGCTCTGCCACAGACACATGAATTTGTCCCATGTGGAGGGGGCAGTAAGAGCTCCCCAGGGGAGGGCACAGGCACCATGGGGTATGGGGAGCCATGGCCTGGAGCTGAGGGTGAGAACCTGCTGTGCCACTTGTGTACACATGGGGAGAGATGTGAGACTGAGTCTGAGGGCTTGGGCTCAGCACGATGCTCCTCTGCCTGGCTGAGAATTCATGCTGCTCTGCGAGGGCCTGGATTGCACAGCGCAGCTTCCAACTGGCAGCAACAAAGCAGGATAAATGGCTGAGCAGATGCAGAAGAAAAGTCTCTCTGTGCCTGACACACAAAGACACTCACTACACTTGAACAAATATTTAGGCCATTCCTGTTGCCAAAATCATCACAAGGACACATGTTTGCAGCAGAGCTGTGACCCATGGTGTCCTCAGACCTGCAGCTCAGGGCCTGGCCAGGGCAGCAGCTGAGCTGTGCCCAGCAGGGAAGGGACATAGAGCCCTGGGCAGGAGTGGTAGTGCTGGAAATGGGGTATTGGGGATGGGATTTTCTGTGTGAGCCTGGGCCTGGCAGCTGTTGGTCTCTGTGTTCATGAGGATGGTTGGGATGCTGCTGCCACAGAGATGTCACTGGTTCCCCATGCAGGGCCACAGGCTGTCCCTGCTGAGCCAATCTCTGTGGCAGGAGCCAGTGATCCCTTGTGTGGGGTGGCTGCTCAGAGCCTTGAAAAGAGCTCTTGTACCTTATCCCCTGCTGCCTCCCCATCCCCAGTAAGGAGCAGTGGGTGCCTGTGCTGTCTATTCCCAGTGTGCCACAGGCTGGTGGCAGCTGATCTCTCTGTGCCCCTTCTGTGAGTCACTGCTTGGTTGGGAAGTTCTTGCTTGTTCTCATCAACAGAAGGTTGTGCCCTGGCATGTTGCTGCTGTCTTATGGGGTACCTGCCCAGAATCTGGGGTGAAGCTGGAGCTGGGAGCTGCCCAACTTTCTATGAGAGGAGGGGACCTCCCCTTTCCTTCCTGTGGGCCGAGTGAGAACCCAAGTGGCACCATGTGGCTGTCCTTAAATGTCTTGCCTCCATTCTGATGGAAATGTTGCTAATCAGCAATGACTAAGGAGAGCCAAGTAAAGAGCAGTTGGTGTATTTGAATTCTTTTGACATCTTTGCAGTGTTTCTGTAAAGGCATGGAGTGTTTTAAAACATGAAATGTAACATCAAAACAGTAAAAGTAGATCAGAATGTTCTGTCTTGCGTTTCAAACAATGCCCTGGAAATTTCCAACTCTTTCCTGTTTGTCCCACTGCTTGCTGGACTCCTCTGGTTGCCATCCTTCTGCTGTTTATGATGGCAGAGCTGTTTGATTTTTCCTACTCACGGGCATCGATCTGGAGGCATTTAGCATATTTTGCTAAAATAGTCTCTCCAAAAGTTTCCTAGCGCGCTCAGGCAAAGTGGAAACATTCCGGTTCCTTCTATGGGTTGGGCTGCTCTGTCCTGTCGGAGGCAGGAGCCCTCCCACCGTCCCCCAGTGCAGGGCAGGCAGAGCCCGCCCGGGCTCGTCCCAGGAGGAGCACTGGGCTCCAGCCAGAGCTCAGCTCCAGTAGTTCCAGCCGGGGACCCAGAACCTCTCCTGACTCGAGGTCAGACAAAAACAGAGCTCCCTCCTCCTGCTCTAGTTCTGGCAGGCAAATTCCATCACTGCACAAATATTTTGGCAATCAGCAGTAATGGAAAAGGAAACGCAGAACCGTCCAGTCCGTCAGGAATTCTGCAAAGTAGGACAGGGCGAGCAGGGCGAGTGGCAGGGCTGGGCTGGGCCCTGGGCAGTGGCTCTCCTGTGGCTGCCAGCCCCAGTCTGGCTGCTGGCCCCGGGCATTTGTGGCCTGAGCGTGTGATTTGTGGCCGCGCGGATGGAAGCGGTTTGTGCTCTGTGTGCTTGCAGCAGTGTGGGGTGGTGTGTGTGTATTTTGGTATCTATAAACAAAGCAGCTCAGGAATGCCTTGATACCAAAGGTTGTTTTTGGCTTTGGATCAAATCCTCAGTGTCTAGTTTTTTTGCTTTTTCTTTGCTTTTTTTCTTTGCTTTTTTCTTTAAAAAAAAAAGAAAAAGTTCAGCTGTTGAAAGTGAGGAAAGGGAGCTTCTCACTCATGTGATTCTCATGTGAGTTAAAAGGGATAATTTCCAGGTCTTTGGAAGCAGTGGATCTCTCAGCTGGTGGTCAGGGGCAACTGAACTGCAGGTGGGGGCTCCTCTGGCCAGAGCCCCTGAGGACAGGAGAGCTCCCTGTGGGCACCCAGGCCAGCAGTGGGAGATGTGGCGATCCCCGTGGTGGGTCTGAAGCTGGGAGGGTTTCAGAATGAAGCCCCAGGGCTGGGGACTGATGGGTGCCTTCCTGCAGCCCATCTACTGCCAGCTGAGCTGTTTTGGGGGCATTGTGCTGTCAGTGCTATCCCCCCATCCCGCCAGGTCCTGGGGAAAATGGGGCTTCTTCCTCTGGGGCCAGCTGGAGCTGGGGGCCAGAGTGCCACGCCTGCCCCAGGCACTGCTGTGTGCCAGCCCATGGCATCCTGGGTGGTGCTGGGGCTGTCTCTTGAAATGGATGTTGTGACACCAGACAATAATATCCATTTCCCTGGTTTGAGGAGCTGGATTCTTGTGTTTCATGCTATTTTGGTATTCATTTCAGTTTTTATCATTTTAAGGTTCATGCGTTTCTAATTGTCATGAATACCATGCTAAAATTAATAGTTCTATGGTTGGTTTATTACATTTAGTAAAATTATGGGCATGTAATGTTTGCCAAGAAAAGACGCAGCAGAGACTTTAATCATGTAAAGATGATAATTTAGTTGTTACACTTGTTGAAATGATGGGATTAATTTTTTAAAAGTTTGCAAACTAGACAAGAAATGTAAAACATTAATTTAGTCAGACAAGCCAGCTAGTGAGTGAGTGGTCCCCCCAGGCTGGGGAGGAATGCTGGCATAATGGCAGGGGAAGGGGCACTGGACAGTTTTATAGTCATGGGACTTGTTATTCAGGCCAGACACTGACTTTTCTTTGATGGACTTGGAAAACTTCAAAACTGCAGCATTCTCCATGTCTCACTCCTGCCAGCACCGTTTCTGGGGATGAGCTCGTAGGTTCTGCACAGAGAACAAAAAATGATTCCCAAATCAAAAGCTGTGCATCTGGAGGGAATGCTTTGGTACCAAAAGGAGCCAGCTGATGCTCCAACCCCAGCCCTTTGTCCCTGGCTGGTGTTTGTGACCCATGGGGAGGTGTGTGTTCTGCATGGGAGCTTAAAGCTTGATCCTGAAGGTCTTTTCCAACCTTAATGATTCCATGATTCTGGCTCCACACAGGCTTTTCTGTCCTCCTCGGGGTACAGGTACAGCTGAGCACGTG
This sequence comes from Ammospiza caudacuta, assembly GCF_027887145.1. NCBI lineage: Eukaryota > Metazoa > Chordata > Aves > Passeriformes > Passerellidae > Ammospiza > Ammospiza caudacuta. Next base: position 10,835,288 of record NC_080610.1, read on the forward strand.
CTGTGGGAATCTGGCCACAACTTTAGCCTCAATTCTGCTGAATGTTTTGTGGCAGATTGTCAGGAAAGGAGAGAAAAATGTAAAATAAGTCTTGTTTACTATAGATGATGATGTGGCAAAGTAACTCAACAGCCAGTTTGCAGAAGTTTATGACAATAATCATGACTATGTTTTATAAGTGTATAGCAATGTGAGTGGACTCAATTCTGGCTGAATTTAAATAATATGGCTTTGTGCAGCAAAGTCTAAATCAAATGGCTGTAATTTATGCTGAAATGTGCTACAGGATGCATTTAGTCACAAGTATGTGCTGATTGTAGCATTGTGCCTGATTTATGGCATTTAACTTTTTCAGATGAAAATCCCTACCAAAAATAATATTTAGAGACTCCTTTTATTTACTGAGCCCAGCAGTTTTCAGTGGCACTGCAGCAGAGGATTGCTTATCTTCCTTCCCTGGTTCCCAGCAGCCAGCCTGGAGCCAAGGGCTGGATGTGGCTCCCAGTTTATGGACCAGGAGAAGCGATGAAGGCTCAGTGAGAGCAGCTTGGAGCCTGCATCCCCATCCAGCTTTCATGCAAGAAGTGTCCATCACATTCCGAGCCTGGCTAAGATTAGTAAGAGTGAAGTTAATTAAACCATTCTCCTCCATCTCTGGGGTGTCAGTGAGCCATGGTGGGTGTCAAAAACAGGTCAGGGAGAGTGGGACAGATTTTATTCCTCACCCCTGCGCTTTGGTTGGTGTTGTGGAAGTGGAAGGCACACATGGGTGTGTTCAGACTGCAGAGCTGAGGGATTCAGGTCTGCGAGCTCTTTGCTGACACGCAGGAGGCTGAGATCCGATCTCCTCTGACATTTGCTGAGTTCCCGGGCAGCGGGCTGGCCGGCGAGCCCGCGGGACCTGCAGCTTTCAGCTCTCATTAGACTGGGCCCTTCACGGCTCCTGCCTCAGGACCAAAACTGGGCCCTTCATGACTCCTGCCTCAGGACCGAAACCAGGCCTTTCGTGGCCTCTGGACTGGGCCCTTCATGGCCTCTGCCTCAGGGGTGGGGCTGGGCCCTTCACGGCTCCTGCCTCAGGACTGAAACCAGGCCCTTCGCGGCCTCTGGACTGGGCCCTTCACGGCCTCTGCCTGAGGACCAAAACTGGGCCCATCATGGCCTCTGGACTGGGCTCTCATGGCCTCTGCCTCAGGGCCGGGGCTGGGCGCAGGCATGGTGCTCTCGGGGTTGTGCTCCTGCCTCTGCCCTGGGCTCTTGCCGTGTGTGGCTCAAGGTCTCACAGCAGTGCCAGCCCCAAGGGTGCTGAGCCCTGTGGATGCTCCAGCAGCCAGCACTGCTGGGGCTGGGCTCAGGGCTCCTTGGTGTGTGCTCAGCTCTGTGCCAGCTCCCAGCAGTGCTGTGGGAATGTGCAGAGATCCCTGCAGTGCTGTGGGGATGTGCAGAGATCCCAGCAGTGGTCTTGGGACGTGCAGAGATCCCAGCAGTGGTTTTGGGATGTGCAGAGATCCCAGCAGTGCTGTGAGGATGTGCAGAGATCCCAGAGTGCAGGGGAAAACCAAAGAGGGCACCAGCTGGAGAGCCCTGGGTGGGACCTGTGAGCACCCAGTGCACCCTCTTCCAACCTCATTATTCTGTGATTCTGTGATCCAGATGTGGGGCCTGGGTCCCTCCATTGCTGAGGGATCAAGGGCTAAGCCATTAACAAAGACAGGCCCGTGTGTGACTCTCTCCCCATGTCCACCACTGGGGCCATATTCAGTGGGTAAAGCTTGGACAAGCATCTGTGGAGGGACATTTCCTGAGCATGACCCCATAGCCTGAGTGGCATCCCTTCAGCAGCTGTAGTGCCAGGAGTATTTTATATTGTCCCCTGTACAATCAAGCTAGGAAGCTCATTTATCATCACCACTGAAGGCGAGAGCACACTTTGAGCACACTTTGCTTTGTTTTTTTGGAAGTCACTGAAGAGGATTCTGTCATCAGGCGAGTGGGAAGGTTTGGGTGATCCTGGCCTTGCAGAATTACCTCAAGAAAGTGTCAAATCTCTGGCTCTGCAAGAAAAACATGTAATTCAGAGGCAAAAAGAAAGATTTATTTAAAGCATTTGAAATCCCTAAATAAATCATTTCATCTCATAATAGGTCCCAAACCATCCTAGGAGTGAGCACATCCATTTGAAGACTCAGGGTCCACAGTCTTTCATCCTGCATTAAAACTAATTGTGCTGAAAATTTATCAGTGATTTATTCTGCAGAGTTACTCCATTTGTAACTCTCCTTCCTGAACGTTTCAGCACCATTGTGTTTGATGATAAGAACTTGTTGTAGCAACCTCTGTCCCTAAACACTTGGAAACTCTTGTTTAAATAAACATGCAACTTGTGAGCAACATGCAGCTCCAATGTGTATCTTATTAAAAGCTGGCAGGAGTGGAGCCTCCTGGCTTTCTTGCCAGTGTTTGGAATACAGTAGCATTTTTACTCCATAGTAATAAATTTCTGTAGAATGAAGGGCCATAATATTTGCTCTTTTGGGGGGATACTCTGTTTAAATAGGTGGAGTGATGGAAAATATTCCTAATAACTAGGAAACAAAATGAAGCAGGTAAATATTTAGGTTGTTAACGTTGCATTTGCCTTTTCCAGGGCTACAAAAGGAGGGAAGGAGCCATTTCTCAGCTCTTCCAAGGAGAGGCTTTGTGGAGAGTCATTCAAAGAGAATTGATTTGAATCTTGCTCAAAACCAGACTGAGAATTTCCTTTTGCCCATCCCCATCCACCCCTTGCCCTTTCCAATCCTCCCCTTCAGCTTGTGCTGCCTCACTCCAACCCAACTCTCCTTATGGAAAGAACTTTTCCTGCTGTCTTTAAGTTAGTGTTTTCTAATTAGTTCACTATTAATTAAGGGGGTTTGATGTTATGATGTGAAAATTAGCTGGCAAACCAGACTGCCATTATCCAGAATTTGCAGAATTAAACTCAGAATTCCAAAATAACTTCTTCATTAATAATTCTGATTTTCCAGACATTACACAGAAACACTGGTGATTAGCAGAAGCGTGATCTATTCTCATTCATACTATCCCCAATTAGCAGTAATTTAGTTATTAACTCTGGTGCAAATGAGCAGGGACAGAGCTGGGAAGCGTTGACTTCTTTTTGCACAGGAATATTTTGCCACTGCTTTTGGGAAGCTTTGTCTGCCCAGACCCTGTGCTTGCTGCAGGAAAGACCCTCTCCTTTGTATGGTTAGAGGACAATCTGAGGGGCCAGAGGAGATCCCCCATGGACCTCCATAGCTCCCCAGGGCAGCTGGGAAGCACTGGACACTGGCTGGGTGCTGAGGAATTACTTGCTTCATTCAAAACTCGGCCAGAGTTCAAGTGGGCAGGAAGCTGGCCCTGTGCCTGGGAGAATTTGTCACAAGATTAAGGAATTAATGAGAAAATACAATATATTAAAGAATGAGAGATTTTGCTAACCTCTTACCTTGTCTTTGCCTTAATTGCCTTTAAAAATCATGGGATACAATGAATTATCATTGATTTTTCTCAATACCTTTTTATTTCTGAAGAAACCTGATAAGTGGCAGTGAGAGGTGATGGTTCAAAGGGACCCAGGAGATGGATGAGGTGGGCAGGATCGCAGAGATCCCCCCAGGGGTCCAGGCTCTCTTGGTGACAGCACCAGCGTGTGGCAGAGCATTTTGGCTCCTCTTTCCTGCCCAGATGTTTGGCTAGAGCTGCATGGGGACGATGGGGAAGATGGTGCTGGGAGCAGGGATGCTGCTCACCCTCTGGGTGTGTGTCTCCTTTGGCTGCTGCAAGGAGCCAGGCAGCCCTCTTTCCAGAGCAGGGATTTCTGTTTAAAGCATGTTGCCTCAGCTTTACTTTTATCCTAAATCTGATATTTTGGCCAATGTAACTTCTCTGTGAGCCAGCGTAGGACCGAGCTGGAAGCTCTGTTACCTCTCACAACCACGTGTTCCATGTGCCTGCAGAGCCACATCCCCACTGACAGGATGGGGACCTTCTCCAGGCACTGTGGCTCTGCACTGTCCCCTCTGTGGGTTTTGGGTTTATTGACCCAGGAATGAACACCACTGCCATGGCAATGCAGCTCTCAAACTGGGGGTTTCCAGCCTTCATTGCAAAGGAGTCCTGTCAAAACTTCAAGCAGAGACATGGGATTTGTATCAGGAACAGAGACAAAAAAGCCCTCAGGTCTGTTCTCCTACTTACCAGAGGCCAGATGAGCGTGAGGATCCCTCTGGCCTGAAATGTATGATCTGCTATTAGAAAACACCTGGCAGTCTGACTGGCATGGCTAGGAAGGGACAAGGGACAGGGGTAGGAATGTTCTGAACTGAAGCTCTGTTCCCAGGGCCGGCTGTGCACAGGGGTAGCCCCAGGCAAAGAGTAACCTCAGATTTAACAAACCTCACAGACAACAGCACATGCTCTGTCCAGAGCACGGCTTTCCAGGCTGTGAGGAATGGCTCACATCTTTGGTTCCAGGCAGCAGGAATTTGTAGCTGCTTTCCTTTGCATGACAAGCCTGGACAGTGTCCAGGTGGGACCGCACTCCCCATGGGCAGTAGCATCCTTGGAGCCCACCTGGTGTGCAGTGCATGTTCCCCTCCAAGGCAGAGCCTCAGCCTCCTGCCAGCCACTCACAGGGGCTGCTTGGGAAGCCTCAGCCTTAATGGGATCATTTTCTTACAAGCTGTTTTGGGAGGCTCACCCAGGCAGTTGTATTTCTGTGCAGCATCTGCCAGGGTTCTGCACCTCAGTGAGCTTCAGGCAGGACCATTGAGAGTTTAAATAATGCTTTATTCAGAGATAGATTAAGATAACTTCCTTCCCTCTGTTCTGCGGATATGATGTAATTTGGACATGTCTATGGAAGTTGGAATGAAAGAATTGTCTTGTGTGCATGATGAATATTCTAATTGAGAATAATATTCAATAAAGACCAAGACAGGTGCTTTCTCCTTCCTGGGATTCCTAATTGCTGATGTGTGACTGCAATTTGTATGTCCTCTTAAACTTCTTTCCAGTGGTTTCCCAGATTTATTACTATTCCATACTACCGAACAAAAAGAATTCAAATTAGCCTTTGCCTTGGTATTTGATATAAAGTGAATTTTGCTGCCCACATGCAAATTCTACATGTATAGAAGGTACCAATCAGGGGGCAACCTAAATTTTACCCTGACATTGGCAATGCCTGGGCCCCTGCACCTGGGTTGTTTTAAGCTGTCCTGATGTAGCAGCTACTCCTGATGCCTTTCTGCTGTTTTCAGATTATTAGATAGTTGCAGAAATCCTTCCATGGTCCCCAGCATCAGTTGCCAGAGGCAAGTCAAAGTATTTTGGAGTGGAGCAGGGAGATCAGAGGCCTGGCTAAGGGTGCTGACTTCAGGTGCTGGAGAGGAGACAGACCTCCTTTCAATGTCCATGTAACTCAGAAGTTAAAACCCAACAACCTGTCCTGGGCACATTTGTTGTAGTACTGGAAGCAGCTGGAGAATGGCAGTTGATTTTAGCAGATTGGGGTTTGTCTGCCTGGGACACTTTCTCTCAGCTTTCCACCCCTTCCTGCCAATCTCTGTTTGTTGGGAAATGTCTCCATGAAAGGACAGCAAGAGAGAGAGATGGAAATAACCCTGGCCTGTTTGTCCTCCTGGTGGCTCATCCCATCAGACAGCCCTGGGGCCCTTCTCCACTCTGCTCCTTTCTTGAGCTGCATAACACCATGGGCTGAAGCTTTTCCTGGTTTCTTGGCCTCCTTTTCCTCCACCCTCTTGGTTTCCTCTGTGTTTCTGGCTGTTTTCTTCATTTGCAAACCTGGGTTTGCAGTTTCCCAGCACTCCAGTTCCTCGAGCAGTTGTGCTGACGGTGCAGCGAGCACAGGTCTCCCCGCAGACCACCTGGGAAACAGGAAACGCTCTGAACCTCTGGATTAACTGAAACACCATACTTAGGTCCCCCTTGACTTCTCCATTTCCAACTCCTGCTCTGACTTTGGGCCACCTTTAGTACTAGCAGTTATGATCATGCTCACACACCGAAGGGGTTTGAGGCAAGCTGGAGAGCCCTGCACGCCAGGAGTAAGTGGATCTTGCTCTGGAAAAGCCTGGGATGTGCATTAAGGCTCTCATATAAATCTTCCCACTTTGTTGACATCTGATTTGACAGAAGCTCAGCTTCCTGTGTCCCTGCAGAGCAGAGGTGTGCTCGCCAGGCAGCTCCTAGTGGCCTGGAACCTGCTCTGGGACTGGCACACTCTGCCGCCTCGTTCCTCATTGTCGCAAACTCAAATGGGTGGGAAACCTGTGATTTTGAGTCAGGAGCAGGAGACTCTTTCCAAGATCCATCTCCAGGCTGAAGTTCCCAGAGGCTGCACGGAGCTGTGGGGACACTTGCCCTGTGTGCCTTGCTGAGGGCTCAGGCTGGGTGCTGTGAGTGCACCCTCCCCACACCTCCTGACACCCAGAAATGCATCCAGAAGCCACAATTAGAGCACCCAGAGGAGTTGGGCTCCTTGATCTCTTGCACATTAAAGGAAATGGAGTGGAGCACAAACCAAACCAAACCTTGCTGTCCTGTGAGGAGTGTGTGAGGCTGGGGGTGCTGAAGCGCCGGCCCCGGTGCGAGGAGATGGCCCTCTTCCCATTCATGTATTTTGTATTATAAAATGACTGCAGTTGTCATAGCAACATAAAGGGAGCAGATCTCATTACTGAGGCCTGGCCACATTATTTTCTCCAAGGAATTTCTTCTTTTCATTATTTTTCTCCAAAGGTCAGTTATCCTCTGAGGCAGGGTGGGAGATTCTGCGAAAGGTGAAGCATATTCATGGCAGAATTCCCCTGGTGGAATTTACAATCATTTTTCTTTTTTTATACTTGTAGAGAGATTTCTTTTAGTATAACATTTTCTTTTAACCCTTTCTGTGGGAGCCTGGCTGCTCCTCATATCCAACTGGGTTGGTGGCTAAGAAGCTTTGCGCAGGGATTTGCTACGGAAAGCAGAGAATTAATGTCAAATCATGCTTTTATTATCACATAAACCGAGGTGTGTCGTGCTGCTTATGAGCATTTTGCTGACTTTTTGTCTGCCTTTAGCAGCTTCGCAAACTGCAGGAACTATTTCAAACTTTGTTCTGAAGCTGTTTCTTCTTTTCTTGCAAAGTAATCATCGTTGGGTGATGGTGCTGGTGGCAAGGGAGCAACTCCAACCATCACTGTGAATATTGGGGTGCTCAGCTGGAGATGCAGAAAAATATATGTACAAACAGGGTATACCTGTTCAAGAAATGACTGAACATGGCACTCAGTGCTCTGCTCTAGTTCACAAAGTGAAGATTGGACTCGATGACCCTGAAGGTCTTTTCCAACCTAAATGATTCTGTGATTTTTAACTGTGGCATTTCATCAGGTCCAGAATTTCACACAAATATCCCAGTTCCTTTTTGATAGAAATATTTCTCATTACCTGATTATTAAAGCTTTTAAACAGGCATTCCAGCTCCAAATGGCAACCTGTATTTTCTAAGTATGTTCTAAAAGAATGATAATGCCCAAAAAAGAGAGAGGAACACAGATTGCACCCCTGTGGTGGGATATCCATGAGGTCAGGTAAAAGACCTCTCTGGCTCTCCAATATGTCACTTAGAATGTTGACAAGGATAAAGATGTTTTTTCACCTTTGCAGAATTTTCAAAGATTGCTTGTCCTGAGATACGGGAGAGAACTTGGACATATAAAAAGAGAGTAGCTCTGGATTGTCTCAGCGTTTTGCAAGAGGATGTCTGGGCCTTTATGCTGCACAGAAATTGTCTTTCTCTTCACAGGTGTTTGTAAATAATTGTGTGATGTTACACAGATAAGGGATCTGATACCTCACTCACACCTGTGTCACACGTGGCTCAGAGGGAAGCAAACCCAGCTCCCTGTGCACAGGATTCTGGCCTACTGAACTGTACAGCACAGCCTTAAGGAAGGAATTTAGATGTATATCCTACTGTTATTTTAAATTTCTTTCATTTAACATGGGCAAGCCTTACAGTCCTTATATTTTAGTGAAACAGCACAGAAATGTATCATGTCTCTTTCCACCATGAAGAACCGTGTAAGGAGCTTGCAGTGAGCGGGAGAGGCTGTGGGGAGCATATGGCCATCAAGGCTTTGCTCATTAGTGGAAATCTGCCTGAAAATAGGATCACTTTCTGCTATAAACTTCAGTCATGCCGAAAGCCAGGATTTCCCAGAACGGCTCCTTTGTGTGTGGCAGCCGGAGCGCGTGTTCAGTGGGCTGCCAAGGAGGGAAGGCAGGAAAGCCTTGTGGTGGCGTGCAGGATGCACAGAGCCATCTTCCAGGAGCACTGGCTGGACATGGCTGGGGTGACACTTGTGGAGTCTTTGCCAAACCCATCAGCTGCCATGGTCACTGATGAATTCAGTGTTAGAGATACCCCCCTTCAAAATGTTCTGGGCATTGCTCGGAGCAGGGTGGGTTCATGGGGATTAGAGCAGGTTGAGAGGGAAGGGGCTACTTCTGACCCCTTACAGCCTCTCCTCCTTTGTCATGTCTGGCAGGCTGCACAGAGCAAGGACCAGGGTACAGGGGTCAATACTACTGACCCACTCCAAAGGTGTCTTTTAAAAATGAATGGATTCTAATGAATCCCCACTATGAAAGCAGCAACAATGCCTGGGCCATTTCACAGCCCTTTTCATCCCGTGCTCATCATGGTTTAGCACTGTCGGTGCTGTCAGGAGCAGGGGCAGAGCCAATGCTGGGACTTCGATTTAGATGTCCATTTTCTGTAAATCACATTTTGCATGCAAAATGAGTGTTTGCATATGCAAATGAGCAGGCATCTAAGTGGCCATGTGTGGTTGCTAATATCTACTTTGCATGTTCGCTGATGGTAACTGTGCCTGGTGAACAGGAGCGTGTGAATTTGTGCATAACCACCATGGGCACGTGCTCCATGGTAGCAGAGGAAACCCAAGAAAATTGAAATGTGCCTTGGTTTGAAATGATTGAGGCAGCCCTGGGTTTTATTTCACAAACAGATGAGCTGAGGGCTAGACTGTACCAGCGAGCTTCAGGAAAGCACAACGCTCAGTCAGGGAGCCTGGCAGAGGCAGGATTTGTGCTGAGCACATCCATCCCAGCCCAGCCTGGGCACTGCAGATGCCGTGATGGTTGGGTGCATCTGCCAGGTGATGTTGCTGTGCAGTGTCTTGCTTGGGTTCCTGGCAGGCTGAGCCGCTGCCTGGCTATAATTGCAGGCTGCAGCAGGTAGATGGTGTCACATCACACGCGCCTCGGAGCGAGCCGGAGTGCCTGGAATATCTGATGAACACGGGTTATTATAGGGCTTTTAACTGTGCATTTAGCAGTGGTGGATGTAAAGCTTTTAGCTTGCACTTCTGTTTATTAATTAATAAAGGGCTCTGTTCCGACATTACTTATGTCCCCCCGTGTCTCGTCAGAGCTGCAGGGCTCATTGCAAATGATAAGAGGCCCAATGCACTTCTCATGAAATTCACTTAAAGCTGGCAGCCGGCCCTGCAACCGCGTGCCAGGATTCAGCTCTGCTCCTCTCTGGCAGGCTCTCCTCCAGGACCCCTCCACTGCTCAGCTTTTGCAGTTGGCACAGGCAGAGGGATGCTGCGACGTGGGCAGCTGGGCACAGCCAGGGCCAAACCATTCCCTCGAGGGCTGTCCTGTGGTCAGCAAGGCTGAGCGAGGCTCTTCTGAGCTGTCCTCACACATCTCCTTCCAACTTCCTACTGGAGGGATGGAAGGTTTAAAGATTTAAACTGGCACAGGGTGTCCTGCAGACATATGGCATGGGGTGCATGTGCCATGGTGGGACAGGAGTTGGAGGCAGCATGGGAGCAGGGCAGTGCCAGGAGCTGAGGTGGCAGCTTGGGGACTCTGCGTGGTAGAGCCCTCAGTTCCCACACAGGAGAGTTGATGGAGCAGGAGGGTAAAAACTACAGGAAAGGAAGAGAATCCCTAAACTCTGGGCAGAGTGCTGCCAGGTCCTGATGTGTTTAATGGTGTTATTTAAATGTATAATTTCCCATCCCACCCAGTCCATTGGTTCTGCCCAGGCCCGGAGGATTCTGTTTTGGGACTGCAGCATCTCTCAGCATTAGAGAGGACAGGTGCCTGTGCTGGGCTGGAATCTGCAGGGTCTGGTCCCACAGATGTGGCAGGGGATGTGGCTTTGGCAAATGCAGGCCCCAATACTTGGCACCACAGGGCCTCTTGCTAGATTTTCAAGGTGGTCTGAGTCTGTGGTGCTGAGGTCTGGGGCTGAGGGTCCTCTTTTATGGCGAGAGGTGCCTCAGCAGCTCCTCTGGCAGCGGATGTGGTTGGGACTTGCCCAACTTGCTATAGGCACTGGCAGCTGCTGCTGGTGCTCAGCTTCTTTGCAGCCTCTTCTCTCTCTTCTCTTTTTTTTTTTTTTTTTTTTTTTTCCCTGACTGGCTTGTGGTGGGCCAATAACTCACAACAGAAACATCTTCTTCTGATTAGGATCTGTTGAGGTATTTTTGTATCTTTAGCTCTAATTTGGATGACAAATCCCCCATAGCTGTGATAGCGGGGAAGGGAAATGGGCACTGCTGGTTTAGGCAGGATGAAGTGGTGTGATAATGTGGTGTTTGTGCTTATTGCAAACGTGTGGAATGGAGAGAGAGCCTCTTTGCCTACAGCAGCCCTGGGTCCAGAATCAGCACGTGAGTGAGGGGTGAACCCAGTGGGAGCTAGAGAAGCTCTGGGGTGTTATCCCAGAGAAGTGCCCCATCCCCTCCTTGCCTTGTGTGGAAGAGCCTGAAGGTGCATTTTTGTTTTAAAAGGTTGCAGGGGGAATGTTCAGGGCTTGCTGCTCTGTTTCCAGAGCCAACAGGTGAGCTGGGGGAGCTGGGGGCAGCCAGCTGGTTCCTGCCCCGTGGTGCCAGGGTGCAGCACTGCCACACTCTGAGCTGGGTGTCAGGGCAGGGCTGAGGTACTTCAGCCTCTTTCCCTTCCTTTCCTCCAGATGCCACCCTCCAGCTTGTGCAGGCTGGGAGAAAGTTTCCCAGTGCCAAATCCCTGGTCCTGGACTCAGTGGCTCAGCCCATTTGGCTGTGGATGCTCTGGTCTGGCCTGGGTCAGCGTTCCTCCAAGGTGCAGCAAACACACAGCAGATGTACCAATAGCGAGGATATTTTTGCTGTGGATGTTGAAGGTTTGTTTTCATTAAGCATTCTGGAAACGTTGCTCTTTGTGCCTGAGCATTCGGGTTATGGAGCATCCTGCAGGCTCTGAAATTTGCTTTTTTTATTTAAGTTTTTTCTGACTTGAAAGGCTGGTTTTTATAACAGGTCAATTTCAGCCCATTTGATATTGATATATGAAGATCCTCAGGGATTATTGTAATGCATTTTTCATCCTGCTGTGATAGTATCATATAAGGAAAATGGGACTGACTGTTAAGTACAAATTGAAAAAGACATGGTCATTTAAGATAACTCCTTATCTGTATACAAGGAAATGGTATCAAGGAAATAGACCACCAGTTGACAGAAATAAATTTTGCCTCAGGCTCCTCCTTCTCTTCCTCAGCTGCTCAGGCTTTCCCTTTCCCTTTCCCTTTCCCTTTCCCTTTCCCTTTCCCTTTCCCTTTCCCTTTCCCTTTCCATTTCCCTTTCCTTTTCCCTTTTTATCCTTTTTCAATCACATTTATTTGGGGGTCTCTCTGGGCTTGATGTGAACCCAGCCAGGCTCCCTTCAGGTAACACAGCCCTGCCTGTGCCCCAAGGACCCCTTAGATCCTGGTGTGACTGTGCCACCACCAGCCTGCCCTGCCCAGGTGGAACAGCTGGAGTGAACGGGCCCCACCAGTGTTCTTGGGATGAGCTCCAGAAAGGGACACCTGGAATTTATTTGTGTGTGTCTGGATGTGCTGGAACAAGTGGAGGAGCTTAATGAATGATTTCTTTAGTCAAGTGAGAGCTGTTTGTTTTTATAGCCCTTATAAAAAGAGAGGAAACAAACTCAATAAGCCAAGTCACACTCGATCCAGTCAGAGTTTTTTATTCCTGGCATTTTATCTCAACTCTCTCTATTTTAATAAGCCATAAATCAGGGCTGATGGTGTGAACACTGTCAGTGGGTCCTGCCCGCGCCACCAGGAATGGCACTGCCCTGCCAACACCTTCCTGCAGACAGCCTGGCCCTGTCCCTGGCTGGTGGGATTTGTTGGAGAGTCTTCCTCACAGAAAGCTGCAAAACCCATTTGAATTTATGATCGTTTTGGAGTCTGAGCAGGAAAAGTGTGTTTTTCCAGCTCCTGTGAGGTAATCACAGTGCGATGACATATGCTGCCGTTCCCTGCGCGCTGCACACGCTGTGCTGAGCATCAGCTCCGAGCGTGCTTTCTCCTCCTCGGTGATTATTACATCCCCTTTGGGCTCCAGGCGTTCTGACCATCAGCAGAATGAGGGCGATTACAATTTGGCATAAGGCACTGCAGTCAGAAGCCAATGTTTAGAGACAGTGGTATAAGAGAAGTTCCATAATTGGAGCTGCAGGACCGAGTTTGCCAGAGTATCTATTGCTGGCACCGCGTCCTTCTTGGCGCTGCACCTATTGGAGCTGCACTTTGGCCCACACCTTGTTTCATACTGAGCCTGCAATTAAAGCACAATCAGTGGTCCCTGTCCAGCCCTGGGATGCAGTTGTGCAGCCCAGATTCCTGTACGTGCCCGAAAGGTCTTTGAGGCGCCCGTGGTGAAACACACACGCTCGCTGCCGGCGCCTTGGCTGGGGCTCACGTTCAGTCCTGAGAACTTCTCCAGCTTTAATTTAGTGTAAAGACAGTCCTGGAGCCAAATCCCTGCACTGCTGTCCAGCCTCCCAGCACTTCAGGGCTTCAGCTCTTAGGTTCTCTTTGTGTTGTGGCTGGGCGCTCAGTGGCTGTTGCATTTAGCAATAACTGTTTATTTTATTATTTCCTTGCTGAATTCATATTTTTGTGTCCTATTTCCCAGTAGAGATAGCTCAGGACACAATAGCAGCCATGGCTCTGAACCAAAACAATCATGGGAAAGCAGTGAGAGAGGCACACATGGGGTACTTGGGAAGGCAGGATGGGTGGCACAGAGGGCATGAAGGACCAAGAATGTGGGAGATACCTTGGCAGCTGAAAAAGTCCTCAGGAAACTCCAGTCAAATGCAGATCTGCAGCAGCCATGTAGGAGCCACGTCTGACTCCAGAGAAGGTCTGTGTGGCTTCATCCTTTGCCTCGAGACTTGATCTGTGCCAAGGATGCAGCAGATCCTTGTCTGTCCCAGGGGTGTGAGGTGGGTGTCTGCTGAGGAAAGCTTTGTACTGGGAAGGGTGGTGGCACTGAACCTGGGATGCTGCAGAGCACAGGTGGATGTGGGGGAAGCTCCACGCTTGGCTGTGGGGAGGAGCTCGTTGGCTTTTTGGAGAAGCATCATCCCAGCAGCCCATTCAGAGCCCATGCCTCGTGGCACTGGGCCTTCCCTGAGCCGGTTGCTTCAGATAACTGACTCAACAGCATGCTTCATAATTAAAATATTATAGCTGGAAATGTTGACTATCTTCCAAGTATGCCAGGAGGCTTCTGTTTGCACGGCTTGGAGCACAGGCTGTCAGGGAAGGCTGGTCAGAGCAGAGACAAACGCATTTATGTTGCTTATTGCTCCAGCATCTCAGAGCATTCACACAGCCCTGCTGCTGCTGGCAGCTTCTTATTTCCTTCACACCTAATTGAACTTTGTTTTAAAAGTCTTTTGTCTGACTAATGTCCGGAGTGCTCTGACATGGCTGCTTGGCCTTTCATTCTGGTTCTCCATCGGTATTTACAATGGGAGGCTTTGGGAAAGGCTGCGTGGAGGGAGGCTGGGAGGTGAAGGGCATGGCTTGAGGGACCCACAGGGAACCCATGGAGTGAAGGCAAGGTGGCAATCTGGGACGCTGCTGGGACAGTCAGCTCTGGATCCCCCCAGCCTTTCGTGCCTGTGCTCCTGCCTCCCTAGGACGAGGTCTGGTGCCACTGTGGGTGTTTTGGTGGGGTCCCTGTGCTGTCACCTGATGCCTCTGCTGTGACCTGAACATCAGCTGGAAACAAAAGCATCTGCAAGGGAACGACCTGTCTCTCTCTTCAGGGGCTGCTTAAGACTGTACAAGGAGATAAGCAAATTATATGGCCTTAAATATCGGTGGGATCTGTGATTCTCCAGACAGCCATCAAGGCAGGGCTAACAAGGGCACTTTAAACACTGACTCAGGCATTTCTGCTGCAGAGATCCTTGTCTCAGCTTTCCCCTGGGAGAAGAGCAGACAGCAGGTTTGTTAAAGAACACCGCTTTAAGTTTTTCAAAGTGAAATTCTTGTTTTTCTGCTATTGCTAAGGAAACTGAACATTTTGTCCCTGCTGGCCCCTGAGCTCCAGCACTCATTGCTGCAGTGGTGTAAAATCAAGCCTAGAAGGCCAAGAGCCCTTCCCTGTGTGTGCACAGGGGAGGGGGGATGCTGGAGCACAGTGCTTTGCCAGCCTGGCACATTTGTTTCAGGAGCTGTCCTGGCTGGGACAAGGAAGATGCAGCCAGGGAAAATGCTGGCAGTGGCAGGATCTCTGCCTGGCATGGGGACCCTGCCTTCCACCCCTGCCAGGGTCACACCATTGTGCCATCCCCATGCCATGGCCACACACCTCATGGCACCTGGGAGTCAGGGAGAAGCTGGGGTGAGGGTTCAATGGATTGATCAGCTGTTCCTTGGGCTGGCAGGAAGGATAATCCTCATTAACACACCCATTATTGCTGCAGCTCCCCAGGAAAGAGATGGAATGCCGGCATTGCAAAGAAAAGTGCTTTTGAATTAGTAATGTTTGTCTAACACAGAAAACTCTAGGTCACCTGGGATGGTTCACAAGTGGTGTCTTGTGTTTTGGAGGAGGGGGGAAAAAAGGGGTTTCAAGAGACAAAGCTGAGCTGGGTAGGAGGTACAGGACCACGGGAGCTGTGGACAGGCAGTGACCTTCTCCACAGTGTCCCAGGCTGTTCTGACCCTCGCCAGGAGCTCGTCCTGCCCCTCCAGCCCCAGCAAACCCTCACCACAGTGCCTGGCACCCTCATCCTCTCAGCTGCTCCTCTCCCCCTTGCTGCAGCGGTGCCAGGAGGATTCCAGTCTTGCTCAGGGTGATTTTCAGAGAAGCTGAAGGATATTATTCTCTCTGTCAGACTCATCAATACTTTTAATTAGCTTTTTTTTTTTTTTTTTACCCTGCTTCCATTCCCTTCCTATATATCAGCCTCTTAACAGATTTGAGTATGTTTTGAGCTGCCATACCCGACGCCATTTAAATCACTTCTCAAGGGCTCTGGGCCAGGGATGTGCAGTGGTAGTTTAAAGGGATTAGAGCCCTTTGTTTTTTCACAAGTGGTTCAATTTACAAAAGATCAGGGTTCAAGACCTGCACACTATAAAGTGACTTAAAGCCATGAAATCTATTTCTCACTAATTCTAGATTACTCTCTACTTAGGAGCCCAGGGTGCCAAAAATGGTGGTTTTTGTTAAAATGATATGAAATCCTAATGCCAGTCTTTTTAACCACTATTGCATAGTGTACAGTGTCATGCAAATTCCAGACCTATGTGAGCAATTATGGAGCAATGAACATGATCATTTCGATTAAACCAACATGTGTTTTCAAAGATTTTATTTAAGGCAGATAACCGTAAAACTTTGTCACTTCGCTTCTCCTCTCGGGCATACGCACAAAGCCTTAAACACCCCACGTATCTCCTTTGTAAAGTCTGAGCATTAATTGCCCACTGCTTATTCAAGCAAAGCCCCCATTGAGAGAAATGGGATTTTGTTTGAATAAAGGCTGCAGAATTGGACCTCTTGTCTGTGGCTGAGAGATAGGCGACCGGTTTGGTTTTGGGGTCTCCCGTTGCAAAATCGGAGCGTTAGGGAAGATGGGCTTTCTGTTAAAAAAAGTTTTATCTTACTCAGCATCATACTTGTAATTTGAAATGGGGAGAACCGGTGGCCCACGCGATCATGAATAAAGAACAGTGGGAGAAACTGGGTCAGGCTGGCAAGAAGGTAGGAGCTGCCCCGATTGTTTTTCTCCCAGCCATTAGCTTCACAAGAGAATCCTTTTTCTCACTGGACGACTGTACTTTATTTTTCTAAAGCAGTATCCCTCTGACAACCCAAAAGGAATACTGCATCTGCAAATGAATGGTGCCTGCAAAGAGACAACATGAAATTTTTAAAAAGCATGGTAATAAACGCTATTCAAAAAAACACAATCTCTGAAAAACACGGCCTATTGAAATGACAAGCCGAAAATCATTTGCTAAGCACTGAAATGGCCCCTTTTGTCACCCCAATCCTTCTGTTGACAGTTACCTTTCAATCCTACAATTGTGCAGTAAGTACTGATTTTTATTCAATGTTCTATTCACCCTGCGTATTAATGAAAAGAAAAAAACTTGTAAGAATAGCCTTTAATAGGCTGATAGACAAGGCTCCCCTATTCTCCTGCTAGAGCTCCTCTTATCAGCTTCTCACAGTATTGCTGCTCGCTCAATTCTTTCCCATTTCTAAACTTTGCTCACCCATCTGGGCTTGTTCTCAACTGAGATGGAAACATTTTTATTTCACAAGTCTTGCTGACCTTTTCTTATTCTTCAGGCGGCGTTAGGTGAAGCTCTAACCTCAGACCAGCCTTTTTTAAAGCTCAAAAAGCACAATGAGCAGATCAGGTCTCAGCTCATCTGAAGAGGAACGGAGGGGTTGTTCCCTGAGCACTTCTGAGGGCTGGGGTGATGGGACAGCAGGGACACAGTCCCCGTGGTGGAGGGTGCAGGGGAAGGCTGGTCACACTCCTGGGTCTCACAGGGACCACTGGCATCACTTGGCCAAAGCGGTGACATTCACAGAGTTGCTGCAAATAAAAAGTATTTAACAAAACTAGGCAGTGCTGTCCTTGGCTGGCAGTATCCAGTGCCAATTCTCCCAAGGTTCCTGGAGCATTCACGAGTAGCTTTGCCCAAAATTAGCAATTACATTTATAACAATTGAAACCCAACTTTGTAACACGTGTCCCCAGCCTGTGATTGCAGATGTGTCCGCGCTCGCTCTGAGCTGGTGGTCACGGTGGCTGGGCTCTCTGCAGAGCTTTGTGGGGGCTGCCCCTTGCCTGGGCCCCTGTCTGGGGACTGTCCCTCTGTCTGGGCTGCCCAGTGCGACCCCTCAGCCAAGCAGGGCTGCGAGGGGCCCCTCGGATGGGGCAGCAGGGTCCCTGCCCGCTCCCAGATGGAACGCACTGCCTGTGCTGCGAAGGGGAGAAGCCTCCTCCTCCTCCTCTGCATTCCCCACTCATGCAGTTTTTCTTTCCAGTAGGGAAATTCAGCGCATAACTATCCAGGATTGCAAAAATGTAAACAGTCTGTGTTACATGTCTTCAAATTACAGCCTGCTGCTCGACACATGTGCAGATAATCGAAGCCCTCTGCTCGCGGGGCCCCGGCCCGGGCGAGTGCCAGCGACTGTCCAGTGTCCCCTGCCCCAGATGTCTCCTGCCCTGGCTGTCCCCTGCCCTGGCTGTCCCAGCCCCAGCACTGCTCCAGGACCGCCACCGTGCCCTTCATGCCCCACTGGCACCTCCAGCACTGCCAGGCCTGCCCGGGGCTGGCCCTGCCGCCCAGCCAATATTAACGAGAAGCCTACTTAGGGGTTGTTTGAATAGAGGAAATTGTTTTACATTGTGATGCAATATTTCCACACCGGGGTCTCATTTATGCAGCGTATTAAAGTCAACACTCGGCACATCTATCTCCATAAGGAGCCAGGCCCATTATCCCCAGTTACTTTTAAGCAGTCTTTGGCTGAGTCCTGACGTGCTGCCGGTGCCATACATCACAGGGATGCAGTTCCTTAAACTGCAGCTCGTGATTGATAGTTTAACCTTTTTCTCGGAGGTTAATTCGATATATGCTGGTGTAAACTATAAACCACAGCTCCAGTCTGTCGGGAGGAGGTAATCTGCATGGCGCTCTTATGAGATCTCAGGTGCTGCAGTAATTACACCATCATCTCCTCCTCCTCCCTCTGCTATTTCTCCTTCCTGGAAAGAGGAGGAGGAGGAGGAAGAGGAGGAGGCTACTCACCAGCACCTGAGGAGTCCAGCTCTGACTCTGTTGTGGCCCAGCCTGGGTGACTCCTCAAAGTTCCTGCTCCCACCAGTTCTTGAGGTCATGCCGGGGTTGGGATTTTGGTGCTGCTCCCAAGCTCATTCCTTCCCAGAATCCCTGTGCTGTTCCTGGGAATGGCAGTGGAGGTGGTGAGATGGGCAGCACCTGCCTTGACAAAATGGAGTCCTTCCATAGAGCTGTGGGGGATGTAAGCTCCCTATCCCACTGCGTGTTTGGGGTGTCCCTAAGCCCTGACCCATGGTGCTGTCACACACCACAACCAGATACCATGGATGGTGTTGGCTCATGCTGTTGAGGGCCAGGATACCTGTGCCCATGGCCAGAGCCTTGCTGCTCTCCCGCCCCCTCCTAGAGCTTCAGCCTCCTTGCCTTCTTAATTTCTCTTTTTTATTAGTTGTTTTGGCCCCTCAGAGAAGGTGGGGGTTGGAGGGATGTGCAGCCATCCAGTTGCTCTTTGGTGGATCTTCCCAGTAGGGTTGGGAAGCCACCCAGCTCCACTGCTCAGGCAGCTCCTGCACTGCCCTGGCCTTGTGGGAACCTGGTCACTGGGGAGCCCTGGCCCTGGCCAAGCTGAACTGAGGTTTGGGGGGTCTGCAGTGGGCTTGGGGGTCTGCAGTGGCTTTGCCATCCCTCTGAGGGTCTCATGCTGTCCAGTGGTCGAATGTGTGTGGCACAGCTGTGACCTGCCAGTACACCCCAGGAATGCTTGCGTGTGCTTCATGCATTTTTTTTGGCCTCCGTCCCCTAAGTGTCGTTTTTTCCATAGGAAATAACTATTTCTGCTCGAGATCAATAAGATTTTTTTAAGAAAAAGGGAGAATTTTAAAGGCTTGGTTTAATTTAATCTATTTCTTTGCAGGACGCTCCCTTTGGTAACAATAGGAATTCGATTCCTGCCAGAGCAGACTCCTTAATTAGACCCCACAAAATGAACAGTAACGTGTCTCTGGGCTGAAATTCTCCCTTTCTGGAGCTTGCAGAAAGGAGGGAGTTTCTAACTCATAATTGCATCTGAATGCAAATGGCTGTGCCAATGTGAATATATTAAAAGCAGCAGCGTCAGCAATCACTGTGAAAAAAAAATACATACAAATGAGGCCCCAGCTTATTGCTCCATTTGGATGCTGTGAAATGGCACCTTATTGTG
Source organism: Ammospiza caudacuta (assembly GCF_027887145.1). NCBI lineage: Eukaryota > Metazoa > Chordata > Aves > Passeriformes > Passerellidae > Ammospiza > Ammospiza caudacuta. The sequence continues at coordinate 10,854,706 of NC_080610.1, forward strand.
TTATTATAAGATTTCTTGCTTAGTTAACAGAAAATGCTTACAATTAAGTCTGAACTCATTTAGTGCTCAGACTAATTCACATTAGAAAAAGGATGTGACCTCGGCTCCAGATCCCTTTTCTATGGCTCTTGCTGTACGTGGAGGTGGCAGTGCTGGGCTGGGGAAGGAGCTGTGCTGCATTCCTCGTGTCCCCTGTCCCAGCAGTGCCTCAGGGACAGGGCTTGAGCATGGGCCAGGCACTGCCATGACCCCTGTCCTGCCTGTGAACCAGGAGAGTGAGATGATGTCACGGGAAAGGCTTTCTGCTTTTTCTACTTATCTTAATTCCTGACACTCCCATGGCTGGGCCCTGATGTGTCATGCCCTGCTCAGTCATTGCTCCTGTGCTGGGGCTGTCTGAGGAGGGGGCTGCTGCTCACAGAGCCCAGCTTTGCTTGCCAGGAGACTGTAGGGAGAGGGGATAACAGCAAGAGGGGCTGAAGTTTGGGGGGTACAGCACATCTGCTGTGACTCCCTGGGTATCCAAATTAGTGGAAACCACCGAATTTCAGCTCCTTGCATCTCTGCTCTTTTTTTTGATGCTGAGAAATACCATCCCTGTACCCTGTGGGAAGGCTGCAGATAAATGAGGGTAAGTTTGTGTGTACATCAAACTCTGTGATGATGTGCCTTGTAGAACAGCCTCCCTGGCACAACACATAAACACTCCATCTTCCAGGAACAGCTTTAGATATGGCAGGGACCAAGAATGAGAATAATATATATATTGAGAAAGAGTTTCACTGTGGGGAGTTCAGCAGGCACCACGTGGTGAAGAGCTGGCAGGGCTTGGGCAGATTCCAGAGCTTGGCCATCCTCTGTGGCTGTCAGTGCCTCCAGGAGCTGAGCTGGGGGTGCTCAAGTCAGAATATTTGTGGCACTGAGGACTGTTCTTCACTCCCTTCTCCTCCCTTTTCCTTTTCCTCTTCCCTTTCCTTTTCTTCTTCCCCTTCCTTTCTCCTCTCCCAGCCATCAAAGCACCAACCCTCCTGTAAAACCAGTACCTGTAGGACGAGGCCTGTGGATAAATTATTATCGTGACCCCCGTTGCGCTGTGAAAAACTTCATGGAGCTGCTGAGTGAAAAGTCAAAATTTGCATTTAAATAGAAAATGTTTGGCAGCCTGTAACCCACCTGGCCGTGCATGGCAGGGGTCCCTGGCCATGGTGAAACACCAGTGGGGTGCTGGGAAGCTCCAGCAGCCAGGACAGGCCCTGCTCTGCTCTCTGGCCACTCTGTCGTACCCTGACTGCTTTAACAGCCCATCCCAGACCTCCTGTGCTGGGGGCTCAGCCCAGGGTGCCTCTGCCCCTGGCCAGCACTGGCCATGCTCTGCTGGCCCCATTTTCACCACATTCTGCATTCAGTCCCCTCTCAGAGCTTGGGGGCTGCACGGGAGCCTGGCCGAGCCAGCCAGGGCCAGGCACAGGAGGGAGAAGTGTGAAGCATTTTAGGAGGTCTATAAATTAATTAAACCCCTTTTAAAGGTTAACAAGGTCCACTCTGTCCATCATTAAAGTAACTTCATGCATTTAAATTTTAACAGTCAAACCAATTAGCAATAAAAATGTTGTATGAACTGCACTTTATTGGATTCTGGTCAAGCCAAAATTGGTTCAACATTTGATGTCTGTTATATTTTTTTCCCCCTTTTCTCAATTTTAAACACAACCTCTATTTCCCTTGGGTTGTGAGAACACCAGTGAACTCAGGAGATGGAACAGTGGCAGCAGCAGCCGGGGCCACTCTGACTGAGACCCTTCCTCACTCCATGCAGCAGCCTGGCACCACAATCCACACTTACCATCCTTGAGAAAACATTTTGAACTCCTGGAAAAACCTTTCTGAAAGGAAAACTCTTGGGACTCTCGGTGACACCTTTCCAAAGGCATCCTCTGCTCTGCTGCTGCAGGGCCCCCTTGGAGCCCCTTCCCACCTAAACAGGCAGTGAAGGAAAATCATCTACAAAGGGGCCCAAAATGCTGATGCAGCAAGTTCCAGCCCCAGCAGAAATTACAGGATTAAGGCACATCTTGTGCCTGTAACAAGGACCATGTGAAGGGGATGTTTGCAGGATTGCAGGCTGCTGGCCTAGCAAAGGGACTGGCTTGGGGAAGCATGGAGGTACCTGATCAGGTAAAAATTTAGAGGAGCAGAAGGAGTGGCCTCCTTGAGAGGATGGACAGTGGATAAATTCTCTGCACATGAACACAGTGGTATTTATTTCCTACAGATCCTTCAGCCAGCAGGCTGCACAGGTACTCCAGAACCTGAACTGGCAAAATGAAATGATAAAAAGCTACCAGGATAGAGCAGGGGATTCACTGCAGAACAGTGTAGATTTGGCCCCTCTGAAGGGCTGGCTCAGAATCTGTTCTGCCAGGAAACCCAGGATAAACCCATCAGGAATGGTGGAATGGGGAATTAAAACCTGTTTGATGACGAACACTGGTCAAAATGAAAAATTATGGGGGGCAGGAGGGAAGGGGCAGAGGAGGTTAATGCTCAGCAGAGCTGAAGGGTCTGTGCTGGAGCTGCAGCTCCCAGTACCCCTGAGAGGGGTTGTGGAAACCAGATGTGGAGGAATGGTCACGGTGGGGGGAGCACGGGGCTGGTATCTGCTCATAATTACTCTTGATTTTGTGCGATGACATTGAGGCTGCAGGCAAACATGAAAGAACACTTGTGGGGACAGCAGCGCTCGCGCCGGCCAATGGATTAATAAAGAATGACTGACATGCAGGGAGCGGGGAGGCCCACATGGAAGTGTTTTGTAGGGTTTTGATGTTCTCCAGGCCCACGGAGACCCTTGCCAATGCTGCTGGTTGCCCCCCAGCACAGCCGCAGGAGCGCTATGCTTGGGAGACTCCCAACCCTTCCACAGCACGCTCCAACACCTCCGTGTGACCATGGATAAACCATGGTCAGTAACCACAGATAAACCATGGCCGGTAACCACTCACTCCTGGGCCAAGGGGCTCTTCAGGGAGAAGCCATCAGGTGCAGGACATGGGCTCCATTCACGCCACAGACAGCTCAGGGCTGCAAGAGTGGGGCAGCTTCCAGGAGAAGACAGAGAGCCTCCTCCCAAAGCAGCTCCTTAACAGGTAAAGGTCACCCACTTTCACTTAAAGCAGAGCAATTAACACATAATCACATTAACAAAGTACTCTATTATGGATTAAAGGGTTTTCCCTTTAGTAATAGCCCTGAGGCAACACAAAGCCTGCACTTTAAGAAGCAAAGACTGAGGATTAGGTGCTGGCCCTGGGCACCACCAGCACCCTCACACCTGGCTCCAGGTGTGTCCATCCCTGCCACCTCTTGAGTTTAGAGTGAACTGCTCCTTCCTCCCCTCAGAGAAGTGCCAGGCTTCTGGTGGATCTAGAGACCCAAATAAGATCCTTTCTGAGGAAGACCAGCCCCTACCCTGTGCCAAGGAGGGAATCACCCAGCAGGAAGGTTCACACCCACATCTGGAGAAGGATTCCTAGGGCAGGGAATGGGGCTGGGGGAGAGCTGTGGGAAGCACACAGCAAGGGGGAGTCACTCAGCCACCACCTGCCTCCTGCACTCGCTGCAAGCCTGCAGAGAGACCGTTACAACTTTTAATTTGTAAAACCAGGAGGAGAGGAGCGTGTGAATGGAGCGAGCAAGAGAGCAGATGGGCAATGGGCTGCCCAGCTTCACAGGCAAATTCCAGACGCTTCTGGGATTCCTTGCACCAGCAGGGTTTGTTTTGTCAGTGGTTTGGCATCCTTCCTCTCCCAACCTCCGTGTTGTGAGCAGGAGCCTTGCTGGGTGCAGGACTGGGAGAGCCACACTCTGCATCCCACTGGCTCTGCCAAGCTCTCCAACACGTTCACAAGTTGCTTTGCCCCTTCCTCTGCATCCAAACCATCACCACCACCAGCAGCGCCCTTCTTAATTACCACAGGTCAATCCTAGTCACAGCCTGTGGCTTGGCTCCTGTCTGTTTAACTTGGTGTGGCTGGGAAGGGGTCACCTCTTCATACAGATGGGGGCAGAGCTTCCCTACAGGACCTGGGTTGGCATCTGGCCAGCACAGGGGATCCCTGAGCACCTCCAGGCTCTGCTTGACACCCACTGAGCTGGGAAGGTCCTGACCACAGCCCTGTGCTCAGTCCTGCTCAACACCTTCCCACCAGGGCACAGCAGCTCATGATGGTGTGTTGGTGCAGGGATGCTAGGCAGCACATGATGATGCCCTGTGGGGGGACAGAGGAACCTCCCAAGGGACTCTGAAGCGTTGTTGCTGGTTTTCCAGACTCACCACTGCATGTCCTGAGCTTCAGGAACTGGTAACTCTCCTGGAGGAGTAAACACAACCTTCAAAGTTTCCTGAGGATTTTCAGTTTGCACCTGGGTCATTCCTTCTGGGAGCACCACCTTTGAGTGGCAGCACTGATGGAGGTGGCTGGCTCCTGGCAGGTCCTGTTGTCTGCAGGGATCTCAGCTCCAGGGACACAGCTGCAGCCCATGCCCAGCACTCCTCTCATCTCTGCTGCAGCCTCAAGCTCCAGGGCTCTTTATCCATCCTCAGCCATAGAACTGAAATCTGCTCAGCCCTAGACCCACTTCAGTGCTTTTATCCACTGGGTCCTGCCTCAGCTGATCCTATTTGCCACCCTGATGAATTCTATGCCACCTGGGCCAGAACCCTGTCCCCACTCAGCCCCATCCCTGTTCAGTCCTGCTGTGCTGGTTCCAGCTGCCACAGCAGTGTCACCTCATCCCATCCATGTAGAGCCTGTGGTGTGTGTGTGGAGCACTCACTGTGCATGTTCCTGTGTCCCCAGCAGCAAGAACCCTGCCTGAGGTTTCCCAGTGATTGTGGACCCATGGAGGGATCCAGAGGCAGCTTTTCCAAATGCCAGTGGCTCTCATGGGCAGCTGGAGGATGCAGCCCTCACCCCAGCGTGTCCCTGTGCACGTGTGCCTGCAGCAGGGCCAGCTGGGCCAGCAGGGAATGGCCTCTTTCCAGAGCAGTAATGCTCCACACAGGATTGTTTTCCCTAGGCCAGGATTATCACAGTGATCTGGGCAGCCAGCACAGCTCCAATCCCATTACTCCATTAGCATGGGCGTTAGAAGGTGACACTCTGCATCTGCTTGACAAAACGCAGCTTCAGACTCTGCGCTGAGCCTTTCCACCAAAAGGAACACAGTTTTCACTTGGAGAGGATTTGCTATTATTATTGGCTTGTAGCTGCTTAGGAATAAACAGCAATAAAGACTTCACCAATTTACCCTCAGAATGTTCTCATTTGAAACACGCCATGCAGAAAAATATTAACAAAATAAACTCCCAGCTTAGAAAAGGCTAAAGAGAGCTTTTTTTGGAGTGTCAATGTTTGTGGGAGTGTTTTCTGAAGAAGCTGCAGCTTGGATTGAGCAGCTGTTGGTGCCATGTCCCCCAGGACAAGGCACTGGGGATGGCCCAAGGGCAGTCCTGGCAGCACAGAGGGGTGGCAGAGCCCTGCTGCCCTGGGAAGGGCAATTTTTCCTGATGGGATGATTTTCAGACACAGCCCCACTCCATTTCAGCAGTCCAATGCCAGCCTGGGAGGGGTGAACATGATAAGGTGGGAAAGCCTGAAATAAAGCTTAACCCTGAGATTGAAATGGAGTTGTTCAGCATTATTGGCTTGTAAATTGTACCTGTGATGAGATTTAGTAAAAGACTGAGAGGTCTTTTGGCAGTGGGAGAGTATTTATGATGCTTCTGTACTGGTACACGAACTCTTTTCTGTTTTGCCCGTGTTCACACTGCCCCAGAGGCCGTGTCCTGTTCCTCAGGGTGTTGTTATACACACAAGTGCTAGCAGCCAGCTTTGGGCTTTTCCAGCCTCCTGCCTTCAGGTACTTTGCTGTAAAGGTAACAAAGGAGTCCCTGTCCTGGCAAGGAGGAGTGGGGTCCATGGTCCGTCCTTGAGAGCAGGAGAAGAGCAGTATCTCGCTTAGGGGTTGAAGGCTTCATTACGCTTGTTTTTGGTGGTGAATCCCTGCTTTTCAGGGCAAGATGCTGTGAAATGCCTGGCTCCTGCTGCTGTCTGGCTGGCAGAAGAGCCTATGATGCCTTGTCCTGGTCTTGGGGGTGATGGTTGGTGACCAGCAGCATCAGGGATCTCCCTCCACCCTCCCTCCAACTGCCTTTGGTGGCACTGGGGCTGCCCCCACTGGCACTGTGTTCTGGCTGAGGATGCCAGATCACTGCTTTCACCAAAGCCAATTCCACATCACCAGAAGCTGAGTGTAGCAAGGGGCTGACAGGTCATTTGCTGTGGACATTTCCAACAAGAAACGAGCTCCAGAGAGCACTCTCAAGGATGGGGAGGGCAGGAAGAGCTTACTGAGTGGAAGCCTAGTTTTGAATTTACCCAAACATTGCCCCTTGTGTGAGGACAGAGGTCACTGGGAGTAGGGGGAGCACCAGACCACTGGAGCAATGGAGACATCTTCCTTTAGCACTCTGGTCACATACGCAGCCACCTCGCTGCTGCTGGCAGCCAGGCGCCTTTGAGTCCCTGTGCCCGTGCTGCTGAGTGTCACAGCCATCTCTGTGATGCCACACTGCGTGCTGGGGGTGCTGCTGTTCCTCAAGAGCACAGAGAGTTACCCTCCATGGGGATTCCTGGGTGTACGAGTCCGTGAATCCTCCAGCGTTAAAGCCGCAGCCCAATGGGGCATTAACTGCAGACCCATCACCTCCCTTCTTTGAGCTTTCTGAGGCAGGAAGCAAAACCTGTGTTGGAGCACAGACTGACAGACTTTTCAGGAAAGATTGCACCTCTGGGATTTCTGGAATAAGCACTGTAGCAGGTTGCAGCATTTATACACTGGTCGTGTCGGGCCAAATGGGACACGCTGCCCCTGCTGACTGCTGGGCTGGTTGCCACTGGGAATCCCACAGACACACTTGGGATTCCCCTGTTTGTATTAACAACACAAGGAAAGCTGAGCAGGAGCCTGGCAATGTGCACAGGCACTGCTCCTGTGGGGCTGGAAGGGATGAGCAGGGCCTTGCACTCCTGTGGCGCTGACTGGCAGGCGGTGCCAGCCCGTGGGGACACCCTGCCTGTGTCTGTGCTGCAGACCATCTCCTAGTCCTGCCCTTGCTTTTCCCTGCTCTGCTGGAGTTCCTGAGCCTAAAAGCAGCAAGCTAGAGAACCGTGGCCAGGGTAGGAGGAGGGAGCTGAGCCTGGGATGCTGCAAGATCTGGAGCAATTGGGACGTTGCAGAGAAAGGCAGCGTCACTTCCCACAGGAACGCTGTGATGGTGTGGATGGGAGGGAAGGGATCAAGAGCCAACAGATCTCCAAAATGCAGAATGGACACACTGCCCCATGACTGCTCTGCTCAGCTGGACTCTCCTGGGAGCCTCAGACTGCATGAAGATGCCTTGGACTATTCCCAGCTCCATGGATGAGCTGTTCCATGGGATACTCCCATCCTAGACGCCGTCAGGGTGGGACTCGGGCACTGTCACCAGGATCACATAAAACGTGATGGATCTCACTGTAATCCTTGGAGCCCACGTAAAAAGATACTCTCTAGATATCTATAAAACATGCTGGGATTTGCAATTAAAATACCTGGGTGGTGACTGTGCCCACAGCCTGCCTTCTCTCCCTCCCTCCCTGCATCCCTCTCTCCCTGCCTCTCTGGTTTGGAGCAGCTCCATGTAAACCCTGTTTTGCAATCACTGTTTAAATAACAAGCTGCCTTCAAAGGAATATATTTAGAACAGAGGGTCCCCCCCATAAGCACGCTCTGAATGTTTGAGTGATTTCAGCTGGTTTGGCGAGCGTTCTCTGTGATATCATGGGCCGAACATTTCTTTGCGGGTCTGTGAGCTCAGGCTCTGAAGAGCTCACGGCCCTGCAGCTCCTGCAGTCCCACCAGCAGCATTTCCAGCTGCTCCTGGGGCAGGCTGAGTGTGGTGGATGTGCCTGGTGGGGGCACAGCTGCAGGCTGGCACAGGGGGAGCAGAGTGACCAGGGCTGGGCACTCTCAGCACTCTCAGCTGGGGTGGCTGCTCTCAGTGACACCTGTGGTGGAGTTGTCCATGCTTTTGTGGCTTTAGGTGGCTGGTTATCATGGGCCCAGACCTGATGTGTTCCCTGTCAGTGCCCATGTGTGATTTTGACATTTTACCGAGGAGTCTCCATGAGGCAGAGGGTGGTTTGGCTCAGTTAAACACCAGTCTTCCCCAGAGGAGTGCATTCACCCTGCTCACACATGCAACAGCTCTGACTTGTTCCTGCAGCAGGCAACAGCTGGGAGAATTTACTGAATATCAAACGAATATCAATGTTTTCATTTTGTAACCAGCTCCTGCTCGCCCTGACAGCCAGGTGCCACTGGCACACCAGCCAGGTGCCCCAGCACTGCCCTTGCCTTGGGAGCAGCCCCGGGCTCCCTCTCCATGGTACAAAGCCAGCTCCCTTCATTATCTGCTGGCTGCAGATGCTCACAAAGCCATGAGCCGCTTTGGCATCGAGCATTTCAGGCGAGGTTGTGTTCAGATTTCTGTGCATTTTCCAGCAAAAGTGAAGCAGCAGCTCATGGGCAAAAGGACACCAGAGACACCGCTTACTCCCTGCTTCTGATGGGGACCCACCCTGCGTGGCAGGAGGCAGAGATGGGCTTGGCAGAACCTGCCTGGACAGCAGGAAGAGCCCCAAGGAGTTCCCTCACCTCCTGCTGGAGGAGCACCAGGATGCTGCTGACAAGGGCTCCTTTGTTCCATGGAGGGCTCACCTGAGCAGCGGGACAGCTCCCGGTGTCTAATTAGCAACAGGAGCCGTGCTCGTCCTCCCTCAGGCAGCCCGGTCGTGTCTCTGCAGCTCTCCGCATTTTTTGCCCAGGTGGCGAAGCTGAGGGAGGCGGTGCAGAGGGATGGGCTCCACTCCACCGTCCCTCCTCGCCTGCAGGAATATCTGCAGCAGCTCCCAGCCCGGCAGCACCACAGCCTGATGGCATGGGACAGCCCCAGGGGCATGGGGACAATGCAGGGCACGGGGACAGCCTGGCACCTGCGGCCACCCGGACTGTGCAGGGGGAGCAAAGACACAGAGAGACCTAAAATGAAGAGCTGAATTGCTGTGCAGTCCTTGCACAGCTGGCTGTGGTGGAGAACTGGGTTGCTGAAGCTGCAGACCCATTTTTCAGCTGCTGTTGGAGTGTCTGGAGAGAAGGGATGTGTGTATATTTTCAGTGAGAGATTCCCCTCAGTATTCCCACAGGAATTTCTGAGGCTGTGTTTGAATCCAGATGAGCCACGGCTGCTCCCAGCTCTGGGAGCAGAGCAGCAGCTGCAGGGCCCCAGCAGTGCCCCAGGGCTGAACCATGGGCACAGGGGCTTTCAACCAGCTCACAGAAATGCCTGGCTGAAGAGATTTTTGTGCTTTAAAATGTGTGTCGATGTCCCACTGGAGCAGTGGGTTTAGAAGTCCTGTGCCCAAAAATTTTAGCTTGTGTTAATTTTAAGGCTAGGATCCTGTGGGATGCTCTGGGATGCACATGGTGCTGCCTGAGGTGCCCAAGCAGGGCTCAGCTGGGATGCTGGCACCCACTCCTGGAGGGCAGTGAATGTCTCAGCACCCTGGGGATGCCTCTCCTTGGGCTTTTAAAGATTATTTACATTGTGCTGGGCACTCACTGAATGTACCTATGCCTGTTCCAGGACACATCTAGCTGTCCCTTTTGTTCTGGGCCCTCAAAATATTCCTATTGATGTAAATCTAGTGAGATTAACTCCAGCCAGGCTCTCCTCTGATGGCTCTGACCTAGTGGAGTGATGCCTTCACCCTGTCTGGCCAGGGACAGTGCTGGTCCCACAGGTGCTCCTGGCTCTGTCCCAGGGCTGGCCCTTCCCCTCCCACATGTCCCAGCTTTTGGAGGAGAGAGGGAGCAGGAGGAGGCAGCTGCTTGCAGGCTCCAGCATATGCTCGCCAAGGCTTTTCCTCCAAATGCTGCTCGCGAGAGAAACAAAGAGAAGGAGAGAGAGATGAGATGTGCAGCAAACTCCTGGACACAGCCTTTGGCCCTTGGGTTGTGTTTTTCTCTGTCTCTGGTGTTAACTTGAGGCTGCATCCTTCTGTTGTGGCTGTGTTGGGGGAGAATGTGGCTCTGACCACCCCGTACCCCATCTCCCTGCAGGAAAAAAGGAGAAAAACATGTTCACGACAAAAAATAGGAATCAGAGATGGGGGAGGTTCTTCCCTGTCATGCTTCTCTCCCTCACCATGCTGAGCCCCCCCCGGCTTGCTCTGGAAACGCTGGGAAGTGGAGCTGGGGGGTTGGCTGGGAGAGTGTCTGTTCCTGGAAATGCCCAGGAGAACTTTCTCACTGCGGCTCTCCAGGTAAAGCCCTGTAACTTTATCATCCTCAAATAATATGAAAGCAGCCCCCTGTCCTCCAGGCACACAAAGAATGGCTTGATCCCTTGCTAACAAAGCCTCTTAAAAGATAAAGAGCAAAATACAAGGCAAGGAGAGCATGCCTGGCAGGCAGACAGGAGCTGGCCAGTATAGGCCAAATTCTTTAGGAGTTGAGTTTCCGTTTGGGCTCAGCTTTCCCGCGGATTCTATACACCTAAAGAAAACAAACCGTAATCCTATCTGGGGCCCAGCACTCTATTTATTTCACCTGGTGAAAAGATCTTGCCAATTCCCCCACGCTGAAACCTAGCAGCTGCCCAGCAAGGGAGCCGGGCCATAAGTGTGTTCTGCATTACAGAAAAATTGATATTAAAATATAAATGTGGTCTTGCAAAGGATGTATTTGCGCTCATAGTGCGTGAGACATTCTTCCAGGTTTCTCTGTTGTTTTGCTGTGTGATTTGGATCCCACTCAGTGCCTCTCCTCAGCCTCTGGTAATCCAGTTTCACAGCCATAATCCGCAGATTACAAGGGAGGAAGTGCTCAGCCTCCACTCTCACCTCTCAGCAGCACCTCTCAGGTGAGGGCACTGACCACATGGAAGCATTATTTACACCTTTAAATTGCTCAGAATTAGAGTCTCTTCCCCTCCCTTTGCCTTCCTTTCGCTTTCACCTCTTCCTCCCTGATTCCTGTGGCTCTGGGGCAGCCAGGCTGAGCAGGGGCAGGCAGGATCTGTCCCGTGCTGGGGTGCAGGTCAGGGGTAGTGGGTGACACCCATGGGTGCAGTCAGAGCCCAGAGGATCCCCCAGAGCCCCATCAGTGCCTGCAGAAACACTCGCCCGCAGCACAGGCACGGTTGTGTTTCCAGCGAGCAAGGAGACAAAAAGCCAAACATTTTCCACTCTCATTTCTCTTTCCTGCGTTTTGTTACTGATACCTCCCCGTGGGCTTTGGGGCTCTGACAGACGAGCTCTGCAACGGATTAAAGGGTTACTGTGCTCAGCTGTCAGAGGTTGCCGAACCCGAGCGGGGTGGTGCAACCAGATCCTGCCTGTGCCCCGTGTGCTCCCCTGGCTGCTGCACCAGCCCCTGTGGCTGCCACTGCAGCATGGAACAGGAGCCACAGCCACCAGCCTGACCTTCCCCAGCCTCCCCGTTTACAGCCCTCCATTCCACTCGCCCTTCCAGACACACAGGGGGGTGACCCCAAAGCCAAACCTGTGGGCACACAAAGGCTCTGCTGCCCTGGCCTTGTGCCCCACAGCAGTGGGGCTGTGGGGGCTCTGTGTGGCTGCTGTGGGTCTGGGAAGGGCTGTGGAGGGGTCCAGAACCTTGCACAGAATGGCTGCTCAAACCCAACTGCAGGGTCCCACATGGATGGGAATAATTGGGGATAACTGGATGGGAACCCTGGGTCTGTTCTAATGTGGCCAGCAGGGTTTTTGATATCTGGGGTGATCTGCCCATGGCAGCTTGCCCCTGCCCACCCAAGCCCCATCCTGCTCTCCAGCTGGGCTTTCCAGCTGAGACGCTTCTGAATCGCCTGTAATTGGCAATGGTCATAAAAGAAAAGCCTGAAGTATTTGCAGTATTATCACAATCATTCCAGGCTTTCTGTGGAGATGGATGCTGCTGACAACATCTCCATAGCTGCTTCCCAGGCTGATAAGTCACCAAGTATGAAGGAGGAATGGTGCAGAGATACCATCAGCATTTCCATGACGTGTTAATTCTTAAATATGACCAAAGGGAAGGGACCGTTTTCCAAAACTCCCCCTTGCTGCAGCTTTGAGCAGAGCCATGTGAGGAGCTCTTGGCTCTTGCACTCACATTTGGGCTCACCAGCGACAGCCTCAAGCCAAGTCTGCTTCCTGACAGCCCCAGGGTTCCAGAGGGGATGCTCAGGGTGCACTGGTGTCAGCCCTGCATGGTGGTACCTCCTCTTCAAGGAGCCCCAAGAGCAGAGTGGGTCTGGGGAGGTGTCACCTCTGTGCCACCCAGGGATAACCAAGCTTGGCTGGTGTCATCCAGATGTTTCCAGTACAGAAAAATGGAAATTAATGGATGGGAATAATTGGGGATAATTGGATGGGAACCCTGGATCTGTTCTTATGTGGCCAGCAGGGTTTTTGACATCTGGGATGGTCTTGATCATGCACAGAGAAGATGCTCATTTCTGGAGCCTCCTGGAAATGTGTCCTCTCAGGAGATGGGGAGGAATTCCCCATGGAGGAGCAGCAAATGGCAGAGGAGCAGGATGGTGCTGGACACCCAGCTGGTGTGAACCTGGTACAAATGTCCTGGGAAGGGGCAGGGGACAGCGTGAGGCTGCACCCCACAGAGCTGGGGAGCTGCAGAGATCCATTGTCACACACAGTTATCAGATTAAGCACTGCTGGGCAAACTATGACTTTTTGAGGGGCAGGCAGAGCTCACCAGCTGTTTAAACTGTGATGGCTCTCAAATAACAAGATTAGGCAATTGTGGGCCACAGGAAGGATACCAGCAATTACTGCCTGATTGGTAAGAGCTGTAATTAAAGTGCAGCGTCTTTCAGCCTCTCGGAGCACGAGTCTGGTCCACACGCAGCCATCCCTACATTTGGTTCTCATTTATTTGCCTCTCCAAACACAAAGTATGTGTTCTTTGTACCTTTCTGCACCTTGCCAGGCACCTCCAGCAGCTGGTGCTGGATGTGGGCACAGATCTGGGTGTGGGGTTGCTGTGTTTTCAGGTGGGTGTCACCTCCCACCCCTGTCTGCCCTCGCGCTTTTCCACAACACCCGGTGCTCCTCTCAGGGCTGCTCCAGTCCCCGGTGTGGGGGTGAGCTCAAGGGAAAGAGGAAGACAGAAACCAGCATCTTCTCCCTCTGTAACCCCCTTCCCTGCCAGGGTGAGGTGATGCTCTGCCTGTGAGCTGCCTGTGTGTGCTGCCTGCTGGCCCTGGAGCGCTGAGGAGGGAATCTGTGAGATGGTAAAATGCTCATATGCTTGTAGGTTTGCTCATCTTCTATCTTTGGCGATTCAGTTTATGTTTTAAAATGTAAAAAGGCCTCCTACGTACATGATGTCTCTATTGTATAAAAATATCAGCCGTGGTATTTCAAAATATCTGCCTTTCCAACAGTGACTCCTCCCCGCCAGCCTCAGCCCCCGTCCCCACTGCTCATCCTGGCATCCCAGACCAGCTGGAGCACCAGGAGTGTGTGGGGACACTGAGAGCTGCTGCTGTCCCTCAGCTCTGAAGGGATGTTTACTGCACCAGGGATGTGTTGTCTACCAGAGGGTGGTTAACTCCCCAAACTGGGTGAGTGAAACCTGGCTGTGATGGAAGGCAGCTGCTGGTGCTGCTGCTCCTCTGCCTGGCTGAAAGTGAGTGAGCAGTGATCCAAAGAGAGCCATCCATCACCTCTGGTGTTTGTTTACCCTCAGCAGACAAGTCAGGGGGACTTGTGGGAGTGGCACCTGTGGGCTGGGGGCTGCCCGTGCCGGGCAGTGCCCTGATGTGCATCTCACTCCCAAGGGCTCCCTGTGTCCAGGTCGGGGTCTGGCCAGCCCAGCTGGCAGTGCCTGATCTCCAGGCAGCGCTGCAGGGATGCTCCACATCCATAACCTGCCCTGTGACTGGAGCTGGGGGCTCTGGGTGGTCCATTGCAGCAGACCTGGTGATGATTCTGCCACCACAGCTCTCTGCAGATGCCCCAGCTGGGACTATGACACATGGAGTCCTGTCTGGTCCTGTCTGCACAGACACCTCACACCTCCAAAGGGACTCTCCAGCCAGAGCACTGGGACACAGATAACTCTTATTGCTAATTCTGAGCAGCACTAAAATTCCTTTTTGGCCAAACATTTTGTTTGCTGCAGCTGCTCCTGTGCTGGAGAGGGATGGAGAGAGGGAATCAGAGCCACACTGCTTGGGAAATGAATCTCCCTGCCTGGGATTGTCAGGTGAGGCTTGGAGTCCCAGGTCTGTGCTCTTTCCTCTGGGTTTGTGCCCTGGAACTTCTCCAGATGGAGCTGCCCTTGCCATCCTGGCACATGGTCAGCTCAGCACAGGTTGGATGCTTTCTGCTGGAAATGATGAGTATTTCTATCAGAATGTCTCGAGCAAGGAGTGGGGGAAGAAAGAAGCTTTGTCTTTACCCAGATATCCATGATCAGCTGAGCAGGGGTCCTGTGTGGCTGGAAGGGCCCTGGTGGGTCTGCCCGATAGGCACAGAGTCACTGCTCAGCCACAGAGATATCCAGCTTACTTTCCTTTTCCAGGGAAGTTTGCTCATGACACTGAGCTGAGGGATGCCACAGCCTTCCCAGCAGTGGTCCCACTGTGGACAGTTAACACTGGAGAAATTAGTCTCTTGGTGGTTCAGTTGTTTCTGATTAACTTAAATACATGCACCGAGTCCGGGCTGCGGAGCAAAGCTGAATTTGTGGCTTGTGCACATTCCCCTGTGGTCCCAGAGTGGTAACGGCCAAACCCCTGTGCTGCCTGCCCAAGATTCCTGTGTGCCCCAGATCCCTGCCCTCTGGGATCCCTGCCCTGTATCCCAGCCATCTGGGATCCCTGGGATCCTC
Source organism: Ammospiza caudacuta (assembly GCF_027887145.1). Lineage (NCBI taxonomy): Eukaryota > Metazoa > Chordata > Aves > Passeriformes > Passerellidae > Ammospiza > Ammospiza caudacuta. The sequence continues at coordinate 10,869,733 of NC_080610.1, forward strand.
TGGGATCCCTGCCCTGCATCCCAACCTTCTGGCATTCCTGCTTGCTTCAGATCCCTGCCCTCTGGGATCCCTGCCCTGCATCCCTGCCCTCTGGGATCCCTGGAATCCTCTGGGATCCCCGTCAGCCCCACATCCCTGGCCAAGATCCCTGCCTGCCCCAGATCTCTACCCTCTGGCATCCCTGCCTGTCCTGCATCCCTGCACTCTGGGATTCGTGCCTGCCCAAGATTCCAGTCTGTCCTGCATCTCTGCCCTCTGGGATCCCTGTCAGCCCTGCATTCCTGACCAAGATCCCTGCCTGCTCCTCATCCCAATCCTCTGGGGTCGCTGTCCCCCATCCCTGCCCTCTGGAATCCCTGCAGGCCCAGTATTTGATGTCCCAGCCATAGTGGGTGGTGGCAGTCACCAGTGACTCTTTGCGGGGGACCCTCAGCTCTGTACCCGACTGTGCAGTGCTTTCAAGGGGCCGGGTACATATTATTATTATTATTTTTTTTTTTTTTCTTTCCAAGCTCTTATTTTCTCATGCCAATCCTTCAGCTGTCCTTGGGAACGCGGCTGAGGGAGCCCGCGATGAGCGATGCCACAGAGCGACCCCTATAGTTAAGGTTACACGAGAATTTCTATAGGCTAAAAATTTTCCCAAACATTCACCTGCTGGGCTTAAATTTTCCATGCTTGTTGTTTGCCTGAAGGTGAATTGTTGTCAAGCTTGAGAAAAATTCCTTTGGCTGTGCCTGTGTTATGGGAGAAGAGAAAATACTCGCTTCCCACTGGAAAATCTTTAGCTGCTTTTTCCCCCCTTCTCCTTCAGACAGGGCTACAGAAAATAGCCTGGAGTCTGAAAAGCCTCGGAACTTGGCCTGGCCCAAGCACCTTAGTGGGAAGATTAAAGCGAAGGGAAAAAAGGGGTAAGAAAATGGGAAACTGGGCAGAGGGGCCGGGGGAGGGCAGAGCTGTCAGAGCATGCTCTGTCTTGCCGTGATTCCTCTCTCCTCTCGCTGTTTTTTCGCTGTTGCCTCCAGCAGCATCACCAGGCGCAGATGGAGCCGGGTTTGGTGTCTCAGGGCAGGCGGAGCTTGCCCGGGGTGGGATGGAGAGCTGAGGCCGGTGTTGGCTCCTCACACCCCGTGCACACCAAGGGTCTGCCTTTCCTTCCATGCTGTGCTGCTCTGAGTGATAAAAACAACGGGTGGGCACTTCCCCCTGCTCCAAAACCTGTGGTTAATCGGGGACAGGACTCCAGGGTGAGAAACACCCCGGGAATTCTCATGTTAAGAAGCTCGTGTGGCTTCTTGTGCAGTTGGTTGTTTGGTATTTTTTTTTAAGGAGTTGAGTTCCAAGCAGGATCTTTGTGGATGAGGAGGTGAAGTTGCACCATCAAAGGAAGGAAATATGAAAGGGTTGATTCTTACACAGATTTTCCCTCCGTGGTGCTTATGAAGTTTTAGAAAGTGATTTTTTTGTAATAAAAGTGCTATTTAGTAAATTGGGCCAGACAGCAAACCATGTGAGAACATGCACATCCCTGCATGTGTTCTCTGGGTTTTGGAAATCTGAAGGATGTGTTTGAGCATGAGGGACCCCCTGAATGCACAGCCAGCAGAGCTGTGGGTCAGACAGAGTAAATGACTTATTCAGAGGGTGCCAAAGGTGGGATTTACACCTGACTCTCCAGCCCCAACTGGGAAAACCCTTGTGGCATGAAGTGGCTGCTGGGTGAGGATTGACTGCTGTGTTCCTGACTGGTTTGCAGTTATGCAACCAGAGCATCACATTCCTGTCATTTTTGCATCTCATGCTGGCTCCTGCCTTTGGCTGGCAGGTATTTTCTGGAAGGAGAGGTGATTCCTGCCTTCCCCCTTCCCTCCCTCCCTTCCTCCTCCAGAAGCTGCAGGCGCTGCTCTGCCTCTCCCTGCAGGTGTGGTGACCACAGGTTTTGGTGGTGACCACGAATTTTGGTGGTGACCACGAATTTTGGTGGTGACCATGAGTTTTGGTGGTGACCATGAATTTTAGTGGTGACCATGAATTTTAGTGGTGACCATGGGTTTTGGTGGTGACCATGGGTTTTGGTGGTCACTTGGCCTGTGCAGGGGGTTCTGCACCATGTGTACTCCTGCTGTTCCTGATCCCAGTTCCTGGACAAAACCTGAAGAGGCTGCAGAAGCAAAAGGCTCCCATGTCCTGCACAAGCATCCCAACCAAATCTCCCTCTCCCAGATCAGGGGGTGCTCCTTCCCACCCCAAATCCTCCAGGTGCTTCCATGCTGTTCTAATCCCTCTCCCAGTGATGATTTTATCATCTCCAGATCTTGCTGCAGTATTCCACGGTCGTTAATGTATTTAATGCTGCTCTTCCCAGTGCTCCAAGCATCACAGAGACAAATGAAACAATATCTGGGCAGTGCCCCTTCTGCAGGCAGGGATTCCTGGGAGAGGGACAATGTTTGCATTGAGCAGCAGCTCCTCATTGCTGTCTGCTCCTGGAGAGAGGAGCTGATCCTGCTCTTGAAGTGGTTTGGGCTGGAACAGAACACGCCTGTGCGGAGAACAGCACAGGGATTTTAGTCACTTCTTGAAATGGGGAAAATTGCCTCATTTTTCAGCATTTGGCCTGAGATCCCACACTTCCTAGCTCTATGTAGGGATTAGTTCATACTTTTTTGGTATTTTTGGCCTGAAATGAACGCTCCCAGCCAGAGGAGAGATAATTCCACTTGTGCTGATCCCCCGGGGCACATGCAGAGCTGCAGAAACAGGAAATAGGAAACGTATTACATACCTTTTCCCCTCAATTTTGTTTTCATAATGCATGGAAAACAGCAGAGCTCTGAATTATTTGAAATTTTAGAGTTATTTAATATTTATTTTTGAGAAACAATCTCCCTTTTCAGGGAGGCCTCGCGGTGTCAGAGCAGCTGTCTGGGCAGCTCCAGCTCCAGCTCCAGCTGGGGTGTGATGGAGCTGGGAGCTGCGTGGCCCCACATGGGGGTCCCCGTCCCCAAGCAGCACCACTGTGAGTGTCACATGCCATTCCTGTGCCTGGCAGGAGCAGAGGGCATTCCCCTGGCAGCACTCACAATTTTTGGGTTCTTCTTTGGAGGGATCCATCCATGCAGAGCAGATCCTGTGCCCTGTGGCTGTGTTAACAACCCCAGCTGGGGACAAGGATGGAACCCTCCAAAGAGGAGCCCAAAAATTGTGAGTGCTGGGATGCCCACAGGACTGTCTGGGTGTTGTGAGCCCTGCCCTCCCATTTAACTCATTCTTTTTTCCCTGTCTGTACTTACTGCACGAGCCCAGTGGATTGCCCGCTTCGCGTTTGCTACAATGAAAATAAAATCAAAATGTCATTTGGAGACTATATAAAAAAAAAAAAAAGCAAAGAGCTAAAGAAAAGAATTAATGAAGAACTCATTATGCCAATCTGATATTTTGGTTTCTAATTTTCTTCTCAAAACCCGGCCTTCCCAGATTTGACAATCCATCTAATTATTGCTTGGCCTTTGGAGCGGTTTAACTGGCACGTGCTGGGACTTGGACAGTTTCTTATTAGCAGTGGGGAAAGTTGGGATTGAAAAATGCCTTGTGTTGTGTTGGTGTATTTCTGGGTGTCAGAGGCTTCTAAGTGCCTTACGTTTTTCCAATCCATTCTGCATCTCTCTAATTTTCAGGGCTTTCAACACTTTCTGGCGAGCAAAGCCTGTGGATAACCCGAGTAAATGACTTTTTCCATGAATAGAGATTGGCCAGGGAAAGCTGAGTGATAAACAGAATAATCCTTTTTGTGCTTTTCCCAGCTCCAATCTTCTTTGCACACCAAATAAACACTCTCAAGCTGCTTAGAGCAAAATCTCTAATAGGCTGTGGTGGTGCTGAGCAGGGCTTGGCTCTGTGTCAGACCGAGGGACAGGACAGTGGAATAAAGTCCTAAGAATTTTTTTGGGAATTAGTTTACATACCCCCAAGCATAGTGTATTTTGGCACTTGGGCTGCATTACAATATAATCCACCAGCACTCAAAATAGCCTCAAAAATGGCTTTTTTGCTCGTTTCTTTGGCTTTTCCCAGAGCCCTGAGTGAGGACAGAGAGCTCAGTGCAGGGGACCTGGGACCTGCTTGGGTTTGGTGTCTGTGAGTGCCCTGTCCCCACCTGGGTCTGGCCCTGGGACACTGCTGTCACCTGCCAACCGTGGGGACCTGCTGCAGCCTGGCTCTGGGACACAGGGAGTGCAGAATGGGGTTCACACCCTCGTGTGCTCATGGCCTTGGAAGCTCCATCTCCCTCTTTGTCAGCTTTGGGAATGGAAATTATTTGCTGTATGAATGTGGTTTTTTTTTTTCCCAAGTGGATAAATGTAAACCCGTTGAGTTGGCATGGGGATGTCCAAGGGGTGCAGAGCTGGGTTCAGGATGTTTTAACTAATGGTTTGACACTGTTATTGAAGAAACTGAACCAGTTTTATGTTAAGACCTCCAGACATCTCCTTGGAGAGCAGAGGATTGAGGCTGCTGCCTGCAGGAGCAGCACAGAAAGATCCTGTCCATGCTCCTCAAATCCAGGGTTTCCATCCTGCAACTTCTGCCTCTGCAAGTCCAGTAAAACTCTGCATTTCAAGGAGCTCCAGGTCCTTGGCCTGCAGGAATCCTCTCTTTATTGGTGTATTAAGGGCAGCTTTGTAGAAATAACTTTTATAAAACCAGAGCATTTCTCATTCTCCCAGGTGGGAAATGAACAAGCGGGGTAATGTTTGCCTGAAGCCCAGGCCAGCCCCAGAACAGGTGGTGGCTGTTATTGTCAAGTAAGAAAATGATTTTGTAAGTAATTAGTTAAACTGCTTAGCCTACGTCTCTCCAAAGAAATATCCCTTAAATTCATGGAGCACATGGACTGAGATGCATCTGCTCAGTGTGTGGTGATGTGGGGCACAGCCAGGTAAATCTGCTCCAAAACAGCCTCTGTGAACTGTGGCTGGAACTGAACTGTCCACATAACTGCTGTGTTTGGCCAAAAATATATACATCCTTTGTTTCTGGCAAATAATTAAGAAAAAAAATTGCTAATATTCTTTTGTAAAAAGTCCAGACTGACATGAATAGTAACAATATAGAAAATTTAAAAAATCCCCATCTTGCTCAGTAGTGCCTGAATGAACCCAAACCTGACAGAGTGTGTTTGTTCCCCAGCTCCTCGGCAGGGAAGCTCAGGCAGGAAACCTGGGGAAATGTTTTTAAAGTGTTTACAGTGGCACTGAGATGCACTTTTCACCAGCTCTCCGTGCCCAGCCTGCCCAGGCTGGGGGGTCCTGTCGGAGGGACAGAGGGACAGAGGGACAGGGGGGTCTCTGCCACCACCACTGCTGACCTGGAATGTGGTGGAAGAGCACAGTGGCTGTGCAGGGTGACCCTGTGTGTCCCTGCTCCTCTTTGGGGGCAGTGTGTCTCAGAGATTTGGCACAGCTGCTTTAATTCCAAAATTAAAGTGGTTGTAGCTGAGAGCCACCACTGTCACCTCCTGTGCTCCCAGTCCCACCTGCCCTGCTGGGCATCATGGACTGGGCACCCCAGCTGTGCTGGGAGGTCAGCTCTGCTCCCACAGAGCCAGCCCAGCACACCTCTCCAACCCATGGCAGAAGGCAAAATGCTTGCCTGCTTCCCATGTCCTCATTTCCCTCTGCTTTGGGCACCTTCAGCAGCAAAATGGACCAGCAGTGCCAATCTGGATTCTGTCAGAAGGGCTTGAGTCCTTAACTGGAGCTCTTCTGGTGTCCTGACTGAGGCCAGAGCCCTCATGGCTCATCTGGGAAAACCAGGAAATTCATGGTTGATTAGATGGAACCAGGTTTTGGCCCTACTTAGGCTGGAGTGGCCCATCCTTCACTGGAGGAGTCGTGCCCCATCTCTGGCACATTCCTGCTCCTGCACAGTCCTGCCCTGTCTGCACTGGTTCTTCTGTTAATGGGAAGATCCTTTCCCTGGCCCTGCACCAGGGGCAGCCCCACGATGGGGACAGACCTGTGCCAAACCAGGCAACAGGACATGCTGATGGGGGAGCGGGGGAATCCTTGGCTCTTTCCGTGGTCTCCATGGTTCTCCGTGTCCAGGCTCGGTTTTGGCAGCTGCTGCTTTGCCTTCCTGGGGTCAGCAGGTGGGAGACCAGCAGGCTCCTGCTCTGCTCCCACCTGTCCTCTGCCTTTCAGACCTTTCTGCTCACTCTGAAGGCCTGGAGAGGCTTGCCCAGCCCCTGTGTGCTGGCAGGGGAGTTCAGAGGTCTGGCAAGGATTGCAGACGTGCAGCCCCTTTCCGTACGGTCCCCTCACAGCCAGAGTGGCTGCCCTGCGTCACCAAGCCTGGCTGCTGTCCCTGGAGCAGTGTGGCTTCACCCTGCAGCCCCTTGGTGGCATTTGGAGACAATGATGCTGCAGCCTCCAGGTGAGTGATCGTGACCGTGGTCACAGGGAACTGAGGATGAGGGAAGAGACGAGGATCTGACTCCATGTTTCAGAAGGCTTGATTTATTATTTTATTATATATATTATATTAAAACTATACTAAAAGAACAGAAGAAATTATTTCATCAGAAGGCTAGCTAAGAATAGAAAAAGAATGAATGATGACAAAGGTTTGTGGCTTGGACTCTCTGTCTGAGACAGCTGACTGATTGGCCATTAATTAGAAACAACCAGCATGGGCCAATCACAGATGCACCTGTTGCATTCCACAGCAGCAGATAATCAATGTTTACATTTTGTTCCTGAGGCCTCCCAGCTTCTCAGGAGGAAAAATCCTAAGGAAAGGATTTTTCATAAAAGATGTCTGCGACAAGTGATGGAGAGGGCAGAGGCTGACTCAGCCCCTGGTGCTGCCTGGACATCCAGGAGTGCAGAGGAGCCCAACTTTGTGACTGTGGGACCCTGCCCTGCAGATCAATGCAGCCTTTCTTCTGGGAATGATTTCCTGCAGCCTTCCAGCATAACCTGTCACTCGCTGGGTTCAGCCCATGCTGGGAGGTTCATACCCAGCCCCTGCTGAGGTTCTGTGCCAAGCAGGGAGGGAGGGAGGAGGCGACCGTGGTCTGTGCTGCCACAGAGCCCAGCGAGCGCTGCGCTCAGGGCTGTCCCCAGCTCTCCATTCCTGCAAGAAACAGTGTCTGGCTGCATTGTGCCTGGAGCCTGCTAATTAGCTGTAAGTGATATAATGCGACTGGGATTTCAGCTCAAGCGTGAATGACCTATTCCCTGCTCGCCCTGGCGCTTGGCATGAGCGCTGCTCACGGACAAAGCGTGCTGGGAGGCATCCCCTGCCCCAAGCCTCACAGCCCGGCCCGCTGGCACCCAGCCTGACCTCACAAGTTCTTCTGTGCTCTGTCCCTTGTTCCTGTGGCCCTGGTGCTGTGAGCGCAGAGCACGGGATCCCTGTTGGCCCCACAGCCCTTGGAGTGACGGGTTAGGATGAGGCACTGGGGTTATACTGAATTTCTGTGCAGCTCCAAAAGAAAATTGATTCCAGTGGGAATGTGCTGAAGAGATAGGGGCAAAGAACCTCTATACCTTATTTCTGGGGAAGGTTGTGGTGAGGTCACAGCTGGTGTTCCAGGTCTGGGGTTGGTGGAGGGGCTACTGTTGGTCCAGCTCTGTCCCACCTGACTGCATGGGCAGCTGAGGCCAAGGGACATCCACCTTCAGCAGGAGAGGCGTGTTTGAGATCCTCATTGCAGATAAGCTCCGGAGAGAGCTGGTGGTTCCTTGAGATCTCTGTTTTCCCCAGATTACCATGAATCTACCCCAAATTCAATCTGGGTTTGCCACAGATACCCAAGGTGTGTCCCTGGGGCTGGATAAGCACACATGGCTGTGAGGGTCTGTGTGTGTGACCCTCTGAAAAACAGGACAAAAATTCATGTGCAAAAATACACCTGGCAAACTCCAGCGCCTAAAATTAGAAGTGCAATTTGATATCTGAGTGCCAGCAGCAGATGAACAACAGGTCACAGACAAATGTAAATTGCCACACGATTAACATTGGATGAACTTTTAAAATCTGGATGCCAACAGATGCACAATAAAATTTTCCTACAAAATAAACATAAAGGGGTTGCTCTTGTGCCAGTCCTCAGTTTCTGCTGCATGTTACAAAGGCAAAGCTAATTGTGGGTAAAAATATCGAGCAGCAAATCCTCTTACCAGCAAAGGTGCAGTTTCCAAACCTGCCACTGCTCAGGGAGATCCTTCCCAAAGCCAGATATTCACAGTGTGTTAATCTGCTTGGCCAGAATTTCCTAACTGCAGAAATGATATTGAGTAAGTAAAGGATAAACACAAGAGCACGGGAAGATGAAATTGAAGGATATCAGTGGGTTCTGTGCTGTCACAGGGCATTTTGGGAAGGTGTTTGCTCCAGCACGTGCCCCACAGACTCACATGGCTGTCAGAGTGGCAGCCTGGAGCACGCTGCCTGGCTTTCAAGAGGAGCCAGCCCTCTTTGATGATGCAGAAATCATTTTACTTATTGAAGCAGTGAATGTTAATGATTATTAATTGGAAAAGGCTCTCCAGGGACTATGTGTGTGTGGGACTAGTGAGTGCTTTGCAATTCCAGCATGAAATGAGTTACTCCACAGCATTAAAATGAGCAGAGCTCTCCCCAGCATCCCCAGCAAGTAATTGAATTGTTACTGCGTGGCACCAGCCTTTCCTCCTCACTCTGCACTGACACCAGGAGCTGAGCCCCTTCGCAGTGAGCATTCAAGCTGAATTCAACCCAAAATCCAGGTGGAGAGATATGTTCCCAGCTTCTCTCTGAAGCAGTTGCAGATTTACCCTGTGTGCCCCAGAGCTGCTTTGCCTCTGGAGGGTTTGTGCAGTGGTCACAGTCACACCAGGGCTAGCGGGGAGCAGTGACCCCAAGGAGAGCTGGAAGGACCTGGTTTGAATGCAGAGAGAGCTATGAGGAGCCAAAGTGGTGCTAGGGATGAGGACAGAAGTGGCTGCAGCAGCTGCTGATGGGAATAGCTCAGTTTGCACAGAGGAACACAGTTTTTGGTGGTCTGTGCCCTGCAGGGTGTGCAGAACCACCTGCCCAGCAGCAGGCTGAGTGCAGAGCAGCGGATCTGAGCTGCCAGGTACATGCTGCATGTGGGAAGTGGTGTGGGATCAGCTGAAGGTGTGGGACTTGGGGAAAACTTGTCTTACAACAGAAATGGCCTCTTCAAGGCATCCCTCTGTGCTCTGTGGAAGGGAAGGTGGAAGCAGAATCAATAAACCAGTGGTGACTTTTAAATTGTGGGAAGAGGTCGCAGCCAGAGGGACAACCCGACCTGCTCATCATGCAGAGGGGCTTGTGCTCCTGCTGGGAAAGTGGCTGCTGCCACCTCCCTGCCTGCTGATGGAGTGACCTGGGGAGCTTCCCAGCCCATGTGCTGTAAATACAGCCCTAATTTTCTGGGAAGAGGAGAGAAGTTGAGAACTGGAGAATGAAATGCCTGATGAAGGGCACGGGCTGGGTCCGTGGTCCTGCCGCCCGTCATGCCAGTGATGTATTGCAATAACACATCATGGGCTGGTGGCACTTGGTGACTTATGGCTGCAATCTGTCACCAGGCCAGCGCTGCTGGCACCCTGCATCAGCAGAGCTCCAGGAAGCACCAGCACAGCAGGCAGGGCAGGGCACAGCAGCTGCCCTCCAGCCACATGGCTTGGTCCGGACACTGGGGATGGGACAGGGAGGGCAGCAAGGGGATGGGGGTATTTTGTGGGGAACAGCAATGCTTGGTGTGTGGGGAAGGCCCTGGGGGCCAGATACCCATCTCTGTGAGCCAGGGCACTCCTCTGCATGGGCCTGCATCCCTGCTTCCACTGTCTTCCAGAGGCTTTAGGAGGCATGGCATGGATTGGAGAGGGCAAATAATTCTGGGGTATTGGTGCAGGAGCAGCTGAGTCTCCATCCACCAAGGGACACCCAGTGCCCAGCACAGCCCACACCTTGAGTGTTCACCCTGGAAAACTGAGTGGCAGCTGAATATCAGCATGGGAACCATCCCTGGGAGTGAGCCACCATGGATTGGCCGCCCTCAGGCCTGTGGGACTGGCATGGAGAGGTGGCACAGCTCAGCACAGGGCCTCAGCACTGAGGTCTCTCTCAGTGGAGGGGCTCATGCTGGGTGTGCAGCCCAGAGCAGCACAGCCACAGGCAGGGGCTGTGTGGTCAGGCAGGACCCCTGTGGCTCAAAGCCTGCTCCCACATGAAGATTCCAGCAAGAAGTGGTGGATGCAGCAGCTTGAGCCAGACTTTGTCCCTGCCCGTGCATATGGCAGCTCCCTGGGCTCTCCAGGCCCAGAGGCTGTGAGAAAAGGGGCCTTTTGAGAGCTACAGCAATTTTCCCGGTGAATAGGAGTTGCTGTTCCTGTAACACGAGTTGTTCACACACATGCAGTAATGTCCTGTTTGGGGCTTATGTAATGGGATGGAGGGGCTCCAGTGAGGGACAGACCCTGTGGAGAGGCGCTCGCGCCGTCTCGGGCTGGCAGAATGAGCCGGACTTTTCCAGGCCCTGCTGAGATGTTCATTTATAACTCCCACCGTCTGGAGGAAACCTTGCCAATCAAAACACGCCACGGCTTTTCCAACGGGTTAGGAGCACTCCTCTCAAAGAGGGTTTTTGAGGGGGGCCCAGGATATTTGATAGGAGTTAAGCTGTAAAATTAGTTTCAGAGCAGCGGGTTGTCTCCTTCCCAGCACGCTTGGCTGGCGGCTGTGGGAGCATTAACCCCTCACGGCTCTGCTCCCACCCTGCACTGCCTGGACACCGTGTCCATCCTGCACCATGGGGACACTGTGTCCACCCTGCTCCCATGGCCAGGGACAGCTGTGCCTGGGTGGTTTGGCCCTGTGGATGGTCGTGGTGGCGAAGTCCTGCTTATGGCTCCAGTATCTCCACCCAGGATCTCTGATGGGATGTCCTGCTCCATGCCCCAAGCCTTTGCTCTGCAGCACAGCCCTGCAGGATCATCTTTAGCTGCAATTTGGGTAAAGAATTGTTCTTCCAATTCTTTACCTGAAGAATGTTCCAATTCAGGTAAAGGCTGTTCCAGACTTTGGACATGGCCACAGGGGAATGGGCTGGCCCCAGCATTCCCCATGTGCCTGCATGGAGACAAAAACTGACCCACCCAGAGGCTCCCTTGCTGGGAGGGCTGTGGAGCAGTGGGTGATGGAAGAGGGAGCACAACAAATGCCATTTCCATTGTTGGGAAGCATCAGGAACTATTGGTCTTGCTCTTTATCCTCTTTGCACATTCCTCCTGCAGTCCCTCCTGGGCTTGCTCAGCCCCAGAATGAATTTTCCCTTGCAGCTGGCAAAGGCAGGAGCTGCAAGGGAGAAGGACCTGGTTTGGAAGAATCTGAGCACCTGAATGAAACACCTCAGCCTGGCATGGGCACTTGCAAAATCCTAGAGCCTGTCTTGGAGTTTAGTTGTGAAACGAATGATCTCTTTGTTTTCTGCTGAATGATAATGAATCACTAGAAACTTGAAACCATTTTAAGGATGAATAAATGACACCTTCTAAGCTCCATGTTTATCTACTATTCTGCTACCAGAGCAATTTCATAGCAGAGCTATCAATGAATTTAATTTACATAATGGTTTATCATATACTTCAATATTTCAAACACACTTCATTAGGCAGCACCACGAGCAATTCCACACTCCCTGATAGTTCCTGCAAACTTTGCTGTGAAACACAGCCTCCCCACTATAACTAATGCTTTAAAAAAGGAGGAAAAACCTCCTCAAATTCCCCAGAGCTGGGCTCAAGCAGCTTTTCCTGCTCTGCTTGCACAGAAGGGGCTGCCAATGGGTGGGGGACTGGTGTGCGGACAGTGTTGGGGGGACAGCAGGAGGGGGACAGTGGTGGGTGCACAGCAGTGCGGGGTCTGTGTGCCACAGTCTCCATCTGCATGTGAGGTTCCAGTGACAGGGAGAGTGTCCCCAGCCTGGCACCGGGATCGGCCATTCCCGAGGGGAAGGGAGCGGCGCCGCTCTCGGGGGGCACGGGCAGCGTTCGGCGTGAACAGCGATGTGTCACTGAAAGAAAACTGAAAATGGGAATTGCTCCAGCTTCCAGGGGGCTTTACCGAGCAGCTCAGCCATCCTTGGGGGCTGTGTTCCTGCCACCAACACCGGCCGTGGGAGGGAGCGGTGTGTTTTGTATTAAGTGTCTGCTGCAGGCAGGCGGGAACGTGCGGTCCATGCAGCGCTGGCTGCCCAAGGCACTCATCCCATTCCTGCTGCTCTCATCCTATTCCTGCTGCCACCATCCCGTTCCTGCTGCCCCCATCCCATTCCCGCTGCCCCCATCCCATTCCTGCTGCCCCTATCCCGTTCCTGCGGTCCCCATCCCATTCCTGCAGTCCCCATCCCATTCCTGCTCTCCCCATCCCCTTGCTGCTGCCCCCATCCCACTCCTGCTGTCCCCACCCTATTCCTGCTGTCCCCACCTTATTCCTGCTGCCCCCACCCTATTCCTGCTGTCCCCATCCCACTCGTGCTGTCCCCACCCTATTACTGCTGCACCCATCCCGCTCCTGCTGTCCCTATTCCGTTCCTGCTGCCCTCCTCCTGTTCCTGCTGCCCCTACCCTATTCCTGTTCCCCCATCCCACGTCTGCTCCTCCCATCTCATTTCTGCTGCCCTCACCCTATTCCTGCTGTCTCCATCCCGTTCCTACTGTCTCCATCCTATTCCTACTGCTCCTATCCCGTTCCTGCTGCTCCCACCCCATTCCTGCTGCCCCCATCCTTTTAATGCTCTCCCCATCCCGTTCCTGCTGCCCCCATCCTGTTCCTCCTCTCCCCATTCTATTCCTGCTGTGCCCATTCTGTTCCTGCTGCCCTCACCCTATTCCTGCTATCCCCATCCAGCTCCTGCTGCCCCTATCCCATTCCTGCTGTCCCCATTCTATTCCTGCCATCCCCATCCCGATCCTGCTGTCCCCATCCCACTCCTGCCACTCCCATTTCGTTGGTGCCTGGCACGGGTGAGCCCCAGGTATGGGCAGTGCCTGGCACGGGTGAGCCCCATCTATGGGCAGTGCTGGCACGGGTGAGCCCCATCTATGGGCAGTGCTGGCATGGGTGAGCCCCAGGTATGGGCAGTGCTGGCACGGGTGAGCCCCAGCCTATCGGCAGTGCCTGGCACAGGTGAGCACCATCTATGGGCAGTGCCTGGCACGGGTGAGCACCAGGTATGGGCAGTGCTGGCACAGGTGAGCCCCATCTATGGGCAGTGCTGGCACGGGTGAGCCCCAGGTATGGGCAGTGCTGGCATGGGTGAGCATCAGGTATGGGCAGTGCTGGCACGGGTGAGCCCCATCTATGGGCAGTGCTGGCACAGGTGAGCCCCAGCCTATCGGCAGTGCCTGGCACAGGTGAGCACCAGGCTATTGGCACTGCCTGGCACGGCGCTGCCTTTCCCCTGTGAGCATGTGCAGCACGTGTGTCACATTTCCGATAGCATCCCCTTACATAATTTACAGCAAGGATAACATAAAGGTTATTTTAAAAAATAAAACAACCTCCTTTACATTTATTAAATTTGCTGGAGCATCCCATATGCACCTCTGCAAACTCCAGGATTACCCACAGGGGTCTGATCTGCATGTCACATTAGGCAGATGGAATATTTTATTTATTCCATCTAGGCTGTAATGGAGAATTTAAACCATTTGCTGCAACACGTTTGTGTTCCAGGAAACGGTGTTGGATGCTGCTGAGTGCCCTGACACTCTTGTGGACCTTAAACATATGAGATTGTTGGGAATGTGCAGCTCAGAGCAGCTACTCCTTGGTAAACATTTTTGCAGCAACATAAAGCAATTCTAGTGCTGCCAAATATATTTATTTTTTACACCAGCCCCTATTCTTTGTTAAAAATAGGGTTTTACTTAGAAGAAAATTTGGGGTTTGGTTTACTAAGTTTTGCATTTAACTGGATTTCACATTTTTGACCATTAAAGCCATTGCAAGGGACGGACATGAGGAAACTTTAACCATTGAGCAGTGTCTTCTTGCCTTTTTGTAGCCTGTCTGTGGAGTGTATTAAAGATTCAGCTGTGCTCTGATAAGAATCATGAAGGATGTATATGTTTGCATTGTTTTTGGCAAGAAACATCCAAATGATCTGTATTTATTATATAAAATTGATTTTTTTGGCATGCATGCTATTTTTCATGGATTTTGGCCTCGTACCAACACAAACAGGGTGATCTTGAGCAAAGCCATGCATTTCTAAGGCTCTGTTTAGAGAATTTTTAAAAGAATCCGGGGTCATGGATTTGTCTGTGAATTTGCTGTCCCTGCAATAGCAGCAGTGGTGGAAAACCACATCTCCAGCATGGCTGCAAGGTGTCAGTTGCTGTTCAGATTTCATTAAGGTTTGCAGCTGATCTTTGCAAGGGGAGCTCTGGCAGCTCAGGCTGGGGAGGATTGGAAGGGTCAGGGGCTGTGGGGGGCTCAGACAGGGACAGGAGCCACTCACCAGGGCCAGTACAGAATCACAGAATTGATCGTGTACTGGCACTGGTTAATTCTGAGTTGATGGCACCAACTTGATTCTGTTTGTTTGAAAGGACTTTAAAGCCCATCCAGTTCCAACCCTTTGCCATGAACTGCAACACCTTCCACTATCCCAGGATGCTCCAAACCCTGTCCAGCCTGGCCTTGAACACTTCCAGGCATGGGGCAGCCACCACCTCATGTCCCAGCTTCTGCTGCCAAGAGGTTCCTCTTCTCTAGAGAGGGATGAATTGCTCTGCCAGAGCTGTGCCCTCCAGGGACCTGCACACAAAGAGCATTGTGGTGGCTTAGGGAGCTGTCAGAGGAAGCCATGAGAAGGAACCTGGCTGGAAAGTCCTTTAAACTCCTCTCTGAATTGCAGAGATATCAACACCACAGGTTGCAGGCCAGGCCCTGTGGACCCATTCTGGGAAGGACAGAGTGATGTCCCCTGTCCCACCAACACTGTTGAGTTCAGTGTCAGCTGTCCATGCAGAGTTTGGGGATTTGCTGGCACCAACAGCACTGGAGGTCAGACCTGGCTGGACCTGCCAGAGCTGGGTGTCAGGAGGACCTGGTGGGAGCTTGGGGTCTTAGCTGCTTAAATCTGTGCTTCAAAGGAGAGCAAATGCAGGGTTTGGTTTGAGTGTGGGACAGAGCATGTCACCTGCAGTGTGGGGACCCTGGTTTGTCACTGGGGAGCTGCCCCAGCTGTCCCTCCTCTCCCCTCAGCCGTTCATCCCCTGGAGCAGGACCAGCTCTGAGCCTGTGGCAGTTTCTGCTCGCAGAGACACCAGGCTGAGCCCACAGCCACTTCCCCTGCAGATGATGGCTATTTCAGTTCCACAGGTGGTGTTAATACATTCCTTGCACAGCCTCCACTTCCTTGCACAGCCAAGTGCAATGTAAATAACTCAGTTGTCGTTTAAAAGGGAAGGAGGACTTGAACAGGCAGAAAAACCCCAGGTTGAGATTTCAGCCACAGCATCGAGCACAGACATCTCATACTCCTCTGGTAATGTCACTTCATTCTGCCAGCTCCAGAAAGCTGCTGAGGACATGAGGATTGTCAGTGGGGAAAGCCCTGTGGCTTTTTATGTCTGGAAAGACACTGCAGGTACTCGAGGATGCTGTCCCACACGGGTCTGCCCCCAAAACCAGAGTGCCTCAGCCCAGCAGGGTGGGGGTGATGTGCAGACAGGTCAGGGCATGGATGGCATCATCAGGGTGCTGCTCTGGCACCTGCTGGCATTTGGAGGCTTATTCACAGCTTCTCCACAGCTTCTCTCTCTCTTCTTTTCTGCTGGGTGCTAAACGAACAGCAGTGCCTCATAATGCCCTGTCCCAGCCCTGCCCTTTCTCACTCAAACCCCCCAGCAGGGTCTGATCGATTTTGACAGAAATTAATTAGGGGGAAATCCCAGATCAGGAGTGGATTGGGTGGTAGGGACCAGCTCACTCCTCTGGGTAGGACAGTGAGGGGGTCCCTGCTCGTGTCTGCTCCAGGGGCTTGGCAGCATCACCCCCAGCTCTGTTCCCTCCAACTAGAACCCCTGAGCTCCAGACACATCAGTATGAACCTTTTTGAATTTACTTCTCTCTATGTTTTTCTCTTGTTCTTTAAGAAAAGCCAGAGTGAGGAAGTTCACAGATCACTCGGACTTGAAGGATATGCTTATGCATGGAGGTGATCAGAAAAGGAAATGTGGAACTCTGGAAGTTGACTCCTACCACCCACATACCAGAATTATGATTAAAATCCTGTGACCCTTTGTGTGAAGATGTTCAGTAAAGGGAAGCGTTGGTTAAAAACTCGACACACTTTTGCTCTGAGCCTTGCTCTGAACCATCCACCCTTTGGGATTTTCTCAGTAAGAGTAAGGGACACACTTTGGATGGAAATGGTGACCTGACTGCAGTGAGAATCCAGGGGCTCTTTGGTAAGGTGCTGTACAGAAAGGTCCTGGCTATGGTGGGGGCCATGCAGCCTCAGCTTATTTCTGAACATTCCTCAGAGAAAGGCCTTCTCTTGCAATTAATGATGATAAAAATATAACTTGTATGTCTTGAAAAACTCTGTTGAACCTGGAAAACAGCCCTCCCAGAGACTCTGAGCTCTTGCCTTTCAGAACATTGTTTGTGGAGATAAAAATATTTCTGCCACACTTGTCACATGTATTTGAAAAACATATTAATCATTTAAACAAATATTAGCTCCGAAAGCCTATAAATACATTCACTGGGAGGAATATACCCTTTGTTGTAATATTACAATGAAAAATATGCTAATATAGTTGCCTAATTGCTCATGTTTGAATAACCTCTTTTGTGACAATAAATGTTTGTGGCAGCATCATTCAAACACGAAATGGAGAATCTGGTGCCAGCGCGGATTACGTGTGCTGCTGCCACGGCTCCTGATGTGAGAAGAAAAGTGTCTCTTCCTTCTCCCCGTGTCTGGGAGCTGCTGTGGCTGGAGAGCAGACGTCACGGTGGATATCAGCAGCCTGGCACCGTGCCCAGGCCCAGCAGCCCAGCACGGGCAGGGATGCAGCACCAGCTGCTGCTCCTGGCTCCTGGCACGTGGGTGAGGCGGTCAGAGCCCTCTGGGTGAGTGGTGCTGATCCAGAACCAGTGCTGACACCTGGGAAGATCCAAAACTTTGCCGTGTTTGGCTGCAGAACAGGCTCAATGTGAGTGCAGGGCAGGGGCTGCTCACTGCCAGCCTGGCACTGCCCAGGGCTGAGCTTCCCTGTGCCAGCCTTGCCTCGCCGTGGCCACCCAGCAGACGTCCCACCAGGAAGAACCTGGGTTGGTTTTCTGCTTCCCTTTCCTTCATTTCTGCCTGCGTTTGCAGCAGGCTGTTGGATTTACAGAGGAGGCTCTGGAGGGTGACACAGGGATAAAGCCCGAGGTGAGACCTGGCTTCTGGGGTCCTGCCCCGAAGCAAAGTGCAGGTGTCTCTGAGCACAGCCTGTTTAAGCAGCTTCTCAGCTGTAGTTTCTGCTTGTGGGGTTCTCAGTGACACCATTCCCCCTCTCCTTGTTGGTCCTGTTGGCCTCACTGGCACATCACTGGCTGCTGAGCCAATGAACCCCTCTGCACTGACTCCTGGGCACTGGGCAGAGGCACTGGGGGGCTTTGTGTACAAATTCAGTGATTCTATTTATCCTTTTTAGCCTGACTGCACTTTCAGACTTTAAATAGCAACAACAGAAGGGAGAATATTCACAGACTCTGTGTGTCACAGACTCACTTTCCAGAGCCCCTCCTGCCCTTTCCCAGGGGATGCCCTGAACTGGGAGCCAACCCTGCAGTGCCATGTGGCACATCCTGGCCGTGCTGGCACAGTGGGAGCAGTGCCAGCTCTCCGAGCACCCTTTATGCTCCTGATTCTCATGGAGATAGAGATCTGGGCTCTCTGGTTACAGCTGGGTCTGGCTGTGAGCTGTTTGTCACATCCTCTGGCTCCATGGCATGACTGAGGCTGGTTTTGGTGTCTGGCACTGGTGGAAATCCCTGTGCACAGACACAAGTGGGGAGGTTATTGTAGTTTGGCAGGAGCTGATGTCCACAGCAGCATTCCTCAAAAGGGAATTGGCTCTCAGAAGGAGAGATATGGCTCAGTAAGGAGTCATCTCCCCGTGCATTATCCACTACTCCTAGTCTGGATATGAAAGGAGGTCTTTCTCCTACCCCTCCTCTGCCTTCAGCAGCACAGGGAACGAGGAAGACTTAAACACAACAGCAATGAAGGAAAATATCGTAAAGTCCTCTTGAAATTCCCATCAAACTCAATTAGCAGGGCAATGATACACCTAAACAACTGCAATGGGTCGACTTTTTATGCTTTGCTGGAGAGCTTCCAAGTTGATAATTAAATTGCACTGGGCTGCAAGATAAGTGGCTGCGAATGTCTCTGTGCAGCAGCTTTGGAGGTGGATGGCCCATGGGCAGGGACAGGAGCTCCATGGGACCAAACCCTCACCCTGTGCTCCCTGCCAGGTGGAAAAGTGCTTCCTGAAGGGCTGGGATGGGCATTGGGCAGCCCCTGGGTAGGGGCTGCAGGAACCTCTGAGAGATGGGAGCCACAGGAGCACAGCTGAAACAAACACACAACCCCAAGTAACAGAGACAAACATGGAGAGGTTGGGAGGGTTCATTAGGGCTGTCGCTGCCTGGGTGAGCAGGCAGAGCTGTGCTCACCATGAGCCAAGGGCTGGGGAAGGCTCCTGCTCCCCTCCCTGTGTGCTTGTGGTGGACTGGGAGAGCAGGATGATGCTTTTTGTAACAAACACTTTGCTTTCCAAAAAATGTACTTCTGGGATGAGTGACAATATTTGTTAATATGGATTTAATCTGGTGACTAGCAGGACAAAATGAAAAGTGAAAGGGGTATTTTTGGCAAAACAAAGGCTTGGTTTCAGCTTTGTCAAGATGAAGCATTTGAGCCTTCTGTTCTGGAAAGATGCTCCGCTCTGAGACAAAATTCAGTTTGATCAACAAAAGGAAAGGGGTGGGATGGAAAGGCAGTGTCCAGACCTCATGAAGCAGGTAAAGCCCTCGAGTGCCTGGTCAGGAGGTTGTGACTGGGGCAGTCACAGCATCTGCCTCAGTGCAGAGGCCCAGATGCTTAAAAATAAATAACCTGAGATACAAAGAGGTGGCTTCCAGGGGGCTGCAGCTGGACTCCCTCTCTCTGCCAGCCTCCACCTGCATGGGAGGGTGATGTCCAGAGGCAGAGACCCCCTACCAGCAGCTGAGGGTGGAGAGGAGCAGAGCTGGTGGGGGTAGGGGGGATGAGAGGGCACTACACAGGTGTGAGCTCAGCCTGGAGGTGTCCAGACCTGGCCAGGTCCCTCTCATTCCTCTGAAGCATTCCTCTCTGCTGGTACTGCAGCCAGGCTCCTGCATCCAGCACCTTCCCACTGCTCTCCTTTGTGCCCCCTTCTCACTGCTCTCCAAGGCCCCACCTGCTATTCTCCTGCTAATCCTGCTCCCCCTGCTTGCTCCCTTCTCCTTTGACTCTGAGACCCAAGAGTTCAGCTCAGCATGGTGAACGTTGTCTGAGTGTGGCGTCTCATCTTGCACATTTGGGTAAGTCAGCCGTGGAATTATCCTATAATGTGGAAATCATACAATTTCTCTCTGATCTTCCCTGAGCTGAGCATTTCATCTCACTTCTACCAAATGCAGCATGACTAAATAGGCAAGAAAGGGATTTGAGCCCTTTTGTTACTTAAAATGTGAATTAGATGTTCCTGAGGGAAGTTTGTGCCGCATTTGTGAGTTTAAAATGCATCAATTATCTGTACATGGACCCCTTCCTGAGCGATGGAGGAGCAGAGCTGGTGCCTTCAGAGGACCCACCACCCACAGAGGCTCCTGCTTGCAGGTGGCATCATATATCCTAGGTGAAATGCATTCTCCTGCTCAAAGAAGGGCAGGCTTTGAAGTCAGGAATGACTTCAGAGCTTGAGCAGGTTGTTCTGGGCCTTTACTCCAGGTGGGTTTTGAATATTTTCAGGGATGGGGAACCCACAGCTTTTGCTTCAGCACCAAATAACTCTGACTGTGAAGGACTGCTATGTTCAACTGGAATTCTGCTTTCCATGCAAGCTGCACTCACAGAGAAGAAGTTGATGTTTTGAGGAGCAATGTTGTCCCATAGAAAAAACAGGACAGGCTTCCCCTGCCTGGGGGCTGTGCTGTGTCTCTCTGACACCCCCATCCCACCCTATGGGATCTCCCCTGGGTGTCCAGAGCTGCTGCTGCTGCACAAACAGAATAATTTCCCATTTCCTGGCCTGGCTCCACGTGCTGAACATCCCTGGGTTTGGTTTGGGGCAGGAGCCTTCACACCCGAGGTTTCGCCTCGCAGCCATGTCCTGTTGGCTGGATGAGTGTGTGAGAATGTGCAGCTGCAGGCTGTTTGTGGGATGTGCTCCTGCTCTGGATCTTCTTTTGGGACTTGGAGTTAATTAAGGAGTTGGAAGGAGCACTGGGTAATTTAGAGGACAGTCCACAAGGTTTGAGCAGCAGCTCAAAGCAGGGCATGGGAAGGAATCACCGATGGCATTGGAATGTAAGCCAAGGGACTGTTCTCTAGGTAACAAATAAAAGCTCAGGAGTTTGGGCCCCTTTTTACTTAACTATCCATTATTTTTGTGCAAAATATGTGAGTTCTTCAATGTGAATGTTTTGGATCCTCTGAGTTGCAGAAGCAATGGTAAAGCCCTGAGTCTAAGGTGGTTTGGGTTGACGTCTTCTGCATTTTCTCCCAGGATTACAGTCAACCCTCCAGGCTGCCAGTGCTGCTGAAGAACAAGAGTGACCTGTGCTGGTGTTTGCAGGACAGAATCAGGGGCATTTGCCCCAGAATGATCCCTGCCATTGAGCACAGTGTATTACATTCCATGTATAATCCAAAACACAGACTGTCCCAGCAGCATTGCTGTGGCACCAAAGTGCAGAGCTGTGGTGGTTCTGCATGTGATGGGAATTTGCATCCTGGATGCATAATTACAGGGCAGTGATCTCCTCACAGGCAACACTGGTCACCCCTTAAATTACACAGGGCACAAATACCAAGCTGCCAGTAATTATTTCCAGTGAAGCCACATCTGCTGTTCCTGGGAGCCAAAGCTGCAGTGCTGCTGGAGCAGAGCAGGAATGTCTTGGGTGTCAGGGAGAAGCACCCACAGTGTCCCCAGCACTGCTGAACATTTCCTCAGGCACAAACCCATTTTTCACACCAGCACTGTAGCCTGTCGTGCCTCCTTCTCCAAGTGTCACATCTTGTTTGTGCTCAAGCCTCTGGTGACAACATCCCTCTGGATAAATATTGTCTGACTGACCTCTTGCTTGTGAATACTTTGCCCTTAATGCTGTACTTGAATTTTCCCTCATCTGTTTTAAGGCTCTAAATCTTTGATGCCAAAAATCTTCGTCCCTTCCTGTTTTGGGCCAGTCCCCTGTTACTCTGCTTCTTCTGGGCTGTTCCTGTGTGAGACCCCAAGAAACCACTGCCTGGAGAATCCTGGCTGCAACATCTTTTGGGGAATGGGATCTTTTTCCAAAGCCCTCTGTGATGAGCAGCCAGATGTTCAAAGATGTGGGAACTGTGAACAGGACTAGCAGCTGCCAAGGGAGAGGGGTTGGATGCTGCACCTTCAGGAAGGGGGAGGCAGGCAGGCTATGCAGTGAGCTCAGTGCATCCTGCAGTGAGGCTCACCTGAGTGTGGCCACTCAAAAATCCCTCCAAAATTCAAGCAGCAGCATGCCCAGCCTTTTCCTGGGCATTTCCCCCACTCTCTTGGTTTGCTCTGTCTGTGCCAAAATCCCCCAGTGAGCTTTTGCTGCTCAGGGGCTTGGTGTTGTCTCTGTTAGCACATCCTGGGGTTCCAGCTGTGCTGGGGGATGCTGGTGTTGGAGCCCATCTCCATCCCACGGCTGGGTTATGGGGACATGGATGTCACCTCCCCTGAGGGAGAGCTGGGATCCCAGCTGCCTGCCAGGCAGGGATCCAGGTGCTGGGGGAAGCAGGAGGTTTCTCCAGAACTCCACAGCAAAGGCTGCAGAGCCTTCCTGCCCGCCCAGCTGTGAGGCTCTGCAGCCACTGGGAAGGATCCCAGCTGCTGGAAGTGACAATTTGACTCAACAAGCTGAATAGGGAGCTCTTCCCAGTTCCAAACACTCTTTCTTGAGATGAAAAAGGTTAAAGAAACGCAGCTGCTTTCTGAGTTCAGCTGAGCTGGAGGGTGGGATAAAGGTTCACTGGAGTGGGAGGGAATTAGCAGCATTTTGTCTGCCTTTCTGGAAAAATGCTCTGGCAGTGTTATCTCTAAACAAACACCATTGGTGTGGGGAACAAGCATTGTATCTTCAGCTCTCTCAATGCCCTGGGCTTTTGGCACACACCACATACAGAGGGGGATGGCCCAGCAGAATTCTGGGTTCAGTTCCTGGAATCACTGGCTATGACAAGATGTGAGTTTTCTTTAAAAGGAAATGGTTTTTGAGAGCACAGCTCCCAGATTCTCCTGAGGAGACCCAGTCCTGATCTCCTGAAGTGGCTGCACACAGGGAAGCCCCAACTGCTTGCAATGGTGAAGCACAGAATGAGTTGCACACTGGAAATTTAAACCAACATTGATTTTTGTTGTGTCCCTTTAAACCTGATCTAGATAGAGTTGCACAGGGAACTCCTGGGACAGAATTGCTACCACCTAATTGATTTTGATTTTATTTTCACTGCAGCAGTGTAATTATGAAAGCCAGCCGTAATTATTGAAACACAACTAGAAGTATTTCATTATTAAAATACCCCTATGACTTATTATTAATTCATTAAATAAATTTGGATTATATCCCTCAATAATTAATGCACTGAAGTTTATTCTGTGAACTCTTCCTTTTACTCATAATGTGTCAGCTGTTGGTATTAAAGGGAAAAAAATTCCCACCGAAGTATCAGAAAAAAACAGACAACTCATTATAAAGGGAAGTGGGACCAGGGGGCTTTGGTCTGGTTTGAAATGGGTCTCGTGGGAAACTGGAGCTGGGCTGAGTCTGTGCAGCTCAGCATTCATGTGGGAAACATTCCTGCAGATCCTGAAGTGCTGCTCAGACCTCGTTTGCACAGTGAACGTGGATGGTGCCTCAGGTGCTGCAAGGGGAGGGGGCTTGGTGCCTTCTGGGGAGGGGGACAAACAGAGAGGGAACTGTTTTCCTGGAACAGGGAGAATTTGAGCCACTCCTGCAGGGTCGGCTCTTGTGGTTTTCCCTCCTGCATCCCCTGCTCGGGTGACAGAGTAAGCGAGGTCATGTCCCTGCTTTGGTTTGGCTTTCAGGGAACTGAGGTCTCCCAGCATTTCAGAGGCTTGTCCCAAGCATGCTGGGGCTGTCCTGGAGGCAGGACATGTGGGTGTCCATCCCAGCTCTATGCACACATGTCACACCTAATCTCTCTGGCAGCACCAGAATTCTCCAGAGGGGATTCTCTCCCTCCAGCTGCAGGATCCACACACAGTTCCCAGTTGCAGTCCTGGATCCAGGCAGATGTGCCTGGATGGAGCAAACCCAGGGATTCAGGGATTTACTTGGCTTTGATGGGGCTTCTGTGCCCAGGAAGCACTGGGATCCCTCAGCAGAGCACATCTGTAATGGCACTGCTCCCCAGCTGTGCTCCCAGGAAGGCTTCACTGGTGATGCTGGCACAGGATGAGCCTGAAAGACTCAGCTTTCCCACTCAGCACATCTGTGTTTCACACATTGCATTGGATGGGTGTTTATAGGGAAAAACAGACAAAAACATTGACTGAAGAAGAAATGTATTGATTCAGAATCTGCACTTGTGCTGCAGAGCTTGAGTCAAGATGGGGAAGAGAAAATTTCAGTGGATTAGTTGTCACTGGATGCTGGGAAATCTGTGTGATGTATCCTGCTTGGGATTAAGGTAAAATGCAGGTGTTTTGGTGGTGGGAGAGCTCTCCAACTGCTCAGGTTGTCACAGTCTCTTCCAGGGGATGGAGAGTCTGAACAGAATCATGACATTACCAGCTCTGCCTGGTCTCAGAAACTCTCTTTCCCTCCATTTCCTTCTGTCAGACTGAACTTCTTTTGGACTCTGCCTCTCCTTTGGAATCTTAGAGTCTTATTTCCATAGAAGGAGTTCTGTCCTCTCATCCCAGCATCCCAGTTCTCCCTTTTCTATCCTTGCTGCCTGCACTGAGAGTGGAATGGGCTCTGGTTTATTCCTCATGATTTGTATTGTCATGGATGGAGGAATTTGCTCTCAGGCTGAGACCTCAGTGATCCTCTGCCCTTTTCCTCTCCTTCCCTTTCCTTTCCTGGCATGTGTCTCTCAAGGACAGCCCTCAATGGTGCCAGGGCCAGCCCCACCAGCATCTCCCAGGGCTGGGTCCCCAGGGATGTGGGACCTGGGCTGGCAGCAGAACATGTCTTGGGAGGAGTCACTGCTGCTGGAAATTTAACCTGCTCTTTGTTTGCAAGGAAATCCTCATCAGCACCTGATGTTAAGAGCAAACTTGTGCTTTCCCAGCCTCCCTCACACTTCCTTCAGCGTGGAGTTTAATTATCAAATTGTGCTGTGGTTCCCGCTCCAGAACGCTCCTTTTCCACCATCCTGCGATTCTCTCCGACCTCAGAGGGTAAAGCACTTAAGTTGCCCTTGAAGACAAAAAGAGAAAGTCTTGTTTGAGGTGAAGCCAGTATCTATCCAATTTTCAGCTGCCGTCACATCGAAATGAGAAATCTGAGGCAGAGCCAGGCACAAATAGCTGATAACAGACTTTCAGGTGCACCTCTTCACTTATCGCTTCTGGGGTCACCTCTGTTTCTAAAGACTTGTTTTCCTTAAAAAAAGATTGCTTAGGACATTTAACCGTGTGGTGTGATAACAAAGCCCTGCGAGGCGCTCCTTCAGTGCCTGGGCTGCTGCAGAGACGCTGGTGTTCCTGAGTGTGCTTCTGAGATGGTTCTATGGATGGGATTGGATGGAGCTGGAGCAGCTGAGCCCTCCCTGGCTGCTCCATCTCTGCTGCCTGGGCTGGGTCCTGGGGATTGCTGCATGGCGGTGCCTGTGACACACTGGCAGCTCCTTGCTCCTACCCAGCCCTGGTGCACATCTCTTCCCCCCACTGTGAATTCTCCTCTCCCATAGCCCCCTTGGGATGGATCTGACCCCCCTGAGGGCTCACAGCAAGCCCAGCCCAGCACTTGAGAGAGTTCTGGACCAACAGAGGCACAATTTGTTCAGAAACTGGGCGTTTGGCACATACAGAGAGCTGCACACAGACTGGCGCACAGATTTGTTTAGCAAACAATAACCTGTGTTTTGTGCATGAATAAATAATTAACCTTATTTAAAAGAAGAAAAAACCCCAAGTTTCGCTGTCTGCAAATATCTCTCTCCCTGTCTGGGCTCGGTGGTGTCACTAAACCCCTCAGGAGTGTGTCCTATGGTGCAGGAGGTGGCACCTCTGGCACTCCCCTTTGCCAGTGCTGGTCACTGAGTGGACACAGTGCCCAGCAGAGCTCCCCATTCCCCCTCTGAGTGCTGGTGCCAGATTCACAGCCGAGCTGGAGGCTTGTGAGGGCTGCCTGGATGCTCCTGTGGCTGCTGCTGGGAGCGAGGGGAGCAGACACCCCCCGACACCTTCCCCCCTCGGCTGCTGGCTCCATTCTCACACTCCAGCACAATGGTTTTCTGTGCTGCGTTTCCTCATGTCTGCTCTAGCCCAGATTTCTGTGGAACAAGCAAAGCCTTTCTCCCATCTGCTCATGAGATCATGCCTTCATCTGAACAATCCGGCTCTGAGGAAGCTTTTGTGGACAGCCAGCCTCCGAGCGCTCTGTTGTGCTCCACCATTTCTGCTCCTGCAATTAATTAGACTCACGAAACGCGGTGGGTGCAGGACGTGTGTCAAGGTGCTGCAGCTTTGCTTGGCTGAGTGAGGCTCCCCAAGCACGTGGCCCAGCAAATACATTGTTCCTGGCCTGGGGACTGAGTCCTGCCTCAATCCAGCCCAGCATCACAAGGGCTCAAACTCTCTCCAATTTTTGTCACTATTCCCCCTGTCTGCTACTGATCTGGCTGTTTTTCTGCCTCCCCAAGGCTTTACGTTGGGAATTGGCTTTTTTGGTGCTGAGGATTCTGTGGTTTGGGCATATTGGGTTCTTTCCACTGAGGAATGAGCTCTGAAGGAGCAGACAGGACCCCTGGGAGTTCAGGAGGGGGAGGGAGGTCAGCAAATCCTTCTCTTGCTGGGAAGTCACCACAGCCACCAAACCATGTGCTGGAGCAGCAGGCGTGGAATTCCGAGACAAACATGCACCTTCCTGTGCCAGGGAATTATCCTATGTATTTGTGGAATTGCTGAGCACTGGATAGCCCCTTGGTTTGCATGGTTCACCAGAAAATGTTCTGCCACTGTCCTCCGGGAACTCTTCCTGCTCTGCCTCTTGCTGATGGGGAAAGAGGTAACTCCTGTGGTTGCTGAGTATCACTGAACAGCACCAGGGCCCCTTGGTGGAGGGGAGTGCTGAGCCTTGGGGTGCTGAGCCTTGTGTCTGCAGCAGCCCTTGCCCACAGTTCCTGGGCTGCCCCTCCACCATCTTTCACCCTTTTCCACTTCAGAACTCTTTCTCTTTGGCATCAAGGAATAACTTTAGGAAAGGACCCCCAGAACCCAACCTGACTGGGGATGAATGGGGTAAGAGAAACAGGAGGAATTTAGGTAATGTGTGACTTAAAGAAGGAGAGCCAAGAATGTCATCCTTGGAGAAGGAAAGGAGAACTTGCAAGTGTTTTCATGCTGTTGTTATTTTCTGTATGTGTTTTAAGACAGTTTTGGCTCCTGCCCAGACCTCCCCTGTTACAGCACATGTACATTCAGCCCATAGCTTGGCTCCAGCCCTTGACCTGGAGAAAAGGCCTCACTGCTTGTAGCAATGACCATCCCCTCTTATTTAATCTTCAGAGTCCAAGCTCTTCCTGCCAGTGGCATCAAGTTTCCTTATTCCTATCATATCCTTGTTCTTCCCAGTCAGACATGTTCTTGTTTTCTGTGTCACTTGGAACCCAGGTGTCACTCAAGAGAACCTGAGTCTCTTGAAGGTGAGGAAGGCCCTACATGGTGCAGGCACACCACAGCAAATTTCATCTTTAGCTGCACAGTGAAGTGTTGGCTGCCAGTGGCAGGTCACTCATGGTGAGGTGTCTCCCCATCCATCTACCATGGCACCACTTCCAGTGCTGGCAGAGTGGCTGTGTCACCAGCCACTGTCCCCACAGATGACCCTGACCTGGCACCTCCCCCAATGTTGGTCACAGGAGCCCCACAGGCTTGGCATTAATGCTGAGTCCCAAATAGTGACCAGGCTCCAGGCAGAGCTGCTTCTTCATTCCATCATCCCCCAGTTTCCAGGGCCAAATCCGAGTCAGAAAAAAGGATCCTCCATCTGCGCCTTGGCAAACGCGCAGATGCAAGCCCAGATGGCAGCTCCCACTCTGCCGTACCTTCTCCCTGTTCTTTTCATGGTGCCGAAGCCTTCTTCAGGATCAGATGCTGAGCATGTGTTCACTGGTTGTGTGCAGGGACTGGAGCTCCTGTTTCAGCACAGGGACGGGATGGGAGGCCAGTCATTGGTGCTGATTGCTAATTTGAATAGTTGGGGTTTTTTAGCTCCGGCATTGACACATCTACCTTTGAATATGAAACTAGGCCATGGCATGGCAGCTTGCCAGAGGATTTTGACACCAGTGCAGCACATTGCTGTGGACTAGCCAGGCTGGTCTTGGTACAGGCTGGTCTGGGATCCAGCCTGGCTCAACCCTGTGGTAAGGACATGGCAAAATGTCCTGTGAGTGCTGGAGCAGAGCTCCTGCCGATGCTGCACCTCTGGGTGGCCAGGACACCCTGGGAGCCAGAGCAATTACCCGGCTAATTCCCGTCGCAGAGCCTCACAGGCTGCTTCCATCGTGCTGGCACTTGCCAGAGAAATGCTACTGATCCCTTGCCAAGGGCGATCCCTCCTGCAGCTGGGCCGTGCCCGTGCCAGGCCAGCCCATCCCAGCGGCCAGGGACGCGCTGGAGCGCTGGAACGCGGATACCCTGCCCCGGCTGGCGTCAGCCAGGGACATCTGTGACCCCCCTGCCAGCCCCCAGGGAAGGGAATACCTGTCAGCGTGCCAGAGCCCTCAGATGTCTCTTTCTTATGGAGAAGATTTTGGGATAAAAGGTTCAGTTTAATTTATTCCATCAGTGTAACAGTTAAGCATTCAATTCCAATATTGGAAACAGCTTTGCCAAAAAGCAGTGAGGGGAAGGCAGTGAAGGCTGGCTGAGCTCACAGTGTGCTCTGTGACCCTTGCTGCCCCTGCCCCAGCAGTTTGTTGGCTCTGGGGTCCCGCTGTCGCCCCCTTTGACATGGGGGTTTCCCCCCTCCAAAACACAGAGCTGGTTCCTGTCACTATTTCCATCAGAGGGAATTCTCACCCTCTGTGCTTCAGCCTCTCCCTCCCCTGGAGACCAGCTCCTCAAATTGGCCACTGCATAGTCCAAGTTCTTGCAGAGCTGGAAGGGGTTCCCATTTTCTTGTTTTTATCTTGGTGCTCCAATACCTGGAGAACAGAAAAATAAATGCTATTTTTGAGACAGGTGAATCACTGAGGAACTTCAGCAAAGGTGAGGGAGTGCCAGAAGCTGTTGCTGGGAATCTGGGCCCAGGCAGTTCTGGTGTCAGAGGAAGGAAAGAGAAAGGCTGGGGAGAGGAGAGCACGAGTGGATGCATAAGTGAGCACAAAAGTGGATGTGTGAGAGAGCTTGGGCCAAACCCCAGTGCTGGAGACACTGAGGGATGGGACCTACTGGGGCTGCTCCCACTCTCAGTGTCTGCCCATGAGGTTTGCACATCATTCTTCTGGCCCAGCAGCCCCTCTTGGAGATCAGGGATGTGTCTGTGCCTGCTGGACTCCAGCCTGTGGATTACAGGCTTCCAGGAGCACCAAATTCCTCCAATTTAAATAAACAAATCCTGAGGATAGGGCTTTGTAATTGAAATGTTGAGAGATGCTTTCTGCTGGCATAGGAGGGTGCAGTGCTGTAATAAGCTGTCCCTCCCTGGTGCTGGGAGTTATTGAGGTTGCTCCACATCTATGACAGTTTAATCAGATCCTGAAAATCAGGGACATTATATTTTGCACCTGCTCATGAAAAAAAAAAAAAAAAAGAATGATGCGGCTCCCCATCATGGATCTTTTATGTACAAGGCAGGCTCATCATCCAGAGGGGAAATGGAATTGCTCCACAGATGAAGACTAAGCCCAGAGTGTGGTTGAATGTCACACTGGGTGGAAAAAGAGCAGCTCTTCTCTCCTCTACCCTGCCTGCACAAATGAGAAGCAGGGGAAAATTGTGAAGGTTCTTCCAGGGAAGAAAGGAAGCTGCAAGCTCCAGATACACTGGGAGATTTTTAAGAGAGTATTTTGGAGGTAAGTTGCCCTCAGGATGACCAGGGCACAGGGATGGATACATTTGCTTCTTTTTGCTTGTCTAATCCTGGTATGTGAGAGCATCCTTGCTGAGTTTGTGCATTTACCTCTCCCATTGTCAGTGCTTAAAACGCATGAAAAATACAGCCAGGAGCTTGAAATACAAATCCGTTCACTTATAAGTGGCCTTAACATCTGTGAAAGGCTTCGAGTCCTTAGACAAGAAGCAAAATAATGGATTTACTTTTGATTTCTAAAACACCACCCAGAGGTGAGGAGTGAATTCCACAGAAATCAGAGTGGATTTGCTTTCTTTTTCCTGCAGAAGAGCAAAAGCAGAGATGTCAAAAAGAGTTCAGCAGTCAAGTGCTCTCATTACCTGTCCCATCTGGGACGTGAAAAACCTCGCCAGAGAGCCAGTAATCACAGAAATCACAGAATCATTAAGGTTGGAAAAGACCTGCAAGATTATTGAGTAAAACTTTTGACCCCAAAATTTTACCACCACCTGCCAAAAAGCCCCTGGAGCCTGGTGCAGAATACTCACCTCTCCACTGTCCCCCCCTCTACAACCTTCTTGACTCTGGGATGTTGAACATGCAGCAGCATTCACTGAATCTTTACCCCCAGTCTCCACAGCCATCAGAAGGTGACATTTTATTATTTGTTTTATGACAAAATGACAAACTAAAAACATTTTTCTCAGGGGCTGCTCACCCAAACCCCTCATGCTGGGCTCTTCTTCTCTCCCACAGTGGTGCCAGCACAGGTGACATTGCTCTGGCTCAGGCAGCCCTGTCCTTGTCCCCATGGTGGCATCTGCACTTGTCACCTGCAGAGGTGGGGTGGTGGCTTCTGGTGGGCACCCCCAGTGCCACACTGAGCTCACAAAGTGCTGCACCAATCCTGCTGAATAGTGAGCAGGTCTGGGGCAGCCTCAATCTGGTAATCGAAAGAAAGGATCAAATATTCATGGCAGATTGTTTGTTCAGTTCTGCCAATGGTCATGTGAAAACAGGCACAAAACTCCTGCAGTTTTCTGGGGTCTAATATTGAAATAATATTAGGGGTCTAATACTGGGGTTTAATACTCAAATTACAGTTTTTTGTTGCAACGGTCTGCCTTGGGTGTGGGGAGATCTGACAAGGACAGAGTTCCTGGGATGCTGCTGGGGCTGGGGCCAGCTCTGGGCTGTGGTGTCCCAGCTCTCAGCATGAACTCCAGGGAAGCAGAACAGTGGGAC
Source organism: Ammospiza caudacuta (assembly GCF_027887145.1). NCBI lineage: Eukaryota > Metazoa > Chordata > Aves > Passeriformes > Passerellidae > Ammospiza > Ammospiza caudacuta. The sequence goes on from NC_080610.1 coordinate 10,900,549, forward strand.
AGGAGTCTTTTCCCACACTCAGAGGCGACATTCCCTCTCTTCCCTGCAGCCCATCAGCTTTTCTCTTTCGGTTGGAGCCAGTTGTCATCCTTCCATCCATCCCACGCTGGCTTTTCAGTCCTCTGAAAGCCTTTTCATTCCTTTCCTGCCTTCCTAAAATAGCACATGCTTCTGCTGGCATGTTCCCTGGCTGCCACGTGGGAAGAAGCCTGCCCTCCTTGGAGATTTCACACCTCCGGGAGGAGGGTGTGCTTCCCATTGGAGAGCAGCCGCTGCTGGCAGAAATCTCCGCCTCTGCACAAGTTCCTGAGCCCAGAAGGATTCTCATGGCAAATCTTTTCTTTGCTGGAGAGATGTGATAGCTCTTGGACAGGGTCTCTCCTAAGAACTCGTCACAGGGGAGAACTCTACTTTGAAGTTCTTAATCCCACTCTTCCCTCGGAATGAGCTCCCCAGGACGGAGATCTCAGTTCTCCACAAAACTGAAATGCTTAGAAAAAAGAGAGTCTTAAATATTAGAGGAGATTCTCGCAGCAGTTTTGAGGAAGCCCAGTGAAGCTGAAAGTGCTTGTCAAGCCACATCCCTGCAGGTCCCCTACAGGTGTGAGCAGGCAGCTGAACATCTGCAAGGCACCCTTCCCTGCCTGGATGGGGCTCATTCTTCTGGCAGGTTTGGTGAGAGGGCTGGGATTGGCCTTTTTGGCATATTGTGAGTTCTTCTTCCTGCCAACTGCCAATCTGCACTCTGGCAGCCACGCTCGGCAGAGCTCGCTCACCCGCCCTCGGCTGCTGGAGCTCAGGTGGGTGTTGGGATGCCCTCCCAAGGCTGGCAGGGTCTGGCACTGAGGCCTGGCCTTGGCACAAGGGTGGTGAGAGTCCCACCAGATTGAGCCTTTCCTTGTCTCCATTTTAATGGCATCCAGCAGAGCCAAGAGCCTTGCTCCGTTATTTAAACAATCCTGTTTTTCCCAGGCAGGACAGCCTTGGAGAGAGCTGCTGAGCTGTGAACAATGTGTGGCATCCTTAGGAAAGTGGAGGGAGAATCACACAAGCAAATCCTTTCAGTGGCAGCTGGCCTCTGCCTGCCTGTAGCCTCTTCCTTGCCACAGCCTCTGCCTGCCCACAGTTCAGATTGGGAATGAAAAGCACAGATTCTATAAAAATGCCCCAAGAGCAAACATGCAATTTCTCTGGTTTTCACTGTCCCCACAAGTGAGAGGGACAGGAGGGAAGGCCTATCAGAGCTGTTGGACAGTTGAGTGTGTCCAAGCATGGGGCAGAGCAGACACATCTGATGTCTGCAGTGACCCCTCTGCTGGTGTGACTTCAGGCATGTGGGGAAGGAGGATTCATTCATCTTCTCTGCAAATGTTGCTTTAAATCCAGGTGGTTCAGCATAAGAGACAGTTTAGGAATTATGCAGCTTTCTGACTGATGAGCTCCTCTGCTGTTGCCATCATTCCCCTAATAATTATGCCCATGCACAGCTCTGTGTTTGATTGTGCTGGAAGATGGATTCTTGTTTCCTGCAGGCATGCTGGATAAAATGACTTCCGTTTCAAAGCTCTGTTTGCAAAGTTCCCTTTGTTCCTGCTGCGAAATTCCTGCGTCGAGCAGAGCCCATTCTGCTCTGCAAGGCTTTTGAGCACCATCTGGGTGGGTTCCCTGGGTTGCCTTCAGATTGTTCTCAGGATGCAGTCGGTGCTTGTCAGTCAGGCTGATGCATTGGCCAACAAAATAACACCGAGAAGAATGTTTGGTTTAATCTGTCACAGAAAAAAGCAGCAGCTCAGTTTGAGGGCTGAGTTTTGGGTTCTCAGTCCAGCTTTTACCTCTCCAAAGGCAAACCCAGGTCTGGCTGCCAAAATCTGACCCAGCGCTGCTGGGGCCAGTGGACTGGTACTGGATGACAATAAGAGAACAGACAGACCTTTGCCCTTTCTTTGTGCTTCCTCAAAATCCTTATTTTTCCTTTTTTTTTTCTTTCACATAGAAGGCACAGCTCCCTGCCCAGCAAAGCTCCCTGGCTTTCCTGCACAAGGCAATTGCAGATTTTCTTTGCTGGGAGGAAAGCTGCCAGTGCATCCGAGTGACCCTGGCCTGGCAGAGGGCCCTCAAGATTTGCCATCATCTGGACTTTTTTCTGAAATTTGGTCCCTCTGAAATGGCTGTGGAAGGACTCACAAACTTGTGCTTGGAAGCTGAATTGCTTTTATATCTGAGCACTTCATGGCTGATAAATGAAATGAGAGCTGGGTCTATGTGTGGCAGTCAGAAAAATCATGTGTACGTGAGCAGAGCTTCAGACCCAGGCTGTAACTGTTACAGGAGATTGGTGAATGCTTTCATTTTCATTTTTCTAATAATTTATAGAATTGCAGAATCATAGAATCACAGGATAGTTTTAGCTGGAAGAGACTTAAAAGATCATCCAGTTCCACCCACTGCCATGGGCAGGGACAGCTTCCACTACATGAGGTTGCTCCAGACCCCATCCAGGCTGGCCTTGAACACTTCCAGGGATGGGACAGCCACAGCTTCTTTGGGCAACCTGTGCCAGAGCCTCACAACCCTCACAGAGAAGAATTTCTTACTAATATCTAATTTAATTTTTCCCTCTTTCAGTATGAAGCCATCCTCCCTTGCCCTGTCTCTCCAGATCTTTGTAAATAATCTCTCTCCTTTCTTGTCAGGCCTTTCAGCTCCTGGAAGGCTGCAATAAGGTCACCCCAAGCTCATGCACCTTTACTTGCACCCAGGCACTCTGCCCTATGCATTTCCTTATGTGCTTCTGGTTTATTTTGTTCCTGTCCAGGGTGACTCTAGAATGTGAGGCCAGTCCTGGCCAGAAGCTGTGAGAACTGATGCTGGTGGCATTGGGGAATCCCTGTGCTTCTCACAACTCCCGTGGTTCCAGCAGCTCTGGCAGCTGCCCAGTGGCACCGTGTCCTCCAGGCAGGCAGCAGGGCAGCCCCTGCAGCTGGCAGAATTCCTGGATGAATTGGGAAAGTTGAGACATCTGGGCTGTTTTCTGCCTGCTCACACATCGGCAATCAGCCTTGGAAAAGGTTTGGAGAGACACGGCTCCAGGACCCCGATTTAGAATTAATTTCTGCTGTGAGCTTCGAGTCCAAGTTAATCACTGTTGGATTTGGGATTACCATGCTTGTAGGAAAGGCTGCTAAAACCCCATTTTTGTCATGATCCAGCAGCTCATAGGGCTTAGCTCTTGACTGAAGGAAAATGTGCATGTCAGGGACTTTTGTGATCCCCGTGGGGCGCTGGAGCTGCTGCACCGGGAGAGGAGAAGGAGAAGGAGAAAGAGGGCCCTCACATGTAGTTTCATTTCTAAAATGATTAAATTGAAGTTGCACTTAAATTCAAATCAGCCATTCAAATTAACAATTCTAATGTTCCTATATATTGATCTGTTGGTTGAGACCATTTGGAGCAGACCATAATTAAACCACAAAAGCCTGGACACCAGAAATGCTGAGGGAACAGCACAATACCTTGGGAAGAGTCATACAGTCCTGCCCTTAACCCATTATGGCCCTTTTTGCTGGGAAAAGCCAGACACTGTGCTGGGAGCCTTCCTGATGGTGCATGAGAGGAGCAGTGCCAGGGTGTGTCACAAGCCCAGTGTGGCAGGAAGGTGTTTTCACACACCCAGTGGGACAGGACCCTCTACTGCCTCCTGTGCTGAAGGATTTTGTCTAAAAGGACTTTTCCTCCTTTGCAGGGACTGGAGAATGCAGCCCCAGGGTCTGGAGGCTGAGCTCTGATCGAGGCTGAGGGGAGAGATGGGCACAGTCTGTGCTTGGTGGGATTTGATGCCTTCCCACCATTGCAGACTCATTTCATGTTGGTCCTTAAACTGCCTCTGGCAGCACGTTATTATTTCTACTGGGAGAAACGGAGGCAGGGCAGCAGGGAGTGCCTCCAGCCAGCCCATCCCTGCTCCCAGCCCTGCTCCAGGGTCTCTATCACCCCTCCCATGTGTCCAGAGCTTTCTGAGCTGCTGCCAGGGAGAGGTGAAGCCCTGGGATGAAAGAAAGGGCCAGGAGGGTTGCAGGGCTGCCCCAAGCATTCCCTACCTAGGCACTGGGCAAGGCCCTGTGCCCATAGGGACATCTGGGCTCTTTTTATAATATATATACAAATATATATGAAAGTAATTTTTTCTGATGCTTACACTACTTCCCCACGACAACCATCTGAGCCTGTTTATTGATATGTTTTCTCCCCTGTGTGCACTGATTCAGTGGCTTGCACAAATTCACCAGATGATCTGGTGGAACAGGGAATCAGCTCCTGGGCCAGTGCAAGCCCAGGGCAACAGCTCTGGCTGCTGCAGGCTCCAGGGGCTGGACATGGAGCTGCCAGCCCTTCCCCATGGGTCTGTTGACCCAGCTTTGATAAACCCCAGCCTTGATTTCTGCACAAACACTTCTATCAAAATGGGAACCTAAATACTGAATAATTGCAAGGAAAAAAGCTTTATTCCTGCATTCCATTTTGGCTTTAATTACAGAAGGTTGGCATTTTTCATACCATTTAAAGAGAAACGAGACAGGAAAAGGTCAAAACACAAGGGGCCTTGAACATCTCTAATCCCGTAATGGAGAGCAATACAAGGCTCTAATATTTGAACAATCAACGTGGACTTTTGTTATGAAGCCCAACATGTGATGGAAGAAGGTAAGAGGCTTTTAGATCTATTAGAAAACTGGTGTGCTGGGAACGGAGGGAAATGATGATGGGAAAATTAAAATTCAGCTCCAGCAGAAGGTTGCAGTGTTCAACTTGCAGCTCAGTGCATCGATCTGTTCCAGCATTTGACTTTCAACCATGACAAAACTGTGGGCAAATTAATTGTTCTCCAGGATATTAGGCATCAGAGTCTATTAATCCTCTCTGGAGTCGGATGCTCCATGAATACTAATGCAAACCCAGCGCTGCAGTCGTGTCTTTTCCCGCTCGAAGCTGCCGCTGCTGCTGCCATGGGGGCAGGGAGGGAGGGAAGCCTGGGTGCCAGTCAGCCATTTGCTGCTTTTATTCAGATTTAAGGCTGATTACAATTGGGAAGAATCGTGTAATATGGCAAATCCTCCTCTGAGCCAGGCAGGCTCTGGAAACCAGAAAGCGAGAGGCAATGTTACGTGTTTTCCACAAGGAAAAAGTGAAAGGCATAAGTTATTTATGCAAATTTGATCTGTATTCAGACGTGTTTTAAGGAAGATCTCAGGAAATCATTTCTTAATTACACATATAGATTGCACTTACTGAGCCTGCATCTAGGCTCTTTTCTCCCAGACTAAAACACGTGGAATAAGTAGCTCGTTTCTTGTGATTGTTTTACAAACATATAAAATGTCTCTCCCTCAGTATTCCCCTTTCCCAGAACCCTCCCTCTCCTTGCCCCACACCTCCCATTACTCTTTGGGGGCAGGAGCCCAGTTCAGAGCCTCCGCAGATTAATTCTGAGCTCTAATCTGCATATTTCTCTCAAGGAAATGGAGGCTGCAGGAAAGGGATATTGAAGATGTTTTACCTCCACTAATGCTGCACATTTAAGTAATCCTCTGGAATTCCAGAACAGCTTTAATCATCCAAAGCCCAGTCAGGACCATGCTCCGTATAATTATTCCACATTGCATAATGTTGCCTAGTGAAAGCGAATACTCTTCCAAATATTTGTCCAGCCTGTGTATCCGAGCTCATCCAACACGTGGGATTCCAACTTCATGTTTTGCTTCAGAACCAGGTTGCACTGAAGCAGCAAAGTGAGAGCAGCAATACTGGGGTTTGACACGAGCAGCTCTCCACTGACAGCCTGGTGGTATGTTCCTGTCTAAGGCATGGAAGTTCCCTGTGGATCACGATGAGAATACCTTACACTGACAAAGCTGGATCCTTTTGTTTCCTTCTTCCCCTTGCTGCTTCTCTCCACACTGCTCCTAACGCTTACAGATTGCTGCAAGGAGGGTGTTTGAAGTGAAAGAGCAGGGCTGAAAGATTTGGGTACAGGGGGACCCCAAAATAGGCTACCAGCTCATTTGCTTGGGGTGGTGGGCAAGGTGTGAAATAGCTGCAGAGGCTGTCCTGGTGCCGGCACCACACAAAGCAGATTTCAGAAAGCCCATCTCAGAGGAGGAGACGTGGATGTGTTGAGCTCCTACCCAGTGAACTGGGACTACCCAGGGATAAGCTTTCCAAGGCTCCCATTTTTCCCCCGAGTGGAAGCACTGCAGTGCAAAGGGAGCAGAGCTGCTCGCCTGCGCTCTAACTGAGGAGATATTTATGTCTGTGCAAACACAGCACGCGCCTTCCGCATGATTTGGAGCTAAATGCAGTGTTACTTAATTAATGCATATGTAACACACAAGGCTATTACACCTATTAGAGCTCTTGAACAATTAAAATTCCCGTGTCCTCTCTGCCACAGGGTGTCCACGACAAAGGGCTGAAAATCTTCTGTCCATAAACAACTGCAAGAGCCAAGAAAAACCCCAGACTGACCAACTGCCAGAGACAGTTCTCAGGTTTGCATGGGTTTATGAAAGACCTGTGGGAGTCTCAGATCCAGGGAGAGAGTGATAGTGGGTACATCCTCCAGTCTCTGCACTGCCTTGTGTCCTCTCAAAGCACCACGCTGCCCAGAGGGAGCTGAGACAGGGCTGGGAGGATGATGGCCTGAGCAATGGCAGAGTGGTTCATGACAAGTTGTGCTCCCTGGATTTGACCAGCACCAGAGCAGGAAATCTCTTGAGAAGCCAGGAATAAATAAATCTTTGTGAGAAAATTTATTCTGGAGATGTTTGCAGGCCAGATTCAGTCCTCAGAGGCTGAAGCTTCCTGGAGCCCCAGTGCTGTGCTGGGTGCTGACTCTGCTCACAGATCACAGCATTGCCACTGGTACCCTCAGGGACACACCAGCTCTGGGTTGTGTTGCTGAGGCTGCCACCTTGCTCAGGGTGGTCATACCTTTCCAGACAGGCTGGGAGACCATGGGGACTGATGCTCATGCAGCTCTGGGGGTGAATCCCAGTGGAAGGGGATGAATGAGATCTCCATGGTGTTGCCCTGGAGATGGCTCAGAGAGGGGACAATATTGGTGCCAGCCAGTCTGGCTGCAGGTCTCCTGGATCTCAGCAAGGTGTTCTCCAGCATGGTCCTGGTCTGGCACGATGTGGCCAGAGAGGCTGGAGCAGAGGCTTGGCATGAGAGCTGCCTCCCGCCCTGAGCTGCTTTACCCAGCCCTGCCTCCCCATTTCAGAAAAGCTGACTTCAAATAAAAGAGCCCTTTGAAAAATCATGAGGCATTTTATTCATGATTACATTTTGTCCAAAGTCTTTTGACAAGAAAATAGGTGATCCAGCTCAGAGAGTGTTTCTTTTCTAGTACATAAGAAACCCATTACACATCTTTTTTAAAAAACAAAAACTTTCTTATTCCCTTTGAGCAGTGTGGCCAGCTGTCAAAGGAGAAACTCAGACTCCAAATGGATTTAATACAAACCAGACCCCGATGCCTTGTGCATTGTTTAACCATGGCTTCAGTTTCCTTCTCCTCCTTTGCTGCATCAGGTACTTGCCATGTAGAGTCATAAGTTTTTAATGTTTAAAATATAACACATTGTTTCAGTTAATGTAATTGTCCTGCCCATTCCCCCCACTGCTCCCCACCTCATCCCCTGGGGTTTTATCTCCTTTCTCTTGGTTTTGGTGTGCTGGCAGCTCTCTGGGGGGAGCCTGTTTCTGGCTCAGCTCATCATGGTGGTCTCCAATGGACAGAGCTGTTCCTGACCTCACCTGCACCTTTTCCATCATATTCCTTTTCCCTTTTAAATAAACTGGCACAACCTGGAAATACCTGGAAGCTCTGCAGGAATGACTGCCTTGTCTCTGCATCTCTTGTTGGAAACTCCCACTGCTGGCTTGGGAATCCTGTGCATTCAAGCCCTGCATCAGTGGCTCCACACCTTCTCCTCTCTGGTCAGCCACTGTGGAACTGCAGTGGCGACATGGGTGAGATGACCCATGGGCAGCTTTGTCTCCAGCACCTTTAAATTCAGCTGGTCTCACCCCTTCTGCTTCCTGCTGGTGCTGGGCACAAAGTGAACAGCGGTATGCACCAGACATAGACACACAAATATTTAATTACAGAGACAGTAAAAATTTATGAAGTTCACTGAATGAAAAGCTCTGAAGGAAAAGGCACTCAGGAAGAAATCCTAAGTATCCCACAGCTGCAGATCCAGGGACCTGGCAGTTGCATGGTTATCTTGGCTTCTATTGGTGCTTCCACATGGGGGTTTTGGGTGCTACCCTGGCAAGAGGCAAGAAGTCTGTTTGTCCATTGCTGTGGAGAACTTGTGGCTTTTCTCTGGGGTGCCTGAGCTGAAATCACTGATGAATGATTCTGCTTTATCCATGAAGAAGGGGAACTAAAGAACCAGACATGGTTGTCCCCAGCAAACTCACACGTTCATGAATTTTTGAAGAGGAGGGAACTGGCCAAGACATGGATGAGATGGTTAAGATGGTTTTGATGACTTGGTGAGCTGTGGAACACTCAGGAATGCTGAACACCTGGCTGGAATCACAGGGCTGTAAGTTCATGTTCAATAAACCTTGGAAAAGAGGCTAAAACTTTGTGAGGGCACTGGCTGAGCTACAAGAGTGTGCAAGGGATTGAGATTCCCCCTGGATGATGTGAGTCTGGATGTCATTCCTGCTCGGAAGTTGATGAAGAGCTGAGGAACTGGGGTATAGTAGATACCAGTTGAAAACATTTATGGGAGGTAGATGTGTCCATTGAAATAAAATGTATTTTAATGTAAGTAAATACAAAATCATCTCTCTCATACTGGCCAAGAATGATGGATTTGTTGCCAGAGCAGGAGATGGTTTCACATTCCCTAATAACTTTGCAAAGCGTCTGAGCAGACACAGGCCACAGGCACAGTGCCCTGACCTTGTGATAAAGAGCTAATTCATTCAGGGCATACACAGAAAGGTGTAGTAAGTAGGAGCAGTGCAATGATTTTATGGCACTGTAAAGTTCCCTGGCATTGGTGAGAGGGACACCAGAATATTGCCCATGGCTCCGCTGTCAGGGTTTGTAAAGGGATCCTGAAGATGTCAAAGAAAGCCACAAAATTGTTTATGAGATGAAGAGAATGAGTTACAGAAGAAGAGATTAAAGATCTTAAATAAGATCCAGAAGAAGAGCGAATGCCTTCATTAAATCCTGAAGTACCTTCTCAGGAGAAAGTACCAGGGATGGGGGAACCCCAAGTCTTGCAGCGAAAGCAGAACAGAGCCAAAGGCTACAGGCAGGAGCAAGACATTTAACATGGAAATAAGGCTCAGACTGCGGGAGGGAGAGTAATGACTGACTGGAAAAAACTACCCGGGAAAGTTGTGTATTTTCCATCTCCTCACACGTCCGAGACAGGCGGCATGGCCCGTGGGGAGCGAGGTGTGAGCTATACAAGTTGTTTGCCCATGCCTGGGGGAGAGAACGGGCCTGGACCGGAGAGCACTGGTGGAGCCACGGGGTGTCTGTGGGGGCAGCTGGCTTTCACCCACAGGATAGTTTTGGGAGCTGCTGGCCCTCACCTGCTCAGTGTCTGTGGGGGCTGCTAGCCCTCATTTGTTGTCTGTGGGGGCTGCTGGCCCTCACCCACAGGGTGTTTTTGGGGGCTGCTGGCCCTCACCCACAGGGTATTTTTGCTCAGTGTTTGTGGGTCTGCTGGCCCTCACTCATGGGGTGTTTTGGGGGCTGCTGGCCCTCACCTGCTTAACATTTGTGGGGGCAGCTGGCCCTCACCTGAGGGCTGTCTGTGGGGGCTGATGGCCCTTACATGATAGGGTTTCTGGGGGCAGCTGGCCCTCACCCATGGGGTATTTTTGCTCAGTGTTTGTGGGGTCTGCTGGCCCTCAACCCACAGGGTATTTTTGGGAGCTGCTGGCCCTCACCCACAGGGTGTTTGTGGGGGTAGTGGCCCTCACTCATGGCCACCATCACAGCCAGCATCAGCCCTGGAATCAGCCAGCCGTCAGGGCCTGCTGAGGCCTCATTTGTGGTCTGTGGGGACTACTGGCCTTCACTTGTGGTCTGTGGGGGCTGCTGGCCTTCACTTGAGGTCCGTGGGCACTGCTGGCCCTCACGCATGCCCACCATCACAGCCAGTGCTGGCCCTGTCACCTGCTGAGCACTGGGGCCTGCTGGGGTTGCTGCCCTTATTGTTCCCACTGATGTCGCTTCACAAAGTGTTTCATAATTTCCCAAAGAAACAACAGCGTGATCCTTCTGCGGGAATGAGAAGTGGCAGCTTCAAAGCTTCGAGGAGTGGAGCAGCTCACCCAGCAAGGCAGAGGCTCTGGCATCGCATCCTGCTGCTGTGCAGCCTCCAGGGGCTTCGCGCAGAACCAGCGAGGTTGCTCAGAAATGGGAAAGAAAAGCATCAGGAGGGAAACAACAACAGCAGCAACAAAGCTTGGAAATATCAGTGCTTTGCGACAGGTTTGAAAACAAACACAAAAAATAAATGAAAAAAAAAAGACCAGGGAAAGAAGTATCTTCTTAAAATGAAGCACTTAAAAGTGCTCCTTTGGGGCTGGAGAAAATCTCTGTGGCTGCCAGTATTTTGAGAAAAGCTGCAAGTTAGTGACAAAGTAATGCATTTCAATTTCCCTGGCACAACCACCTGACAAAACCCCCGGTTCTGCTGTTTGCTCCCTCTGCCCTGCCCTTGTCAGATACTGCCCTGGTTCTGGGACCAAGGGGTGGGACAGGACATTACTACTGCTTTGGGGAGGTGGGAAAAACCGTGAGCAGTGAGGGTGAGGGTGCAGCAGCACTACATAAGATCCCACTGCAGTGGGGACACTGGGCTGTGCTCATCAGGGAGCTGGAGAACCTCTGCTAAGAAGCCTTAGTTAATGGCCAGGACAATGGTGCAGGAAGGTGATGCCCTCACCACGAGCCCATGAAAGACAGCTGTGACTCAGTTACCCCCATGGCCCATGTTTCTGGCTCTGCCTGCAGAGGCTCCAGAAGAGCCCTGTGGAATTAGCAATCCCATGTCTTGATTTAATTTTCGGTCTACTTTAACTCTAACAAAGCGGCAAATTGCTTCCTGTAGTTGTTTTACTTTTATTTATAGGGTAATTTGCATCATGAAGACAAGTTGCCCTATCAATAACTGTGGAGCAATTAAGGTCACCTGTCCCCTCCTCTCCTTCTGAGGGTCTCATCTCTCACTTGAATGTCTCGTCTTGATGGAGGATTGTGATGGATTGGCCTTTGGGAGGCTGGCCCTGCTCTCCAGCTCCACACAGATTCCCAAAGTTTAGGCCAAACTGCTGCTCTGCTTTTGCTGTGTGATATTTTCCACAAGAAAGGGATTTTTTGAGGGCCTTGCAGTGGGAGTTATTTTACAGAGGAGAAGGGTGCAGGCATTCCTTGACAACAAAAGTGGAAGGGAAGATATCTGCTTAAGCAATTAATATTTCATTGTGAAACACAGCAGGGTTAAGTTCACTGCTGAGACCAGGTTGCTCGACTGAAAGAATTAGATCTGACCCCCATAAACACATTTTCTCTTTCCCTCTTCCCACTTCCTTCCCTGCCAGAGAAGCTGGGGGATTTGGGGGGTCAGTGGCTGGAGAAGTGGAGGCCAGGGAGTGCAGAGTGAGAAGGGAGAGAGGGTTGAGGCTGGACACAGAGTGTCTCCTCTCACTTTTGGGGTAGTCTAAAGATGTAGCAGGTGTTGGGAGGTCAGGATACCTGGCTGATGTGTTGGATAAATGCACATCTGGGCTGATGTGCTGGATAAATTCTCTGTGCTCGCAGAGGTGAGGATGAGCAGGACAGGCAGAAGTGCCCTGGCCTGTGTGGGTGCTCTGCACATTGAGCTGAGCTCTGGCTTTTCATCTTGGCTGCAGAAGCTGTGTTTCTCCATGAGCCTGGGCTCTCTAGGGATGTCATCTCCCACACAGATGTCACCCCAGGCATGTCGGGCACCTGGCTGAGCAGTTCTGGTGCACAGAGCTGCAATTCCCGTCCCTCCTAAGACAGCACATACTCACACTTTCATTTATTCCACTTCAATAAACATCTGAAGACATCCGTAGGAAACTTGTACTTTAAAGTAAAAACATTTCCCAAACACCTCTTGGGGAAGCTTTTCCTTTTCTACAAGTAAGAATTTGAGCCTGTAAATGTGAGGAATGGGAACAATGCTTGCAGTCCTCCCCGGGCAGAGCTTGGAGATCTGCAGCTCAAACTCCCTGGGTGAGATCTGAATCCTCCCAACAGCAGCGTGCAATAATTCCTGACATCCTCAACAGAGCAGACAGGCAACATGAAGCAGAACAAGTGACCTGCTGCTGCTCTGGGGACACCCAGAATGTACCCCTGAGAGCTCAAGGTCAGCTCATTCCACCAGCAAACCCCAAGCTCCTGCTCCCTCTTGCTATCAGGGGATAACCCTCACCAACATCACCCTTCTGTGGCTATGCTCTGCCTCTCCCGCTACCACCAAAATCCAGCAGCTGTTGGCTTCACGACCCAGGAGCCATCTAAAGAAATCTCTATATCTACTTAGCAAACTGCAGGGAGAGAACCTGGACTTGGGGGGGCACAGTCTTTGTCTTGCCAGCCAAAAGACCTGAATGGCATTTCCCATGTTCCATGCAGTATCTTCTGGTGAGTCATTGATGTGAAGGACATTTGGGAACTAACTGGGAACTGTTTGTTGACCAGCTCCTGCTGATGCTCCATTGCAAAGACCTGCGAAAATACCCAGAGATGTCTTGATTTCCAAATATTTTCTTACCTCCAGTGCCTGTGCCTGCTGTGGACTCAGATCCCCCATGAGCTTTTCCCCCTCCTTCCTTGCCATCCTCCCCTGCCTGTTTTGTGACACTGATGCCACATTCCAGTTTCCCAGCACCAGATACACCTGGTTTATATTTTTAAACAATTTCTCTGGAGCTGGTGGCTGGCAGAGAGCTGCAGGGCAGTGCCTGTGCTCTCCATTTCAGGGGGGTCTGGGCTGTACCTGCCAGGCACACAGCCTTTCCTTTCCTTGAATTTTGGAGATGGTTGCTGCTGCTGTCTGCCCTTCCGAGTTATTGGTTTGCACATGTTCACAGGGAAACAGTTTTAAATATGGTAATAACGAACATCCAATCCGCTACCCCAGCGCTCGGGGACAGAGCCGTGGCAGTCAATCTGCAATTCCAAATCTGCATATTTATGCAGTTTCATTAATTATGTATTATGCAGCATTAATCCCAATAATATGTGTATGCTTGTTCAGTAGAACAGAGAGAGGAGACTCGCCTCGCAGAAGAATTAATCAGAGAGCCATTCACAGATCCCCACATTGCTTTAGGTTGCAATTACAAGTATTTTTACTTAAAAGCTTTTGCATTAAAAAAAATTAATTTGCACGATTTTGAGGTCCCCATGTAGCCACAAAAATATAAGTTGAGCTCTGAAAAATGGCTCCACCATGTCTTCTGGTAGCAATCACAGCTGAGCAAAGAGGGCCTTTGAAGAGGGATTCCTGTCAAACAGGCTGTTAATTATCTTGGTGAAGAAGAAACTGAATTTCTCGGGGGCAGGGAGCAGAGTTTGTGTGCTGTGTTTGTTCAGAGGTGACCGAGGCCACTGCTGGCTGCTGCAGGGCTCTAAGCAATCAATAGAATGCCTTTAGAGTAAGCAAACGAGGTAAGTTCACTAATTGTGGTGTCCCACTCTCTGTTGTGAAGGCAGTGTGTAGTCAAGGGCCACTCTCCAGTGTGGGACAGATGCCCCAACCAGCTCAGTCCATCTCTGTGACATCCCTAAAGCATCAGAGTATTTGCTCTTGCTGCTTTTATGAATAAGAATAAAAAACATAATCAGGCAGCATAGAGGAAAGGAAAGGAAAGGAAAGGAAAGGAAAGGAAAGGGAAAAGGAAAAGGAAAAGGAAAAGGAAAAGGAAAAGGAAAAGGAAAAGGAAAAGGAAAAGGAAAAGGAAAAGGAAAAAGGAAAAGGAAAAGAAAAGGAAAAGGAAAAGGAAAAGGAAAAGGAAAAGGAAAAGGAAAAGGAAAAGGAAAAGGAAAAGGAAAAGGAAAAGGAAAAAGGAAAAAGGAAAAGGAAAAGGAAAAGGAAAAGGAAAAGGAAAAGGAAAAGGAAAAGGAAAAGGAAAAGGAACAGGGTATTTATGTAAATACCCAGTGCCAGACTTGTTGCTGAGGTAGGGATGGAGACCCCAATCCTGCAGCACCGAGACAGGTCCCCACAGTCCTTCCAAGGGCTGGAACCAAGTGTGGCCATTTGTCCCAGTTTTTTGGTCTCTTTCTCCTGTATGTGAAAAAACAGGACCTGTTTTCCAACCACAGAAACAGGCACAAAATGGAAACTTGCTGCCTGGTCCTTGCTCCCTGCAACAGGAACGAGGTCAACAGTAATGTGGCAGCTGTTGGTGGGCACGGTGGTGTCCTGAGAAGGTCTGAGTGCTGGGGTGCTCCATTCTTGGTGGCCATGCAGAATGCCCTGTCCTGCCTGTCTGTGCCCTTACCTGCCTGTGCCCATGCCTGTGCCCATGCCTGTGCCCACTCTGCTGGGGAGGATGATTTGGAAGAGCCCAAGAGGAATTGGCCCTGGCTGGAGTGAGGGATGGATAATGCATATGCAGTGGGTATGACTGATGTAATAAAATAATATCGTCAGGACATTTAGATAGGAAAAAATGCAGCAAGGTAATTCCTCACGCTGGCGTAATTCCTGACACTGGCTCCAATTTGTTTTCATTAGTGGTTTGCTAATGCATTTATTAGCCATTACATACGTACAGCAAAATGATGAGGTTTCCATATCTATATATGCAAATGAAATATGTCTGGCACATCTGTGGATGGGCTGGGTGAACACCAGGCTCATTCGCATTTTCCTCATGAGAATTTTTTGGATTATTTTTTCGGACTGCAATGGAAAGACCACCCACTTTTCCTCAAGTATTTTATTTTCTCTGTGTGGAGAGCTGGGGGATTGTGAGAACACAGGCCCCTTTAAAACAGGCAGAAATATACCAAGAGCTTCAGGCTCTGACAAACTCTTTAGAAAATCGGGTGATTTGGGTCCAGCTGTGTAAATGTTTTCAGTTTCGCTGCTGGGGCCCCGAGTTTGATTCGGTGCCAAGACAAGCCTTGCTCAAGTTGTTTTTGGCAAAGGCTCCTGGCTGAGGAATGTCAGCATCACTTTCAAAATATGATGGTTTGTAATTTGGACCACAGAATGAAAACTGAGCTGCTGGTACATTTTGCCATCATCTAATTACCAGGTCCCCAATTACAGTCAAGGAGCAGCTCCACAGCCGGGTGCAGGCAAGGTTGTTCCCATTGTGAGGCATTTCTCCTTGTACCATTTCCCTGAACACATTCCTGGAATGCAGTCAGGTTCCTCAACACTCCACCAGAGGTTCACATGGATGTGGGTATGGGTTTGGGTGTGGGTACCAGGGTGTGTGCCTCACTCACCAGCTGCTCAGCCCTTCCCAGGCAGTGCCTGGTGCTGATGGAGCCACTGCCACATTCCCATTGCCACTCCTTCAGCCATCATCAATCCGTTGCTCATTGCCAAACAACAACACTGCATCAGCCACAGGGTGCCATTGATAGGGTTGTGGCACCCTGGGACATTCTGCGACACCCCAAGAATGCTCCCTCTCACCATCCTTCACTGATCCAGTGCTTACTGCACACTCCCAAGGATGCTCGGGGTGGCAGGATGCTGTGTGGATGCTGTGAGGTGCCTGCCCTAGCTTCACCATCTTCCCACCATATCCCAACGAAACTTTGGATTTCTGTGAAGAGCAGGAGTCAGAATGACCATGGTGGTTCCCATAGCAGCCTTGGAAGCTGCTGCTGATAGGGAATCTGAGCACAGAGGGCTTCCCACAAAGGCCTCCTGTATCTACAGGGATGGAGCAGGAGTTAGTTGATGGATATGCTAATCTCATTATTCATGTACATAATTACAGTCTTGGGGTTGCAAAGCTTTTTAGGTAATGAAGGTTGAGAGAAAGAATTTACCCAACTTTTGAATATCCATGAAATATTATTTGACTCTTGAGTACAAGTGCTCTGCTTAAGCTCCTCAGAGGGAGGCTGTGCTGCTCAGGAGCTGCTCTGGGGGCAGGACACAGCAGCAGGAAGTAACAGGGGGCATCTTTTTGGGGTGGGCAGTAGGAGGAAAAGTCGTCCCATTGCACACATCAGAGCTGGTATCAGCCATTGGCTGACATAGGTTGAAGGACCCCCAGGAGGTGGGTGGGAGTGGAGGGTGCTCTCTGCAACTCTGAACTCTGGCACTGAAAAACTTCTTGCCGTTTTCAGTTCAAATCAGTTAACAGGCAGCTCTTACCTGCCTCCTCCCACACCATGCTGGCCTTTGATCTGGTAAAAGAAACTCAAAAAGGCCAGAGGTGTGTGCGTGACTCAGCTCTGGTGACCTCCAGCTCCCTGCTCCTCTCTCTGACCAGTGGCTCACGGGCTCGCTCTGGCCAACAGTCTGTAGAGTTCCCTTTAATTTTGTGTGTCTCTGTGTTTAAGGTCAGTGAAAGCAGGATCTGCTCAATGCCTTTGAAAATCAGACTGATAGTACTTCAGAGGTCAGACAGTGTAAAATGAAAGTGCCCAGAACTAAAAGCCATTTTTTGTTATCTGGCCCATGACCTCTCCATGGTTTTGCGTCCTTCTCTGCAGACTGGAGTGAATAACATTAACCTCCCTTGCTGGAGGGCAGAGCAGCTTACAGACTGCTTACAGACTGCTCCAACATGAACCAGTGGTGCTGAGAATTCTTTTTATTATAAGGACACAAGCTCAACTGACAC
The DNA here is from genome assembly GCF_027887145.1 of Ammospiza caudacuta. NCBI lineage: Eukaryota > Metazoa > Chordata > Aves > Passeriformes > Passerellidae > Ammospiza > Ammospiza caudacuta. Next base: position 10,917,451 of record NC_080610.1, read on the forward strand.
CTGCAGTTTCTGTGGGCTCTGCTCCCCTCTCCTGCACAGGGCACTCAGGGAGAACCAGCAGTGCCCCAACCATGCCTGGGCAAGGGCTCCCAGCCAGACTTTATTCTCACCAACATTTTCTTGTGCGTCCATCACCCCAGCCTTGTCCAGGCCTGTTCTGTGCTCAGTTTTCTGTGTCCTCTCAGTTTTTGCTTCCCTGGAGAAGTCCCTCAGCAGATCTCCTGCCATGTTTCCTGAGGGATGACTGAACACCTGATCCTGCACAGTGCTCTGTGCAGCACAGGGTGCAGGTAAAACTTGCTGCCTGGTAGATAATGTGCCCAGAAATGAGAGCTCCCCTTGGTGTGCCCTGGGTAATCACCAAAGATAAATGTGGGTGCAGTGTCATTAGAAATGCCTCCTGCTAATGCAGCTTAAGTGCTAATTCTTGTAGCTCTTCCATTGTAACAGCAAGAGGTTGATCTTTAATTGGGTTTCATGCTCTAAATGCTTCGATGACAAAGGTTTGAACAGGTGAGAAATGACTTACAGGATCTGGATGAATATCTGTGAGCATTGGGAGTCACTATCCACTGTCCCTTCCAGATGTGATGAGAGAAAATAGAACTGGAGGTGCAGCTTGTGCTGGGGCTGCTGGTTTGCAAAAGGAGACAGAAAATTATGAGCATGGTTGGATTTTGCCTTTCACCCACAGCAACATCAGGTGGTTCTTGGGTTGATTAGGAGGGTTTAAAAAAACCTTAAGCTTTGCTGGAGGAAGGGTTGTGACCTGGGTGGTGGCACTGAGCCATCCAGCACAGTTTGCCACCTTCACGTCCCAGGAGTCCCTGTGCTGGCCCCAACCCTGCTGGCAGTACAGAAATTCTTCTGCACCAGCTGAGCTGCTTGGACGTCTCAGGATCACCCAAAGTGTCAGTAATGTATTTGCCCCCATTGCTAACACACACTTAATATGCTAATAGTGAGTAAATGGCTTTTCTTTTCATACTTCTAAAAATCAGATTTCTTGTTGCAAGATGGTGGCTCTGGCTGCTGCTACTGCCTTTCCTTTATTACTGTCTGTATAAGATGGACTGTGGAGATCTCATACAGATTTTATGGGAACTATTTTATTTATAAGAATTTTCCTAGTATCAGATGGATCTGACACTTCTGGAGTCGCCTTTGCCATTCCCATGCAGGGAGACAGCAGGAATGTGAAGACCCTGGCTCCCACCCTGACACTGCCCTGGGGCTTTTGTGTCCTCCCAGTCAGACTCAGGGCTGAGTTTCTCTGGGGCTGAGCATCTCTTGGGGCCGGGAGGAGGAGCTCAAAGTCACTTTAACCAGAGAATGCTCAAGCATCTTGTGTGACCCAACCCACCCTGGGAAGCACGAGGCGATGCCACTGCTGAGCTTCCAGGTCCCCGGGAGCTGCCAGAGAGCTGTCCCTTGTCTGGCAGTGGTAATTAAAGGGCTCCCTGGGCTGTCTCTGTGAGGGTTCTCTGGATCTGGGCAGGGTGAATTTACAGCAGGAAGAGCTCTCTGCATTCCCTGTTGCTGGGATTTGCATATCACACTGAGGGAAACAAGACAAGCAAAGCACAGCTATAAATCACCAGGCCAGAAGGTGCATTTTGTTCCTATTCCAGGTAGGAGGATTTTTTTAGCAAATACAGTGAAAAAGCCCAGAGCCCCCAAAGCCCTGTGTGTGCTTGCTTGTGTCACCCTGCCGTGGTGTTATGGTGATGGGGAGCAGCTCAGCCCTCTTGGGTCTGGCTCTTTGCTCCGTCTTTCCTCTGTGATGTGGAGGAGCTGATGGCTCAGAAGGCAGCTGGGAGCCAGGGCGAGGGGCTGGCACACACTCACCAGGTACCTCACACCTGGGCAGGTGTCAGAGCTGGGTGTAGGAGGTGCTGCTGCCTCAGGGAGAAGCAGCAGCTCAGACAGTGCTGCTGAGCCATCAGCTCCCATCACTGCTGCTGGATCGCTGCTTGCTCTTCTCTGTTGGCACCTCTTCCCCCAAACATGAGCTGGTTTCTGCCTACAGCGCTTCAGAGCAAGTGAGGACACCAGCTCAGGCGATGGCACAGCAATAAGAGATGAGCCTGAAACTGGAGGGTTTGCAACTGGTGCTGAATGTTTAGGAGAATCCAGCCCACTAGAGCCTTTAATTCAGGCTGAGATTTGCTTTGCTTGAGGTTATTGGATATGCCTGAGCTCTGAGCAGGAAACAGATCATTCATCCTTTAAAATCCTTCCCCCTCCCTTCTCCTCTCCTCCCTCTTCCGCCCAGGTGGGAAGCTCAGCTGTGTGTGTGTGTTGTACCTGTGCCACTAATGACATCCCGTGCTGCTCATCCCAGGTGATGGCTTGTGCAGAGACAGAGTGCTGCATCCCACAATGGCAGCCCTCCCCTGGGATCGGCAGGTGAATGTGCTCAGATCCATCAGGGCCAGGAAAGTGCCCTTGCACAGTAACTGAGGCAAATATGTGTGAAATAGGATCGCTGCTATAAATAGCAGCGGGCTCATGAGAACATTGTTTATCGCTGCGGTGGGTGCTGTGAAGGCTGCCCTGCACTTTCCAGCAAGGCAGGAATGATGCTATCCCACTCCCGGCCCATTTATAGCCAACGGAAAAGATAAATGCCTTGGGTGGGAATTTTGAATTCCATAAAGACTTATTCATTGTTTTTAGCCCTCTCTTGCTTTCTCAGTGAAGACTGCAAACCCTTCAATCACACCCCATAAGCTTCTTCATGAATCACATCCAAGTGCTTGCAGAAATGCCCACCACCCCAAAGCCTATCAAAGTCAGTGCTGCCAAGTGAGGGCATGGATCCCTGCTCCCAGGCTCCTCTTCCTGGGAAAAAATAGCTGTTCCTTGTGCTATTTCTGGGTGACTCTGCAGGCACCTCCCATGGATGCACTGTTATGTTTTCTGCTAAGGCATATTAACATCTCCAGAGGACTCTGGCTGTCAGCTCCAGCCCCAAACAGTTCTATGATGCTGAATTTTAAGCACCAGAGTCAACAGCATTAATCACGCACTTAAAATGAAGCACTTTGGTAAAGTCTGCAAGATCAAGGTCTTAAACTGCAAGGTCCTTGGAGCAGGGTCTTCCTTTGTGTGTGGACAGATTAGCACTCAAATAAAAAACATTGCTAAAACTGCCCAAACTGCCATGGTCTGTGAGTGAGTGCAGTCCATGGGAGCAAAGGCAGCAGGGGCAGGAGGATCCACCTCTGCCAAGGCTCCTCTGTGCTCCTGTCCCTGTTATCCCTGGGGCTCTCCAGGCCCCTCTCCGCTGCTGGATGCTTGCTGCCTGGTGGATGAATTAAGTTATCCTTTCCAGTAAGTGCATTTCTCAGTCACATTGTTCACCAGAGGAGATGTGAAATCCTCGCAGCGTTCCCTCTTGTGCATAATGTCACATTCCCAGCTCCTCTCCCTCCTGCCTCCCGCCATCAGCTGCGCCGAGCTGAGAATGCCCACGAGCGAAGGCACGGAATATGCATGATACGCTCCATCATGTAGGACCAAATCATTTGCTCCCTCTATAAATCTATAGCCAAATCACTTTGTTTCCACATAAGAATCTCACGCTGTGTAAAACTAAAGGAGGAAATAATCGTGTGTCTGTCGAGATGTTTATCTCAGTCCTTCGCAGCCTCACCAGCTCCTCATCTTTTAATGAGGGAAGGAAAATCAGTGCTCTCCTCCTGCAGCAAGGGGTTTGGGGAGGAGATGCAAATGTGTTCCCCTCCCTGAGTTTGCCGTGTTGCTGTAAAACAGCAAACTTAATAAATCTCGCACAATTGGGCACAAGTCTTGTTTCCTTAAAAGCGATGTTCTCTATAATTGTCTATGACACAACATGCTACATATTAGTTATTTTTCCCTTAGTAGATCATCAGAGCACAGTGAAGCATTGCAACCGAGGTAATTGAATGTCTTCTTTAAAACAATACACTGCAAAAAGTCTCCTGACAAGTGCCAGTGTCTTATTTTAAACAAATAACACCACGGATTTGGGGGAGAGGGAAGATTTCTGGAGGAGAGGGTGGTTTTGGACCATGGACAAACGGGGACTTGGCATCTGCTGCAGGAGAGCAGGTGAGCAGGCGCGGGTTGACGTGATCCATGGGCTGGTGGGGATGAGAGATGCCTGAATTCTCGGCAAAGCCACGGAGGGGACCTCGCGTTTAACTTTGCTGCTTTAATGCACATTCATTTAATGCACCTGCCTGCTCCATGCTGTTCCTTCAAGCTGAAGCAGTGCTGCAGGTGGACAGATCCTTTCTGCTGCCATGTTCCCAGGGTGCCAGGCTGACTGAGCTCCCACCATCCTGGGATTCTGAGGCCAAGGGATCCTCAGCTGGTCCAACATCACCTGCACCTTCTGGCTTGTAATTTTAATTCCTGACCTGGTCTGGCACAACCTGCACCCCCTGTCCTGGCTTTTGGAACCAGCATAGTTGGGCAATTTGGGGGAGTAGCGAGCAGCCCCCTGCCTGTACCTGAGCACTGGGAGACACGAGGACCCCCAGCCCCCCAGCCCCTTCCTTGTGCATTGATGCACTTGCCTGTAAATACAAATGTGGGTCTATGTTCTCGGAGGGCTGCGTTCCCTCTGCAAGGTGTGACATTTCCTGGAAGGAATTTCAAAGGGCTTTGTGCAAGGTGTTAAATAAGCTCTTAAATAAAACTGAACCAGCGAGTGCTGAAGCAAAGTGAACATTTAAAAATGTATGTGTACATTTAATTAGTCCAGGAACAGCGATAAAAGGAACTGGTAAGACACGTTTATTAAAACTAATGCAAGACAAAAATATATCTTAAAATTTTGATGTGATAAAAAGACTGTTAAAACATTAAAAAGTTTCCCTGTAGGTTTTTTTAAAATTTCTTTTAAGCATGTCACAAATTCTGTGAAAGAATAATTCTTCTTTTATCCTCTTTTTCTTTTCCTCTTGGCTTCAGTTCCTTGCCCTCCTGTTTTGCTACTGAGCAGGAAGGAAGAGGTAAAATCTTTGGCAGTTTTGAACAGTTTCAAAATTTTGGTCCAAGTTGGATCTGAAAAATTAAAAATGTCATGAAAAAATGTAAATATGGTAAATGATTTTCCACCCACCATAAAAGTGAATTCGAGCACAAAGATTCAAACCCTGTGCTGGTTGTTGGAGCCAACTCAGCTCCCTCCCAGGGCTGGATCTTCCAATTCCTCCTGCTCACCAGGAATGGATTCTGCCAAGCACTGCCAGACCCTTCCATCCTGAAAGTCCCAGTGTAATGCCAGTGCTGCTGCAGCAGTGGGGCACAGGAGAGAAAATGCACGTTCTTGTTTCACTCAATGTGTTACCAGTCCCTTGCACAGTAGGTGTAATCAGTCTCTCACTCTCCTTGTCATTTTAATTCCTGTTTGCTGTTGCAGCTAGGTCTGAGCCCAAAAACTGAGGATGAATCCTATCTCCCATGGGAATGAGTGCAGTATCCACCACCCCAGTCCTGGGCCAGCCTTCTCAGGGTGGTGCTCACCACAGCTGCTGGGAAAACAAAATGAGAGTGGAGGGTTCCTGGCTGTTGGGAGTGGCTCTGGACTCCAGGGCTGGCCAGGGCTTGGCAGGATGCCCAGTCCTGCCATGAGCGTCCCTCCCTGTCTTGAGGCCATCCTGGCTGCAGTATTCCACAAGAATTCCCAGCTGGTGACCAGCCTGGCCCCTGTGATCTTGCTGAGGTGTGAGCAGGCAAGGAGAGGCTTGGGAGCCCCATCAGAATCAGCCCAGGCAAACACAGCACTGGGGTCCTATGGGGGTGAGCATGGGGTTGATGCCTTGCACTTTGAGCTGCATGAGTGCCTTTGAGCCCCTGCTTTGCTCACCTCCTCTGCTATTTTTATTTACTCTTTACTAATCCTGTTAACAGGATGGGAAGAGAAAAGACTAATTCGCTTAAACTCCAATGACTTGTTAATAATTGATGTATTGACACGAGCAGGCTGCCTGATGACCTTAAACAACCACCCAAATCCTGTCCCTAACTGTTTGACCTTTTAAGCCAGTTCAGATTCTTCCCACAGAAGAAACTGGTGTCTGCTTTGATTTAGTGCAGGAAAATCCCCCTTAACCTTCAGGTGTCGGTGAGGATGTGTTTAATTTACAGTAAAGCCAAGCCATGATCAGCAGAAGAATGAAAAAGTCCTTCTGTGGTGAGAAGTTATTACCAGTCCCTCCACAGCAATGATCTCTCCAGCTCAAGAAGCCAATACCTCTTTAATTATTGAAGAGTTGCCTCCAACAAGATTGGAGCCACCAGCTCTGGGAACAGGCATCACAGAAGTTCTGTGACACCCTGGTGTGGCAGGCTGAGCAGGTCATAGCTGTGCTCAGGCTCTGAAGGAGCCTCTCATTCATGGAGGAGACATTCCAGTTCCCCTGCACATCCTGGTCAGCAGCTACTGCTCTGGAACTTGGCCTCTCTGAGAGATTAATGGATGATATGTGGTGCTCATACAAGGCATCCCACCACTGCTCACCTGTGTGCATGTGCAGGAACAGACCAGGACCCATCTGTGTTTGTCCAGTCCTGCACACATCCATGGGTGTAGACCCAGGTGCCTGTGCACACCCATGCTTTTCCCAAAACGTGCCTTGTCCCCAGGGTGCTCCCAGGCAGCACTGAGAATGCTGTGAATCTGCCCCAGGTCACTGCCTCTCCTTTCCATGGCTCAGCTGGGAGTGTGCAGCAGCCCTGGGCAGTGCCTGGCTGCTCCCTGGGGTGCTGAGGCTCTTCTCTGTGCAGGGATCAGCACCTCAGGTTGTAGGTACTGGTGAATCTCTGGGTTTGCCACAAGAGCCTGGTGCTTTTGGGGGAGTGCCCAGCCAGTCGCACCGGGCACGGCACTCTGATGGCAGCAAACTGCTGCAAATAACCAAATATCCTTTAGATTAACTGTGGTCAGCTGCTTTAATACTTTGAGAGGGATCCCAGAGTGCCCAGGGGATAGAGCTGAACAGAGGGTGCACAGAACTGCCCTCACCAGCTATGTCAGAGTGAGGGGGAAGGTGACTTTCTCCATGCAGGGCTGTCACCAGGGCATGGCCATCCTTTCCTCACACCATGGTGCCCTCCAAGTGCCCCCGGAGGAGCCTGGCATCCATCCTGCTGTGGCCGAGCCTGGCTCTGTGCTCCCAGGCGTGCCGGTGGGGAGAGGCAGGCTGTGCAAAGGCTGCTCAGCAATTATCAGCAGGAAAATCTGAGACTTCACCAGGCTGCTTAATTAAGCCCCCATGTGGCCTCTTGGAGATTCATCACACGGCGCTGGAAATTGTTCCCACCATCCTCGGTCCCCTTGGAAGGGCAGGGAGCACTGGGAGAGCCTTTGTTGGGGGTTTTTGGAGCTTGCTGCTCCCCTGCAGGGATGTCCCTCAGTTTGTACTGCTGTGCTGTGCGGAAAAGCCCAGCCCAGTAGAAGGGATGAGGATTTATCCTGATGGGAACAATTCATTCAGCCCCTGCAGAAACACATCACTGCTCCTTTGCCTGCTCCCGCCAGGATAACACCAAGGATGCTCTCCAGCTGTGCCTGCCCATTTGCCCAGAGCCCTCCTGGAAAAGGGAAATGATCCCAGAGGGAAAACGAGGTGCAGAGCTGGGGGCTTGTGGGGACACCCTGGAGCGCTGTGGGAACACGAGAGGAGGGAGCTGGAGGAACCCAGGGCTGGTCACTGCCCTGTGCCCCCCAGCCAGGCCGGTCGGAGCCCCCGGTGCTGCCGGTTCGGTGCCGGTCCACAGCGGCAGGGGAGGCTGGAGGAGCTGCTTTGTAGAACTGAAGAAACTCCTCCACCACAGAGCCTGCAAGCTCATTTACATACTCCTAGTTTAATTCTCCTAGGGTATGCAAATATATGCAAACAGCAATCCAGAGAGAGTCAGAAATAGCACAGAACATTAAAATCACCCTACTTGAATATTGTTTTATGCAAACGATGTACGCACGCAGTGTGTAGCTGATTTAAATAGAAGCAATGTCAGCATGGCAGTTATTTACCCTTCCAATGATCTTAGCAATTTTTTTTATTAAACTTATATAAAATATATTGAACAGGCACCAAGAATGTAGAGAGTATTTTAATGTTAGCCTTAACTAACACTAAAGAAAGGGCAAGCTTCTCCAGCTGCCTGCACAGAGGGCAGGGAAGGGTTATTTTTCATCATTTCCCATTTGCATGAATGATACAAGGTTTGTAAACCCTGACGCTGCTGGTATCGATTCTTGCACCTCGGAGGAGCGCGGCCTCGGTGCTGTGCAGATCCAATGCCTTTGTGGTGTGAGCACACGGTGTCCTGGTGTGGGGATGTGGCCTGGGGACACCTGGCTGAGTGGGGACACTTGGGGTGTGCGGTTGCTCCATCCCCAACCCACAGTCCGGGTCAGGCCGGTGCAGCACGTCCAGCATTCCCTAAGTGCTCACATCTGAGGGGAGGGGAGGATTGCTGCAGACCGGCTGTGAAAGGACCAAAGCAAACCCCCCTAGGAGGCAGGGAGGGCTCCTGCTCCATTACAACATCCCCCGAAAATGCCCTTGTTCCAGGGGCTCCCTCCCACGGAACAGGGCTCCCGGGGGGGCGAGGCGTGCACCAGGGCAAGCTCAGACCATTGCACAGGGAGATGGGCTCCTTGGATTTGTGTCACTCTCCACTGGGAGATGATCCCTAAAAAGCTCTGGCATCACTGGGAGCACTGCCAAGGACCTGGGCACCCCCTTGCCAGGGCAGTTGTGGGCAGGGGACAGTCCCTGGGCAAGCCCCAGGGGTGTGATACAAGGGTTACCTCCACGCCTTTTGGGAAACAGCTTCTGTGCTGGGGTTTGCCTTGCTGAGATGCCCTCATTGGACATCAATCCCTGGAGCTGGGCCCCACAGCTCCCTGCCACGTGGAGTAAATGAGTGTCAAAGGGAGGGAGGAAGGGGTGCACTGGGCAGATGGCTCCGTGTGTCACACGAAAGACACTGGCTGTGCTCCACCACGGGCATGGCATGGGCTCTGCTCCACCATGGATATGTTATGGGCTCTGCTCCACCATGAATATATCATGAGCACTGCTCTTCTGGCCGCACTGAGGGGTGCGCCAAGCATGGAGTCGATGTCCCTCCTAGTTAAACACTAAGGGCATTATGGATGTGCCCCACATGGAGTGTTGGTTGGGCACAGGGAAGGCACTCAAGGGCAGGCCTAGGTCTGACCCAGCCCCATGCAAGGCTGGGACAGCCGCAGCCTCTTCACATGCTGACAAGTCATCAGGGGCCACTAAGTCAAATTCTAGGATTTTTGCTCGACGTTTTGCAGAATAAATGGTCCTGAAGTCCTTTTCTGCAGTAGGTTTTCTGCCAGGTGCCTCCATGTATGAACTGCACATCTGAAGGTAGAAGTGGGCATAGAATGCATTTTGTTTACTTCAATTTGTTTTAAATATTGTCAGGCCAGTGCCTGGCTGTTTGAATGATCACGGCTGCAGAGGAAACGATTGTGCAGGATATTTCTTCAGTCAAGCTCACAGTTGCATTTTATCACCAATTCTGTTAAAGACATGCGAGAGGTTTCATTTTTGCCTCAAAAGCCCCATCTCCACGGAGGCAGTTAAACATCTAATTTTTAAATACACGTAGAACAAAAAGGCTCAGAAGACATTGAGTGAAATATTGTGTGTCTGTGCAGGTCTGAAGGGGAGCATGTTGCAGCAGGCAGCGCAGGGCTGGGAGTCACATCACATTAGCACCACATGCCAAGAGCTTCCAGCAGCCCCAGGAACACCCAGGGACGCTGTGCACAACCCAGTGCCTGTGCCTGGAGCACTGGACACAGAGCTCCTCAGCCCCTGCTCGCTGCAGCCACCTCAGCACACAGGAGAACTCATGTCCGCTGCCAAATTTCACCTCAGGGCATGTGGAGGCTGGAAGAGCCCATGGGAGAAGCACAGAGCAGAGCTCCCCTCTCCACTGGGAATGTCATTCCCTATATAGGAGCTGCTTGTCCACTGTGTCTGCAGGCGCTGGGAATCACTGTCAGCACTGTCAGACAAGGGTTGGTGCGGCTGCACAGCTCCCAGTTCACAGAGTGCTTCCATCCTGCCTCCATCCTGCCTCCATCCTGCTTCCATCCTGCTTCTATCCTGCTTCCATCCTGCATCCATCCTGCCTCTATCCTGCTTCCATCCTGCTTCCATCCTGCCTCCATCCTGCCTCCATCCTGCTTCCATCCTGCATCCATCCTGCTTCCATCCTGCTTCCATCCTGCTTCCATCCTGCTTCCATCCTGCTTCCATCCTGCTTCCATCCTGCCTCCATCCTGCTTCCATCCTGCCTCCATCCTGCTTCCATCCTGCTTCCATCCTGCTTCCATCCTGCCTCCATCCTGCTTCCATCCTGCCTCCATCCTGCTTCCATCCTGCCTCCATCCTGTTTCCATCCTGCTTCCATCCTGCATCCATCCTGCTTCCATCCTGCCTCCATCCTGCTTCCATCCTGCCTCCATCCTGCATCCATCCTGCTTCCATCCTGCCTCCATCCTGTTTCCATCCTGCTTCCATCCTGCCTCCATCCTGCTTCCATCCTGCTTCCATCCTGCTTCCATCCTGCTTCCATCCTGCCTCCATCCTGCCTCCATCCTGCATCCATCCTGCTTCCATCCTGCCTCCATCCTGTTTCCATCCATCCATGGAAGCACAGCCTGGTTTGGGATAAAAGGGACCTTAAATGTCCAGTTCCAGCCCCCTGCCATAGGCAGGGACACCTTCCACTATCCAAGGAGAACAGAACAGCTTGGTTGGATGCAGGAGAGATTTCCTTTGCTGTCCCTCGGTGCTGAGCAGCATCCCAAGGGCAAAAACTGTGTGGCTGTTACTGAAAACAGCCTGAATGTGTAAGAGAATGTGTGTGGTGAGGCTGGAATTCCTCCTGGCAGGGGGTGCTGGCTGTGCCTCGCTCACAGCCCACTCCAGCCCCGGGGGCCCGCTGCTGGTTCCCTGCCCAGAAACGATTTTCTCCGGAGCAGGCTGTGGTTGGGAGGGAGCAGCTCCAGGGGCTCTGCTGTGCCTGTGCCAGGGCCTGGCTGCCCTCTCGGGGCTGCTGTCCTGGGTGAGGAGCTGCAGCCCTGGCACTGCCACACTCCTGGGGGCTGGTCTGAAACCCTTTGGGGGTGGGAACTTTGCTGCTTAGTTCCCATCACATTATGGATTACTGGCAAGCTGGGAGATGTCTCCTTTCTGTCACCATCCATTTCCATGAGCAGAGCTGCTGTACAGGTGACTCCTTTCCCTCGGGATTGCAGGATGCCACAGGAGGTCTGCTGGCAACTTTCCTGTCCCTCGTGGGCTCATCCTTAGGAGTGCATCACCCCAGAGGGATGAACCCGTGCTCCAGCCAGCCCTGCCTTGCCCAGCTCCCACCTCACAGTGGCCTTGGACCCTCTGGAGAGCTGGATCTCAGAACAGTGTTAGCCTCGCCTTTCCCAGGATGCTGGGCTCCCTTTATTCCTGTTTTTGTGCTGTCAGTAAGAAAAGTCACGTTATCAAGCATAGCTCAAATAGCCTGGGTCCCAAAATCCTCCTGGGAGGAGCTGTCCCTGGGGAAGGGGAGCAGAGCCAGGGAGTGATGCCCCAGCCCCATCCCAGAGGGAATGTCAATGCCTTGCACAGCCCCCCGCAGCAGGGCAGCCTGGGGAGCCCACCCACACCACAGCTCTGCACCCCGACAAGTGTCAGGAACCTGCTCAGGTCCAGGGATGATCCCTGGCACCAGAAAGAAATTGTAGTGTCTCTGAGAGAGCAACAACAACAGCCGCCGATGTTGCTGTTGGTGTTATTATCACTGGAGCCTTTGGAGGGTGCTCAATGGGGACCTGGTGTTTATTCAGGGAGATCCTTGCTGCTGCGACCTTCCTGAACTGCCACATTCCTTCTAATTATGATTGGCACCTCATGGAAATTTGGGCCTTTGATTGGCAGCTGAAGTAACTTTCTTCCTTCCCACAATTCTTCATGTTCCTTCCCATCAATAGACATAATGTTGGCCACTTTTCTGGGATAAATAGCAACCTTTGCCCCCCTCCTTTATTTGGCAAACGCTCAACACTTCATTCTTTTCAGAAAGCCCCTTGGAATGCAGCTGAGAAGGGCCTCAGCAGTGCTGCACTCCTCCTCCTCCTTCTCCTCCTCCTTCTCCTCTTTCTCCTCCTCCTCCTCCTCTTCCTCCTCCTCCTTTGCAGAACTCGTCTGGGGGGACTTTTGTACCAGAGCAAATAAAGGATCATTGGCAACACTTCTGGATTTGATTTCAAAATAGATTTGTCACTCTGGAATAAAATAAACCTATTTTTCTGCTTTTTTTTTTTTTTTTCTCCTAATTTCTCCCTCCCAGGTTTGCCCAGCAGCTCTGATTCTGGAATTGCTGGACAAAGATTTGCTTGGGGTAAAGGGAAGGTTGCTTCCCTTCATCTTGCTCTGTTGAGCTCCAGAGCAACATCCCTGCTCTGTAGCAGCACAGTGACCAGTCAGTGAGGGAATCTGGTTTGTCTCAGAGCCCAAAACACTCACCCCTCCCCATCCAACGGGGTGTCCTTTGGCCTTCCCCCTGAGCTCAGTCAGCACCCAGGAATCCATAATTTGATTCCACTTTTTAGCTCTTATGATCCTTTATAAAAACCACCCAAGTGATGCAAAAGCTCAAACCGCAGTGAAAGCACAACGTGGCTCATGGGAGTTGCTCTCTCCAAGGAGAGTAAGGACATTTTGAAGAGGGGACAGGGTCCCAGAGGTCCTGGAGAAAGGGCTGTCCTGCTCCCAGGGGTGTCCTCTCCCAGCTGAGGGGTCTGGAAGTGCCAGAGGGGCAGGACCCAACACGAGCAGCGCTTGCCACAGCTCACTCTGCGTTTCAGTAATTAAATAAAACTCAGTCTCAGCTCCTGAGAGCTTCTTGTGCTGAACAATAGCCAGTTACAAAAGGATTTGAAAAATGATGAAGGGAATACTCAAGGGTTGTGTTTGAAAAGAAACGAGGAGGCTCCCGAGCTGCAAAGATTGCCTGTGTGCACAATACAGACACTCACCCCTCACCAGCCCCAGACTGAAGTGTTGCAGAGAGGGATGACAGACCTTGGCACTCGGTGCTTCTCAAGAGCAGGCTAGATGAGGAGACAATTAGCAAAATACAGGATCATTTGCATTTTCAGGAATACTTGAAGGATCCTCACTCTCTGCCAAATTAAAAGGGGAAGTGGGATGAAACACATCTGGGATGGCTGGATGAGCCCTGAAAGCACAAGGGCTGGAGCAGGGAAGCCCCAAGGACTGAGAACCCATGGGTTTGTACCCTCACTGCTCCCTCACAGTGGCCACCCTGGATCCATAAATGCTGGCACCTCCTGCAGCCCAATGGCTTCAGGAACCAGACCCAGTTTTTGAGTTTGTCTCTCACAGTCATTTGCAAGATCTGCTAAAGGTTTCCCACAGTCAGAAGAGCCTTTGCTGTCCTCCTTGGCACAGTTACAGTGAGCTGAGCTGGCCCCAGCCCTTGACAGGGACAGGGGCAGGGACAGGGCATCCTTCCCCACGCAGGAGCCCTTTGTCATGAAACATGGAGGAATGTCATTGTCCCCACACTTCTGTCAGATTTGGTTGAAATCTGCTGGGAGATTACAAAGTTATTGCAGCAGACATGCAGCCAGACCCAGCCAGGCATGGACAGCCCCATCACAAAAACTGCATTTCATTAGAGAACTGAGCTGAAGCCATGGTGGATCTTCCCTTCTTCCCCCCACAACCCCAGTGTCATTTCCCCTTCCCATGTCCATGCTCACTGGACAGACTGGCTCCAAAATACTCCAATTGCTTCCAACTCTTCTCTATAACAGAATGGGCAAAGGAGGAGGAATGTGAAACCTTTGCTTAGATTCTTAGGGATGAGACCAAGAATATGAAAGCCCTCAGAGCTCAGGGCAGTGAGGGGTAACCACAGGCTTTGGGGACTCTGCTGGGGACCCCAGAGAGGCTGTGAGCCTGTCACTGCTTGGGGACATTGTGTGTGATGGATTATGTGCAAAAGGCAGAGCAGCTGATGATTTTTGGGGTCACTCTTCACAAACTGCAGCCTCCCCTCCTTTGCACCCAGGCGATTTCTCTGCTCTTGTGCTAATTCAGCCCCGCTCTGCCTTTCCTGCACAGCTGCACAGCCGGGCTCCTTCCTGCCCGTGGGGATGCTGCTCTCAGGATGTGGTTTCTCCGGAAGCGCTGGAGCGTGGTGGTGCAGGAGCATCCCAACGGCCAGAGGGGCTCTGCCACCAGCTGTGTGCCCACAGAGCCACCCCTGGTGTGTCACAGCACAGAGGACACGGGGACATCCTCCCAGCACTGTCCTTCCCCTGCTCCTTGCCACCGGCCGCGCATCTCACGGCGCTGGCACTGAGCTCGTTGGGTCTCTGCCTGAAATGAATCGGGTCAGCTCTGACCTGCACGTGTCCCTGGGATGGTTTTCTGCCACATTAACCCATTGTCTCCTGGAGAAGCCCAGGCAGCTCCAGAGATGATGCCAGAATAGGCAGCAGCCCTGGGAGCAGGCAAAATCCTGTCACCAGCATCAGGGACTCATGGGCTTGGCTCAGCCACCTCTGCCTGCATCGTGGATAGGTGAGGATGACAAATTGGGCTACAAGGAGAGGAAGGAGAGGGCCCAGAAGGAGGGAAAGGGGACTGAGCAGCCCTACACAGCAAAGCCTGGAAACACTGCCCAGTGCTGCAATGCCACTGGTGGGATGCTCCTTACACTGGGTATTTATCAGGAAGGGAATGGTGGGAATGCTGTGGCAAGGCCAGGATGTGGCTGGGTTTGTGCTGGAGATTGGAACATGCGTATCTCAGCAGAATAAACACAGATAGAGAGGCAGAAACGTCCACCCTCCAGGGCTGCTCTGGGGTGGGTGATTGCACACAGAAAAGGCTGATCCTGCACAGGAGCAGTGCAAAAGGCTGGTGCCCCTGAGGAGAATGGGGATGTGGATGTTTGTGTCAAGAGAGAACTGCCTCTCAAAGGGCAGAGAGAGTGAAGGTGACACTCGCCTTGGTGTCCCTGCATGGGGGCAGGACATGACACTCGCCTTGGTGTCCCTGCATGGGGGCAGGACACTCCCCAGGCCCCTGAAAGCATCCTTCACTGCACAGCTGCAATGGGCCCCTTGGGAAGGGCAGGGGAGGAAGAAGAGGGTTTGCAGTGTTGGTCAGTGCTCCCAATTGTGTCTGTGCTCCCTTTGTTTAACATGGAGCTCAAACCACTCCTTATCCCACAAAGCTTGTTGGTAGAGCTGGGTTGCAACAGATGGATACAGACGGGTGGGGAGAAGGGGAAACAACACGGCAATACCAGCAGCACGAAGTGTGCTCACCAAAGCACAGCAGCAGCCGAGCTTTGGAGGCACTGGAGAATTCTGAGGAGCATTTGGGTTCCTTTGGGATGCTTGCAGGTGGTTTGTCTGAAGCATGACAGCCAGCATGAGACAACACACTGGTTTGGGAACCCGGCAAGTGGCTGATGAGGAAAAGAGCACTTGGCTGTTCCTGGTCCTGTGAAAGCAGTGAACTTGCTCCAGCAGGAGATGGGAATGAGCAGGCTCTGGCTGAGAGCTGAGAAACCACATCCCATCCCATTCCATCCCATCCCATCCCATCCCATCCCATCCCATCCCATCCCATCCCATCCCATCCCATCCCATCCCATCCCATCCATGTGCTCAGATGCCTTGCCATCACCCAGAGCTGTTCACATTCCAGATGAGGTGGGTTCCCTGCAGTTCCAGCAGCTCAGGCCCTGGACCAGACCCCCCAAAGCTGGTGGCAATGACCACTGGCAGCAGCATGGCACTGGGTCCCTCCCAGCTGCTGCTGCAGCAGCACTGGGATGTGCTGTATATTAAGTGGAGTGGCAGCTGCGATATTGCCAACTAAAACTAAGTACAAAATTTACAGCAGTAAATTCTTCTCTCTTCAGGGTGGTTAATTATCTTAATTACTTTTATTATCTTTTATCTTTTAAGATCCCAAATTGCTTATTTCTGCTTGTGTTGCCAAAGGGGGTTGCATATTTTTTACTGGCGCACGCTGTGCAGAGGCTCTGATATGCGTGTCTGCGTGGTACACTTTAAAAGAACTTTGATTTATACAAGACTTCTCCTCGGGATTTTAATTGTACTAAATAGGGAAAACAAAGTTCAGTGAAATATTGACTGACTGAAGAGCTGACAAGTGGCTCTTTCCTTTTGTTTAAGACAGGGATGAGGCCACTCCAGCTGCCCGCTGGGTGAGCAGCAGGGGATTTGGCTTCTTTGGGCCACTTTCTAAGGGCTCTGGGGAGTGTGTGGCCCTGGGAGTGGCACAGGGCCATGGCAGAGGGGTCCCAGTGTGCTGGGCAGGCAGCAATGAGCTGGGCAGGCACTGGGCTGGGGGATCCATCGGGCAGCCCATGGTGCCAGGGGCTGTGCCCATCGCAGAGTCCACGCGAGTGCTCAGCCACCACTTTGGGCACCACCATCCCTCCCCATTCCATTCTCTCTCCCTTCTCCTATTTCCTGCTGCCTCCAGGGATTTTCCCCCAAGTCCTGGCCCTAGGGAAGTGCCTGGGATGTGATTCCAGCCCATGATTTCATCCCGGGGGACCACAGCAGGGGCATCGCTGGCAGCTGCCTCTGGGAGCTGCCCCAGTGCCAGGGCTCCTCTCAGCGTCCCCTGCGGGCACCTCTCTCCTGCTGCTGCCTCCTCTCCATCCCCGGGGAACTGCTTTGCTCCCCTCTTCCTGCTCCCCTGCCTAACCAGCATTCTTTCTTAACAAGGGAGAAGAAATTTTCGGGAAAGGTGCCTCATCCCCTGGGGATCAGCCTCGGTGGATCTGAGCAGAGAACAGCCCCGCACCAAAGGGGAAGGAGGAGGGAGGAGGAGGAGGAAAGGTTTTTTTCTATCCCACAGAGGAGCCTCCTAAATGCTCCCAGGTGCTTTTCGAATGGAATGGCGATTTCCTCCGTGTTTATTTTCAATGCTGTCCCGCCTGGGGAGCTGGGGGGAGCTGGGGGGAGCCAGCCGCCAGCCTTGCCCCAGCTCTGCATGCGCTGAAGGTCCCTCTCATGGCATTCAGCTGACAGGGAGGGAAAGAGCTTTTCATGTGCAAAACAAAGGGGAGAGGGGGCTTTTCTTTGCTGCCTGCTGAATGCCACACACCCCTGGCCAAGGCGGGCAGCTCGGGGCTCTGAACAATCACGACATGAAAAGCAGAGAGGGAGGGAGAGAAAAAGCTCTCCCCTTCTCATGAGAGCACTGTAGCCTCTTGTTGGTGGTTCTGGAGAGCTCCCTGTCACCCCAAGAGAACCGTGGCTGTGATTACTCCAAGCTGTGCATAACCCCACACCTTACAGGTATTTTTTTCTGTCTTCCTCATCTTTTAATAGCAAACCCAACAGAACTGCTGCAGCCCGGCTTCCTCCCCCATTGCTATGCTGGCCGCCTGCTGTCAGATGAAATTTATGCTGTGGTTTAGGAGTAATTTTTAGTTTGGAAGATTTGTCCTCCTGCCACCTGCTATAAATAACACCAGTGAGGTGGCAGAGCCCCGTCTGTCTGTCCTGGTGACACCATGGCATGGTTGGTGACAGTGCTGGGCCCATGGCAGAGTTTGCTGTCACTTGTGGTGCCTTTGCCTCACCTTGCATGTGGCTGGCACAGGCTCTCAAGGCCTGGGCACCCCTGATTTCCTGCTCCTTTTTGCCTGGGGAACATCCAGATTTTGGCCATCAGCTGCTGCTCAGGACCTGTAGAGGTGCTGAATCTGCAGCTTCTCATCATGGTGATCTACAGTACAAGGGGCTGTGTTTAGGCAAGACCACCTCTCTCTCCTTTTGAAGAGTGAATGTTCTGTTCCTTACAGATGCTGGAGGAACTCCTGGCATTGTGGTGAGCCCAACACTGCAGCAGTCTGAGCCTCTCTGTGCCTCTGGAGCTCTGTGCTTTGCCAGTGCAGAGTGGTGGCAAGAGCAGACACATTCTGGATTTTGCTGTCCAAGGGAAGGAAGATTTGCTGATGCTCAATATCCAAGCCTGCAGCCTGCATTTTGCAGGGCTTGAGAAATGGAAGTTTCAGTGTTCCCTCTGCATTTTGACAGCTGAAGTGCCTTCCTTGTGTTTGTGAGCCTGGAACATCTGAGGGAGTTTCCTTTTCAAAAACAAACATCCTGAGGGAGAGGCTGCAGCCCCTGGAGGGCTCACCCACAGTGCTGCCACAGAGCTGGGCATGCAGGACCCTTGTCCCCTGTCACTTGGGTGCCCTGTCACCGCATGGCAAGGCTGGCAGGGACACATGGGCACCCCCAGCCGGCCTCAGCTGCTCTGAGCACCCACGAGTCTGGGCAGAGCGAGTGCTCTCTCCTCCATCTCATTTCATGCAGGAACCAGCAACATCAGGATTTGCTATTTATTTTAAATTGCAAACTTTTCAACTGGAAAGGAACAATGGGGAAAAAACCAACGCGCCTGGGTCGACTTCCATGTATAAAAGTATCCCATGTCTTTAAGGCAGTGAATTTTAAAAAGGCACATAATTAGCAGGCTGCTTCCTCGTCTGTATTCTCCTCATCTGCCTGCCCACATAAACATTCGGCACACAGCACTTCCAGACACTTTTTAATAGAATCGCTTAAAACAATTAATTACCAGAGTTTTCATTCAAGCTGCAGTGGAAAAGATACGCCGGCAATAAAAGGCATTTATTCGTTGGTTTCTGGAGGCCTGTTTGTTATTAACATGTAAATTAAATCATCACAGATGTTCCATTTTTAATCTGGGGATGTGAAGTGCAGGGCTAACCACGGCCCAAACAGCCTGATTTTATTACACACACATTCATTAGGAACCAGCAGTATTATTGGATATCATTTTTCTTTGATGCATTTTTTAAACCAATTATCAGTATAATTTGTTCATTTCCCTCCCTATTTGTTTTTCTCTTGCCATTTGTGTCAGGATTCTCCAATCAAGGGTGATGCCTTTGGCTCCTTGTGGCCACCTCCTCACTGCTGGCCAGCGCCACCATGGAGCCTGTGCCTGGCTGTGGCCTCATGGGCTTCTTGCTGCACGTGAGCATGGGCAATGCCCATTCTGGTGCCAGCAGAAGAGGTGGTTTGAGGTGGAGAAGCTCACTGTAGATATACAATGCAAAGTGATCCTGGGGAGTTGAGGTCCAGCAAAATCCAAAGGGAGAAAAAAGGGGGCCAAATACCACTGGATTTGGGGTGGGACAGTGATGACAATAATGCTGGACAGCTGGGCAGGGGTGTCACTGCTTCTGTGTGTCTAAAAGAAGAAAGCTTTCTCTTCCTCCTGCAGGCAAAACCCAGGCTCTGGCTGCCGAGTGCCACCTTGGGCAGAACCATCAGTGCAGGATGGTCACCCATTGCCCCCAGAGGGGAGCAGGGTGGCTCCAGCAGCTCGGTGCCAGCTGCCTGCTCTGCCCCCAGGCACTGACTGCATCCCTGTCCCCAGCTGCAGGAGAGCCTCAGGAGCCCCAGGAGGAATTCTTGATGTGGAATCGATTCTGATTGCATTGCTGCAGCGAGCCCAGGAACAGTTCTGGTCTAAAAGCAGGGTTTAGATTAATGAGGAATAAATAGCTCTGGCTCCTGGGTGGTGGGGAGGGGGCCTGTGTGTGGCTTTCCTGTCCCTGGAAGCATCCAAATCCAGGCTGGACAGGGCTTGGAGCAACCTGGGATAGTGCAAGGTGTCCCTGCCCATGGCAGGGGGTGGGATGGGATGACCTTTGAGGTCCTTCCAGCCCAATCCACTCTGGGATTCTGTGGTTCTGTGGTGGGCACTGGGCATGGAGCCAATGGGGCAGCACTACAAAGAGGGTCCTGCTGGGGTAAGGGACTTCCTCACCCATCAGACTCTTCAAGCAAAGCTGGCATTGCACTTCTCAGTCTATTAATGCTTTGATTTTGGCCACTGGCAACCTAGCCTGTGGTGATACAGACAGGGAGATAATGGAAAATCATCCACATCTGAGTAAAATCCCAAGCTTTTTGGGACTGCAAAACACATAAATGTTTAATTATCACCTGGAATAATTTTCCAAATTGAAAAGGCAGTTTTTGTGCCCAAAGAAGCATCTCAGGCTGGAACACTGCTCCTGTGATCATGGGTGCTTATCTGAAAAATAGGGAAATTACTGCTGGAATCGGCTTCACAAGGATTCTTTAAAAAACCACCAGAAGGCAGGTAGAACCAGACAAGGAAACCAGAGTATCTCCACTAATAAAAATAATAGTTTTCAGCCTGAATCATGTTTTGCAAGTGTCCCATCAGCCTTATCTTCACCTGCACATAGACCTGCCAGGCCACATCTCTGCCCATCCCATCCCATCCCATCCCATCCCATCCCATCCCATCCCATCCCATCCCATCCCATCCCATCCCTTCCCCAGGAGCTGTCCCCACAGGAGGACACAGCCTGCATGGCCTTTCTCCTGGGGAATCATCCTGGTGGCTGAGGCTGCCTCGTTCCACTGCCACCCTGTGTCCTTGCTGTGATAACTGTCAGAGAAAGGGGGGTGGGAGGAGTCTTGCAATGACCAAAAACTCTCGGAAATGCTTTCATGCTAAAAATCCCATGTTTGACAGAAGTGTGAGATACCTTGAGGCCTTCTATTGATTACCTGGGAGCAGGAGAGCAGTCGTGCTTTGAGCTGTCACAGTTCCAGGCATTTCTGAAAACGATAGAAGACTGGAACAAAAACACCACTAAGGCTCCTGACACAGCGTGTTAAGCAATAAAACATGTTTAATTGTGTTGTCTTAAGGCTATAACCATTTCCTGGCTGAAGGTCACTCACTACCCATGCTGCCAGTGGGAGAGAGGGGCTCTGACAGGTAGGAATCCAAATAGGAAGGAGATATCTGGGAGATTACGGCGTGAACAACACTGAAATGCCAATGCCAGAGTAGTTAAAGTGAGCAGCACGAGCAGCAGGACATCTCCTGGCTGGCAGATCTATACAGGGGATGTTACAAGCACAGCTTGGGGCTTCGATCAAGGACCCTCTGGGGCACCTTGTCACCATGTGGCACCATCAGTGTGTGGCTGTCAGCTGCCACAGGACCCACCTTCAGCCACCATTGCCCCCACATGTATGGGGGAGCAGGCAAGCTCCTGGTGGGAGCTCATCTCCTCCCCAAGACCCTCCTGCCTTGCTCCAGGGCAAAGCATCCAGATGTGCTCTGCTCCCTGCACATCTGCTCTGACATCTGTGGGTCATGTCACACAGGTCTGCCCAGGGAGCCAGTGACTACCTGGGGTCATGTTGGGAAGGATGAAGTGATTTTATTTTCCTCAGTTAGGGGCATAATAATCATAAAATGTGCATTTGGCAAGAAATTCCAGGCATTCCTGACTCCAGATACTGCCAGGCCTCCCTGCTCTTGGAAGTCCACACACTTTTCTCCTCTTCTTGGTTAGTCTTGGTAACTTCTGTGTGAGAGGGGGCCCTGAGCATGGGAAAGGTTTGAGGTGTCTTGTGTTTAATGAGCAACAAAAAAGATTAGATTGTAGCAAGGTATTTAATTATTAGGATATTGCAGCTCTGGCTGCATCCTTTGCCTCTCCATGGGGGAAGTGCCAAATTACATGTCACCTCAGAGGGCATATTTTCTGTAGTTTTCAGAGCTCCTACAATGGCAGCTCATGAATATTTACTGAGCTGCTCAGATATGCAGCGGTGGGAACAAATAAAAAAACCCTTGTATTTGCATCTCCCACAGACACTAACAAACCATGTGGCTCTGGTAGGGAGAAGATGGGAGATTGCTGTTGCCTTTCCAGAGGGATAGAGGAAACAGCTTCTTGTATAATGAGATTGACTTTTAAATTGAAAGTGGTGCTGGTTGTGCTGCAGTTCATACTTCCACGCTGTGCGTTTGCTCCCTAGGCTCTAACATTAAGACATCTTATGTACAAGCTGGGAGGATTCAATTAGAGTTTCAGTTATTAATCAATCAATTAAGCCACAATCTTTGGAATATACATTTTCACTCCTAAAGAGGTGTGATGCTGGCAGGGTGAACTTTAGGGACCCCGCTTCAGCTGGCCACACAGGCAGGTGTCTGTGCAGAGCTCGCAGTACTGGTGTTGGTTTGGCACCGTGCTGGGCAGGGACAGCAGCAGAGCCTGGGCAGGGACAGTGAGACCTGGCACTGGGATTGAGCACCAGGAAATGCCAACTCAGCTGGCATTTGAGAAATATTCAGCTTGCTTTACTGCCAAGCTGGAGCTGCTTTGCCCAGAGCCAGCACACGGATGGAAGGACGGACAGCTCGGCTGTGCAGTCGGTCTCTCGCTGCTGCTCTGACAGCAGCTCCATGCTCCTGCTGGAGGAGATCCTGCATCCTTCCTTGCCTGGAAAAATCTGTGTATGAGTAAAGACACTCAGAAAATGACTCCAAATGACTGTCCCATCCAGCTGTTGCCTCCTCTCTGCCCCTCTCCCATACTCCTTCTGCTACCCTTCCCCTCGCTGTCCCTGCCCTGGGTGAGGAAGAGATGGATGTGACACTACAAACTCTGCCAACTGATGGGGTTCTCCCAAATCTCTGGCATTTTCCTGCTCTGCCCTGGGTGAGGAAGAGATGGATGTGACACTACAAACTCTGCCAACTGATGGGGTTCTCCCAAATCTCTGGCATTTTCCTGCTGTAAGAAGGAGCTGAAGGCAACACTTCCAGGTGTTGCACATGGACAAAGAGAGAGGTGGCTTGTCCTTAATTTCTCTAGTGTGTTTCAGAGGCTGTAGCCAGGTCAGGGTGAGATTCACATCTTGGGCCAGGGAGAATTTCCTCATGCCCTGGTATTTCTTCATTAATGACACCTGCCCAGTCCTTGCTGGACAGGTCCATACTCATGGGCTGCTCAGTGAAGGGAGGAGAGCAGCATTCAGAGCAGGAATGATTCCCTGTGTCCTAGTGCCCAGGATATTTAATCACATCTGTAACCAGAAGTCCAGGGGAAGGGTTTGGAGAAAATGAGCTCTGTGGTTTCAAGCTGAAGTTTGAACACTCGAAGAGAAATAAACGTGCAAGTGCTGTCTATAGGCAGGGAAGAAAAGCCAAGGGAGGATTAAATGGCAATGTTACCTTTACTCTTGTCAAATACCTAAGTAGAAACATTGGTTAATGCCCTTAAAAAAGGCCCATTACCACAGGGCAGGGAGTCAAAGAGCCTGGCTGCCCTAATACTCAGTTATCTCGTTCCCGGATAATGGAATGACCCCTCGCCTGCCCGAGCTGTACTACGATATAATAGCATGAGCCGTGTGAATAAAGAGGTTATTTTTGGAATCCAATTGAAGCAGTGCCAGAGCCGGTGTGACAGGGGAAGGATTGAACAAGATGCAATGTTCTAAGGGAAGGGGAAAAAAATTGAATTTTGGGGAAGGTGGCACTGGCAGTGAACTGTGCAAAGAGAGGCGCCGTGGTGCTGGCGGAGCACGGTGCCACGGGACAGATTGAGGGGATGCTGGGGCTGCAGACTGACCCAAAACAGAGCAGGGCAGGGGAGTTGAGCCCCAAGAGGAGCCAGAATTCCCCCAAAATGCTGAGCAATGGGTGGCTGTGGCAGCCCTGGGCAGTGCCAGCCAAGAGCCAGCAGCTGAGGATGGTCTTGGGCAACACCCCAGTCAGTGCTAGTGCCTGGTTCTGGCTCTGCCCTGCAGCCTGCACACCCTGCAGCTCTCTTCATGTCCCTTAAGCACATATATAAAGGTAAACCACAAAATATATCAGTTATGCTGTGCAGTATCCAACACACAGGGCTGCAGCTCATCCAGCAGTGAGAGACAAGAGCACAAGAGATTTGGCATAAACAGAGATGAAAATGAATATTAATTTACAAAGCAGCACAAAGACAATGGGATCCAAGGAGATTGATATCACAAACTCCCCTTCTTCAATCAGATTAGGGACTCATCTTCCCCAAACACCAATTGTTAATCTAGATTTGAAAGACAAATCCTCTTGCAGAAGGGCTTTGCCTTTATCTTGTCCCTCTGATGCCTCCACTTAAAATTTTAGTACAATTTTGGGCAAGTTGGGAGGCAGGAACCTTCCCAAGCAGCATTTAACCATTGTGATGCTGAAGTGTCATCAAGCAGTGGTTGGGTCTGCAGAACACGGGCTTCCCTGTGCCTATGGCAGCAGAAAACATGGCAATTCCTGAGACCTTGGCAGCTCTGGGGAAAGCTGTGTGGCAGCAGACACCAGCCTGCCTGTTGTGTGTCCCAAAGAAGGGAAGCAGAGGCGTGTGGAGGGAGTGCCCCTCTCCTCTGGTAGCTCATGTGCTCCATAACTGCTGCTGAATGGGAGGAAATGAAACCAGGAATGCTTTCTGAAGAGGTATGGGATGGTGGCTGATGCCACAGGCAAGTTAGAACAAGGTGAAATTTATCCAGGGACAAGAAGGCAAAGCCACTTCAGATAAACCCCATGGCCCCTCTTTGAGCTGCTTGGGATGTGCTGGGATCTGACTTCCACCATGAGGATTTTGTATAATGTATTTCCCCCTTGGCAGCAGCTGGATCTAGGTGTTTCACTTCCTGACAGAGGTCAACTGGATCAATCAATAGGTTTTCTTTCCCTTATTGCTCTTTGGAGGAGCAAGGCCAGCTCACCTCATGTCCCCAGCAAAGCCGGGCTGGTGACAGCGCCAGTGGTGTGGCCTCCTGCCGCCATCACAGGGAAGCCATTGGGAAAGGGAGTTTCCATGTGTGATGTGGATACAGATCTGTGGTCAAAGGGCCTTGAACCCCGCCCTAGGAAGGGCAGCCCAGCCCCAGGAATGCTCCTTCCCCCGTGGCGCTGTGCCCAGCACATCCCACCCTGCTCCTCTCCCTGGTGCCGCTGGGGGATGCGCACAACTTGAAAGGAGCTGTAATTACCGGCGGGGTTTAGATGCAGTTGGTGTTTTACTACTTAAAAGCAGTTTAATTGAAAGAGAAAATTTGCCTTAATTTGTATTAAGATACATTATTAAATAC